>NW_026988447.1:0-1250000 GCF_030222135.1 Aotus nancymaae | reverse complement strand
CTTTTGTAAAGTATCTGTTCATATCCTTCGCCCATTTTTGAATGGGCTTGTTTGTTTTTTTCTTGTAAATCTTTTTTAGTTCATTGTAAATTCTGGATATCAGCCCTTTGTCAAGACGGGTAGGCTGCAAAAATTTTTTCCCATTCTGTTGGTTGCCGATTCACTCTATTGACTGTTTCTTTTGCCGTGCAAAAGCTGTGGAGTTTGATAAGGTCCCATTTGTCTATTTTGGCTTTTGTTGCCAATGCTTTTGGTGTTTTGGTCATAAAGTCCTTGCCTACGCCTATGTCCTGAATGGTTTTGCCTAGGTTTCCTTCTAGTGTTTTTATGGTGTTACGTCTTATGTTTAAGTCTTTAATCCATCTGGAGTCAATTTTAGTGTAAGGTGTCAGGAAGGGGTTGAGTTTCTGCTTTCTGCATATGGCTAGCCAGTTTTCCCAACACCACTTATTGAACAGGGAATCCTTTCCCCATTGCTTGTTTTTTTCAGGTTTGTCAAAGATCAGGTGGTTGTAGATATGTTGTGTCGCCTCTGATGCCTCTGTTCTGTTCCATTGGTCTATATCTCTGTTTTGGTACCAGTACCATGCTGTTTTGATTACTGTAGCCTTGTAGTAGAGTTTGATGTCCGGTAGTGTGATGCCTCCCGCTTTTTTCTTTTCGCTTAGAATTGACTTGGCTATGCGGGCTCTCTTTTGGTTCCATATGAAGTTTAAGGTGGTTTTTTCCAGTTCTGTGAGGAAGGTCATTGGTAGCTTGATGGGGATAGCATTGAATCTGTAAATTACTTTGGGCAGTATGGCCATTTTCACGATATTAATTCTTCCTAACCATGAACATGGAATGTTTCTCCATCTGTTTGTATCCTCTCTTATTTCGTTGAGCAGTGATTTGTAGTTCTCCTTGAAGAGGTCCTTTACGTTCCTTGTTAGTTGTATTCCTAGGTATTTTATTCTCTTTGTAGCAATTGTGAATGGCAGTTTGTTCTTGATTTGGCTCTCTTTAAGTCTGTTATTGGTGTATAGAAATCCTTGTGATTTTTGCACGTTGATTTTGTATCCTGAGACTTTGCTGAAGTTGCTTATCAGTTTCAGGAGATTTTGGGCTGAGGTGATAGGGTCTTCTAGATATACAATCATGTCATCTGCAAATAGAGACAATTTGACTTCCTCCTTTCCTAATCGAATACCCTTTATTTCTTTTTCTTGCCTGATTGCTCTGGCTAGAATTTCCAGTACTATATTGAATAGGAGTGGTAGGAGAGGGCATCCTTGTCTAGTGCCAGATTTCAAAGGGAATGCTTCCAGTTTTTGCCCATTCAGTATGATATTGGCTGTCGGTTTGTCATAAATAGCTTTTATTATTTTGAGATACTTTCCGTCAATACCTAGTTTATTGAGAGTTTTTAGCATAAAGGGCTGTTGAATTTTGTCGAAGGCCTTCTCTGCATCAATTGAGATAATTATGTGGTTTTTGTTTTTGGTTCTGTTTATGTGGTGAATTACATTTATGGACTTGCGTATATTGAACCAACCTTGCATCCCCGGGATGAATCCTACTTGATCATGGTGGATAAGCTTTTTGATGTGTTGTTGTAATTGGCTTGCCAGTATTTTATTGAAGATTTTTGCATCTATGTTCATCATGGATATTGGCCTGTAGTTTTCTTTTCTTGTTGAGTCTCTGCCGGGTTTTGGTATTAGGATGATGTTGGTCTCATAAAATGATTTGGGAAAGATTCCCTCTTTTTGGATTATTTGGAATAGTTTCAGTAGGAATGGTACCAGTTCCTCTTTGTATGTCTGGTAGAATTCGGCTGTGAACCCATCTGGGCCTGGGCTTTTTTTGTGTGGTAGGCTCTTAATTGCTGCCTCGACTTCAGACCTTGTTATTGGTCTATTCAGGGTTTCTACTTCTTCCTGGTTTAGGCTTGGGAGGAGGCAACTGTCCAGGAATTTATCCATTTCTTCCAGGTTTTCTAATTTATGTGCATAGAGTTGTTTGTAATAATCTCTGATGATGGTTTGAATTTCTGTGGCATCTGTGGTGATATCCCCTTTATCATTTTTTATTGCATCTATTTGGTTATTCTCTCTTTTCTTTTTTATTAGTCTGGCTCGTGGTCTGTCTATTTTGTTGATCTTTTCAAAAAACCAGCTCCTGGATTTATTGATTTTTTGTAGGGTTTTTCGTGTCTCTATCTCCTTCAATTCTGCTTTGATCTTAGTTATTTCTTGTCTTCTGCTATGTTTTGAGTTTTTTTGATCTTGCTCCTCTAGCTCTTTCAATTTTGATGATAGGGTGTCAATTTTAGTTCTCTCCTTTCTTCTCATGTGGGCACTTATTGCTATATATTTTCCTCTAGAGACTGCTTTAAATGTGTCCCAGAGATTCTGGTATGTGGTGTCTTCGTTCTCGTTGGTTTCGAAGAACATCTTTATTTCTGCCTTCATTTCAGTGTTTATCCAGTCAACATTCAGGAGAAAGTTGTTCAATTTCCATGAGGCTGTGCGGTTCTGGGTTGGCTTCTGAATTCTGAGTTCTAAGTTGATTGCACTGTGGTCTGAGAGACTGTTTGTTATGGTTTCCGTTCTTTTGCATTTGCTGAGGAGTGATTTACTTCCAATTATGTGGTCAATTTTAGAGTAGGTGTGATGTGGTGCTGAGAAGAATGTATATTCTGTGGATTTGGGCTGGAGAGTTCTGTAAATGTCTATTAGGTTTGTTTGTTCCAGGTCTGAGTTCAAGTCCTGGATATCCTTATTAATTTTCTGTCTCGTTGATCTGTCTAATATTGACAATGGTGTGTTGAAGTCTCCCACTATTAATGTGTGGGAGTCTAAGTCTCTTTTCAAGTCTTTAAGAACTTGCCTTATGTATCTGGGTGCTCCTGTATTAGGTGCATATATATTTAGGATCGTTAGCTCTTCTTGTTGCATTGATCCTTTTACCATTATGTAATGTCCTTCTTTGTCTCTTTTGATCTTTGTTGCTTTAAAGTCTATTTTATCAGAGATGAGAATTGCAACTCCTGCTTTTTTTTGCTCTCCGTTTGCTTGGTAAATCTTCCTCCATCCCTTTATTTTGAGCCTTTGTGTATCCTTGCATGTCAGGTGGGTTTCCTGGATACAGCACACTGATGAGTTTTGGCTTTTTATCCAATTTGCCAGTCTGTGTCTTTTGATTGGGGCATTTAGTCCATTTACATTTAGGGTTAATATTGTTATGTGTGAGTTTGCTCCTGTCATTTTGATGCTAGGTGGCTGTTTTGCCCATTGGTTGATGCAGATTCTTCATTGTGTTGCTGCTCTTTACCATTTCGTGCGTTTTTGGAGTGGCTGGTGCTGGTTGTTTTTTTCTATGTGTAGTGTCTCCTTCAGGAGCTCTTGTAAAGCGGGTCTGGTGGTGATGAAATCTGTGAGTACTTGCTTGTTCACAAAGGATTTTATTTTTCCTTCACTTATGAAGCTTAGTTTGGCTGGATATGAAATTCTGGGTTGAAAGTTCTTTTCTTTAAGGATGTTGAATATCAGCCCCCACTCTCTTCTGGCCTGTAGGGTTTCTGCTGAGAGATCTGCTGTGAGTCTGATGGGTTTCCCTTTGTGGGTAACCCGACCTTTCTCTCTGGCTGCCCTTAGTATTTTCTCCTTCATTTCAACCCTGGTGAATCTGATGATTATGTGCCTTGGGGTTGCTCTTCTAGAGGGATATCTTTGTGGTGTTCTCTGTATTTCCTGGACTTGAATATTGGCCTGCCTTGCTAGGTTGGGGAAGTTTTCCTGGATAATATCCTGAAGAGTATTTTCCAGCTTGGATGCATTCTCTTCGTCACATTCAGGTACACCTATCAAACGTAGATTAGGTCTTTTCACGTAGTCCCATATTTCTTGTTGACTCTGTTCATTCCTTTTTACCTTGTTTTCTCTAATCTTCCCTTCTCTTTTTATTTCATGAGTTGATCTTTGACTTCTGATATCCTTTCTTCTGCTTGGTCAATTCGGCTGTTGAAACTTGTGCATGCTTCACGAAGTTCTCGTGTTGTGTTTTTCAGCTCCATCAATTCACTCATATTCCTCTCTAAGTTGTCCATTCTTGTTAGCATTTCATCAAGTCTTTTTTCAAGGTTCTTAGTTTCTTTGCATTGGGTTAGAACATGTTCTTTTAGCTCACAGAAGTCTCTTATTATCCATTTTCTGAAAGCTGATTCTGTCATTTCATCAAACTCACTCTCCGTCCAATCTCGTTCCCGAGCTGGTGAGGAGTTATGCTGCCTTGTAGGGGGAGAGGTGTTCTGGTTTTGGGTGTTTTCATCCTTTTTGCGCTGGTTTCTTCCCATCTTTGTGGATTTATCCGCCTATTGACTTTGTAGTTGCTGTCTTTCTGATTTTGGTAATTTTAAGTCTGCAGCAGCTGAACTCATAAACCCCCTTTTCTTCTCCCCAGGTGTTCTGGCCGAGGGGGTTAGCGCTTTATGCTTTTCAGCTGTGTTGCTACCGTTTTCCCTGCCCACAAGGTGGCAGTCTAGTCACACTCAGTCTGCAGAGGCTTCGCCGAGCTGTTTTGGGCTCCGCCCAGCTTCCGTGTGAGCTTCCCTGCAGTCCTGTGGGTGTAGTTAGAACTGCTTCCGCTATGCTGGCCCGCCCCTGTAGTGACGGAGTCTCTGTAGTGGCGGGTTGTCTTGGTTACGGAAAATTGCCCCGGGAACTGCAGGGTGTTTCCCGATGGAGGACGCCCCTCCCCCACAGAGCTGGACCGTCCCGGGTTCAGCCGTGTTTCCAGAGGGGCCCTCTTTGCCCGGTAATCTCTTGGCTTGCCTCCTTGCCACAGCTCCCCTTGCTGGCCCAGAGGGGACACAGTCTTGTTCACTTTGCTCAAGGAGCCGCTGCTCCCCGCCCCCGGTGCAGGCCGAGCGGCTGCTCTGGTCCAGTCAGCGGCGCTGGGAACCCGTGGAGCTTCTCCGCCTGTGAATCTCCTGGTCTGTGGGCAGTTAAAATCCGCTGCCCTGTGTGCCACTGCGTCAGCTGAAGCAGCGGCTCTGAGATTCGTGGCGCTCCCTTGCCCGGGGTCTCCTGGCTTGGCTCCCTGCTTCAGCTCCCCTTGCTGGCTCAGAGGGAACTCTGTCTCTCTCGCTCTGCATAAGAAGCCACTGCCCCTCACCCCAGGGCGTAGGCTGAGCGGCCACGCCACTCAAACCAGCGGTGCTGGCGACCCGTGGGGCTTGTCCTCCTGTGAGTCTCCTGGTCTGTGGGCAGTAAAAATCCGTCTGGAAATGCGGCGTCCACTCACCCTCTGTGCCTTTTCTCGGAGCTGCAATCCCGACTTCCTCCTAAGCGGCCATCTTGGATCCTCCATACCTTTGTATTTTTAGTAGAGACAGGGTTTCGCCATGTTGGCCAGGTCTCAGACTCCTGACCTCAGGTGATCCACCCAACTTGGCCTCCCAAAGTGCTGGGATTACAGGCCTGAGCCCCCATGCCTGGCCAACCTTTTATAAATGGAATAGTTTTTCATGACATTTATGAAAACGCAGATTTTATTTTTCAAATTTTGTTGAAGGGGAAGCCAATCATTCCTTTTTGTGGTATGTTGAAATACATATTTGAAATGGATCTTTTATTTCACCTTATAAAATCCCTTTATAAACCCTTTTTTAAGTTAAATTTAATTTTTTTATTATACTTTAAGTTTTGGGGTACATGTGCAGAACATGCAGATTTGTTACATAGGTATACACATACCGTGGTGGTTTGCTGCATTCATCACCCTGTTATCTACATTAGGTATTTCTCCTAATGCTATTCATCCTCTAGTCCCCCACCCACTGCTATCCCTCCCCTAGCCCCCCACCCCCTGACAGGCCCCAGTGTGTGATGTTCCCCTCCCTGTGTCCATGTGTTCTCATTGTTCAACACCCACTTATGAGTGAGAACATGCATAAACCCTTTTTTAAATAAGGGTTTTATAAGGTGAAACAAATATGGTTCATTGTGACAACCTAGAAATTAACCTAGATTTTCTAGCAAAATATTACTTTAGAATTTAGAATATTAACCTACAGCTAAATTATTGAATTCTTACTCTCTACAGACACAGTTCTAGGTGCTTTGTAAACCACTAGCTTATTTAATCCTCATAGGAGTCTTACTATTTTTATTATTCTCATTTCATAGATGAGGAAACCAAGGCTTAGGGATATTACATAACTGCCCAAGGTTGTGCACGCTAGCACATGGCAGAGCTGGGATTCAACCCTGGTATGTCTGACTCTGCAGCCCAAACCACCACATTCCCTTGTGAGCTCATACTCTATGAGAGATGGATTTGCAAGAAAGATTATTTTATAAAAGATTCGTTCTTTGTAAGTTTTTCAATCATTACACTGATAGTCTTTCCACCCTTGGTTAGAGGACATATCAGATATTAAACTGATAAGAACAGATACTACACTTGATCTTAGCCAAAAGGCCAAGAAGTGATCTATATTCCCGCCCCCACTTGGGAAGAGTGGCCATATTTGTGAAATCAAGGAAAAAATTTTTTAAGTATTTAAGAATTACGAATTTTACAAGTTTCTGGATATGGATTGAGACATAAAATCATATCATTTGATCCTAAAATAAACTATTTATTTAGAATTCAGAGCTGTCTATATCATAAAGCAATTCTGTCTCTTTTTAAAAAAATATTGGTCATATATTCAGATTGACCAGCATTTAAGATTTCTTTAGTTTCCGAGTAAAGCAGGGCTTTCTTCCTTACTCCTTAAGAAACAACCCTCTAATGTTTTACATGATAGGTTGTAGGATATGACAATATAATGTCATGTTCTTTATCTAACTTCTGTAATCAAAAGGCTTTACAAATTTAAGTACTCAGAGTGTCGTACCACATAAGGAATAGATATTTTAAGCCTAAAATACCACCATGTAAAACAAGAGTGATTCAGCTAAGTGCATGTATTTTAAGGCAACTTCCCTACTTATGCTGCTACTGTGCTGTAGTATAAACAAATCACTGAAGGTACTTCCCCAGGTATCTCTGAGTTTGTTTGGGTTTATCTTGTTAATTCTTGCCTAGAGGTGTGCAATTCGTTTTCTCCTTAAGTTAGATTAAATTAAGAAAACCCTTTTTAAAGCAGCTTGAAACTATTATAATGGAGTGTTGATGTTAATGGATTTTCTTCTTAATTTCCAAACAGAGCATCATTTTGCAGATGTCGTACTTAGTGAAGAATTTCTCAATCTTGGCATTGAACAAGTGTGCAGCTTAATCTCAAGTGACAAACTTACCATTTCCTCAGAAGAGAAGGTAAGGATATTTTTCTTTTCCCAGCGTGCAGTGATGTTTCCTTTTTTTTTTTTAATTTCACTTTGTTTTGTAGCTTTGTGATCCTGTATGTGTAGTGGCAGCCAGTGATGCCTAACTCTGAAAGTTAAGAAACTTAGCTAGTTACTTCAGGAAAGGATTCTGGAGGAAAAAAAGAAACTCAGGACTTGTTGATTGTCTATGTAAATTACTCTGTGTCTTCACTTCATGAGAGGTTCCCTACATTTTTAGACATTAGAGTTTTGTACTTGACCTCCACAGCAAGAGCTTGTGCACATTAAACTATCTGAAACAAATGCTCTTTTGGAAACCAGTTTCTTCCTACAACTTGATGTATATAGGAATTATGATATGTACACAGTATTTGTTACTAAAGTAGTTTGCCTTCTTCTGAGTTGAAAGAGGTTACCTAGGATGGCAAAGTTTTGGTAGTTCTAGACTGAACATTCTTGATTGTCACCTTCCTTTAGGTTGGTTGATGGTCACCTTCCTTTAAGTTGGTTCCCTATGACATAATATCTCACTTTGCCAGTCGGTCCATCCTTCCTGCCTCCCTCCCTTTCTCCCTCTCTGTGCAGCTACTGCTTCTGATTGTAGTCTTTTGTCTCTCCACATTTTGGGTTGCCTTTGTCAGCCACCTGCACTTTTCATATAGCTGGAGATAGAAGCTCCTCTTAGTGGGCTGTTTTTCTTTGGGTGAGTTTTGTAGCACATGGAAATCAGAGCACAAAAGCTGTGAAAACATTGTGCTTAGAGAAAATGAAACTTGAGTTTCTCCTTTATGTGCTTTGCATTTAAAGTTTTGTAAACTCTGATTCTCTTTCTCAAGGATATTAATTTCATCTGGGGGTAAAAGACACATTTACTCTAATATTTACAGTATTAAAAAATGTGAAAGTGTTTGTGAGCTATATAATATTAACATACTAGAAATACAGAGGATGATGACATTACTATTCACATTTAATAGACATGTATTGGGTGCCTGTTATGTACCAGACACTGGCATGGGCTCCTAGAGAAGGGAAGATTAGTAAAATAGAATTTGGTAACCATAGACTAGTGGAACAGCCAGTAGGGTAAATAATTGATTACAGAATGCTGTAAAGGGTACCATGGGAGTATTTGTTTTTTCCAGGGATGGGGATAGGGATGGGGATGATAGTTCAGCTTGGTACAGATATATATTTCAAGTCTTTTAAAAATGAATCTCAGTTTGTCAGAGAAATAGGGATGGGTGGGAATGCAGAGGGCATTCCAGGTAGAAGAAGCAGAATATACAAATGTAAAGAGGTGTGAAAGAATAATTGTATTCAATGTGTTCAGTATGATGGGAATTTAGAATATGACAGAGTGGTGGAAGATAAAATGGGAAGATGATATAATAAAATATCTTCTCAGTTATGTTAGAGAAAACTAACTTTATTGTAGTGATGAAGAGCCTTAGAAGAGTTTTAAACAAGGGGAGAAAATCATGCTAAAACCTGCATTATAGAAATATCATGAGGGCTGCTGTGGTTTTCTGCTGCTACCTAAGTCATTACAAAATGTAAAAACATAAACAATAACCATTATATTATGCTGACAATTCTATGGTCAAAATTCATGCAGAACAATAGGAACAGCTTGTCTCTGCCCCACAGTGTCTGAGGCCTCAGCTAAGGTGACCCAGATGGCTGGGGATAATCTGGCATCGTTCTATTGGAGCCATCTGGAGCTTCAGTTCTTCTGCACGTGGCATCTTATGGATCTGTAATGTCCAGTCTGGCTCCTCCACTCACTTTTGTCTGGCTTCTGGGCTCAGGGTTGATTGGTCTCTCCCTAGGTCTCCCTCTCTCTCCCCTCCCTTTCTTCTCTGTAACTTGCTTGGGTTTCTTATGGCGTGGTGGTTTCAAGTAGCCAGACTTCTTACGTGACATTTGGCTTCCTTCAAATGAGCATTTCAGGAGACCAAAGTAAAAGTAACAAGGCTGCTTAAGACCTACCTTCAGAAATCACAGCGTCACTTCCTCCACACTCTACTGGTTACACAGGGCCAGCTTAGATTCAGTGT
This sequence comes from Aotus nancymaae, assembly GCF_030222135.1. Lineage (NCBI taxonomy): Eukaryota > Metazoa > Chordata > Mammalia > Primates > Aotidae > Aotus > Aotus nancymaae. The sequence continues at coordinate 1,240,621 of NW_026988447.1, read as the reverse complement.
GGAAGGTTACTATATAAGGATATGGATCTGGGAGATATGGTTTATTAGGAGACTGTCTTTGGAGACTAGCTGTCGTGGTGGTGGGCAGAATGGACCAAAAATGAGATGAGGGCCAGATAAGAGGATGTTGAACTCATACCAGTGAGCAGCAGGTTTTGATGTGGGATAGTAGAAGCAGCAGGGGGTAGAGAAGACAGAACTGAGAAATATTAAATAGAATTGCCAGAAAGCAAACTCTCTTGTTCGCTTAATCTCTAGCACCTGACACATAAGAGACACTTGATAAATACTTGTTAACAGAATGAATTAAAAAGGGGTGTTAATTTTAATGTGCATTATTTTTAGTTTATTGCTTTATTCCTGGATCAAAATAACCTATATTTGGTCTCAGCCATTTGCATATTGTCAAACATTTCTTGCAAACCTTTAAAGAGTATTAAGTGATATATTCATCAGTTGAAAAGGAAATATGTAGACAGTTTCTTCATATTAGCTTATTAGCTTTCTCACAGTTATGTATCGTAAATAATGCCCTTATTTTTTAATTTGTAAAAAAAAATTTCAAAGTACCACATTTTAATATATTCTACTCTTACAGTCTATTCCTCAAGCCCTCGATTTATGTGTGTAGTCTAACATTTGTTTGTAAACCTGAAAAAAAAGCCAAACCTGACTTATTTATAAGTGTACATGATTTTCATTCCACAATATCACTTTGCTTTATTATTTTGGGTAAATAGAAAAGAAATAGGGTGAATGGCTTTGTAAGTACATTGCAAGTCAGGATTTTGAAAACATTTGAGCTGTGAATTAAACTTGGATGTCTTAGCGAGAGTTGTATATAAAATGTTGTTTCATAGTTTATCCAGATGCCTTGGTACACAATTCATTTCTTATTTTTTCTTATCCTGTATTTTCTGCAAGGTATTTGAAGCAGTAATTGCATGGGTGAACCATGACAAGGATGTGAGGCAAGAGTTTATGGCCCGACTGATGGAACATGTGCGGTTACCTTTGCTTCCTCGGGAATATTTAGTTCAGGTAAATGTGTATGCAAAACATAAAAATCCACATAGCACCATGTCACTGGCCTGACAGCATGTAGATCCCTATCAAGCAGTAATAAGAGCTGTAGAATGCAGTTCTGTGGAGTACAGGACAGAAGACAGTCAAGGACCTTGCAGGCTGGAGTGCAGTGGCACTATCTCGGTTCACCACAGCCTCCACCTCCCCGGCTTAAGCAATTCTCATACTTCCGCCTATGGAGTAGCTGAGACTACAGGTGCGCACTACAGCATTGCCTAATTTTTGCATTTTTAGTAGAGATGTGGTTTTGCCCTGTTGGCCAGACTGGTCTCAAACTCTTGACCTCAAGTGATCTGCCCACCTCGGCTTCCCAAAGTACTGGGATTATAGCCATGAGCCTCCACATCCAGCCGCCATTCCCCGCTCTTAGAAGTTTGCTTCTGCCCCTGTTTTTGATTTGGGTAAGTAAGCTCTTGAACTTATCAAGGTAGTATTTGTGGTCATTTAAATACATGCAAATAAATGTCCCTGTGGCAGTCACTGCTTTGCATCTTCTTTACTGTTTTTTCTTTTTATAGCCTCTTCTGATTCCCCTGCAGACCTGGAATTTTGAGGTCTGACCCAAATACTGTTTAATTTTACTTCATAATTTAATAGTGGCATGCATTTGATTTCTGTCTTTATTTCTAAGCTGAGGGAAAATGTTATTTGAAATAAATATGAATAAATGATTCTTTAGTGGTCTCCAAATAATTTTAAATTTGCTCTTTTATTATTGGAATCCTAGTAGGAACATTTCAGCATTATTTTAATAGTTGAGACCATTGGAAGAATCATTTATTAAGAGATTAGGTTTGAACATTTTAGGATTTCTTGAAACCTCATTACTTTTTGTGATCTGTGTATTCATGGGTCTTCTGGTATTAAGAAAATGATCCAAAAGGCTGGATGCAGTCAATGGCTCACATCTGTAATCCTAGCACTTTGGGAGACTGAGGCAGGCAGATCACATGAGGCCAGGAGTTCGACACCAGCCCGGCCAACATGGCAAAACCCCATCTCTATTAAAAATAAAAAATTAGCCAGACATGGTGGCAGGCATCTGTAGTCCCAGCTACTCAAAAAGGTGAGGGAAGAGAATTGCTTAAACCCGGCAGGTGGGGTTTGCCAAGATTGTGCCACTGCACTCCAGCTTGAGCCACAGAGTGAGACTCTATCTCCAAAAAAAAGAAAAGAAAACGAACCCAAAAGCTTGTCCTGCATTTGATGTCAGGCTAGGCAGTACAAGGCTTATTTGTGGTATAGGCACATTGCTTTAAGATATTTTTAATTTCTTTTCTGGATATTTTACTGGCTCACTTGTGTTTCAAAAAGGTATCATTAACTTATTAGTATTGCCTTCTCCACCTGAAGGATGCATTATCTAAATTTTGTTTCTTGTTTTTCTTACTTTTTGGCTTGATGGTTAAAGTTAAAAAACAGGAGATTATAATATCTAAAGAGTTCATCATATTCTATAGCTAACATTCAAGTTTATCATTTTTCATTGCAGTTCTTCTCTTTATTACCTAAATATATTATTCTCTTCAGACCAGATACTTAAGCATGTTTGGTTTTATTTTTCTTGTAGTTGTATTTATAAACTTTTTCCTCATTTACACTTAGACTAAAATAAAGGGCATAGTTACTGCTTTTATCCTCTCCTTTACTTCTTTTTCTTCGGCAATTTAATTATGAAATAGCTCTACCTTCAGGGGGTGTGTATGATTTCTTGTTACAGAGGGTTGAAGAGGAAGCATTGGTCAAGAATAGCAGTGCTTGCAAAGATTACCTCATTGAAGCAATGAAGTATCATCTGCTGCCGACAGAGCAGCGTATATTAATGAAGAGTGTCCGGACCCGGCTGAGGACACCCATGAACCTTCCCAAAGTAGGATTGTTGCTCATGCATGTTATTACCTCATGCAAAAGGCTTGTAGTGAATCTGTTAGTACTTTGCTCATCTGAATTTCCATGATTCATTCTTTGTTTTAGTTTCCCTTCAAGAGAAAACGTGACTAAGAATGCACTGTAGTGTATGTAATTCAACCTCTATTGATTTTATATGTTAAGGGTGGAGATTGTTTGGTTCATTTAATTTTTTCAAACTGCATGATGTCACTCTTCTGGAACAGAAGACAACTGGTTTTTGTCCGCTGAGTTTTATTAGCTCTAATTATAGTAGAAAGCTCTAATGATAGTCTAAAGAAAAAAACCAGACCAGGTAGAAAGATTTCTCTGTAAGCCGGGGGTGCTGTGGTTCTGTAATCCCAGCACTTTGGGAGGCTGAGGCTGGTGGATCACCTGATCAGGAGTTCAAGACCAGCCTAGCCAACATCATGGAACCCTGTCTTTACTAAAAATACAAAAATTAGCCGCGTGTGGTGGCAGACACCTGTAATCCCAGCCACTTGGGAAGCTGAGGCAGAGGCTGAGGCAGAGGGACCCAGGAGGTGGAGGTTGTAGTGAGCCGAGATCGTGCTACTGCACTCCAGCCTAGGCAACAGTGCATGAGGCTCCATCTCAAAAAAAGGAAAAAACAAAAAAGAAAAATTTCTTTGTAAGCTAGGTGTTTATTTAATAACTGAAAACCCAGTAGTTGCACAATTACACATTAGAACTACGGATGATGAAATAGCTTGTTCAGTTCATCTCATTGCTGTTCCCTGTTGTATACCATTTGATGGTTTCCTGCACATCATAAGTAGCCATTTCAGCGTAGATTCTCACGTCTTCCCATGTCTCTTGTGTTCATATTTTCCTATGTAAATGTTTATATTCTACTTTTGTCTTTTTAGCTGTGGCCATTGATGTTTTACTGATTCAATTTTTCTTACAAAATAACCCCTCATTTCTGTCTCTATTGGCAATTCCTTCTGCTGTGTTTACATCTTTATAGTACGACCAATACTTTAAGCACCATTTTGTGCGTGATCTGATCAGACTGATTCATAATATAAAGCCTTTATTTATGTATTTATTTTTAACACTTGTGTATGTTTTGGGCAATGCTGAATGAAGAAATAAGAATGTTATCTCCTGTTTTCTTATATCATATTTAGTTATTACTCTATCCTTTCCATTGAATTATGTTTTTAAAATTCTTTCACTTTAATACTTTTACTTAATATTTTTCTAAGTTTTACTTTAGAGTCTACATGTTTAATTGCTGCAAATCTGTATTGGTATTGTTTTTCTGTTTTGCCTATTACCAACAACAGTTCTCAGTTTAAAACTAACTGCAGATTTGCCAGGGTGCTACTGACTTATTTTTCTAGATCGGTAATAAATATTTTAACTTAGAATTGATCTCAAAACTCTCTTGGTGACATTTTGTTAGAAGTATCCAGCCACTGACGCAGTCTTTTTATAGAAAGTTTTATTCTATATGATTATGTTTATTATCTAAGCCAAAATAAGTAATTTAGCGTACAACGTCTGATGAGGTTGAGGATCAAATGGATTCAAATTTGGCATGACTTTTTAAAATATCCTTCTGTGTGTTATTTTATCGGCCCCTAGAAGTTCAAATTCTTTTCTCAAAATCTTCTAAATTTTTACTCAGAATTATTATTAGTTAAAAAAGTGTATTTACAAGCCATTCACTTCCTATCCTGGTTTGAAAATTGGTGTTTGCTTTCTTTAAGTTTTCTGATCTCTCCTCAGTTCTCCCAAGATTTTTCAAAAATAATTATAAGTGGCTCAGTAAGTACATTAGCTAGTTCCCCTAATACATCAGTATTGATGCCATCTGAGTCTGCTGATTTTATACATGTTTACATTTTTTAAATATCCTTACACCTGATTTTATAAGTACCCATCTTTTAAGTCTTCATTAATTCATATTTGTTCATCTTATTTGGTGTCAGGTTTTGTTCTTAAAAAAAATCCATTCATAAAAATTGCTCAGTCTTGGCAGTAAATTTAAGGTTGCCATTTATTTTATGCTAGTCTTTTCCAATTCCTTCTAAATAATGTTATATCTTTAATACTTATTAAATACTTCATATTTGTGAAAAAGAATTTCTTCTTGCATATTCCTTCTTCTGGCATCTTTAAACTTTCCTATCTTTAGCTATGCTGCAGAGATCTTTAGAGTGAAAATGAATTCACTTTTGATTCCTGGACTAAGCATGTCATTTTTGAAACCTTCTAGAGTGTTTGGTGAAATCCTATCAAGTACTTTACTTTCTGTTTTGTGGTGTTATGGTCATCTATTCAGTTTGCATTTTTTCTGGGCTTCTCTGGTTGTGGTTTTGGAGTAGGGCTCCTATCGCTGTGTTATACTTTTAGATTTCTCAGTTCTCTAGCTGTTATTTGTGGTGGGCATCTGGGGCCCTGTAGGTTCTCTTTCATTCAGCTCTATCAGTGTGGCAGGAGGGGCACGCAGGCCTGCTGGATAGCAGTGAGCAGCCCTGTTGCTTTGACTTTGCATGTTCACTTGCATAATCCCTTCTCAATGTGTTTGTTATCCACACATATTTTCAAAACGGTGCTGGTGATTAACGATTTTCCAACACAACTTATTTATCATTTTAGAGTTGTTATGTTCAGATTAATTCTAAGGATTTGGGTAAGAATGAAGCAAAGATTAATTTCTTATGCTTGTTATTTCATAGTAATGATGCCTTTTATCATAATAATGAGTCAAATTGAACAAAATGTGGTAGTCATGCTGAAGAAATTATTGTAAGGTTTTGATAATGTTTTAACATGAGAGTGAATTAGTACTTTTTATATTAGGCTCTGATTTTGTAAATTCATACTACTTTGCATGAATGATTCTTTTTATATATCAGACATTAGTTTTGGCTTCTCAGTAAACAGATCGTATAAGGCATCCTTGGATTTGTACAACATAATGAAAGTTATGTATGTTTTGCTGCTTTTGTATTTTGTTACCTGTTCTCTTTGGAATCTATATTTTTATACGTGCTGTCATACTTCTGGGTATATGTTATATTTTAAAAATATTTTTACTCAGCATACTTATTGAAATTTTCTTTTTTTTTTTTTTGAGACGGAGTTTTGCTGTTTGCTGTTGTTACCCAGACTGGAGTGCAATGGCGCGATCTCGGCTCACCGCAACCTCCGCCTCCTGGGTTCAAGCAATTCTCCTGCCTCAGCCTCCCGAGTAGCTGGGACTACAGGCACGTGCCACCATGCCCAGCTAATTTTTGTGTTTTTAGTAGAGACGGGGTTTCACCTTGTTGACCAGGATGGTCTCGATCTTTTGACCTCGTGATCCACCCACCTTGGCCTCCCAAAGTGCTGGGATTATAGGGGTGAGGCACTGCGCCCGGCCTCCTATTGAAATTTTCAATTAGAAACTTGACTTTTCAGGAGTTAATTTTCAACTAATATTTAATAGACAAATAAAAAGAACAAAGTTTAATTGACCTACATTTTAGGATGATTACTTGAATTTGTTTAACTTCCTACCCCTTGACCTCTTCAAATATGTTACATTTAACTTTTCCCTACAAAAGGTCTTCTTTTCTTGTTCCTTCATAGCATGGTGTTCCTCAAATATCTGTGTCTTTTACGGATAACTGGGTGTCAGCATTATGAGCACACTCTTTTAGTAGCCATACAATGACTTGTGGCACAGTCTCTTGGTTTTATATAGATATTCCTGCCTTCTTGTCCCCTCATTGCACATTCTTCTTGTCTCCTTAATCTCTGATTCCTGGAGACCCAAATCCTCACTCCATTTTACCTCTCTTGGGTGAGTAAAGGACAGATATTACTACTGTTCTGTGTAGATAATAGCACATTTTCCTTTGCATCTTTATTTTAATGTGTAAAAGTGAACTATTGCATGGAAATGGAAATCTTATATTCAGAGTTTGAGGATTATAAAATCTATAACTCAGTATTGTTTCTCAAAAAGTTTAAAAAGTGTTCCCTTCTGAAATTTTAGAAAAATTAGTCTTCATCAGATATATCATCTAAGACTCTTTTAACTATTGTCTGTTGGGTAGTTTTGAAATTTTGACCAGAACCTGAAATACAAGGTTTACCTTAACATGCATCCCAACTCTGTGATTTTTACAACCTTGCTTCCCTACCTTTTTTCGGTGGTCAGAGGGGAGGGTATTGCATATTTTTATTATTAATTATATTTATTTTATTTTATTTATTTTTTGAGACAGAGTCTCACTCTGTCACCCAGGCTGGAGTGCATTGGCATGATCCTTCTGCCTTAGCCTCTCAATTAGTTGGGATTACAGGTATGGGCTACTACACCTGGCTAATTTTTGTATTTTTGGTAGAGATGAGGTTTCCCCATGTGGGCCAGGCTTGTCCTGAACTCCTGACCTCAAGCGATCCACCCTCCTTGGCTTCCCAAAGTGCTGGGATTACAGGAGTGAGGAGCCACCGCGTCCGGCCAACCAAAATGTTGATTGGTTGTTTGTGAGACAGAGTCTCACTGTGTTGTCCACGCTGGAGTGCAGTGGTGCAATCTCAGCTCATGGCAACCTACAGCAACTGCTGCCTCTCGAGTTCAAGTGATTCCTGTGCCTCAGCCTCCCAAGTAGCTGAGATTACAAGCACACACCACCATGCCCAGCTAATTTTTATTTTTTGTTATTTTGTTTGTAGAGACGGGGCCTTGCTGTTAATCAGGCTGGTCTTGAACTCCTGAGCTCCTGATCTGCCCAGTTCAGCCTCCCAAAGTGCTGGGATTATAGACGTTAGCCACCACACCCAGCAAATTTTGTTTATGTATTTATTTGAATTCAACAGTAGAAGAATAACAGACCTGAAAAAAAAACATGTAGTTGGTTTATGTTAAGTCTTCTTTTAAGATTTTTAAGATTTGTTCTGCTCTCCAGTTACCAAATAAATAAAATAGGCTTCTTTTTGGAAACAGGGTTTGCTGTCTGATTCAGGAATCGTTTTATACTATGTACCCACCTTTCTTTAGTTCTAAGTACAGGTAGGTCATTGCCTAGTCAAGGTTGCAAACCTCCTGCTTTTATATATATGAGTTACTCCATATTCTGTTTGTTTTTATATTTTGTTTCTTTCTAACACCTGTTTTTCCAATCATCTCATCTTTTCCTGAAGGTCCTTGCCATTCTTTATAGTTTTCCATTTGAGACATATTAATGTTTATGTTATTCTGATTTGACGGCTATATTTTCACTGTTGCCAGAAAGTGTCTGTGTATACTCGGTAAAAGACAGACACATTGATTTCTAAATTCTATCTATTTATCAAGACCATAGATCAGGTTATAGGAAGCTTTCACTAAATTATGGCAGCTTTTTATTTTCTGATCAGCAGTAGCAATTATGTCTATACTAATCATGTAATTTTTCTATCATATGTAATTGTATATTGTTCTTGAGTTACTTCATAAGTCTTGTCTCCTTAGTGAGATCTGTAAAGTCTTGAAGGGTAGAGACTATGTCTTATATTTCTTATGTATAACACCTAACATAATCTGGACACATATAGATGGTAGGCATTTAGTAAATAGTTGTTGGTTGAGTTGAGGGAATTTATAGACCTCATTTATTCTCAGAAGTAGACTATTAGGTATTTGTTTTTTAAGATATCTAGCATCTCCATTACCTGTCCTGTTGGGTTGTTTTATTTGTGGGGCTTCAGGAAAGGTCTCTTTACTGGAGGTTTGGTAATCTGTGCTCTTGTGAGTTCCAATTCAGTTACCCCTCCTTTTTCAATATCTTTTTCCTTCTTCCATCTTTCATTTAATATCTACTATCCCTTTCACCTCATCTACCCAGTAACATATGTTTCAGTTGTATCTTCTCTCCTGGATTGTGGAGATCTAATGCCTGGTCATTGCAAAACCAGGATCTAGTTTATAGCAAGCCCTGTGACATACTGCAGCCTTGCCAGTGATGACTGGCTGCTCTTTTTTCACTTAAATAACTGCTTTTTCTTAAAGGATCAGAAACTTATTTTAGTGTCTGAAGTCCTTATTTTTGACTAAATGTGCTGGTTGATAGAATTGCAGTTCTAACATGTGCCCTCTTTGTTGATGTTTATTAAATGGTTAGATGGTTGTATTCTCCAGTTCACCCTACCATCTTCATCCTAACACTTTCCACACCATTGTCTTTGTAGGACATTTTAAATCCTGAGTATGTAATAGACATTTGTTCAAGTGCTTACATTTCTGCCCTTGCAGTTGATGGTGGTGGTTGGGGGCCAAGCACCAAAGGCTATCCGGAGTGTGGAATGCTATGACTTTAAAGAAGAAAGGTGGCACCAAGTAGCAGAGTTGCCTTCCAGGAGGTGCAGGGCAGGTAAGCATGATGTATCATGGTCAATTCTCTACTCCTGGGTCATTCGGAGCTTTTTTTTGAGGTCTTATTTTATTAATTAGAAAAATTTCTATTAGAAAAGCTTTGAATAAAATAGCTATATAGTTAATAATTCAGAGGCCTCATACATCTCTCTTAAGACATTGATGGGAATAGCTACTCTCTCCATCTTTACATATCTTTCTGATTGTTTAGTGTCAGGTGGAAGAGCTAGTAATTTGCTGGATATTTCCTAATTACCTTTGCCTGAAGTGTTGAGAGGGAAATTCTTTAGGTTGGGACCCTTAGTTCTAGGAGATTCGCTCAACTATAAGGTAGAGTTAAGCTCCTCAGTTATAAGGCACAATTGCCTTCTTCAAGGCATCTGTTTTACGAACATTTGTTGAAATATGCTTTCATATAGCCAAAACTGTGATCAAAAGAAGCAGTTATTATACAAACTCAGGACTTTTCTTGGGACTTAAGCATGGGTCCATAATTTCTGTCTCCTATAGCAAAATGAATTCTGAATGTAATGAAACATTTCTATGATGTTAGCACTTTAACAATACATCTTGGAGATTGTTACATATCAGCATATCTGGAGTTACCACATTCAGTAAGAGCTGTCTAGTATTTTATTTTGGTCTAGACATAGTTTTTAATCGAGCATTAAAAATGTTTTTAATCTTAATGTTATTATAAACAGTGCTACAGCAAATCTCTTATACATACATCATTGTGTACATGTGCTAATATATTTTGGCAGGATAAAACTCTAAAGCTAGAATTACTGATTCAAAGGATGTCCTAGGAAGATAAACCAATTATTACTCCTGCTAACAGTAAAATATGAAGATGCCAGTTTCCCTAAACTCCTGACAGTACTTTGTAATTAAATGTTTTGAGCTTTCCCAATCTGGTGGGTGAAAAATACCTTAATTTGGACTTATGTAATTGTGAGGAAAGTTAAATATCTTTTTCTTTGAGTTGTCTGCTTATGATTTTTGCCATCTTAATTGTTTTACTGATGTCACAGCTACAGTTGTATGTTAAGGAAAGTATGCTATATAGCACATTCAAATGAATGGAGACACATAAGTCAATAAAGAGTATTGGGATAACTAAGTAACCATTAAACCATATATTCCTCCATTCATTTTTGTCTGTGCTATATAGCGTGAATATTTATTTGTATTAATCTTTTATCTTTTGACTTTGTGCTATTTTTTCCATGTAAAAACTTTATCTTTTAACATAGTCCTGTATACCAAAGTTTTATGTCTTTATACTTAAAAATTTGTTTCTTGCATAGAAAAGTCATATGCCAAAATTATCTATATGTGTGTGTGTGTGTGTGTGTTTGTATACACACACAAACATCTTTTAGAAAAACTTTATGTGGAAATAATTTTACTTACAGAAGAGTTGCGAAGATAGAACAAAGACTTCTGGTATATTCTTTCCCCAGTATTAATATCTTACTGTGATACAATTATCAAAACTAGAAATTAGCCTTGGCATATTAACTGAAATACAGACTACATTTATATTTACCAGTTTTCCATTAATTCCCTTATGCTGTTCCAGGATCCTACTTTGCATTTAGTAGTTGTATCTTCTCATCTGAGTTAGTCCCATCATCTTTCTTATCTTTTATGCCCTTGATTCTTTGAAGAGGACTGGTCAGATATTTCGAAGAATGTCTCTCTAGTTGGATTTATCTGATATTTTCCCATGGTTAAATTGACTTATTATTTCTTGTGAGAGTAACCTTGTTCACTTGGTTAAGGTGATATCTGCCAGGTTTCTACCCTGTAACAAAATTATATTTTAAAAACATTTGTTGTTCTAGTACCTTTACAGTTTTATTTATCAATATATATTTAAGACATCTGGGCTTTATTTTAGTATAAGATGTAAGGTATAGATTTTGTTTTTTAATGGTTACTTAGTTATCTCAATACTCTTTATTGACTTATGTGTCTCCATTCATTTGATGAAATGCTGCCTTTATTATAAACTAAATCTCTACATTTACTTGGCTTTGTTCTAAATTTTCTGTTCTTTTCCATTGATTGATTTGTCTTGCCTATTCATGCATTAAGACAAAGCAAATTTTAGTTACTGTTCTTTATATATAATATGTTTTACTGTGTTATGAAACTAGTGATAGGACTCCTATCTTCTTTTATATCCTTCAGTAAATTTTTAATGTCTCCTTCCATTGGTCCTCTGTATTTCTTGGCAAGTTTATTTTTAGGTATTTTATCTTTATTGTTACTATTGAAAATAGAGTCTTGTATTCTATTTACTAACTGGTTTCTTAATTCATATCTGATTCCTAGTATAGTTCCCTTTTCATTGGGGTCATAAGTCATTTGACTCAATTTATTGCAAAATGTATTGTTTACTTATTCGGTAACTATGAATACATTTTATCTTTATCATGCCCTCTTCCCTCTCCTTTCTTCGGATTAGAGCCAATATCCTTAACTGTGTCATCTTGGCCAAATTTTCATAAACTGTGTAATTAAACTTCTAGGTACTTCAGTTTCCTAATAACTTTTGGAGGTTATTATACTTCTTTTAGTTCATTCCCTTCTCCAGACCAGAACTTTTGTAGGGGGCACTTTATAGAGTAATTCATTTATTTTCTTCTTCTCTATGACCTAAAATTCCCTAAATCTTGGTAAGCATACTATATTACCACTAGGAGATGGCATATTTGTTGTGTTATTTTGTGTATAGAGAAAGAAAAATGAAAATTGCAATGGGTAAAATTCCTACAATGAACATTCCATGGAGTTAGTTATGATTTTGGGATACAGGATTGTTTTATGCTGAAATATGCTGCCGATTCTGTTGCTGCTCACTGGTCTCCAGGCCCTCTTAGGAGGTCTGTTACATTCTGTGCTAGCAGGGCCCAAAACAGGCAATTTCATTTGAACTGGAAAGGTCTTGCTGCCATATGGAGGTGTGCATTTCCATGTATTTTTATGGGGCTGGGGGAGTAAAGCACCAGAGGGTAAGACAATAAGGGGTAGAGGTGCATCTCTTGCCTGATGCCGTCTGTAAAACATTGAGCTAGTCAGACATACCTGGTGATTCCAGTTCTCCCTACAGGAATTCAGAGAACTGTGAGCCACATTACGTGCCCTCAGGCTGGCACAGGGACATAAACATTACAGAACTAAAAACAATAAAAATTTGAACAATTTAAAGTAATTATATTATAGACTGTAAATTTATTAAATCTCAAGTGCACTCTATAGATGTTATTTGCTATAGGGGTTCAGGAGCTGGACATAATCCATTTTGGGCCGAAGTGGACTGGGAAGGCATCCTAGAGAATGTGGAATTTTAACTGGGGATTCAAAGTTAAAGAGAGCAGAGTGGATGGTGATAGGAGCCTCTCCAATTAAGAAAGCACCATCAACAAAAGTTGGGAAAAGGGAAAAGAAGGTTGAATGCTTTAGTCTAGCAGTCCAGTTTCTCCATTCACTGATTCTGTAATATCTCTTTAGCCCAGGGGTCAGCAGACTTTGTCTTGAAGGACCCGAGAGTAAGTATTTTAGGCTTTGTGGTTATATGGTCTCCGTCACACCTTCTTATCTACCGCTATAGTGCAAAACCAGCCATATGTAAGTGAATGGGTGGGGCAGTGTTCCAATAAAACTATATTTATGGATGGTGAAATTTGAATTTCATATAGCTTTTTATATGTCATGAAATATTATTCCTCTTTTGGTTGTTTTTCAGCCATTTAAAAATATAAAAACCATGCTTAGCTTATGGGTTCTACAGAAATAGTTAGTCGGCCAGATTTAGCCTGTAGGCTGTAAATTTGCCGACCCCTGATTTAGCCCACTAACATGATAAACTAGGAGCACATTATGCAAATAAAACATATAGAGTTTCATTCTAAGACTATCCACTAGAAAATCCAAAATTGAAAGCTATGGGAGATGTGTACAGGTTCAAGTAGTTGGAAGATAATAGCTTATTATTTAAGCTTGTAAATTGATATTTGAAAAAAATCAAGAATCAAAATAGCACTTTAGCCTATGCCATTGCATTTTTTAATAACCTCAGAAAGAAAGACAATTTAGCGATTATATGTTCACAAATGATTAGCATTTTCAAGGATTTATTTAATTAGGCTCCTCCTAAGAGTAGCATGTTCTGACAACAGCTATAGACTTAGTAGAAAGCAATCTTTGGACATTGGTGGTAATTGAGTTGCATGTTGATTTTTTTTTAATCTTGAACTCCTTTTGCAGGGATGGTCTACATGGCTGGACTTGTTTTTGCCGTTGGTGGCTTTAATGGCTCATTAAGAGTTCGCACTGTAGATTCCTACGACCCTGTGAAGGACCAGTGGACCAGTGTTGCTAACATGAGAGACCGGAGAAGCACTTTGGGAGCTGCTGTGTTAAATGGGTTGTTATACGCTGTGGGAGGCTTTGATGGGAGTACAGGTAATTTCCTTTGCATTCTTTTACATTGCTGCTAAAATTAATGTAGTAACCATGTTTATGGAATAAGTTGTGGCAACATTATGGCACATGTGAGGTTTTAACTGACAATAAAGATAAGTTTAAAAATTTTATCAAAAATTTCTTTAAATGATGAGTGCTGAGCATACAAATTTTCTTTCTTTTGCATAGGTATCAGTCATCAAGTTTTAAAAGTTTGTAAATGTCAGTAGCTTAGGTAGGAGCCTTCTGGAAAACAAGCTGTTCCTGTTTCTCATGTAATTGACATGTCTACATTCCACCATTTTCTTCTCTTAATTTTAGCCCAGTGTAACATACCTGAAGTATTTTTCCATATATATGAACTACTGACTTTTTTTAGAGGAGGAAATGAAGACTATTGTGCTTTATTATAGGTTTATCATCTGTGGAAGCATACAACATAAAGTCTAATGAGTGGTTTCATGTAGCTCCCATGAACACAAGGAGGAGCAGTGTTGGTGTGGGTGTTGTTGGAGGTAGGTACTGACAGTTCTTTCAGGTACACAGGGCTTTTTGATTTTTGAGAGTGGTTCTTCCAATAATCTCAACACTAGTTTTCTGAATGGGCAAGCTAATTAGCATTTTAAAAAGAAAAGCCATAATTACTGTAAAATTTTAATTATCCTTTTTAAAATTAGCTTGTGTATATAAATCAACCTCTACAAGGCCTTTCTCTCCCTCTCTGTCCCCCTCCCTTTATCTCTCCTCCTTTCTGTTTCTCTCGCTCTGTGTTTGTGTGTGTGTGATTTATAGAACAGCAGTCCCCAACCTTTTTGGCACTAGGGACCGGTTTTGTGGAAGAGAATTTTTCCATGGACAGGGGTGGGTTGAAGGGATGGTTTTAGGATGAAACTGTTCCACCTCAGATCATCAGGCATTAGAGTCTCATAAAGAGCGCACAACCTAGGTCCCTCCTGTGTGCAGTTCAAGATAGGGTTCGCACTCCTATGAGAATCTAATGCTGCTGCTGATCTGACAGGAGGCAGAGCTCGGGCAGTAACACTTGCTCATCTGCCACTCATCTCCTGTTGTGCAGCCTGTTTCCTGATAGGTTCCAGACAGGTAGTGGTCCACGACCTGGGGTTTGGGGACCACTGCTATATAAGACTGTCAACTGATTTTAATACAGTTGTTTAGGGGAACAAATCAGGTGACATAAACGTGTAATTTCGTATATGGAGAACAGCTGTTTAACATTTAGGGGATAGATTGCCACAGTTATTTATTTATATCCTACTTTGTCTCCCAACAAAAGTTAAGGAAGGCTCTAAGTATTATTTTTTGGTTTTTTTTTTAATTGACTTGGGCAAATTTGCAGGTTTCCACCCTCTCCTTATCATAGGTGTAATTCTCTGCACTTAGAAAAAAACAGCTTTATTGAGATATAATTCACATACCATACAATTTACCCATTTCATGTATACAGTTCATTGTGGATCCATCACTACAATTCATTTTAGAACATTTTTATTATCCTCTAAAAGCAATCCTGCTTCCCTTAGCTCTTACTCCTGTCCTCTCCAGCTCTCAGTAACTACTAGTCTGCTTCCTATCACTTATAGATTTGCCTCTTCTGAACATGTTGCTCATACAGTATGTGATCCTTGGTGACTGACTTCTTTTGCTTAGGGTGATGTTTTCAAGGTTTATTTATACTGAGGCATTTATTAGTACTTCATGCCTTTTTATTGCCAAGTAATATTGCATTGCATTCTGTGATATTAATTTCTGATTTAACCTTTTTTCCAGTTTCCTGAGATAATTTGGTATTTAATTCTATCTTACAAGATGTTGTTCACTTATCAGATAGTGTTATCTAAAGACGTAATGAGTGTGCTTTCTATTTTATCAGTCAGATTATTGATGAAAGTATAAAATTAACATCATCATCTATACCCTGCAGATCTTCAGAATATGATTTGATGACTCCATCTGTCACCATTAGGCAAGACCCTAATATAGTTCGTAAAAATCAGTAGCACTTTAAGGGGAAACTCTGTTGCCGTGGAGGAAAATATACTAATATTTTCTGGCTTGACAAAAACAGTGTTTTTTAATAAATTTGGCTTTCTTTGTGATTTTATGTGTAGGTTTGCTCTATGCTGTAGGAGGTTATGACGGAGCATCACGTCAGTGTCTTAGCACAGTAGAATGCTATAATGCCACAACAAATGAGTGGACCTATATAGCAGAAATGAGCACCAGACGGAGTGGAGCAGGTACATGCGAACCTATTTTAGCAACTGAAGCACAAAAGTGATGGAAAATAGTTAAAGTAAAATGATTCATTGGCATCACTTTACATTATCTGAAAATATATGATATGCTGATTTTAATGGTTCTGCTAAATGTCTTTTGAATTGTGCAGGTAATGGGAGGTAGCTGCACTTTTACTTTGTAAAATATAATGTCTGAGTGCTGTAGGCATTTCTGTTTCATCTATATATTCACATTGTTTAGCACTCCTTTTAGTGTTTTGTTTTAGTGCTTACTGGGGAACTTGCTTAATAATCAAGTCTTTTCATGTATATTTCTTAAATTTTTGTGCTTTAATATGGGGTTATTTTATTATGGATATTGATTTCAAAAGCATTACATTAAAGGACTTTTTCACTCCTTGTGTTTCACCTACATATTATTGATATTTTTATTTTGTTTGACATGCCTCTTTTTTCAGAATAATAGTTTGTTGAGATGCTTGTTTAATCATCAATTCTATTCATTTTCATTTCTTAAACTGTAGGCTATAATATCAGCTTGCTTTTATTACAAGTTATAACTTTAAAAGTTTTGGTTACAGGTCATTGAAATCTAATATGATATAAATCTCTTGTTCTTTTTGCCCCTCTATTTGGCTGGTTGTTTTTTATAGGTGTTGGTGTGTTAAACAATTTATTGTATGCTGTAGGAGGTCATGATGGCCCTTTAGTACGAAAAAGTGTTGAAGTATATGATCCCACGACTAATGCATGGAGACAGGTTGCAGATATGAACATGTGCAGAAGAAATGCAGGTATCTGTCAGTTTAAGGTTATGAAACTTATGTTGAATTTTATTTTAAGTTTCACTAGTATCACTGTGTTATTTCCATTGTTCTTTTACTGATCTGGGTTCCCTGATAGACTTTAAACTCTTTAAAGGCAGAAACTTATATAATAACCTATAAAGTGAATGCCTACTGTAATCTCTGGAACATAACAGGTTGTTATGACACTTCAGTAAACTTATTTCTACTAGCTGCTACTTTTTGGTGATAATTGTGGAGACTAATTAATTAGGAATAGACCCTTTATTAGATATTTGAATTCATTCATTCTAACCACAGATAATTTTGTGTGCCTGCCATGTATCTATCACATACCGAAGATCCTACTTCTCAGGGAATTTAGTCTAGTTGAGTAAATATTTATAATAGGTTAAAAAGCTAGTTGATTATCTAAATCTAGAGGGGAAGTCTGAAGATGTAACCCTAAGTTAATACAGTTCAGGATTTCCAGAAAATGGAAAAACTAAAGCAACAACAACAACGAATACTTTTAAGAAAGTAGAGAACTTCAAGATTAGGGAACTAACTACTTAAAAAGAAGAATCAAGGAAAGGAAATCCAAATGGAAAATAGACTCAGGATAGCTACATAGCCTTTCAGGAAATGCTAGGCTTCTTCAAAATGCCATTATCTCCATGTCATTCCTCATAGTGTAAAATAAGTTCCTGTTGAGTCTCAAACTTACTGTATACCATTAGACACCCCCGCTCCATCAGTGCTCATCTTAGTTTCTCTTTAAATGTGGTTACTAAGAGAGACCAAGTATGTGGGACTGCAAATACTGTCAGCAGCAGACCAGAATTTATCATTAATTCTGTTTGGCCTTGCATATCATCTAGTCAGTTGTATTTGGTATTCAGAATGATGATAAGGCCCTCAGATCTGGCTCCTTACTAGAATAAGTGACTCTAGTACACATTAAGTTAGAAAGCCACAGTGATTTGTGTGTGTGTCTACCTGGATTAGGAAACTTAGTTGCAATTTGAGCTTTTTATGAATATTTTCTTAAAGGTTAAAATAATCTACTCCCATAATCCCAGCACTTTGGGAGGCCGAGGCGGGTGGATCACGAGGTCAAGAGATCGAGACCATCCTGGTCAACATGGTGAAACCCCGTCTCTAAAAAATTAGCTGGGCATGGTGCTGCACGCCTGTAGTCCCAGCTACTCGGGAGGCTGAGGCAGGAGAATTGCTTGAACCCAGGAGGTGGAGGTTGCGGTGAGCCGAGATCAAGCCATTGCACTCCAGCCTGGGTAACAAGAGCAAAACTCTGTCTCAAAAAAAAAGGTTAAAATAATCTTATTTTTTCTCTGTATGTGTTTCTTGTTTTCCTATCAAAATTAACTCATTTATTTTAGGTAGAAGAATAAAGAGATAATTTGTATATGTAGAGCTATCATTATCCTGTTGTTCAAAAAATTGTGGTAGAAAGGGTGGGATTTAGGAAAAATCTTTAAGTCTCTGTTGAAAAGTTGTTTCATACTTTGATTTGGACATTACTTGAGTTTATTTGATAATGAAGAAGAGAGAACTCTGAAAACTTAGTTTTCAGTTTGTTTTTCCTTCTCAGTCAATTATGTTTATTTTCTGTGCAAGTAACAGAACTTGAATTATTTACTTCTGTAATTTATAAGATACAACATAATCCAATTGAGCATATATTTTAAATTATTTATAAAAGTTCATAAGAGTATTTTAAAATCTCACCCTCATTCCATATTCCTGATAATCTGAAACAAACTTCTGATAAGATCTGTTCAGCTCTTCCTTTTTAATAACCTAGGCTAAGGACCTCATTTAAGCATCTAAATTGGGAAGAAAGAACTAACCTGGCAAAGAGTGGAAGACATGTATTCAGTTTTAAATGGGGAGAGGTGAAAGCATCCATGTAAACTTGAAACAGCAAGCAACTTCTAAGTCAGATTTCAAAACTTTTCATAAGCGTGGTAAATTATGACACCAAGAGTAGAGTAAAAATGAAATCAATTTGAATTAGATGATTATATAAAGACTTTTAGTACCTAGCACATCTGTAATAGGGTCTCAGTTTGAATTTGATTATGTTGAAGTAAACTGAATAAACTGGAACCATCAAACACTGCAGGAAACTGCATTCTTTTGACAGTGATTTGGCTCTGATTGCCTAAAAGGAATCTGGTGTTCTGAGTTAGTGGATTAATAAAATTGATGTCTTTTGAATGTATACTAATATATTGAAATGGGTGTATGGACCAACCTCCCTTTCTGCAGTAGGATGCTCTTTAATCTGTGAGCCCCTTGTAGATATGATTGAGAAAGCTCTTTAGGACAATATAGCCTCCTTATTAATGTCTTCTATCATAGCAGGGCCATTTTTTAGATCATTTTGTCTCCCACAGTCCTGTGTTGCAAACACATATAACTACTGTGAGAGCTTGTGTGGCAGTAGCATTTCGCTCTTGCTTTTAAGTATTTGAACAACTTTAAAATGGTATGAGCTTTTTTCCTGCAAAGTTTTGTAGATTTGGGCAGCATTTTTCTGGATTCTTTGATGCCCTCTAGTGCAAGTTCATAGTAGCACTAAACTTTTTATAAGATATTAAATATACTTTAAAAAATTGAAATAAAGAGCTTTTTAAAAGCATTTACCATTTGACTCAGCAGTTTTCTTTCTAATCATTTATATTAAGAGAAATTGCTCTAGTATTCAACACACTATTCAGGGGATCTTTGTTCATTGCAACATCATTGGTAACAGCAAAAAAATCAAAATTACTTAAATATTAGTAAAAAATTATTAAATAAACTGTGGTATTATCATACATAAAAATTACATTTATATTTATTAACTTGAGGAAATGTCCAGGGTATGTTGGTTGGCCAGGGAGGGTAAGTAATAAAGTAGCATGTGTCAGGTGAGCTACTTTGGGGTTAAAAAAGGCAGTATCTGAGTATATATGCATCGAGAAAAGTTAGCCAGAGTAGAGATCAAAATTTTAATGGTCATTATTCTAAATGACATAAGATTCGAGGTCATCTTTTTTTCTTTATACCTGTCTAAATGTTTTGAATTTTTGCAAAGAAAAGATTTATTCTAATAGATAAATAATATTATTTTCCCTTTTAAAGAGAGATAAAATAGCTAACCATTCAGTATAATAATTAAAATTAAGACAATTTTTACCTTTTACTAACATATATTTTCTTCCTTGGGATTCCCTAAGTAGTTGACTTTGGGAGTGTTACTAAACTTCTTTGATATATTTTTTTTTAATAAAATGAGGGTCAAAATAGTTTCTAACCTATAACGTTGTGAAAATTGAATAGAATAATGCATATATAATGCACCTACTGCATAAATGACACTCAGTAGAAGCTTAGAAGCGGTATTAGAGTTTCCTAGTATAAAAGGAATTCTTTCTTTTTTTTGAGATGGAGTCTCGCTCTGTTACCCAGACTGGAGAGCAGTGGCGTGGTCTTGGCTCACTGCAGTCTCTGCTTCCTGGGTTTAAACGATTCTGCCTCAGCCTCTGGAGTAGCTGGGACTACAGTCACACTCCACCGTGCCCAGCTAATTTTTGTTTTTTTAGTAGAGATGGGATTTCACCATGTTGGCAAGGCTGGTCTGGAACTCCTGACCTCAAGTGATCTGCCCACATCATCCTCCCAAAGTGCCAGGATTATAGACGTGCGCTACAGTGCCTGGCTATCCTAATATAAAAAGGATTCTTTACATGTTCCCTATTTTCTCTTCTTGCCTCCTTTCAAAGAAATTAATGTCTCTGGATTATCTCACAAAACATGTACAGTGATACTCATATTCATCCAGATTTTTTAAATAATCATTTTCTCTCTGTATAATTTTTTAAAGGAGTTTGTGCAGTTAATGGTCTATTATATGTTGTTGGAGGGGACGATGGTTCCTGTAACTTGGCGTCGGTAGAGTATTATAACCCAACAACTGATAAATGGACAGTTGTGTCATCGTGTATGAGCACAGGGAGAAGTTATGCAGGTAACAATTGTCTCTAAAGTCCATTATAATATAAAAAGATGACATCATTATAATTTTTGTATTAATAAAATTTTTCTGTTATAAGAATAATGTCTTTTCTCAAGGTATAGTTTATATCTTATTCTTAAGATGATTAACATTGGCTGTGTATATTCTGAAATAAAGCACCAGTACACTTTTGTCATTCTATAGTCATTTGTATTCAAAATCCCAAATCTTTGATATACAAAATCATATAATAAAATTTAATGTTGCTAAAGTCAGTATGCCAAGGAGAGGAATTCACTATGTGGCAAGGCTTTAATTCCTGAGATATCCAAGAAATAGGATAGGATTCCTACATCTCCCCATGGTGAGGCTTCATCAGATAGTATTATAGTGAGGCTGTGGAATAATTTTTCTTTCTTAAGCATAGTACTGGTTGAATTATAAAATGTTATTTTTTCGTCCATTATATTATTATGGTGCATCTTTAAACTATGTTATATATTATTTATTTCAGTGATATTTATCTTGCTTTTAATATTGTAATATTTCTTTAACAAAATTGATCTACTAGTGGAGGAAAAAAATGTTTATCACTGTTGCTTATGTATCATTCAAAACAGCACTTAGTAGAAGAACTATGTACAGTAGAATCCCAGTATAACATGGCTGAATATTAGATGAATTTTAAAACAACTTAATTGAGGTATAAACTGGCAGAATACATAGCATACAGTTGACCCTTGGACAACACAGGTTTGAACTGTGTATGTCCACTTATATGCAAATGTTTTTCAATAATTATGTTGGAAAATTTTTATAAAACTCAGATGAACTGCATAACCTAGAAATATTGAAAAAATTAAGTAAAAGATATGAACACATAAAATATATGTAGATATTAGTCTGTTTTATCATTTACTACTACAAAATATCCACAAATCTATTACAAAAAATTAAAATTTATCAAAATGTATGCACATTTTGATGTTCCTGAAACTCTTACAGGAACAAGCACATACAGACCATATATGGTGTCATTCACAGTCCAGAGAATTGTGAACAAACCACAAAGATACAATATTAAATCATAACTGCATGAAATTAGCTGTTATATGTTACTGTACTACTATAATAATTGTATAGCCATTTCCTGTTGCTGTATTGGTGAGCTCAGCTGTTGTGAGTAGCCACTTAAAAAGCTGTGGGGCACTAATCATCTTTGAAAGAGCAATTTGTCTCTTCAGCGATGTGTATCAGTAGAAAGTGATCTCTCATGGTTCTGCCTTATTTTTCATCATGTTTATTGCAATATCTTAAACCTTGAATAACACCACGGGACCCGTACAGAGTGCCACTGATGATGCTGGGAAGTGCTTCAATGAAGCAGAAAAGAGTCATGACATTATAAGAAAAAGCTGGCCGGGCGCGGTGGCTCAAGCCTGTAATCCCAGCACTTTGGGAGGCCGAGGCGGGGGGATCACGAGGTCAAGAGATCGAGACCATCCTGGTCAATGTGGTGAAACCCCGTCTCTACTAAAACTACAAAAAATTAGCTGAGCATGGTGGCGTGTGCCTGTAATCCCAGCTACTCAGGAGGCTGAGGCAGGAGAATTGCCTGAACCCAGGAGGCGGAGGTTGCAGTGAGCCGAGATCACGCCATTGCACTCCAGCCTGGGTAACAAGAGCGGAACTCCGTCTCAAAAAAAAAAAAAAAGAAAGAAAGAAAAAGAAAAAGCTGAATTGCTTGAGATATACCATGGATTGAGGTCTGCTGCTACACTTGCCCACCATTTTAAAATAAATGAATCCAGGGTAGGGATCATTGTAAAAAAGAAAAGGAAACCTCAAGAAGCCGTTGCTGCAGCCATCCCAGCAATTTCGAAAACTTCACACTTTTTGTGAAGTCCCTTTTTATCTTGTGTTGAACATGCAGCTTTTATGTGAGTGCAGGACTTTCTTTTTGAGTTAGAATCTGTCACACAGGCTGGAGTGCAATGTTGTGATCTTAGATCACTGCAACCTCCACCTCCTGGGTTCAAACGATTCTCGTGCCTCAGCCTCCCCAATAGCTGGGATTACAGGGGTGCGCCACCACACCCAGCTAATTTTTAAGTTTTTATTATTTTCTATGTTTTTGTTTTGTTTTTTCGCGGGTGCAGGATTGCTATAAGAAAGGTATACCTGTCAACTCTAATAGGATTTGAGAAAAAGCAGTCATTTTATGACAAAGCAAAAGGAAGGTAAAGGATCTAATCTGAAGAATGTATTGCCAGCAAAGGATGACTTGATAATTTTGGAAAGGGGTTTGGCTCAAAAAATGTCAAGATAACAGGAGAAGCAGCTTCTGTTGACCAAGAGGCAGCACATGAGTTCCCAGATGCCATTAAGAAAGTTGTTGAGGAGAATGGATATCTGCCTGAACAAGTTTTTAATGCAGACAGGTGTGCCTCCAAGGACACTTATTAGGAAGAAAAGTGGGCACCAGAATTTAAGGCAGAAAGGGATAGGCCAGCTCTGCTATTTTGTGCAAATGCAGTTGGGTTTATGATTTGGACTGCTCTTATATCAAAAGCTGCTGACCCCTAATACTTGAAGGGAAAATATAAATACCAGCTGCCAGTTTTTTAACTGTATAACAAGAAGTCCTAGACAAGAACTCTTTTCCTGGATTGGTTCCATCTCTGCTTTCTTCCTGAAGTCAGGAAGTACCTTGCCAGAAAGGGACTGCTTTTTAAAGTTATTTTGATATCGGACAGTGCCTTTGGCCATCCAGAACACTGTGAGTTCAACACCAAAGGCATAGAAGTGGTCTACTTGCCCCTAAACACAACGTGTCTAATTCAGCCTCTAGATCAGGGCCCATAACCTTAAAGGTTCATTACAGATGGCACTCTATGGAAAAAATTGCTAATGCTATGGAAGAGAATCTCAACAGAAAACATGAAAGTCTGGATGGATTACACCATTGAATATATTATTATTGTTATAGAAAAAGCTATGAAAGTCATCAAGCCTAAAACAATAAATTCCTGCTGGAAAAACAAAAAACTGTGTTCGGGTGTTGTGTATGACTTCACAGGAGTTATGATAGAGCCATCAAAGAAATCATGAAAGAGATCGTGGATGTGGCTAAAAAGGTTGATGGCAAAGGGTTTCAAGATACAGATCTTGGAGAAATTCAAGAGCTAATAGATACCAAATCAGAGAAGTTAACAGAAGATGACTTGATGGAGATGACTCCTTCTGAACCGCTGCCAGACGATGAAGAAGACATAGAAGCAATGCCAGAAAACAAATTGACATTAGACACTCTGGCAAAGGGTTCTGGTTATTCAAGACTGATTATGACTTATTTTATGAAATGGGCACTTCTATAATATATGCACTGTAACTGAAGCAAGTGGTGGAAGGAGGATTGGGATTGTATGGAAACGTTTTTAGAGAAATGAAAAAAAAAAGACAGAAATTACAAGGTATTTCCTTAAAGTTGCACGAAGTTTGTCTGCCTCTCCTATTTCCCCTGCCTTCCCTTCCACCTTCTCCACCTCTGCACCCTTGAAACAACAAGACCAACCTCTCCTCTTTCTCCTCCTCAGCCTACTCAATGTGAAGAGACAAGGATGAAGACCTTGATGATGATCCACTTCCCCTTAATACATAGTAAATATAGTTCCTCTTCCTTATGACTTTTTAAATAACATTTTCTTTTCTGTAGATTACTTTAAGAATAAAATATATAATATAACATGTATAACATATTACATGTAAAATATGTGTTAATTGACTATCAGTAAGGCTTTTGGTCAACTATAAGCTATTAGTAGTTACATTGTGTGAGAGTAAAAAATTATACATGGGTTTTTGACTGCGCAGAGGGTCAGCACCCCTGACCCCCATGTTGTTCAAGGGTCAACTGTATATTTAAAGTATATAATTTTATTACTTTTGACATAGTATATATTCACGAAACCATCACCACAATCAAGATAATGAACATATCCACCACGCTTAAAAGTTTCTGTGTTCCATTTTCAGTATTTTTTCAAAATTGTAATCACAAAGAGGAAAAGACTAGTTCTGGATTAAATAGTCTTAAATTAGTCCATAACTAAACAGAGAATTCACTGTCCTTTAGATTAAAATGATACTACTACTAAAGTTTAAGAAAGAGATTCTGAAACATGATTTGTATGGCCCCACTTGCCTTTGTATTATAATAAAGAATTGAGTTATTTCTCAGAGATACAGAATGCTGCCTATGACTTCTTTTTGATCTCTTCATTTCTTTGCTCAGGGGTCACAGTTATTGATAAACCATTATGAGCCTGAAAGACATTTTCAGCATATTTATACATGAGAAACAGTCTTCAACAAGTATTTCTGAAGTGACTGAGAATCTAGCACTTCTCCACTTGGTAGCTGCACTTTAAGTCTCAGCAGAAGATAAGATCGTCTGCCTTTATAGGCCTCGGATACTGAAGATTATTTTTGGTAGAAGCACCGTGTAGGCTTTTTCTGCAATGAGCAGCAGCTGACTGAATTTTCATAAGAAACTTGGACTGCAGGACTTAATCTGTAGTCTTTAGACAACAGTTGTTTTCATAAAGACTAGTTCTTATCAACCTTGAATGACTACGGATTATTTTGTGAAGGAGGATGAAGTCACGTGTGTTCTTATAAAATTAATTTTATCTTTATTTCTCTAAAAATCTGTATACCCAGGAACTGAAAATCTTTGAACAGATATTAAAATCTACGTAAGTATACAAACTAGTTGAGGGATAAACTGTTTGCTTTTATAAAATAACTTTGATTACATGAATATAATAAATTATGTGCATATAAATGTGTGTCTATATGCTTTCCTTTAAATATGTTTGAAAAGATGTTTGAAACTTGATTATACTATTTATAATTGGCACAGTACTTTGAATTATGCCAGTACTACATTGTAAAACAGAGTTGTATTTTTTGATATTTAACAATGCTTAACACTTTAAATGCCACTTCTGAGGAATGGACCTGGTGCAACACACTTGAATATGTGTGATGCCAAACTTTTTAAAATAAAATATAAATTATGCTTATTTATTATTTTCTTTAGTTTAATCTTGGTCATGTTTTGGTGTGTATTTTTAATTTTTTTCTTAAAGTAACACTTTGGCATGAACATTACTGCAGGTTTTTGATGAATATAATGAATGTATGGAATTCAACTGAATTTGCATGGTCTTAAGAATTTTTTCTGTGTGTATAAATTTAGCTGCTATTAACAGAAGAGAGAACTTTCTGTGAGTAGCCATGTGTGTTGATCAGATACAGTTTTTCTGAGATCTTCAATTAATCTCACTTTAAAAATGACCAAAACATGTCTTTCTTGAATTATCTTTGAATAAAAGTTTGTATATTATTTGTTTCACAGTGTCCTTGATTTTTATCTATTTAGTTTTGTGTTAAGAAAGTTTTGTGTTACTTTTTGCTCCTTTATAAAGTTTGTATTTTTTGACTTCACAAATCTGTATTTTTAATTTGTTGTCAAAGTGACCTGACCTATGAGACAAGACTATTAAGTGAATAACTGAAGTCAATAAAAATGGTTCTCTTTCCAAGAAAAGTAACCTCAACTATCAAGGAAAGGTCTGTCAAGGATTGGTAAGATTTACACGTTTTATGTTTCTGCGTTCCTGATATGGGGAAGGACATAAGAATAAAACAAGTAGCATTAGACCAAAAAGTCAAAGAAAAAAATACCTACTCCAAAGTAACTGAGAAATAAACTGTGGTTTTGATACCAAATAAAAGGAATTGAGGAAACAGGAATAGAGGAGTCGGGTAGGCAGCTGAGGTGGTGGACAGCAGAAGAAGGGAAGAGGGGGAAGGAGGAGGTGTGGGATATTGTGACCATTTCTCGGGAATTTAAAAAGTTGGCATGAGCTGTTGCTGGAACAGTTGATAATCAAGAGGAAAGATCGTTACGATAACATTTCAATTCAAATTTCAACATGGAACCATATTTAATACTTAGTTGAACTTTCCATTATAAATGAATTTAATCAGAAAAAGCCTATGCTCAGTTGATGAAAACATGAATTTCTGCCTTAGTGTGGCCTTAGAGACATCATCGTCAACAAACATGTTGATGGTCTAATGAACTTGGAGTACTGTTGGCTGTTTCTGAGAGAGGCATGAAGAAAAATGTGTGAGGTCTCTGTCCTTACTGATCACTTCCAAACACTAATGTTCCATGAAACTATAAATCTATCAAAGATTTATCCGAAACATTTTAAAGCTTTTCTTAAAATATAATCTCTATTAAAGTAACAAAGTCTTAACTACTTAGTTTGTTAAGTACCTCTGTCTTTACTTTCTTAATCTTTGAAGCTTTAATAGCTATGCTGTAGTTTGCCAAGGTTTGTCAGTAGTTGGATTCATATCTATGATTTCAGAGGCTTTAGACATACCTCCTTCCCCTATGCCAATGTTTGTATTTCCAGTTTGAATTTTTTTTTTTAAGGCATATGGAAGTGTTCTCAGCCTGTTCCATTGCTGTATGAAAAATAAGTTAAGGCTGAGAAGTGTCTTAGAAATCCTGACAAGAAAGCAGCCCCAGGTTTGAGCAGAGTTCAAGGCTGGTTCCACATACTTCCGTTGTGAAGCAACTCTTCTGCCTGCTCTGTTTGGATCTATGTCTCCTTGGCTGAAAGCAGTGATGGCTAGGGTTAAGGTGAATGGTGTATGTACTGTCAGAAGACTATCAGTTCTCTCCCTGTTTCTGATGAAGTTAGTCCTGGTATTTATTGTCTCTTTATTGTTCCTTATAGCATGAAGACCCAAGTATTTATAATCCTAACTGCTGGTGAGCTATGAGACTCATTTTATCAGGTGTAAAAGGTCACATGATATTATAGAGCAGTGTGCTGACACCGTGTTGTTTCAGTTTTGTCTTAAGCAAATTGCCTCCTACTGACTTACATGGCTGCCAGTGCCTCATTTTGGAGAGAAGTCTATATTGGAGAATAGAACCACACTTTGAGTCAAGATTCTGGGGTTCTAATCATGGCTTTAAGGAAAAAAGCAGTGTGGTGTATTGGAAAGCCCATGGGCATAGAAACAAAAGGGCTCTGAGTTTGCAGCCCCCTCTATCAATTTCTAGCTGTGACTTTTAACACATTACTTATCTTATGACCCTTATTTTGTTTTTAAAATGGCAATAATAGTGTCTGTGTCACAAGGTTATTATTGTGTTTGAAAGAAACAATGCATGTTAATATGCTAGAAATTCAGAGGGCCCTCAATAAATTACAGCTATGGTTTCCTGAGCCTCCTGTTAAATCTTCATTGTAGGAAAATAAGTGAGGTGGGGTGCTGCATCAGCATTTCTTTCCAGCTCTAAGTCTTTAAGGTTTAAAATAATCTGACCCCTCCATATACCTATACGTGCTCTGATTGAGAAATGTAATACTATGGTAGAATTCTAAAACAGAAATAATTACTGACATTTACTGATCACATCTTGTATGCCAGATACTGTGCAAAGGGCTTTACATACATTATCTCATGTAATCATAAATAACTCTTTGAGGTGTAGGTATTATTACAATACTCATTTTACAGAAGTACCAGATAAGACAGAGAAGTAACTTGTCCACTGCTAATAAAATGCCAAACCTAGTAAGTATGGCCCAATAGTGTGTGCTGTTGATGCTTACCTGATAGAGGATGGCAGGTTTGGGCAGAAGGAAAAGTTGGGCGGCAGTGCAGTCATCACACAACCAATAGGACGGGGAGCTCTGGAGCTGTGATGGCCAAGAAAAGTAGCTCTACACTGGGGTAAGGGGTTGGGCTTTTATACCCCTCTATCAACCATACTTGACTTGAGCTGTTCCCCGGAAAGCAGGTATACCCGTGGGGAGAGGTGTTTCTCTTTGGCAGTACTCAGCAGCGGGAGGAATGCCTGCTTACATCTTGAAGAGGGGAATCTGGGTGGTGTGCCACAGCATCCACTACAGGACAGACAGATTCATATACCCACTGCACAGTATACACTGAGACAGCAGGGTTTGTAGCAGAGAGTTTAGTGATGGCAGAGTGCCAAGAGGAGATGGGAGGAGACCCTCAAATCCATCTCCCTGAGGAGTTCTGGGCTGGAGTTTTTAAGGGGGTCTTGGAGGGCAAGGGGCTGGAAAATTGGGATCGTTGATTGGCTGGGGGAAGGGGGATGAAATCATCAGAATGTGGGAACTGCATTCAGCTCCTTGTGGTCCTTCAGACCAGCTGAGTTTCATCTGTGTGAAATACCTGAAAGATTATCTCAAAGCGCAGACTTAGCGTTTCATAATATTCAAGTTATAGAGCAGCTTCAGGGGGAACTATAACCTTGTGACAAGGTCTATATGATTCTGAAGCAATAGGCAAACAACTTTGAGGAAGGGGTCAGATAGCAAGCTGACCTAATGTTCAAGTTGTTGTCTACAGAGCAGTTAGGGGGAGCTATATAACCTTGTAACAGGGTCTTCATGATTCTGAAGCAGTAGGCAAACAGCTATGAGGAAGGGGTCACACAGCAACCTGATATAATGAGTCATGCTCAGTGTGCTGCAAGCTTGGTTTATTTTCGTTCCCCCAACCCCCCTTCTTTCCTGATTAATTTTATAAAGGATATAGGGACGGTTTCTGACGCCACTCTAACGGCATCCTAAAAACAGGGCTCTGACTCGGACAACCAAGGGACAGATCCCATTTCTTTTCATTTGATGTGACCTTTGTCATGATACTTTACAAAGAATGTGTTTGCCAAACACGAAGGATAGATGAATGAGTACGGGTCACAACCTAAAAAAGACACTTTTCGAGAGGGAGCTTCCTCAAGGAGATAGTTCCTGAATTGATGGGGTGGAGTGGAGATGGCTGATTATTCCAGGCAGAAAGGCCAGTTCGAGCAAAAACATGGAGGAGTTAAACAATAGTATTCTGTTTTCAGAAGCTATAATCAAAACATGATGTATGCACCGTAAGCACAATTTTTATTTGTCAAGTATACCTTAAGAAAGCTGGAGGAAAAAGGGCCTTCACTAGCCCAAATGATGCCCCTATGCATTTTTTTAAAAGGCATCCTTTCTGTTAAGTGAAACTTTTAGTATATTATCACATCTGTACAGTTTTATTATACCCCAATACACAATATTTTAATGTTGAGAGATGGCGTAAAATGAGCTTAGAGCTGCAAAGACCTGTATCAAGCCCCGCCCCCGGGCGCTTAGCGTCAAGCACAGCAGTTGCAACACCTGGGCGTTCTCAGTCCATGTAGCGAGGTCAAGGTCTTAACGCCGTGGGAGCCGAAATCTCCCTTGATGTCCAATCTTTTAAAATCTTTCCAAGCCTCTATTTCTCATCTGCAAAATGACGATAATCGCATTTGAAATTCTCCATTTTTAAAATATAAGGATTTATTAAAGGATACGTAGGCTGGGGAAACAAGGGAGACGAAAGATCTAAATCTAAAAGGACAGGCCAGAGAAAGGCAAGGCTGTCTAGAAACACGAAACAGTCAATATAGATTTTGAGACTCATTTACACTCTTTTCTTCCCGGGTTTGGGCGCTTCACATTTGAAATAAAAGTTCTGGGACGGCGTCTGCCGCGACCCTCTCTTCCCTGCACAGCGCAGGCTCTAACTAGGAATCCGCGGGGGCCGCAGTTGCCAAGACGACTCCGCGCGGCAGGGCGGGGCGGTGGTCCGTCGGTGCCCTCCCCCTCACGCCGTCACGCGCTTTCACGCTTCCCCGCCTCCAGGAGCGCCGCGGAGTCCGCCATTGGCTAGACCTGCAGGTCTCACTATCCTCACTCCATCCGCGGAACCAATGGCTGGGACCGCCAGGGGCTCGTTTGCGCGAGTCACACAAGGCCGGCAGGAGCGCAGACCAATCAGCGCGCCGAGAAGGCGGGGCGGGAGCCGTCGCAGGCCAATAACGACAGGAGGGACCGGCCTGGTCCACCCGGTTCCACCCCCAAGCCGGGAGAGGCAGGGTCTGAGGTCGCAACACCTGGCCGATCCTGGGTGTCGGTGGCCCGCTGTCATCTCGCGGCCGTTCTGGTGAGGAGGCCAGAGGAGTGGCTCGTGAGCGAGGCAAGGTGAGCAGGCGGGCTCCCACCTGGTGCTCCGTGAGATCTCGGGGAGCCGGGTCGGGGAGCGGATGCGCGCGCTGGGCGGGACGCTGGCTGTGGTACCCGAGACGGGGTGGACGGAGACTGGAGTGAAAGTGGGGGCCCTGGGAAAAGGTGGGTGCTAGAAAGGAGGGAAACGGATGAAAACGGAGTGAAATTCTTAAGTGATGGAACTGCATGTTTCTTGCCTTTAAAGAGTGTTGTCTTCGGGAGACGGGACGTAGAAGACAGTTGAGCAGCACAGGGTGATAGAGTGCTGAAAGTTATACAAAAGCAGGAAACACGAGAAGGAGGTAAGATTAATGATTTTAATAAGAGTGAGATGTAATATGCGTTGGGAGTAGTGGGGTTGGGAAGGGCGTCCTAGAGGAGGTTACTGAGGGATGACTAGGAGTTCGATGGGAGGACATCACCTATAAAGGAACGGTATTTCCGTGAGCAGACAGACATGAAGCAGTAGCAACCATGAATGATCAGATACTGCAAAAATGTGAAGTGTGGGTTGGCGAGAGTGTAAGAAATGTCAGGAAGGGCCTCATGTGCATCGCAGTGGGCTTGATCTTTATCCGTAGGGAATGCATTCCCTTGAACTTTGAGTGTTTTAAGGAGATTATCTCTGATGTTTAGATAGATCCTGGCATTGCCTCTTAGAGATAGGGTTTAAGAAGGGCAAGCCTGGAGGCAGGGCAGGTCCAGAAAATGAAGGAGGTGGTGAAATCTGGGTTAAAGTGCCAAAGGACAGAGACTGGCTGACAGCTAAACTTCAAGGTTTCTGAGAATCCACAAATAACTAAATTTATCTACTCAGCCTCCTCCAGAGCAGGCTTCCAGTCATTTAGGTTGACCAGGAGTGAGAAAAGGAAAAGGAAATTCAATTCTCCAAGACCTTGTTTCCCCTCTCCGCTTTAATTCCACTTTGTTTTCGTTCAGTTAGCAACGATATATCCACTTCCTCGCTCCATTGTGGAAAGTAAATTCCTGAATGTTAACTAAACCAAGTATCTCTGCATTGGGTGAGAGTTTGAAGACTTAAGGCAGTAGAGATGGGAGAGACTTAAAACATTATGTCTGAGAATTAGGCATTAAAGGAGGTATGTGGGCAGGGGTTGTGAGGAGCACGTACCGAACCTTTGCACCTGTTGAGTGAGTTTATATGCCTCTGAACTCTCTGATTGGATATGGCCAGTAAACTTGGATAATCAGATCCTGGAGTTTAGGGAAGAGGGCTAGAGATAGACAGGATGGATATCAGCGTATTTTAAAAACAGAAAAAAGTTAAGATCACCCAAGAAAATCTGGAATAGTTAGGAAGGAGTAAGGAAGGCATTACTAGGAAATTTCCAACTTCAATTCTCATATTCTGTCTAATCTCCTGGCTGAGTCTTTGTAGTTGCTGTTCTCTCTATGCAAAACACCTCCCTTGACCCCCTCTCTCTCTCTGCTGTTTCAATCTGTCACCTCCCTCTCGTGTTCTAGGTCTCAGTTTAGATTGCACCTTTCTCTAGAAGTTCAGAGCACTGTATATTCCTCCCTTTATTGTTTTTAATCACATAATTTTTGATGATTTGGACACTAGTTGATATTCCTCACTAAATTTTATGTTTTGTGAAACTCAGGGGTAAGGGCAGCAGCTGCACAGTGAATGCACAATACTTTTCAGAGTGAATGGATGTGAGTTCCAGGAACCAAGGAAAGGCAGTATTTCAAGAGGAGAAGAATCACATCTTCCAGATTAGTCAAGTAAAACAAACTCCACAAAAAGATTTATTGGATTTGGCAGCTGGAGATCCTTAGTGATTTTCATAAGAGTACGTTCAGTGCAGTGATGACAATAGAATGCAGACTGCAGTTGCTAGGATGTAAACAGGAAATAAGAAGATAAAGACAAGTCATGTGTCTGAAAAACGAATACCTTTTTCAGAAGGCTTAGGTAAACTATAGGAATTCTTCTTGTACTCTAATACTTATTGTGGATTTTATTTATAAGTATAGTATAGTATAATGGATGAGTGCCTGGGCTTCCCCAGTTAGCGTTTGTGTGACTTTGGGCAAGTTGCTTAATCTTTCTAAACCTCAGTTTTTAAATCTATTTTAAAATGGGGATAAAATGATACCTACCTCACGAAGTTGTGGTAAGGATTAAAGTTAAAATGTAGAGAGCATGTAGCATGCTTTGAACACAATCCTTTTTTTTTTTTTTGAGACAGAGTTTCACTCTTGTTGCCCAGGCTGGAGTGCAATGGCGCGATCTCGGCTCATCGCAACCTCCGCCTCCTGGGTTCAGGCAATTCTCCTGCCTCAGCCTCCTGAGTAGCTGGGATTACAGGCACGCGCCACCGTGCCCAGCTAATTTTTTGTATTTTCAGTAGAGACGGGATTTCACCATGTTGACCAGGATGGTCTCGATCTCTTGACCTCGTGATCCACCCGCCTCGGCCTCCCTAAGTGCTGGGATTACAGGCGTGAGCCACCGCGCCCGACCTGAACACAATTCTTTACACAGAAAGTGCCTAACAATTGTTGGCTTCTTGTAGCTATTACATGCCAGGTCCTGTGCTAAGCGCTTTATATACATTATCTCTTGGACTCATTGGAAGACCTATTGTTTTAATTTTTGCTGATGATGAAACCCATCACAGAGAGGTTACCTAATTTGTCCAAGGTCACAGGACAGGGCTAGTAAGTAGTGTTGGTTCATTATTGTCAAATTTGCTAATCACCTTGAGAAAAATTAAAATTAGATGGTTGTCTTATTTTACAACTTAGAAGATGATTGAAGACATTTTGGTGTAATTGGGGAGCCAGATTGCAGTTAGCCCAGTGAGTTGTGTAGGTGAGTTAAGCAATCTTTTTGTTTTTTTTTTTTGAGACAGAGTCTCAGTCTCCCAGGCTGGAGTGCAGTGGCACCATCTCAGCTGACTGCAACCTCCGCCTCCCGGGTTCAAGCAGTTCTCTTGCCTCAGCCTTCTGAGTAGCTGGGATTACAGGTGTGTGCCACCACACCCGGCTAATTTTTGTAGTTTTAGCAGAGACGAGCTTTCACGATGATGTTGGTCAGGCTGGTCTCAAACTTCTGACCTTGTGATCCACCCATCTTGGCCTCCCGAAGTGCTGGGATTACAGGTGTGAGCAAGCTCACCCAGCCTAGTTAAGCAATCTTTATGTAGAATTCTCCTTTGAGAAAGAAGTTGGTTGGTTCAAAGAAAGATAAATGGGACAGTGGCTTGGAAGAAGTAATAGAGGTTAGGAAGGTGCTTATCAAGAAAGGAAGATGTAGGCTGGGTACCATAGCTCATGTCTGTAATCCCAACACTTTGGGAGGCTAAGATGGGAGGATCACATGAGCCTAGGAGTTTAAGACCAGTCTGGGCAACATAGGGTGACCCCTGTCTCCATGAAAAATAAAAATAAAAAGTAGCCAGGCATAGTGGCGTGTGCCTGTGGTCCCAGC
Source organism: Aotus nancymaae (assembly GCF_030222135.1). Taxonomy (NCBI): domain Eukaryota; kingdom Metazoa; phylum Chordata; class Mammalia; order Primates; family Aotidae; genus Aotus; species Aotus nancymaae. The sequence continues at coordinate 1,206,115 of NW_026988447.1, read as the reverse complement.
TACAAGAGGCTGAGGTGGGAGGATTGCTTGAGCCTGGGAGATTGAGGCTGCAGTGAGCCATAATTATGCCACTGCACTCCAGCTTGGGTGACAGAGTGAGGCCCTGTCTCAAAAAAAAAAAGAAAAAGAAAGGCAGATGTGAATGTGTTTTTTTAGACTTGAGGGAATGGATTCTGTGCAAGGGAGAAGGATGAAAGATGAGAAAGGATAAGTGATGGACAAGTTCTTGAGGGAAGATAACAAAAGAAGACTGATCAGTCTTCGAGGAAAGAATGAATGAGCAAAGAAATTTTGAGGCTTCTAATGACACAGAATGGAACGTTATCGTCACTGTGGTGTAAGTAGTTTGAGATGAGTAGGACAGAAGAAGGAGGACTTGAAGTGAATTCAGAGGCCTGAAGAAGTTGGCTAGGTTCTCAATATTCCTTCTGTAGAATGGGATAAAAAGGTCGATTTGAGAAGTGTTGGAGGAGGGGACTTTTATGTACTATTTAGAACTCTTCTAAGACTTTAAAATACTCATTTTTGAAGTGGTCCAGCAAAATTCATAAACTAGAAGGAGGAGTGGTGAGCATTTTTAGGAAAGTGGCTCTTGAAAAGTTTCTCTATTTTTTGGTTGGTGACCTATTGAGCTTATTGAGCTTATTTATTATGTAAGTAGAACATGCTCATTTAAAACGTTAAAATTGTGCAAAAGACATAAAGTCAGATTTTTCTCTCTTTTCCATTACGCTATCTCCTACCCCGCCACACACCTCTATTTTCCTAGAATTCACCATTCTAAATTGTTCCCTTTGTATCCATCTGTACATTTTCTGTTTGTGTGTGTCTCTGTATGTACATATGCATAAAAGTGCATAAATAAAATACATTTTTTTTTTTTCAAAAAACCTAAGTGGGGCTCTTGCTATACATATTTGTGACCTGTTGTTTAGATTAACACTCTTAGACATCTTTCTATGTAGAGCATGTAGCTCTTCCTCATTCTTTTAAATGGCTGTCTATGGAAGGAATTTATTTAACTCATCTCTTGTTGATGGCTTATTTGTGTTTTGCTTTTACTTTTTTCTCTTTGCTTTCGCTATTACAAGCAATGCTTCCTTCCATCTTAGTGTGTCTATCTGTCTTTGTACCCTTGAAGGAGAAAATTGCTGGGTCAAAGGATGTATTCATTAAGATAGGTGTTGCTGCCGGGCGTGGTGGCTCACGCCTGTAATCCCAACACTTGGGAGGCCGAGGCGGGTGGATCACGAGGTCAAGAGATCGAGACCATCCTGGTCAAAATGGTGAAACCCCGTCTCTACTAAAAATACAAAAACTTAGCTGGGCATGTTGATGGGTGCCTGTAATTCCAGCTACTCAGGAGGCTGAGGCAGGGGAATTGCTTGAACCCAGGAGGCGGAGGTTGCGATGAGCCGAGATCGCGCCATTGCACTCCAGCCTGGGTAACAAGAGCGAAACTCCGTCTCAAAAAAATAAATAAATAAATAAAAGATAGGTGTTGCTAATTTTTCCTCCAATGATACAGTGATGTATCCCCCCCCCAACAATGTGTGGTCATACCTGTTTTCTCACCTTCTTACCAGTACTGGGCACTAGGCATAATAAACTTTTAAAGATTTGCTACTCAGGCTAAAAGTATCATTTCCTCAGTTGAATGAAGTGAAGCTTCTTCCTTGTTTGGTGACCGTTTGCCTTTATTATTCTGAGAACTGCTTGTGAATGGCATTTGTCATTTTTCTATTGTGTTTTTAGGTTTTTTTTAAAGCGCACTTTGTAGGCCTTTGTCATAAAATGTTAGAAATATTTTTCCCAGTTAGTCATTTTATCTTTGAGTTTGTTTATGACTGTTTTTCTATTCCCCAGTAATAAGTATTTAATTTTCATGTATTCATATTTGGCAGGCTTTTTCTTCATAGGCTCTTTTGACGTTAAGTGATACTTTTAAACCCAACTATTGCTCGTTTAAATTAGAAGCTTTTCCATGAGAACCACACTGATGATTTCCTTAAATATGGATTGAAAAAATTTTTCACCTATTGTTTTTTCAGCTACTGTTCTTGAAAATAATGTGTTTTTTAGAGGAATATCTATAAATGGAAATGGTGATGATATCCAGCAAATTTTTTTAAATGGTGTAAAGCCTGAGAAGTTGGTACTCCTTTAGTAGTTATCATTGTAAAAATGATTAGAGGATGCATTTTTTAACTGTTTTATTTTTTGAAAGCTCATTGTTTAACTTATTTGTTATATATATTCATTTCTACAGAATTATAAGGCTGTCGGCAGAGATTTGAAAAATGGCAACAAATGAAAGTGTCAGCATCTTTAGTTCAGCATCCTTGGCTGTGGAATATTTAGATTCACTTTTACCCGAGAATCCTTTGCAAGAACCATTTAAAAATGCTTGGAACTATATGTTGAATAATTATACAAAGTTCCAGATTGCAACATGGGGATCCCTTATAGTTCATGAAGCCATTTATTTCTTGTTCTGTTTACCTGGATTTTTATTTCAATTTATACCTTATATGAAAAAATACAAAATTCAAAAGGTGAGTATAAGGGACTCGAAATAGAATATTATCATTAATGTTGCTGAATATTTTAAAAGTAAATACAGCTTTGTTTTGAGAGGCTAAATCAGTGATATCCAATAGAAATAAAATGAAGCCACATATGTAATTTTAAATTTTCTAGTAGAATACATAGAAAAGGTAAAAAAGAAATAAGGAAATTAATTTCATAATGTGTATTATTTAACTCAATAATTGTAAACTATGCCTGGGTGCAGGGTTCATTCCTGAAATTCCAGCACTTTGAGAGAACAAGACAGGAGGATTGCATGAGGCCAGGAGTTCAAGACCATCCTGGGCGACATAGCAAGACCCTGTCTCTACAAAAAACTACAAAAATATCCAGGCATGGTGGTGCACACCTGTAGTCCTCGCTACTTACGAGGCTGAAGCAGGACTGCACCACTGTACTCTGGCATTGGCGATGGAGTGAGACTTTGTCTTGAAAAAAATAAGACATAAACTATTATTTCAACCAGTAATCAAAATCTAAAAAATTTGTAATGAGATATTTAATAAGTCTTTGCAATCCCGTGTGTATTTTATATTAACTTTAGCCTGTCTCAATTTAGACGAACTGTTTTTAAAGTGTTTGGTAGCCACATGTTACTAGTTGCTCCTGAATTGAACAGCACAGTCCTAAGTCATTACTGATAATATTTCAAGAATAGTTTGTTAAATTGGCCGTTAAGTAGATATGATGTTTATCTAACTTAAGTTTCTAAATCTTAATTATCTAAGCTAGCTGGAAAGGAAAGGTATGGTGATTCGTGCATATTTTGCAGTTCACCCGAACTCCTGATGTTCCAGCAAATCTAAGTGACTGTTAATACACTAAGACCTTGGATCAGGGCTATTCAAGATTTTTTTCCTCTAAATATATAGTAGATCGTTTGGCAGCATTCATATTATCCCAAATAAGGAGGTGAAGCTCCTTGTTTCTGGATATTTACTTCATTGCACTAAATGTCAAGAGATTGCTACATACATGACAATGTGAAATCTAGTATGTTGCCTATGAGCCTGACATGAGAATTTGGAGTAGCTTATTAGAAAGATGAATTATTTGTCAGCATTTAGTAAACCGATGATAGTTTCTAGTGTTTGCTGTTTACTTTTCATAAAAGGTCATTCCAAACTAAAACTCAAGGGCATGCAGTTTTGGTAGAAAGTAGACCATTGAGAGTATTCATCTATGGAAAGTAATTTACATTCACTCAGTACAGTTCATCCTCCATATCCATGGGTTATGTATCCATGAATCCAACCAACTGCAGATCAGAAATATTCAGGGGAAAAAAACTGTCTATACTGACATGTACAGTCTTTTTTCCTTGTCATTATTCAAAATAATAGCTATTTATGGAGCATTTGCATTTTATTAAGTATTATAAGTACTTTAGAAATGATTTAAAGTATAAGGGAGGATATGTGTAGGTTATGCCAAATAGTGTGTCATTTTATATCAGGCACTTGAGCTTCTTCAGATTTGGGTATCTGCAGAAAGTCCCAGAACCAATCCCCCAAGGATACTAAGGCACATCTGTATATATGTTCGATGGTAATCTGTACACGTTCTCTGTTATCATTTTGTTAGCTTCACAGCCTTTCCCAGTGAGTCTCACTTTAAGAAGGTATTAATATTAATCTTCTCTGGGGATAATGTAGGGGTCAGATGACTGCGGACTCCAGGCCAAAGGAGAAAAGAGCAACGGGCAAAGGTGAAGGAAATAAAAAATAATGTAACCCAAAAGAGAGTACTCTGTTACCTTCAATTAACATCACAGAAGTTCAAAAGTGCTTTTTAGAAAAGCACCTGCTTTGAAAGGCAGAATTAAGTTTGGATGTCAAAGTTCTAATGCACCTTTAGGGTGATTATGGCTGCCATGTGTCTGTCACCCAATGATTTATTTATAGGGCTGATTCATTGTATGGCTGGCCAGGCACAAGCATTCTTTTTCTCCTTCACTGTACTTTGCAGCCGACTCATTGGTTAGAAGTAGAACCTTTCCAGAGAAAGGAAATGTTTTTTCAGTCAAGGGTTTTGAGCAGCTTTAAAATATAGTGTAGCAAAGAAAAGAAGCTGTAGTCTAGTTGGTCTGAACTAGTTGTTTATAAACAGATTGAAAGGCTGGGTAATAGGACTTCAAGTCTCTACTTAGCAAGTCTTCAAGTTTCATAACCATTAAAGTCCATGGTTTGAGCATTTTTGATTCAAAAATAAATTGTGATGTTAAATCAGTACCAGTTTTCACAAGTTAAAGGTGTTTTAAAAGAAACCAAAATATTAGTACAAATTAATTACAGGTTTATGCATTTTGAGCAGATACCTTAAAGGTTATCAGTTGTTTAAGGTAAAATTTTACCTTAACATTGAAAGTATCAATGGTTTAAGGTAAAATATTTGAGAATCATATTTAACATTTACAATAAATGTTTTTATTCTTAAAATTGTCAAAAAGAAAAAAAAGCTGCTGGTGGTGATGAAATAGTACTAAAGACTTTCTGCTTTCAAACAGAATACACAACTGGAGAAGTTAATGCATGTGCTTGCTAGTTTGGGGAAATTTCACAGGAATGAGAATCAAGTAGACTGCAGGATCTAAAAAAAAAAATACATCTTAATTTTTAAATTACTTTTAAAAAATCATACATAAATATCTTAGTAATTTTCCAAAAATTTTCCTCAAAGATAAATGTACTAAAAATATTATTTCTGAAGTCTGTGGCCTTGTAAAGGTATTCCTTCATATTAGGCACAGTTATGCATAAAGAAAGTAAAATATGGTAAACTTTCATATTGTACTAGGTATGATTTTTATTGCTGTCTTTTTAACTAATTTATGTGTACTTTAAATGGTATAGCATATGATTTTATTATAGTTGATTAAACTTTGTAATTTCTGTAACTGCCTGGATATCAGAGTCTACCCAGGAAATTAAGTCTATTAAGCATAGTTTCTGTAGGAACAGTGCCAATTGCCAACTGAAGCCTGAATGTTTCATTTATTTCGTTCCAGTTTAGAGGAGTGGGGTTAGATAATGCTCAGATTAGAAATACAAAGGCCAGTTGTCAAATCCTCTCATTTTATTGTTGAGGAAACAAATAAGTTGTAAATGTCACAGAGCTAGTTAACTGGTGAGTAGCAGCCCTTGGTATTAGAGCACAGGTCTCTGGATTGATTCTTAGTTCAGTGCTTTTCCTATTTTTGTCAGGAAGATAACCCTTAAGGAATTTTAAGAACAGAACTGGATCTGAAGGCCTAGAATTGTTAGTCCAACTTCTGCTAATAACTGTGTGTGTGACTCTGCCCAAGCTGGCTGACCTCTGTGAGCTTCTGCTGATACACAGTAGTTCCTGTACTTTGGATATTGTGGCTACTTAAAAGCGTTTTGTTGGCAGGTTCCTGAATTTTTCAGCAGTGACATTTAAAACAAAGCAATAACTAATATTTATTGTCACCATCGTTTTGTAAAACCCAAAGCACTTTTTTATATGTTAAATGCAGTCCTGTAAATTGAATAAATTTAGGTTTTTGTGTTTTGTTGTTGTTTTCTTTTTAATAATGGCTTGCTTAGCAAATGGATATCCTGATGAGGTTTTAGGAACATTTCATGTTGCTACAACTTTTCTCATTTTGACTTGAATCTGTGAACTCCATCATCAAGACACAGCTCTGTACTCCTCAACTCAGAGAGTTTATAATTCTGTCATTGGATATGAACAAAAGTGTACTCACTTGTTTATTGGAATGAATACCACTGAATGCCTGGAAGCATCGATTTACCTGTATAAAAGGCTTCCAATGCTTTGTGTACACCTTCTTCAGTTGCGGACGCCAACTGTAATCTTAGCATATCATCTGTCTTCTCTGAAACTTCTGGTAAAAGAAGTGAAGTGAATGATCTGTGGCAGCAAAGACTGGAGAGTTACTCATTCTGTAGTGTTTTAGTTTGAGATCCTTATGGCTGGGGGCATCTGTTAGGTTTCTTCACCTAAAGTAGTGATAGTCGTCGTCAAGAATTTAGAAGGCAAAGATTCCTGAGTCTTAGCTACTATAAAGTTAACATAACTGACATAGAATTAAGGTCCAACATAAACATTAGAGAAAAAATTAGGTCAAGTTAAACTGTGATAGCAGAGACTAATACTAGGTGTTGTGATTTTTCTCCGTAGGATAAACCAGAAACATTGGAAAACCAATGGAAATGTTTCAAAGTTCTTCTCTTTAATCACTTCTGTATTCAGCTACCTTTGATTTGCGGAACCTACTATTTTACGGAGTATTTCAATATTCCTTATGATTGGGAAAGAATGCCAAGGTGGTATGTAGATCAAAGTTTGGTTTTCGCACCCAGTTGTGGCTTATTATTCAATTAAGTTATACTTAATGTTTACCTTTTTTCTTAATCTTAGTTAATGTTCTAAACTTTGGAAGTAAATAAACAATAGAAAAGTAAACCATAGTAAACTCCTAAAATGTTTTCACGTTTACATCTTTTTAATATTTTATTGGAAGGTGAGCTTCTAGTATCAGAAGTTTCCATAACGTCTTTTGTATGTTTATATACATATAGAAGTGCTTATGCTGATGGAAAATATATTGCATTGTAAGTTTAAAATGAATGAAAAATACGGGAATCATTTGTGAGGTTTATAGAAATTGTGTTCATATAAACAAAAATATGTATGTGTATATATATACATATATAAAAATGTGTGTGTGTATATATATGTATACACACACACATACATATACTCGTATCACTTAACAGGGATACCTCTTAAGAAATGTGTCTTTAGGCTGGGCGTGGTGGCTCACGCCTGTAATCCCAGCATTTTGGGAGGCTGAGGCGGGTGGATCACGAGGTCAAGAGATCGAGACCATCCTGGTCAACATGGTGAAACCCCGTCTCTACTAAAAATACAAAAAATTAGCTGGGCACGGTGGCGCGTGCCTGTAATCTCAGCTACTCAGGAGGCTGAGGCAGGAGAATTGCCTGAACCCAGGAGGCGGAGGTTGCGGTGAGCCGAGATCGCGCCAGCCTGGGTAATAAGAGCGAAACTCCGTCTCAAAAAAAAAAAAAAATGTGTCTTTAGGCAAGTTATGCAAACATTGTCATGAAATGGAATTGGTATAGTGGGCAATCTCTTTAACCTTATATCAGATTATATCATGTAGCTGGATCTAGTTTTGAAAATTTATTTATGAATATATCCAATTAGGTCAACCTGGTAAGTGTGTATTTTGTTTAATGTAATGTCTCAAGCAGTGACTCCAACTAAAACTCTGGACTGTTTAAGTAAAAATTATTTCTTACACATTATAACATTTTTATCCTAAAGGTATTTGCTTTTGGCAAGATGCCTTGGCTGTGCAGTCATTGAAGATACTTGGCACTATTTTCTGCATAGACTCTTACACCACAAGAGAATATACAAGTATATTCATAAAGTTCATCATGAGTTTCAGGTATGTTAGAATTATGTTTAATTCTTTTTTTTTTTAGTATATTTGATTGCATTTTAGGTTTTGGGGTACATGTGAAGAACATGCAAGATTGTTGCATAGGTACATACATGGCAATATGGTTTGCTGCCTTCCTCCCCATCACCTATATCTGGCATTTCTCCCCATGTTATCCCTCCCCAACTCCCCACCCCCTGCTGTCCCTCCCCTATTTCCCCCCGACAGACCTGAGTGTGTGATGCTCCCCTCCCTGTGTCCATGTGTTCTCATTGTTCAACAGCCGCCTATGAGTGAGAACATTCGGTGTTTGATTTTCTGTTCTTGTGTCAGTTTGCTGAGAATGATGGTTTCCAGGTTCATCCATGTCCCTACAAAGGACACGAACTCATCGTTTTTTATGGCTGCATAGTATTCCATGGTATATATGTGCCACATTTTCCCTGTCCAGTCTATCATCGATGGGCATTTGGGTTAGTTGCAAGTCTTTGCTATTGTAAACGGTGCCACAATGAACATTCGTGTGCATGTGTCCTTATACTAGAACGATTTGTAATCCTTTGGATATATACCCAGTAATGGGATTGCTGGGTCAAATGGAATTTCTATTTCTAGGTCCTTGAGGAATCACCACACTGTCTTCCACAATGGTTGAACTAATTTACACTCCCACCAACAGTGTAAAAGTGTTCCTTTTTCTCCACATCCTCTCCAGCATCTGTTGTCTCCAGATTTTTTAATGATGGCCATTCTAATTGGTGTGAGATGGTATCTCAATGTAGTTTTGATTTGCATTTCTCTAATGACTAGCGATGATGAGCATTTTTTCATATGTTTGTTGGCCTCATAAATGTCTTCTTTTGTAAAGTGTCTGTTCATACCCTTTGCCCACTTTTGAGTGGGCCTGTTTTTTTCTTGTAAATCTGTTTTAGTTCTTTGTAGATTCTGGATATCAGCCCTTTGTCAGATGGGTAGATTGCAAAAATTTTTTCCCGTTCTGTTGGTTGCTGATTCACTCTAGAATTATGTTTAATTCTTTCTGTTAGAGGCAAAATGTCTATTTCAATTGCCTGAGCATTTTTCTAAAATTGTGGGTGACATTTTTATTTTCTTTTCCTTTGTCATGATTATTAAGAGCAACACACATATACAAACAAGCCAGTTCTATGTGTTTTCTTCAGTATTTAAATTTCATGGTAAATTGAAATCTGAAAGAAATATATTACATGAAAGTTTCAACTTCCATCCTTGTGGACAGAGTGCTGTACTGACACAGCTAGATACTCACATTGCTAACTCCCACAAAAACAGTGACTTTTATTAGAACAGCTTTTTTTTTTTCTTTTTTTATGAGTCGGAGTTTTGCTCTTGTTGCCCAGGCTGCACTGCAATGGCATGATCTTGGCTCACTGCAACCTTTGCCTCCTGGATTCAAGCAATTCTCCTGCCTCAGTCTCTCAAGTAGCTAGGATTACAGGCATGCGCCACCATGTGTGGCTAATTTTGTATTTTTGGTAGAAACAGGACTTCACTATGTTGGGGTCAGGTCTCAAACTCCTGACCTCAGGTGATCCACCCTCCTCAGCCTACCAAAGTGTTGGGATTACAGGCGTGAGCCACCATGCCCAACTGTTAGAATTGCTTTGATGAAGCTTTATCAAACTGGCCATGTGAGTATGTTTTGCATTGATCGTGATTACATGGTATGCCAAATCAAGCATGTCTTTATTAGAAGAACAAATATAAATTCATAAATCAAAATTAAAATTCAAGTCAATTATTTAGTGCCTTTATCTTAAACCATCAAAGACAGTAAGATTTTTATACCCCTAGACCTTTTGATGTTTAGTAGGGACAAAAAAGTATTTTTATTAAAAATTACTATTATTTATAAGTGTATGGCTAGATCGATCATCACTACATATAGAATCAAAATAACTTTGTAAAACGTCATGCATAAATAGAATATATGTATTAGTGAAGTTCTCCAGCAAAGCAGAATCATTAGTGTATATGTGCAGAGAGGGAGGTTTATTTTAAGAAATTGGCTCATGCAGGTGTTGGGGCTTTCAGGTCTGAAATCTGTAAAGCAGACTACAGACTGGAAATTGAGGTGAGAATTGTTGCAGCCTTGGGTCCAAATTCCGTGGAGCAGCAAGTTGGAAACTCAGGCTGGGTTTCTGTGCTGCAGTCTTGAGAATTCTTCTTCTTCAGTAAACCTCAGCCTTTGTCCTGAAGGCCTTCAAGTGATTGGATGAAGCCCGCCCTGTTTATGAAGGATAATCACCTTTACTCAGAGTCTACTGATTTAAAAGTTAACAACATCTAAAAAATACCTTAACAACAACATCTAGACTGGTATTTAATCAAACAGTTGGGCATCATAGCCTAGCCAAGTTGACACATAAAATTAACCCCATCACAATAACTAAGAAACTAAGAATTTCTTATCTGTTTGTTTTAGGCTCCATTTGGAATGGAAGCTGAATATGCACATCCTTTGGAAACTCTAATTCTTGGAACTGGATTTTTCATTGGAATCGTGCTTTTGTGTGATCATGTAATTCTTCTTTGGGCATGGGTGACCATTCGTTTGATGGAAACTATTGATGTCCATAGGTGAGTATTGGTTTCTGTTCAGGTATAAAGTATAATGAAATATCTTTATTTTCATGGTAATAAGATTATCATATTTCTAAGTAGACTAATAGAGAGTTAATGTTATATTAAGAAAACACAATTTTTGGATAAAAGTTTAAATAATAGATGTTTTTACATTCTAGCCTATGCTATTAATAATTTTTATAGTGATAATGTATTATTTGGGCAAATATATATTTAGAACAAGCAATTTCTTTATCCTTCTGTGATAAACCTAAACCTAACTCATATTTGAAAAAAAATCAAAGCATTCAGCCTTCATTGAATAAGACTATTTCTAGTCTCCACTATTCAGCACTGATAAAAGAACTTAATAGATGGAAGTACTGCTTGTAACATACACACACATATATATATATATATTTTTCAAATGCATCCTTTCTGTTGATTGGAAGCCAATTTGTGGTAAATTATTTACATTGAATGCCTTCTTAAATGCTTATCCTAATTGTTCATTCTCTTTAAATTATATGTTCATTGTATTTTGACTTGGGACTTACTTCTGTACCTGTGAATGCAGAATATCAAATTGTAAGAATTGTTTTCAAAGTGTTAAAGTAGGAAAATTGATGCTTCTAGTCCTAGGCAGAGAATGTTCTTCTGTAGAAAAACTGTAGTTGATATTTCTTTCATTTTTTTCTATCCATTGTTTATTTCTGCCTAAGCTCCTCAAAAGAAGAGAGGGTTAGAGTGATTCGGACGAGTATAACTGGATGTCTGATTGTAGATACATAGTTAGAAATAGAGGCGCGCACTCTAAATGTGACTCTTTAGAAGCCACTGTCTTCTCCCAACTAAAGAAAAGAGAGAAGAGCATGCTGGTATTTTGATTGATTGTGGTCCGTTTGATTCCATCTTGTCATTGCCTAAAAAAGTAAACGAAGTTACTATACAGGGATTCATGGGTCTGCCCTTTTTAATACTTGATACTAATTTTATGTGACTTTTCCTAAAAAACATATGTAGTATTTTAGTATTTTGGGCTTTATTTACAACTATTATAGATTATGGTAAGAAAGCTTCCTCTGAAGCATAAAAGAAAATTAATTCTTAAAAATCTGTTTTAAAGATTCATTACTAAAACCCCTCTCTTCCATCATTTACACATTTTATCATAAAGTGAATGATTTTCATAAATCTTTTAAGGATTTTTTTTTTCTTAGAGTGGTTTCTAGAATATGCACCATTTTCTGTGTTTGCCGTTTGTGAACATCTTAGAAATAAAGTGGTCTAGGCAAAGTGGAATGTTATGTAGATTGGTTAATGCGAGCACATGATTATTAATCAAAATGACAATTATTTGAGATGTATTTATTCCTTAATAATCTTTATAATTTTTGTTTCAGTGGTTATTATATTCCTCTCAACCCTTTAAATTTCATCCCTTTCTATGCTGGTTCTCGGCATCATGATTTCCACCACATGAACTTCATCGGAAACTATGCTTCAACATTTACATGGTGGGATAGAATTTTTGGAACAGACTCTCAGTATCATGCCTATAATGAAAAGAGGAAGAAGTTGGAGAAAAAGACTGAATAACTATCTCACGTAAACCTTCCTGAAAGATAAACATTTTCTTGAATTGAAACTAGTAGCTAACATTGCTTCTGGAGAGCAGAGATAAGCATGTCTTCTGGCTACTGAGTGATAAAAAGAACATTAACAACCTTTAATTACCTTCCTAGTGGGAACTTTTTCTACTTTACCTACAAGTTCTGTATATGTAGAAATGAATAAATATATATTTAAGTACAGTTTTCATGAGGAAGTTTTAAAGGCCATATTCCTAAGCTTCTGAGAAGGTTTTGGATACTAGAAGTATTAAAACTATGACTTTTCTCCCAGTAAAACCATAGGCCTGAAGTTGACATTGGTCTTTAAATCTTTTAGATATGTACTGGTCATTTCAGAAAATTCTTCTTATTGGTTGTGTTGGCCTTATATTTAACTTTTTTTTTTTTTTTTGAGACAAAGCTTCACTCTTACCCAGGCTGGAGTGCAGTGGCACAATCTCAGCTCACTGTAACCTCTGCCTCTCAGTTCGAGCAATTCTGTCTCAGCCTCCTGAGTAGCTGGGACTACAGGCACATACCGCCATGCCCAGCTAATTTTTGTATTTTTGTAGAGATGGGATTTCACCATGTTTGACAGGCCTGTCTTGAACTCCTGACCTCAAGTGATCTGCCCGCCTTGGCCTCCCAAAGCACTGGAATTACAGGTAGAAGCCACTGCGCCCGGCCTTTTTAACTTTAAACATTTTTTAGAATTTGCCTAAAGATCAAAATGTCATGGATTGAACCACATCGATTGATAGCAGTGAGTGACTGAAGCTTCCAAATCAGGAAAAGCCAACACCAAGAACTTCCATTCTAAATTGGAGCTAACCAGTCTGGGCTGATTCTGTCTGAACAGTCCTTCTTGATTGCAGTGCAGTACTGGCATTTCTGAATTGATGTAAGGGGACTATTTTAGTAAGTTTTTCAGGTTACTCGAATTTTTTTTAAAAATTGAGGAGCTTTATTTCTGGACTATTTACCCTTTCTTTTTTGGATATCAAATTTCCATTGTCATTAAAAACTGTATCTTGAAACTTTGTGAACTGATTGGCTGTATTTGCACTTTGAGCTCTTGAAATAAATGTGATTTCTGTCTGATTATCTGGTTTCCAGTTTTAAACATTGACTGTCACCTTTTATTCTTAAAAGCAAAAGTACAGAAATAATTAAATTACTAAGTTTTACAATAAAATGATTGGTTTCTATGTTTTTTTTAAGTGCTTCCTTTGTGAACTGTTTCCTGGCTGTTTGAACATGAATTTATCAGGCTTAAGTACTGTGGGAAATTCTCTTGACCTAGTAAAGTGATACATATTGAAGGAGCTCTTTGCCCTGCTTAGATAATGTGTGTTTTCTGTATAGTTGAAGAACAGCTAAACTTTTCAGGGTTGAAATAATCTCAAGTATTTAGGTTATAACTCATCAAGAGTTGGTAATTCTTAGTATATGGTGGTAATTATTTTTATTTATTTATTTATTTATTTATTTATTTTTGAGACGGAGTTTCGCTCTTGTTACCCAGGCTGGAGTGCAATGGCGCGATCTCGGCTCACCGCAACCTCCGCCTCCTGGGTTCAGGCAATTCTCCTGCCTCAGCCTCCTGAGTCGCTGGGATTACAGGCACGTGCCACCATGCCCAGCTAATTTTTTTTTGTATTTTTAGTAGAGACGGGGTTTCACCATGTTGACCAGGATGGTCTTGATCTCTTGACCTCGTGATCCACCCGCCTCGGCCTCCCAAAGTGCTGGGATTACAAATGTGAGCCACCGCGCCTGGCTTATTTTTATATTTTTAAACTGTGGACTCATTTTCTGGTAACTTACTTTTTTTTTTTCTTTTTTTGAAAACTTACCTAGTAAAAATGTCCAAATAAGGGATTTATATACTTAAAACTGAGAATGTTTTGTAGGTCATGGTTTATGCCTGGTATGTGGTTCATGTGCCCACTGTGTGTGTGTGTGTGTGTGTGCATTTGTAAATTTGTTACAACCCTCAGGCAACAAATTTGGGGCTGGGTGCAATTAAAATTGTGCGGTTCGCTACAAATAGAGCTACCATATGATCCAGAAATCCCACTACTGGGCATTTATCCAAAGGAAATGAAATCAGTATATGGACAAGACATCTGCACCCTCAAGTTTATTGAAGCACTTCACAATAGCCAGGATATGGAATCAACGTAGGTGTCCACAACAGATGAATGGATAAAGAAAATGTGATATATATACACACACAATGGAAAACTTCTCAGCTATAAAAAAGAAACTGTCATTTGCGGCAACATGGAAGGAACTGGAGGATGTATTAAGTGAAACAAACCAGGAACAAAGTTAAATACTGCATGCATGTTCTCACTTGTGGAAGCAAAAGAGTTGATCTTAGGAGTCAAAAGTAGACCAGTGGACACTTGAGGCTGGGAAAGAGGGAGGACAGGGATAGGGACAGATTTTTAAAAAGAATATAAGTTAGAAGGGAGAGATACTAATGTCCTGTACCACTGTAGGATGATTATTGGTAGAAGGAGGATATTGACTGTTCCTAACACAAATGATAAATGTCTGTGAGATGATGGATATGCTAATTGCCATACATTATATGCATTGAAACATCACTGTGTACCCCACAAATATGTACAACTGTATGTCAATTAAGAGTGTGCTGGACTGGGCACGGTGGCTCACACCTGTAATCCCAGCACTTTGGGAGGCCGAGGCGGGCAGATCACAAGGTCAAGAGAACGAGACCATCCTGGCCAACGTGGTGAAACCTCATCTCTACTAAAAATACAAAAATTAGCTGAGTGTGGTGGTGGGTGCCTGTAGCCCCAGCTACCCAGGAGGCTGAAGCAAGAGAATCACTTGAACCGGGAGGCAGAGGTTGCAGTGAGCTGAGATCATGCCACTGCACTCCAGCCTGGTGACACAGTAAGACTCCATCTCAAAAAAAAAAAAAGGGGGGAGTGTGCTATTACTTTGGGAGGTCGAGGCGGGTGGATCACCTGAGGTCAGGAGTTTGAGACCAGCCTGACCAAAATGGTGAGACCCCACCTCTACTAAAACACAAAAAATTAGCTGGGCATCGTGGCAGGCACCTGTAATCCCAGCTACTTGGGAGGCGGAGACAGGAGAATCTCTTGAACTGGGAAACGGCATTGCAGTGACCCGAGGTTGCACCATTGCACTCCAGCCTGAGCAAAACTCCATCTCAAAAAAAAAAAAAAAAAAGTGCTGTTTAGCCATACCTGTAAGAATTATTTTATCTTCTACCTTTTACTCCCTAATACTCGTGGAATGCACAGCATCTGAATTAGCAATAAAAGGCGACTCCCTTTCAGCACTCGGGGAGAGAGTGACACGTGCTGCTGGCAGCTGTGCTAAACGTTTTAAAACACGTTGGTACATTCCAACTCATGCTTCATACTACACGCTTATCAAGCACTTTCTTTGTGTCCTGAATTGCGTTATGTTTACTGTGCTGTGACTTTAATGCATGTTCTCATTTAATTTCTGAGGTAGCTGCTACTTTCTCTATTTGATAGATGAGAGAAATGTCTGAGAGGTTCAGGTCACAGGACTTGCCTTTTCACTTTTGAAGCAGCACTATACTGGAGAGCTGCATCTTCTATAAAGCTTTTAGGGAATACCTTTAAAAGTGATATTTGAAGAGAAATAAGATTTTAAACCAGTAGTCATCCAGGAAGTGACAAGACACATACTCACAAGTATGTTGGTACGGAGTAGACAGATTTTAAGCTAACTTACCGGCCAAACCTTTCTTTTAAAATTACGTAAATTACGCTTCTAACTACACTGGCATTTGATGAGGCAAAAATCAAATAAGTATGAAGACTAGAACACAAAACAGAGTACATAACTCTGATTCTAGCAAATAATTGACAATAGATTTTTTTTTTTTAAGACAGGGTCTTGCTCTGTTGCCCACTGGAGTCCAGTGGTGCCATATTGGCTCACTGCAGCCTCCACCTCCAAGTGATCCTCCCATCTCAGCCTCCTGAGTAGCTAGGACCACAAGTGTGTGCCACCATGTGCAGCTAGTTTATGTTTTTGTAGAGACAGGGACTCACTATGTTGCCCAGGCTGGTCTTGAACTCCTGGCTCAAGCGATCCTCCCACCTCGGCCTCCCAATAGTGCTGCCAGGATTATAGGCGTGAGCCACCACACCCAGCTGACAAGAGATACTCTTTGTTTCTTGGATTGTCTATTTAGATTTTACTAACTGATTGAAAGTTTAATGTTATAATTAAAAAGTGTAGAGTTTGATCAGAATTATAATGGTATAATTAACTAGTATTTTGCTCTTTGCTACATATTTAGCTAAAGACATTTAGACCTTTGGACAAGATTGGTTCTGTGGAGACTCTTACCCCAACTCCTAATTCTCTTGCTCTTATGTAAAACCTAGTAGGGCTTTTTAAATTCCACATTTAAATTCTGTATTTCCATAGAGAGAGATGGTGTCTAAGCTCTTCATGAAGAATGAGCACCTTGCCTCTGAAGGTTTAGCTCCTAATCCATTCTTGCAAAGGAGTAGACGTTTTTAGCCAACGTTGGAAAGAGTAGCATGCCATTAGTATATTGAAGGCTGTGTCTGCAAGTGACTGTCAAATGCTGACATTCCTACGTGAAATCACCAGTGGGCCATGGCAAAATGTCTTTAGAACATATGCTTAGAGGTCTGTCGAGTTCTATAAGTCTAAAGAAAAAGGACATGAATGGCTAGGATCTAAGATATGAAATGTTACTTTCAAACGATTCAGGAAACAAGTAATTCAACTCAGGGAACACACGTGGCTCATTGTGAATTCACAAAAGGAAAGGGACCATGACAGAATGAAAGCCTGGGAAAACTCACCTACAGGCTGCGCATAGGAGGCTGAAACCAACATTGCAGGGATAGTAACAGGAGAGCTGCATGTATGCCCTGCTGGCGGGTCTTGCTCCCCTGCGTTATGAAACTCCTTTGCTCCTGGTGATTGCCTCACTTCCTGAACAGCCTTTTCTCCTCATCTCCCTGGAGAGCTATTTCCTCATCTATGAAATGAGAATAATAATACTTCATGAGGGGTTTATGAGGATTCAGCAAGACGCACCATGTGAAGTGTGTGATGCGTGTAATGAATGTTAGCTATTTTTTTTTTAATTTCCTACCTTTATTTAAATATCCAGTTCAAGACTCACCGCACCACTCCATCAGCCCCACTCTTCTTTCTGAGGTCTTCTTTCTGCTTCAGATAAGAGAAATCTCTCCCATTCTCCTCAGTCGGAGTTCTGTAACACTCATCTCTACCACCTCTCGGCATACGCCACCTTGTATTTTCTGCTCCAGCCAGAGACCGGAAGATTTTTTTTTTTTAAGCAACCCAACCCAGAGAAAACTGCTTACAAAGTTTGAAAAGATTGACTTGCGCCAGGCGCGGTGGCTCACGCCTGTAATCCCAGCACTTTGGGAGGCCGAGGCGGGTGGATCACGAGGTCAAGAGATCGAGACCATCCTGGTCAACATAATGAAACCCCGTCTCTACTAAAAATACAAAAAAATTAGCTGGGCGTGGTGGCGTGTGCCTGTAATCCCAGCGACTCAGGAGGCTGAGGCAGGAGAATTGCCTGAACCCAGGAGGCGGAGGTTGCGGTGAGCCGAGATCGCGGCATTGCACTCCAGCCTGGGTAACAAGAGCAAAACTCCGTCTCAAAAAAAAAAAAAAAAAGAAAAAAAGAAAAGATTGACTTGCTGCTTTACAATCACATTTGCAAATTGTATTGCCACCTCTTTTCAGCCAAAGGTTTCTCTTTTGCACTGTGTTTGTTCATTTTTCTGCACTTTTGCTCATAACCTCAGCCAGGGAAGGTTATTAATATGGTCAAAGGTACGTAGGTGGTTCGTGGCGAAGCTGACTGCAAAGCTGAGATCCTCCCACGCTGTGTGTATTTTCTCCCTTGTATCCTTTATACACCTGGCACCTTGCCTTGAACCTGGTAAGGAGTTCAGTAAATATCTGTCAATTAAAACAAAGAGAGGACATTGTAATAGCATCTTGATATAGGAGCAGCAATTAAGCTGCCATTTTAATAATCAGTTCAGAAGGTTCTTAGTAATTAACAGCAAATGATGGGGCCGGAGGGGACAAGGAAAGAAGAGGGTTCTTGAAATACAAGGTAGAGCCAGAACCAGCTGTGGGGGTTGCTGGCTTCAACTGAAGTCTGGCTACATTCTAATGCTTTCGCATCGTAAACTTTGATTTCACTGGTGCACTTACTTGTATGATATGCAGCTTGATATGCTCTTTGAGGGAACAAATTATATATAAGAGCACATTCATGTCCATTTAAGTCCATGTCCAGCTAATAAAGAAACTTTAGAACTATTTAGTCTGTTGGCAGATTGCAGTCAGACTTCTTGTATTCCCATGAAGTTTCTCTGAGCTTTCTTTTGCTATAAAATAATTCATCTGATAATAATAAAATATCATGATGGTATAGAGGAAGGAGAATAAGGAGGTCACTGCCCAGGAGGAGGTAGTATACCATTAGCATATTAGAATGGGAGGCTGAGCTACCTAATTCTTGCATTTCTGTGTCACAGGAAAACGATCTTCAAGTTGGAAAAGGAAACAAAATAGCTCTGTTCAAAGGGATCCAAATCTCAAAGAGAGGAGGAAATTCTTAACAAAGTGTTTCATATCTTTAAATAAACTTTTAAGTCTCCAAGATCAGATAACTTGCACTCCAGGTGACAGAAAGAATTTGCAAATGTGATTGTAAAACCATTTTAGACGATCAGGCAGCAAGTCAGTCTTTTGAAACTTTGTTAAGTATTTTTCTGTGGATTTGCTTCAGTTTCTTCAAAAATCTTCCAATCTCTCTCTGGGGCAGAAACTGCTCATACATCTTCATGCTGGGAATTATGTGTGGGAGGAGACGGGATCTGACAGATGAGCAGGTTTCCTGTCACAGAATCCCTCTTCTGCCACCTGCCCACCTCAAGGCCTCCTCAGCATCAGGAAAGTCCAGAGCCTCTTCTGCTCAGTCTCTCCAAAGAATAAATCTGCCCCTTGGGAGGCGTGGCTCTGTAGAGTTGGAAAAGGGACCTGTGGCCTAAAGGCTTTGTAATAGTGTTATAAAGTGAGATTGAAATGCTGGCTTTTAGTATTATACAATACCATGGTATTTAATTTTTTTTTTTGAGACAGAGTTTCGCTCTTGTTACCCAGGCTGGAGTGCAATGGCGCGATCTCGGCTCACCGCAACCTCCGCCTCCCGGGTTCAGGCAATTCTCCTGCCTCAGCCTCCTGAGTAGCTGGGATTACAGGCACGCGCCACCATGCCCAGCTAATTTTATTTTGTATTTTTAGTAGAGACGGGGTTTCACCATGTTGACCGGGATGGTCTCGATCTCTTGACCTCGTGATCCACCCGCCTCGGCCTCCCAAAGTGCTGGGATTACTGGCAGTATTTAATTTTTAATGAAACTACATCATATAAACACATCAGAAAAGCACACAGCTTGATGAATGATTATATCCTCGTAATCAGTACACAATCAACAGCATGACTACTTCCTTTGTCAGTCGTCCACTTTGGACCAGAAATGTAGGTAGAGTCTTACCTGGTTCAGCAATTGAATCTGAATTCTCTTGTCCAAGGAGAGTTTTTAGTGTTGTGACTTGAGGCTTTGCCAGTAGCCTTGTCCTGTGAAACATGTTTATCATTGACCCGGATAAGGCCGCTGATGCCAAGCTTATCGAATTTAATACTGAGGTCCAGGAAAAGCAGCAGCTGACACTCTGCTCTACATGACAGAATCAAGATCCTACGAAACGTTTGCCTTGATTTAAAGGTTCGACTGCACAAAGGGAGGAGGGGAGACACAGACCAAGTTAAGAGCGATATATACCTAAGAACTGTAAGGATTTCAGGGGACTACAAGTGATCATTTCCCTCCAGCTTAAGACAATGGTAAGCTAAATTATTAAAGGCAAGCCTAAATTACCGAGAAGACAATGTTCTCCTTTTATTCTGCTTTGACTGGTCACAGGTGGAAAAACACATTATTCTTAGCACGTCATATATGACTAACACCCACAGGAGACAGGAGAGCGATCAGGAATTTTTGTTGTTTTATTTTCGTTTCTGAGACAGAGTCTCACTCTGTTGCCCAGGCTGGAGTACAGTGGTGTGATCTTGGCTCACTGCAACCTCTGCCTCCTAGGTTCCAGCAGTTTTCATGCCTCAGTCTCCCGAGTAGCTGGGATTACAGGCGTGCACCACCACACCCAGCTAATTTTTGTATTTTTAGTAGAGATGGGGTTTTGTCATATCATCCAGGTAAATCTTGAACTCCCGGCCTCAAGTGATCCACCCACGTCAGCCTCCCGACATGCTGGGATTACAGTCATGAGCCACTGTGCCCAGCAAGGAACTGCTTGAGGTCTAGCAGTAATTACACAAGATAATTTAAGGAAACAGAGAGGGATAGTCTACAGCAGCTCTTTCAAGTACAGTAGTCAGGAGCTGATATGGCCATTGACATCTCTGAGTACAGATTACAGAACATTTCCATCATTACAGAAAGTTCTACTAGAACTGGTCAGAGAAAAGAAGACTAAATAGAAATATCAAAGGTGTGTTCAAATATCTGAAATGATATTATATAAAAGAGGGTGAGGCATTTATTATTGCCCCAGAAAGCATAAGTGTATCCAGAAATAAAGTTCTAGGTGTTTGCTGTTTAAAAATTCAAACTTTGGAAGAACTTTCTTAAAATTACAGCTAGTAATTTTCTCCTTCATTGATGGTTTAGGCAGCAACTGTAGGATTCTTAGTATATAATAAATGAGATCCTTAAAATGAGGCTGAACTTCTAAAAATAAATTTTATTTATTTATTTGTTTAGAGACAGAGTCTCGATCTGTCGCCCAGAGTGCAGTGGCACAATCTCGGCTCATTGCAACCTACGCCTCCTAGGTTCAAGTGATTCTACTGCCTCAGCCTCCCGAGTACTAGGACCACCGGCATGCACCACCACACCCGGGGCTAGTTTTTACATTTTTAAGTGGAGACGTGGTTTCACCATGTTGGCCAGGCTGGTCTCAAACTCCTGACCTCAAGTGATCTGCCCGCCTCAGCCTCCCAAAGTGCTGGGATTACAGGCATAATCATTCATTAAAAATGAATTTTAATTGACACATAATAATTGTATGTATTTATGGGATACAGTATGATATTTCATGATATAGTTGTGTACAATTTGTAGTGATCAAATCAGGGGAATTACCGTATTCATCACCTCCAAAACTTATCACGAAATGAGGATGAATTTGAACTGGGTTATATCTCTTTTTTTTGAGACAGGGTTTCACTCTGTCCTCCAGGCTGGAGTGTAGTGGCAGGATCGCAATGGCTGCAGCCTCAAAGTCTCAGGGTTAATGATCCTCCTGCCTCAGTCTTCTGAGTAGCTAGGACTCCAGGCATGCACCACCATGATCAGGTAATTAAAAAAAAATTTTTTTTGTAGACTTGTGGTATTGCTGTGTTGCTCAAGGTTGTCTCAAACTCCTGGCCTCAAGCTAACCTTCCATCTTGCCTTCCAAAGTGTTGGGATTACAGGGATGAGTCACCACACCTGGCCTGAACTGGATTATTTCTAATGAATCTTTCTAATGAAATTCAGCTACCATTGTTCTAATGTAGATATTTTATAGTTTATTGTTACAAACATTTTAAAATAAGGGTTACAAGGTTTTTGTTTGTTTGCTTATTTGTTTTCAGATGGAGTCTCTCTCTCTTGCCTGGTCTGGAGTGCAATGGGACCATCTCTGCCTCCCAAGTTCAAGCAATCCTCCTGCCTCAGCTCCTGAGTAGCTGGGAGCACAGGCATGCAACACCATACCTGGCTAGTATATATAGAGATGTGTGTGTGTGTGTGTGTGTGTGTGTGTGTGTGTGTGTGTGTGTGTGTGTTTCAGTAGAGAGGGTTGCACCATGTTGGCCAGGCTGGTCTTGAACTCCTGACCTCAAGTGATCCACCCACCTCAGCCTCCCAAAGTAGGTTTTGTTTACATCAATGCTACTTGCACCACTCCAGCCTAATTCATATTTAGCTGCTTAAGTTCCTGCAGAGAGTTGTGTCTCTCTGACTTCTTGGCATTTTCCCTTTCTCTTTATGATACCTAGAACAGTCTTTCCTCTCCATGTGCTTCTGCCCCCTTCACCTGACTAATTCCCACACATCCTCCTGTCTTGGCTCAGATACCACTTCCGGTGATCATTTTCCAGTGTGTTCTCTCCATGTCTGGCTGAGGTACCTCTCTGATGTACTCCCATAACACCGTACTTCCCCGATCATGGTACTTAGCACCTGGATTATAAGGCCAGTTTACCTGTCTGTGTCCTTCACTAGATTATAAACTACTCAGTTAGTGTCAGAGTGTGTATTTCATTCACTTACCTTCCTCAGTTCCTACACAGTGACTGGGGCTTCCTAGGAGCGCTAAGTAAAAATAAAAACATGGCTACTTTGGACCGAAACCAGAACAGGCTGACAAAAAATGTCTAAGAGAAAAGTGATTTTACTATTTATTGAATGAATACATGTTCCATCAATTATTGTTGACCAAAATCAGAATATCTATAGGTATGTAGACTTTTCATGAAAATGAAAACACTTGGCAGTGACCCTATAGATAAAGAGAGAGAGAAAGAGACAGTCAGGTAGAGAGACAGAGAAACAGGGAGGGTAGCAATTGTTTAAAATTCAGTTACCATTCATTCTGTAAGACCAGTATTACTCTGATACTAAAACCAGAATAACAGTACAAGAGAGGAAAACCAGAGACCAATGTCTCTTGTAAGTTTGGACACAAACATTCACAACAAAATATTTGATAAACCAAGTCAAGTAACATATAAAAAGAATTAGACACTATTACTAAATGGAATTTATTTCGGAAATATAAGGTTAGTTTAATGTCCCAAAATCAAATAATGTAATATACCATATTAACAGAATAAAAGACAGAAACCATATGATCATCTCAGTACATGCAGAAAAAAGCATTTGACAAACACTCTATTGTGATGAAAATTTTCAGCAGACTGGAAATAGTAGGGAACTTTTTTAACCTGATAAAGGGCTCTAAAAACCTACAGGTAACATATTTAACGGTGAAAGATAGAATGTTTTCCCCCTAGGATCAAGAACAAAGCAAGGATGTCCGTACTTACCACTTTTAGTTATCATAGTAATGGAGGTTCTAGGGCAAGAAAAGGAAATAAAAGGCATTCAGTTTGGAAAAGAAGAAGTCTTCTATACTAAAAAAATCCTAAGAAATATATTTTTAAAACTATTAGAATGAATAAATGGTTTCAGCAAGATTGCAGAATACAAAACCAATGCAGAAAAATAGTATTCCTATATACTAACAATGAACATCCCCCCTCCAAAAAAATAATTCCATTTCCAATGGCACGAAAAAGAATAAAATACTTTTAACGTTTATTTATTTTTAAATTTTTTACTTTTTTAAAAGTTTTAGGGGAAGAGGTGGTGTTTGGTTACATGAATAAGTTCTTTAGCGATTTCTGAGATTTTGGTGCACCCATCAACCAAGCAATGTACACTGTACCCAATGTGTAGTCTTTTACCCCTCGCCACCCCCACCCTTTCCTCTGAGTCCCCAAAGTCCATTGTATCATTCTTATGCCTTTGCATTCTCATAGTTT
Organism: Aotus nancymaae; assembly: GCF_030222135.1. Lineage (NCBI taxonomy): Eukaryota > Metazoa > Chordata > Mammalia > Primates > Aotidae > Aotus > Aotus nancymaae. Next base: position 1,182,111 of record NW_026988447.1, on the reverse strand, counting down.
AGCTCCCACATATGAGTGATATCATACGATGTTGGTTTTCCATTCCTGAGTTACTTCACTGAGAGGAAGTCTCCAATTTCATCCAGGTTGTTGCACATGCCATTATTTCATTCTTTTTTATGGCCGAGTAGTATTTCATGGTGTGTGTGTGTATGTATATATATATATATACACCACATTTTCTTTATCCACTTGTCAATTAATGGGCATTTGGGCTAGTTCTATATTTTTGCAATTGCAAATTGTGCTGCTAATAAACTTGCGTGTGCAAGTATCTTTTTCATATAATGACTAACTTTACTCTTGGTAGCTACCTAGAAGTGGGATTGCTGGATCAAATGGTAGATTTACTTTTAGTTCTTTAAGGAATCCGTACACTGTTTTCCATAGTGGTTGTACCAGTTTACTTTCCCACCAACGGTGTAAAGTGTTCTCTTTTCAGTGCATCCACACCAGCATCTATTATTATTATTATTTTGGTTATGGACATTCTTGGAGGAGTGAGATGGTATTGCATTGTGGTTTTGATTTGCATTTCCCTGATGATTAGTGATGTTGAGCATTTTTCCATGTGTTTGTTGGCCATTTGTGTATCTTCTTTTGAGAATTGTCTATTCATGTCCTTAGCCCACTTTTTGATGGGATTTTTTTTTTCTTGCTGATTGGTTTGACTTCTTTGTATTATAGATTCTGGACATTAGTCCTTTGTCAGACATACAGATTGTGAAGATCTTCTTTCACTCTGTGGGTTGTCTGTTAACTCTGCTGATTATTTCTCTGGCTGTGCAGAAACTTTTTAGTTGAATTAAGTTCCATCTGTTTATCTTTGTTTTTGTTGCATTTGCTTTTGAGTTCTTGGTCATGAAATCTTTGTGTAAGCTAATGTCTAGAAGGGTTTTTCCGATGTTGTCTTCTAGAATCTTCATGGTTTCAGGTCTTAGATTTAAGGCTTGGATCCATCTTGAGTTGATTTTTGTATAAGGTGAGAGAGATGAGGATCCAGTTTTATCCTTTTATATGTGACTTGCCAATTATCAGCACCATTTGTAGAATAGGGTGTCCTTTCTCCACTTTGTTTTTGTTTACTTTGTCAAAGATCAGTTGGCTGTATTTGGCTTTATTTCTGGGTTCTCTATTCTGCTCCATTGGTCTATGTACCTATTTTGTACCAGTACAATGCTAGTTTGGTGACTATGACCCTATAGTATAGTTCAAAGTCGGGTAATGTTCAGATTTGTTCTTTTTGCTTAGTCTTGCTTAGGCCACGCAGGCTCTTTTTGGGTTCCAAATGAATTTTAGGATTGTATTTTCTAGTTCTGTGAAGAATGATGGTGGTATTTTTATGGGAATTGCATTGAATTTGTAGATTGCTTTTGGCAGCATGGTTGTTTTCACAATATTGATTCTTCCCATCCACGAGCATGGGATGTGTTTCCATTAGTTTGTGTCATCTGCGATTTCTGTCAGCAGTGTTTTGTAGGTTACCTTGTAGAGGTCTTTTGTATCTTTGATTAGATATATTCCTAAGTTTTTTTTTTTTTTTTTGAAGCTATTGTGAAAGAGGTTGAGTTCTTGATTTGATTCTCAGCTTGATTGCTATTGATGTATAGCAGAGCTACTGATTTGTATACATTAATTTTGTATCCTGAAACTTTGCTGAATTCACTTACCAGTTCTAGGAGCTTTTTGGATGAGTCTTCATGTTTTTTTAGGTGTATGATCATATCATCAGCAAACAGTGAGTGTGATTTCCTCTTTACCAATTTAGATGCCCTTTATTTCTTTCTCTTGTCTGATTGCTCTGGCTAGGACTTCCAGTGCTATGTTGAAGAGGAGTGGTGGGAGTGGGCATCCTTGCCTTGTTCCAGTTCTCAGAGGAAATGCTTTCAGCTTTTGCCCATTCAGTGTTATGCTGGCTGTGGCTCTGTCGTAGATGGCTTTTATTACATGGAGGTGTGCCCCTTGTGCGCTGATTTTGCTGAGGGTTTTGATCATAAAGAGATGCTGGATTTTGTCAAATGCTTTTTCTGTGTTGATTAAGATGATCACGTGATTTTGGTTTTTAATTCTGTTTATGTGGTGTGTCACATTTATTGACTTCTGTATGTTAAACTCTCCCTGCACCTCACTTGATCATGGTGAACTATCTATTTGATATGCTGTTGGATTCAGTTTGCTGGTATTTTGTTGAGGATTTTTGCATCTATCTTTGATATGGTTTGGCTGTGTCTCCACCCAAATCTTATCTTGAATTGTAGCTTCCATAATTCCCATGTGTTGTGGGAGGGACCAGGTGAGAGATAATTGAATCATGGGGGCAATTTCTCCCATACTGTTCTCCTGGTAGTAAATAAATCTCATGAGATCTGATGGTTTTATAAGGGGAAACCCCTTCACTTGGTTCTGTTTCTCTCTTCCCTGCTGCCATGTGAGATGTGCCTTTCACCCTCCACCATGATTGTGAGGCCTCCCCAGACACGTGAAACTGTGACTCCACTAAACCCCTTTTTTGGCCAGGCACTGTGGCTCACCCCTGTAATTCCAGCACTTTGGGAGGCCGGGGCGGGTGAATCATGAGGTCAGGAGTTCCACTGCACTCCAGCCCAGCGACAGTGACTCTGTCTCAAAAAAAACCAAACCAAACAAAACAAAAACCAAAAAAACACCTCTTTTTCTTTATAAATTACCCAGTCTCGGGTTTATCTTTATCAGCAGTGTGTGAACGGACTAATATAATGTTTCTCAGGGATATTGATTTGTAGTTTTTGTTTTGTTTTTTCGGTGATGTCCTTCTCTGGTTTGTGTATTAGGTTGATACTGCCTTCATAGAATGATTTAGGGAGGATTTTCTCTTTCTCTATATTTTGGAATAATGTCAATAGGATTGGTACCAATTCTTTGAACGGCTGATATAATTCAGCTGTGAACTCATCTGGTCCTGGACTTTCTTTGTTGGCAATTTTTTAATTACCATTTCAATCTCACTGCTTGTTATTGGTCTGTGTGGAGGTTTTATGTCCCTCTGGTTTAATCTAGGAGGGTTGTCTATTTCCAGGAATTTATCCGTCTCCTCTAGATTTTCTAGTTGGTGTGTGTAAAGGTGTTCATGGTAGCCTTGGTATTTCTGCGGTATCAGTAGTAATATTTCCTGTTTCGTTTCTAATTGATTTTTATTGGATTTTCCCTCTTTTTTTTTTTTTTTTTTGAGACTGAGTCTCACTCTGTCACCCAGGCTGGAGTGCAGTGATGCCATTTTGGCTCACTGCAATCTCTGCCTCCCAGGTTCAAACAATTCTCCTGCCTCAGTCTCCCGAGTAGCTGGGATTACAGGCTCCTGTCACCACCACACCTGGCTAATGTTTGTATTTTTAGTTGAGACAAAGTTTCACCATGTTGGCCAGGCTGGTGTCGAACTTCTGACCTCAGGTGATCTGCCCGCCTCCACCTCTCAAAGTGCTGGGATTACAGGCGTGAGCCACAGCAACCGGCCTTCTCTCTTCTTTCCTTGGTTAATTTCACCAATGGTCTATCAATTTCATTTACCTTTTTAAAGAACCAGCTTTTTGTTTCATGTATCTTTTGTATTTGTTTGTTTGTTTCAATTTCATTTAGTTCTTCCCTGATCTTTGTTATTTCTTCCCTTCTGCTGTATTTGGGTTCTCCAGTTCCATGAGATGTGACCTTAGACTGTTGATTCGTGCCCTTTCAGACTTTCTGATGTAGGCATTTAATGCTATGGACTTTCCTCTTAGCAAGTTCGCTGTGTCTCAGAGATTTTGATAGGTTGTGTCACTATTCTTGCTCAGTTCAAATAATTTTTTAATTTCCATCTTGATTTCATTGTTGACCTAACAATCATTCAGGAGCAGGATATTTAATTTTCATTTATTTGCATGGTTTTGAGGGTTCCTTTTGGAGTTGATTTCCAATTTTATTCCACTGTAGTCTGAGACAGTACTTGGTATATTTCAGTTTTCTTAAATTTACTGAGACTTGTTTTGTGGTCTATCACATGGTCTGTCTTAGAGAACGTTCCATGTGCTGATGAATAGAATGTATCTTCCCTAGTTGTTGGGTAGAATGTTCTGTAAATATCTATTAAGTCCATTTGTTCTAGGGTAGAGGTTAAGTCCATTGTTTCTTTGTTGACTTTCTGTTTTGATGACCTGTCTAGTGCTGCCAGTGAAGTATTACAGTCCCCGAATATTATTGTGTTGCTATCTATCTCATTACTTAGGTCTAGTAGTAGTTGTTTATAAATTTGGGAACTCCACTGTTAGGTGCATATATATTTAGGATTGTGATATTTTCCTGTTGGATAAGGCCCTTTATCGTTATATAATGTCCCTCTTTGTCTTTTTAACTTTGATGCCTTAAAGTCTGCTTTGTTTGCTCTTGTTGCCCAGGCTGGAGTGCAATGGCATGATCTCAGCTCACTGCAACCTCTGCCTTGCAGGTTCAAGCAATTCTTCGCCTCAGCCTCCCGAGTAGCTGGGACTACAGGTGCATGCCACCATCGCCTGGCTGATTTTTGCATTTTTAGTAGTGACGGGGTTTCACCTTATTGCCCAGGCTGGTGTCGAACTCCTGATCTTGAGATCCACCTGCCTCAGCTTCCAAAAGTGCTGGGATTACAGGCGTGGGTCACCGTGCCTGACCAGCTAGCTCATCCCATTCTCTAAGACAGAAGGAAGATTTTTTTTTTTTTTTTTAATCTCTTCTTAGCTTGAACACTTATCTGGGAGGCAGTGAGCTTATTTCTGAGATAGGCAAAGTCATTGCATAATAATTCTGTGTCCTTAATGACCTTAAAAGTCACTCAGTTATCTACTCAGGGTTTGAATCTCCTTCCTGTGACAGACAGACTTTTTTTTTTTTAAGGGGGCTGTGAGCTGAGACCACCGGAGAGCAAATTCACCATTCGGCAATAGTTTGCTTGCCAGCTGGTAGCAGTATTTTGCTTGAAGCTGTGAGGCCAAGGACTGGGCACGGGAATTACTTGGACCTGGGTGTGGAGTCAGGCTCTGCCATTTACTGTGTGACTTACTTGTGTGCCCTTAGACAAGTCACTCAAGTGAGTCTCTGTTTCCTTGTACATAAAATGGGAATAATGATGCTCATCTTGCAAATTTTTAAGAATTAAAAAGAGCCCCCAAAAAACCACACCAAACAGCAGAGTGCCCACTCATAACAGAAACAACAGCAACAAAAACCAACAACTTAGCAAATGATGCTTAATTTTCTGAATTACTAATTAGTATTTTAAAAATAGACTGCCAGCCAGTTGGGCCCAAGAAAATGGAAAATCTGAGAAGCAGCACAGATCTTTTTCACTGGAAACTATTACTTTCCCATGTACACCTTGATTATTACAGGTTCGCCAACTTTTTCCTATAAAATGTGATGAGTAGATATATGCAATATAGAAAAATAATTTGATACACCTACCAAACACACATCTAATCTTAAAATATCCATTAGTTCACAGTATACAACTTCTAATGATTTTGTTAAGAACAAAAACTTTCACATTTTTTTCAATTTGGGAATTTTACATTAAAGTGATCTTTATCAGCTATTTTATCAGTTTTTCTGATTTTCATTCAAAGGCATCATCTCTTGTCATGTAACATCTCTTACAACACCTCAAAAATGAGAGTGATTTTCCTGCTGTGAGGAGTATTATGCTGGATGGAAAGCATAAATAACCCTGGAACTAAGTGGTTTAGGTGACTTTTCCCCCAGACAATTTAGGTTACTCAAATGAATGATCTTTTCATGGTTTTGTTTTTTCATTCTATTCCAGTTTATTTTTACCATTTTTTTTTTTTTTGAGAGTCTCACTCTGTCACCCAGGCTGGAGTACAGTGGCATGGTCTTGGCTCACTGCAACCTCTGCCTCTCAGGTTCAAGTAATTCTTCTGCCTCAGCCTCCTGAGTAGCTGGGGTTACAGGCATGTGCCACCATACCCAGCTAATTTTTGTATTTTTAGCAGAGATGGCGTTTCACCATGTTGGCCAGGATGGTCTTGAACTCCTGACATCAGTAATCCATCCGCCTCAGCCTCCCAAAGCGCTGGGATTACAGGCTCCCCTTTCCCCTCCCCCTCCCCTCCCCTTCCCTCCACCTCCCCTCCCCTCCCCTTCCCTTCTTTTCCCTTCTTACTTAAGCCATTTAAATTCAGTTTAGTTGCAACAAACCAAGTCCTGACTAATTCATCTACTCAGGACTTCAAAGTCAGTACAGCTGCATTCCAGGTTCCTTTGGTTACAACCCGTATTTCCATATAAACTGGCAGAAGTAGGTAGTAGTGATCGGTTCAAGCTCAGCACGAAGCTCAGCAACACTTCTCTCGTACCTGCATAAATCCACAACCACCAACTCTTTCCCGCAATTATGGAAAGGGTTGCAGCTTAATGAGTGTAAATTTTGAGCAAGTTATTTTTGAATCGTTGAAGTTCGACTTAAATGGCAGCATATCAGATGTCAATTGAGGAGCATAGCTTGATCTCTTTAAGAATTTATTTATCCATTCATTCAATCAATAATATGTACTTAGTTTTCCATTATGTATCAAATGCTGCTAGGCGCTAAGATACACTAGGGGCCATGAGAGATCAGATTCCTGTCTTCACACAGTTTATAGTACAAGGGAGGTTATGGGCACTGAAATAAGTAGTTATTAAAAACCTCTGAAAGGTGAGAGAGGCTCTAGGAATTTTGAGATCAAATAACAATAGTATCTTTTTTGCTTGATGGAGGCTGTTAGAGAAAGCTCCCAGAGGAAATAATGTGTACCATGAGACCAGAGGGACAACTAAAATGTGACCAGAAATGAAGGGGGACAGAGGGGAAGAATGATCCAAGTAAAGGTAACAAAATGTGCTACGATCTGCTGGCAAGGCAGAGAATAGAATAAACCAGATACCGAAAGGAGGTCGATCGCATGATTGGCGAGGAGGCAGAGATGGTGGGACAAGTTGGAGAAATGAGCAAAGCTAGGTCATGATCTGCTTTAGAGTTTGTTTCTTAAGCTTTTTAGACAAGAGAGGCTGCTCTGCTGCAAGGCTGTGCACAAGAAGCAAGAGAAGTGGAAGGGTGACCATGGGGCTCCTTGGCTTGTTTCCATCAGCCCACCTGTGACTCACCCTCACCTGCCCTCTCTTTCCTCTCCTGCATAATCCCATCAGTTCAAGGTACCATTTGTGCCATTTCTTTATTTACTTATTTATTGAGACAGGGTCTCTCTCTGTGACCCAGGCTGTAGTGCAGTGGTGCAATCTCACGTTACTACAACCTCCACCTCCTGCGTTCAAGCGATCCTCACGCCTTAGCCTCCCAAGTAGCTGAGATTACAGGTGTGCACCACTATGCCTGGCTAATTTTTCTATTTTTTGGCAGAAATGGGGTTTTGCCATGTTGGCCAGGCTGGTCTCCACCAAGTTCAAGCAGTCCTCCCACCTCAGCCTCCAAGTAGCTGGGAGTACAGGTGTGAGCCACCACGCCAGGCTACCTTTTGTATTTTTAGTAGAGACGGGGTTTCACCATGTTGGCCAGGTCTTGGACTCCTGATCTCAGGTGATCCTAATTTTTGTACCCAACTACACAGTATTAATGACTCATTGTGTTTGGTAACACTTCTTGCTGTAAGTGGATTCCCAAGGAGCTAGGGTGTGGTGTGCTCTGAATCTGTCAATTCATTAATTATTTAACTAACAGACATTGTACAATTAGTCCTCACATAATGTCATCAGTAGGTTCTTGGAAACTACAACTTTAAACAAAATGACATGTAAAGAAACTAATTTTACCATAAACTAATTGATGTAAAGAAGAGTGAAGTTCCTATGGCATACTTCTGGTCATAAAACCACCACAAACTTCTAAACAAAGACCCCAAACACTTCTAATATTAAACATTGAAAAAATTGTGAGCTATACATACATTTAGGAAAGATTAATTTTAAAAAGTAAGATTATTTACATACTTATTGCATTTCAGGGTCATAGGTGGCTGGAGGCTGTCCCAGTAGCTCAGGACATAAGACGGGAAGCCACCAGCCAGGATGCCATTCCATGGCAGGACACACTCATACACACACCCACACTTGCTCACGCTGGGACAATGTAGACACATCAATCAAATCAACATGCACATCTCTGGGATGTGGGAGGAAACCGGACTACCCAGAGGAAACCCACATAGACATGGGAAGAACGTGAATCTCTTTTATAGACTAGGCTTTGGTGTCACCTTCCATCAAGAAATGAAAGCAATGCAAGTAAAGAAACAACATCACGGCTGGGCTCAGTGGCTCATGCTTGGAATCCCAGCGCTTTGGGAGGGCAAGGTGGGTGGATCATGAGGTTAGGAGTTCAAGACCAGCCTGACCAATATGGTGAAACCTCGTCTCTACTAAAAATACAAAAGTTAGCCGGGCGTGGTGGCGCGTGCCTGTAGTCCCAGCTACTCGGGAGGCTGAGGCAGGAGAATTGCTTGAACCTGGGAGGTGTGGAGGTTGCGGTGAGCCAAGATTGTGCCACTGCACTCCAGCCTGGGTGACAGAGTGAGACTCCATCTCAAAAAAAAAAAAAAAAAAAAAAAGAAATAACATTTTGTGAGGATGTAATGAAGGAAATAAACAGGAAGATATGATAAATAGTACCTGGAGTACCTACTTCACAAGAAAGCCTGGGAGAGCCCAGTGGTACTCAAGGAGAGGGAGAAGCAGAACAGGAGACAGATCCTCTAGGACTATGAAAGCCATGGTGAGAAGTTGGGAACGTATTCCGGGTATGTTGGAAAGTTGCTGGAAACTTTTAAGCAGGGAGGTGATACAATCTGATTTACATTTTGAAAATGGCTTGCTGTGTGAGTAACAGATTCTAGATGGGCAGATGTAGAGGTAGGGAGACCAGTTAGGACGTGATTGAAATGATCCACGTGAGACAAGTCAGTTGGTGGCTTAGCTTAGGGTAGTGGCCGAGGTAAGGGTGAGGAGTGGGTAGATTCCATGTATGAAGTAAAGATAGAATTGATAGAGATTGCTGATGTGGGTTGTGGGAAAGGGAAAGATCAAGATTGCAAATGAATTTTGTTTAACAAATATTGAGGCTATTTCTGACATCAAAAAAAGACTGGGAGAAAAACAGCGTGGGTTTTTTTTTTGGCAGGAGGAGGAGACAGGGTCACAAGTTTGGAAATCATATATCATCCAGGAAGATATGACTATTGATTATAAAAAAAGATTACTGTACTGCTGTACACATCTGTGTCACTTTCCGAGCTACCACTATAGATCCCTGAGTAACTTAACACATACCATAAATAAAGAGGCTGATCCGCATCTTGTAGCTGAAGAACAAATCAATCATGCTTTGTGATATTTGTCTGAAAAGAGCATACCATGTGATTTTCATTTTGGCCACTTCATTCCCAATGGGTATGTAAGAGAAAATGCACTTTTAGCATTTTCTGAACATTGTATTAGTGGACTATTAATGCCTCACGTAACATTTTGTAAGTAGGCTGTTGTAAGTAACATCTTTTTCTAATTAATTAATTAATTTTTTAAAATTGTATTTTAGGTTTGGGGTACATGTGAAGAACATGCAAGATTGTTGCATAGGTACATACATGGCAGTGTGATTTGCTGCCTTCCTCCCCATCACCTATATCTGGCATTTCTCCCATGCTATCTCTCCCCAACTCCCCACCCCCAGCTGTCCCTCCCCTATTTCCCCCTGAAAGACCCCAGTGTGTGATGCTCCCCTCCCTGTGTCCATGTGTTCTCACTGTTCAACACCCACCTATGGATGAGAACATGCGGTGTTTGATTTTCTGTTCTTGTGTCAGTTTGCTGAGAATGATGGTTTCCACGTTCATCCATGTCCCTACAAAGGACACGAACTCATCATTTTTTATGGCTGGATAGTATTCAATCATGTATATGTGCCACATTTTCCCTGTCCTGTCTATCATCGATGGGCATTTGGGTCAGTTCCAAGTCTTTGCTATTGTAAACTGTGCTGCAATGAACATTCGTGTGCATGTGTCCTTATAGTAGAATGATTTGTAATCCTTTGGATATATACCCAGTAATGGGATTGCTGGGTCAAATGGAATTTCTATTTCTAGGTCCCTGAGGAATCACCACACTGTCTTCCACAATGCTGGAACTAATTTACACTCCCACCAACAGTGTAAAAGTGTTCCTATTTCTCCACATCCTCTCAAGCATCTGTTGTCTCCAGATTTTTTAATGACCACCATTCTAACTGGCATGAGATGGTATCTCAATGTGGTTTTGATTTGCATTTCTCTAATGACCAGTGATGATGAGCATTTTTTCATGTTTGTTGGCCTCATAGATGTCTTCTTTTGTAAACTGTCTGTTCATATCCTTTGCCCACTTTTGAATGGGCTTGTTTGTTTTTTTCTTGTAAATCTGTTTTAGTTCTTTGTAGATTCTGGATATTAGTTCTTTGTCAGATTGGTAGATTGCAAAAATTTTTTCCCATTCTGTTGGTTACCAATTCACTCTAATGACTGTTTCTTTTGCTGTGCAGAAGCTTTGGAGTTTGATTAGGTCCCATTTGTCTATTTGGCTTTTGTTGCCAATGCTTTTGGTGTTTTGGTCATGAAGTCCTTGTCTACGCCTATGTCCTGAATGGTTTTGCCTAGGTTTTTTTCTAGGGGTTTTATGGTGTTAGGTCTTATGTTTAAGTCTTTAATCCATCTGGAGCTAATTTTAGTGTAAGGTGTCAGGAAGGGGTCCAGTTTCTACTTTCTGCATATGGCTAGCCAGTTTTCCCAACACCATTTATTAAACAGGGAATCCTTTACCTGTTGCTTGTTTTTGTCAGGTTTGTCAAAGATCAGATGGTTGTAGATGTGTGGTGTTGCCTCTGAGGCCTCTGTTCTGTTCCATTGGTCTATGTCTCTGTTTTGATTCCAGTACCATGCTGTTTTGATTACTGTAGACTTGTATAGTTTGAAGTCCGGTAGTGTGATGCCTCCAGCTTTGTTCTTTCTGCTTAGAATTGACTTGGCTATGCGGGTTCTCTTTTGGTTCCATGTGAAGTTTAAAGTGGTTTTTTTCCAGTTCTGTGAAGAAGTCATTGGTAGCTTGATGGGGATAGCGTTGAATCTGTAAATTACTTTGGGCAGTATGGCCATTTTCATGATATTGATTCTTCCTAACCATGAACATGGAATGTTTCTCCATCTGTTTGTGTCCTCTCTTATTTCGTTGAGCAGTGGTTTGTAGTTCTCCTTGAAGAGGTCCTTTACGTTCCTTGTTAGTTGTATTCCTAGGTATTTTATTCTCTTTGTAGCAATTGTGAATGGCAGTTCGTTCTTGATTTGGCTCTCTTAAGTCTGTTATTGGTGTATAGAAATGCTTGTGATTTTTGCACATTGATTTTGTATGCTGAGACTTTGCAGAAGTTGCTTATCAGTTTCAGGAGATTTTGGGCTGAGATGATGGGGTCTTCTAGATATACAATCATGTCGTCTGCAAATAAAGGCAATTTGACTTCCTCCTTTCCTATTTGAATACACTTTATTTCTTTTTCTTGCCTGATTGCTCTGGCTAGAACTTCCAATACTATATTGAATAGGAGTGGTGAGAGAGGGCATCCTTTTCTAGTGGCAGATTTCAAAGGGAATGCTTTCAGTTTTTGTCCATTCAGTATGATACTGGCTGTTGGTTTGTCGTAAATAGCTTTTATTATTTTGAGATACGTTCCATCAATATCTAGTTTATTGAGGGTTTTTAGCATAAAAGGCTGTTGAATTTTGTCAAAGGCCTTCTCTGCATCTATTGAGATAATCATGTGGTTTTTGTCTTTGGTTCTGTGTATGTGGTGAATTACATTTATAGACTTGCATATGTTGAACCAGCCTTGCATCCCTGGGATGACCTACTTAATCATGGTCGATAAACTTTTTGATGTGCTGTTGCAATCGGTTTGCCAGTATTTTATTGAAGATTTTTGCATCTGTGTTCATCATGGATATTGGCCTGAAGTTTTCTTTTCTTATTGAGTCTCTGCCACGTAAGTAACATCTTTTTAATTCAGTTTTTGGTATCCTGTTTTTAAATAGCAGAGTATACTATTAAAGTTAAATCTGATGAACACCACCATTACATTTTAGAGTTGTTAAAGGCATATCACATTTTATATGTCTTTGGTAAGGACACAAGAATAATAATTTCTAGCTGGGCAAGGTGGCTCATATCTGTAATCCCAGCATTTTGGGAGGCCGAGGCAGGCAGATTGCTGGAGCCCAAGAGTTACAGAGCAGCCTGGGAAATATGGCAAACCCTGTCTCTACAAAAAACACAAAGATTAGCCAGGTGTGGTGGCATGTACCTATATTCCCAGCACTAGGGAGGCTGAGGTGGGAGGATTGCTTGAGCCTGGCAGGTCAAGGCTGCAGTGAGCCATGATGGTGCCACTGCACTCCAGCCTGGGCAACAGAGTGAAATCTGTTTCCAGAAAAAAAAAAAAGAAAAGAAAAGAAAAGAAAAAAAAGAATAAGAATTTCTTTTTAGATAGGAGGAGAACATGAAAATTGAATTTGTTCTTGGCTTCTTTAGGTTTATAGTTGTTCCAAATAGAATCAGCTCTGTTCCAAAAACTTAAATAGAAGGTAATTCTAGAGTATATTTTTGAGCCAATAATATATATATATATATGTATATATATTTTAATGAGAGAAAGAAAGAAAGAGAAAGAAAAAGGAGGAGAGAGAACAGGATTCTTGCTCTATTGCCTGGGCTGGAATGCAATCTAAAAATAGGTATTAAAAACCTCTTTTATGCCGATAGTTGTGCTTAACAACGGAAACAGGAAGGAATAAGGGAAGAAAATAACAAACAGCCAACCAATATTTCATTTAAACCTATGAAATGCTATGCAAATGCTGAAAAGTGATTTACTTCCAATTCTGTAGTCACTTTCAAAATAGGTGTAATGTGATACTGAGAAAAATGTATGTTCTGTGGACCTGGGGTGGAGAATTCTGTAAATATTCACTAAGTTTACTTATTCCAGGTCTAAGTTCAAATCATAGATGTCCCTATTAATTTTCTATGTTGTTGATCTGTCGAATATTGACAATGTGGTGTCAAAATCTCCCGCTATTATTGTGCGGGGGTCCAGGTCTCTTTATAAGTCATTAAGAACTTGTCTTATGTATCTGGGTGCTCCTGTACTGGGTGCATATATATTTATAATCATTAACTCCTGTTGTTGCATTGATCCTTTTACCATTATATAATGTCCTTCTTTGTTTCTTTTAGTCTTTGTTACTATTAAAGTCTATTTTGTGAGAGACGAAAGTTACAACCCCTGTTTTTTTTTTGGCTCTCCATTTAATTGGTGAATCTTCCTCCATCCCTTTGTTTTGAGTCTTTGTATGTCGTTGCTTGTGAAATATATCTGGATACAGCGTACCTATGGGTTTTGACTTTTTATTCAATTTACCTGTCTGTGTCTTTGATTGGGGCATTTAATCCATTTAAATTTAGAATTAATATTAATATTTGTGAGTTCAATATTGTCATTTAATGCTAGCTGGCTATTTTGCCCATTAGTTGATGTAGATTCTTCATTATAGAGATACTCTACGTTTTGGTAAGTTTTTGGGATGACTGATACTGGTTGTTCCTTTCTGTTTGTAGTGCTTCTTTCAGAAGCTCTTGTAAAGCAGGCCTGGTGGTGATGAAATCTCTGAGTGCTTGCTTGTTCATGAAAAATTTTATTTTTCCTTCGCTTGTGAAGCTTAGTTTGGCGGGATATGAGATTCTAGGTTGAAAATTCTTTTCTTTGAGGATATTGAATATTGACCCCCACTCTCTTCTAGTTTGTAGGGTTTCTGGTGAGAGGTCTGCTGTGAGTCTGATAGGCTTCCCTTTATGGGTAACGTGACCTTTCTCTCTAGCTGCCCTTAGAATTTTCTCCTTTATTTCAACCCTAGTGAATCTAGCAATTATGTGTCTTGGAGTTGCTCTACTTGAGGAATATCTTTGTGGTGTTCTCTGGATTAGCTGGAGTTGAGTATTGTCCTATAATATATATTTTGACCCAGCTTATGCTTGCTTGGAAATGTATTCTTTTCTTTCTTTTCTTTTCTTTTTTTTTAAGATGGGGCTTCACCATGTTGGTCAGGCTGTTCTTGAACTCCCAACCTCAGGTGATCCACCTGCCTTGGCCTCCAAACTGCTTGGATTACAGGTGTGAGCCACCACACTCGGCCTGAAATGTATTCTTTATAAATTTTAGTGGTTTCTCTGTCAATGTAGATAATAAAATGAGGTCACTGTGAGAATCAAGTGAGAAAATGCAGATGAAACACTCTGTGAACACTAAAGTACTCTGTAACATGATTTTTAAAATTATACTATTGTGTATCTTCAGTAAGTTGCAGAGATGTCTCAGTTTGATTTAGGACTAATCATAAGGAAGGTAAATTTCCCACTTACCACATTGAAATAGGTGAAATGCATAAAGTTTCTAAGACCCCTGAATATATAGATATTAGCGATTTCATTTTTCTTTTCTTCTTTTTTTTGAGATAGAGTCTCTTTCTGTCACCAGGTGCCAGGCTGGAGTGCAGTGGCGCGATCTCGGCTCACCGCAACCTCCGCCTTCCGGGTTCAAGCAATTCTCCTGCCTCAGCCTCCTGAGTAGCTGGGACTACAGGCACATGCCACCATGCCCAGCTAATTTTTATATTTTTAGTAGAGACGGGGTTTCACCATGTTGGCCAGGATGGTCTCGATGAGATTTTATTTTTCAACTGCTTTACTTTTGCTTTCTCTATCCATTTTAGTTTCTTACTTCTTCCTTCTTTTCTTCTCCCATTACCTCTCCCTCTCCCTGTCTCTCTCCTTCACTCTCTCTGTCTCCCTCTTTCCTACCCCTCTCCTTTTCTCCCAGCCCTCACTCTTCTTTTATACAAATCCCATATAGATCCTCAGCAAAACTCTATTCATGTGAGCACAGGTTTCCCTCTGAAAGAGATCATCTATTAAGTCACTCATGACAGAGCACATCTAGCCTCAAGACATAGGCGGAGCCATCAGTAGAACTTGGCTGGGCTGCTACCACTCCATACCTCTTGGCCCTAGTCTACCCAGCATGTTGGATTCTGTCCTCTCCCAGGTAACCGATTCAGGATGTGTGTTGCTGCAGTAAACCAGGCAACCAAGTAGGGAAAAAGGCAAACTAAGCTGCCTTTTTCATTTACTTGGAGCAAGACTCCAGATATGAGTTACTTTTCAACAAAAGGGGCAATAGAAATATTGTGGTTGGGGTGTAGGAAAATCCTAATTTAACTTCAAGGACTTTGATGAATCTACAGTGAGGTGCACAATAGCAATAATTATGTAAAACTAAGTCATTGTTACTGGTGAATATTCTTTGATCATCTACTTAATAAACGTGCTGTTTCACTTACTTTTAAATGATTTTGTGGCGAATGATGCTGATGTGACTGAACACTCACTCACCCACAGGCATCTGCTTTCAGCTGTCATTTCGTCAGTGAGGCGAATTTGTTGTCATCCACAGAGTCTTGAAATTAAGGGTGCAGTTCTGGGAATGAGTAAGAGGTTTGTTTTTCTCTCTGTGTGCAGGAATCATTGATCAACCTCAATTTTGATCTCAGCACCATAGTCAGTCCATCCAGAATCAAAGAAGCTACCAAAATGTTGGTCAAAGGAGAAGACAATATAATACATATGTGTGGTCACTGCATATATTTATATATGTTTATTATGTTGTAGCCTGGCAGAGGAGTGAATGGCTTTTATTAATTAAGAGACCATTTCAGCCTGACATCGTGTATGTTATGTAAAACAAAAGGTTTCCTGTTTTGGACTCTTGAGATTAAAAAAGGAATAAGCAACATTATGGATGGAAAAGTAACATAAGAGATAAGGTATGGCTGTGGTTGATAATGAAATATCCCAGTACATTTTTATGCACTGAGATGATATTTAACACTCCTGAGCAAGTTTATCTACATCATAAAGTTGGTGTGCATTGTTTGTGTTGGTCAGCTTCCAGCAGCTGAAGGAAAAACCAATCATTCTTTGAGTTGTTTGCTGATGGAAGTTGGCTACTTGATTTTCATTTCAGTCATTTGATTTCCAAAGGTGAGAACACAGTAGAAATTCTACTATTCTCTTCTGAATATTGCATTTGTAGTGTGGTAGACTTAAAATTTTATGATGGACATAATAATAATGTAGACAGAAATAGGAATTACACTGAATAATTACACAGACAGAATAAGAAATTGGTAAATGATGTATGTTTCATGCAAGCAACTTGGTAAATGTGGTTGATGAGTGAAAAGGAAACTGTAGTTATTGCATCACACTTAGGAAGGGATCTCGTGGGGAGTGTGGGAGACTAGGAGCTTTCTGAGCAAGACCATTCACAACAACAGGGGAAGTCTGAACGCCATAGCTAGCAGGAATTTGGTAGTGAATTTTCTAATTCATTCATTCATTTGTAAACATATCCTGACCACCTATGACTGTGATTCTCACTGTGCTGGGCTGTGGTGCCATAAACCCTAATAAGAAAAGCTGTCTCTGTGTAAGTAGAAGACACAGGACTCTGAATGAGTCTGAATGCTGGGAGCTATAAACATGGGAGGAGAGAGGTGATAATTGGGACTATGAGAATGGATGAGGTCACCCTGGGCATGTGAAGAGGGAGGAAAACAATCGGCCAAGCGCGGAGCCCTGAGGAAGTCCAGGAGGGTCCTAAAGTTCCTGCTAGCAAGTTGTACAGACACCAGAGCAAGGGAAGAGAAGGTTTCAAGAGGAAGAAGCACTCCTTAGAATTAAATGCAGCAGAGTGCTCCAGTAAAATTAGAATTTAAAGCTTTCAATAGGTGGCCAGTTAGGAAATCACTTGCTAACACAGCATAATGGATCAGAGCACTCAGGCTTGGAGTGGGGGTCATACGGCCCAGGTTCAAAACGGGCATCTGTTGCTTCCTACCTCTGTGACTATGGCAGTTACTTATGTCATCATAAGGAGCCAACCGGGCTCCAGGGAAACAGATTCTGAGATGGAGTTTACCATGCAGGAGGTTTACTAGGGAGTGCTTATGAGATCAACACCAGTGGAAAGGAAGGAAAGGAAGCAGGATTTGGCAGCGGGAGAAGTTGAGCTGCAAGGCAGTCTCAAGAAAGGCCTCAGTTGAACCCATAGGGTGCGCTGAAGCTGGGTGACCTTTGAGAGTCGTTCTGAGCACGGGTGAGGACACCCGGCCTTTATACTGCTGCATGTAATGTACATATTCTGTAAAATGAACAATTGCGGGATGTGGGCTGTTTGGGAAGGTGGCGTGGTGTGGTCTTGGACTTTTCTCCTCTAAGGCCATCCCCCAAAGAGGCAGACAGCTGAGGCTCTCTGATGAGAACACACCCATCTGCTGAAGGAACAGCCCATAATTCCTGAAGGGGGATCTGGACAATCTCTTTCTAATATGTATGTGTGTATTTAGTAAGATATTACACGTAGAGTGCTTAGTGTAACACCTCACAGGCAGTAAATAACCAGTGAATATGAAGTTTTATTAGATGGCTAGAACCCACAGGTAGATGTTGAATAGAAGAGTGAATGAGACGTGAGAAAGCTGAGGTGTTTGGCTACTGAGAAAAGTGAACTCAAGTGAGGATTTCACTGTTTTAAAAAGATAGGAGAGATTTGTGTAATGAGGAAGTTCAAGGAGAGAAAGAGGACCTGAAAGTATAGGCGAGAGGAAGACTTCCTGATGGAGAAGCAGAAGAGAGAAACAGAGTCTCAGGGATAGAGTTGGCTTGGGGAGGAAGAAAGCCAGCTTAAGAGGTAAGGATGGTGTAGATACAAGCACGCGTTTGACTGAGGCCTTTCCTGGGACTGCATTGCAGCTGAACTTCTCCTTCTGCCCAATCCAGCTTCCTTCCCTTCCTCTCCACGGGGGCTGACCTCATGGGCACTCCCCAGTAAACCTCCTGCATGAAAACCTCTATTTCAGAATCTGTTTCCCTGGAGCCCACCTGGTTCCTCATGAAGATGTAAATAACTTAGCTGTAGTCACAGAGGTAGGAAGCAACAGATGCAAGCTTTGAACCTGGGCAGTTTGATCTCCAAGCCTGAGTGCTCTGATACATTATGTCGTGTTACGCGGTGATTTCCTAAGTCTTGTAGTTTGGAGGGGGTGTGGTGGTTCCAGAAATTTGAAATAATAGCTTGAGAGATAAAATGAGGTTGTGAAAGAAGCAGAAGGAAATACAGAAAGTAGGATTGCCTAGGGTTCTCTAATAAAATTCTTCGAGGAAGGAGATCATGGCTTTGTTTTAATCCAGTGAGATGGACATGACAGAATCCTAGATCGTGCAGTCAAGGTGAATAGTGGAGAATGATTTTGGCAGCAAGATTAAAAACTGAGATTAACCAGTGATGGAGATGAGTAATCTCAAGGGGAAGATGTTACCATGGTCCAGGCAAGAAATAACCAAAGGCTGCACCAAGGTATTGCCTGTGAAGATAAAGCAAAAGCATTATAAAAGATGGGACTTTAACAATAGCAAGGTTTGTCAGGTGTTCAATACAGTGGCTCGTCTATCTGTGATGTGCTGTGATGTAAATTACACAATGGATTTTCAAGACAGTGTAAAAAAAAGCCTTATTAAGATATTTTATATTGATTACAAGTAGAAATGATAATAATTGAAATATATTGGATGAAACTAAATTTATTATTAAAATTATTTTCACCTGTTTCTTTTTACTTTTTTTTTTTTAACATGACTACTATTTAATATAAAATTTAAAATTATGTATGTGGTTCATATTGTATTTTTGTTGGGCAGTGCTACTGGAAGGTTGCTGATACGGGGTACAGAGAAATTGGTTCAGGGTAGAGTTGTAGAAAAACAATGCCGGGTGCGATGACACATGCCTGCGGTCACAGCAGTAGCTGATGAAAGAGGATCGTATGAGGCCAGCAGTTCAAGGCCAGCCTATGCAGCATAGCGGGACCCCGTCTCTCAAACCAGTAAAAATAAAAAATAGTCCTAGAAAGCAACAATAAGCCCTTTGGACTACATTTGAATTGGTAATTAAATATTCAGGTTGTCATACCTTGTAGGTGGAGTGCTGTCCTGCTGATTCAAGTGACTTGTTCAGAATGTCACTTGCGTTACCTGTCTGCTCTGGTACCTATCTGCCCTCTTGGTTGATGTGACTGGAATGTATAGTGGGTTGATTAATGGGAAAAAAAAATCAGTCAAAGAAGATAATTGTTTAAAAAAATGAAGCGCACAAGAACAATTTTGATAATTTATTTTAACTTAAAATGTAAGCAATAGTGATTCATCTGTTGATTGTTGGATATAGGATCCAGGCCTTTTCTGTGCATATGGGACCATCGATTTGAAGTTTCTTTCATTTTTCTTGAAAATATCATGTTCATAATTCATTTTCTACCATTTCTAGTTTTAGCTTCTTAAAAGTGAAGTAATAAGGTTTTGAACAAATCTAGGGCAGACTCTTTAGAGATTTTTGTTTTCCTTAGTCTACTACAGTTTCCTCATCCGTAGCTGATTCCATTTTTAAGCTTCAAGTGTTTCCTGAGCATTTAACTTTTTTCCTACTCTCAAATATTCAATTCACTAAATTTTTAATTAATTACACAAGCATGAGTAAAAGTGGCATAAATATTTGGTGACATACTTGCCTGATTCTCCATATGTGTAGAACCCAGCAGTGACAGAATCATGATCGCCACTGGAGCACTGGCCAGAAATGGTCAGGGGACCTAGACATCCATCAGTATGCTTCAGAATGTGGATAAGGAGCTGCTTCAGTGTAGGTTGCTAAGAGAATTTCTACTGTGCTTAACAGAGAGTGGCAGACATTTGTGTTTGGAGTTCAGAAAATAGAATAAAGAATTCTGGAACAGCAAAGCCTGGACAGGGACACTGCAGTGGCCAGTAAGAGGCTGTGTAATTGGAGAGTCTGCCCCAGCAAGGGGTGAAGGGGCACAGAAGGTTTCCATTTAGTGAGCACGTCTCCTGTGTTAATTGCTGTGCCCACCCACTGACAGGCATTATTTTATGATAAACATTTCATGGAATGCTCACAGAGTAGCCTCCTGTTTAGATGAAGTCATTTAGCAATCTTCCAAAACAAGTAGACCTGGTATTTAAAAATTCTAGTCAAAAATAAAAAATGCTGTTCTGTCAAACTCTTGAACCAGTGTACCTGCAATCTTGTTGTGCATGAGAATCACCACCAGAAGTGTGTATGCTTGGGGCAACTCAACCACGTACTCCGATGCAGATTTCCAAGTCCCCATTCCCTGCAAAATGGATTGAATTGATCTGGAATATGATCATGCTCTCCAGGTGATCCTAAAGCAGACGGTTCGTGAAAACTGAGTGACGACACAAGACTACTTTTACAAGGTACTACAGAGGAGGGCCAGCCAGAGAGGAAGGGAGTGCCAATCAGTGAGTAATAAAGACTAGAGATGGATATACAGTGGTCTGCTGAAGCCACCTCATACCACTTGCAAGAGCCAAATGTTAAAATTAAAGGAATTTTGTGCATCGCTTGTTGAACAGAGCCATTATTTAAAAATTATATAAATGATATAAACATGCAATTGAATCAATTATGTTAAAAACAAATGTAATAAACACACAAATGTATCACTTCCATGTTGCCACATTTATCTTCTAAATTCTCTTTTCCTCCAAGGGTAGAGACTCAATAAAATTAATAATTTTTACTGTTTCATCAAGAACAGTTTCAAGTGAAACTGCCTTTTTTTTTTTTTAGTGGCATAGCCATGGAGAAAACAGTAACTACTGATGCAAGTTAATGCCCTGATTTGATTTGTGCTAAGGAACAAGGAGCTTTACAGTCAAAGAGACTAGTGACAACCTAGTATTATTATTAGAATCATTTTTATTAATTAACTAATGTATAAGCACTTAACATGAGGTCTATTCTTTTTTTTTTTTTTTTTGAGACGGAGACTTGCTGCGTCCCCCAGGCTGGAGTGCAGTGATGCCGTCTCAGTTCACTGCAACCTCCACCTCCATGGTTCAAGTGATTCTCCTGCCTCAGCCTCCCAAGTAGCTGGAGCTACAGGCACTCGCCACCACACCCAGCTAATTTTTGTACTTTTTAGTAGAGACGGATTTTCACTATGATGGTCAGGCTGGTCTTGAACTCCTGACCTCAAATGATCTGCCCACCTCGGCCTTCCGAAGTGTTGGGATTACAGGCATGAGCCACCGCGCCCGGCTGGAACCTACTCTTTTAAAATTTTTAGTGCATGGCACAGTTTTGTTAACCACAGGCACAATGTTGGACAGCAGATCTCTAGAGCTCACTCATCTTGCATGATTGAAACTTTATGCCATTGAATAGTAACACCAGGTTTCCTCCTTGTTCCAGCCACTGGCAAACATTCTACTCTCTGCTCCTATGAGTTTGCCTATTTTAGATATCTCATAGAAGTGTGATCGGGCAGTGTATGTTCTTCTGTGATTTTCTAGGATCATTCATGTCATGTATTGCAAAATTTTCTTTTTTCTTTTTTATTTATTTATTTATTTATTTATTTAGAGATGGAGTTTCGCTGTTGTTACCCAGGCTGCAGTGCAATGGCGCAATCTCGGCTCACTGCAACCTCCGCCTCGTGGGTTCAGGCAATTCTCCTGCCTCAGCCTCCTGAGTAGCTGGGATTACAAGCACATGCCACCATGCCCAGCTAATTTTTTGTATTTTTAGTAGAGATGGGGTTTCACCATGTTGACCAGGATGGTCTCGATATCTTGACCTCGTGATCCACCCGCCTCGGCCTCCCAAAGTGCTGGGATTACAGGCATGAGCCATCGCGCCTGGCAAATTTTCTTTTTTAATGGATGAATAATATGCTATTGTATACATATACCACATTAGTTTTATCCGTTCATCTGTCCATGGACATATGAAGTTGTTTCCTTATCTCGGTTACTGTAGATAATGCTGCAGTGAATATAAGAGTTCATGTATCTCTTTGAGATTCTGCTTTAAATTCTTTTGGATACATACCCAGAAGTGGGATTACTGTATCATATGTTAATTCCATTTTTACATTTTTTTTTTTTTTTGAGACGGAGTTTCGCTCTTGTTACCCAGGCTGGAGTGCAATGGCGCGATCTCGGCTCACCGCAACCTCCGCCTTCTGGGTTCAGGCAATTCTCCTGCCTCAGCCTCCTGAGTAGCTGGGATTACAGGCACGCGCCACCGTGCCCAGCTAATTTTTTTGTATTTTTAGTAGAGACGGGGTTTCACCATGTTGACCAGGATGGTCTCGATCTCTTGACCTCGTGATCCACCCGCCTCGGCCTCCCAAAGTGCTGGGATTACAGGCGTGAGCCACTGCGCCCGGCCTCATTTTTACATTTTTTGAGGAACCACCATGCTGTTTTCCTTAGCAGCTGCATCATCTCACATTCCCACAACAGTGTACAAGGATTCCAATTTCTCCACATCTTTGCCAACATTGTAATCTTTTTTATAATAGCCATCATAACAGGTCTGAGATGATAACTCATCATGGTTTTGATTTGCATTTCTCTGATGATTAATGATATCAAGCACTTTTTAATATACCTGATGGCTATTTGCATGTCTTCTTGGAAGAAATGTCCATTCAATTCCCTTACCCATTGTAAATCAGATTATTTATTTTTTGCTATTGATTTGTATGAGTTCCTTGTATATTTTAGATATGAATATTTTACCAGACATACGATTTGCAAATATTTTCTTTCATTCTGAAGGTTGCCATTTCACTCTGTTGATTATATCCTCTGATGTGCAGAAGCTTTTTAGTCTGATGTAGTCCCACTTCTCTAATTT
This sequence comes from Aotus nancymaae, assembly GCF_030222135.1. Classification (NCBI taxonomy): domain Eukaryota; kingdom Metazoa; phylum Chordata; class Mammalia; order Primates; family Aotidae; genus Aotus; species Aotus nancymaae. The sequence goes on along the minus strand of NW_026988447.1, from coordinate 1,159,175 downwards.
TTCTTTTTTGCTGGTGCTTTTGTTGTCATATCTGAAAAATCATTGCCCGGACCAATGCCATGAAGATTTTTCCCTGTGTTTTTTTCTAGGAATGTTGCAGTTCACAACACAATTCATTTTGTGTTGACTTTTGTGTATAGTGTAAGACAAGTGTCCAATTTTATTCTTTTGCATGTAGATATCTACTTTTCTTAGCATTATTTGTTGAAGAGACTATCTTTTCTCCACCTTGTATTCTTGGCATTCTTGTTGATTAGTTGACTGTATATACCTGGGTTTATTTCTGGGCTCTCCATCTGTTGATGTGTGGGTGTGTTTTAATGACAGTACCATACTGCATTAATTACTGCAGCTTTATATTTTGAAATCAGGAAGTATGAATGTAAGGCTTGTTTTTGGGTTCTTGCCGCGTTTAAAATGAAGAAAGTGAGGCCAGCAGGAAAACAATTCAATGCAAGGGAATTTATTCAGGCTCCCGGGTGAGGTTCTGCGGTCCGGACAGGAGGGGCCGGAGAAGTCGCACGGACTCCTCTCAGGCATGGGGTTTTATAGGGAGTGGAGGCGTTCGATTGGCTGTGCCCAAGGTGAGTGGGACAAAATGGAGGGGAGTGGGACCCGGATGAAACAAAATGGAGGGGAGTGGGACCCGGATGGAAGGGAGTGGGGCCCAGATAGGACAAAATAGTATCAGGTAGGTCCTGATGGGGCTTTTTTCCCGGGCTCCCGGGGGGGAAGGAGGCGTGTCTGAGTTCCCGGCAAGGGAGGGGGGCGTTTCCAAGCTCCCAGCAAGGGAAGGGGGCGTGTCCGAATGCCCCGCGAGGGGAGGGGGTGTGTCCGAGCCCCCGGCGAGGCAACCGGCCTTACAATGAATATTCCAGCTTTGTTCTTGCTCGAGACTACTTTGGTTATTTGAGGTATTTTGTGGTTTCACATGATTTTTTTTTCTATTTCTTTAAAAATGCCGTTGAGATATTGATAGAGATTACATTGAATTTCTACATTGTTTTTGGTAGTGTAGACATTTAAAAATATTGTCTTCCAATTTATGAACACAGGATATCTCTGCATTTGTCTGTGCGTTCATTAGTTTCACTGTACTAGAAGAACAAGTTTTTCATCTTCTTGGTTGACTTTAGTCCTAAATATGTTATTATTATTTTTATTCCCATTGTAAATGGGACTGTTTTCTTAATTTCCTTTTCGGGTAGTCCATTGTTAGTATGCAACTGATTTTTTTGTAAGTTGATTTTTGTATTCTGCAACTTTATTATGTTTGTTTGTGGTTTGAACACTCTTTTGTGAATCTAGAATTTTCTACATGTAAGATAATGTCATCTGCACACAGAGACAATTTGATTTCTTCCTTTCCAATTTGGATGGCTTTTATTTCTCTCATTTATCTAATTGCTCTGGCTAAGACTTCCAGTACTATGTTGAATACAAGTGATAAGAGTATGTATCCTTGCTTTCTTCCTGATTTTTGAAGAAAATCTTTCAGATTTTCACCATTGAATATTATGTTAGCTGTGGACTTTTCATATTTGACCTTTATTAATGTTGAGGTAAATTCCTTCTATATCTAGTGCATTAGAAGATTTTTTTAAATTATGAATTGGTGTTGAATTTTGTCAAAGCTTTCTATTGCCTCTATTGAGATAATCATGTGCTTTTAATCCTTCTGTCTGTTAATACCATGTATCATATTAATATTTCCATACATTGAGCCTTGTATCCCAGGGATAAACACACTTAATCATGGTGTAGAATTTTTTTAAATGTACTGTTGAATTTGGTCTGATAGTATTACATTGAGAATTTTTCCATATATGTTCATCAGGAATATTGATCTGTAGTTTTCTTTCTTGTGATATTTTTTGTCTGGCTTTGGTATCAAGGTATTGCTAGCCTTACAAAATAAAATTTGAAATATCTCTTTTATTAATTATTTTGAACAGTTTGGAAAAGATTTATTTAATTCTTCTTTAAATGTTTCATATAATTCACTGGTGAAGCTCTTTACTCTTCATTGTTGAAATGTTTTAAATTACTGATCGTCATTTTGTCTGTTTCAATATAGAGAGGTTTTAAATTATTGACCCTCATTTTTATTTGTCTGTTTACACTTTCTGTCTCTTCTTGATTAAGCCTTGGCACGTTATATGTTTTTAAGACTTTATCCATTTCTTCTGGGTTATCCCAATTTGTTGACATATGGTTGTTTATAATAGTCTCATGATACTCTTTATTTCTATGGCATTGGTTTTAACATCTCTGCTTCCATTTATGATTTTATTTATTTGAGTATTTTCTCCTCATTTTTCTTAGTTATTTTTAGCTAAAGATTTGTCTATTTTGTTTATCTTAGAAACTCAATGTTGTTGATTTTTTTGTATTTTTTCTATATTCTGTTTTATTTATATTTGCTCTAATCTTTATTACTTCTTTCCTTATGCTAGCTTTGGTCTTAGTTTGTTATTCTTTCTCTAGTTTCATGAAATGTCGTGTTAGGTTGTTTATTTGAGCTTTTATCTTTTTTAATGTATGTGTTCATCACTATAAACTTTTCTCTTAGTACTGCTTCTGCTGCATCCCATAAGGTTTTGTGTATTGTGCATTCACTTGTTGTGGGGATCGCTCCAGCGTTGAGACCACTCAGTGTCCCCGCCATAATGGAGCTTGAGCCCAGACACGTTTCCCACCCCCTGGAGGCAGTCGAGACCAGTGAAAGAGAGATTTAATAGAAGTTTGAGTTTGCAGAAGCCTATTTCTGGTCCACTGACCTAAAGGCTGGGTGAAGGCTGTGTGGTTTTACTAGGCATTGTTTCTTGAAGTACCTGCTCTGGGCTAGTTTTATAACTTTGTTTACCCTCTATTGATGGGTCCCATGCTTGTTCCTGTGACTGCTATTTGCAAAGTTAATGGGTCTATCGCCTCTCTGATGACTTGCATAGATCATTAACATTTTAACTATAGGTTTCCTCACCCTGATAATGAGACCCACCTGCGTGACTTGATTGTACCCATTGTGTGACTTGATTGTACCCATTGTGTGTTTTCCGCTGCCTAAGCTTGTAGCCGGATGGCTCTCTCTTCCCTTTATTAAGATAATGGCATCTGTTCTGATAATTGAGATGGGACTAAGAATGCTTATGTAAATGAGGTGGGGCAAAGAATGTTCCTGTAAAATGAGGTAGGAAAAGATATATATATACTAACTCAGTGTACAATAAAGTTGCTGGTTTTAGGCATTGCTAATTGGGAACTGCCTGGCCAGCCCTCCAGACTCCAGCTGTCCTGTCTTTTCTTTTCTTCCGCGCACTCTCTCTTCCAGGTATTGGGACCCTCTTGCAGGCCAAGAGACCCCAGCAGACATGCCGCTCTCACCGGCCCCCGACAACTTGTCTTGAAATATCTTCTCTCTTTTTTTTGAGACAGAGTTTTGCTCTTGTTGCCCAGGCTGGAGTGCAATGGTACTATCTCTGCTCACTGCAACCTCTTCCTCCCAGGTTCAAGTGATTATCCTGCCTCAGTCTCTCACGTAGCTGGGATTACAGGCATGCAACACCTCGCCTGGCTAATTTTGTATTTTTAGTAGAGATGTTGGTCAGGCTGGTCTTGAACTCCTGACCTCAGGTGATCCACCCACTTCGACCTCTAAAAGTGCTGGGATTACAGGCATGAGCCACCATGCCCATCCCTTGAAATATCTTCTAATTCATTTTCTGATTTCTTCTTCAACCCAACAGTTATTTAAAAGTATGTTGTTTAACTTCCACATATTTATGACTTTTCTAGTTTTCCTTTTGTTTTTGATTTCTAGTTTAATTTCATTGTGGTCAGAAAAGATATTTGCTATGATTTCCATCTTAAATTTGTTGAGACTTTATAGTCTAACGTGATTGCATGTGAACTTGAGAAGGTTTTGTATGCATTTGAGAAGAATATATTTTGCTGCTATTGAGTGGAATATTCTGTATATGTCTTTTAGGTCCATTTGGTCTATAGTATTGTTCAAGTCTGCTCTTTCCTCATTGATTTTGTGTCTGAATGTTCTATTGATTATTAAAAGTAGGGTATGAAATCTCCTATTTTATTGTGTTGCTCTGTATTTTACCTTCAAGTCTGTCAATGTTTGCTTTATATATTTTGGTGCTCTAATATTGAGAGCATATGTATTTTTAATTGTTACATCTTCTTGATGATTTGTCCCTTTCATCATTAAATAATGAGGACCTTCTGTGACAGTTTCTGACTTAAATTCTGTTTTATTTGATATGCTTATAGACATTCTTGATCTCTTTTGGTTATCATTTATGTGTAATATCTTTTTCCATCTCTTTACTTTTAGCCTATGTGTGTCTTTGATTCTAAAGTATGCCTTCTGCTCACAGCATAAGTTAGATTTTTTTTTTTTTTTTCGAGACGGAGTTTTGCTCTTGTTACCCAGGCTGGAGTGCAATGGCGCAATCTCGGCTCACCGCAACCTCTGCCTCCTGGGTTCAGGCAATTCTCCTGCCTCAGCCTCCTGAGTAGCTGGGATTACAGGCATGCGCCACCATGCCCAGCTAATTTTTTTTTTTTTTGTATTAGTAGAGACGGGGTTTCACCATGTTGACCAGGATGGTCTCGATTTCTTGACCTCGTGATCCACCCGCCTCGGCCTCCCAAAGTGCTGGGATTACAGGCTTGAGCCACCGCGCCCGGCAGATTTTTTTTTTTTTATCCATTCAGCTACTCTGTGTATTTTTATTGGAGCATCTAATCCATTTACTTTTAAACTATTGATAGGTAAGGATTTACTATTGATATTTTGTCATTTTCTGTTTTGTAGTTTTTTTGTCTCTCTTTTCCTCTCTTGCTGTCTTCATGTTTTGATTTCTTTGTAGTGATATGCTAATTCCATTATTTTTCTTTTGTATGTATGTATTTCTTTTTTTATTTCTTTCTTTTATTTATTATATGCATTTTCTTTATGGTTGCCATATCTCTTCCTCTCTCTCTTCTCCTTCTGGACACCCATAATCAATATATTTGTTCACTTGGTAGTGTCTGATAATTTCCTTAAACTCTCTCTTCACTCTTTTTGACTTTCTTTTCTTTTTGTTTCTCTGACTGGATAATCTCAAATGACCTGTCTTTGAGTTCACTAGTTCTTCTGTTTCATCAAATCTGCTGTTAAATCCTTATGATGAACTTATTTCAGTTATTGCATTCTTTCACTCCAGAATTTCCATTTGGTTCTTTATAATTTCTATTTCTTCATAATGTTCCTATTTATTTAATGTATTGTTTTCCTCATTTTGTTTAGTTGTTTATCTGGGTTCTCTTGTAACTTGCTGAGCTACTTTAAGATGTTTATTTTGAATTCTTTGTCAGACAGTTCATAGATCTCCATTTCTTTAGGGTCAGTTACTGGATATTTATTTTGTTTTTTTAAGTGTGTTTTATTTTCCTGATTCTTTATGTTGCTTGTAGCTTTGCATTGATGTTTTTACATGAGCAGAAATAGCTCCTTCTCCAGTCTTAATAAACTGGGTTTGATTGTGAAACATAGTCCAGGTGGAGTTTCTGGGTCTTATTCCCAGGTCCAGATCCAGGCGTTCAGTCTTTTGTCTTGTCGTCTTCTTCCCTCCCCTCCCCTCCCTTCCTTTTTCCTTTCTTTTCTTTCTTTTCTTTTCTTTTTTTCTTTTCTGCACTAGCAATCTCTTGTCAGTCTCATCTGTGCTCCACATGAGGTGAGATAGAAACTAGCTCTTCAGGGAGCTCATTGAGAGGCTCAGGACATTAAAGTCATGATCTACTCCTCCTTCTTTCTTGAAGGAGAGGACTCAGTTCTATGCCTTCTACAGGTCTCTTAGAGCCTTGCCAGACACAGGAAGGTGCCCGTTCTCCTAGCTTTTCCAGGCATCTGGACTATGCCATGTCTTTAAGCACTCTGTAAGAGGGACAACAGAAGCCAGCTCCTTGCGGGGTGTACTGAAAGGCCAGAAATGTTGGACGCTCACCCTACTCTCTATCCCCTGCCTTCCCCACCCCAGCAAGGGATTGAAATCTCTCTGGTGCTGATTTGTGCCAGTAGGTAAAGTGAAATAGCTTTTCTTATCTGTTTCAGTGTGACTAATCTTGATTTTTTGTTTGTCTGGGGTACTGAAATTTCTTAACTTAATCCTGAACTTCTTATAAAGCTAATTTGTTACTTATATCATGGTTAAATCTTTGTTTCTGTTGGGGAATGAAGGCTGGAACTTCCTATTCTGCTATCTTGCTGACATTACCTATCCTTGATGTTCTTATGGTTATTTATGTCTATTGTATCTGTACAGGGGAGATGTATGTATTAGTGGTGGTTCTGGCTCAGAGTCTCTAATGAGGCTGTAGTAAACCTCAGAGATGTCAGATGTCAAAGGTGGAGTCTTCTTGAGGCTTGGGTGGGGCTTAGATCTGCCCCCACCCACCCACACAGTTGTTGACAGACCTCAGTTCTTAACTGACTGCTAGAGTGAGCATGTCAGTTTCTCTCACACTGTTTGCCAGATGCCTCAGTTCCTTGCTATATGAGCCTCCCCACAATATGGCAGACAACTTCCCCAAGACCAGTGATGGAGTGATAGGGGACTGGTGGAAGGAAAAGAGGGACAGAGAGAGGGAGAAGGGGTGATGGGGGAGAGAGCACACACGCAAGCATGAGAGAGCAGTTAAGATGGAAGCTGCAGTCTTTTTAATAACGTAACTTTGGAAGATTCATCTCATTACTTTTGCTATGTTATGTTCATGAGAAAACCACTAAGTCCTTCTTACACTCAGATGGAAAAAATTAAGTTTCATCACTTGAAAAGGAAGAATATAAAGAATTTATCCCATCACAACACTATATGATGTCATGCTATGGCATATCTCTTCCTAACACTGTTGTGTTCAGTTATGCAACATTGGTAGTTTGAAATCAGCCATGGTGGGAATATTTAAACCATGGAAATTAGCAAACATTCTAAATCAGGGTTCCTCTCCACCTCCGCCCCAGACAGTTAACATTTGCCAGCACACAACTGGATGGATATACAGCTATGTGTTCACAGAATTTTTAACTGAGTAGATGAATTTTAGGAAGGGCTTTGAAAGAAGGAAATAAAAGATTATTGATACAGAAAGAGATAGTTTCTTAATTTAAAGATAATAGAGGTAAGGCAGGAAGTGGAAGGAGACTTGGGGAGTTTAAATATGCCCTTAGGGATGCCTGTAAGTGACATGAAAAAAAAGCAGCTCTTTCTGTTTTTCTTGTGTGTGCATGTGTGCACACAATTTGAAATGGAGATCGGATACTAAATTTAACTATATGTACACAAACACATTAAAGTCTTTGCATACAAGATTTTTGTAAATCTGGTAATCAGGATGGTTATATAATCTTTTGTATAATTGCCTATGAAGTCACAAACAAATAATACACATGCCAGCAAATTTGGTACAGCTGACCTACACCTAAAATAGCCCAGAAATTCAGAGACCAAGTTTTAGTTTCTTTGAACTGATGCCTTGGTGTTTGTAGTATGACCAATAATATGTGAGGAGTACTACCATGTATCAAATGAGCAGTAATTTACTTCAGAAAGAAAACTTCCGGAATCATAGCATTTTAGTTCTGAAAGGGACCTTAGGAAACCTACACTACATTATTTCTCAGAATGTCTTTGTCAATCAAACATCAAAATCATAAATGACTGGCCTTCTTTTTAAAACCTAGAAGCTTGTTAATATCTGGAACCCACCCCCGACCTGATGAATTGGCGGGGGCTTAAGAATCTGCACATTTTATAAACTCTTCACATGATTATGTTGCAAGCAAACATTAGAGAGTGAATAATCTAATCCATACCTTTCATTTTATGGATTAGGGAAACAGCTAAACTGTAAAAGAGACCCCTCTCCAACAAGTGAAACCACACAGTAGGTATGATTTTGCACATTAAAAAAAAAATTTTTTCTCCAAAATAAAAAATTTTTTTGGAGAAAATAGCATATCCTTTGTTCAAAGAGACAGCTAAGGAGCAACACAGGACTTCAATGAAAAATATGTTGTTTGTGTGTGTAGTTACTAGTCAGTATGCCCCACCTAACCACAAATTTGTGTGGTTACTCTAAATTGCTAACATGAAAATCTGTTAACCTCCTACTTCTGAAGTTATTTGGTTTTAGCTACTCAATTTTTTTTTTCTAGGTTTCCAAGGTTGCTGTTTAGGGCATGATTTTTGAAATATAATTATAAGTCTGACTTCAAACTTCTGGACCACGTAATCAAACACAGACTGGTCAAAGTGGAAAATACACAATTTTTAGCTCTGCTTACATTGACAAAAAAAAAAAAATGCTGGATGCACATCAATTCAACTTGAGTGCCATGGGTTTATAGTGACAGTTTCTCCCCCAAAATGCAAAAACAGAGATCCATGCCACTGTGGTAAGTGTAGACAGGGGTGTTTGAAGCCAGCCTCTCTAGCAGCACCTCACTAATCATGTCTGTGCTTTTACTTTTTGATCTAATAAAATGACTTAAATATCTAACTCCTTTTCCAGGTAAAAGTTTTAATTATGTGCAATGCACTATTAAACAGGTGAAGAATGAACAGGTTTAGAATAAAAAAAGCCTAACATGAAAAATTACCTGCCATGGTATCCACTTTTCCTGCTTGGTTGCAATACCCAATGGATTATTTATTTATTTAGATTTGTGCCGTTCCTGAATCCAAACAGCAACCTCTTTAGAGTAACATCTGCTCCAGACATTGCTCCAGGAATATAAATCCCGACTAAGGGGTGGGTATTTAAAGCTGTAAATGAGTTTATATTTTTACAAGAGCTTTGCAAAAAGAATGGAGGTGTGATATTATCATCAGTTTTCTTTCTATAACAGGATTTAATCTTAATGCCAAACTAAGTCCTTTGTCTAAAGCATCAGCAGAGTTGTACTTTATTTTCCCCATAGTGTTACAGAAGTGGGCTGGTGCAGGCACAGCCACATGACATTGACTTACCTGTTTTGTTAGTTTTTTGGAAGAATCTAGGAATGTGCATAAATACAATTAAGGACAGTATCTACAAATTGGAAGAAAGCATTTCTATTCTCTTAAACCTCTACATCAAAGCACTTAATGTTCTGATTTCCAGCAAGACCTTTCAATAAATGAAAACCTAACCCTTGGGTTTGTGTTTGGATTCTTGAAACAGTTAGGAAAGACCCATCAGGAGAAGCCAAGTGGCTGCCAATATTTCCTTTTTTTTTTTCTGGAATATTCTCTAATTCTTGGTGCATCAAGATGGAAACTGGCAGGCTTGGACTAGATGTCCCTTTAAAAGTCTCCGCTAACAATACAAGAATATTTTTTCCATACGCAGTGACGTGGGTGGGTCATGGGTGTCTCAATGACAGCAACGTTCCCGAGCCCCAGACCTTAGCTGTCATTTCACCTGCGTCGTCCCGGACGCCATTTGGCTATTGACGTGGTTCTGAGCCAACAAATAACGCCAGCAGCCCTCTCAGATCCACGCCGGCCTGTCTCGCTCTCGGCCGACCCCCTCCTCGCAGTGGTTTCTCCTGCAGCTCCCCTGGGCTCCGCGGCCAGTAGTGCAGCCCAGCTTCGCCCCTCGCCTCTGGGTGGCCCCAGTGCGCGGACTGACACTCATTCAGCCCGGGAAGGTGAGGCGAGTGGAGGCTGGTGCGGAACTTGCCGCCCCCAGCAGCGCCGGCCGGCTGAGCCCAGGGCCGGGCAGACAAAAGAGGCCGCCCGCGTAGGAAGGCACCGCCAGCGGCGGCGAGCGCAGCGATGGCCGGGCGAGGGGGCCGCGCGCTGCTGGCTCTGTGCGGGGCACTGGCCGCCTGCGGGTGGCTCCTGGGCGCCGAAGCCCAGGAGCCCGGGGCGCCAGCGGCGGGCATGAGGCGGCGCCGGCGGCTGCAGCAGGAGGACGGCATCTCCTTCGAGTACCACCGCTACCCCGAGCTGCGCGAGGCGCTCGTGTCCGTGTGGCTGCAGTGCACCGCCATCAGCAGGATTTACACGGTGGGGCGCAGCTTCGAGGGCCGGGAGCTCCTGGTCATCGAGCTGTCCGACCACCCTGGCGTCCACGAGCCTGGTAAGGGCGCTGTCCCCCGACAGCCATGGGGACATCCCGAAGGGCGGCAAATGGTGTGACTGGGGGCGGTGGGGGAAGGAAGGAAGGATGGGCCCAGGGGCGCCTCTTGGTAAAAGGATGTAAGTTGGAAGGTGGGAAGTGGAGGGAGGGATGGAAATGGGGAATAACCCGACTCAGAGTGCCAGGGGCCCAATTTCTGCTTTCCCGTCCCATCCCCCCAGCCCCAAGCCCATCTCCCCAGACCTGAGGCCACCCTTTAGCGAGTATAGGCTAGGGAGGCTGGAGTGGCGGGGAGGGGTGGGGGAGGAGAGCAATACAGAAAAAGCAAATCCTGGCGCACGCAACCCCAGCGGTCACTCTCACTTTGCTGTGCGGAAAACCCGAAGGAATGATTGCGAGTCCCCAGCAAGGGGGGCGGGGGTTGCTCTTCCTTGCAGACAGAAGTAGAAAGATACGGTGCAGGAGGCAGTGCTTTAGAGGAAAGGAGAACAAGTCATTTATCGTTTTACGCCTATTTTCCAGAGGACCAGTTTATCGGCTCTGGGTATCCATCTCTACCTGTGTGTACGTACGTGTTAGATACACTCGCTGCTTTGGATGCTAGGGGAATCTTACGGATATTGCCATTCTGGGGTGGTGGTGTATGCAGACATGTAGGTCCTCCTACCAGGGTGAAAGTGGCTTCTGACTGACGTTCAGATTTTGAAACAGCACAAGGCCTTTCCAAGGAAAAAGGAGTATTCCATTTTCTCTGCTATAACCATGGGAGATGAATAGTTTGTGATGGGGTCTGTATTCCAACTGATGTTCCCAAATAACCATCCGTATTCATCTTTCTTAGAAGCATGTTAAAGCACGTTCTGATTTATGTTAAATTGTGATGCATTTAGTATTAATAAAGAGGTATTTAAAAATGTTCTTGGGACTTTTTTCATTATGTTTCTGCTTAGGAAATGATTTGGGCCTGGTCTTCTGATACTCAAGGTACTGCTAAAGTTATTGGTGCTAATAACATCAGCGTGGGATGCTTAATTTTTCTTTAATGACAAAGCAAGCAAAAAAGTAGGCTAAAAATTCTCAATGCAGGGCCAGAATAGTTTTATAATGATACATGAGAACCAAACTGAGAAGGTATTAAAATAGGTGATCTACAGACATTTTGATCTTCGAATGTATGGTTTATGGGTTGATCAAGAATAAGTCTTCAGGAAATATTTCTTACCTTCAAATAATGTAAGAAAAAAAGATTTGTGTAAGTTTGCTGTCAAAACTCTAAGATCAGATCCAAGGAAACATTTAATATTAACTACTCTACCTGGCAGGATTCAGCATGTAGAATTGGACATTTTGAAACTTAGTTTCATACTATTATCTGAAGATAGGAAAAAATTTAAAATGTGATAACTGATTTTCAGCTAAATCCAATGACCAAAGCCAAGCCATTCTAGGCACAGTTAAAGCTAATGGAAGCATTTGTGACTTTCCTGCTGCCTACTTAATGAGAACTCTTCGTTGCTCTATTTTGTAGATTTCTTCGCAGAGTTTTTTTTGCGTTGTTACTTCAGAGAGATTATATGAAAGCTGATTAACTTTTTGTTGTTTCAAATTTGGAAATAAAGTTTTAAAGTGATATTACTGTTAGAATGTGATATGCTTTAGAAAATGAAACAATGATTCTTTTGCTTACCTATCTGGAATATATAGTTCATCAAGATTTGCAAATTTTTCTTTTAGATTGCAAGTCTATGAAGTGGGGACCCTGTCTCCAGCCCCCAGCTCATGTTTGGCACATGGCAGGCTTGAATATACATTATGAAATAACCTATATTATGGAAAAATACTGACTATACAATATGGAGAAAATGATTCCATCAATAGATGCATAACACAGTGTATTAAAATAAAATGTTTTATTCCTCATACACACAAAATACATTGATTTAATTCCTCTTACAGAGACAAACTCAGAAGTGTTGTACAATATGCACTTTACAAATTCCTTGTTAAATGAAGGAGACTTTAAGTCTATGGTATTACTAATAGACTACAAAATGTCTGTGTCCCTTGTATTTTTAAAAGTATAAATAAACTATTATAAACCACACTAACAAAACTACAAGGGTGGTATCCTCCCATCACCTTTCTGAGGCCAAGTAGATTAGAAATCTTCAGGAAACCAGTAAATGTAGAGATTTGATCAGTATATAAGTTTGGTGGTGCTTGTATGAATTAACTTTAAGAAAGTTTTGGGTAAAAGAAAATGTTCATCATTCTTAAAAGGACTTTCAGTTCTTTTTAAACCACCTTAAGAAATAAAAATGAATATTTATCCTCAGGTACAAGTGGGCTCATTCAGTGTTTTTTTGAGCACCTGTATACTCAAGGTAGACCAGGCTTCTATGAGTTGTGCCTCTGAACAACCCGTAGAAGATAACACAGAAGATTGTCCCTTGCCCTCAGGGGAATAGAGAATTGGGAGTTTAAAGAGCAGCATAAAGGTATGTGAGTCTGCAAGAAAGGTTTTGGGAGGACTGGAGAAAAGGACACTAGGGTCAGCAGGTCAGGGAGACTGCATTATTGAAGAATGGATGACAAAAGACAGGAAATGTACAGTTTGTTGACATTTACGAATTCCAAAATAGCTGGTATAGGTATCTGTCATCACTAGGACCCCTGCTTTTGAAAAAGGGCAACTGTCTTAACTATTTTCACCTTTTAAGTACTTTATTTTTTGGGTTGAAATAACATTTCTGATTCAGATTGAGGAAATACTTTTGAACTTAACAAATGCCTTTACTTGACTGAAATTTTGAGGCGAAGTTGCTCACATTTGTTTTCCAGCAAGAGAGATGTCAGATTTGTTAGTTTTCTTAATCTAGATTCTTTTCCTGAACATTAAATAAAAATAGCAGATTTCTAAGGATTTAGTTGTCATAACAGAAGAACTCCAGCAAAATAAAACAACATATCCCCATAAAGCCATTTCTTGCGGTAGAATCGTCAAGCTAGAGCTTTACTTGGTTAGACTAGCAGTTTATGGACAGATGTTTGTTGATACAATTAGCTCTCTTCCTGAGCAGAAACAAGCGATCTTTATACATGTTTGGTACAGGACATGGGGTGCAGTTGAGCTTGTCTCTTGAAAATGATTCTGTTTGCAAGATGTTAAACATTTGAATTCATCAAAAGGCAAAGAAAATTAGATTCTGAACTGGTCATCGAGGAATAGCCAAACCTATTTTGTGATAACACCTGAGGAATCAGTTTGATTTTTGACCAGCTGAATGTTGGGTCTCAGTCATCATTTTGCATTGCTTCTGAGATCTGCAAAAATCTCTTGAAAGAGGGTTGCAAGTATCGGCCAATTTCATTTAGCAGGACCACAAATGGTCCTGACATTGGTCTCATCGCTTAGGACATTGTTAAGTCTGGACCCCAGATGGGTTCCCTTTGCACTGGGAGTTAGTGTTTGTGGCCTTTTTGTAACTGGGAGGAAGAATGAGCTTAGACTGGGCTAGGGGCTGATTATAAGTGCTCCGTTAGATATCATACTTGCTAGGCATGATCATTTTTCCTGTTTTTCTTTCCTTTTATTTTACACTTTTTTCTTATTTTCATGCTTAGGGACTCATGTGTTCAAACCCAAACATACGCCTTCCTAGGCATGTATATCCATCATTGAAATACAGAACTCATAAAAGAAACCTTTATTAATTTATGTCTAAGTAATGGATTCTGTGTTCCCAGACCACTCCATCCAGAGTTAAATATGAGTTAATATTAGTTTGCTTAAAACACTATTTTTTTTACATGCAGTTCAAGATTGCTTTTGATTGCTTTTGAGAAGTAAATCTGATTTATAGCTAAAATGCTATCTCAGAAACATTCTTTAGAGCAGGGTTTTTCTTTCTCAAAGCCTGGAATGATTATTTTGGACTTAATCTTCTCTGAGTCTGTTAAAATTCAAAGTGTATAAATGCCAATATGGACTTGCCAAATACTGTGATGGAACGTTTAATACTGGCATGTTTCCACACAACTTGAAAAAAAGAAGTGGGGATTTTGATTATTATTTGTAAGGCCTCTTTTTATAACAGATTAGTATGGATTAGTGGCAAATGATTACAATGGAAAGGTAGGTGAAGATAGGTGTTAGATCCTAGAGCAGAGTCTAGACCTACCACACATGGTCAAGACTTATTTTTAGACCTGAATGAGTCAATGCAGCTTTTGCCAGAAGTGGTGTTCTTGATTGATTTGTGATTGGTTAATGGAAGAGAAGGCAAGTTGGGCTTGCTCCTACATGAAAGCCTTTGCTCAGACGAAAGAGGCAGCTTTCTATGACAACTGATTTGAGAGGTGGCAGATGACTCATTTGCTAGTAACTCCCTTACTGGCTTACCATAGGGCCGAGATCCTATTTCTAAATATCATTAAGAAATATAAAATAGCTCTTGTAGGGGGTGACACATTAACCCACCTTTTCTCAAAGTGTATTCCACAGAACATACATTGAGCATGGTTTGATAAGTATTATGCAAACAAAGATAAATAGGTTTGTATATTGAAAGGTTTAACAGAGCTCATAATAGGCTAATGTATATTTCAAATCTTCAAGTTAGATGCATACTATATAAGATTTCCCAGCCTCTCACCATGGGATTTTCTGCTCTCCACCTTCCTTTTTTTATTTTTTATTTTTTTTTGTAAAAAAAGGTGGCTGAACATGGTGGGCTCACACCTGGTTGAGGTGAGAGGCATGCTTAAGGCTAGGAGTTTGAGATCTGCCTAGGCAACTTCATGAGATCCTGTCTCTACAAAAAAATAAAATTAGCTGGGCATGGTAGCATGTGCCTGTAGTCCCAGCTACTTGGGAGGCCAAGGTGGGAGGGTTGCCTGAGCCCAGGAATTTGAGGCTGTAGTGAGCCACGATCATACCACTGCACTCTAGCCTGGGTGACAGAGCGATACACTGGCGCAGAAACAAAATAACAATAACAACAATAAAAAATGGAGCTTATCTTGGAACTAGTGCTTCACTAGCTGGAGAAACACAGCATTAGCCCATTATCATTCCTTATCATAGTATTAAAGATTCATTTGTCACATGAGACTGGAGGTACAGCAAAGAAAAAAAATGATTCATTTGGTAATTCTCCAGCAGAGGGCCTCATACAGGGAGCTCTTCAGGGATAGGGAGCATATGTTTTCCATTTTTTTCCTCCATAAACAGCTAGTATAGTGGTTTATGTAGAGTAAGATTTTAAGTTATGCTTAGAATCAGAGCATGATTCTGCAGCAATGAGGCAGAGGAGAAATAATTTCATTTGTTTGCTTTTTTCTCCCCCTGTCTTATGGAGCTGAAAAGGACAAAATAATTTTGATTACAATGATTAAAATTAGACAAATACATCACAATTCTTTTATTGTTAAATAGTTTCATCCTTTTAACTTTGGTTCGCCTGTTTTCCTTGTGTATAAAATGGGAATACTTTTAAGAACTCAGAACTCACAGGACTGCTGTGAGGCCAAAATGGTGTAATATATAGAAACGCATTTAATGAAGTTGCTTACATTCTCGTTATTAAGAAGAAGGGCTAATTTGTAAATATTCTTTTTTTTACTCTCAGTGTTCTGGAAACTGTCCTCTATGGCCTTTACAGTCAGTTAGAGTAAGCACTCCTGGCTACATTGTCATGTGAGATCTGCTTCCACCAAGCCTGCCCAATGCCTTCCTCTTAGAAGGCTGTTGCACAGGCCTAGTTGATACTCCTGAAGGACTTTTTCCCTCTTCTCACTATTTTCTGTTTGCTTTTTTTTGAGATAGGGTCTTGCTGTGTCACTCAGGCTGGCGTGAAGGGGCATGATCATGGCTCATTGCAGCCTTGAACTCTTGAGCTCAAGGTATCTCCCTCCTCAGCGTCCTGAATAGCTGGGACTACAGGTGTGAGCCACCGCACCTTGCCTGTTTGCCCTTTATCGATTTTAAACTGTGGGACGTTCTTGCTTTTCTTCAGTTTGACAATGAACAATAATCATCAAGCAAGCTTCACTCAAGAACAAAGTGTGCGTCAATATTTGAGAATGTCTTTGTGGTTGTTTCTTTAGGGAGCTAAATAAGTCTAGGGCAACATCGACATTTTCATTGGCAATCTGACTTATTTTCCTAAAGAATTTATGGTGAAACTGCTCAGCTCCTGACTAACTTACTCTTTTTTTTTTTTGAGATGGAGTCTTGCTCTGTCACCAGGCTGGGGTGCAGTGGCACAATCTCGGCTCACTGCAACCTCCACCTCCTGGGTTCAAGAGATTCTTCCACCTCAGCTTTCTGAATAGCTGGGACCACAGGTGCATGCCACCACGCCCAGCTAATTTTTGTATTTTTAGTAGAGACGGGGTTTCACCATGTTGGCCAGGATGGTCTCGATCTCTTGACCTCGTGATCTGCCCGCCTCGACCTCCCAAAGTGCTGGGATTACAGGCGTGAGCCCCCGCGCTGGACGACTAACTTACTCTTTTACAGTCTCAGCAGAAGCAAAATCTCTTTGAAACCTACTTTCTTCCCTCTCCCTAACTTTCTTAACCCTACAGGTGCTCTTTCTTTATGCTTCCATATTTCTTTGGAGAGCTACAGCTCTCTGTATCTCTGTAAATAATTACAGTGTGGACTTTAATGTCAGGGGGCTTGAGCTCAAATCCTGAGGCTTCTTATTTTTAGCTAAGTGTCCCTGGGCAAGTCAATTAACTTCTACCTCCCCAATTCATCACCTATGAAATGACAATAATGTGATGATTAAATGAGGTGGTAAATATAAAGTTCTTAATTCAATATGTGGCAACAATTATTATTACCTCATTATGGCATTTTTCGTTGTTGGTCTACATGGGATAAATATATAGAAAAAATACAATCCTGGCCGGGCGCGGTGGCTCACGCCTGTAATCCCAGCACTTTGGGAGGCCGAGGCGGGTGGATTACGAGGTCAAGAGATCGAGACCATCCTGGTCAACAAGGTGAAACCCCGTCTCTACTAAAAATACAAAAATTAGCTGGGCATGGTGGCGCGTGCCTGTAATCCCAGCTACTCAGGAGGCTGAGGCAGGAGAATTGCCTGAACCCAGGAGGCGGAGGTTGCGGTGAGCCGAGATTGCGCCATTGCACTCCAGCCTGGGTAACAAGAGCGAAACTCCGTCTCAAAAAAAAAATAAAAAGAAAATACAATCCTGGAGTGCAAGAAGCTCCTGTAGCTCCTGTAGCTTCTTGTGCTCTGGAATTGTATTCTGTTTCTATGTTTTTATCCTAAATGTCTAGTATTATGCTTGGGGCATAGCAGCCACTCAATGAATAGTTTTGAATAAATGAAGTTTCTCAAATAGGCAAAAATGCATATCATAAAACAAAGCCATGTTGGTCGATGTTGACACCATGCGTATTAGCATGCCAGAAGTGTGATAACAAGAAAGGATGGAGATGGTACTTTTCTTTTGTGTATGCTTATTTTTTGCGTGCGCTGAATCCAGTTTTGCATAATGGAGAAATACACCAACTACATGTCTTTTCAAGTTTCGGTGCTGAGCATGCTCTGTTTGTTGTCTCACGTAACTGGACTAGTAAGTTTCCTTTGGAAGAGAAGAGTCTTCAAACATTTTAGAAAGTTAAGCTGCTTTTTAAGTGTTAAGTAAACATTTTAAAGATAATGGGTAAAAACTGATTTAGTAAAATTTTAACCTTTAAAAATTCGGCGTAAGACCTGAGTGTTGCAAACTAAGAACTGTGTGCTTGTTTTTTTTTCTTTTTTTGAGAGGGAGTTTCGCTCTTGTTACCCGGGCTGGAGTGCAATGGCGCGATCTCGGCTCACCGCAACCTCCGCCTCCTGGGTTCAGGCAATTCTCCTGCCTCAGCCTCCCGAGTAGCTGGGATTACAGGCACGCACCACCATGCCCAGCTAATTTTTTGTATTTTTAGTAGAGACAGGGTTTCACCATGTTGACCAGGATGGTCTCGATCTCTTGACCTCGTGATCCACCCGTCTCGGCCTCCCAAAGTGCTGGGATTACAGGCGTGAGCCACCGCGCCCGGCCCTATGTGTGCTTGTTTTTAACACAGAAGATATGCATCTCCGGGTTTTCATTTTCCTTTTTCTCGTGAAATGGTATTCAAATTGTGCACTTTGAAATGCCACAGAGGAGGAGGTTTATCTGAGCTAGATGATGAGTCGAATGAACTGAAATTTGAAACGTGTTTAAATTTGCCCTTTTCTTTCCTTCTCTTTAATTACTGGATTGCCGAGAGTCTGTTGCTCTGTGAAGGTTTTCCTTTCTTTGAACATTCAGGATATGGTGTTTTGTAAAAGTGATCTAACAGCCAGTTCTTCCTAATGAAACGTGGCCTAAGAGAAGAGGCTGTTTGTGTTACTAGTGTCTTTTATGATTTTCAGGTGATTTACCCACTTCTTTAACTGTCCCCAGATGAGTTATCTTTGAAGGGTAGGGTGGCACATGTGGAGTATTAAAGAGATGACTCTTAAAGAT
This sequence comes from Aotus nancymaae, assembly GCF_030222135.1. NCBI lineage: Eukaryota > Metazoa > Chordata > Mammalia > Primates > Aotidae > Aotus > Aotus nancymaae. The sequence goes on along the minus strand of NW_026988447.1, from coordinate 1,140,518 downwards.
AAATGAATTACTTATGATAATACACCATGGAACAACTTTCCACTACTGGTAAATATTTTGTTTTTTACAGAAACCTGTTTACTATCAAATAATTGCTAAGCATCATAGTTCTATAATAATAATAATAACTACCTCCTCATCGGAAGACATTTCATTTCAAACAAAGGCTGATTATTTTAAAAATGGATGCAAGTTGTTTATTTTCTAAATAAGCCTAAATATAACTTTTAACTTAAATGCAGGTTGCTAAAAAACCTCTTGCTGTAGTTATGCATGTCAAGGTAATTGGAAGGAACAATAATTATCGCATTTATTTGCTCAATGCAAGCAACTCCTCATATGTTCAGATCCCAAAGTGATGCCGTCTGATTGGACCTATCCAATTTTCTCTTCATATATAGGTGAAAGTATTTAAAATCATAAAATCTTTTCTTCATGATGCAGCTGCTATTCACTGCCATTATGTAATGTTTTCCGTAAGAAATAGCTTATTTCTAGAACTCTGCTTAAAAACTTGCACAAATCATAACCTTTGGCCATGAGTTTAGGGTAGAGAAACTTCAATGTAAAGGTTGGATTGTCACCTCCCTGACCCATATCCTGAATACCCTTTTTCCTTTTCCTTTTTCAGCCAAGTGGTAATTTCTAAAACAACCTTTCTTCATAACTATTATAAAATATTACTGTGTAGGATTCCACACTGAAATCAACTTTCCAAGATGAAAAGGTAGGCCTTTGTTAATAGAACTAATAATTTCAATTTATTTTAGGGAATATTTAATGAACACCTACTAGGTCCATACCATTTTACTTTATCTGCTGGTCATCCTTTGAGGCAATGAATGCCATTGCACTTCTTGAAATGTGTTACTTCATTTTTCACTTTGCATTCACTTTTTCACACACATTGAGCTTGTATTGCATCCTCTATGATCAGTGGATACATTACTTGATTCTGCAAAATGCCTGCTGCATATGATGAAGGAGTTGAAGGCTTCTCTATCCTATTTTTAATGTAGCAAACACAAAGGCAATGTCTGCAGGGGAAACTACTGAAAATGTTAAAGACATTTGCAAAATGAAATAGTTTTTGTCCTTTTTGTGTTTTAGGTGCAGTGCTGGATATCTGATTTTAAAGTACAACAGTCCTATTCAAACATTTTCATTTGTCTCAAATCTCGACATTGTTCAGCACAGATTTTTTATTTTAAGTTCACTAGAGGAAACCAGTCTTATTCATTCTTATTCATTAACTCAGTAAATGTTAAGCCAGGTTTTCAACATAACCAGCATCAGGGGAATTAAGTTAATGCACTTTTGGAAACTGCATTAACTCCACAAAATCAACCAGACCTTTATAGCGCTCACACAAAGAAAAGTCAGCTGCTACATGTATTTTCTCAAGAGTCAGTTTTTGGAAAATGCTAAAGCCGTAAAAATACATAGATACATAATTCTCAGGTGAATACTATTACATAGATATATAATGAATGATACCATGTAGCTAAATAGACTAAAATACTATCTAGACTATAGGTTTTATGTAGGTTTTGATAATGGCAAGATAATTGTGAATGCAGAAGTCACCTTTGTTTTAAATTTCAGATTAGTTTAACTATTTATATTTATAGATTTCACTCCTATCTATAAAATAGCCCTTATTTTTCTTGTTTTTACTTCTATTCATAGCTAAAGAAAATTGGGAGTTTTTTGTTTAACCTGAGTGGTTGGTACTTGTAAAAAATATCATTTATTTTTATTTTTATCTTTTTATTTAGAGACGGGGTTTCACTATGTTGGCCAGGATGGTCTCGATCTCTTGATCTCTTGACCTCGTGGTCTGCCCGCCTCGGCCTCCCAAAGTGCTGGGATTACAGGCGTGAGCCACCGTGCCAGGCCTAAAAACTATTTTACAAAAGTCTTTTTTCCAGGAAGTTTTCTTGGGTTGTTATTGTTTTCTGGATTTTTAAACAGTCGGGCTAATTTTGCCTTTACTTTCAACAGAATGCTAACCGGTTACCTTAACTTAACGACTTAAAGTATTGTTTCTGCTGGAGTTGTTCTTTCTCTCTGGAGAGCTCTCCTTGAGAACTAATTTGATAGCCAAGCATGCTAAAACTGTTAGAAGGTTGAAGTGACTTACGGCCACTTATAAATCAAACTCTGTAAAATTATTTGGCAAAAAAACATTATTAAATGCCATTAACATAATAAATGAACACATCCAAACATCTAGTGAAAATTATAATTTCAATTAGATTTAGGACATATTTTATAATGTCAGTGCTTAATTTTCACAGTTGCCAAATTTTAAAGTGAAATGTCTTCTCATTTCTTAAGGAGACATTTTCAAACTTTTCCTGGAATCAAGATAGTGACTGCACATTTCAGTGTGGACCATCCGGTGCATCTTCAGGTTTATAGTAGGTTCTCAATGCATGTTGAAAGTGATGATCGAGTGAACACTTCAGAATGAATGACACACATATTAGATCTAGTGATACACACTTTGCCAAACCATTAACATGCGTGGAAGTATACCCGCTTCTCCACGTGTAAGGCAAATAATTATGTCAATACACAGTTCTGCCTTCCTTCTAGAACCGTGACCTTGAGGAGAGGTGGCTATCTTTGGCAGATTAATGACTGTATCCACAGTGCTTGGAATGTATATTTTGTCACCAACTGGGGCTTATGTTAGTGCTCCATCCTAGGCTGGTCATGTTTCTTGTTCTGGTCCTTTCTATATTGAGCCCTGGTTCTATGTTGCCTCCAATCTACTCACTGAGATGCAGGTCCTCATTCTGTGCTGAGGAACATCATTCTGGCTGCTTTCTTGTACCAGAACCAAGGTACTAAAAGGCTTGTAGTCCTCAGGAGGACAGCCTTGGGAGTTGTGAACAAAGGATCAGATAAAGTCGCAAGCGACAGTTAGCATTTAATTGAATATTATGTCAATATCTATAAAAGTTATGTGGTCTTATAAAACAGGATAATAATGAAAGAAGGGAAAGTGTTTGGAACAAGATGGAAAATACTATTTTAAGAGCCATGAAAGTCAAATTAGTGATGGTCATCTGGGAGGAAATTACTAATTCCAATTTATCTTGAAATTTAAGTAATTATAGAACATAAACCTGGGGATGTGAGCCAAGTCATCACCATTGTCCTTTTGAAGTTTTAAAGTATGGAAAATAGAAACTATAAAAAGGGACTCTACGTGACAGGTAGTGAGAAAAATTGCCCTGAATGTCTGCAATTTCAGATGTCGTATTTGGCCAGAACCTCAGTTAAGATGGTACTCTCTTTCTTCCCCTCATCACAGCCTCCCACATACCTTTGAAAAGGTGACTCTCAAACTGTGTGGCTTGAAACATTGTTTTCTTTTTTTTTTTGAGACAGAGTTTCGCTCTTGTTACCCAGGCTGGAGTGCAATGGTGCGATCTCGGCTCACCGCAACCTCCGCCTCCTGGGTTCAGGCAATTCTCCTGCTTCAGCCTCCTGAGTAGCTGAGACTACAGGTGTGCGCCACCATGCCCAGCTAATTTTTTGTATTTTTAGTAGAGACGGGGTTTCACCATGTTAACCAGGATGGTCTTGATCTCTTGACCTCGTGATCCACCCACCTTGTTTTCTTTTTGGGTAAGAATCTTCCACTCCAAAGAGATTTAGGAGTAATATGTATATAGTTGAATTTTTAAGTTCTTTTAAACTTTATAATGTTAAATAGATTTCGTAGATTGTAATGTCTAAAGATTAACTTTGTAATTACAATAAAAAATTTATAATTGAGAAATTATTTCAGTTCCGTGATATTTAACTTGAAATGTTAGCAAGTTTATAAATGATATTGGGATATTTAAGAGAACTTAAGAATCACCATACAATTTAATCTATTAGATTTGCCATGTTATGTAGGAAGTTGGGAATATTTGTCAAACAAGGAAACTAAAAAGGTAATTGAATATGTTGTTTTGTATATACACCTTGAAATGTTTATGATAATTTACTTAATTAATTAAGGGTCAAATCTCCCTTAAAAGTGAGTATCGAATCGGTTATATTTACAAGTAGATAAATAAGACTGGTAAACTGAACTTAAATGTTTGTGGAAGACTATGATTTTGAATTTATAATTTATAACTCCAATAAATTGAATGTACAATGAAAAAGATTTTGGAAACCAATCATTTACAGCTCTTTTCTAGTCACACAAATCACCCTCCAGGGCATCCAAAATCTTGCATTTAACATTAGTTTCTCCATATGATGGGTCAGACTCAGTACTTAAAGTAGGGAGGCTTCCTCTTCTGGAAGAATTTTTGCTACCATTTCTTGATTGCAAATGCATGCAGAAAACTTTAGAACTGTTGAACGTGTACAGAATACCTGATAAAAATGCTTCTCTCTATGTGTGAATGCATGGGAAGAATTCTATAAGCTTTCCTCAAATTAGTCTTCTTCAAATTAGAATAACCTCTGGGGTGAATGTTATTAAATATTTAGAATGGTCTCTTCAATGTTCATAATGGGTTGGTTTCAGTATTCCACTGGTCAGCGTAGCATTGGGGATGTTAGTAGTGTTTTTATATTTTCATATGCATGAGTAACACACAATTTCAATTTCTAATTTCCTCTCCACTAGTTAACTATGGAGTGAACCTGAGAAAATTCACTAAAAGGGTATATTCATTTTACTCATGTGTCTAAATTGTTGGGTTCTATGTTGAGGACAACTCTTGGTTTCTCTCCGGCAATGAAAAACATGAACTATGTGATATTTTTAATATTTTTGAGACCCTTTTCTATTATTTCTAGGCTGCCGAGTATGCGGTTTTTATAGTTAATTCAGATTACTGGATAGATGGGAGTGAGGGCACCTTATGCTATTTTAACAAACATTTCCCCTTCTCCTTTGAGTCTATTTCAATTTGCACGAAGTGTTCCTTTAAAAATTACATCTAATTTTCAGGGACATCAATTCAGTGTGAGGTATTTTTCCTGAATAGTTTTAAAACTCTTATTCTTGTTGCTGTTATTATTTTAACATTGAAGCTGAACTCATTAGATGCTATAATTCTGCAACCTCTGTGTACAGGGAAAATAAATCAATGAGAATGTGTTTCTTAAATGAATGTATAAAAGAGTGAGACTTGTTAATATTTTCTAAAAAATTCACTGGACAAAGGTGTTGCATTCATGGACTCCATAAAGACGGTAGTATAAGGAAAACATTCATACCTCTGCCAACATTTTTGAAAGGCCAACAAGGCTCTCATTTGTGGAACACGTTACATTTTCCATAGTGTTCTCAACCATCAAATCAAAGTCATAAGAATGCTTTATTATCAAAAAGGCCCTACTAACAACTTGCAGTATAAATCATCCTAATTGGACAGATCACCGAGAAAAAATAAAGACATTCATTCACCAGGCATTTGGAAATTCCAGGTAGAAATGCTTTCAAACCAGGTCACACTTGGAAATAAAACTCTGAGTAGTAGACAGCCATAAATGCAATACTGCATCTTTCATTTCTGTGTTTGTTTTTTGTGGCCCTAATGTACTTATTTAACAGTAATAGCTAAGTACCTCCTATATGAGTGACATTCTGAAAATTGAAGAGATATTTCGAAAGGGAGCAAGAAACAACAGTGTTTTACCAAGTACTTGGTATGAAGGTATTCACTCTAATTCTTCAGGGAGTTGTAAGAGAGGTGTGCAAGGTAAACCCTTCAGAAGGAGTTGGAGACTTGAGCAGGACTTAAAAGATGTATAAGATATGGAAAGTCAAAGAGAGGACTTTATTCTAAGCTAGTAAAAAATCATTCAAACAAGCCTATTCAAACGTGGGCAAAAGATATGAACAGACACCTTACAAAAGAAATCATCTATGAGGCCAACAAACATATGAAAAAATGCTCATCATCACTGGTCATTAGGGAAATGCAAATCAAAACCACATTGAGATACTATCTCACGCCAGTTAGAATGGCCATCATTAAAAAATCTGGAGACAACAGATGCTGGAGAGGATGTGGAGAAATAGGAACACTTTTACACTGTTGGTGGGAGTGTAAATTAGTTCAACCACTGTGGAAGACAGTGTGGCGATTCCTCAAGGACCTAGAAATAGAAATTCCATTTGACCCAGCAATCCCATTACTGGGTATATATCCAAAGGATTATAAATCATTCTACTATAAGGACACATGCACACGAATGTTCATTGCAGCACTGTTTACAATAGCAAAGACCTAGAACCAACCCAAATGCCCATCGATGATAGACTGGACAGAGAAAATGTGGCACATATACACCATGGAATATTATGCAGCCATTAAAAACAATGAGTTCATGTCCTTTGTAGGCACATGGATGAACCTGGAAACCATCATTCTCAGCAAACTGACACAAGAACAGAAAATCAAACACCACATGTTCTCACTCATAGGTGGGTGTTGAACAATGAGAACACATGGGCACAGGCAGGGGAGCATCACACACTGGGGTCTGTCCAGGGGAAATGGAGGAGGGACAGCCGGGGATAGAGAGTTGGAGAGAGAGCATGGGGAGAAATGCCAGATATAGATGATGGGGAGGAAGGCAGCAAATCACACTGCCATGTGTGTACCTATGCAACAATCTTGCATGTTCTTCACATGTACCCCAAAACCTAAAATGCAATAAAAAAAAATAAAAAAAAATCATTCACACTTCTTGCGTCTTTTTCTTCATTGTTCTGAATGTGATGATATATAAGCATTCAATAAACATTGTGCCACATAATCATGTTCCATTAGCATGGGAAATTTTCATCTACAGAAAATTTTCATTTTAGATAATGCAGTTTTGGGGGTGTTGTCCTTTGGGGCTGATTTCCCTCGTCAAGACAGTAAAACTATTTGGGATGGAGCTAAATATAAAGATATATAGTATATATGTTAGTATATAATATATAATATGATTATATATTATGTTTACATATATTAGTATATATTTATATATAATATAATGTATGATATATAAATATATTATAATGATGCTTATATTAATATATATTATATTTATATCATTCCATAAAGCATACATAGTGTGCTATTATAATACCATTATAAATATCATAATGGAGCTTATCCTAGTATAAGCTCCATCCCAAATGGTTTTATTGTGTTGATGAGGGAAATCATCCTCAAAAGACAACACCCTCAAACTGCATTCTCTAAAATGAGAATTTTCTGTAGATGAAAATTTCGCATGTTAATGGAACATAATTATCTGGTACATATATCATCTGTTATAATATATCATGTATATAAATAATATATATATAAACTTATAATATGGTTATATTATATAGTATATAATTATAAATATATTTAGCACGTACTAGATTGCATTGTGATTAGCAACAATTGATTACTAACACATTTCCTCCCTGGTTAGCTATTATTGAACACTCTCTAGTAAGCCATGGAGTAAAAAGACGTTATGTAATTTTGATTTTGTTAGGCTAATTTCCAGCAGTTAAGTATAGCTCAATTAGTGTTCTGTTTCGACTATGTAATTCAAAAACTATGTTTTGTAAAAACCCACAAAAATAAGAACAAGAACAAGAAAAGCAATGTCGTTTGAGTTATTGAAGGAGAATTCAGCCCATAGCTTTTCTCCATGCTTTGGCAGCTGTTTCGGGGCATTCATCCAGCTGCATTTGTCTAACACTTGAATAATGATCATGCAGTTTGTCAGAGGCTTTTGGGAGAGAAATTCACTATGCAGAAATATTTAGTATTTAACTAATTTTTCCAATTATAGGTTTTTGATTAGGGTAAATTTATTTTGAATTACTCCTGATGTTAAACCCAATCTTCATTAGTGTTCCACAGAATTGTGAAACATTAGGATTATAGAAGTCTTTTTCCCAGCTAGAAGGAGCACTCTCATTTTATAGATGATTAAGTTGAGCTTCAGAGAGAGATTAAACAAGCTGCCCAAGGTTTTGAAGCCCAGGAGCCTTGGAACTCGTTTTCTGATATACAGTTGGACACTCTTCGTAGAGTATTTCCTGTAACAATGTACGCAGATGGAGAAAGGAACCTCTTTCTTATTGGTCATAGAGGGTCATGAGCTGTTAGCTCATGAAGTCTGTGAGGGAGTTACTGGAATGTAACTTATCAGTATGTTTTCAAATCCTTAGAGCAGAGCTTCTTGACCTGTGTGCTGTAAATGGGTATGGGTGTGTTGGAGGTGGATGGACAGGGCCTAGGGTGGCAAAAAATCAGGGAAGCATTTAAATAAATCACTCCAGTAACTTTAAGTACATACAGAGAATGTTATTTTTCTTGGCAGTAAAATCCACTCTCTAGGAAGAAACAAGCTTTTGTTGGAAGACTGCTCTGATGAACTTTTTGGAGGGCTGGGCCTTCAGGAAGGCTGAGGAGCTAAATTGGATAAAAGGAGAGAGACTTATTTGGAGGCTGTGTAGAGAGTCAGAGAGGGAGAAGAGAAAAACTTAAGGGCTGGTGGCTCAAGAGAAACTTTGAGGAAACAGAAATAAAGGATGGGGACATCAGCAGATCTACAGTGCTCCATAATGATTGGTGGAGTAAGTTACTTTGGGAGATGGGATGAAGTGCTTTATCTTGCTTCAAGATAGAGACTGGTAAAATCCAAGATTGCCCGAGGAAGGACAGTTCCATGTAAGTTAATACAATTGTGAAAACTTGTTAGCAGAGATCAGATACGCACTACACCACAGGGCGTGGCATCTCCCACATGACTGACCATTTGGGAATCCTGGTCCTAAGAGAACGTGACCATTGGGAGTGGGCCTCTGGGAAGGGTGCTGTGGTGTGCAAGGGCAACCCTTGGTTATATGTGCCATGCGGAATGAATCGTGTTGTGTCGCTGGAAGTTAGGGGTGAATAATATAAATAACTGAAATTGGGTAAGGTTTCCTTTTAAAAAATCATATTTGTGTTGATCTGTTCATGTGTCTGCATTAAATTTTAATGTGACTGAGTGGAGAGGATTGCTTGGGCCCAGTAGTTTGAGACCAGCTTGGGCAAAATAGCAAGACTCTGTCCCTATTAAACATTTCTTTTAATGTGTAAAATGTTATTTGTGGGGAATCACATATTTTTTGAGAATGTTTTCCAAACCAACAATCATCACACAGTTTGTCAAAGGACTTTATTTCCATATTTGTGAAAGTTTTATGAAACATGTTAAAATGTTATAAGAATCATTGATAACATATTGCATGTTTAATGAACAGCCTTTATTAAAATGAAGAAATATGTAAAGGAACTATATCTGGAATGAAGCGCCTCCATTATTGGACAGAAAATAGTGGTATGCATTATTGCAGGAATTTAAGAGTATATGATATACATGTGAATGAAGTTTTTTTCTTTTGAGTTTTGTCCTATGAGAAACTCCACCAAGATGATTAGTTGATGAATTCTGTTGGTCATTTATAGTCAGGATATTAGCAAGCAAAATATTCCAAAGTCTTCTGGCTGATGTTTGTGTGAAAGGATGTGGTCTCATATGAGCAGGAATGGATAATAATGCACTGAAAAGACTGGAGATAACTTCACAGTTAATTTGGGGTAAAGTTTATTTTGATTATAATATTATATCTGGTGAAAGTATTAAGTCTGAATTATTCAGACAATTGCTTTAATTCTCCCTTTGACATCTGACCTGTGCACAGAGCTAACCTTTGGGTATTAATGAGAGTGGGAGTCCAGAGCCTAGTCAAGTAAGAGATTAGGAAGCAAGAGATGGAAAGAAAGTTCTACCTAGGCCAAGGGTCAGTGCATAGTAATGGGAATGATTTGATTGGGAACTTTTATTAGCAGCCATTTCTTTGACAGACTAATAAAAATGACTTTTAAAGATTCTTTTCCAAGTTATCTTATATAAATGGATTATGATGAAAAAAGTGTGAACCACATTTCATCTTCTTTCTTGCCTTCTGTTAAATATATATTCAGCTTAGAAACTAAATAGCACAGGATAAAACTTGAAATCATAAATTCTGTACATTCTTTGTAGTTCAAAGGTATTACATGATAATTCACAAATAGAGAATTGTACAGGATAGTTGGGAAATGTTTTTTAACCCTCAGAGAATGTCCACTGGGCACACGTATAACATGTAGATGCCCAAAGCAGTTCAGAATTAGAATTACAGAAAAACCCCCAAAACAAAACACTTGTGAATGGTTTGTGAACCCAATCTCACCTGTGTGGGCAGGGCTAATTCTGATATGAAGAGGAGTTCTTCCTTCTCTTAAGTAAATAATAACTAAAATTGGCTTTTATCCAATCAGTTATTCTAAGATCACTGCAACTTTTTTCTCTCGAAAAAAGGAGTTGCCCTAAAGAAGTTCCATTTGCTTTGTCCTCTTTCTTTTCTCCCCCCTCTAAAGGAAAAAAGATACGCTTGTGTTGAAATAGCAAAGATTTCATTTAAAAATACTTTTTAGATAATCAGACTTGCTCTTTGCACAGTGAGATCTTTGGTCCCTGGGAGATATGCTATATTACTGAATTCGTTTCTGGAGTCATCTTTAATGGGGCTAGGGAATCCATTGTGTGGCTTATGAACTGCTGGTATGACCCACCATGCTTTGTGCTCTGGGGTCTCTCTGTGTAATTCCTACAACTTGACTTTGAGATAGATCTAAAAAAGTGAACCATCAAATATTGGAAATACCAGGTAAGAAATTAAAATAGGCTGGGCATGGTGACTCCTGCCTGTAATCCCAGAACTTTGGGAGGCCAAGGCAGGCAGATCACTTGAGATCAGGAGTTCGAGACCAGCCTGGCCAACATGGTGAAGCTCCATCTTTACATAAATACAAAAATTAGCAGGGTATGGTGGCAAACACCTGTAATCCCAGCTACTCTGGAGGCTGAAGCAGGAGAACAGCTTGAACCTGGGAGGTGGAGGTTGCAGTGAGATGAGATTATGCCACTGCACTCCAGCCTGGGCAACAGAGCCAGACTCTACCTCAAAAAAAAAAAAAAAAAAAAGATAATGGAGATTATTGAAAAGAATAAGATAGGCGGAAATAGAATATTTAAGAATAAAGAAGAAGGCCGGGTGTGGTTTCTCATGCCTGTTATCCCAGCACTTTGGGAGGCTGAGGCAGGACAATCACTTGAGCCAGGGAGTTTGAGACCAGCCTGAGCGACATAGCGAAACCCTGTCTCCACACACACAAAAATTACAAAATATTATCCAGGTGTGGTGGTATGTACCTGTAGTCCCAGCTACACAGGAGGTTGATGTGGGAGGATGGCTTCAGCCCAGGAGGTGGAGGCTGCAGTGAGCTGGGATCGCACAACTGAACTCCAGCCTGGTCGATGGAATGAGACCTTGTTTCAACAAATAATAAAAATTAAAATAAAATCAAAAGAAGAAAGTGAAGCCAACTGAAAACACAGAGAAAGTTAGAAAATAAAGTTTAAAGATGAAATAGAAATGCCAAGGAAAAATGTTTATATGTTATGGAAAGCATATGAACTTATTTCATATTATTGCTCACACTTATATGATGCTTGATATATGCCAAGTGATGTTTAAAGGCACAACTTACAAACCTTTTGGGATTTAAGCTATCATTATCCACATTCTATAAATTAGGAAACTGAGACCCAGAGAGATTAAATGATTTATTTAACATCACAGGTTTGTAAGTGGCAAAACTAAGATTAGGATATATATGTATATATAGCTACATTCTTAAGCAACTACACAATTCAGTATGTTAGACACTATTTATTGGGTCTTCATCCTTTCTGAGATTAGCACCTCTCTTCCCTTTTTGGGGAACTGTTCCTTCTTACCATGTGACTTGAGTGGAAGCTGCTGCCATGTTCTTTGACACTCTCTTTCCGTGTTTTCAAAGTAAGCATCCGTTCTACCATCTTTTCTTGATTACACAATGTATTTCCAAATATTATTTTAGAGTCTCTGCATTTGCATCAGATAAAAGAGTATTATCTTCCTTTTATAAAACAAATACTCATTTCCACTTAAAAATGGAACTGCATTAAAAACAAAATTTTGGCCAGGCATAGTGGCTTATGCTTGTAATTTCAGCACTTTGGGAGGCCAACACGGGAGGATTGCTTGAGGCCAGAAGTTTGAGACCAGTTTGGGTGACATAACAAGACCTGGTCTCTACTTAAAAAAAAAAAAAAAAAATTAGCCTGGCATAGTGATGTGTGCCTATAGTCCTGGCTACTCCAGAGGCTAAGGTGGGAGGATTGCTTGAACCCAGGTATTGGAGGCTGCAATGAGCTATGATTGCACCACTGTACATAGCCTGAGTGACAGAGCAAGTCCCTGTTTCTAAAAAAAAAGTTCCAACCCCCCCAACCAAAGTTTTAATGTTATTTTGAACATTCATATTAGATAATTTAGAGACTGGTAACAAAAATAATATTCTGATTTCAATCAATTAATTATTCTAATTAATTAACATTTTATTAATTGCTTATTTAAATCAGATATAATATTAGCAAAAGATTGATAAGAGCATGTACCAGTGACAATTTTCTGAGACATTAAGATTTTTTTAATATTTAGAACTATTAGCCTACCAGTGCATATGTGTGTATGTGTGTGTGTCTACACACACACATATACACATGCATATACATATGTATATATACATATATACACACGTACATATATATGTATAAATATATATACATTTATGTACATATATACAAATGTGTGTATACATATGCATACACATACATTTAAATGGAGTATGTTTATCTAGAAAATCAAGACAGTAGAAACTGAGAGTAAATAAATATTTAAAAATGGAAAGGCAAATGGCTTTTCAAGATAGCCCTGATTTTAGGTCAATGGAAAAATCTAAGCAGTTATTTTAACTAAAGTATCTGGTGATCATAGTTTGGAGGATCTGGAATTTTAAGGTGGGTGGCTCATTTGACTTGAAAATCCAATATTTTTTCTGAAGTAAGTGTTGCCATGGTGACAGAACGGCTTAGCAACTGAAGACTGATTTCATTGGCTGGCTGTCTGCAGACTTGCTTGTTGAGTGGCATTAATATGTTGCCTCCTGCTGTTTTTTATTGAGGAGACCATCTGGCATTAGCTGTATTTAAAGGTACAGTTCTGTTAGACAAAGAATACCAGGTGATATACACTGAGGTGTTAAAAATAGGTTTTGCAGGAAGTTCTGCTTCAAATCACAACCTATTATAATCAGTTAATTCACGAATCAAGACTTTGACACTAGGCATTAAAAGATTTTGCTGTTGTACTTACTTATATTCTAAAAATTTAATTGCCTAAATATACTCTACTAAATGATCATATTAATCTTGATGGACCTAAAAATTAATCTACTTGATAAACTGTTCTTTCACATTATATGTTGACAAACCAGAGATATAGTTTTTAAATAATGATTACTGAAGATGTTTAATATATCAGAGCATAAATAGCTATCAGTTTTTCTTTTACTTTTAAGGGTGATTAAAATAATGGATTTTCAAGTAACATGTATTAAGATGTCAAAGGCATCTATTCTACTAATTATAACTGTTGATTCTAAACAATAAATACCTGTTGTACATCTGTGAAAACACATACCCTCTTTTTTTTTTTTTTTTGATGCAGTCTCACTGTGTCACCCAGGATGGAGTGCAGTGGTGCTATCTTGGCTCACTGCAACCTCCACCTTCCAGGTTCAAGCAATTCTCTTGCCTCAACCTCCCAAGTAGCTGGGATTACAGGCACCACCACACTGGCTAATTTTTGTATTTTTAGTAGAGATGGAGTTTCACCAGGTTGGCCAGGCTGGTCTCGAACTCCTGACCTCATGTGATCCACATGCCTTGGTCTCCCAAAGTGCTGAGATTACAGGCATGAGCCACCGTGCCTGGCCGCAAACCCTCTTATTAAGGAGTTTCCAATATAGTAGGGAGGATAAGACACATGCACACATTGTGAAAAGACAGAAAATGACAAGTACCTTAAGAGTAATACAAGGTGAAGTCTGAGACTGAAGAATGGAGGACACATTTAATAAGGATACTCACCGAGACTTCTGATTGGCTTAATCTTGTCCAGTGTAGAAGAGAGAAGAGAATTCTAGGAGCAACAGTAGCATTCATTGGTGTTATAATCCCAGCTTCTCAAGATTGGGTTCCAAGGTGATGTTCAGAGGATAGTAACAGAGCATTTTGTGCTTAGAGCTTGCTGTGCATGTAGAGGAAGCAAAATCTTTACAAGTAGTTTTTGGCCATATCATGAATATCCTTAAATGCTAGGCTGAGGATTTAGACTTCATTTGTTCGGGAGTTAATAGAAATAGACCATTTGTGAGTTGCTAATTTAAGAAAAAGATATTGTATGCTTTTGACATATTTAGGGAGGTGGTGTGGATCCACCACCTGGAGAGAGATATACAGCCATCAGTTTAAAATGAAAATCATTTCATGGCAGAGTTTGAGGACAGAGGAAAAGATTTAGGGGTCATTTGTTTGCGTGGTGAGGGCGAAAATGGTGATGAGCATAAGACCACTGAGGGAGGGAGAATAGACAAAGGAGAGAAAGTGTATCAGGCAGAGACTTAGAACACGCCAACCTTTTTAAGATTAAATGAGCAAGAAGAGAGATGTAGTCAGGGAAAGAGAGCTAGTAGGTGTAATTCAGAGCTGCAGTCTCAAGATAGGACTGGGGGCATATGACGATGTCAAATACTGTGGAAGTTGAGGATACAGGAAAGGTCATTCACTCCAGCACTGATTGGAAGTCATTGGGGACATTTGGGGAAGTAGTTTCAGTAGTCAAGAGGAAGATGGCAAGCAAATGGATAAGGAGTACGTGAAGGGCGGTTTCACCCTCGATACTCACCATTTTTCTCATCCATTCATCAAACTAAACCTTTCTTTTTTAAAGCCTAGTCAAGTGAAGCAGTGGGAGTAAAGAAGGAATAAAATAAGCTTTTTGAAAGATTACATACTATTTTCAACACACATTCATTCCTGAACTCACATCCTTGTGGCGGTCACTGTATTACTCTTTTCAAATGGTTTTCACAGAGGGCGCTAGTGACTTCTTAATAGGGTGGCCTTATGTCTCAGTTTGCACCATATTCACTGTTTCTGGGGTATTTGTTAATAGAGCCCTCTTTCATCCTCAAAACTGCCCTGGTCTGGATGATAACTTATGAGTTACCCCAGCTCTTAACCACTAATTCTAATGAGTGGTTTTCAATCTTTATCTTACTTGACCCTATTTGATATTTTTTTCTTTATAGAGCTAATTCTTCTTCTTTAGTGTGTCTTGAAACTCCAGTTCTCTGATTTGTGCTGGATAATTCTTCTGGTTCTCCTGACACCCTCTCAGTCTTTCCTGAGGCCTTCTCTTCTGTCCACTATGTAAGTGGTGCCATTGCTTAGAGTTCTGCTCTTGGTTTCTTCTCCTCATTACACACATTTTCCATAGACAAGCTCACTCATTACAACAGATGCAGTTAACTAGAAGCCAGCAATGGAAAAATATAACCCTTGTTTCTCGCCCCCCGAGCTTCAGATTGGCATATCCACCTGCCTAGTACACCTTTACTGTAAGTGAAACTTAACGTGGACAAAAACTTGAGCATTGGAGTGAGACAGAAGCCTACCAGCTCTGCCATTTAATAGCTAAATGATCTTAAAGAAGAAAGTCTCTGTGGCTCAGCTTCCACTCTGTAAAATCATGACACCTGTCATATAAGGTTTATGTGCGGGTAAAATGAAGTAGCACATGTAATGTGCTGAGCACAATTCATGGCACACAACATACGCTTCATGAATAGTAGAAATTATTATTATTTCCCAAACCTTATTCTCCTCCTGTTATTTCTTGTCTTGTAGAACATCTGTCTTCCTGAGTGGGGGAGAGTTCACGTATGGGGGAACATGAAATACTTCTGGAAAAATTGGGTGATACCACAATATATGAGACCCTGAAAGCCGGACAGAGGAATTTAGATACTATGGTGGGTAACAGGGGCTTCTGCAGTCTTGTAAGCATGGAATGATTCTGTGGAAAGTGGTGTTGTAGTAAAATTTGTTATTTTAACATTAAACCAAATGTGTTAGAAGTAGGCGAGAAGGCTGGGCAAAAGGTTGTTAAAGTAATACTGGCATAATTTGAGGAGGACTTGGAAGGGTGTGGAGACAATGGAATGAAGAGGAAAGGGTAACTAGGGAAACGTGATAAATGAACAGATTATTTTATTTTTATATCAGTTCTTTCTTCAGAAGGTTGTAAAATATTTACATCAAAAAGATGTATTTAATAAAGATGCCATAAAACTTCCTTATGGATCCAGAGGCCACCACTGTTTTGTACCCATTTATTTGTGAAAGAGAAGTAAAATGTGCTAATAGTAATGGTGGCCAACATTTTCAGCCTGATTCTCTCAGTACTTGCTTAGACGCTTACTCACCTCTTCAGATCTTTGAATGAATTTTATAAATGACTGGTCCCATTTATAACCTTTATGATTCTCATAGTTACATAGAATTACTGAGATGCATAATTCAGTCTTAAAGGATGTTGGTGTTTCTGGTGATTCTGGCCTGTTACATGACACCTATAGTTTGGATATTTGTCCCTGCCCAATCTCATGTTAAAATATAATGGCCAGTGTTGGAGGTGGGGCCTGCTGGGAGGTGTTTGGATCATGGTGGCAGATTCCTCATGAATGGTTTGACGCCATCCCCCGGTGAAGAGTGAATTCTCATAAGATCTGATTAAGTGTGTGACACCTCCCCTGCCTTGGTCTCTTTCTCTCCATGTGACATGCATGCTCCCACTTCTATCATGAGTAAGAGCTCCCTGAGGCCTCCTCAGAAGGCGAGTAGATGCCAGCACCATGCTTGTACAGCCTGTGTAACCGCGAGCCAATTAAACATCTTTTCTGAATAAGTTACTCAGTCTCTGGTATTTCTTTATAGTAATGCAAGAATGGCCTAATGCACTATGTAAATTAAAATATAAACCTGTAAATATGTCACAGAAAGATTCACTCTCCCCTGAAGAGGAGTCAATATGAAAACCTGAGGAATGTGGCAAGTAGAAAAACAGAAATGAGAAAACTACCCTTGTTTTTAAAAAATATTTTTAAGATATTTTTTCTTTGGAAATAGATTGTCGTTTTGAAATCTGGAATGTAAAATGCCAGACTCTTCTTCCCCTTTTCTGGAGTTGAAATAATCGAACACTGGGAAATATCTGGTCCTGAACTAAAATGCAGGCACACCAAATTTGAACTCAGATTGAAAAAGTCACCACTGGGAATCAACTAGATATTAACGATGATTAGGAAGAGTATTTTGTTTGATTGCTATCTGATCCTTTCATAGCTCTGCACAACTTAATGTAAGCAAGCTATTAAAAAGCAAAAACCGAAGGCGACTGTTTCATGATGTGTGTATCACAAAGGAAACCATCACCACCTGTCATTGAAACAAAGAAAGGCTCATTGTCACCAAATGTGAAAAGACAACAATGTAAAAAATTTTTAAAAATCATATTCTTGAGGCCATGAAACACATGTTCCAGAAAACAGTTTTTTAGAATTGCATTAAATAAAAATGTCTGCACACTGAAATGGGGAAGCAGTGTGGAGTGGTATGAAAAATGTTACAGAGGTCTGTATTTTTAAAATCTGGAAGTTGGAATAGATAATCATTGGGGCCCCAGCTCTAAAATCCTACTTCCACTATTAATGTGACAATGATTTAATTGTTGAACAAAATTTAAATGGTAACATATGCCATGGGGAATGTGTTTTCTGGCTTGCTGACAACATAAAAAAGAGGATGTTGAAAGCCTCTTGTAATTCATGTTTTTAATTTAATTTTTTTTTTTTTAACAGAGTTTGGTTTTTATTGTTATGTGTTTGGCTGGGTGCAGAATTGCCCTCACCACCCTTGGCCACCCTGGCCTCCTGGGAGGAACAGGCAGAGATGGCTCCAGATGGTTCTTAGCTGCCACTCTAGGCCTCGGGGCTTACACAGTGAGCATAGTGGATTCCACCTTCCAATAGGAAGTGCAAACTCTAATTCACAGTCAAACTTCACCAGGAGGGAGAGGTGGTCTTGGCTGAAGGCACTTTATTTTTATTTGTTTATTTTTGTTTTTTGAGACGGAGTTTCGCTCTTGTTACCCAGGCTGGAGTGCAATGGCGCGATCTCGGCTCACCGCAACCTCCGCCTCCTGGGTTCAGGCAATTCTCCTGCCTCAGCCTCCTGAGTAGCTGGGATTACAGGCACGTGCCACCGTGCCCAGCTAATTTTTTGTATTTTTAGTAGAGACGGGGTTTCACCATGTTGACCAGGATGGTCTCGATCTCTTGACCTCGCGATCCACCTGCCTCCCAAAGCGCTGGGATTACAGGCATGAGCCACCGCGCCCGGCGGCTAAAGGCACTTAAATCAGGAAGCAATCCCAATGCCAGAGTTTGTCTTCCTTTTCATTGCTTTGATAAATCTAGACGCCACTCTGTTGGAGAACCAGCACAGCCGGTAGCTGGGGTTAGTGCACTGACCGAGCGAGGCATGAGACCTGCCCACTGGGAGAACTTCTTGATAGGGCTGTTAGTGTGGCCGGCTAGCCGCTGGCATGGGGTGAACTGTTTTCCACAGGCAGCCTCATACTTCTTGAGCCGGTCCGCTATCTACTCGGTGCCATGCAGATCCACAAAGCGGAAAGGCCCTCCACGACAAGGCAGGAAGCTGAGCCCAGAGACGGGTCTGATGTCTCCCTCTGCATGTCTGGCCAACATCCCCTCTTGTAGGCACATGACTGCCTCATTGACATATCTTGTCATCAGGCGGAACTGGATGTTTTCATCTAAGGAGACTTCAGACTTAGGAGGCATCTTCAGACTCACTAAAATACTATCCATGTCAGAATTCAAATTCTTACTCTTCCACTCTCCTGATAGATGTAAAAGCCCTTCCCAGACTTACGACCTAGGAAGCCCTTGGACACCATCTGTGTCAGCAGTTCTGGGTTTCCACCTCCAAACTGCTCCCCAAAGGCTTTGCCCAGATCTTCAGCCACATGTTGTGCTAAATCCACACCAACATCATCCGCCACTGCGGCGGCACACACAGGAAAGCCAAAGCTTGTGGTCAGGGAATGCAGCTTCTTCAGGTCAACTCCTTCCTGGAGGATTTGGATGACTCCAGACATCATGGGTGCAAGATAACTAATGACATTAAACCTGGTGGTATAGAAGCCAGGTCCATCCTTAGCCACAATGATGACCTTGCCCTGCTTGACACTGACTGCTACAGCTGAAGCGCTGGTGTCTTTGGAGGTTTTATCGATTGTGATAATCTCCAGCAGCTGCGTCTTGTCTAAGGGAGAGAAGTAGTGCATGCCAATCACCTTCTCAGGTCTTTTACTCACAGCAGCATTTCATGATTGGGAGAGCAGATGTGTTACTGGCAAAAACTCAGTGACCTGGAATCACCGCTTCTATTTCCTTTAGCACTCTGTGCTTAAGACTAAGGTCCTCAAACACAGCTTCAGTCACCATGTCGGCCTTTTCAAAACCTTGGTAATCAAGTTGGCCAGTCAAGTTGCTGAAGATGGAATCTCTCTCAGATGATATTAGGGCTTTCTTCTTCACTTTATCATTCAATCCTTTGAACACTTGTTGCTGTCCTCGGCCTAGCCCCGTGAGTATGGCATCTTTAAGTATAGTCTTTAGCCCCTTTTCCATGGAGACTTGGGTGATGATGCCTGCTCCCATCAGCCCTGCACCAACAATAGCCAGATGCTTAACATCCTTCTGTGGAGCTCCAAATTTGTCCTTC
The DNA here is from genome assembly GCF_030222135.1 of Aotus nancymaae. Lineage (NCBI taxonomy): Eukaryota > Metazoa > Chordata > Mammalia > Primates > Aotidae > Aotus > Aotus nancymaae. The sequence goes on along the minus strand of NW_026988447.1, from coordinate 1,120,637 downwards.
TTGCACAGGACCTGACCACGGTAGAGTCCCATCAAGGCCTTTGATTCTTTGGTCATTGCGATCTCTCCAGATTTCTGAGATTCAGAGAGATAACCGGTATCGCTCCCTTGCTCAATTCCAGTCTTGACCACATCAATTATTTTCAGAGGTGCAGGCTAAAGGCCTTTTGCACTTTTTCTTCCACTTTTTTGTAAATCTGTTGCCTGACAAACGGAATAGTTATGGTGTACGCTGTCAGTTTTTCTACCAATCTCCAACTCGTTATCTCTCTTTGCAGAGATCTTATCAGCCAGTCCTTTGGCGAAAGTAATTGCAACTTCTAGGTATTCGATTGTCCGTTCCTCTAGAGGTTTTAGTCCTGGCCCTGGGTTCCATCTATTAGTCAACCAGTCCCATTCTCTTTGCCTTGTCTGCATGAAAGTTTCTACCAGTCAGCATCATGTCAAAAGCAACAGGCACATCCACCATTTTGGGCAGCCTTTGTGTGCCTCTTGCTCCTGGTAAGATCCCCAGCAAGACTTCAGGGGCACCAAATACTGCTTTTCTGTCTTTCGTTGCTATTGTGTTTTGGCAGGAAATGGCAAGCTCAAGTCCTCCTCCCAGGCAGGATCCACTGATGGCAGCCACTACAGGCTTTGTGGACTTTTCCTTTCTCAAATGTTCTCTGTGCTTCTTGTGATGTCTGTGTTACTTCCTGAGGGGTCTTGCAGCAGCTAACAGGTTGATATCAGCATCTGCAATAAAGCAGCCTGGCTTTGATGAGATAAGGACGGCACTTCTGATTTGATCATTAGCCCAGATTTCATTCATAACATCTATGAACTCTGAATGCAGCTCTTTATTCAGTGTATTACCTTTGAATTGGGAGAGTTAATTTGAATCGCTGCCACATGCCCTTTGATCCATAGTTGATATGGGTTCTGGTCAGCAAAGCAGAAGACCCTGTAAAATTGCGGCATATGTAACCTCTGGAGCGGAGGACCCTGAAGGCAGAGAAGCAGCTGCGGTTGCCAGTCACCCGGTAGGCCCCCATGTTGAGCTGAAGAGGACAGCAGTGGAGAGCGTGTCTCTTTAATTTCATTCTTCTCTTTTGTATTAGCTTTTTTGATTTATCATAACCAAAGAGAATACAAATGAACTGACTTCACAGTCTCTTCCTCAGACTTCAGAGTTGAACTATTCTTAAGCTCCCTCCCTGCCTCTTTGATTCAATATTTTAATGGCTGAAAAGCTCTGTGGTCATTGTTATTTTGTTGCAGCTTTATTGAGATAGGATTCACATACCAAATAGATCAAACAATTAAAAGTAAAATTCAATGGCTTATAGTATATTCACAGTGTTGTGCAGCCATTGCTACAATTTTAGAACAATTATATCATCACTTGAAAAAGAAACCCCATGCCCATTAGCAATCACTCCTCATTTTCCCATTTCCTCCCAATCCTGCTCCAACAACTCTAGGCAGCCAGACTAATCTGCTTTTTGTTTCTATAGATTTGCTTATCCTAGACATTTCGTATAAATCAAATCATGCAATCTGTGGTCTTTTGTGGCTGGCTCCTTTAACTCAGCATGACGTTTTCAAGGCTCACCCATGCTGTAGCATGTATTAGTACTCCATTGTGTGGATTTACCATATTTTATTTTTCCTTTCATCAGTTGCTAGAGATCTGGGTTGTTTCCATTTTTTGTCTATTATGAACAAGTCTGCTATGAGCATTCATGGACAAGTTTTTGTAGATACGTGTTTTTATTTCTTTTGGGTATGTACCTAGCAGTGGAATTGCTGGGTCGTATTGCAATTCTTTGTTTAAGATTTTCAGGAACTGCCAGACTGTTTTCCAAAATGGCTGCACCATTTACATTCCCATCGGCAGTGTACAAAGTTCCCAATTTCTCTATATCCTCGCCAACTTGTTTTTTGCTGTCATTTTGAGATTATAGCCATTCTATTGGGTGTGGAGTGATATTTTAATATTGTTTTGATTTGCATTTTCCTGATAACTAATGACATTAAACATCTTTTCATGTGCTTATTGACCATATATATCTGTTTTGGAGAAATTTCCATTCCTTTTTTTTTTTTTTTAAGATTGGATCTGGCTATGTTGCTCAGACTGGTCTCAAATTCCTAGGCTCAAGGGATTCTGCCACTTCAGCCTCCCAAGTAACCCAAGTGGGTTGCTGGGATTACAAGCATCATGCCAGGCTCCATTTTTTTTTTTTTTTTTTTTTTTTTTTTGAGATGGAGTCTTGCTCTATCTCCCAGACTGGAGTGCAGTGGCGTCATGATCTTGGCTCACTGCAACCTCCGTCTACCAGGTTCAAGCAATTCTCTTGCCTCAGCCTCCTGGGTAGCTGGGATTACAGGCACCTGCCACCACGCCTGGCCAATTTTTATTTATTTTCTTTTTTTAGTAGAGACGGGATTTTGCTATGTTGGCCAGGCTGGTCTTCAATTCCTGGCCACGGGTGATCTGCCCACCTTGGCCTCCCAAAGTGCACCACGCCCAGCCCAGTTTTTTTTTTTTTTTTTTTTTTTTTTTAGAGACGGAGTTCCTCTGTGTTTCAAACTCCTGGCTCCGGGGATCCTCTTGCCTCACCCTCCCAAGTAGCTGAGACAACAGGCATGTGCCATTGCACCTGGGGCTGTCTATTCATTTTCAATTGGGCAATTTGTCTTATTATTGTTGAGTTGTAAGAGCTCCCTATGTATTCTAGAACCAAGTTCCTTATCAGATACATGATTTGCAAAAATCGTGTATCTCCCATTCTGTGGGTTGTCTTCTTTCTTGGTAGTGTCCTTTCCAGTATAGACATTTTACATTTTGATGTGGTCCGATTTATGTATTTTTTCTTGTGTTTCTTGTGCTCTTTGTGTCATATCTAAAAAAACCATTGCCTAATCTAAGGTCACAAAGATTTACACCTATGTTTTTTTCTAAGAGTGTTACAGCTTTTGAGACATGGTAAAAGCCCCATAAAACTGCATACCTCAACCATACCTCGGCTTTCTGTTGAAACTGCTCTCTGTAACCTTAATGTGACAGGCAAGCAGTCCAAACCCACGCCATCTTGGCCCCGGCGACTTGTAATAAGTAACTAAGGTCTGTAATTTCCACCCTACCCAGGCACTGTGCAAACTAACGCTTATCTTGACTTCTGTGAACCACTTAAGTAACAATCGGAATGTCCAGAGCCCCTCACCCTCATCTCCGCCCAGGAGGTGATTAATGGAATGTCCAAAGTCCTCGGGCCTTCGGAATTTCTGAAGCCCCTCACCCCCACCCCCGCCCCCACCCTCACCCCCGAGATGGTTTACGGGCATAAAAGGTCTTGACACCCTCCTTTTGGGGCCACAGGTTGGAGAGATGTGAGTCCTCTGTGGCCATCGGCAATAAAGACCCTGCAATTTGGCACACTTTAGTCTTGCTGTTGACTTTCTGTGCTCGCTCCAGTACAACACTTTAACTCTCGCATTTAAATCTTGGATCCATTTTGAGTTAATTTTTTTAAGGGCTAGGTAGAGGGTCCACCTTCCGTCTTTTGCAGGTAGATATCCCATTGTCCCAGCACGACTTTTTGAAAAGACTGCTATTTTTAAAAACATCCACCCCTCAGCAATATTTTTAGGTCATGAATTTCATAGGTGAGTAGAGGTAACTCGGAAATAGCAAACAACTTGATTAATGTCATCAGCTAATAAGGGGTGCAGTAGGAATTTAAAAGCCTTACATTTTCTGCTTCCAAAACCCATACTTACTCTGATATACCGGGGGTTCTCAATTTTGAGCCTGCATCAGAATCACCTGGAGGGCTTGTTAAAACTCTGACTGCTGGGGTCCCATCCCCAGACCTACCCCGATTCAGTAGGTCTGAGGTAGGCATGAAATTTTGCTTTTCTGACAAGTTCCCAGGGATTCTGATGCCACTGGTTCAGGGACACACTTTGAGAGCCATTGTAGTGCACTGTGATGGTTCCCCCATGTATCCCGATACCTGAAAAGCCTTCAGTTGGGGTAGAGGGAGACACAGAGAAAATAATATAAAGTCAGTAATAGTCACAAAAGGCTAAGTGTGCATAGAGGGAGAAAACAGTAATTCTGATTAGAATACTGAAAAAAGTTTCTGCAGGAGACATTATGGAATGGATTGGTTAATGGATAATCTCAAGTGTTTACCTTCACCTGGTGAAATCAGACAGCAACTGTCACTTCTTAGATCTGTTCGGTCACAAGTATGCCTAGAGCAGCTAAGCTCTTGAGCACATAAGCAAGTATGTCTGTGGTGGAGTGGGTGGTGGCTCTGGAATGGCTGATGTGGGAAATGCAGAGAGAGAACTTAAACGTCAGATTATGACACTGAATACGGGAAAGTAATAGGAGTGAGGTTGGTTAAAATTTTTCACTCAGTCTCCGTGTGTCACCCAGGCTGGAGTGCAATGATGTGATTTCGGTTCACTGCATCCTCCGCCTCCTGGGTTCAAGTGATTCTCGTGTCTCAGCCTCCTCAGTAGCTAGGATTACAGGTGTGCACCACCATGTCTGGCTGATTTTTATATTTTCAGTAGAGACAGGGTTTTGCCATGTTGGCCAGGATGGTCTCAAACTCCTGACCTCAGGTGATCCACCCACCTCAACCTCTCAAAGTGCTGGGATTACAGGCATGAGCCACCACGCCTGTTCTCCACCCATGCTTATATCCACAGTCAGGTTCAGTGAATCGGTGCCACTTGTGTGAGAGACTAAAATAAATAATGGACTTAATGTGATGACTTTTCTTTCTGAGTCTTTCAGCGTACTGATGAAATCTTGATAAAGAAACTATCAATAATAGCAGCATAGCAATGCTTTTCTAAGAAACTGTGAAATACTGTGGTGATCTTATCCTGGAACAAACTAGGATGAGCCAGTCTTTATTGAATTATTTTATACTGTAGTTTATTTATACTTACTTTGTGCTCACTCAGGAGGCCCCTTCATGTTGTTGAATTCTGTAGAATTTCCTTGCAGGCCTTGGGTTAATGGGGCTTACAGGCTCTCAGGATTGTGTGCCAGTTGCCCTCTTTCCAAAGTAGTTTTATTTATTTATTTATTTATTTATTTATTTTTGAGACGGAGTTTCGCTCTTGTTACCCAGGCTGGAGTGCAATGGCACCATCTCGGCTCACCGCAACCTCCGCCTCCTGGGTTCAGGCAATTCTCCTGCCTCAGCCTCCTGAGTAGCTGGGATTACAGGCACGTGCCACCATGCCCAGCTAATTTTGTGTATTTTTAGTGGAGACGGGGTTTCACCATGTTGACCAGGATGGCCTCGATCTCTTGACCTCGTGATCCACCCACCTCGGCCTCCCAAAGTGCTGGGATTACAGGCGTGAGCCACTGTGCCCGGCCAGTAGTTTTATTTATGAACCACACAGTTTTTTTTTGTTTTTTTTTTTTCCCCTAAAAAAACCCCACAAAAACCAGAGGCCAGGTACAGTGGCTCACGCCTGTAATCCCAGCACTTTGGGAAGCCAAGGCAGGGGGATCACGTAAGGTTAGGAGTTTGAGACCAACCTGACCAACATGATGAAACCCCTTTCTCTACTAAAAACACAAAAATCAGCTGGGGGTGGTGGCAGGCACCTGTAGTCCCAGCTACTCGGGAGGCTGAGGCAGGAGAATTGCTTAAATCTGGGAGGCAGAGTTTGCAGTGAGCTGAGATCAGGCCACTGCCCTGTAACCTGCGTGACAGAGGGAGACTCCATTAAAAAAAATCAGAGGTCTTAATGGGTCAATCGAACTATGCGAATGACTCACTCAGAACAGCTATAATTTATAAAACGTTAGAAAGATCATTGAATTACAGAGCTATGAACTGACTCCTTTTTCTTGCAGCCTGATTATTAATAGTCTTGTTCACAGCTGTGCTCAAAGTAGAAAATCACACCGGCACTGGGTAAGTAAATAAAACAGGCCGGTAACTCTGCCAAAGACCTAGCTATTAATGGCAATTTATTTTTATTACGTATTTGGAATGTTGTCATCCCAGAAGGTGCTGAAATAGAATTTAAGTAATATTTGATTTAAGAGGCAGAAGTCCTGTAAGTTTGCAGCTATTAAAAAATGGAAAGAAAAGAAAAGTTACAAAGAGAAGGGGACCATATTTGTGTTTACATTTGTTCCTTTCCTCAAATGGAAGGTAGAATAATGTATTAGAAGATATTTTAAATATTAATATCTAACCGAAACCTGATATTAGAGAATGAGAAAACTTAGCTCAAAATTAATTTTCTTTTCTTGTAATTTATGGTGCTACTATGCCTTTCCGATTTAGGAAGGCAGAAAGGCTGTGTGTGTGTGTGTGTGCGCGCGCGCGCACACACACACACTTGCATTTTGGGGTTCCCTTTCTATGGATGTTTCAGGATCTGAGGATAAAGGATTGACAGTCTAGCAGAAAGCCAGATTTCAGGGGACGTCAAAGGTAATTTCTTGGCTATATTAGTAGATAAATCCAAGACCAGAGAGCAGGGCGAATGGAGGATATTTACATAGTCTTTCCAATGCTAAGGGACATAGGGAAGTGATTATTTCAAAATTACCTAGAGAATCTTGAGCACAGTATGACTTAAGATAAAAATCCAGCTCATGGCCGGGTGCGGTGGCTCACGCCTGTAATCCCAGCACTTTGGGAGGCCGAGGCGGGTGGATCACGAGGTCAAGAGATCGAGACCATCCTGGTCAACATGGTGAAACCCCATCTCTACTAACAATACACAAAATTAGCTGGGCATGGTGGCGCGTGCCTGTAATCCCAGCTACTCAGGAGGCTGAGGCAGGAGAATTGCCTGAACCCAGGAGGCGGAGGTTGCGGTGAGCCGAGATCGCGCCATTGCACTCCAGCCTGGGTAACAAGAGCGAAACTCCGTCTCAAAAAAAAAAAAAAAATCTGACTCATTATTTCAAGAGTTGGCCTCCTTCTCCTCTCCAGAGGGAATTTTTTTTTCTCCTCTGTGAAAACAAATCATTAAAACAAAAAGACATTGTTGGAAAGGGAGTTTTTTAGTCGAATAAGAGAGGTGCTATCAGTACTTGTTTATTTATAAATGGACTTTTTGTCAACTTCTTTTTTCAATCTTCCTTCTCTCCGTTCCTCTTCCTTTCTTTCTCCCTCCTACTCTTTGACCTTCCTTCTTTCCTGATCCCTTGTTTTATTTAGTTTGTGTCATTCTGCAGAGCTCACAGTCACCACCTGGTTGGTACACTTGACGTTCTACACAGTTGATAAATCAGTGTCATACCAGTTGCTAAATAATTAGCCAGGAATAGACTTTATCAATGAATGCATCTTCTCCTTTTCACTCTCCATCGAATAAAGATGGAAACCAGCTTTGCCTCCTCTTTGAGTATGGCCACTTGATTTCTAATTTGTCATAGCTCACATGGAATCCTTGTGACATGCTTGAGGGGGTTTTCTCATGGAGACCTCAATACCTGTAAGAATGTAGGGCACATGGCAAGCAGATCTGGTTTGTCTGATCAAATGATTAATGCAATAAAAATTACAAAAATTCAAAGTGAAAAGTGTGCTCTTGTTACTGTGTATGGTAAGTAGTTGAGTGGATTCTGGTTCTGCCCAGTGAAGCACTGCACCTGTGGCTGGTGATAAAGGAGAAAACTTTTACCTGGAAGGAATGGGAAGAAGGGTGGTGGGGGCCGGAGAGTCTCTACATTCCTCCAGGAGGATGAAACCATCTCTTTAAAATGACAGCACTTTCCTTCCACAAGAGAACCATAATTTTTGTAATCATTGGTAACTATTTTGGTACAATTAGCAGCTACCATTGGCTGAGTTAATGTCTTTCAGATGCGTCAAGCTGTACCCAAGCCACAACTTGTACACTGGAACACTCTCTGTCTACAGGCAGAGCAGGTTTCAGTGATTTTAGAAGGCATTTGGGCCCCAGCCAGCCTGAATGTTGGGGTTTACAATGTGTTAAACAGGAGAGGTTTTGTTTGAAAGGATAAAGCACATCATGGAAAAGTTGAGGAAGAAACAGAAGAGAAAGTTGTAAACTTACCTTTATGTTTATAAGAACATACATTCTTGAGAGATTGTGGATTTTTTAAAATATGATTTTTTTTTGGTGGTGAGCAAATTGTAGACATTAAATATCTTTTTTAGTTATGTTGACACCTTACAACTACATAATCCTCTATAATTTTCAAATAAATACTAATGTTAGTAAGCACTTACTACATACCAGGAAAAATTCTAGATGCTGGAAAAAAGACAATAAATAAAACAGGCATTATTTCATTAAATCCTCCCAATGAAGCCTATGAATCAGTTACCATTATTATCTCTATTTTACAAATTAGGAAACTGAGGCAGACACAGAGGAGTTGTGTCACTTGCACAGAGTTTTCATGTCCTGTCTTAGGCAGGCAGCATTGTGCACTTCATCTTATAAGATCTTAAAAACAGGCCGGGTGTGGTGGCTCACGCCTGTAATCCTAGCACTTTGGGAGGCCAAGGTGGGTGGATCACCTGAGGTCAGGAGTTCAAGACCAGCCTGGCCATCAGGGTGAAACCTCATCTTTTTTTTTAAAAAAAAAAAAAGATCTTAAAAACAACCCTGAGAGGGAGATGAGAAAGGCATGCTTCTTCATATTTAAAAAATATGAACATGCTTAAAAATCAAATGGTGATCTATTTAAATTTGCATGCTGGAGAGACGTTCTAGAGTCATCATCTTCACTCCTTCAAGGCCTCAGTCATTGGCTTCCCAGCCTCTAATCAGCCATGTACTCCATTTCTTTTCCCACCGTTATAAACCAGTGATTTTCTCAAACACAAAATCTGTATTGTTCCTCTGCTTAACCCCCTGCAGTTGCTCACTGTTTCACTTAGGATCAAACCCAGACTTTTTAGCATGCGCTTGAGATTCTTCTGGCTGGATCCCTGCACACCTCTGCAGCATCACACGTGCAATCTCTGAGCCCTAGCCCTACAGGACTTTTCTGATTTTAACAAAACAGACTCTCTTGCCTCTTACATGTATATACCATTTCCCCTGCCTCCACATTCTTTTCTTCCCTTCTTCCCTCTGACTCTTTCTTAAGTGGCTATTCTTGTCCCTTCTTTTTATCTCTACCTTAATGCCACGTCTCTACAATGTGTTGTAATCGCCTGTCCACCAACACTTTCCCTGAGACCACGGCCCTGCATATCAGGTGATGCTGGGTCCGAAGTGAAGAACTGGGAATAGAGAATGGGAATCTTGTTCACACAGTTCTCTCCAGGACCCAACATGGTATCCCAGAATGTAAGGCATTCATACATGTAATCAATTAGCAGGAGTGCTTTGAACACCAGCTTCATTAGGAGTGATGCTGTGTTTGGGGCAGAAACATAATGAGATGGAGAATTCAAGGGGCTTTGGACTGAGATAGCTCTTAGTTGAATTCTGGCTTTCTCATGTACTACCTTTGAGACTTTAAGACAGGTACTTAACTTTTCTGAGCTTCCTCAAATAAAAAGCAAGGATCACTAAAATGCTTTGGAAACTTTTGAGTGAGAAATTCCTGTGTAAACAGATAATTAAGGTACATGCCAGGAGTTATGTTATAGGCATGAACAGGAATACAGAGGGGCGGACGACCAACACAGCTCAAGAGGTCACAGATGTCATGTAAGCCTTTTCTTTTTCTCAGAGCTTCTGGCATCGACGTGCCGGGAGATACCTGAAAACTGGGCAGCTGTTTATCTTTCTGGAAATGCTTAGTCTAAGGTCTTTGAGCATGGGGATAGAGGAAGTGATCTTCCATTCATGCATATTTATGATTCTATTCTAAGTTAAATTATTAATAGCATTTGAGAAGTATTCTATTTTAAAATGGACAAGAAAAATGTTCAGTTTGAAACATTTACTGAGCTCTCATAGCATACTGGGGAAAAAAGGTCTTGGTTTTGTTATTTTTTCAAAAGATTTATATGTATTTTCCTGCAATAATATACCAAAAATAGAATACATGAAAGATCTAGAAATTTTAAGGCTATGCAATTTATATTTTAAGCTTTCACTGTTTCATAAATTATGTAAATAATTTGAGGAATTACTATTTGAAAAGGATCTTAATCTGTTGAATTGATCAGATTAAATTTATCTTGAAGACAGCTCTGCCTCTTTAGATAAAAATCTATTTTATCCCAAAGGGATCTTTCTTTTCATGGCAAATAAAAACAAAGGCATACATTTTTAATAATCTTATGATGAATAGGATGATCTTAACAAGTACACTCAGACTATATAAACTCACCCTTCTTTAAAGCAGATCATCCTGGATGAGGAAAATACAGAGATAAGGGTTTTTATATATATATATGTATATACACATGCATACATATATATTTACATATATACACATATATACTTATTTACAGTGTATATATAAAATAATTTAGAGAAATACATCCAGAAACCAGATCAAGCTTAAAAAGCACCACCTCACTGCAGGGGCAGCTGGTTATTGTCTTAGGATATATTTGCATTTCGAAGTGAACTTCAGTGATATTGCAAAATGCCAGATTGGAAAAACAGCCATTATTTTTTTAGAAAAACAAAATATAATTAGCACTAGAAGAATGAGTTTTCTCATAATCACCCCATTACTCCAAATTAATTCCAAATGAATGTGTTTGAACAAGACATTGGTTTTGAATCTTGAATTTATCCCATCCTCAGCCTTGCTGCTGACAAGTCATAAATAGATATAATTAGTGAAAATGTTAATAGTGTCGATCCCAAAAATATTTCTAGATCATTGACCTTCTAATTGTTGGAAAAACCTTTGGAGAATGATCTTTACAGGATTCCATGGCAATGAGTTAATCTATTTCTCTCTATATAGGGGCAGCAGATGAGGTGGGTTTCTTCCTCTGTCACTTTGTCGGATCTGCTATTATTCTCTAGAGAGCTATTGTGTCAGAACAGATTTGGGTTATTTTTTAAAACTACTGCTACCTAGAGGGTAATTGTAATAAATTCCTTTATCATTTGGATTAAATACAGCAAAATGAAAGCAGCTCCTTTTGCTCAGAGGAGCTGTCACCACAATCTTTAATATTTTCTCAGTATTATTTTCCTTTAATATGTGTTTTGGGACAATTAATAATGACTAATACTTAGATTTTCACCATGAGTAAAATCTTTTTGGTAAACTTTTTTTTTTTTTTTTTTTTTTTTGAGACGGAGTTTCGCTCTTGTTACCCAGGCTGGAGTGCAATGGCGCGATCTCGGCTCACTGCAACCTCCGCCTCCTGGGTTCAGGCAATTCTCCTGCCTCAGCCTCCTGAGTCGCTGGGATTACAGGCACGCGCCACCATGCCCAGCTAATCTTTTGTATTTTTAGTAGAGGCGGGGTTTCACCATGTTGACCAGGATGGTCTCGATCTCATGACCTCGTGATCCACCCGCCTCGGCCTCCCAAAGTGCTGGGATTACAGGCGTGAGCCACCGCGCCCGGCCTTGGTAAACATTTATTATATATTCCATGTGTCTCTCTTATTCTCTAATTATTTCTCCTATTCACCTAATTATTTCATAGCTCAAGTGTATAATTTAAATGACATAGAAATATAGAGATCCAAGTTAATGCAAATACATTTATATAGTGATATATTACATGTTATATTTGTCATATATTAGCATGTATTTATGTTTGTCTAGTACAGATATAGTATATGCAATACACATATATTACATGCATACATATAGTACATATTTGTGTGATACACAGGTATAGTGCATATATATATTTGTCACATGTTTAGAAGTCCCGTGTCTTCTTTTTGGGTAATACAAGAGAAGGGATGCATGTTTTTTTGTTCAGTCCAAGAATGACACAGATTTTTGTTGGTTTGTTTAGTTTAGTTTTCTTTAGGATCTAGATCCCCCAGAGGTAAACACTAAGTATAAAATAGGGTATTAGAAGCTGGCCTTGGGTTCTGCAGTTCTAGGCATGGCATTAATGTTTTTTTTTTTTCAAACTTAAGGCCCGGACTACACAAGGGATCTTCCCACCTGCACTCCCCTGCCAGCTCAGCTGCTTCCATATTCCTGTGCCACCTCAACCGTAACAATAACTGATATGAAGTCATTGCCCAGAAGTAAAGCGTAGAGAAGCTTTCTGGCCTCCTTAATCAAGCTAAGCCCGATCTTCTAAGCTTGGCAATGGAGGGAGAAGGCACGTGAGAGGGGGCTTTACCGAGCCTCTGGCCCTGACTCTGCCCACTCTTCATTCATTCACCTACCACTCCGGGGGTTCTCTGAGATGACCACTGTCACTATTGGGCTAGCTGGGGGTAGGGGCGCTGCTCCCCTTAATGCTCTAGCCCCTAGGGGAGACACAAAATATTGTTTTAAATTTCCAGTAGTGTAGCTCATGGCAGGCTGAGGCACTTACACAAAAGAGTGCTGGAGGACTTTAGGGTAACACAGCAGAAACCAGCAAGGGGAGAATATGCAGTAGACAGCGTAGGCTCCTCCACATAACTTGTTGATCTCCAGAGCCCCCAAACTCTGCTAATGCCAGGCTTTGCACCTGCCATTTCCTCTGCTTGGACTGATCTTCCCCATCATTGCATAGCTGTTTTCTCAATCACTAGATTTTGCAGTAGGGCTTCTGGCTTCTTGATTCGCCTGGCCTGGGTTATATAGGTTTGTCCTAGATGGTGTGGTGGTACCACATATGCCTCCTCATCACCCTGTTTTGCAGTCGTTTATCCTGTTAGACTATAAGCTCAGTGGCACCAGGGACCTTCTCTGTCTCTCTCTCAGCACTGTATTCTCAGCAGCTTGGACAGTGCCTGGCACACAGTGGGGACTCAGAAAATATGTTTGAATGTGTGAATGAGTCCACAAATGAATGGAATTTAAAAAAAAAGTATTCTGACATCCAGCTTCTCTTTATCATATGAGATGTTTTCTTCACTGTAATCTTGCAGGAGTGGGGTTAGGTTTTATTTAGAAAGTTGTCAGGTTTATTTACAAAAGGTGCAAATAAACCACTGGGCTTAGGAGACAGAAAGAGCGAGCCATTTTCTTAGACTAGAAAATAATACGGAATGGATTGTCGGGGGAAGAGGGAATGGGTGAGTGGGGTGGAGGAATGCCAGCAGATAGGATGTTGATGGTTATAAAAATTGGGAAAGTGTCCAATTCTCCTTAGTTTAAACTTTTAAAAAAATGAGTAAATTTCCTAGAAGTCAAATGTAGCCATATAAAAATATTTGGACTAAGTTAAATATAATTCCCTGGGTATTACTGAATTGCCTTTGACTTGGAGACAGAGCTATTCATTATAGAGCAGCTTCTAAGAGTCAGGCCTTCGTAGAGATTATCTCTTTTCATTCAACAATGTAATGAAGTAGGAATTATACTTCTATTTTACAGATAAGGAAGCAGGCTCAGAGAGTTTAATTGACTTTAGGATTATAAAACTACGAATAGTAGAACTGGCAGCCCTTCATTCATTCATTTATTCCACAAATATTTATTGGCAATAAATTTTTTTTTATCATTAGCTTTGTCTTTTTTGATGGTAAAGAATGCATTTCACTTAGAATCATGATTTTAACCCAGAGAAAGCAATGTAGAAAAGAGCACTCAGTTAACTAGGTCCTATGAGTGTAACCGTGAAGCCTCACCATTTCACTCATCCCAAAGTGTCTACGACCATAAGTTCAGTTTCTTTTATTACAACTTTAATATTTTGTCTGTCTTTTTTTAAAAAAAACCCATTAAGTCTCCAGCTCTTGAAATCGTGCCTGGAACATGGTGGGCACTTAATAAATAATTTATAGTGGATGTGAAAATTGAGAACCATTAGTCATCTTCTGTTCAGTATTAACAAAGTCTACCTTACTTTTTTTTTTTTTTTTATGTTCTGTGTGGGCGCATTTCACTAAGTGCGACTTATGAACGACTTCAAGATCAAATCCATGTCGTATTCTTGGAATTGAGTTCTGACAGGCAAACTGAGATTTTATGACACCCATGTAGGTAGTTATCAAGAATAATGGACTCGGGGATTTAATAAGAGTGTTGTTTAAAACACAAATATCACCAGCCAGTGGTAAAGCAAACACATTCTGTGTGAATGAGAACAGCCCACTGATTGACATTCAAGACCCATTGGAAAAATCAGGAGACACAAGAGTGGGAAGAGTGCAGATTGGAGCAGCTATCCAAAAATACAGAAGGCCAGAAGGTGGTGAGAAAAATGTCAGACAACAGATTGTGGAGAAAAATAAACAAGCCAAGAAAAGTCCTATTTGGCCTTAAAAGAGGCAGATGGTGACAGGAAGTGTTCAGTGAGGAGTGATTGTGCTAAAAATCACAACGTTTATAAAATTATCCATCTGTAGTTTGAGGTTTTTGGGGAAAATTAAAACTATTTGCTAGTGTTACAGGGAACAGTGATAGGACAGAAACAGAATATTAAGTAAGTGTGTATTTGTGTCAGGATAATAAAAATGAGAGGTGCGTTATTCCATTAGAATAGAAGTTTTGTTTACTTAGAGACTGTGACCAAAATTATAAAAAGTGTTTTGTTTTGCGTAAAATCTGTTGAATTTTTATTAAATCTGTTCTTTCCACATTTTTGATGTAAGAAAGGATTCTCCCAAGAATATTAGTAGGCTGCTAAGGTAGCAATGAGAATTTTCTAACTAAAAGAATGTACTAAACATTTTTTTCCATTAGAGAGTTTTTTTGGAAGGGGATATAGAAAATGACAAATCACAATGCTAGCTTTAAAGCAAAGAATTTGAATTTGAAAGTTGAGAGAAGAATTATAGCAGGGAAAACTGATCATTTGGAGTGGTATGGGAGAATTTAAAAAAAAATTATTGTAAATGTTCTAAGATATATGTGGCTGAACATTTAGAATTGGGAATCATTTTTTGATAGTTTGGGACCTAGTTTTCTGTGATTACATTTTAATTCAGAACTACATACTCCATGGTGTTCTGGTGGTGTGCAACTTAAGTAATCAAATAAGCCAGGGTTCTTACAACCCTTTTCTGGGTCATTTAAGCATTTCTGCTACGTACCAGAATATGTCTTTGATTTCATGCATAAGAAATTGTAGATGCTCCATTCTCCTTCTTTAGAAGAAATAGTAATAGGATATGTTGGATTCTTCTCTATTTTGTTGTTTCTCTCTTAGATTTTTAGCCACACTTGCTCAAGACTAAGTTTTGTATTTTAAGTTTAACTGAGTAAAGTAAAAGGCTGGGAGCTGAGCGTGTGGTGATGCTTCTTCCTTTTCTCTTGAGAACTGAAGGCAAAAAAATGAAATTTATTATAAAAATTTGTTTTACTTTTAAAGATGTGGTTTTCCAGATAGAGAAACAAACTCATGTATCAGTGTGTTTTTTAATGAATTAGAATCATGAAATCTAGGTACTTTACATAAGTCATTTTATTTAATTCTCAAAATAACATTTTAAAATAGTTATTATTTTCATTCTCATTTTATAATTGGGGAAATGTAAGATCACAAAAACCAAGTCAGTTTCCTAACGTCACATACCTAATAGCAGAGTCAGAATTTGAATTCAGTTCTGTGTCTTTCAGCTCTTCCTGATAGGACAGTGCTTCTTAATGGCAGAAGGGGTTTTGCACATTAGATTACATAAGCCCATTGTCCATGAGACTCCTTGTCCTTTGGATTTGTCTAAGGGTGGTCCCCAGGCACATACATGCATGTGAAGAAAGCTCCAGAGGAGAATCTGACTCAAATCTCCAGTTGGGAACTACCCCATTAAAAATTTCAAAAATCAGCCAACCAACCAACCAACACAGTCTTTATTGTGTGGTGGTAGTTAAAAATCTAAACACTGGCCGGGCGCGGTGGCTCAAGCCTGTAATCCCAGCACTTTGGGAGGCCGAGGCGGGTGGATCACAAGGTCAAGAGATCGAGATCATCCTGTTCCACATGGTGAAACCCCATCTCTACTAACACAAAAAATTAGCTGGACATGGTGGCGCGTGCCTGTAATCCCAGCTACTCAGGAGGCTGAGGCAGGAGAATTGCCTGAACCCAGGAGGAGGAGGTTGCGGTGAGCCGAGATGGTGCCATTGCACTCCAGCCTGGGAAACAAGAGTGAAACTCCGTCTCAAAAAAAAAAAAAAAAAAAAATCTAAACACTATTTTTCTGCGAGTTCCTAGTCAATTGAACCAAACTTCTTCATTGGATAATATTTTTAAACAGAGATTTATAATTTTTTTTTATCAAATATGAAAATAAAAAATATAATAGCTTATTTCTGGGATTTACGCATACATAGTTGTTTCCCACTTTATTTTTTTCGCATTTGTAGTCTTATGTGTATGACTGTGTCTTAATATCTCAAAGGCCTAGTGCTATCCTCACGCTTTTTCTTAGATTTTATCTCTTTAATGATTTTCTTTGCTTTGTTATTCCCACCAGTTAGTCTTCTAGAAGGTCTTCATATCATATTATCACTTAATAAACATTCTCTTTTTTATTTTGAGTGAAAATGCACCAAAGCATAAATCTGAAAAAAAGTGAACATTTTGTATCTTTTGTTTCTCTGAAAATTACAGCAGTTAATATTGGTGATAATACTTCTCATTATAGTCATTCCTATGCAAACAATATTTTTATTGCTACTCTGGATAAATTATTTCATTATATTTTTAACTTCTTGTTGGAGTAAAATAACTGACTTTTCATATAATCATTTTGTTTTTGACCTTTCTGTTGAACTCTGAATTCTAATGGCTGTCCAGTTTGTTTGCTTATTTTTATCAACATTTTACAGAAGATGTCTAGTTGACTTTTTCTGTTTTTTCTGAGTATACTGTATAATTTGTATACGGTGTCAGCACTTTATATTTTTAAGTTTATATATTATAATTTATTAATATGCATAATTGAATAGTCCAGAATTTCTAGTACACTGTAACATAGTATGTCTTTTCCCCTGATTTTAATGGGAATAGCAGTTCTGTGCCCACGTACGTACTCAAGCATGCAAATAACCATTCTTCTGAAGTTGCGGGTTAGATAATTTAAGCATTCGGAATAATTAGTTTTTGTTAAATGTCATTTTAAGATAAATTTTTTTTTTTTTTTTTGAGACGGAGTTTCGCTCTTGTTACCCAGGCTGGAGTGCAATGGCGCGATCTCGGCTCACCGCAACCTCCGCCTCCTGGGTTCAGGCAATTCTCCTGCCTCAGCCTCCTGAGTAGCTGGGATTACAGGCACGCGCCACCATGCCCAGCTAATTTTTTTGTATTAGTAGAGACGGGGTTTCACAATGTTGACCAGGATGGTCTCGATCTCTTGACCTCGTGATCCACCCGCCTCGGCCTCCCAAAGTGCTGGGATTACAGGCTTGAGCCACCGCGCCCGGCCAAGATAAATTTTTATTTATAGTATACTAAAAGTAAACTTTGGAGCAGATTTTTTAAAAATATATTTCTATTTTCTGATATTTTATTTAGGTTTTCATATGTATATTCACAAGGAAAATTGGCCTGTATTTCTCTATTTTATATAATTTTTGTCACACTTAGAATTAGAGTTCTAATTTATTTTCTGAAAGTCATTTCATTAAGATCTACATATTGGTTAATGTAGTGGGAAACAGCTCAATTTGAATCTGCATTATAGAGGAAAATTAGACTTCCTAAGGCTCTGCCTGATTATTAGTTACTTCCTCTTAGCTGCCTAAGACTGATCCAATTAGCAAGGCACAAACTTACTGAGTGTGCAGTAGTAAATTTCTCATCTCCTGTAGTAGGATTTGGAGTCTTTGTTGCTGTGCTCTATAGGTTAAAAACAAAGCATGTATTGAAAAGTATACTTTTAAGACCTACATGCCTGGCTATAGCCTGGCCATAGCTCCTGGCCCTTCGGTGGGCAGAGAAGGGGCCAAATCTTAGTCGATATCTCTTGTATGTTTGGTCAGCAAATAACCTCTGCCTCTATTCCACCTCCTAGACTTGACATTCGTAACTTTCGTCTTCTGTGTCTTATTGACAGAGATAGGGCTCATTCCCAGAGTGATGAATTGCTTGTTCTCCCCAGGTTTGTCCAAAAAATCTTTCACATTGGCCTCACGACCCCACATCCTTGCTGCTCTTACAGTAGGGACCCTTGAAGTTTCCTTGCCATCTTCATATAGTACACCTTTTCACCCAGGAGAGGACAATTGGAGTTGTAGTTACAGATTGCTTACTTAAAGTTTAATTTAGGCTAAACATTGTGCTCACATTTTCATTCATCTTATAGTGCTACTTAATATCACATCCTGATTTAGAACACAGATTACATAAACAGAAAGGCGTATCTGGATAGCTCGTGATCTTCTATGATGTTCTTCCATTTTTAACTAATAATGGTGCTTTAGCCTTTTCTTCTGTTGTTTCCATTTTATTGTTTCTAATCTAATTAATTATTTCTTTTTTAAAAAAAAAAGTTTCGTAAGAAGTTAGTCTAGGTCAGCATTTTGCAAGCTGTTCTCAGAATATTAAAAAAGGGCAAATAAGCTTGGGAAATTGTACTAAATACTCTTCTTGAGGATTCAAAGTACATATTAACATAAGAAAAGATCAGAGAAGTTTTAAAGTAACAAGGAAAACTTTTGAAGTTTATTCAATGATTAAAAGAACTTAAAAATAAGGAACTTATTTGTGTAGAGGAAGGCTTTTTCTTGGCACAGTTACTAAAATTCTCTGGACTAGATTTTGATTGTTTTTAAGCATCAATTTAAGAAGTGCTAGTGTATTTCATCATTATCATTATTACTTTAAATAAGGAGTTTCGGAATTTACTTACTCAATTTATTGTCTTTCTTTCATCCCATTTATTATTTTCTACATATATTTTAATTATTTTTTATCTGTTTAAAGGAATCTTTTCTTCTCTTTACAAAAAAATTGTTTAGTTCATTTATTTTTGTACTTAAGCAGGAAAGCAGGAAAAGAATTAAAGTTATGGCATTGTCTCTGAGTATGCTTTCGAACAATCCTAAAGGTTTTTATATTTAGCAATCTCATTATTGCTGTTGTAAACCAAAAAGTATCTGAGATATGTCTCAGTCAATTTAGGAAAGTTTATTTTGCCAAGGTTAAGGATGGACCTGTGACACAGCCTTAGGAGGTCCTGATGACATGAGCGTAAGGTGGTCAGGGCACAGCTTGGTTTTATACGTTTTAGGAAGAAATGAGACTTCAATCAATATGTATAAGATGTACATTGGATTGGTCCATCAAGGTGGGACACCTCGAAGAAGGGAGGGGTGTTCCGGGTAAGAGATAAACAAATATTCTTTGGAGTTCCTGATAAGCCTTTCCAAAGGAAGCAATCAGGTATGCATTTATTTCAGTGAGTAGAGGGAAGACTGAGTTCTGTTTGTCCTTTGTCCACAGGAAATGTTCTTGTGGACAAATTGTGAGGGAGGTATGTAGTTTTTTATCTTAGTAGCTGTCATTTTTAGGAATAGAATGGGAGGTAGGTTTGCCCTAAGCAGTTCCCAAGTTGACTTTTCCTTTTAGCTTAGTGATTTGGGGTTGTTTAACATTATTTTATAAATAAACTATTTTTAATTTTCTTCTTTGATCTCATTTTTTTAAAGAATAAGTTTTATGCCTCTTTTCAAAGTTTTATTAATTCCAAGCTTCATCATATGTTTATTAGAGAATGTGATCTATAATCTTTCTTATTTATAAATTTATAAAATTTACCAATTTTGTTTATAAAGTTTATTAAAATTTCCCTATGACAAATTACATAATTAGCCATTGTATTTCATGTGTATGCCAGAAGGTGAATTCCCTGTTGCTAGATTATCAAGATGAATATATTTTGATTAATTTTATTTTTTTCTAAAAACCTCTATTATCCATATTTTGTCCACTTGACCTGTTGTAAGCAGGTGGAGATGGGTTGTTCTCTTCTACAGTTGTATTTGATTATTTTTTGCTTAGACTTCCAAAGGTTTTTGCCATATATATTTTCTTGCTGCATTTTTCTGAGTTATTTACTGACTAGATATTTTACCTTTTCAAAATATGAAGTGGTCCTTTCACCTAATTATTGCTCTAAAAAATATTAAAGCCAATTTTGCATAATTAGCTCGTTTTTTATTTTCGGGTGGTTTGATATGCATGTACATACTCTGATTTTTTTTTTTAAAGTCTTTCCATGTCATTTTATTTTAGGTATATTTATCAGAAGTTGAAAAATTAGTTGTTTTCTCATAATGTCTTAGGCTTTTTTCTTTTGATAGGAAAATATAAATTACTGATTGCCATAATTACCATGTTTGATCTTATCATTATCTTTGTGCCTTTATTTTTCATTACTGTTTGCTTTCTGTTCTCTATTTTGCAATAAAATCCATGTTTTTTACTCTGGGTTTCTGTAATGATTTACAAAGTAGGAACTTTTATTTTATTTTTTTGAGACAGAGCACAGCTCCGTCACCCAGGCTAGAGTGCAGTGGTGCGATCTTGGCTCCCTGCAACCTCCACCTCCTGGGTTCAAGTGATTCTCCTGCCTCAGGAGAGATTAATCCCAGAGGGATTACAGATCTGCGCCACCATACCTGACTAACTTTTTTATTTTTAGTAGAGATGGGGTTTTATCATGTTGGCCAGGGTGGTCTGGA
Organism: Aotus nancymaae; assembly: GCF_030222135.1. NCBI lineage: Eukaryota > Metazoa > Chordata > Mammalia > Primates > Aotidae > Aotus > Aotus nancymaae. The sequence continues at coordinate 1,099,941 of NW_026988447.1, read as the reverse complement.
ACTCCTGACCTCAAGTGATCTGCCTGCCTTGGCCTCCCGAAGTGCTGAGATTACAGGCGTGAGCCTGTGTCAGGCTGAAATTTCTTTTTAATTCCACTGTTGCTTACTATAAAGATAATATAGACTCATAACCTCTTTATTATTATGAAAATGTAAATCTTCTTTTAACATTTGTTGTTTTTTTGGTATCTAACTTAGAAGTTTGTACTCTGACTTTTAAGCTAGGATATTTTTATCTTGATAGGAAAACACTACCCTTCCTCACTGCATCTTCTAGTCTCTTGAATTAATTTCCTGAGTCAAATGAATTTATAGAACTTTGTTCAAGCAATGTTTTGGGCCAATATGCCCTTTCTGTGCTTACAGAGAGAAGACAGGGTGAAACCAGCTTTGCCTGCGTCCTGTTTAGGAACACAGAAAATTATACCTGCCCAGTTTTTAGTTGGATAAAAGGGCAAGAAGTAAGAAATAGTTCGCCAGAGTTACTAGATAGTGACAATAAAGTCAAATCATCGAAAGATTGATTAAAATCAAATGTTTTAAAAGCAAATATTTCCTCAGAAAAACACTTAAATCCAATAGAGTCCGAGAAAAAGTTTTGGAAGTAGTTCTCAAATTGAGGAGGTCTTGCTAGCTAGGGGACATTTGGCTTGTCTGGTGACATTTTTGGTTGTCACAACTCTGGGGTGAGTAGGGATGGAAGGGCAGGGAGGAGGTGAGTGCTCCTGACATCTAGCGGGTGGAGGCCATAGATGCTGCCAAATATCCTATAATGCCCCAGGCAGCCTCTCACAACAAAGAATTATCTGATCCCAAATGTCAATTGTGCTGTGGTTATACCTGTGTAGCTTAGGTGATACCTATTGGTGCATGAAGAATTACTTACTTAAAGACTTCAGCAATACACTTTTCTATATTGTTCTCCCTATTTTGGATTTCAGGGCTCTCACAAGCTATGATCAAGAGTCTTCAGCCAAATTAAAATAATGGATCATATTCCCACACTGAAAAAAATTCTCTAGGGGAATGTCTTTCAACTCTAGAATTTTAAGTTCTATTTCTAGTGGTTTCCTATCTATAAATACTGTTCTTTCAAGAAGGATATGAAGCAAACTTTATTTCCGTATTTGTAAAAAGTAAAATTGAAGGTTAGATCATTGTTTTTACTGAATTCTAGTTTAAGGTTAGCCTTTGTTATGTATACTGATTTATTCTGTTTTAAAAGGAAAAATGTTAAGTCCAGTCTCCAGCTATGGTGATTAAGTCATCTCGGTTGCTGTGTGACATCTACTTCTTGTTTCTCTCCTTGCTATTTAATACTTAAAGTGTGGTGCCCCACCTGTTTGCTAGGAGCAGTATCACATCAGAATCTGCTGTTAACAAGGCCCCAGGCAATTCATATGCACATTAAAGTTTGAAATGCATCTCTTTTAGCATTGACTTTACTTTCAGTTTCAATGGCCTAGTTTATGTAATGTAAAATAGTGTAGGCTGCCTCAAATTCTTTTAGAATAGGAAAAGGCAAATATCTTTTGCATCTGTCTGAAGTGGCCAGTTCTGGATTTATTAAGGAAATACACACAGAAGCGCGCGCATGCGCACGCACGCACACACACACACACACACATACACACACACACTCACGGGTTAGGGAAAATTCAGAAAAGTAGAAATAATTTAACACAGTTAATCTTTTGTTACAGTCTCACTAATGCAGTACGATGTAGCAGTGAGGTTCTCTGTGTCACCACCAAGAGAATTAAAGAGCATAGACACAAAGGGTGAGCTTGGAGCAAAAGTTTAATAAGCTAAAGAAGAAAGCTCTCCAAGGCAGAGATGGGGCCTGAATGAGAGCTGCTGTTTTTATAGTTGAATGCAAATGCTATGGGAAATAGGAAAGTTCCTTTTTAAAGTTTCCTTTCTTGTTAAAGAATAAGTGTGCTAATAACTCTTTGTTAAGCCCTATCCAATGTAGCTGTTAGACATGCCGTGCTTGCAGGCACATAGTACATTCTGTATCCTTGTACTTTAGCCAAGATATCTGTGCTGGACGTGCTCACAGGCATGTCCCAACTCTCCATTGCTTTTACCTGTTTAGAAAAGCTTTAAGTTATTAGCCAATTGGGTTTTAATTTAGATTGTGAGGTCTGGCTCCAGCCAGCAGAGATCAGACACAGCAGTAAGGATGACCCCAAATGTGTAAGGAATAAATTTGTGTGTTTTCCTTTGTTCATTGTACTCTTGTGGCATGATGGCTAGTGAGGGTACCCTTCCTGTAGTCCAGGAAGTAAAATTTGCATTGCTGAAAGATCCTTTGTCTCAGTGCTGATTTTCCTTGCGGCACTGAGCATCTATTTCCAACAGGCTTTTATAGGAAACCAGTGAGGGCTGGGAGTCTCATTTACATAAAGTACAAATTTCTGGTAGCTCCGCACCATCATTCCAGTGTGCATGCAGGCCCTTAGCTTGAGTTACTTCATGCTGCTTTGTTCCCTTTATTGTGCATGTGTCAGGGGATGGAATTTTCCATTGCAGGCATGTCTGGGAAGTCACCTGTGTAGCCTTTCTTATCTGTGTGGCTGAGGGCATGTCTTAGGCAAGCCCCCCTGTGCAAGTTCCTTTATCTGTGCTTGAAGATTGATTTCTCAGGCCGTTCTTTTGTTTGAAAGAGTTCACCTGAGGACCCACCCTAATTGCCTGCCTGACCAGTTTCTTCCTTTCTCTTCTCTCACTTTGGCAATTACCTTTTTGTTTATTTTCCTGTGCATATGTCTATGTATAAATTATAGTTTTGTCCAACTTTTTAAAAACATTTTCTCTTCTCTATCTCTCTCTTTCTTTCTTCTTTCGTTTTTTTTTTTTTTTTTTTTTATAGACAGGGTTTCGCTCTGTCACCCAGTCTGGAGTGCAGTGGTGAGAGCATAGTTCACTGCAGCCTCAAACTCCTAGGCTCAAGGCATCCTCTGCCTTCGCCTCCTGAGTAGCTGGGACTATAGGCACATGCTGCTGTGCCTGGCTAATTTTAATTTTAAATTTTTTTTTCTTTTTTGGAGGGATCTCACTTTGTTGACTGGTCTCACACTCCTGAACTCAAGCAATCCTCAGCATCCCAAAGTGTTGGGATTATAGGCATGTGCCATTGTGCCTGGCTGTCCTGTATTTTCTTAAACTCCTTGTCAAGTTTAAGTACTCCAATGTAAAAGTACCGAAAGAACTGAATTATCGCTCAACAAAAAATGACTTATTGTAATGGAAGATAATTTTCCTTTTGACATCACAGCATAAAGACAACTTGGTCTCCCATATACACGTATTATCCATTGTATTAGTTTCCTGTGGATTCTGTAACAAATTACCACAAATTTTGTTGTTTAAAACAACAGAAATTTGTTCTCTGCAATGATAGAGGTCAGAAGTTTGAAATTAGTATCACTGGACTGAAATAAAGGAGTTGTGAGGGCTGCTGTTCCATCAGTCTCTAAGGGAGAATTCCTTCCTTTCCTCTTCCAGCTTCTGGTGGGTGCCAGCATTCCTTGACTTGTGGCTACATCACTCCAGTTTCTGTCTTTGTGGACACATTGTATTATCTTCTTCTGTGCATGTAATCTCCCTCTTATGAGGATAGATGTGATTGCATTTAGAGCTCATACAAAGATAATCCAGAATCTCAAAATCGTTCATTTAATCACATCTGTGAAGATTCTATTGTTTTTTTGCCGGATCACGTAACATTCACAGGTTTCAGGGATTAGGGCATGGGTATCTGTTGAGAGGCCGTTTTTGGCCGGGCGCGATGGCTCACGCCTGTAATCCCAGCACTTTGGGAGGCCGAGGCGGGTGGATCACGAGGTCAAGAGATCGAGACCATCCTGGTCAACATGGTGAAACCCCGTCTCTACTAAAAATACAAAAAATTAGCTGGGCGTGGTGGCGCGTGCCTGTAATCCCAGCTACTCAGGAGGCTGAGGCAGGAGAATTGCCTGAACCCAGGAGGCGGAGGTTGCGGTGAGCCGAGATCGCGCCATTGCACTCCAGCCTGGGTAACAAGAGCGAAACTCCGTCTCAAAAAAAAGAAAAGAAAAAGAAAAAAAAGAGAGGCCGTTTTTTCAGCCTACCACACTCATCTTTACTCTTTCTCTTAATCAATTCAGTCACTCTTCTTTCCTGTGTTACTTATCTATTGCTACATATTTAACGACCCCTGCAACTCAGTGGCTTAAAAGCAATCATTATTTGATTGTTTTCATAATTCTGTTGGTCAGCAATTTGGGTTGGGCTCAGCTGGAAAGTTCTTTGGCTAATCTTTTCTGAGTTCACTTAGAAGCTGTCTGGTTCAAGCAGGAGCTTCACTTGTTTCTGACTGTTGGTGCTTGTTGTCAGCTAGGCCATGTGGACTAAGGGAATTATGATTCTTTGGGGCAATTAATTTAACAATTTTCTGTGTCGTCTATTTTTAATAATTTTGGAAATCCAAGTTTATACAAAAGCATTCCCATTTATTGGAAAAATTCTTGTTTTTTGAAAAAACATACTTTAAAAACTATTGCTGGGTTTGGTGGCTCGTACCTGTAATCCCAGCACTTTGGGAGGCCAACATGAGTAGATGGCTTGAGCCCAGGAGTTCAAGACCAGCCTGGGCAACATGGCGAAACCTTGTCTCTATAAAATACAAAAATTAGCCGGGCATGATGGCGGGCTCATGTAGTCCCAGTGACTCCAGAGGCTGAAGTGGGAGACTTGCTTGAGCCTGGGAGGTGGAGGTTGCAATGAGTCAAGATCATGCCACTGCACTCCAGCTTGGGTGACAGAGACCCCCGCTTCAAAAAAATAAAAAATTATTAAGCTTCTGTCATGTTACAAACACTTCAAGTTTATAGGAAAGATGAAATACACATGTATACAATGTAAAATAATAATAACCAAGACTGATTATAATAAATTATGTCATTGTTTATGCTGTGCTTGTGCTTTTGGGTTTTTAAAAGTGCTGTAGAGATGACTAACAGTTAGGTAAGAAACACCTTACGCTTAACACCTAAACCCTAAGGAAATCATAACCTCAGTTGGCATGAGGCCAGCCATAATTGTGTTGGGAGAAATTCTGCAGGTAATTTTCATGTACCTAGAGAATTTCTGATTATTTGAAAGCTGAATGGAAATATCAAAAAATAAAAATAAAAATAAATATGATGCCTTTATTATTATTGTGCTCTTCAAAACAAATTGATTATATTCTTTTTAAAAAATCAGTTTTTAGTAGCTGCAGAAATCATACAACCTAGAGGCAGTTGTCCTTTTTTAAAAATTATTGCTTGCAAGTAACCATATGTGGCCAAATTGATCGCATGTGTTGACTCAATTTTTGGAAGAAGTAATGTTAGTCATACATACTACAAGACCTTCTTGTTCTCTGAGGAAAATGTCACTTTGGGAAATTTGCACAAAAAATTTTCAAAGTAGTGCAAAAGAACATGTGCCAAAATATCATAAAAATATTTTTCTTGGGTTGAGTTTCCAAATGTAAGTGCTTGTGTGGGATTTCAGAATGATGTTTATCTACGTATTCTGCAAGGTCCTATTTCCCTGACATTTTGAAGGTAAGAGATGAAAAGTTTTATCAATTAAAATTTGAGCTTCATCATATCTAACATGAATCCCAAAAAGAAGGTAATAAGGACGTTCAAAAATTTACAATATAATTGTTAAAACTGTGTGGTGGTAAAATATAGTTTGCACTTAATGTTGGAGTTTGAAAAAATATAAATCAATATGAAAATGACTTTTTTTTTTGAGACGGAGTCTTGCTCTGTCTCTAGGCTGGGGTGCAGTGGCGCAATCTCGGCTCACTGCAACCTCTGCCTCCTGGGTTCAAGTGATTCTTCCGCCTCAGCCTCCTGAGTAGCTGGGACCACAGGTGCGTGCCACCACGTCCGGCTAATTTTTTTTTGTATTTTTAGTAGAGACGAGGTTTCACTGTGTTGGCCAGGATGGTCTCGATCTCTTGACCTCGTGATCCACCCGCCTTGGCCTCCCAAAGTGCTGGGATTACAGGCGTGAGCCACTGCGACCGGCCGAAAGTGATTTTTATTATACTTAATATATGCCTCATAAAAGAAATGCAAAAAGAAAATTATTTAAGGATATACATTTCAGACCTAGTAAAAGAGAGTGAAATTTAGGGTGACAAAGCTGTATTTCAGAAAAAGAAAAAAATGAGAAAATGATTTAAGTTAAATGTTTGGATTTAGTCTGAAGACACCAAGGTTGAAGAATGCTGGCACAGTCCATAGGAAATTCACGATGGAATGGGACTATGGACAAGGCCTGTGTCACCATCTTAGTATTACTGACCTTACCTTTCCAGGAGAAGCTCTGATCTCAGCGATGGCTCATGACCAGACTTCTGCTCTTGCCTTTTCCAATAAACTCGTCTCACCTGGATGGAGACTTTGTGATCACTCTGAAGATAGTTCTTCAGCAGCCTGAGCCCTATTCCTAGGACTTTCCAATGTGTCCTCTGCCTTTTGCCTTTCTTATAGTAGATCTCCTGATACTGACCTAGAAGCTGCATTTTACCAAAGTTCAGGAGCTGTGTAGTTTGAGTTACCTTCACACCTATCACTTCCTGTGCTGGTAAGGCTTCCTGTCTTAATGTGATACCTCCGTTTTCCACTATCCACACATACGTGATGCCACCTGGGTTAGCCTGGCATTTGCTTTCACATTTGCCTTCTCCCACTCCAGCTCTAGGTTAGGTGTGTTAGTACTACGAAATCGACCTTGCAAAAAAGGTGAAAGGACCCGAAGAGCTGATGTCTTTTTTTTTTTTTTTTTGAGACGGAGTTTCGCTCTTGTTACCCAGGCTGGAGTGCAATGGCACGATCTCGGCTCACCGCAACCTCCGCCTCCTGGGTTCAGGCAATTCTCCTGCCTCAGCCTCCTCAGTAGCTGGGATTATAGGCACGCACCACCATGCCCAGATAATTTTTGTATTTTGTTTTTAGTAGAGATGGGGTTTCACCATGTTGACCAGGATGGTCTCGATCTCTTGACCTCGTGATCCACCTGCCTCGGCCTCCCAAAGTGCTGGGATTATAGGCATGAGCCACCACACCTGGCCTTCTTTTGGAACTTTTTGGCAGAGATATCTGAGAGCTGATTCGATTTTTGTTGGAGTATGAAGACAGTAAAATATGGTAAAGTGTGAGAAGGAGCCACAGAGTAATAGAAATAGCTAAACGTATGAGAGAAGATATGAAGGGAGGGAACAATATTAAAGGCTTTACAGAATAAAGCAGACGTTCCTCTGTGTGCTAATAGAAAACATAGGTAACAAGACAAGAGAGATGAGTCTAGTAGGTAGGAAAACAAAAACATCTCTTTCCTTTCCTTTTAACCTCACCCCACGCCCCAATAAAAAAACAAAACAAAACAAAAACCCAACACCAAATGAAACAATCCAGGTAAGACAAGCAACATTAAGGCTATCAGAATGATGCCAGAGAAAAAGAAGGTCGGGGAAGGCAAATACACTCCCAAAACATATTTCAAGTACTCGAAAAATGAAAAGCTGATTGGTGAAGCAATCGGAATTTGCCCTTCTTTCTGTCTTTTCATACCATGTTTTGTGAGCATAGCTACAGTCTAGCCATTGTGCTTGGCACTGATGGTAGATGTGCCAGGCAAGAAGGCACCACACAAAGCGCTGAAAAGAATTGCTGAATTTTTAAATAATTTTTTTTTTTTTTTTGGTGAGATAGGGTCTTGCTCTGTTGCCCGGGCTGGAGTGCAGTGACGCAATCTCAGTTCACTGAAGCTTCCACCTTCTAGGCTCAAGTGATCCTCCCACCTAAGCCTCCCTAGTAGCTGGGACTACAGGTATGTGCCACCATGCCTGGGTAAGGTTTTAAATTTTTTTTTTGTAGAGATTGGGTTTCACTATATTGCCCAGGCTGGTCTTGAACTCCTGGGCTTAAGCAGTCCTCCTGCCTTGGCCTCCCAAAATGCTAGGATTATAGGCCTGAGTCACCATGCCTTGCTAATTGAAGAATTTTTAATAAAACTTTTCAATAGTCAGAATAACTTCAGAGAGTAGGATAAGAATGTGAGTATCCTCCTCTTTCCCCCAGGAATTTGTATGTTTCAGATGGATTATTCATATTTATCTCAGATTTCAGGGCCCATTCCTGATCTGCCCCAACTCGCCCTGTTCATCTTTGTTTCCGTGCTGCCTAAGTGGCACCACTCACCCCCAGCTGCTCCTACCAGAGACCTGGGAGTTATTCCTGTGCCTCCTTATCCCTCCCTCCAGCCCCCGCCAAGCACTGTGAATCTCACATCTTCATTGTTCTCAAATCTGTCCACTGCTCTCCATGACCTCCACCACCGACCTAGTCCAAGCCAACAGCCTCTCATGTCTGGATTTATCCAAAGTCGACATTACAACAAGTTTAGTTTAAAGCTCTCAACTGGCTTTATTGCAATTCTAGAACCAGGTGAAACTTCATCCCATAAAACAGAATAGGTGTTTCAATGAGTCAAGCAGAGGAGGTTGGCTCTAGAGACAGAAAAAGGGCTAAATTAGAACAAAAGTGGATTGGTTATTTCCAAGTTACTTTCCTTGTTAGTCAGGGACAGGGAGACAGAGGAATAGAAAGATAATGGGTTGGTTAAGGATTAAAAGTTAGGGAACTTGATTTTCATGCTTACTGGCCTGTTTGGAAAATTGGCTGTTCTCTTTCTCCTGATTTCTCAGAAGGTCAGATGACTTAGTTTTAGTCTGGTGACCTGGAACTCAGAACAAGTGACTCCATTTAGATTTTTAGCTTGGTCTCTTGGGGCTTAATGCAGGAACTTAGTCCAAAATAATAGCCTCCTATAATGAACAGACAAGAACAATATCCTCTGACTTCTTTTCCTTATTATCGTCTCAGCTCCTCCAATCCATTCTCCACACCAGATGTGGGCAAACTTTTTCTACAAAGAGACAGAAAATAAATATTTTCGGCCTTGCCGGGCGTACAGCCTCTGTGTCAACTATTCAATGCTGCCATTTGTAGGAGAAAGCAGCCATAGCCAGTACGTAAACAAAGAGGCGTGGCAGCCTGCCAGTAAAACCTCGTTTACACAGCAGACCACGGCTGGATTTGGTGTTCTCATCACAGTCTGCTGAGGGTCCTTGTTCTACACTGAAGCCAGGGATCCTTCTTAAAGGCAAAGGCTATCCTGCCAGGCCCCTGCCTAATGTTATCTAATTGACTTGCTGCTGCTCAAGGATACACATGAACCAACGTCTCGCTTCTTAACCTTGCTTCCTTTGAGTCCCTTCCTTCTTGCTCGTTGGCTTTCTTTCATTCAGATTCTTGAAAGCTTCTTCCTGAGCTAGGACCTTCCACAGGCTGTTTTACTGCTCCCTGAAAATCTCTACTTTCCTAACCCCTGCTCAACCCTCTGTCGTTAGCTTAAACGTTACCTCCTCAGGGAAACCTTCCTTGTCTTTCCAGAATAATTTAGTTTCTTTTCTACTAGATCCATACGTTTTTTTCATAACATTTATCTCAAATTTCTAAAATTAAATAAAAAATTTGTGTGACTAACATTTAGCTCCTTGCTAAACTGTCATCTCTCAGGGTCAGGGAACATGGGCAAATTTTCAACTCCGAATTCTCAACATTTTGTCTAGTGCTTTGTATAGTGGGCACTTAGCAAATATTTGCTAAATAAAGACATTTGAATCTCTAATTTTCACCTACAGTGTGAACATTGATATTGGAGAAATGGCTGCAAGTTGGCAAGCCAAGGTGAAATGAAGATGTCATAGTGTTCACCCAGCAGCTATAGCGAGCGCACAGATTTTGCAAGAAAAGCTTTTAGGGCTGGGCGCAGTGGCTCAAGCCTGTAATCCCAGCACTTTGGGAGGCCAAGGCGGGTGGATCACGAGGTCAAGAGATCGAGACCATCCTGGTCAACATGGTGAAACCCCGTCTCTACTAAAAATACAAAAAATTAGCTGGGCATGGTGGTGTGTGCCTGTAATCCCAGCTACTGAGGAGGCTGACGCAGGAGAATTGCCTGAACCCAGGAGGCGGAGGTTGTGGTGAGCCGAGATCGCGCCCTTGCACTCCAGCCTGGGTAACAAGAGCGAAACTCCGTCTCAAAAAAAAAAAAAAAAAAAGCTTTTAGGTTGAACCATATGAAACTACCTATATTTGACAACTCTTGACCTACAGAAAAGGTCGTTTCAGGTGCCTTAATGTAATACTAAATATCACATACTCTCTTTCTTTTGGAATCTTACTTTCGGCAACTAAAGAACTCAATGGAATGATGAGAACTAACACGGCACCTGGCACATGTTGGATTGAACACTACCTTTAATAAGCTTCTGATGGACATGAGGTTCTGGAATTAAGAAAGAGGGAACCTGTCAGTGGGAAGGGTATATGCAGGAAGAGGAGCTACCACATACCTGGTAGTTGAGTGCATGGTAACACAACATCTGCCATAGCTAGTTGGTTTCTTTGACCCCTTCAAATCTCATGTCGAAATTTGATCCTCAGTGTTGGAGATGGGGCCTGATGGGAGGTATTCGTGTCATGGGGGCAAATTCCTCATGAATATCTTGGTGCCATCTTCACTGTAATGAGTGAGTTTTGCTCTGTCAGTCCCCTCAAAACTGGTTGTTTAAAAGAAAGCCTGGCACCTTCCCTCTTGCTCTTGCTTTCTTTTTTATTTATTAATTTATTTTTTATTATTTATATATTTTATTGCGTTTTAGGTTTTGGGATACATGTGAAGAACATGCAAGATTGTTGCATAGGTGCATACGTGGCAGTGTGATTTGCTGCCTTCCTCCCCTTCACCTGTATGTGGCATTTCTCCCCATGCTATCTCTCCCCAACTCCCCACCCCCTCCTGTCCCTCCCCTATTCCCCCCCAACAGACCCTAGTGTATAGTGCTCCCCTCCCTGTGTCCATGTGTTCTCATTGTTCAGCACCCGCCTATGAGTGAGAACATGTGGTGTTTGATTTTGTGTTCTTGTGTCAGTTTGCTGAGAATGGTGGTTTCCAGGTTCATCCATGTCCCTACAAAGGACGTGAACTCATCGTTTTTTATAGCTGCATAGTATTCCGTGGTGTATATGTGCCACCTTTTCCCCGTCCAGCCTATCATCGATGGGCATTTGGGTTGGTTCCCGGTCTTTGCTATTGCTCTTGCTCTCTCTCTCACCATATGATTGCTGCACAGGCTGGCTGTCCTCACCTTCTGCTATGAGTGGAAGCAGCCTGAAGCTCTCACCAGAAGCAGATGCTGGTGCCCTGCTTCTTATACGGCCTCCAAAACCACGAGCAAATAAACCTCTTGTCTTTATGAATTATCCAGCCTCAAGTATTCCTTCATAGCAATACAAATGGACTAAGACACCATCTTTGAAGCTAGTTTGCTAAAGCTATAGGAGAAAGGATGGAAAAGTGAGAGTCTCAAATAATTTATACAGCCTCAATGAAGTGAAAAAGGACCCTGACTTTGCATATAATGGCTTTCTGAGAAAGTTGAAATGCTGATACCTTTCAGGCTACAGAAAAAGAAAAACTGATCTTGGAAAAGAATTCAGAGAAGCAAAAGAAGAAAAGATGAACGCTTGAGTTTGTGTTTATAAGAGCATATATGTAACTAATTTATTAGTGGAACATATTATGGGTTATTGTATCATAGGAAAAGAATTATAAATATGATGTAAAATATTAATCCCTGAAAGTTTTCAAAAGTGAAATAAAATTTTTTTCTGTATAATGACAGTATAATTCTTAGCCGGGATATGAGGACTATGACCTCTTACGTGCTTTGGTAGTTCTGTGACTCCATAAAAGATGTAGAAGAGAAGCAAAAAATAATGTTACATATAAATTTGAACATGTTTTGTATACCATATATAATATGTGTGCTGACATTTATTCACTTTATGTTTCTTATGCATTTTAAATATCAATCCATGCCATTTTACAGGACAATCTTTGTCTTTGATTCTTCACTTTCCTTCCTGTTGTGAGTCAATTCCAAGAAGGCTTTACCCTATCACTCCGTTAAAGACTATAATCTTCATCACTGTTTAGATCACCAGTGGCCATCTTCTTGCTAAATACAATAGTAACAGAACAAACAGTTGACCTTGCTGATCATGCTTTCCTTCATAGAACACTTTTTAACCTGGTTGCCAGGGCTTGGTTTTTTGATTCTCTTCCTACCTCTGGGCTGATTCTTCTTTGCCGTCTTTGATAGTTTCTCCTCAACTTCCCAAACTCAAATATTTAGAGACCCTAGCACTCTGTTCTTGACCTTCCTCTCTTCTTTGCCTACATTTATTAGGTTTATGACTTTCAAACATTTTGATCCCTACACGTAAAAAATGTATTTTGCAGCATTTCCCAGCACCCATACACACAGACACAAACACACAAACACACACAAACACACACGCACATGCATGTGTGCACAGAATCCAAGTTCTCACAAAGCATTGCATTATGACCCCTCCCCTCCCTTCCCCTGACCTCCCCTCCCCTCCTCCTTCTTTCCCTTCTCTTCCTTCTCTTTTCTGTATCATTAAAAAATTATCTTTATACCCCACTAAATTGATTTTACAACCCACTTAGTGGGTCATGACTTCCAGTTGAAAAAACATTTTTCTAGGTGATCTTGTATAATCTCATGGTTTTAGATGCCACATTTATGATGATGATACCTAAATATATAGGCATGACGGCGTGGGATTACAAAAATGACTATGCATTGCATGGAAATAATGCAGAATGATCTGTGTAATCAGTGGGTAAAGTTATGATTTTTTTTTGATCTTTACAACTAGAAAAAATATTAAAAACTCATACTATACACTATATTTACTTTTTACAGGATAAAGTCTAAATAAAACTTTATTTACAGAAAAACAGGTGGCCAGCCCGTGCCCTGCAGTGTGATGAACCATGATCTAGACTATCCCAAAGACTTTTTGGAAGAATCATTTCTGGATCACCTTAGACAGAAAAATCTTATTTATTTGTTTAGAGATGGGATCTTGCTATATATTGCCCAGATTTGTCTGAAATTCCTGGGCTCAAGTGATCTTCCTGCCTCAGCTGGGACTACAGGCATGTACCAACATGCCTAACTGAGAAAAAATAATTTTAAAATAAATCTTTGCATTAAGGAAAAAGCTTTTACTTAATTGAGTTGAAGAGGAAATGCTTCTACTTTGCCCCCTAAAGGTTTACTGAAAATCACCTAACAAAAGGCAGATTACTAAGAAAAAAAGGCATGCAAAGTTAATTTAATGTGCATAAGCACAGGGGACTTGGAGGAGGATGATTACCCAGTGAAGTCCGGTGCTTATATATCCTTCTTCACAGGGAAGTGTGAAAGTGAGATCCTGGGGACTTGGTCAGGAGGACTGCGGTTCTCTATGTCGTCTCCTTTCTCAGGCAGGTCCTTCTGTCAGAAGGATAAATTCCCACAAAAGTCCTTAATTGATTGGTCTATCTGAGGTCACATGCTCGTATTTGAAAGAGTTGCTGAGGTCAGAGATGAAGAATAGTGATTGGCTGAGCCCTGGGTCAGATGGATTGAGAGTGAAGAAAATCATGGTGGTGTGCCTTAGCACAAGGGGAAATTAATTCTGGTCTAGCAAAAGCTTATGTGTGCCCTCTGGACACCATTTAAGTAATATTTCAGCATCTTTTTATAGAGCCTGCCTTTAATATAAATCAGCTCTGTTTTGCCATTGTCCCAGATTCTGTATCTGCACCTGAGTTTCTTGTTTTCTAAGGGAATGGAAGTTGAAAGGGAATTAAAGTGAAACCCTTTGGATCAAACACTTAATAAACAGCAACTCCGGCAGTCTGCCAGATCCTGAAGATATAAAGATGAAGAGGGAAGGCAGAGTTGTGTCTCTTGAGATCATTGCAGCTAATGACCTCAATTAGATATAATGAAATAGAGGACATATAAATATGCAAATTCAGGACAATATAATATTTGCTATGATATCCTCATACATTGGGTATCATGGGAGGAAAGACAGCCAATCTGGACGCAGAGAGTGGGGTGTGGAGAGAATTCAGGAAACTGTTCTGGAGGAGCTAACATCTGAGCTAAATCTTGAAGTATGAGTAAGAGTTTCTGGATGTAGAAGGGGAGGCATCTAGGCAGGAGGAACAGAATGAGTGCGCATATGGAGAGGAGACAGCATGGTGTGTGTGACGAGCCGCTGATAATTTAACATTCCTTGAGGGTGAGGTGTGAATCAGAAAGTGGCTGGAGGGGTGGATGAGACTAGATGTTGGCACTCAACATAAGCTGCCTAGTGTTTAGATTAAGTTCAGATATAAATGAATTTAGACTTTATCCTGTAAAAAGTAAGGAGATCTTGAAGGGGCCTACTTATGGGAAAGATGTCTACAGATGAATATTTTAGAAAAATAATTCTAGCAGTTGTGTGGAGGTGGCAGATCACTTCTGGAGGTGGGAGTGCAGATGTTTTAGGAGACTATTTTATTTTTATTTATTTATTTATTTATTTTAGGAGACTATTTTAACAGACACAGTGGGAGATGATGAGGGTAGTGGATGGGAGAATGTTCAGAAGGGAATGAGTATGTGAAATATGGGCAAAGTTTGATAAATGGAGTTATGCGAGGGAGTTGTTTTGCAGCACAGAACTTTCCTAGATTAGTCCTCAGGTTAGGAAGGCCATTTTGGTCTAGACAAAGTGACAGGTATATTTAGTAGTACAAAAAAGCCTTTGAGGAAGGAGTAGGCGAAACAATTGGCCATCTATCCTTCTTTATTTGAGGCACAATTTTCCCTTCCATTGGTGTATTTTATCAACATGCATTCATTGAGAATTGTCTATATGATTGTCACTGTGCTGAGACCTATGAACAAAGCAGTCATAACCCGTGCTCCTGGATCCTACAGGTTAGTGGGGAAGACAAATGGATAATTTGAACGGGTCGTTTCAAACACGACGAGTGTTACCAAGTCACTAAAATTAACATGGTTTTAAGAAGATGACATAGGTTGAATGCAGTGGAAGAGTTAATTGTGACTTCCAGGCTAGTATGTAGTAAGGATTGTAAAGGCTAATGCCAGCTGCTTTGAGTGGGGCAATACCTTATGTGGACTGATTCGGATTTCTTGGCACTCATGGACTGTAGCGTTTGTGGTAGAGTTTCAAGAGGGCTTGCTCAAAGGATGTGCACGGATGGTGAAAATCAGAGGTAGAGATGCATAGCTCACCTCTCGTTCGAAGACTGGCCCCTTTAAATGTCGGATAGGCCAGTAGAAATGCAGATTTGGTGCAAAGCTCCACATCTGTCCTGGTTTTTTAAAAGAGGGTTTCCAGAGGTGTCCGATTTGTAGTCAAGAGGAAGCTGAGACCTTCAGAGAATCTGCGTCTTATAATTCTGACTCAGAAAAATAATGAGAAACACTTCGTTTGCCTTGTTCATTGAAGATGCTTTTGGATACATAATCTAGCCTCACGTTTGAAAAACCGGCCAACCAACCAACTCAACATTAACAAGGACAAGAGCAAAACAAGAGTAACAATGTAAAAAAGAGTTGTCTAATAATTCCCAAAAGGTGGCCTTGGGTTGAGCCAACTTTAAAATTTAGTAAGGGAACAAAAAGGTCATGTGAAAGAGAAATGGGTAAGGTCAAAGAAGATGGGGTGGGGGTGGGAGTAGAATTAACTGGGAAAGGAGAGTAGACTGTGTCTTTGTTGTTTGTCATTCTGATTTGTAAGTCAATAGGAATTCATTTCCTAGTTAAATTGTTAGAAATAAATTATTCATGGAGAGCCATCTGTGTTCTCTATTGCCAATTTCTCCAAATAAAAGGAACAATGTGTTGCAGCAGAAGTCTGCTGAAGCTGTTTTTTTTTTTTTAAATGTGACTCATGTCACTTTCTTTTCTTTTTTTTTTGAGATGGAGTTTCGCTCTTGTTACCCAGGCTGGAGTGCAATGGCGCGATCTCGGCTCACCGCAACCTCTGCCTCCTGGGTTCAGGCAATTCTCCTGCCTCAGCCTCCTGACTCACGTCACTTTCAAGATTTACTTTACTTTCAGACTTAATCTCAGTTCTCAGTGTGACCGCAGGTTCATGCCACATTTCTTACTCTTACCAAAAATCCAGAGAGACTTGTAATCAAAGAAGGATATTGATACTAACGAGAGAATATATATTTACAGTTGCTGCTAGATATTTCTATACATAAAAAGATAGGGGCAGCAGTCTGATTGGAAGAGGGGAGCGTTTACGTCAAATACAGCAAATGTCAATGTTCTGGATAAAATAGTCTTGAGGCAATCAAGGAACTGATGGCATGATGAGAGCTAAAACATTCCCCAGATCAGCTCATGAGCCCATTAAATGAACAAAATGTAATTCCCTTGTTTATGAAGTTTATTTCTTTGCTTTCTATGATTTTTTTGTTTAGCTTTTAATACCTTAGCTCAAAGACCATCATTTGCATAATGCAATTATATTGTTACATAGCTTTGCATTAGATGTCCACATCAGCCTTTCTTGTCTTCTTTAGTTTTTCCTGCTATGAATGTTGTGGACACGTGTGTGTCTTTCTGTTTTTACTCCCTGTGTATCCTTTCCAGGTTCCCAACATGCCACTCCTGCTGTGAAGGCTTTAACCAGAAAAACTCCTGGTGTTCTTCTGCCAGGGATAAATCAGTGGGAGGCAGGAAGAATGGTGGTTTTAATCTTCATTATTATAGAGTATAACTTTGCCTCTTTATTTACCTAGAAGTCAGATCAGTTTAAACTGAGCCCCTTGTAATATAGATGTTGGCAATTTGGAAGTGTACCAAGGTATTCATTTGCTGCAGATATTAATCAAAGATAAGTTTCAGAATCCCCTCAGCTGTTGTCACAACCCCTCCCAAGCTATGGTTTCTGGAACAGTGTTCTGGTTTGCAGGATTTGGAAATACGCCACTGATTTCATGATTCATATGCACACCATAGAAATAAACAAGAGCAAAGTTCTATAATAATTTACGTACTTTAAGCTTTAACCACTTTGTGGGATTTCCTCCTCGTACCCTCCCAACTGAGTTCCTGTAGCCCTTAATAAATATTAGCATCCATGCTGGGAGAATTCCAAGGAGTGAGCCAGAAAATATCACCTCTGCCCCTATGTCTCTGATTTGGAAATATTTGCTTTATGGGGTTGTTCTCAGTGACTTCTGAGTCCTTGATAGACACTAGCTAATTAGCACCTGAAAATTGCCTCCGAGACCTGGAACTTGGTTATCAGAGAGGCTGGTGTGCGACTTCTTTCATGTGCTGCATTAGCAAATGCCAGCATGGTATAAGTCTCAAAAATTTAGCTCTGACAATCTAATCTCAATAATAAAAGTATAAAAATGCTGTTGCATCAGTGGAAATGCAGACGTCACTGGACAGCAAATGCATCATTACGAAAGCACATCCAAAGTGCTTGGCAAAAGCCAAGTGTGGGGGCAGAGGTGCTGAGATAGCTCCTGACTGCACACCTGGATCTTTACAGCAGTATCGCCAGGGGGCGACCACATGTATGACTGTTTCCCTGGAATAAGTAATAATCGAGACCCCCATTCACTCTCAAGAATCCTGATTTGATTGGTAATCTGATGAACAGAGAAAGTGTTTTCAGTTTCTCAAATAGCATAAAGAAACCCAGAGTATCTGGAGAATTGAAGCAATTTCAGGAAGTGACTCCTATAGGTCCTGAGCTCCTTAACACCACCACGCTCAACTGATTTTTGTGTTTTTAGTAGAGATGAGGTTTCGCCATGTTGGCCAGGCTGGTCTCAAACTCCTGACCTTAAGTGATCTGCCCGCCTCAGCCTCCCAAAGTGCCAGGTGTACATGTGTGAGCTATTCTTTTTCTTCTAAGAGTATGTAAATTTTTTTTCCCCTTAGACACAGCAGAACTTATTCTTTATTGGTATGTTTTGTTTTGTTGGTGTTATTTAACCTTTATATTGCATTTTCAACTTTTTTAAAAAAAAATTTTGCTTTTAGCTTTTAAAATCTCTACTCCTACCTTCCTTTTTTAAATTGTACTTTAGTTCTGGGGTACGTGTGCAGATCTTGCAGGATTGTTGCATAAGTACACACTTGCCATGGTGGTTTGCTGTCTCCATCCCCCATCATCTACATCAGGCATTTCTCCCAGTGTTATCCCTCCCAAACCTCCCCTCCCCACCCCCTGCTGGCCCTCCTCTAGCCCCCCACCCCAGACAGACCCCAGTGTTCGATGTTCTCCTCCCTGTGTCCATGTGTTCTCATTGTTCAACACCCACCTATGAGCTAGTACATGCAGCGTTTGGTTCTCTGTTCTTGTGTCAGTTTGCTGAGAATGATGGTTTCCAGATTCATCTATGTCCCTGCAAAGAACATGAACTCATCCTTTATTATGGCTGCATAGTATTCCATAGTGTGTATGTGCCACATTTTCTTTGTCCAGTCTATGCTTGATGGGCATTTGGGTTGGTTCCAGGTCTTTGCTATTGTAAACAGTGCCACAGTGAACATACGTGTGTATGTGTCTTTATAATAGAATGATTTATAATCCTTTGGGTATATACCCAGTAATGGGATTGCTGGGTCAAATGGAATTTCTATTTCTAGGTTCTTGAGGAATCGCCACACTGGCTTCCATAATGGTTGAACTAATTTACACTCCCACCAGCAGTGTAAAAGTGTTCCTATTTCTCCACATCCTCTCCAGCATCTGTTGTCTCCAGATTTTTTAATGATCGCCATTCTAACCGGTGCGAGATGGTATCTCAATGTGGTTTTGATTTGCATTTCTCTTAATGACCAGTGATGAGCATTTTTTCATATGTTTGTTGGCTGCATAAATGTCTTCTTTTGTAAAGTGTCTGTTCATATCTTTCACCCACTTTTGAATGGGTTTGTTTGTTTCTTTTTTGTAAATCTGCTTTAGTTTTTTGTAGATTCTGGATATTAGCCCTTTGTCAGATGGGTAGCTTGCAAAGATTTTTTTCTCATTCTGTTGGTGGCCAGTTTACTCTAATGATTGTTTCTTTTGCTGTGCAGAAACTCTTAAGTTTAATTAGATCCCATTTGTCTATTTTGGCTTTTGTTGCCATTGCTTTTGGTGTTTTAGTCATGAAGTCCTTGCCTGTGCCTATGTCCTGAATGGTTTTGCTGAGGTTTTCTTCTAGGGTTTTTATGGTGTTAGGTCTTATGATTAAATCCTTAATCGACCTGGAGTTAATTTTAGTGTAAGGTGTAAGGAAGGGGTCCAGTTTCAGCTTTTGGCACATAACTAGTCAGTTTTCCCAACACCATTTATTAAACAGGGAATCCTTTCCCCATTGCTTGTTTTCATCAGATTTGTCAAAGATCAGATAGTTGTAGATGTGTGCCATTACTTCTGAGGCCTCTGTTCCATTGGTCTATATGTCTGTTTTGATACCAGTACCATGCTGTTTTGATTACTGTAGCCTTGTAGTATAGTTTGAAGTCGGTTAGTGTGATGACTCCAGCTTGATTCTTTTTGCTTAGAATTGTCTTGGCTATGCAGGCTCTCTTTTGGTTCCATATGAAGTTTAAGGTGTTTTTTTCCAGTTCTGTGAAGAAGGTCATTGGAAGCTTCATGGGGATAGCATTGAATCTATAAATTACTTTGGGCAGTAGGGCCATTTTCATGATATTCATTCTTCCTAACCATAAGTATGGAATGTTTTTCCATCTGTTTGTGTCCTCTCTTATTTCGTTGAGCAGTGGTTTGTAGTTCTCCTTGAAGAGGTCCTTAACATCCTTTGTTAGTTGTATTCCTAGGTATTTTATTCTCTTTGTAGCAATTGTGAATGGCAGTTCATTCTTGATTTGGCTCTCTTTAAGTCTGTTATTGGTGTATAGGAATGCTTGTGATTTCCGCACATTGATATTGTATCGTGAGACTTTGCTGAAGTTGCTTATCAGCTTAAGGAGATTTTGGGCTGAGACGATGGGGTCTTCTAAATATATAATTGTCATCTGCAACGGAGATAATTTGCCTTTCTCTTTTCCTATCTGAATACCCTTTATTTCTTTTTCTTGCCTGATTGCTCTGGTTAGAACTTCCAATACTATATTGAATAGGAGTGGTGAGAGAGGATATCCTTGTCTAGTGCTAATTTTCAAAGGGAATGCTTCTAGTTTTTGCCCATTCAGTATGATATTGGCTGTGGGTTTGTCATAAATAGCTTTTATTATTTTGAGATACTTTCCATCAATACCTAGTTTATTGAGAGCTTTTAGCATAAAGAGCTGTTGAATTTTGTCGAAGGTCTTCTCTGCATCTATTGAGATGATCATGCAGTTTTTGTCTTTGGTTCTGTTTATGTGATAGTTTACGTTTATAGACCTGTGTATGTTGAACCAGCCTTGCATCCCAGGGATGAAGCCTTACTTGATTGTGATGGATAAGCTTTTTGTTGTGCTGTTGCTTTTGATTTGCCAGTATTTTATTGAAGATTTTTGCATCTATGTTCATCATGGATATTGGCCTGAAGTTTTCTTTTTTAGTTGTGTCTCTGCCAGGTTTTGGTATTAGGATGATGTTGGTCTCATAAAATGATTTGGGGAGGATTCCCTCTTTTTGGATTGTTTGGAATAGTTTCAGAAGGAATGGTACCAGCTCCTCTTTGTACATCTGGTAGAATTCGGCTGTAAACTCGTCTGGACCTGGCTTTTTTTGGGTGGTAGGCTATTAATTGCTGCCTCAACTCCAGGCCTTGTTATTGGTCCATTCAGGGATTCAACTTCTTGGTTTGGTCTTGGGAGGGTGTTAGTGTCCAGGAATTTATCCATTTCTTCCAGATTTACTGGTTTATGTGCATAGAGTTGTTTGTAGTAATCTCTGATGGTAGTTTTTATTTCTGTGGAATCGGTGGTGATATCCCCATGATCATTTTTTATTGCATCTATTCAATTCTTCTCCCTTTTCTTTTTTATTAATCTGGCTAGTGGTCTGTCTGTTTTGTTCATCTTTTTGAAAAACCAGCTCCTGGATTTATTAAGGAAGTACTTCCTTCTTTTGACCGGTTTTGGTATTTTGTTTGGATTTGAAAAAATGAAAGAAACAACAAAGAAAGTTAATAGCTTTTAAAAATAATGGCAATAAGAAGTTAGATACAGAAGTAGAAAAGTGTTCATTTCACAATTGTGTAGCCAAGAATAGATTTAACAAACAGGTGAAACTCTCACATGAAGAAAGATGTACTTATTGACAGGACTTGAATGAATACAAATTGAATTCACAGGAAGATGCAAAATCATCAAAATAACAGTTCTTCTAAAATTAATATTAGATTTAATAAAATTCCAACCAGAATTTTATGGTTTTCTAAGCAAAAAACTATTTTCAGGTTCATTTGAAATAATAAATGTATTAGAATTCTAGAAAAAAATTTAGAAAAGAGACATTTTGGAGTGCAAGTTCTACTGGCTATTAACACATGATTCTTTGATTCTTTTAGAAAAACAGCTTGATATAAAGTCTGGAAAAAAGCATCTATTATAATAGAATAAGGTCCAGCAATAGATTAAAGTGTAGATGGAAACCTAATTTATAATCAAGGTAGAATTTAAATTCAGAGGGCTTCTAGCTAGAAAAAGGTAAAATGGAATCACAACTTCATACTATGTATATATAAAATATACATCTGAAGTGGAATACATACTGAAATGTAAAAATCAGAATATAAAATAATAGAAGAAAAATTTTGATTATATTTAGCTTTTCTTTAAAAACAGGAAAAGTCCATAAGCTATTTAAGAAAAGAGTTGGATAGTTTTCACTAACAAAATTATAAGTTTCTGTGTGGAAAAATGCACAACAAAAAGTAAGAAATAAAAGCTTTGAGAAAATATTTCAATACTGCATTATAAGCTAAAGTGTAATGTACGTATATAATGAGACTTAATAAAGCATTAGGAAAATAAAAACAATAAGGAGAGCGTAAGATTTGGCAAGGTACATTGGATGGAATGCAGATGGCCAATAAATGTATGAGAAAATGTTGAACTTTTTAAATAAAAGAAATACAAATTAGAGGTTTATGTTTTGCTTTGTTTGTTTGTTTTGAAACAGCGGCTTTCTTTGTCACCAGGCTGGAGTGCAGTGGCGTGATCACGACTTAACTGCAGCCTTGCCCTCATGGGCTCAGGTGATCCTCCCCTCAGCCTCCCAGGTAGCTGGGACTATAGGCACTTGCCACCAAACCCGGCTAATTTTGTATTTTTTTGTAGAGATGAGGTTTCGCCATGTTGTCCAGGCTGGTCTGGAACTCCTGAGCTCAAGCGATCCACCTGCCTTGGCCTCCCAAAGTGCTGGGATTACAGGCATGAGCCGCCATGCCCGGCTAGAGTTATTTTCCACTCAATTAGTTTGGAAAAAATAATAATCTTTATTGCTGGCCTTAGAATGAACAAACAAACCCTTTCACACATTACTAACGGAGGTGTGAATTGCCACAATTCTTTTGGGAGAAGCTATTGAAATATAAAATGCATATCCTCCTCAAATCAACAACATTGCCGTTAGAAATCTTACCTACTGAAGTGAAAGCACAAGTATGTATTGATAAACAAATTATGCAACACTTAACAATGGAGATATGTTTTGAGAAGTTAGTTTTTAGATGATTTTGCCATTGAATGAACATCAAAGAGAATGGTAGAGCCTACTATACACCTAAGTTATATGGTGTAGCTTGTTGCTCCTAGGCTACAAACCTGTATGGTATGTTACTGTATTGAACACGGTAACACATTGGTAAGGATTTGTATATCTCAATGTGGAAAATGTTCAATAAAAATACACCTGTATAGGGAACTTACCATGAATGGAACTACAGGACTGAAAGTTGCTCTGGGTGAGTCAGTGTGTGCTGAATGAATGTGATGGCCTAGGACATGACCATGTAATGCTGTAAGGTTAATTAACACTGTATACTTGGGCTACACAAAATTTATTAAGAAATATTTTTATGGCCAGGAGTGGTGTCTTGTGCCTGTAATCCCAGTACTTTGGGAGGCAGACGTGGGTGGATCACCTGAGGTCAGGAGTTCGAGACCAGCCTGGCCAACACGGTGAAACCCCATCTCTACTGAAAATACAAAAATTAGCCAGACGTGGTGACCTGTGCCTGTAATCCTAGCTATTTGGGAGGCTGAGGCAGGAAAATTTCTTGAACTCGGGAAGTGGAGGTTGCAGTGAGCAGAGATTGTGCCACTGCACTCCAGCCAGGGCGACAGAGATTTTTATTTCTTCAGTAACAAATTAACCTTAGTTTAGAGTAACTTTTTTTTACATGATAAACTTAAAATTAAAAAAAAAAAACTTTTTGACTCTTGTAATAACACAGCTTAAAACATAGAACCATTTAATAGCTGTACAAAAATCTTTTCTTTCTCTTATATCCTATTCTATAAGCCTTTTTGTATTTTAAAAATTTTTATGTTTTTCTACTTTTTAAACTTTTTTAAAAAAAACAAGAACACAAACACACACATTAGCCTAGGCTGACACAGAGTCAGGAATATCAAAACATAGGCACTAGGCAATGAAAAATTTTCAGATCCATTATAATCTTATTGGACTGCAGTCATACATGGGGTTAATCATTGACCAAAATGTCATTATATGGTGTATGACTGTATATTCATTTTATGAAATATATGTATATATTCATAAATACATATGCACAAGGATGTTTCTTGTGACAAATAAAATGATCTGAAGTTTTATTTTTGAAAAGTTAATAATCTTCTTTCCTCTCTCTACTCCTCTACAGGTCAAGATGTTTAGATCTTATTCTTTATTATAGTGGGTAATAATTTCTTTTATAAATATACAATAATTTTTACCTCTCTCCTATTGATGAACATTCTGAAAAGGCAATAAACATCCTGCGTATATATATACAGGAATATATACATACATATATTTCATAAAATGAATATATAGCCGTATGCCATATAATGACATTTTGGTCAATGATTAAACCCACATATGACTGCAATCCCATAAGATTATAATGAATCTGAAAATTTTCCATTGCCTAGTGCCTATGTTTTGGTGTTCCTGACCCTGTGTAGGCTTAGATTAATTACTTTTGATTTTAATTATAATAATGATTACCACTTATTGACCCTTACTATGTACCAAGTATAGCAGGAATTTACATATTTATAATTCTCACAAGAACATGCAAAAACAATGTCTTCAGTTGCCTATGGAGAATTGAAGCTCAGATCGGATGTCAAGTGGTGGAGCCAGGATTCAGCCCCTGGCCCAGCTGCTGAGAAAGTTTTTGCTTTTTCTTTCAGTTCCTCCATGGCTGCACGGTCTTGTGTGTAGCCCCTAAAAGGGAGCAGGAAATGCCCTACTTCTCTCTGGACAAGGGAGCCATAAGAAGGAGGTCCCTAGTGTGTACAACCATGGCTGATTTTGGTCCTGGAAAGAAATAATAAAGAATAAAGCAAAAAAAAAAAAAAAATCCTTCCTTTATCATTGAGTGCACCGTCACCAGTCCTAACTGACTGCTGCTCTCCACCATTCCCGTAGCAATGGGCTGCCTAACTGACTGCTGCTCTCCACCATTCCCGTAGCAATGGGCTGCCTTACTGACTGCTGCTCTCCACCATTCCCGTAGCAATGGGCTGCCTTACTGAGTCATTTTTGATCGTCA
Source organism: Aotus nancymaae (assembly GCF_030222135.1). Classification (NCBI taxonomy): domain Eukaryota; kingdom Metazoa; phylum Chordata; class Mammalia; order Primates; family Aotidae; genus Aotus; species Aotus nancymaae. The sequence continues at coordinate 1,075,176 of NW_026988447.1, read as the reverse complement.
GTCCACTATCCAATGAATTATTGCATATTCATAAGTTAGAATGTGGACAGTCAGGGAAGACCAGCATGGGACAGGTAAGCACCTGAAACTTGATTAGGGAGACGGAGTCAGAGAGTAGTGATGCTCTTTGGTTGTGGTGCTACATCATGGGTCGCTGAGTTCCAGTCCTGCTGTGAGTAAGCTCTGTGGTGTAGGGGAAGATATTTAAACTCCCAGTGCCCTTGATTTTCTCATCTGTAAAACATAGATGAAAATAGTTCCTACTTAGTGTGCATGTGTGTGTATATGAGTGTGTACTAAATGAATTAATACACAGAAAGCCCTTGGAAAAGTTCCCACCACAGAGTAAGCCCAAAATACATGCAGGCCATTATGATTACTATTAAGACTAATCCTCAGATTCTAGGTCTAATAAGATAGTTTACTTTTGATGTGATTAGCCTATTATTACCAAAGTCATAATGACAATGCCTACATTTATATCATGAGTTTAAAGAACGATAAGATAAAATCAAGGTTAATAAACATTTAAATTCTGACGTGCTTGTGACACAATAATGTTCACGGGTGACACCAAAAATATTAAATTGTCGTTTGATTTCATGAATATGGGTTTATTTTAGGAGAAGCCTAATTTTTTTTGTGACTCCTGTTAATTTTCATGACTGTCCTTGTTGCTCTAGGGCTGGGTCTTTTCTAATCTTGGATGTTGCGGAGATGAGCAATGTGTAGATGAGAGAGGTGAGTGTGAAGGCAGAAATGTGGTTGGTGAGTGCTGAAAAGAGAGTAACAGATCCATAAAGAAAATTACAATATTTCCTACCCTCAACAGTGAGATATATGACGAATATATTTATCTGTTGACACAGCTGTTTAGGTTTTTGTTTATTTGTTTGGGTTTCATGCAATTTCATGTAAAATTTTTCTGGTAATTTCTTGTTATTTAATTTTCTTCCCAGAAAAGAAATTCTTTTCTTTTTTCTGGGTTTGGGGCACATTTATTTATCTTTTTCTGAGCTGTTAAGCAGTTAGAAAATCATTTTAAATGGACATTTTTTGATATACATGATGATTTTTATCAGTACTTGAAAACAGTCAGCTGTTTATTTTATTCACAAAGAAAATTTTAATAAGAATGCTTTTGACAAGATATCGCAAACCATCTGAATAGAGAATCTTAAATAGCGTTAAAAGAATCATGAACTTGCCAGGCGTGGTGGCTCACGCCTGTAATCCCAGCACTTTGGGAGGCCGAGGTGGGTGGATCAGGAGGTCAAGGGATCGAGACCATCCTGGTCAACATGGTGAAACCCCGTCTTTACTAAAAATACAAAAAATTAGCTGGGCATGGTGGCGCGTGCCTGTAATCCCAGCTACTCGGGAGGCTGAGGCAGGAGAATTGCCTGAACCCAGGAGGCGGAGGTTGCGGTGAGCTGAGATCGCGCCATTGCACTCCAGCCTGGGTAACAAGAGAGAAACTCCGTCTCAAAAAAAAAAAAAAAAAAAAAAATCATGAACTTATTTGCAAAAAGAATGAAGTTCAGTATAACATTTACGTTGACATTTTGACATTGTAGATAATGTTTACTTAGGACACACATGAAATTAAAGTTGATTCATTAACATTTAGTAACTGTCTTTATTTCTTCATTTAAACCAGATGTTTTATATTTTATTTAGCAAAACATCTTAATAAATATTATTTTTACTTTCAAATGTTCGTAGAACTTTTAAATTAACATTAAAAAATTCCTAAGGGAAGGGACAGGTGAAATAATAATACTAACAAGAACTGTTACAAAATCAGAAATATCAAGATTTTGGGGGGGGCTAGTGTGTATCTGTTTAATTATCTACTTTATCTTATATGTGATTTTGTCTTTCATTTTATTACTCTTCTTCACTGGGAAGAAAAGATTATCTAAAGGCCCTATCTCAGTCCCTGAAGAAATAAATCAAGAAGAGTAGCGAAGATGGATGAGATTGAGTGGGAGGTAAAATTAGGATAGTTGCAATCAGTAAAAATCTTAAAAGTACTTTAGTGAGAGAACCATAAACAAAATATGATAGCGCATATCATATAAGATCCATGATTACTCATAATTTATTCACAAGTACATTAAAAATGTAAAACTATGCATAATTATTTAATGTATAATTAAAATTTAAATATTGAATTTAAAACTGGGACAAGCAATACAGTTTCCTGTCATCTGAACAGTTCTGGAGTATCACAGGATTATTTCATGTCTGACAATATTCCACCACCTTCCTGCATCTAACTTCAGATTTAATACACAGAGTAGATACTCCTTTTTTTTTTTTTAAGACAGAGTCTTGCTCTATCACCAGGCGCCAGTCTGGAGTGCAGTGACACGATCTCGGCTCACTGCAATCTCTGCTTCCTGGGTTCAAGCAATTCTCCTGCTTCAGCCTCCTGAGTAGCTGGGACTACAGGCATGTGCCACCACGTCCAGCTAATTTTTGTATTTTTTAGTAGAGACGGGGTTTCACCATGTTGGCCAGGATGGTCTCGATCTCTTGACCTCGTGATCCACCCGCCTCGGCCTCCCAAAGTATTGGGATTACATGAGTGAGCCACTGCTCCCAGCCAAGTAGATACTTTTTGATCATACAGTTAAGCACTTATAATGAATCTTAGAGCTGAAGCCACATAGCAGCCTTGAAAATTCTGCTGTATGCCTTTGAATGGGTGAGCACTCAAGTAGGCTGGGGTAAGGAAAAGCACTCAAGTTTTTGTTGTTGTTTTAACTATTTTAAAAGTCATTTGCACTCGCTTTCTTTCCCCTACTCTTGATTTTGGAGGTTCCAAATGGCCTTTCTCCACTCAAAGAGTGGTTCCTAGGCCTGCAGCATAGCGTGGTCCACTGACCAGCTGCATGGCATTCCAGGGGAGCTTCTTAGAGCTACAGGCTCTCAGGCCCCATTCCAGATCTGCTGAATTGGAATCTGCATTTTAATAGGATCTCCAGTTGTTTCACATGGCATCCAAGTTTGAGGAGCCCTGCCAGAGGAGATAGGTTTGAATCAGGCCGATATTATTGTCTATATTCCTGGAGGGATTGCTTAATTTTCCAAACCTGTTTAGCTTCTGTTGCTTTTTGAACGATCCCAGGGGCTCCTAATATTCCTGTTGGAAGTTTCTAAGTCTCCAATAGGGAAGATCATCTACTTTATTGTTACCAGTATGGGTAACAATAATGGGCAATATGATTTCCATTGATCAGCTACCCACTAGTTGGGCATGATGCAAAATGTCTCATCTGTGTATTTCACATATAATCCTCTCAACAACTGAACAGAAGAGGTTTTAATAAGACACTTTACAGAAAAGAAAACCAAGGCTAGGGATTATTTGTTCAAGGCTAAATATACAATGTTAATTCTGAAATCAAACCCAAGTTTGTCTCACCTAAGCCACAAACCGCCCCCAAACCCTTGTTTTTGTTTTTTTAAATAATACTGTATTACCACCATTCCAGTTTGGTCTTCCTGAAGTAAGGAAGGGCATATAAAATTCTCCTATTTGTCTGGGATCAGAAAACAAACCTGTGTAGGCCCAGAGAGACAAATATGGCATGTCCTCACACGTATGTAAGAGCTAAACTGGAAAGAGAGAGCAGAATGATGGATACCAGAGGTTGGGAAGGGAAGGTGGGGATGAGGAGAAGTTAGTTAATGGGCACAGTTAGCTAGAAGAAATAAGTTTTAGAATTCAACACTACCATAGGTAAATTGTTAATAATTGATTGTGCAATTCAAAATAGCTAGAAGAGAAGAATCGCAATGTTTCTAGTACAAAGAAAAGATAAATGTTTGAGGTGATGGATATCCTAATTACCCAGATTCGATCATTGCATATTGTATACATGTATCAAAATATCACATGTATGTATAATTATGTACCTATGTACAACTATGATAGACCAATAAAAAAGAAAATGAACCTGTGTATAGGCATACGTTGATGTTTATTGTGGCTATTTCCATTTTCTGATTCTGACTTATAAATGTCTAGAATAAGGTCCGGCGCGGTGGCTCACGCCTGTAATCCCAGCACTTTGGGAGGCTGAGGCGGGTGGATCACGAGGTCAAGAGATCGAGACCATCCTGGTCAACATGGTGAAACCCCGTCTCTACTAATACAAAAAATTAGCTGGGCATGGGGTGCGTGCCTGTAATCCCAGCTACTCAGGAGGCTGAGGCAGGAGAATTGCCTGAACCCAGGAGGCAGAGGTTGCGGTGAGCCGAGATTGCACCATTGCGCTCCAGTCTGGGTAACAAGAGCGAAACTCTGTCTCAAAAATAAATAAATAAATAAATAAAATAAAAAATAAATGTCTAGAATAAGATTCCTTAAATTTGTAAAATCTTTGTACATTTTTGTGATTTTTTTTTTTTTTTGCAAATGTCGGGGAAGATCATTCATAGTTTTGTTTATATTGAATTTTCAAAAAAGGCCATGATCCACAAATTGTTAAGAAACATCACCCCACTCAGCTACTACCTCCATGGCCCTCAGCTGTTGAAATTCCCACCAGTCTGCTGGCATCATTGCATCCCTCCAATTACTAGACTTTTCCCAATGCCTTCTTCCCAAATCATTCCTTCTCAATCTTGCCCTGGCACCTCTAGACCCTGTTCAGAACACAGCTGCTCAGACCCCATAGGGCTGAGAAAGCTGTAGGTTTAAGAAGCTCCACAAATGATTCTGATCTAGACTGCTGTAAGTCAGCACAATTTCTTTCCTTCCTCTCCCTCCCTTCCTCCCTCCCTTCCTTCCCTCCCTCTGTCTCTTTTTCTTTCTTTTTTTCATCCTTTCTTCCTTTCTTTCTTTCCTTCTTTCTCTCTCTCTTTCTTCTTTCCTTTCCTTCCTTCCTTCCTTCCTTTCTTTCTTTCTTTCTTTCTTTCCTCTTTCTTCTTTCTTTCTCTTCATTCTTGACAAGGTCTCACTCTGTCACCCAGGCTGACTGCAGTGGCATGATCATGGCTAACTGCAGTCTCAACCTCCCAGGCTCAAGAGATCCTCCCACCTCAGGCTCCTGAATAGCTGGGACCACAGGCGTGTACCACCCTGCCCAGCTAATTTTTAAAAATTTTGTAGAGACCGAGTTTCACCATGTTTCCCAAGTTGGTCTCAAACTCCTAGGCTCAAGTGATCTTCCCACCTTGGTTTCCCAAAGTACTAGGATTACAGGCATAAGCCACCACAGCCAGCCTCAATTTTCTTTACAAATTTTCAGCAAAAGGAGACATTTCATGAATGTCTTCTTGTAGAATGATCTCCTGGAGGGAGACCCAGAGTAGCCCAGTCCTTTCACAAGAGACTCATCACCGTCTAGATACTGGCTTTCCTGGTAAGATCCTAAGTAAAGAAAGAGACGTGAGCAAAGGAAAAGAAGGTATTTCCACCTTCACAAGTTTATAAAAAATAATGCCAGCATTTCAATATTAACAGAATTGTCCTCATTTTTTGAAATGCAAGTAATCGATGCCTTCACAAAAGTAAGCTAGAAACCTTTTGCGAATACCCCACACACAGTGGTGTGCTGGTAAATGTTTTAGAACGAGCTCTGATTTGTAGCACTGCCTATTTCCATGGTGTAAATACTCCCACCTTGGCCAATCTGAAGCTACCAACATGAGGTCACTTGACTCACAAATTCCCTGAAAATTAAAAAAGGCTTTCATGAGCCATTACAAGCCTACCCCATCCCACTGCATACGTAGAGCGATTATTTGGGATAGATGGCTTCCAGTTCCTCCATAGGCACAGGCATGCAGAATGACTCCGAAAGCTCCATTTGCTCCTTTATTCTCCTTCAAAGGATTCTATTGTGTGGCCTACTCCTTCCGCAACTAGTGCCCGTTCAACATCGAAAGTCTTTCATGATGATATTGAAAAAAATAACATCCTGAAGATGTTTTGACAAATTTACTTGACTTTTCAGTTATTTTCCTTTTGAGAGAATAAAAAAATGTTCCAAAGATCTTCTGGGAAGAGATCGTTCAAGTAAGTTTTTATATTCTTGATTTTGTTTTAGGTAGTTAATGCTACTACCTTTATACCTGCGGATTAGTAAATTGACGTTTTTCTCCTTCATTTATCTGCGTCTGCTAGAAGTGTTTGACATTCTCCACCCACACAGGTTCTGATGACTTTACTTTTATTCATCGTCTATTTGAAAGGATGAGCTGTTCATTCATGGGCATAAAGAGCAATGACTGAGGAAATGGACTGGTGTTTTTCCATTAATTTTTATAATACTGTCTTAGTTCACTATGATGATCTACAGTTTTCTTTTTGTTCTAGAGAACTATCAAAATTGTCATTGACATTTATTGACAACCATGATTTGTACAGGACAGTTTTAGAAACTTGAATACCAGTAGTTTGTCAAGCAAAAGGTACAGCCCTGCTTCTCTAGAATCAGCAGCTGTTTTTTTTTTTTTTTTTTTTTTTGAGACGTAGTTTCGCTCTTGTTACCCAGGCTGGAGTGCAATGGCGCGATCTCGGCTCACCGCAACCTCTGCCTCCTGGGTTCAAGCAATTCTCCTGCCTCAGCCTCCTGAGTAGCTGGGATTACAGGCGCGCACCACCATGCCCAGCTAATTTTATTTTGTATTTTTAGTAGAGACGGGGTTTCACCATGTTGACCAGGATGGTCTCGATCTCTTGACTTCGTGATCCACCTGCCTCGGCCTCCCAAAGTGCTGGGATTACAGGCGTGAGCCACCGCGCCCGGTTTTCAGCAGCTGTTTTAAGAGATTATCTAGTCCAGCCTCCACAGATTGTCTCTTAGATACCTTTCTGCTTCTATGCGAATTAATGACTTCCCAACCATTCTATCTTTCAATAGCTCTACTGAAAGCAAATTTGTTCTTCAGCTGCGCGCTCTCTCTGTACCTTCTAGTTACTGACTGTAGATTTTTCCTCTGGAGTTTTGTAGAACAAACCAAATCCTTCCTCACAAACAACCTTGGAAAAGTTGGAGAAATTTCAACCTTTGGAAACTTGATGCTGCCCCCTAACTTTTCTTCTCAACCTATGAAATGAACTCCTCATGGAAATTATTTTCCAAAATAGATATAAAATCACAATAAAATATGTTAATGAGAGAATCAGCAAAATTGATTCACTTGAATCACAGTCATTGCCATAAGTCAGGTGCATTCATGTTTCTTTCCATTGCTTCTAGTGTCACTTCGGTTACCTCTGTTTTGTGCTTAACTTCTTAGACAAATTTATCTTTCCAATTTATCTTATTTTATCTGATAAGAATATTAGTGAAAAACAGCAGAATCTTCTAAGAGAGTTATCTAAGGTAAGTAGAAGTTAATCATTTTAAAAGATGCTTTAAGGTCCAAAAACCCTCTTCAGTGAATAAGTGCACAAAGGCATTTTATAAGCATTTGCTGTAGCCAATAACTATTATAGCATTAAAAAAATTCCTGGTCTTTTTGGTGATGAATATCTACAGAAAGATTTCAAATCATGAAACGAAATCATTAAAACAATCTCTGCCTCTCTGATTTGTATATTAAAATTTCTCTGTGCTCACTTAACAATGTTCTTAAAGAAGTCAAAGGTTTTTCCTTTTCTTATTTATTTTATTTTTTGAGACAGAGCCTTGCTCTGTTGCCCAGGTTGGAGGTACAGTGGTGTGATCTCGGCTCACTGCAAGGTCCGCCTCCTGGATTCAAGCAATTCTCCTGCCTCAGCCTCTGGAGTAGCTGGGATTACGGGCACCTGCTACCACACCCAGCTATTTTTTGTATTTGTAGTAGAGATGGGGTTTCGCCATGTTGGCCAGGCTGGTCTTGAGCTCCTGACCTCAGGTGATCCGCCTCGGCCTCCCATAGTGCTGGGATTACAGACATGAACCATCGTGTCTAGCCACAAGTCAAAGGTGTTTCTGATTCTGTAGGCTTTCATAGGTAGCTTCTTCTTGGGTGGTAATAATAAGGTGTTTTGTGTTATTAATTTTAAACAACTAATTTTTCTCTGTGAATTTTGAATGATGAATTTCTATGAATAGGAACAGAGATTATATTGTCTTTTTTATTGTGAGGATAGTCTTGTAGGACAGGACGATAGAGAGAGCAGAAGGAATTTTGCATATCTGATATTATTGCTGACATATATTTTAGAAAAATTATTTAATAGGTTAAAGTAAATTTTCTTCATTGATTTATTATGGCTAACATTTTGGGCAAAGAGTGATATAATCTTGTGAGTCAGTAATTGCTAGGATAACTGATTCAGGCAAAACAACGTCCCTTGGCCTCCTTACTTTGCCTTCCCCCTAAGTTGAATTGATAATGATGCAGTGCTTTGAAAACAGCTCTATATTAATATAAGGCGAAAAAGCCCGCACAAAATAAAGGCTTCTTTTAATTACCCTAGCATGAAATGAAACAAACAAACAAAAATAACAGAGTAAAGGCTAATTTTGTTATATTTCTTTCTTTCTTTCTTTCTTTCTTTTTTTTTTTTGAGACGGAGTCTTGCTCTGTTGTACAGCCTGGAGTGCAGTGGTGTGATCTCAGCTCACTGCAACCTCCACCTCCCAGGTTCAAGCAATTCTCTTGTCTCAGCCTCTTGAGTAGCTGGGACTACAGGTGTGCACCTCTATGCCCAGCTAATTTTTTACAAATTTTTTTTTTTTTTTTTTTTTTTTTAGTAGAGACTGGGTTTCACCAGGTTGGCCAGGCTGGTCTCAAACTCTGACCTCAGGTGATCTGCCTGCCTTGGCCTCCCAAGCACTGGGATTATAGGCATGAGCCACTGTACCCACTGTGCCCAGCTTATAGCCTCATTATATTTCTTATAATGTGTTTCAAAATTCTTCAGATTTTTAGACCTCAGTTTCCCCTTTTGGAGAACCTTTGGAGAAACCAGAAGCCATCTATCCCAAATAATTGTTGTCCACATGGAGTAGTAGATTGGATTAGGCTTTTACTGGCTTATGAGAGCTTTTTTAATTTTCAGGAAATTTGTGAGCCAAGTGACCACATATTGATAGCTTCAGATTGGCCAGGGTGACAGTATTTACACCATGGAAATAGGCAATGCTACAAATCAGAGCTGAGTGTGAAACATTTACCAGCACACCACTGTGTATGGGATATTTGTAAAAAGTTTCCAGCTTTCTTTTGTGAAGGCATCAAATACTTTGATTTCAGAAAGTGAAGGGATTTCTGTTAATACTGGAACTCTGACATTATTTTATAAAATTGTGAAGCTGGAAATACCTTCTACTCTTTTGCTCACCGCTCTTTCTTCCATTAGAATTTTACTAGAAATATTCTAGATGTCATATGTAAGATAACTTTAAAATGTAAGATTAATAGCAAATGCATGATTAATATCACAAAATGATTCTGTAATATGTCTCTGCAGAATAATTCTTTTTTTTTTTTTTTTTATAAGATGGGGTTTCACCATGATGGCCAGGCTGGTCTTGAACTCCTGACCTCAGGTGATCCACCCACCTCGGGCTCCCAAAGTGCTAGGATTACAGGCGTAAGCCACCGGGCCCGGCTAGAATAATTCTATAATATATTCCATCTTGACTGCCCATTAAAAATCAGATGAAGTGAGATTTCACTTTTAAGATATGTTGATTTGGTTATTTTCTAAATTTCACTCTGAAGGAAGGAAGAAGCAAGAGGAGAGAATATGATGCTTCTATACGCTGTCATTTCTTTTGCAATCATTTTTAGTTCCTTTGCCTTTTCTTGGTTTCCTTTTCTCGCTTCTTTCTTTACTTTCCCTCATTTCTTCTGTAAATGAGGAATCTATTCTTTTTTTTTTTTTTTTTTGAGACGGAGTTTCGCTCTTGTTACCCAGGCTGGAGTGCTATGGTGCGATCTTGGCTCACCGCAACCTCCGCCTCCTGGGTTCAGGCAATTCTCCTGCCTCAGCCTCCTGAGTAGCTGGGATTACAGGCACGCGCCACCATGCCCAGCTAATTTTTTGTATTTTTAGTAGAGACGGGGTTTCACCGTGTTGACCAGGATGGTCTCGATCTCTTGACCTCGTGATCCACCCGCCTCGGCCTCCCAAAGTGCTGGGATTACAGGCGTGAGCCACCGCGCCCGGCCCAGGAATCTATTTTTATAACTGTATTACCCCCTCGTGTTGTCTACTGGACCTCTGGAGGCTTGCATTTCCTTTAGGAATATGCCCAGCATTTTTAGCCTGCTAAAATTTGCCAAAACATGAGCCAATTAATGATGTTCTTATTGATGAGGTCTAGGAAACTTGCAGGGTTCAGTTTCTGCAAGAATGATTTATGGGCTATAATAGGTTAGAATGTCAAACAAGGGGAAACAATTAGTGGCACTAATGTTTTAACCCCAGTTTTACCACTGAGGGAGGATCATTGATGGAAAGGCCCATCTGTTCCAAAGATGTTTCCAACTTGCTTGCATAGCAGTTTGTAAATCAAATCAGTGCAGTGATTGTGAGGCTTATATAGCCATTTGTTTGTTTTTCAAAATCACTGCTTATGTGCACATTTTATTATGGTATCTTTGAAAAATGGGGTTTTATCTGTGGATATTACGCTATTGTTATTCAGTAGTATGTTTATTACATGTACCTAGAACACGTATTTTCAAATTGTCACCAGCTCCAAGAATTATGTAATCAGTGAGTTAAATATATAACTTCCAAATGAATTAGTGGACCTATATTTGGAAAAAATTTGATGTTGGAGGAAGAATAGATTCATCCCAGTGTGAGTTTCTTCTCTATTTTCAGGATAAAAGATGAGAGAATTCTGTTACTATAATCAAGTTCTTTCTTAAAATACCCTTAACCTACTTTTTTTTTCCTTCTAAATAATGATGCTCCACTTCTTACATAGAATTTCACAATTTACAGCCCACATTCACATTTGTTATTTCATTTCCCATTGGATATTTTCCCTCTGCTGTTTTCTTCCTTTATGAAGGTCACTGTATAATTGACTCTAAGATTTGAAAGTGGTCTTCAAATTATCTCTTCAATTACTGTACCTAGTGATCAGCCTGTCTGTTATTTCCAAAAAGAGAAGAAAATACTAGATAGTTAGACAGATTGATCATGGGGCCAAGTAACAGAGTGAAAGTAAATTTTCTTTCCTGGGAATAGAAGACAATATTATTTTTGACTTTTGTCTTTTTATTCGATCCCTTCCTTTCTTCCTCTCTTCCTTCCTTTCTTCCCTTTTTCCCTCGGTCCTTCCTTCCTTCCACCCTCCTTCCATTTCTCTTTTATTTTGAGACAGAGTTTTGCTCTTGTTGCCCAAGCTGGAGTGTAATGGCACAATCACAGCTCACTGCAACCTCCACCTCCTGGGTTCAAGTGATTCTCCTGCCTTAGCCTCCCAAGTAGCTGGGATTACAGGTGCTACAGGCACGCACCACCATGCCCAGCTGATTTTTTTGTATTTTTTAGTAGAAACAGGGTTTCACTATGTTAGCCAGGCTGGTCTCGAACTCCTGACCTCAGGTGATCCACCCGCCTCGGCCTCCCAAAGTGCTGGGATTACAGGCGTGAGCCACCACGCCAGCCTTGATCATTTCTCTCATGCCTACCCAACTGACCTGTGGACTTCTGCTTTAGTGCTCTCTGGTCACTTTAAGGCATAAATTTCTTTTACCATTTGGGAACATTGCTAACTTGCCTCCATTTTCAAATTTCACCCACGTGGATGTGGGTTTCTGGACTGTAAAAGAGTAATATTTTATTTTTTAGGCAAGAAACTTCTTTAAAGCTGCTTTTTACTGATTTAGTTATTTCAAATCATATTAATACAAATTAGGGCAAAATAAGAGTTACAAGTCTGGACTTAAAATCACTTTTTTGCTCTGGTTTGGAATTTATGCAGCTATTTCTGCCTTAATTAAAACTGTGGATATTTTTAAAGCTTAGACTTTATTCTTATCTTATTCTGATGAGACTGCAAATCCAACCAGGTACATTAGTTGTTCTGTGATATAGATGGAAAAAGATAGAAACTCGGCCCAGCCGCACTGGATTATTTGGTTTATGAAGTGATCGTCTTTTAATAATGGCTTGATTGATGATCGTGTGCCATGTGAAGTAACTGGAATGCTCATTTTTACATGAAATTGTGGGAAAACTGATGCAATGGGGAAAAGGTGCTTTGCTGAGCCTATAAAGTGCAAACCTGTGCAAATATGATGATTCCTCAATCGCAAGATCAGGAACTCAGGATTACTGTGTAAAAAGGAAAATAAATTAGTAAAGAAAATAAGATGAATGTAAAAACAACCATCCCCAGTGTCCTCAGGGCAGTGCTTCATGCTGCCTTTGCCCCGTTGCTAGGAGAGAGATGAGCTAACGCACAGGGACGTGTACATTACCAGCCGGATCCTCATACCTGGCAGCTGCAGCCTGTTAAACTTGGGGCTTGTTCTTCTATGTAAACACCATAAACAGGAAGGCAAACGTCATCCATTTACGCAGAAAGGAAAATTGATGATGAAAAGCTGTCACTGCTTTGCTTAAAAAAAAGTGTAAGGTAAAGAATGTATTGACTCAGAGAGGGCCATTCAAAATCTAAAGTCTTCAATTTTATTGCTATTTCTGTACGAAGGATTCTGAAGGCAAAGTTTCTTCAGAATCTGTTGTTAAGGCTTTACATTAAAAATAGCTTCGGGGAGCTGCTCGCCTGGAGAGGTTTTGTGGAGATTTGGGAAATCGGCTGTTCGCAACACTGCTGCCTTCCTTCCCAAAGAAGAGTTTCCATTCCTACCTGGGGTTGCTGGATAGAGCAGTGAGCCATTGAGACCTCCTGATATTCCACCTGGGGTGCAGCCTCCTCGAAGCTGCCTCAAGCCCCCTTCAGTTACGCCTTTATTCCCTTCATAGTTCCGGAAGTGGTTTCAAGCGTGTGCAGCTGCACCTCACTACTCTCAGCCACGCTGCTGCAAGGATGGGATTGAACAGCAAGGCCATTCGTTTACTCATTTGCCCAGAAATGTATTGAATTGGTATTTATCCTGCCTCTACTATGTTCCAGACTCTACGTGGGGGCACAGGTGACACAGTAGTGAGCTAAAATAGATCCCATCCCGGGACTAATAGACCTTACAGTCTGAGCGAGACAGGGGTTAATCAAACAACTACATTTATGAATGTGTATTTTCAGACTGAGGTAGTAGTAATAACAAACCCAGCCTGGGCAACATGACAAAACCTCACCTCTACAAAAAAATCAGATGGGCATGGTGGTGCGCACCGACAGTCATAGCTACTCAGGAGGCTGATGTGGGAGGATCACCTGAGCCCAGGAGGTTGAGGCTGCAGTGAGCCATGATTGTGCCACTACACTCTAGACTGGGTGACAGAGTGAGCCTCTGCCTAAAAAACAAAAAAATTAAGTAAATAAAAATAAACGAAAATAAAAATAACAAAGGAACTGGATCTAGACTGAAGATACTTCGAGGAAGCTGTGTTAGCCACTCTGAGAAGGATGTGCGGATAAAATGTGTGAATGTGTGAAGCAGAGAGCATTGTAGGCACGAGCCTGGTGGCTGAAGGAAGCACGGCTGAAATACGGGAGGGAACGGCTGTGCCTCGGGAGGCGAGAAGCACCAGGCCGAACCACGTGGAGGTTAAAGGTCACGCAGAGAATTTTTGGTCTTTATCATGAAAGCAAAGGGGAAGTTACTGATGGGTTCTTAGGTGGAGGTAACCTGAGGAGGGTTGTGTTTTAAAAAGGAAACTGTGGCTGGCCGGGCGCGGTGGCTCACGCCTGTAATCCTAGCACTTTGGGAGGCCGAGGCTGGTGGATCACGAGGTCACGAGATCGAGACCATCCTGGTCAACATGGTGAAACCCCGCCTCTACTAAAAATACAAAAAATTAGCTGGGCATGGTGGCGCGTGCCTGTAATCCCAGCTACTCAGGAGGCTGAGGCAGGAGAATTGCCTGAACCCGGGAGGCGGAGGTTGCGGTGAGCCGAGATGGTGCCATTGCACTCCAGCCTGGGTAACAAGAGCGAAACTCCGTCTCAAAAAAAAAAAAAAAAAGAAAGAAAACTGTGGTTTTGGGAGGGAAAAGAGCCGGAGAGAGGCCAGAGGGTTGGAGGGAATAACATTCCTTCACTGTTGCCTCACTCCTGAACATCGTCCATTGCATGTCTGAGTCTTCTTCCAGACTCTACATTCCTTCAGTTTAGGAATGCTGACATATTTGCTTTTGCATCTGACATAGTGTCTGACCCTGGGATTCACATGTATGTCCAAGAAATGCTATATTTAAGCAATGCGGCTCTTCCCCATCTCACAAGTCATATCGGTTGGCTTAAAGGAACTTTGCTCTTCTGTATTCCGTATAACATTACATAGTGATCTAATTTATTCCTGAGGACAGAAGGAGTTAGAGATACACTTGCCTTTTCTTTTGCTGTCATCTGTGGCTTGCATTTCCCTCCCCATACTTTCATATCTTCAATACAATGACCTTTGTGGTCCTGTCTTCACTTCAACTTAAAGCATTGTTATTGCCATTATATACTGGGGGAGATTTTGCCTGAGAGAAATCTGCAGATTTGGAGAGAAACCATGTGGTACATGTTCTGAGTCTGAAAATCAGGGGTTGCAAACATGGAGTAAAGCGGTGATAGGGAATGGTGCAGCCTGCGGCAGAAGTGGGGGGAGCATGCTCTATCCCAAAGCATTCAAACTCGAATACAAAATATACTGTGCTAGCTACACCAGACGCTGGGGCATAGTTGGCTTGGTGACTAAGGGTTTGTTGTTTCCTCTTTAAGTGATTTCAAAAAAGATTTAAACCCTGATAAGTCATAAACATTTTCAGTGTAATTAGGGGTGGTGGGCCAAGCTTTACTGAGTGATGTGGAGCTTCGAAGTTGTGTTGGGGAAGAGAGCAAGCTCAGAATGCCTCCTTAGTGCAATCTTCTCAGAAAACCTTGTGAAGCCGGCTTCTAGTCTTCCCCTGGCTACCTGTTCACTCTCTCTAATGGGCTGCTGCAGTCTCTCCTGTGCCTCAACCGAATGAATACATCCAGTAAATGAAGGTATAAACAGCATGAGTTTACAGAAAGGAAGAAGGTTATTAGGACCTTTGAAATCAGAAGTCAGGAGAACGTCCCTTCTCGCACCTCCTCATCTCTTCTCATACTTTCTGGGCAAGTCCCTGTGGATGGTTTTATTAGCGACTCTCCTTCAAAGTGAAAACTGAGGGGGGTATAAATAGCCCTGATCCTGCTCCCACCTGATCCTTAGATTAAGATTAGCATAAGCTCAGGCTGAGAGGTCACCACAGGGACATAGTTTTCTGGGGTGAATAGTCACTTAAATCAGACGAGTGTCTCACGCAAAGAATGTTTAGTTAACATATTTCCAGGAGAAAAATAATTCTAACTTCCTTTCTTATACCAGGAACCAGCAGTGTTAGTGGTTTTGTAAATGGGAGACTCCTTTCTACTGCAGAAATTGGGCCCGTGGGATGGATGCAGCTGAAACAAGCAGAACAGGGTTAATTAAGATCACTTTACTGCTATGTTCTGCAATTTCATTACTCCTCCTAAAATGCAAGGAGAGTCTCACAAACGGGCAACGTGACTTTTGTTAGTATTCTGATACCGTCGGCAAAATATATCATCTTTGGACTGCATTTATACCATAAGGATAATAAAAAATCCATGCCTTACACATTTTAGTGGGCCGTTGTGAAGAGAAAATTAGATTGTGTATGGCAAGGAACTTCACAATGACAAGCTAATGTGATGTAATAATAATATTAAAGATAATTATAGTAAACACATAGCACTTCATATTTGCCAGGCACTGTTCTAAGCATTCACGTTCATTATTTTATTTCATTCTTATAGTAACCTTCCTTATGGGCTAGAAACTATTGTTATCTCTATTTTTTAGATGGAAAAACGGAGCCACAGAGAACTCAAGTAACTTGCCCAAGCCCAGACAGTAAGAATTGGTGCTAGGATTTGAACCCATGCAGTCTGGCTCCTCTTAATCACTATGATAAACAAAAAACAAAAACATCGACTTTTAAGTAAACCAGAAGACCAGCATTTGAATCCTGGCTTCACAGGCCGTATGACTATGGGCAGTCTTCTTAAGCAGCCTGAACTTCAGTTTGTTCATCTGCAAAATGAAGTTGGATAATAATATTTATTGATAGATGTTTGGTCAGGATTAAATAAGAAAACATGCAAAGCACAGTGTTTAATAGGAGGCACATAGTGTATTATTATTATGAGTTACTGTGGGTAAAATGGTGTATTAGTCTTGTCAGACTGCCATAGCAAAATACCCACAGACTAGCTGGCTTAAACAATAGAAATTTGTTTTCTCACAGTCCTGGAGGCTAGAAGTTCAAGATCAAGGTGCCAGCAAGGTTGGTTTCTGGTGAGGCCTCTCTTCCTGGCTTACAGGTGGCAGCCTTCTCACTGTGTTCTCTCACGGTCTTTCCTCTGGGCAGAGGAGAAAGAGGGCTCTGGTGTCTTTTCATCTCTTTATGAAGACGACAGTCCTGTTGAATTAGAGCTCCACCCTTACAACTTAATGTAACCGTAATTACCTCCTTCATACAGTCACGTTGGATGTTAGACCTTCAACATATAAATTTTGGGTGAATACAATTCAGTCCATCATGGGTGAGTAGCTGGGAAGTGAGGAATAGAAGGGGTATTTTAATGTCTAAGGTAGATTTTTTTTGAGGCATCACTGCTGGAGGAAAAAGAAACCATCAGGTATTCATGACACATTTGTAGGTATACAATATATTTGGCACTGTATGTCACAGAAAACGTCTCCATACTATCTATCGTTGATCTTTCAGGTGAGCCGGAATTTAAATACATTGGGAATATGCATGGGAATGAGGCTGTGGGACGGGAACTGCTCATTTTCTTGGCCCAGTACCTATGCAATGAATACCAGAAGGGGAACGAGACAATTGTCAACCTGATCCACAGTACCCGCATTCACATCATGCCTTCCCTGAACCCAGATGGCTTTGAGAAGGCAGCATCTCAGGTGAGTGCCAGGCAGCTCAGATCAGGTGTGCTTTCTTCATTTTCTGTATGTTTGTACATACATGTTTATCTAAAAATTATGCCCTCTAACAAAGAGTACAGATGGTGCAGTGGAGTGCATAAGTGATGCATTTGTTATTCAACTGACTGGTAAGAAAACAATACGGAATGAAAGGGATGATGGGCAAGTTTCTCTAGCAAAGACTGGGAATGAAAAATTGTCTTAAGAAGTTGATGTTCTAATAGTGTTTTGTTTTGTTTTTCAATAAGTTATTCATCCACTTTTGTGACTAGGTAAGTTTTCTTTTAAAAATCTACAAATATGAAAAATATCTACTGCTATTTGTTGAAGAGTAACGCCGTGAGTGGATCTGGGTGAGCCAGTGTCACAGCGCCCTCTACTGAATTCAAGGAAGAAATACTTCTGGCCAGAGCAATGTTTTACTGATGTTTTCTTGGTTTTTACATGTGCTGAGTAAAGTTAAAAAACAAGCAAAAACCCTACCTCTTAACTAAAAATAATTTAATATATCCTTGCTGTTAGATAAGCTGGGAAGTAATGCCTTTTTAAGGGAAGATATATGGTGTGTGTTCCTATTTTATTGGGCAGGGGTGGGGAACATTGTATTTGTTTTTTTCTAGTTTAAAATAATTTTCTTAGTCTATGGGAACACATTCAAATTAATATTTAGTATGTTTATCTACAGTTAAAAAGATCCAATGACATAGTTTGACATTTAAGAAACCCAGAGAATTTCTGTAAATAAATATAAAATTGATATGATTTCTAAAGTTATGAGAGAAAAATTCTAGTAATATATAAATTAAATTATTTAATATTTAAGGTAATATTCAGAATTTTAAGGCACATGGGCAACAGATTATCATTGCTCTTTTCTGTCTTATTGATTTTTATCCCTCAAGTCTAAGGTATCTAAGCTTCC
The DNA here is from genome assembly GCF_030222135.1 of Aotus nancymaae. Lineage (NCBI taxonomy): Eukaryota > Metazoa > Chordata > Mammalia > Primates > Aotidae > Aotus > Aotus nancymaae. The sequence goes on along the minus strand of NW_026988447.1, from coordinate 1,057,166 downwards.
ATGACTTAAAAAATGTGGGAAATATGTCTATATCATGTGATATAATTTAACAGTAAAACAAGAGAAAACACATTATAAAATAAAACAAATACCTTGGAAATCTACTAATTTTCCAGACTGCACCATTAGTTAAATGAAGAGTTTAAACTAGAAATTCCTTAAATCATATAACCCTAGAACTTTTGTTCTAGACTCATATTTTTTCATGAAGACCATAAGAGGGAGACATGTTATTAGTCTATAACGTATGGTAAATTCATTTTAAGCTTCTAATCTTTAGTTATTTATTCTTCTGAATATTTAAAAAATAGGTTGCTGTGATTTACAGAGGCAATGAATATTTTACTTAAATCTGATTATAGAATGATGTACTTTGAAATAGGTCATTTATTACTAGTGAATATATATTGACTGTGCAATTTGATGATAAATATCTCTTAAGTATTATTGTTAACATTTAAAATATTATTTATTGAACATATTTTCAAAATACCTATAACCAAGTACAGTCATGCCTCACTGAATAATGGGGAACTGGGCCAGGCACAGTGGCTCACATCTGTAATCCCAGCACTTTGGGAGGCCGAGGTGGGTGGATCACTTGAGGTCAGGAGTTTGAGACCAGCCTGGCCAACATAGTGAAACCCTGTTTCTACTAAAATTATGAAAAAATTATCCCAGTGCGGTGTCAGGTGCCTGTAATCCCAGCTACTCAGGAGGCTGAGGCAGGTGAATCGCTTGTACCTGGGAGGCAGAGGTTGCAGTGAGCTGAGATCACACCATTGCACTCCAACCTGGGCAAGAAAAGTGAAACTCCATCTCAAAAAAAAAAAAAAAAAAGTCATGGGGAAGCATTTTGGGAAATGCGATGTTAGGTGATTTTGTCATCGTATGAACATCCTAGAGTGCACCTACATAAACCTGCATGCTGTAGCTTACTACACACCTAAGTTATATGGTATAGCCTATTGCTCCTAGGCTACAAGTCTGTATAGCATGTTGCCGTACTGAACACTGTAGGCAACCGTAACACACTAGTAACTATCTGTGTATCTAAACATAGAAAAGGTTCAGTGAAAACAGCATAAAAGATAAAACAGTACCCTTGGATAGGGCTCTTACAATGAATGGAGGCACGGGACTGGAGTTGCTCTGGGTGAGTCAGTGAGTGAGTGGTGAGTGAATGTGAAGGCCTAGGACATTACTGTACACTAATATAGAATTTATAAACAACGTGCACTCAGGCTACACTAAATGTCTACAAAATATTTTTCTTTCTTCAATAATAAACTAACCTTACCTTACCGTAACGTTTTTACTTTATGAGCTTTTAAACTTTAAAAACTGTTTGGACTCTTTTTAAATAACACTTAGCTTGAAACACATAATACATTGTACAGCCGTCCAAAAATCTTTTCTGTCTTTATATCCTTATTTTACAAGCTTTTTTCTATTTTTAAAGTTTTTAGTGGTTTCTTAGTTTTTGAACTGTTTCGTTAAAAATAAGACATAGGCTGTGTGCAGTGGCTCATATCTGTAATCCCAGTGCTTTGGGAGGCTCAGAGGAGAGAATTGCTTGAGGCTAGGAGGTTGAGACCAGCCTGAGCAACATAGCGAGATCTTGTCTCTATCAAAAACAAAATAATAAAAGATTTAGACAACCGTGGTTGTCCTAGTGCTTTGGGAGGCCAAGGAGGGAGGATCACCTGAGCCCAGGAGTTTGAGCTTACAGTTAGCTGTGATTATGCCACTGTACCCCAGCCTGGGCAACAGAGTAAGACCATGTCTCTTAGGAAAAAAAAAAAGAAATCAACTAAGACACAAACATACGTATTAGCTTAGGCCTACACAGGGTCAGGACCATCAAGATGTCACTAGGCAATAGGATTTTTTCACCTCCGTTGTAATCTTATGGGATCACTGTTGTATCGTCTGTCAGTCGTGGTCAGAAATGTCATTATGTGGCTCATGACTGTACTTTAAATCTGATGCTTTCATGTTTATATCAGTACAGTAGTAAAAATGCTGCTATGTGAGGGCATTGTTGAAATAAATAATGTTAGTATGTTATTTTTAAGAACATTGATAGAGACCTTAAATAGAAAGTGACAATAATAATAAGCAACTGATGATTTTTCTCTTTGATTTTTTTTTTTTTTTTAGCCTGGTGAGCTCAAGGACTGGTTTGTGGGTCGAAGCAATGCCCAGGGAATAGATCTGAACCGGAACTTTCCAGACCTGGATAGGATAGTGTACGTGAATGAGAAAGAAGGTGGTCCAAATAATCATCTGTTGAAAAATATGAAGAAAATTGTGGATCAAAATACAAAGGTAGAGACCGTGGATAGTCTTCTTGGGTTCATCTCTAGCCTAAGGAAATATGTTCCAATATCTTCATCATCATGAAGGACAGAGGAGTAACAGTACAGCTTATACGGGGTGGTTAACTCCGGCTTTGAAAGTCAAGACTGGAAGGGCGGGTGCTGTGAAATTAGTCCTGCCCTAGAATTGGGCTGGAGGTGGAGAGGATTGGAGGTGCAGATATAGGGAGAAACCCAGATGTAGATTTCATAGAAAGTCACCATGGCCTTCTCAGAGACCCTTTATTAGCTCATCTGATCCGCTCCTCCTGCTGAATTTACACTGTTGCTCTTTTTCTCTTTTCCAGAACTTTCTCCTCCTTTGCTTTACAAAACTCTACTTTCTCCTACCTCTTCTATTGCCTTTCAAATCACTACTCGGTTTTTGTCCCAGTTTCTTCTACCTGGGCTTAAATGCTGGCCTTCTCCAGAATCTCACCTGATACCTGGAGAGCTTCCCTGGGCTTCCCTCCTTACCTGTACTTTCAGAGTCTTCTGTTATGAAAGGTCTCCCAGATCCGTACCTCTAACTCCAGAACTTCCACAGAGCTTTATTTGTCTGTTTTACTAGCTAACTTGGATCCTTTTAACTGGTGAAACTCAAGACCTCAAGCTCAGGTTGTTCAGAGACAAATATTTTCCCTTAGAACCACTATTCTTTCATTTACCCCAGTCATGAAGGCTTTTGATTTTTCCATCTCTGTCACTGCTCACCAGTTACCACCTTTCAGTGGTCTGAGCTCTCTGATACCTCTTCCATTTCCCTTCCTCTGCAAACGTATTCCCCTGCCTCAGCTCGGGCCCCCATGGTCTCCTGCTGTGACTGGTGCAGTGGCCTCCTATTTGTGCTTCATGTCCAGATTCTCCCAACTCTATCTTCACAAATTCTCAATCTGCAAGTGATCGTCACACACAAATTATTGCCCTTTTGCTTAGAAAACCTTACCAGCTGTCCACTGTCCAGAGGATAAAGTGAAAATTCAGTGTGATGGTTAAGCATGGAGACTCTAAAGGGAGAGATTTACCTTCGTGTAACTCATGGCTTCATACTTGCTGTGTGAACTTTGTAAAGTTATTTGACCTCTCTGTGTTTCAGCTTCTTTATCTGTCATATGGAAGTGATAATATCTACCTCATAGGATAAGGTTTGAATAAGTTAATACATATAAAGTATTTGAGGCCAGGGCCTGGAACTTCTATTACCATTTCATTATAATTTTTTGGTACACTCTGTTGTGTAGCTCAGGGCTAGGCAGACACATTTACATATCCACTAAACATTTGGTGCGTCTTTGAACCAATATTGTCCTCAATTACTTGGAGGAGAGATTGAGCCCATCTTGGAGGAAAGGTGAAGAACTGATGTTAGAAGCCCTCTGTTCCTTCTCTATTGTTCTGGCCATTTCTGCTCTTGTGTGTCCACTACATCTAGTATCTTTCCTAAATCAGAGCTCACAAAGTACAATTTCTCCATTTTATTCTAGTTTCAGGGTCATTCCAGTGTCCCTTGGGCCCTGGAAGCTGCCAGCTGGTTTATTCCTTAACCTGGCTTTGATACCCTGTAGACTCCAGTCATACCAACTCCTTTGTGCTCCCAAACATACCATCTTCTAACAATTTTATGTCTTCAGATGAGTTGCTGCTCTAACTGTCTAGAATTCTCTTCTCTTTCCTTCCATGCCACTCCCTCTGTGAAGTCATCCTCTACTCTTCAAGACAGATTTTTTTTTTATGTGTTCTTCATCTATACTTCCAGAATGGGCTTATTGTTACATCCAGCTTTATTTATATTATTTGTTTGTATAGCTGTTTTCCTCTTTGATTCTAGATTTTGATCCCTTGATTGTAGGAATTATGATTAATGTTTGAGTATGACCCACAGTAGGCTGAGGGCTTTTTATGCATAAACACATTCCAGCTCAGCAGCAAATCACAATATCTGAAAAGTAGAGCCATGCCAGGGATCCAGACAGGTGTTCATCATGGGATTGGGATGCCGGATAAAGGATCCAGGAGACACGGAGTCTTAGATTATTGGTCTAAACTTTTAAAAACTTTCCTGCGGGCTGGGTGTGGTGGCTGACACCTGTAATCCCAGCACTCCATGAGGCCAAGGTGGGTGGATCATGAGATCAGGAGTTCAAGACCAGCCTGGCCAATATGGTGAAACTCCATCTCTACTAAAAATATAAAAATTAGCCAGGTGTGGTGGTGCACACCTGTAGTCCCAGCTACTCAGGAGGTGGAGGCAGGAGAATCACTTGACTCTGGGAGGCGGAGGTTGCAGTGAGCAGAGATCAGGACACTGCCCTCCAGCCTGGTGACAGAGCAAGACTCTGTCTGAAAAAAAACAAACAAAAAACTCTCCTGCCTATATATAGGATTCATTCTAGAAACATGGGGTGAGCCTACAGGTGTTGCTGGTCTTGTTAGCAGTGGCAAATCCATACAAGTCTGCAGCAACCTCAATTCTTGCCTCCTCAGAAGAAAGCATTCGACCAAGAGGCATAGGCAGAGTGAGAGACTGAAGCAGGCTTTACAGCAGGAGTGAAAGTTTATTAAAAAGTTTAGAACATGAATGAAAGGAAGTAAAGTACACTTGGAAGAGGGCCAGGCAGGCAACTTGAGAGATCAAGTGCACTGTTTGACCTTTGACTTGGGGTTTTATAGATTGGCATGCTTCCAAGGGAGCAGGGGCTTGTGTCTCTTTTCCCCTGATTCTTCCCTTGGGGTGGGCTGTCCACATGCACAGTGGCCTTCCAGCACTTGGGAGGCACTGTATTCACAGTGCGTTTATTGAAGTTGTATGCATGCTCACTTGAGTTTGCTGTTCCTACAAAGTCACATATCAGTTAATCCCTGCCATTTTGCCTCTTAGTATGCTTGAGCCCACTTGCCCAATTCCTGCAGTCTTATCAGGACGCTGATCACCAGTTTTAGACCTTTCTATTTATTGGGAGAGTGCCTTTCCCTGGCATCCACTGCAACCAGTGATTATGTTAGAGAGGCAGTTTAGCAACTGCCTGACCATCACCTGAAGATTGCTTGACATTCCTGGTGGTCGGAGGGCCTTCTCTTGCCTTGCTCATGTCTGACTAGCTACCTACCATAACATTTCCCCTCTCAAGAGTCCAAGACCCCAATTCTTTGGGGAAAATGGATAAAGGTAATTCTTCTGTTACTGCTTCCTGCTGACAGAGGGGTGGTGGTGGTTTTCTGGGTCATCACCACTTACTAGCTGTCAGGGTAGGGTGGTTCCATGGGTTGGCTGAAAACAGTATCCAGTCAGGCCTACTGGAGACAAGTGTGGGATTTTGCCTCTGTCATGTCTCATTGATGGGAAGTCTAAGGGTCCTCTGTGGAAGGGTGACTCTTGAATACTGAGAGGATGGTATCTCTCACTTAAGATCATCTGGAGCTTGACGGCCTGAAGGCAAGAGGAGACACATTAGTTTATTAGATTTAGAAGAATGTCAAAATGAAATAAGGGGGTGATGACAGCTCCAAAAAATCCCAAGGCTGCCAAGACACTCAGGTAACTGGTGGCTGTCATCATGCCTGTTAAGACTTCGGTGGATGGGCTTGCCAGCCAATTCCAATACGTTCCCAGAATTTGAATATTGATCCAGATTTTTACATTACCCATTCCTTTTGTTTCTTCTGAACTGCAGCCAGAGATCACTGGTTGGGTCACAGGAATAAACAGGGTTAGTCTAAATTGTAGACAAAAACTCAAAAACAAGTGATAAGAATAGAATATAATACAAAGTTATTGAATTGTAATCCAGTATGTTCTTGAAACATAACTTTTCTCTCTCCCGTCCTCATTTTTATTAAAAACAAATCATGATAGGACTGATTTGTTTGCAAAATAAGCTTTAGTCCTATTATACTTGGCCTGATTATTTGCATAAAGCACAGCAAGAATAATTATTTGCCATATAGGCCTCTTTTTAAATTGGCTTTGATGAAACTTCATTCCATAAGGAATCTCAGATAAGACTTTTAAAATGCCTTGAACCCAGCCATGGGTTTGTACCATCAAATACCTTTATGAGTTGGGTAAATTCCTTTCCTCTTGAGGTCCCAAGACAAGCTGGGGCTCCTAGGCCTGTCAGAAAGTGACATTCTTTACTCCCCATGGGTCAGGAACGCTGTACGGGGACTGTGTAGACAAGGTATGAGGACAGTTTTCCCAAGGGGTTTTTATTGGCTGTACAAGTCAAATTTGATTCTTTAATGGAAAGAATGCCATTCCAGTCAAACCCTTGGTAAAATAACCAGTTTCTCCAATTGTGTCCTGTTGCAAAAGAAAACAGATTATTACTGCACTTACGCAAATAACTATATTGCCATAAGTTAAGAATACTCACAAATAGTTTACAAATTCTGGAGAAATCAGGTTGAGAGAAATATGCTCCAAATTTTGTTTACAATAGTACTTAGTTTTAAAAGCTGTAAATAGCTCCAAAGAAAGTTTTCTTGACTTTGAAAAACAAAGGATCATTAATAGTTTTAAGCAAAAACTCATAAAAGAATTATTTTACTCTTCTTTTAGTTCAGTCCATGCAGTAAACTTCTGTTCTGCCTGATATTCATGAACATTTCAGCTGTCCATGAGATTCCTGAAAGTTCTTTCTCTATTCTAATGTTACAATCTTTAAAGTTATCAGCAACCTGCATTCAAGAGTGCCTGTCAGACTCTTATAGCTGATTATAAAAGCCACCTTTTAAAGAGAATTAAAACAAGACAACAATTGTCTGTGAATGAGAAAAAGTCTTAGGGCAGTCACGGTCAAAGACAGAGTTGGCAAAAAATTTTTTATCTCTGTTGCACACAATTATATAGCATAACAATTATAATTATTACTGATAAGTTATATCAGAATTATAGGAGTTTTGCATAATTTGGAACACATACAAATAATACACTTATGAAGAGCAGATCAGTGCTTTACTAAAACTCTGTTGTACATTTCAATTTATGTAAAAATTGAATAGTACTCCTTTAACTTTAGCCAATATGATTATGCACAGAATTTATTTATTTATTTATTTATTTTTTTATTGCATTTTAGGTTTTGGGGTACATGTGAAAAACATGCAAGGTTGTTGCATAGGTGCATACGTGGCAATGTGATTTGCTGCCTCCCTCCCCTTCACCTATATCTGGCATTTCTCCCCATGCTATCCCTGCCCAACTCCCCACCCCCCCCCGCTGTCCCCCCTCCCCCCCAACAGACCCCCGTGTATAGTGCTCCCCTCCCTGTGTCCATGTGTTCTCCTTGTTCAACACCCGCGTATGAGTGAGAACATGTGGTGTTTGATTTTGTGTTCTTGTGTCAGTTTGCTGAGAATGATGGTTTCCAGGTTCATCCATGTCCCTACAAAGGACGTGAACTCCTCGTTTTTAATGGCTGCATAATATTCCATGGTGTATATGTGCCACATTTTTCCTGTCCAGTCTATCATCGATGGGCATTTGGGTTGGTTCCAGGTCTTTGCTATTGTAAACTGTGCTGCAATGAATATTCGTGATGCACAGAATTTTTTTACATGATTAATCTTTCACAAACATTCCACGACTTGCCCAAACCTCCAGCTTTTTCCTAATTAAAAAAAAAAAATCCTTTAACTCTCTAAACTAGGCCAAAAAAATCCACATTTCCATGCCTTCTTTAATCTTTTACTAAAAGCACATTGTACTTTCCTTACATGCCTTGCATGTAAAATTGTTTTTCTAGTAGTCTTTTTTTTTTTTTTTTTTTTTTTGAGACAGAGTTTCGCTCTTGTTACCCAGGCTGGAGTGCAATGGCGCGATCTCGGCTCACCGCAACCTCCGCCTCCTGGGTTCAGGCAATTCTCCTGCCTCAGCCTCCTGAGTAGCTGGGATTACAGGCACGCGCCACCGTGCCCAGCTAATTTTTTTGTATTTTTAGTAGAGACGGGGTTTCACCATGTTGACCAGGATGGTCTCGATCTCTTGACCTTGTGATCCACCCGCCTCGGCCTCCCAAAGTGCTGGGATTACAGGCGTGAGCCACTGCGCCTGGCCTCTAGTAGTCTTAAGAACATGTTACACTGTTAACTCTTAGAAACTTTTACTTTTGGTGAAAAACTTGCTAAGTAAGTGATTCTGTTTATACACTAGGTTTGGAGCTTAGGATATCAGACAGAAATGCAGATAAGGTTTGACTCTTTCCAAGATATAGGGGTCACGGCTAACTATGTATAACATGGTATGTCCCCAGGCCTTACGTAGCTTTGAAGGCAGGAAGTTGTACAGTTAAGAGTCAGAGTGGCAGTTTGTGAAGCATTTAGTGGACTAATAACCTTTAAAACTGTGTAACTTTTTTTTTTTAAATAAATTCCATTTCACAAATCTTTTCACAACTAACAGACCATCTGTGACATGGTTGGACTTTCTAATTTGTCGTAAACATCTCTTTTTTTAAACATCCAGTCATTTTACTTTAGGACAGGAATTTATCATACAAGATCCTTTCTCATATAAAACTTCTGTTTTTTATAACTTTCCTCACCAAAAATACCTCTTTCTCTTTATAACCTTTGAAATAGACTAAAGTCATTTTCTTTTTGTTAGGAAGTTAAGGTTTGTACTGCCTGTTGCTGTGTGAGGATTGTGAAGGGGGAGCAGAGAAGAAGGAGGTTATCTGCATACTGTAGAAGTTATCTCCCCTCAAGAGATTGCTCAGTTAGATTTTTGCTGGGGATTGTCTAAATAAATGTGGGCTATTTCTATACCACTCAGGTAGGACTGACTAGGTTGAAGTTATTGGTTAAAGATTTGGGTAACTTGCCAGGAGAAATAGAGCTATTAGAGGGAAAGATGAATTTAGAGGTTGGGTAAATATTAATCAGGCACCCATCTTGGAAAGCGTATTTTTGCCTAAAAGAGTGTGAATCTTTTCTTTTGGAGCGGGGAGGTGCCATTTGCCCCAATTACCTGGCAGAATTTGGAGAAAAGTTGCTCAGAGAAGGAGATTAGTACAGACTAGGGTGCTTTTAAACCCCAAAGGGAACTTGATAATTTTACTTACCACCTCCAAGAGGTGGCAGTAACCTCTTGGAGGTGGCAAATAAAATGATCAGTTTCACTCCTCCAGGAGTTTCTCTCGGCTTTGTCTTGTTGATGATGAAGTCTGATTTGGAAGCCAGCCAGAGCAGAGAGCCCCTTCAGCTCAAGGCCATTAGGGGTTGGGATTCTGTCACAGGGCCCTTTGGCCCTCAGGGCATCCCATTTCCAGTAGCTGAGCTGGTGGCAGAGGGGGCAAGCTCTGCTAGGCTTCCTCTCATTTGTCCCATTGGGGCAGTTTGTCTTCCAGGGGCCTGGCTTCCCACATCAATGGCAGTTACCTGAAGGAATGTTTTTAGGGCAACCTGAATGGGGGCTGGAGAGCTAATAAAGCAGCCAATAGTCGAGTGTGCCTCTTGTTTCTGCACTTTTTCCTTCTCCTTAGCTCTATCCTCCTTATTCTGCTCTGTTATAAAAGGCTGAGGAGGCTGATTTGAGGATTTTCTGCATAAGGGCATGGGGTTCCAAGGCTGACTTTTGTATTCTCTCCCAGTTCATTTTTAGGCCAAATAGTATTTTTGTTTATTTGTTTGCTTTGTTTTAAGGTTTGGGGAAGTCAGACTTCCCCCAGTTTTGAGATGCATATGAGAGGCATGTCTTGTAGTATAGAGACATGGTTACCCATCTGCAAAGAGGGAACAGAGGAGAAAAAAAAAGGAAAAAGGAAAAAGGAAAACAGGCATCGTCTCTTGCTTTCCTATTATCCTTAATAGGCATCTCCCATTCATCCTTAGTGTTCTGGAATGAGCCAGTCTTACCGTGTACCCGTAACCTTGATCCCATCTCATCACAATTACCCACTTGAGAACAGAAGAGATACTGGAGTAAAGAGTGGGCCCCCTGTTCGTCTTTGGGGCTCTGGAACAACCCTTCTTACTGTGTACCCCTAACCTTTTCTTCATCTCTGTTCTAATGGTAATCTGTTAGCCTGGAACCAACCTTCATCTCTGTCCTATGGGTCTTTTGTGACTGAAGACTTGCGCTGGCCTATGTCCTTGTCTCCATAACCTTATGGTGACTCTCGCTTAGAAGATTGTGGCAACAAAATGATTATCTCTTTTCTCAGATTTCCTTCCCATGTTCTTTAAGTAGATGAGAAGCCTGTTTTTCAGCTAACTGCCACAAGGGGGCTGGATTTCCTCCCCCTTCAAATACGACCTTGAAGGTCTTGGTGCATGTTAAGAAGGGCATGGAAATGATTAGAGAAATGGAGGCCATGGGAGGAAGTGAGATAAAGACTCATGAAAATCCTGCATATGCTACTGAAATGGCAACGTTTATTTGCCCTCTCGACATAAAGTAGAAACCTCTGGAGGACTTGCGGCTTGAGGTAAGAGCTCACGAATGGCAAAGGAGAATTTTCCCTCCTTTCAAAGGGATGCTAACTCAAAAAAAGCAAGTAAGTGAGATCCTTAAAGGGCCACACTGAGGCCCTACGCCGGCAGACAAAGTGCTTCAAAAGCCACTGGAAAACTTAACCCTGGAGTGTAACAGGGACAAAAAATATACGGTAAGTCATGAGGGCTGAGATTCGAATTTGTATCTGTTCTGGCAATGTGCCACCAGACAGGGGAAGAGTTGGAGGTCATCTGAGCTGGTAGGGTAAGAACAGGTGTAAATCTCAGGGGATATCTGCGAGGGTATCCCCTGCACAAATGCAGCCAGAGCCATGGGCACACGAATACAAAGGAGTGTGTGTTAAGAAGTAACATGGCTTGGGAAGTGAAAGCAAACAAGCGACAGACTTGTCCCTGAGGCAGAGGGTGTAGCTGGTGCACAAGGCCATTGGAGAATACAAAGGAGAATAGGAGGTGAATAGGTAGAGAAAAAAGGCGAATAGCACTGCAGGTTTTGGGGAAAGAGCTGACTTTCATTGAAGAAGCAGAGGAAAGCCCAGACATGGCACAGTGTTAGGCTTTAGTTCTGCCACTCTTGTGAGCCTCCTGTCCAGGAGAGCCATTAGTGTCTCTCAGTTTTACTCAGTGTGAACTCCACGTTCCTTCCACCCCTATGAGCCACCCATTGGGGTGAACTGAGAGATCCTCTGTGGGGAGCAGAGCCACTGTGTCTGAGAAGAATTGTTCTAGGTGTTGGCCAGTAAGCAGGAGAGCAAAAAGAGAGAAGGAAAGCACATACAGGGGTTGAATCCCTCCAGCCGAAGAAGGTGAGAGATAGAGGTCCTTTACCACGGGGAAACGTATCCAAGTCCTGTGGCACCGAAGTATGTTACCAGTGACGAATCCATATGGGTTGGCAGCAACCTCAATTCTTGCTTCCTTAGAAGAAAGAATTAAACTGAGAGACATAAGGCCACGTGAGAGACTGAGGCAGGTTTTAAAGCAGGAGTGAAAGTTTATTAAAATGCTTTGGAGCAGGAATAAAAGAAAGTAAAATCCATTGGAAGGGGGCCAAGAGGGCAAATTGAGAGATCAAGTGCCCAGTTTGACCTTTCGACTTGGGGTTTTATAGCTTGGTATGCTTCTGGTGGATTGCCTTTCTTTTCCCCTGATTCTTCCCTTGGGGTGGCTGCCTCCACGTGCAGTGGCTTGGCAAGGCTTGAAAGGGGAGCATGCGCAGTGTGTTTACTGACGCCGCCTCCATGTGCAGTGGCTTGGCAACGCTTGAAAGGGGAGCATGCGCAGTGTGTTTAACTGACGTTGTGCGCATGCTTACTGAGGCGTTCTTTCCTTACCGGTCCAATGTTGCCAGAGGAAGGTCGTATACCAGTTAGACTCCGCCATTTTGCCTCTTAGTGTCCATGCTTGAGCCCACTCACCCAACTCCTGAGATCTTATTGAGAAGCTGCTGATCACCAGCTTCAAGTTTTTTAATCTATTCGGAGACAGCCTGGTGCCTGCTGCAACCAATTATTATTTTAGAGAGGCAGTTTAACAGCCGCTTGCCTATCACCTAATGGTTGCCTGACATTCCTGGTGTTGGGGGAGGACCCTTTCCTGCCCTACTCATGGCTGACTATCCACCTACTGCAACAGTCTGAGACAAAGGCTACCAAAGGCTGAGGATACTGGCAGAACCTGATAAGCGAGTGACTTAAGCTTTCCTGCTTCTGAGTCATGGATACACGTCACTGTCTCAGCCTGAAAATTATCTTTCATGGGAGAGGGAGAGACGGAAGGCGGCAGGCTGGGTAACCCCAGGTGAAAGAAGGCAGTCCTGTGTGATGAACTGTGACGGATGAGACAGAAATGGAAAACTTCTGGAAGCTGAGTCTTCAGATTAACCTACAAGCTTTCCCCATTGCTGGCATTGACTTGCCTGTGCTGTCTTTGTTAAATCTGAGAAATGAAGAAAATAATTCCTTCCACCTATCCTAGAAAAATGGTGAAATAAACTCGCACTGACAGGTATTGGACTGTCAACTTTGTGCAAGTGCCATTATTACTAGCCAGCAGCACGCCCTTCTCCTTCCCCAGCGGAACCTGAATATTTGCATAATTTCTGTATTAGATGTTTTTGTATTTCTAGCTTAGGCAACACTTATTTAAAAGAGGTATGTTCATGGTACTATTTTTAAATAAGAGCTTTTATTTAAAAAACTCAATGTGACTTCATAAAGGTAAATTAAAGAAAAATACATGAAAATTAAAGACTGGTTCCTTTTTGGAACATAAGCAAGATTTGTTTACTTTACACTAAATCTTTAATAAACCTACTTCATAATCACGGGGTGATATTGCCTGGGTCTGGTTCGTCACCTTTTTCCATTTTTGTCAGTAAGTGTGAGACAGTGTTTTGACCCAGCCTGGTACAAAAGGTAAAGTAGGCATTTCATTAATGTTATTATACATTCCTCTTCCCTCTCCCCCTTCTCAGCCTAATATCTGTATCTATATCCCTTACAGATATTCTTAAATGTCAAGGTTTGTTCTTCTGTTTCGTGGACTGGAGAATCAGGGCTTAGAAATGCAGATTCCTCCTTGGTATAGTGGTGAAAAAAAAAAATTCATATTCCCATGTAAGCTGATCCAAGAGGCCTGGGGTGTGTGTGCTGCAGGAGCGGGTGGTGGGAAGGAACTTCGTTTTTACAAAGCCCTCCAGTTGCTGGAGGTACCTGAGACACATCCACTGGCTTGAGATCCATGCTCTCCTCGTTCTTCTGAACGTCTCTGAATAAAAGTTCTCTCTTGCTCTCCCAGGGTTCTTTCTCTAAGTCGTTTGTCATCTGCTCTTCAGCTCTTCCTCAAGAAGTCACCTCCACTGTTATCTGGGCTCAGTACATGAGTCTTGGCCTGAAAGCAGAGTCAATTAAAATGTACCCTGTCATTTATTAAGTTTACCCTGCCTTTAATAGCTAGAGTTGTGAAGAAAACTGAATAAATACCGCTTCAACATAATTGAAGAACCAAAGACATCTAATTATAGAGCATCATATTTGAGCTGTATTTGTAATCTTTAAAAGGAGAGTTTAAAGAAAGGCCACGGTTTTTTCTAGTTTCTGTTAAAGGCTCAATTTTAGGGGTACTCCAAAGTCTTCTCTGTGGGTCAGTTAAATATATAATTACAATACACGGGGGTTCAGCATTTAGTCAGCCTAAAAGATTCTATTAATAGTCAAAAGGAAACAGTTTAATTTATCAAATTTTAGAAGTTACTTGCTTGCTTTTCAACATACTGGTAACATGCATATAAGCAATAGTGTATGAGATAAGAACTAGCAGTAGGCTAAACCTGATAGCTTCACACCACTTTGTGTATTTAGGACTGCATCTTTCAATTTGTTTCAAAAACAGTTTATTTTAAAAGTTTTCTTATGGCAAAATTAATATTTTACTATAAAAATTAAAACAAATACAAACAAGGAGAAAGAATTATCCATTACCTTACAAGCTTCAGTGAGCACCATTCACATTTTGGTAGGTATCTTTCAGAATTACTTTTTATGGCTGTATCAAGTTATAAATATATGGTGCATACTGTGCAAGCCATTTGAGCACTCTTAGGTGGATAATAAACACAGGGACACAGTCTGCCTTGGTAAGGTTTTGCCTCCTAACTTCCACTAAAACCAGTCCTTTCTCCCAGAGAGTATTTTCCTTACCCGCAACAGATGGACCACAGGTACTCCCAACTTCTCTATTTTTACTACTCTTTTCTCTCTTCTTCTCCTGTCCCAATTCATCCCTAGACTTGGTGAATTCCACCTCCTTAAGTTCTCAATGATTCTCCAAACCGTGGTGATTTTTGCCTCTTCTAAACTTATTGAAATATTAATATCCGTCAATATCTGTCATTGGGTTAGAGAAAATAAAGGGAATGAGAGATGTACAAGAAAGGGAAGGACTGAAAATAAATTTAGTAGTAAAAGAAAAACTTTTGAAGAGAATATTATAGAAGAGTGTGTTAAACTCATCTCAATGTCATGTTAGCAATTGGGCATAAAAACATAAATTCACTTAAAGCATGTGCATTAAAGAATATTTTGATTTCATCTTCCATGTTAGTTATTTTAGGTTGACTGAAATCAAAATATAGTAAAAGTGTATTTCAGATCCTTGTGGAAAGAATGCATTATTGAATACATGGAATTGAGACAAATCCATCTCATAAATATCAGCATAGATCAAAATAAATTCTAGACACTACAATTTAAGTTTAAATAGTATGAAACTAGAAAATTTGTTAAGTATATAATATCTAGAGGGGGATAGAACTTTCTAAATTTCTTGTATAGACACTAGCACATGGGGGTCACTTAATATTTATTGAACAAAGGCACGAAATGGAAAAGCAAAGAGACCATAAAAGATCAATAGGTTTGACATTATGTGCTTAACGTAAATGTTTTAATTTTCTGTGTTTTAATTACGAAATTTGAAAGGCACATGACACACTTGGAAAATATTTATAGTGTGTAGTAGAGAGCTAATTTTTTTTAACTAAACAACTTTTGCAAGTCAGTAGGAAAAGTTATGCATTACAATAGAAAAATTAAACTGTATAAATATGTCACAAAAGAATAAATATAAGAGATCACTAAATATTAAAAAACTGTTCTAGTTTTATTAGTTAATTAAAATAATGCAAACTTTAAAAATTCTATTTGTCATTAGTCAAAGTGACACACTTTAAAACACATAATAATTCCATTGTTTTTAAAAAGATTAGCCAAAGAAGGTTTATTGTACTGTTGCTGGTTATATTTCTGTACCTTATAGGAATACAGTTTGGAATACATTTTTAAATGTAAACAGCTTTAGATAATATAAATTTTAACCTAAACATTTTTTAGCTAAAAATGTGTTTAGCTTTTGGTTAAGTCATTCAATTTCTGGGGATTTCTCTAAGGAATTTGCACAAATGGTAGCTACAAAGGCGTTCACAGTATTTTTATTTATTTATTTATTTATTTATTTTGAGATGGAGTTTCACTCTTGTTACCCAGGCTGGAGTGCAATGGCACGATCTCGGCTCACCGCAACCTCCGCCTCCTGGGTTCAAGCGATTCTCCTGCATCAGCATCCTGAGTAGCTGGGACTACAGGCGCGCGCCACCATGCCCAGCTAATTTTTTTGTATTTTTAGTAGAGACGGGGTTTCACCATGTTGACCACGATGGTCTCGATCTCTTGACCTCATGATCCACCCGCCTTGGCATCCCAAAGTGCTGGGATTATAGGCGTGAGCCACCGCGCCCGGCCTTATTTTTTAAAATATAAATAACACAGTATCACCACTTGGAGATTACTAGTCCTAGTGTAGTGGCTGTGGAGCCAGACTGGCTGGGCTTGAGTCCAGCCTCTGCCACTCCCGACTGAAGGGCTTCATGCTGTTCCCTAACTTCTCTATATCTCAGTTTACTCATCTGTAAGATGGGGGAAAATGTAGTCCCTATTTCACAGAGTGAATGGGAGAATTCAATGCCTCGCACAGAAGGTGTTTAATAAGTATTAGCTATCATTTTATTAGTATTTAAGAATGGTATATCCGAACATTGCTAGCACTCAACCATTATACTATTATTTTAGAAGGGTATTTAATAACATGAAAAGGTGTTCATTATCTGTTGTCAAGCAAAAAAAGCAGTATCTAAAATGGTATATAAATGATCACATTTAAAAATTATATGAATACATTGTGAAAAGACTGAAAAAGAGATCTATACAAATGTTAGTAGTGGGTATCTTTAGGTGGTAAAATTATGGGTAATTTAAATTTTCTTCTTTGTTCTTGTCCATCTGCTCTACATTTTCTACAATGAACTTTTTTTTTTTTAGCAAAAATAAGATATACCAACCAAATGAAAAATAACAAAAACAACTTCCTACTCTAAATCACGCTTTTCCACAGTTAAGAGTAGCTTATGTGAAAATAGGATAATTTTTTTTTTTTTTTAATTGCATTTTAGGTTTTGGGGTACATGTGAAAAACATGCAAGGTTGTTGCATAGGTGCATACGTGGCAGTGTGATTTGCTGCCTTCCTCCCCTTCACCCATATCTGGCATTTCTCCCCATGCTATCCCTCCCCAACTCCCCACCCCCCCCGCTGTCCCCCCCTCCCCCCCAACAGACCCCCGTGTATAGTGATCCCCTCCCTGTGTCCACATGTTCCCATTGTTCAACACCTGTCTGTGAGTGAGAACATGCGGTGTTTGATTTTGTGTTCTTGTGTCAGTTTGCTGAGAATGATGGTTTCCAGGTTCATCCATGTCCCTACAAAGGACGTGAACTCCTCGTTTTTAATGGCTGCATAATATTCCATGGTGTATATGTGCCACATTTTTCCTGTCCAGTCTATCATCGATGGGCATTTGGGTTGGTTCCAGGTCTTTGCTATTGTAAACTGTGCTGCTATGAACATTCGTGTGCATGTGTCCTTATAGTAGAACGATTTATAATCCTTTGGATATATGCCGAGTAATGGGATTGCTGGGTCAAATGGAATTTCTATTTCTAGGTCCTTGAGGAATCGCCACACTGTTTTCCACAATGGTTGAACTAATTTACACTCCCACCAACAGTGTAAAAGTGTTCCTATTTCTCCACATCCTCTCCAGCATCTGTTGTCTCCAGATTTTTTAATGATCGCCATTCTAACTGGTGTGAGATGGTATCTCAATGTAGTTTTGATTTGCATTTCTCTAATGGCCAGTGATGATGAGCATTTTTTCCTATGCTTGTTGGCCTCATGTATGTCTTCTTTTGTAAAGTATCTGTTCATATCCTTCGCCCACTTTTGAATGGACTTGTTTGTTTTTTTCTTGTAAATCTTTTTTTAGCTCATTGTAAATTCTGGATATCAGCCCTTTGTCAGATGGGTAGGCTGCAAAAATTTTTTCCCATTCTGTTGGTTGCCGATTCACTCTATTGACTGTTTCTTTTGCTGTGCAGAAGCTGTGGAGTTTGATTAGGTCCCATTTGTCTATTTTGGCTTTTGTTGCCAATGCTTTTGGTGTTTTGGTCATGAAGTCCTTGCCTACGCCTATGTCCTGAATGGTTTTGCCTAGGTTTCCTTCTAGTGATTTTATGGTGTTAGGTCTTATGTTTAAGTCTTTAATCCATCTGGAGTCAATTTTAGTGTAAGGTGTCAGGAAGGGGTCCAGTTTCTGCTTTCTGCATATGGCTAGCCAGTTTTCCCAACACCACTTATTGAACAGGGAATCCTTTCCCCATTGCTTGTTTTTATCAGGTTTGTCAAAGATCGGATGGTTGTAGATATGTTGTGTCGCCTCCGACGCCTCTGTTCTGTTCCATTGGTCTATATCTCTGTTTTGGTATCAGTACCATGCTGTTTTGATTACTGTAGCCTTGTAGTAGAGTTTGATGTCTGGTAGTGTGATGCCTCCCGCTTTGTTCTTTTTGCTTAGAATTGACTTGGCTATGCGGGCTCTCTTTTGGTTCCATATGAAGTTTAAGGTGGTTTTTTCCAGTTCTGTGAAGAAGGTCATTGGTAGCTTGATGGGGATAGCATTGAATCTGTATATTACTTTGGGCAGTATGGCCATTTTCACGATATTAATTCTTCCTAACCATGAACATGGAATGTTTCTCCATCTGTTTGTGTCCTCTCTTATTTCGTTGAGTAGTGGTTTGTAGTTCTCCTTGAAGAGGTCCTTTACATTCCTTGTTAGTTGTATTCCTAGGTATTTTATTCTCTTTGTAGCAATTGTGAATGGCAGTTCATTCTTGATTTGGCTCTCTTTAAGTCTGTTATTGGTGTATAGGAATGCTTGTGATTTTTGCACGTTGATTTTGTATCCTGAGACTTTGCTGAAGTTGCTTATCAGTTTCAGGAGATTTTGGGCTGAGATGATGGGGTCTTCTAGATATACAATCATGTCGTCTGCAAATAGAGACAATTTGACTTCCTCCTTTCCTAATTGAATACCCTTTATTTCTTTTTCTTGCCTGATTGCTCTGGCTAGAACTTCCAGTACTGTATTGAATAGGAGTGGTGAGAGAGGGCATCCTTGCCTAGTGCCAGATTTCAAAGGGAATGCTTCCAGTTTTTGCCCGTTCAGTATGATATTGGCTGTCGGTTTATCGTAAATAGCTTTTATTATTTTGAGATACGTTCCGTCGATACCTAGTTTATTGAGGGTTTTTAGCATAAAGGGCTGTTGAATTTTGTCGAAGGCCTTCTCTGCATCAATTGAGATAATCATGTGGTTTTTGTCTTTGGTTCTGTTTATGTGGTGAATTACATTTATAGACTTGCGTATATTGAACCAGCCTTGCATCCCCGGGATGAATCCTACTTGATCATGGTGGATAAGCTTTTTGATGTGCTGTTGTAATCGGCTTGCCAGTATTTTATTGAAGATTTTTGCATCTATGTTCATCATGGATATTGGCCTGTAGTTTTCTTTTCTTGTTGAGTCTCTGCCAGGTTTTGGTATTAGGATGATGTTGGTCTCATAAAATGATTTGGGAAGGATTCCCTCTTTTTGGATTATTTGGAATAGTTTCAGTAGGAATGGTATCAGTTCCTCTTTGTATGTCTGGTAGAATTCTGCTGTGAACCCATCTGGACCTGGGCTTTTTTTGGGTGGTAGGCTCTTAATTGCTGCCTCGACTTCAGACCTCATTATTGGTCTATTCAGTGTTTTGACTTCTTCCTGGTTTAGGCTTGGGAGGAAGCAGCTGTCCAGGAATTTATCCATTTCCTCCAGGTTTTCTAGTTTATGTGCATAGAGTTGTTTGTAATAATCTCTGATGATGGTTTGAATTTCTGTGGCATCTGTGGTGATATCCCCTTTGTCATTTTTTATTGCATCTATTTGGTTATTCTCTCTTTTCTTTTTTATTAGTCTGGCTAGTGGTCTGTCTATTTTGTTGATCTTTTCAAAAAACCAGCTCCTGGATTTATTGATTATTTGAAGGGTTTTTCGTGTCTCTATCTCCTTCAATTCTGCTTTGATCTTAGTTATTTCTTGTCTTCTGCTATGTTTTGAGTTTTTTTGATCTTGCTCCTCTAGCTCTTTCAATTTTGACGATAGGGTGTCAATTTTAGATCTCTCCTTTCTTCTCATGTGGGCACTTATTGCTATATATTTTCCTCTAGAGACTGCTTTAAATGTGTCCCAGAGATTCTGGTATGTGGTGTCTTCATTCTCGTTGGTTTCGAAGAACGTCTTTATTTCTGCCTTCATTTCATTGTTTATCCAGTCAACATTCAGGAGAAAGTTGTTCATTTTCCATGAGGCTGTGCGGTTCTGGGTTGGCTTCTGAATTCTGAGTTCTAACTTGATTGCACTGTGGTCTGAGAGACTGTTTGTTATGGTTTCCGTTCTTTTGCATTTGCTGAGGAGTGATTTACTTCCAATTATGTGGTCAATTTTAGAGTAAGTGTGATGTGGTGCTGAGAAGAATGTATATTCTGTGGATTTGGGGTGGAGAGTTCTGTAAATGTCTATTAGGTTTGCTTGTTCCAGGTCTGAGTTTAAGTCCTGGATATCCTTGTTAATTTTCTGTCTCGTTGATCTGTCTAATATTGACAATGGTGTGTTGAAGTCTCCCACTATTATTGTGTGGGAGTCTAAGTCTCTTTTCAAGTCTTTAAGAACTTGCCTTATGTATCTGGGTGCTCCTGTATTAGGTGCATATATACTTAGGATCGTTAGCTCTTCTTGTTGCATTGATCCTTTTACCATTATGTAATGTCCTTCTTTGTCTCTTTTGATCTTTGTTGCTTTAAAGTCTATTTTATCAGAGATGAGAATTGCAACTCCTGCTTTTTTTTGCTCTCCATTTGCTTGGTAAATCTTCCTCCATCCCTTTATTTTGAGCCTTTGTGTATCCTTGCATGCGAGATGGGTTTCCTGGATACAGCACACTGATGGGTTTTGACTTTTTATCCAATTTGCCAGTCTGTGTCTTTTGATTGGGGCATTTAGTCCGTTTACATTTAGGGTTAATATTGTTATGTGTGAATTCGATCCTGTCATTTTGGTGCTAGGTGGCTGTTTTGCCCTTTGGTTGATGCAGATTCTTCATTGTGTTGATGCTCTTTACCTTTTCGTGTGTTTTTGGAGTGGCTGGTACTGGTTGTTCTTTTCTATGTGTAGTGTCTCCTTCAGGAGCTCTTGTAGAGCTGGTCTGGTGGTGATGAACTCTCTGAGTTCTTGCTTGTTCACAAAGGATTTTATTTTTCCTTCACTTATGAAGCTTAGTTTGGCTGGATACAAAATTCTGGGTTGAAAGTTCTTTTCCTTAAGGATGTTGAATATCGGCCCCCACTCTCTTCTGGCCTGTAGGGTTTCTGCTGAGAGATCTGCAGTGAGTCTGATGGGCTTCCCTTTGTGGGTAACCCGACCTTTCTCTCTGGCTGCCCTTAGTATTTTCTCCTTCATTTCAACCCTGGTGAATCTGATGATTATGTGTCTTGGGGTTGCTCTTCTAGAGGAATATCTTTGTGGTGTTCTCTGTATTTCCTGGACTTGAATCTTGGCCTGCCTTGTTAGGTTGGGGAAGTTTTCCTGGATAATATCCTGAAGAGTATTTTCCAGCTTGGATTCATTCTCTTCGTCACATTCAGGTACACCTATCAAACATAGATTAGGTCTTTTCACATAGTCCCATATTTCTTGTTGACTTTGTTCATTCCTTTTTACGCTGTTTTCTCTAATCTTGCCTTCTCGTTTTATTTCATTGAGTTGATCTTCGACCTCTGATATCCTTTCTTCTGCTTGGTCAATTCAGCTGTTGAAACTTGTGCATGCTTCACGACGTTCTCGTGTTGTGTTTTTCAGCTCCATCAATTCGCTCATATTCCTCTCTAAGTTGTCCATTCTTGTTAGCATTTCGTCAAGTCTTTTTTCAAGGTTCTTAGTTTCTTTGCATTGGGTTAGAACATGTTCTTTTAGCTCACGAAAGTTTCTTATTATCCACTTTCTGAAAGCTGATTCTGTCATTTCATCACACTCATTCTCCATCCAGTCTTGTTCCCTTGCTGGTGAGGAGTTGTGCTCCCTTGTAGGAGGAGAGGTGTTCTGGTTTTGGGTGTTTTCATCCTTTTTGCGCTGGTTTCTTCCCATCTTTGTGGATTTATCCACCTGTTGACTTTGTAGTTGTTGTCTTTCTGATTTTGGTAATTTTAAGTCTGCTGTGGCAGAACTCATAAACCCCCGCTCTTCTCCCCAGGTGTTCTGTCCCAGGGAGTTATGGTTTTATGATGTTCCCCTGTGCGGTTGCTGTTTTCCCTGCCCACAAGGTGGCAGCCTAGTCACACTCAGGCTGCAGAGGCTTCGCTAAGCTGCTGTGGGCTCCACCCAGCTTCCGTGTGAACTTCTGGGTGTAGTTAGAACTGCTTCCGCTATGTTGGCCCGCCCCTGTAGTGACGACGGAGTCTCTGTAGTGGCTGGTTGCCTTGGTAGATTGCCCTGGGAACAGCAGGGTGCCTATGGAGAACGCCCCTCCTCCACAGAGCTGGACCGTCCTGGTTTCAGTTGTGTTTACAGTGGCGCTTTTTTTTTTTTTTTTTTTTTTTTTTTGCTCGGGAATCTCCTCTCTTCACTCCCTGTTTCAGGTCTTATTGCTGGGTAAGAGGGGACACCGTCTCATCTGATCTGCCTCCGGAGCCGCTGCGTTGGCTAAAGCCGCGGCTCTGAGATTCGTGGCGCTGGCCTGGCTCCCCGTTTCAGCTCCCCTTGCTGGCTTATAGGGGACTCAGACACTCTCACTCTGTACAGTGAGCCGTTGCCTCAGGGTGCCAGCCCAGTGGCTGCGCCGTTCAAACCAGCGGCGCTGGCGACCCGTGTGGCTCCTCTGCGTGTGAATCTCCTGGTTTGTGGGCAGTAAAAATCAGTCTGGAAATACGGCGTCCACTCACCCTCTGTGCTTTCTCTCGGAGCTGCATTCCCGAGTTCCTCCTAAGCGGCCATCTTCGAAAATAGGATAATTTTAATAGACTAAAGCTGATACACTAAAAACAGCTTGAGCCTTATGGCTTCACAGACTGGATATGAACTCTTAGCTGTGTGAACTTAGATATGCTATTTAACACACTCAACTCTCAGATTCCTCTTTGTGAAATGAGTATGAATATCTTTGCATATCCAATGCGAATGTTTTGAAGTGCAACAAAATAGTTCATGTGAGAGCTATTCATAAACTGAGAAGAGCTATACAAATACAATATCTTATTATAACCATCAAACTCTACTGATGCCATTAGACTTTTAGTCCCAAAGAACAGCATGGATTACATAGTCAGTAAAACCTTTTCTTTTCATCAAAGAGTTACTTAGGGTTTGAGAGTCTTCCTAGTTGCTATTAAAAACTCATTGCATGAAAGTATCCAGCTTTTGGGTCCACATTATTTCTTTGGTGTACATTTCTATTTTCCTTTGTTTTGGTTCCAAGATATGAGGGGCAGTGAATCATTCTAAAGACTTAACATGAATTCTTGAAACTTGCCTTTATTTTAAAATTTAAGATGACCATTCCAAAGTAAACATATTTTACAATCCACTCAGAAAGAGACTTAAACTAATATTCTTTTATAGGAACAATCTTTGAAGTAGTTGAGGGGAGTTGGGAAAACAGTAAGCAAAATTTGGAAATAAACTTTACCACATTTTTGAACCACTACAGAGGACAAATCTTGTTCTGCGGTTCAACTATTTTCTTTTCTCCTTGTCTTATCCATAACTATTCATAATAATAATGTTTGAGCCACTACAGATCAGACAGACATATCCCAAAATTTGTGAGTTGCATGCTGGTTTTCAAGTTACAAAGGGAGGAAAACTGGCAGATCACAAAAATAAAACTTTGAAAGAAATTTAAACATTATTGAAATATTTTTCATTATAAATCTGAGAAAGTTAGACATGAGGAATGCTGCTCTTATAGGAACCTTTATTTTTTCTATGAAGACAACCGCAAAGTAGTTAAAATATGACCAACTTTCAGTTTATTCCCTTACATTTCCTGTGTCTTTTCTGTCACGTGACCATACCAATGATTGTTAAATTTATAATCCTTTTAATCTCTCATCTGTACAGCTTGCTCCTGAGACCAAGGCTGTCATTCACTGGATTATGGATATCCCTTTTGTACTCTCTGCCAATCTCCATGGAGGAGACCTTGTGGCCAATTATCCATATGATGAGACGCGGAGTGGTAGGTATTCTTCCTGCTGCTTTAATTGGCTCAAAGTTTATAATACTGTACAAGGGTTTATAGGATGATTTCTGTAATATTCTTTTAAGAAACTGGTCATTACATGTTTTTGCCTATTGAAATAAATATGTTTAACAGAAACCTCTCCTCATCATTTCATATGTTGTTGGCATATCTATTTGGCAGAAAAGGACTCACTTTTTCAAAGTTTAGGTGAAGGGAAACATGATCTTGACGGAGTACCTAGCCGACAGAAAGGGAGAAAATACAAGGCATAAACTTGGGTCACTCCTGGACACTGATAAAGTGGAGAGATTACAGAAGTTGTGTAGGTTCATGTAGAAGATGGCTTAAACATGGCGGCAGCCTCTTGGTGCTTGATCAGGGCCCACGTGGATCTCTACACGTGTCTTATTGTGTTCACACAGTTTTGCATTTGGAACTGTTTCTGGTGGTTCAGGGACGGGAAGTGGTGCTTTGGCTTTCTCTAACTAGTTTTAGTTAAGCTTCAGACAAAGCAAGCTTCAGCCAGATAGATATTTTCAACTTGATATTTGTTGCTCCAGGGAATTTCCTGCTTTGCATCCATTCTCAGAGGCCTTTGGAAAGTTAGCTCTTTGTAAACATAGGATGATTATTTTCTTTTTAAAAATTTAGATTCAGGGGTACATGTATAGGTTTGTTACATGGATATATTACATAATGAGGTTTGTGTTTCCAGTGTACCCATCACCAGAAGAGTGAACCCAATAGGTAATTATTCACCCCTCACCTCCTCCCATCCTCACCCGTTTTGGAGTCCCCAGGGTCTATTATTTCCAGCTTTATGTCCATGTACACCATTGTTTAGCTTCCACTTATAAATAAGAATATGTGGCATTTGATTTATGTTTCTGAATTATTTCACTTTGGATAATGGCCTCCAGCTCCATGCATGTTGTTGCAAAATATATGATTTCATTCTTTTATATGGCTGCATAGTATTGCATAGTGTATATGTACCACATTTTCTTTATCTAGTCAACCATTGATGGACAATTAGGTTGATTCTGTGACTCTGCTTTTGTGAATAGTGCTGCCATAAACATATGAGTGCCCGTGTCTTCTTTATATAATGATTATTTTCCTTTGGATAGATAGTAGTGGGATTACTGGGTTGAATGATAGTTCTGATTTTAGTTCTTTGAGAAATCTCCATACTGTCTCCCATAGAAGTTGTACTAATTTACGTTTCCACCAACAGTGGTGGAAATCCATGACAATATCTGTTGCTTTTCGACTTTTTAATAATAGCCATTCTGAGTGATGTAATATGATATTGTGGTTTTAGTTTGCATTTCTCTGATGATTAGTGATGTTGAGCATTTTTTCCCAATTATTTTGGCTGCTTGTATGTCTTCTTTTGAGAAATGTCTGTTCTTGTCCTTTGCCCACTTTTTAATGGTGGTGTTGGGTTGATAATTTTAGATATTGAAAACTGAGTGGTGAAGAACATCTTTAGTGAAATAATATTGTTAAGTAAATTTAGAGATTTTGTGGTTTGCTGATAATTGGGAAACTTATAGGCCTCCGTAATTTATAATGCCTGAATAAGAATACAGTGTATCAAAATGTTACTTATTTCTATAATACATACAGTAGATTTAAAAAATCTAAAACCAGATATTGAATGGTATATATGAGAATGATTGATAGTGGGTATGAGGTTGATATAGGTACTTTTTAAAATTAAGCATTTTGATAAAAATCTCCCTGCTATTCTCTCAGGCCTAGTTTACCATGACTTTATTACCTTTTCTTGT
The DNA here is from genome assembly GCF_030222135.1 of Aotus nancymaae. Taxonomy (NCBI): domain Eukaryota; kingdom Metazoa; phylum Chordata; class Mammalia; order Primates; family Aotidae; genus Aotus; species Aotus nancymaae. The sequence goes on along the minus strand of NW_026988447.1, from coordinate 1,031,325 downwards.
GAAGCTTTCAATTAATAAGTGGAGTGTACATTCTACCCACTTTCTACTTTGTAGTATTGGGAATGGAAATTTTATAACTTAAAAACTAAGTGTAATTATTTAGTATTTAAGCTTTTGCCTCTTTCTCATAGTTACATAAGTAAAAAAATACATCAACAATACAATTACTCAACACTGAATCGCTCTTTAGAAAACATGCAGTGCTGCTTGGTCTGTGCTTGTTTCTTTAACATTATGGATTTGTCTTCTAGGTAGTGCTCATGAATACAGCTCCTCCCCAGATGATGCCATTTTCCAAAACTTGGCCCGGGCATACTCTTCTTTCAACCCAGCCATGTCTGACCCCAGTCGGCCACCATGTCGCAAGAATGATGATGACAGCAGCTTTGTAGACGGAACCACCAATGGTGGTGCTTGGTACAGTGTACCTGGAGGTGAGTTTTCAGTGAGCTGTCCGATAGTAGCTTCTTTACAAGGACCATGTAGATTAGAGAGTGATTTAGATTTAGAGAATCTTCAATCGTCCTCCATCATTAAAAAGTAAACGGAATCTATGGTTCTTCCATTCAAGTCAATTTTTTGCATGAATAATTATTGTGTATAATTTTGTTTTTGTGGATTTTAAAAATTGAGATGCTAATTAAAGAGATTCAGGAAATGAACTGAAGACATTCATTGGGAAAATAATAAATTGAGTATCGTTAACTACCTACTTTTAAATTCCAGCCTTAAGGAATAAGATGGCATCCTTAGTATATGCCGGTCATGCTTTCACTATAGGTAAATATACATTTTAGAGGGCTTGCTTTGGCTTATAGCATAACCTGGTGCACACTACTTTTTTACTAAATGATGGGCTAATGGGGACTGTTTGACATGGAATATTTAGTTTATGTTCACTACTCTAATAATCCATATTAGATCAGGTAGCTTTCCGCCTTTTATGGAGTCTGAAATAGAAGCGGTTGCCATGTGGGATGGCAGCTGGGGAGCCCTTCCTAGGCAGCAAAGGCAGCTCTCTTGGCTTCCTTGTCCCAGGGCGGACTTTACAGAGCTCTTATTTTCACTAACACTCGAGGATGAAGAGTGAAATGCAAAGATATTTCTATATTTTTTTCTTTTCTCTTTGCTTAAGAAAAATTTTCTATGGGTTACCTGGAAAAGGAAAATTTGTTACGGTAGTAGCAGCATTAGCTAATTGTAGGGTAGGGTATTGGTTTGTTTAATATGTTTAATTGTGTTGAATTATGTACTGAGAAAAATATTCTTTCTGATTTTTTCTTTCTGATACATGTTAATTCTGTTTTTGTTCATATTTTGCATTTTAACCAGATCAGACTTTCCCCCAATAGCTTGAGAAATATGATCTATATCAAATTTAGGATTTAGAGCATGTCTAGTACATCGGATGGAAAGTAATTTTATATTTTAATTTTTATAAAAACTTTAATGATTTCTTGGAACACCTTTTTGAACAAATAGTGTATTGTCTGCAAAATATAAAGTGATCTATATCAGTAAAATACTGATAAAAATATTATTAACAATAAAATTAGTATTAGTCAATGATTATGTCTCACTTAACTAAATAATTAAAGGAAGCTTTGATAGTCTTCAGTTCTGTATATAGTGAATTGCATCCATGTCTTAGGTCAGATTTTCTAGAAGCAGAGGCTGAGATAGGGATTTGGATGCTTGTAATTTATTAAGGGAGCACTTTCTAGGAAAAATCCTGTGGGGAAGTGAGGGAAGTGGGTCAAGGAAGAGGATAGAGCTAAACAGGGGTATGGTCTCAGGTAAAGCCCAGCCTTGGTCTAAGCCATTGGAAAAAGCCTGGAGCATAAATCAGGGCAGATTTGTCTCCCCTTGAGGGATGGGGACCAGCCTTTGGTGGCTCCATATCGGTCAACCATTGGTTGTGGGCTGCTAGAAGGAATTGGGAGTGAGAGATAAGAGGATGTAACTCCCAAGCCGTGTGGGAGATTCTGGCTCCCACCAGCAATTCTCTGGAAAAGGAGTGGGGATGGGGTAGCTGTGAGCTCTTAGCAGCCAACACCTGTAGCAGTTTGAGGCTGGATGTCCTGGCTCCATAAAAGCAATCTGAGGGGCACTAATGGCATCCACTACTAATTTGAGTCAGATTTAAATTAAAATTGTTCTGGATGCAGAACATTCTCTCTGGTGCAATTTGAAGTATTGTTATCATTATATCTTATATGTAGTAGATACTCAGTGATGGTTGAATTAATATAAAGTGTGACAGGAAATTAAATTTTGGGACCCCAAACTCATTTAACTAAAGGGAAAAGTCAAGCTGGGAACTGGGTCATGCACACCCGCCTTCCCCTTTTGGTTCCTAAATAAGATGACTGTAAGACGATCTTACAGTCCATATTTTGCCCACAAGGAAATTCCTGGTGAGCTGTTAAAACTTCACCATGGCCATGTAAATGGATATCTTATCTTTATAAATACAGTCATCCCAGCAGGCCTGATACAAATGCATATCTGATTGCTCCCCTGCCCCATTTTTGTCTGTGTTATCTTATGTAAAATGCAGACTCCCTGTTGGGGTCCGTGAGATCGGCATGTCTGCTGGGGGTCTCTTGACCAGCAAGAGGGTCCCAATACCTGGAAGAGAGAGTGCACAGAAGAAAAGAGAGATAGAGAAAAATGGGTCTGGAGGTCTGAAATGAGCTGTGCTCAGATCAGCGATTTATTCTTTGTGCACAGGAGCTTATATATGTTTTTTCGTACAGTGACAGATGTAGGTCCCATTACAATAGTTTTATCAGGAGGGAAGAGAAAATTACAAAGTAAGCAGGGGAGGGGGTAGCATACAGGTTTATCTAAAGATCGCTGAACCCAAAACAAACAAAAGATTCTTATCCTATAAAGATTCTTATCCTCTTATCAATGACTACAGTTACGGTAAATAACATCAAGGCGAGCGATAATTTGAGGGGTAGCATTTTTCTAGTAACATGTGAGCGATCACGGGATTTAGTGAATGCAGGTAAACAGAGTCATAAAACCAGCCCAGAACGGGAACTTCAAGAGACAATAGTCTCGTAAATAGTCACGCAGGCCTCACCCAGACATGCCATTAGCTCAGTGGATCAAGAATAGGCTTCTGCAAACTCAGGCCTCTATCACTTCCTTCTTTTTTCCTCAGCTCAACTGCCCTCAGCGGGGGGAGAATATGTCCGGGCTCTAACTCCGTAATGGCGGAGACACGGAGGGGTCTCTATGCTGGTGGAGTGATCCCCATAACTCCCCACATTTTTCCTCTGCCCCCTTTTGCTTATGTGAAAACGGTGTGCTTCTCAATATCCCACCTTCTCCCCTTTAAATTTGGAGCCCTCAAAATCATCTTTGGAGAAAGGCATAGACCTGTCTCCACAGTACATCCTTAGCTTTGGCAAAGAATCTAAAACAATTGAGACTTGTCTCATCGTTTTCCTTGATGGACAGTAGTATATTTCAAGACTCCTCAGGAACACACTATGATATTGATTGGGCTTAAGGAGAAATATAATATGTCAGATCATCTCACATGAAGCTCCACGATCTTCTCCAGTAGAAAGGTACACTTAGAGGGATGTGCATTTCTTTAACAGATCAGTAGGTATGGCGTCTTTTACCCTGCTGTCTTCTTCAAAGCCCATTCCAGCAATGTGGAAGTTGGGTGATGTTTGCAATAGCACTCTGTTGCAGCAAACTCTTTTGCTTAGGAACTTGAGAGATTGTGCTTTTAAGGTAAAACAATCCCCCACCTATGCTGTTCATTCCCTTACAGCAGATGATTTCCCTTACGGTTTCCCACAGGCTTCCCAAATGTCTTGGTTTGCATATTTTTTACTTGGTTCTTGATTCAGAAGACTCGTATATGTAGAGTTTTAGGCTCCTCATGCATATTTCGACTTTCCATTTGGCATTTTGGCAGGGATGCAAGACTTCAATTACCTTAGCAGCAACTGTTTTGAGATCACCGTGGAGCTTAGCTGTGAGAAGTTCCCACCTGAAGAGACTCTGAAGACCTACTGGGAGGATAACAAAAACTCCCTTATTAGCTACCTCGAGCAGGTAAACACAGTCCCTAGCATAAAATGCAAGAGTTAGAAGCATTTAAACCTGCCACACAATGGTCTTGTAAGAAGAGTCCAGGGGAATCCATCTGGTGCAGAATGAGAACACCGCATTTGAAAGGCAGGGGTCAGCAGTGTTTCAGTTAGGCTTTTATTTGTCGTAGGTTTTGTGGCTCGTGACTATTCACCAAGAACTGACTAAACTGGAGAGGTGTAGAGAAAAGATGTAGAATCTTGTTTTCGTTTGTATTATTCTAAGCAAGGGCAATCCTAGGACTCTCTCCCACCCTGATCACTTGAGGCATCCCAGGCAGAGCCAGGACAAAGTGAGGCAAGCGAGGCACCTAGAATGCAAATTTTCAGGAGGATTTTCTTCTCAGGGGCCTGCGAGTACAGGATTAGCACTTGAGAGTGAATGTCTCCATAAGTTTTGAGCTTTACAGGCCTCATCTTTCTCACCCTAGACTCAGCTGCATCCCGGGCAATAATAATAATAATGAGTTATGTTTACTGGTTATTTACTATTTCCCAGGCATTATTCTAAATGCCTTTTATGTAATAATAAGTGCATTTAATCCCCACAACAACCTTATAAGGGAAGTTACCATCATCGTCATCAAATCATCACTAAATTAAAGATAAGGAATCAGGGATACAGAGAAGTTAGACAGCTCACCTGAAATTGCTTAGCTAGAATCTGAATCCAGGGCATCTGTTTCCAGAATCACCATACTATACTGCCTTTCAGAACAGAGGCTTGGATCTTTACCAGAGAGTCATTTATGTAGCCATTCCAATGGGATCCACATAGAATTGTGGGGAATCTCACCATCTGCCAGAATAAAATCCTTCACCTACTCTGGCCAGTCCCCTGCCAACTACACCCCCTGTATAGTGTGTAGACATTGGCACCAGTGGCAGTGGCGGGGGAAGCACCTAAAAGAGTCTGTTCATTCCTGCAGGGCTTTGACAGCCTTCAAATTTTATTCTGAATGTGGCCATTTACACCCAAAGTCAAGTAGACTGATGTTAGTTTCATGTGCCAATGAATAGTCCAGACCAATGTGTTAAGCTAATTTGGCATAAACAAATGCCGTTAAAGAAACACTTATGTATTTATATGTATATATGTACATATAAACATATACATATAAGATCAACACTTTTTTTAAAGTAAAACCAGGAGTTGAATCCAGTTTCTTTCTCCACTGTTGCAAGGCCCTGTTGCAGTGGTCCCTATGTCTTTCTGTAGCCTCCCTTGAAGAAAGGCTGCTCTACCAAAAAAATAGAAAAAAAAAAAAAAAAAGAAAAGCAAAAGCAAAATCAGCATAGGATTTCTTTTACACATGCCAAATATTTGTATATTGTAATACCTTACCGGGGACTATCATGGAATAGACCCACTGATGACAGACCGTGATTAAAACACTCATTCCACAGGATTTGTAAACAATCAATAGATTACTGCTGCGTGTTAGCTTAAAAAGATATTTTCCAATAACTAAAACTAAGGATAAGTAGTCCACAATGACCCTAGAACAACTTTGATGGGAATCCCTACAGAATGTCTCCTTTGAGGAGAGCTGTATTTGGATGGATCTTCCAAGAGCGAAGTTGATGGAAAAATACGTTTCTAGATAGAGCAAGTAAGATGGGACTGACTGGGGTGTTCTCCACTTAGATATCAAAGAATGCCTCCTTAATAAAGTGCTTTTAATTTTATGTATATATTTTTGCAACAAAAATTTATTGACCAGTTTCGCATCCCAGGCATTCTGTGAGGCACTGGGGCTAGTGACCGCCCTCAGGAAGGTTTCACACTAGTGCTGTCAGAAACATGATTACCTAATCACAAGGCAGGAGGATAACTGGCAGAAAAAAAAAAAAAGGCTTAGCTACAAGGAGCAATGGCAGTACACAGAAGGGGACCTAACCCAATCATGGGAGTTTGGAAAAGGCCCCTTGGAGCTGTACCATAAGACTTACTAACGTTGATGCCAATAAAATCATCATTCTGATCAACAATTTAAAAACAGGCTTAGCCGGGCGCGGTGGCTCACGCCTGTAATCCCAGCACCTTGGGAGGCCGAGGCGGGTGGATCACGAGGTCAAGAGATCGAGACCATCCTGGTCAACATGGTGAAACCCCGTCTCTACTAAAAATACAAAAAATTAGCTGGGCATGGTGGCACGTGCCTGTAATCCCAGCTACTCAGGAGGCTGAGGCAGGAGAATTGCCTAAACCCAGGAGGCGGAGGTTGCGGTGAGCCGAGATCGCGCCATTGCACTCCAGCCTGGGTAACAAGAGCGAAACTCCGTCTCAAAAAAAAAAAAAAAAAAAAAAAAAGAAACAGGCTTAGCTGCTGTTGAAATCATCTGTTAGTTCTTGAGAAAAAATATAATACAAAACAAATAAAACACATCTTATTACCATCAAGGAAAAGGAGATTTGTCATATTTATGGTGGCAGGTGGGCATGCATCCAATTCCTCTAACAGTGATATCAATTTATGTATAAATAAGCTAAAAAGAAAAGGGATAAACTTATACAGTCCTGTTTTCTGCCACTTGGAATAAGAATTTGCTCTGTCCACAGATCCACGTGATCTACCTTGATATGGCATTGCCATTATGATGCAAGCTGTGTCGGATCAGTGAGTGGTATTTATAATCAGCTAATCCAGCTTGCATCATAGAACGCTCCAGTTTAGGGAAACAAAGGCTGATGAAAAATCAGTGAGGGCTGCCAGAAGTTCTGTGTTGTAATTGTTGTCTTGACAATGGTGGTGATTAGTCATTAAACACCTGGGCCTAAAATCTAAGCTTGGACTAGTTTACAACTCATGGAAAATAGGTGATTAGGAGATCTACTTCTGTAATTGTTTGAGAGGAAATCCCTTGCAGAGTTTTAAAGAGATGTTTGCAGGTGCTAGAACTGTAAATCTCATTAAAGAGTTTGCTAAGGAGAAGAGCCTCCCTTCCACTCAATAGCTTTGGAACAGTCTAGTTCACAAAATTCTCAAAGAATTTCTTAAAGAATGGTTGATGGGCACCTGCATCAGACTGATCAAGAGTTCTTATTAAAAATGAATTTCCTCTCCTACCATTAAATCACACTCTCTGCAGTGCAGAACCCAAGAATCTTCATTTGCAGCAAGCTCTCTGGGTGACATTAAGTACACGAGGGTTTAGGGACTACTGATGTAAACAGTTCTAGCAACAGTGGGTAATCTTCTGGATGCTTTTTCAGCTTTCACTGAAACTGGGATGTCTGCGAATCTGGGGAGTGATCATTGCAGGTAGCACAAGTGTAGTATAACGGCTTCTCCAGGCATGAGTGGAATTTGGACTTTTGTGATTTCTTTTGCAAAAGTCATACAATCCGAGTTTTCCAGTCTGAATTCATGGGGAGTTGACACAGCCCATACACATCTACTGAGATTTATTTCTACACTGGAATTTTTCAAACAGAAAAGTTGACATATCACAGACATTTACTTCTTTTACTATTTGTTAAACTGCATACTGCAATTTAAGCATTGGATTGCAGAGGCAGAAAAAAGCAAAGCCATTAATATTAACCGAATATATTTGTGTCTAATACAGGCAAATAATATGTTCTTGTAGTGATAACTGACTTACTTTACAGTGAGGTAGAAATTAGAAACTTTCTTTCTTTTTTTTTTTTTTTGAGATGGAGTTTCACTCTTGTTACCCAGGCTGGAGTGCAATGGCGCGATCTTGGCTTACCGCAACCTCCGCCTCCTGGGTAGCTGGGATTACAGGCACGTGCCACCATGCCCAGCTAATTTTTTGTATTTTTAGTAGAGACAGGGTTTCACCATGTTGCCCAGGATGGTCTCGATCTCTTGACCTCGTGATCCACGCGCCTCAGCCTCCCAAAGTGCTGGGATTACAGGTGTGAGCCACCACTCCTGGTCTAAAGGACTTTTATTATGATATCCTTGTTAATTAACAGTAGCCATATAAGGGATACAAAGATGACCAAATTTAAAAGAGAGTGAGTTTTGAAATGCGCCAGGACTAGAACTTTACAAATATGACACTTTTTTTTTTATGATTTGGAAGGTACTAAAGTCTTTTTTTTTTTTTTGGACTCAGACAAGATATTAATTTTCATTTCTCTAAGGAAAGGCAGAATAAAATGCACAAAAAATTTAGTGGCCTTTTGTGCGTGTCTTGATTGTTAAACAATGGGGATTTACAATATTTGCTGGAAAATAAGGAACTCTTGATATGAAACATATTTAAGGTCATTTCTATAAATTTACAGGTCATATGAATTTTTTGGTTGTTCTTGACATTTACAGATACACCGAGGAGTTAAAGGATTTGTCCGAGACCTTCAAGGTAATCCAATTGCCAATGCCACCATCTCCGTGGAAGGAATAGACCACGATGTTACATCCGGTGGGTCTTTGCCACAATCTGGAGGCTCTAGCGTTAAGTACACGAGCATAATTACTAATTATCGTACTTATAAGTCTTATATTCTCCTAAGATAAACAAATAGCCCGAGTCACCACTACAGGCATCTCTCAACTTTGACCTGGTGGAGTTTTACTTGTGGAATCAGGCCGAGTGGAGCCCAGGACGGCTGCTGCGTTAGAAATCTAAGTGCAGCAGATGGCGCCCTCTCCTCAGCTACCTCGCCCCAGAGCAGGGAGGTGGTGCCACTCATGCTGATTCTCCGCGGCTCTTCAGGCAAAGGAAAAGGAGCTGCTGGAGTTAAAATACCAGTGACTTTCTCGTCTCTGTTAAAAAGTGCTAATGAGCTGCGAAAGGGGAGACCGAAGGAAGGAGCGGGAAGGGGAAGGAAGAAAACTGCTGCGGGTTGTGTGCCTAAAAATTCTCACACATTTTTACATTTAATCCATATAATAAATCCGCAGGGATTCAAGGTTAAACAATAATTTATAGGATTGAAGTGTGATGTTAGTTACTTCTAGGTTTTGAGCTCCATTTCCGTTTTCCCAGTGTGGGAAAAATGATGTATTTTTCTGGCAGATCTACCCACTGCCATTCATAAACACTGATCCAGGTCATTTTAGTTTGACATTTGTTGAGATCTTTTCAATAACGACAGCTTTTTCTTTTTAGCTATAAACTACGACTTTTTTTAGACCTTATGATGATTAACCTTTAACTTATGTCCCAAACCACTCTGTATCATCACCTCTTTCTTAACCTTCACATTTACAGCTTGGGTTTTTAAAAAAAGTCTTTAAAAAGTTTGTCCTCTAAAACTCCATTCTTTATGTATCAACAGCCCACTAGGTGCCAGCCAGTATGCCAGAATCTGTGCCAAGATCTTACCCCCTTAGCTGGGAGGGTGAAATCCGGCGGTAGTATCCCTGCCACAAGAAACCTATCTGTTAGTCCTAAAGTATCATACAAATAATTTATTTTCTCTGCATTCCATGATATGAAACGTTTAGGAAAATCTAACCTAGGGAATAAATGGGTGGAAAGAAATGAACTCAGAAGAGGGGCTCTAGGATACTCCAGGTTTTCAGTGGCAAGGTGATGCTAAGAAGGAACCAGCAACAGAAGTGAAGGTAGAAAGAAAATGAAGTGTGTTGTCCTGGAGGCCTTAAAGTGCTTCAGGAAGTTGTGAGTGAAAAAGCACCAACTAAGATGAACCTTGTGAATGAATCCTTGGATTCAGCAGTTCAGAGAATCTTGACAAAATCTATTCAGTGGTGTGAGTGGTGGGAGCTTGATTGGACTGGGTTCAAGAAAGAATAAGAGAAGAGCCATTCTGAGATTGAGAACGTGGACAAACCTTTCCAGAAATTTTGCTATAAAGCAAAGAAGACAATTGAGCACTAGCTGAAGGAGATGTGGGTTTAGAGGTAGATTTGACGATATGGTAATGGGGCTTAATTTTTTCTGACTGTACCTATTTTTGCAATGAAATAAGATGTAAAGTATGAACCGGCAGTGAGGATGAACAGGATGTGTAGTGGTGTTAGGAAAAAGGAGGAGGTGTGAAGTGTCTATGAAGACCTTGGACCTCAAAGTGTGGCCTCTGCTCGCAGCCTTATCATTGCCCTCGGACTGGTCAGGAATGCAGAACCCAGGAGCTGGAATCAGATACTGCATTTTACCAAGTTTCCCAGGTTTGCGCTCAAGTTTGAGAATCACTGACTTAAGAAAATGGTAATTTCAATGGACTAGAGTACCCAATGTATTCTAAGTCTTTAGAAATCTAAATTTCTAACTGTGGCCTCAGAGATCCTGAGGGCACTACCTTTGGGCCACACACCGTGAAAGAATCTCTGACCGTCAAGTCTTCATCTGGCAAGAGTCAAAACATGATGGTTGTATGTTCTGATCCTGCTGCCTGCGGACTTCATCTGTCTTTTCACCTGTGTGGCTCCTGATGTGATTAGAAGGTCTATGATCTTCTGAGGTTTATTAGACATTTTTACATTGATATCTGTGAAGTAGCTATAAGAAATGAAGCCTGCAAAGAGAGTTTCACACCCTATTCAATAAAATTTCATTAAATTCCCCATATATTTACTTCAAAAATAGAGAATCAAAAAAGTTGAACTGAGCTAGACTGGGTATTCCTTAGATGATATAATTATGCATTTTATAATTCTGCCTATTTCATGTGCTTTGTGATTTGATATTCTGCTTTCCTACAGCAAAGGATGGTGATTACTGGAGACTGCTTATACCTGGAAACTATAAACTGACAGCCTCAGCTCCAGGTTATCTAGCAATAACAAAGAAAGTGGCAGTTCCTTATAGCCCTGCTGTTGGGGTAAGTTATCAGAATAATAGCCAAGCATTATAACAAGAATTAAGCATTTATCATTGTCAGGCATACTGAAGTGACTTGTATTTAATCTTCATACTAGCCCTATGAGGTGGGTAACATTGTTATCGCCATTAAACAGATTAGAAAACTGAGCAAAGTCAATATCAAGCTTTATTTATTTATTTATTTTTTTGAGACGAAGTTTCGCTCTTGTTACCCAGGCTGGAGTGCAATGGCGCGATCTCTGCTCACCGCAACCTCCGCCTCCTGGGTTCAGGCAATTCTCCTGCCTCAGCCTCCTGAGTAGCTGGGATTACAGGCACGCGCCACCATGCCCAGCTAATTTTGTGTATTGTTAGTAGAGATGGGGTTTCACCATGTTGATCAGGATGGTCTCGATCTCGTGACCTCGTGATCCACCCGTCTCGGCCTCCCAAAGTGCTGGGATTACAGGCGTGAGCCACCGCGCCCGGCAATATCAAGCTTTATTACTACTTCTCAGTTTTTGAAGAGATTTACAAGAAAATGAAATAAAACTTTTAAAAATTAAATTTTTGTTTGCTAACCTTGATTTCAATCTACATGGGATTCTGTTCCATTTATCTTTTTATCTTTAAAACCTAGCACAGTGCCTTTCTCAATAAATATTTGACCAAAAAAAGATGCCATAAAAGAAAATTTTAGATGCTAGCCAAACATTTATTTGGAATATTCTATGTGCAAGGCTCTCTGTGCTAAGTACTATCAAAAACCATATCTTATTTAAGTAGATCTCATTTGTTTGTTAGGAAGGTGATGGTGATAAGACCAAAATTTCTCTTAGAGCAAAATGTACTACTATCTTTGTATTATATTTACTACAGTCTTTGTATTATATTCCTGGGACCATGGGAATACTTGTAGGATTTCTTGAAAGTCTACAAGGCTTACTTGAAAAGAATTTATTATTTTTTTGTTTATGCACCGAAAACCTGGAGTATAAATGCTCGGTTTTTGCAAACAAAATATCTTGAGTTTTTGACTGGTATATGACTTTGATTCTGTGCATGTCTACATTGGGCCGTATATGTATTAAAATCAAGAAGTATGTTCGGGTAACGGAAACCTAGAAAAATTGCCCCAGGAGCAAGTCGTAAAGGATCAACTATTTTGATCCTTTGTCTTTTTGGCATGTATTATGTAAGGATGTAGTGAAGGTAATCACGTTCCAAGATAACCAGGCGTTTAAGTGGCCAAATCAAGAAACTCTTGGTTCCATCTGGAATGGGGCCTGAGGGGGATTGGAGTTGGGGATTGCCTACTTTGAATAGCCTTTTACACGGAGTGTGTGGCTTCTCCATAGACCTGATGAAGACTACTATTCACAAAGGGAGTGGCTTGGACCCATATGTGCTTTTGTCAGTTTCTTTAATAAATTCAAGATTTTGTAAAGCAGAACCTTGTAGTTTGGGATACCAGCACGCTGAATTGTATCCTTCCACATTCCCTCAGCTATTAGGAGAAGATTCAAGGCTGACAGGAGGTGCTCACTAAATAGCCAAAGGCAGAAAATTAACTATAAGTTACATCTTTTTGGTTTTTCTTTTTTCAGATGGAGTCTCACTCTGTTGCCCAGGTTGGAGTGCAGTGGCACGATCTCGGCTCACTGCAACCTCTGCCTCCTGGGTTCAAGGGATTCTCCTGCCTCAGTCTCCTAAGTAGCTCGGATTATAGGCACGCTCCACCATGCCTGGCTAATTTTTATATTTTTAGTAGAGACAGGATTTCACCATGTTGGTTGGGCTGGTCTCAAACTCCTGGCCTCAGGTTATCTGCCTGCATCAGCCTCCTAAAGTGCTGGGATTACAGGCGTGAGCCACTGCACCTGGCCAGTTATACCTTTTTATGAAAAGAAGAGACTGGAGCTGGAATTTTGTTGAATTATATCTGTCTTCAAAGCTATTAAATCAAAGCACATTTCAAACATAAGGCTTTTGAATTTTTTTCCCCCTGAAAGTATCTTTTGTTTATCACAAGAGCTTTTTTTTTTTTTTTTGATTATTTACTTTAATTCAGGTGACTAGATTGAGTGTAAACTGCTTTTACATTTTTTAAAATTTCAATTTAAATAAACACATGCAGTTTGATAAAATAATATGCTCCTGATTTTCTCGTTTAGGTTGATTTTGAACTGGAGTCATTTTCTGAAAGGAAAGAAGAGGAGAAGGAAGAACTGATGGAATGGTGGAAAATGATGTCAGAAACTTTGAATTTTTAAAAAGGCTTCTAGTTAGCTGCTTTAAGTCTACCTATATAATGTAGTATGATGTAATGTGGTCAATTTTTTTTAGATTTTGTGCAGTTAATACTTAACATTGATTTATTTTTTAATCATTTAAATATTAATCAACATTACTTAAATAGGCTCTTAGGTAAAAATATAAGAACTTCATCTATTTCATTCTCTTACATAGTATTCATTTTCCTATGTATATATATTACACAAAAAGTATAGAAAAGATTTAAGTAATTTGCCATCCTAGGCTTAAATGCAATATTCCTGGTATTATTTACAATGCAGAACTTTTTAAGTAATTCTAGCTTTTAAAAATTAGTGAAGTTATTTTACATTGGTGACAGTGTCACATAATGGATGCTATTGAAAAGGTTAACAGATACAGCTCGGAGTTGTGAGCACTCTACTGCAAGGCTTAAATAGTTCAGTAGAAATTGTCATTTTTTTCTTGTGCTGACTAACTATAAGCATGATCTTGTTAATGCATTTTTGGTGGGAGGAAAAGATACATATTTACAAAGAGGTTTTATGAAAAGAATAAAAATCGACTTCTCGCTTGTACATATAGGGTCAACACTATTATATTATTTAGTCTATTAACACTGCCTAAAAGCTTAGGGTTTTCTCTTGGTTGTAGAGTGGCCCGGAATTGCATTCTGAATGAATAAAGGTTTAAAAAAATCCCCAGGGTGTGTATTTTAATTCTCTGAGATGTTTGGTCTAGCATTGTGGTCTTGTGATACAAAAATGTATCCTCTTCATAGTGGCTTCTCCTGTATTCCTCCCATACATTTTCAAATGTGTTAAGCGACTGCTGTAAGCCGAGTACTGCAAAGTCTATGTATATTACTGTGGCAGGCAAAGGGTTCTGATTTTGGACACAACCTTTAAATAAATGACACACAAATTAATGTTTGGACGCAAACTCTAAGTAACACGCAAGTTAATTTGTAGTTATGCATTGTGATAAGTAAAATGACAAAAAAGAGTAGGGTACAGAGAGAAAGAATGACAGAGCAACTTCAGTTAGACTGGATGAGGGGAGCTAGGGATTGCATCTTAATATAACACCCTGGAATATTGACTGGGTATGAGCAATGCAGAGTGCCTGAGGTAGGAGTATGTGTGTGTGTGTGTGTGTGTGCATGGTGGGGGTGGTGTGGTTGATCAATGCTGCAAGTACAAGTTTTGGTTAAAATCGTGCTGGTATCATAATAGGCCCCCAAATAGATCATGGGTTAAACACAGTGGAAGTGTATTTTTTGCTCAGGTACCTGTGCTGAACGGAAGAAGGAAAGATGGGGTCGTTTTTCTTCACACAGTCTGAGACCACGTTCTGGGATTCATTCTGACAGAAGATCGTCCATCTTCTGCACATGTCCACCAAAGCTGCATCGGCAGTCATCTCCCTTGCAGCCAACGGAAAGGGAGAAAGAGCAATGGGAAGAATGTAGAGGGGTTCTTGTGGCAGGCCTGGGGGTGGTATGCATTACTTCTCTTCACATCATATTGCCTGGGATTGTACATTCTTTGGCCACAGTAACTGCAAGGGAGTCTGGGAAAGGTAGTCTAGAAGGGCGCCCAGGTAGGTGAGGAGAAGTGGACTTTGGGGAACATCTAACAGTCTTTGCCGGATAGACAGAATAGCAGGTGCAAAGGCATTGGGGTAGAAAACGTGGCTTGAATGAGACTGAAGAAGGACAGAATGAAGGAGCAGAAAGATGGGAGAGGTGGGAAGTAAATCCTAGGAGCTTGACAGAGACAAAATCAAGCAGGACCTTATGGATTAGAATTGAGGAGTTAGTATTTTTGTTCTTAGAATCATTACATGTTCTTACACTCGGAAGGGATGTGACCTAACTTATGTTTTAAAGATTATCTGGCTGCTGTGTAGAGACTAGAAGCAAGAATAGAGACCAGTGGGGAAGGTGTTGCAGGGGCTTAAAGAAAGGGTGACTTGGATCAGATTGTGGCAAGAGATGAGAAGCGGGTGGGTTTGTGACATGTGTCTACACAGGTAGAATTGACAGGCCTTGACGGAGAGGGAGCTGTCAATGATGGCACTGTGTTTCTAGTTGAGCAATGGGTGCACAACCTGTGGCCTATTGGAGAAGCAGCAAATTGGGAAGGTGAGAAGAAAAAGATTTTGATATAGAAAATTTTAAGAGATACAAGTGGAGGAGCTGGGTATGTGATTGGATATTCTATGTATGAAGGTCTAAAAAGAGGTCTAGGCTGGGTGCAGTGGCTCACGCATGTAATCCCCGGACTTTGGGAGGCCGAGGCGGGTAGATCACCTGAGGTCAGAAGTTGGAGACCAGCCTGGCCAATGTGATGAAACCCCATCTCTACTTAAAATACAAAAATTAGCCAGATGTGGTGTTGCCTGTAAGCCTAGTTACTTGGGAGGCTGAGGCAGGAGAATCGTTTGAACCCGGGAGGCGGAGGTTGCATTGAGCCTAGATTGCTCCACTGCATTCCAGCCTGGTAGACGGAGTGAGACTATAAATAAATAAATAAATAGGGGCCTAGAATTAGAGATGGAGATTTGAGTGTACAGATGGTTTCAGACCTAAAATGGATTGACTTATGATTGTTTTGAACTTTACAATGTGTTTATCCAAACCTAAACACATCATAAGTTGAACTTCTTGTGCTTATGATAAAGTTTTGGCTTCTATTGAATGTGTATCACTTTAGCACCATTATAGATTTTAAAAAATCATAAGTCTAACCATTATAAATTGGGAACCATCTGCTGTGTTGCCAGCATTAAATATATTTTTGACTTATAATATTTTTAACTTACAATGGGTTTATTGTGCCATAATCCCATCATAAAATAAGGACTCTGTGATTGCCATTTACATATGGTGGCCAAATAATTTAATCCTCCAAACCAGGGCAGCTTTGAAAATGAAAGGGGCATGATTGATCATGCCAGGACAGCAGATATGATCCAGAGTCATCTGGGGCAAACTTGGGAAGAGAGTACTCCCCACACAGGTGAACTTTAAAGCCACGAGAAGATATAAAATTGCCTAAGAGAAGCCCACAGAGTGAGAAGAAAAATGAGATTGAAACTGAGCTCTGAAGAGCTTCAAAATTTTGCTTCTCAAGGTTTAGATGAGACAGTATGCTACTGTAAGAAGCAACTCCAAATCTTAGTGTTCTAACTTAACAGGAATTTATTTTCCATGCAAAGTCTGTAGGTCCGAGTAACTCTCCAGGAACTTTGTGCTGCCTGCTGTGACTCAGTTACGTAGAATGCTTCCACCTGTGGCTCTGCCATCTCAGCCAAAGGTTTCCTCAGTCTCTTGTGTGGGTAGCAGAAGAAGATAACGGGCCACATCTGCCCACAGCTCACAAGTCAGAGCTGGTTACATGGCCTTGTCTAACCACAGTGTTTGGTAAGCACTGTCACTCCTGTAGTCCTCTCTCTGCTGCCAACACAACTTTGCTCTCCTTTTCCCAAATATAGGACTCACTTTACAAGGGAGACAGCTTAAACTCACATCAGATCATGGCTTTGAGTGTCAATTTCAGGATCTCTGAGTGATCTCACAACAGTCTCTGTGTCAGGTCTGTATGTGGCCAGTCTGTTTCAGGGATGAGTAAAATCAGAAAACAGGTAAAATGCATCCCTCACCCCCAGTGTTCAGTGGTAGAACAGGATCAAGACAATCTGAGTAAACACGTCCACCCGATGCGGTGAGGAACGAGAGGGGCCCAGTATTCAGGTCTGCAGCAACTCAGAAATCTTGCCAAGCAAATACTTTATGGGCCTCCTATTTTGGGGGTGGAAAATGTTTCTGGTTTCAGAATGCATTCTATACTTTGGCAAGAGCTTTCTGTTTTTACTGTTCTCCGTGGCCTTGACTTTGCTCTCTTCAACTTCCCTCTGTTCCCTTGGGACCTAGATTGGTGGAGATCCTGACCTGCATAGCTGTACCATCTGGAATGCGGGACCTCCCCACTCACTGCAGAAGAGAGGAGAGGCTGGATCTAAGGAGTGGACCTTCTCATTGCCTTAGTCTGGAGGTGACACATGTCACTTCTGCTCACATTTTGTTGTCCAGGACTAGTCACATGGCTTTGCCTAACTGAACAGAATGCGGGAAATGTACGGGAGGATGCAGGATATGTCTCCACCACAGGGCCACATAGGCCAGATGGACCACCCATTTGAACGTTAGAAGGAAGGTGTTAGTTCCATGTAGTCTTGTCCTTTACCCGTTTATCTTGACATAGGGCTTCAAAACTCCCTGTCCTGGTCGTGCTGTTAACATGCTCTGCTTTTATCTAATGGAGTGAGGGACATAGAATTGAACACTGTTGGGAAGGAAATTTCTTTCCCTGGGCTCATGTTTCTGTGTTGAAGGACCTCCATTGAAATAAAACTCATGGCCTGTAGCCCCACCCCTCACACACTTCTTCCAGCAGAGAAATCAGTTACCCGATTGCTAGGTGATGACAGGGGTGCTAATTGGGTAGAACAACTCAACCAAAGGACTGTCAATTTTCCATTTTCCTGCCTAGAAGCAGTTCCAAACTTTCCTTTGGGTGCAGAGGTAGGCTTTGGGTGTGTATTGGGATAGAGGAGAGAGTTGGCAGTCACAGAGTATTAACAGGATCTTTGGTTCACAAATCTAATGTCATTTTCTCCAATCAGTTTTTCAGTAATAAAGCTGACAGTTTAACCTCTGTCTGTCTATTGATCTCCTGTGTTTTATTTTTCAATTGCTTCTGAACTTAGGAGTAGAAGAAATGGGCAACTTATGCTGAATGCCTAATTTTTTTAAAGAGGCATTAAATATGTAGTATTTTAGATTTGTGACTCTTTTTTTTTTTTTTTTTTTTTTTTTTTTTTTAATAAAGTGGGGCTGGGTGCGGTGGCGCATACCTGTAATCCCAGCACTTTGGGAGGCCAAGGCGGGTGGATTGCCTGAGTTTAGGAGTTCAAGACCACCCTGAGCAACATGGTGAAATCCTGTCTCTACTAAAAAAATATACAAAAATGAGCCAGATGTGGTGGTGCACACCTGTAGTGCCAGCTACTTGGGAGGCTGAGGCAGGAGAATTGCTTGAACCCAGGAAGCGAAGGTTTCAGTGAGCCAAAATTTCACCACTGCACTACAGCCTGGGCGATAGAGCAAGAATCCATCCCCACCTGCAAAAAAAAGTGAAATTGCTTTAGGTAAGAAAAATAAGAAGAGAAGGGGACTGAGCAGTTGATTTTAACAAATAATGAACATTATTTTGACCTTTGTTTTTTTTTCCCCTCACCGAGAATGAAAATCAGACACATTACTATGGAAAAATAGCTAATCTGAACTCATATTTTGATTTCCAGTTTTTCACATAAACAAAGGTAAACATTACTTGCAGAAAGGGAGGCATGAACGTTGACATTCATGTTTTATTTATACAGACAACTTCTGAAATCTTTCCATGATTTGGTGTTGTGGGAGGCTGAAAAACCATCATTTGTTCCAACATATTGCTCAACTTGTCTTTTAAAAATTCGCATGATGACTGTCTTCTGTGGTTAGGACTAGATGGCACTTGAGACAAATACCCCAAAAATGTCAAGATAGAATATACCTAAGCTTTTACGTCTCACCTTGTAAATACACCGCATCCTGGTTTTGCTGTCCTTAAGTAAACATCTTTCTAGGCATTTATAAATGGTCTGATTCTTTACTTTTTCATTTTTTCTCCTAAACTATCAGCCTGTGAATCAACTCAGTTATGACTTGAACTTCTAAGGTAGTACGTAATTCTAGTTTTAATTTAAATCACTGCAAAATTCCCTGAGGATCACTGTTTTTCAAAACAGGTCAAAGATTTCGCTTAGCTGGGTTATCAGTGTTACCCAAGCTGATATTGACTATGGTTTGCAACGATGACTCAGAAAAGAAAAATCCCCTTGATGAAGCTTACTGGAAATTTTCACGATGCCAGGGGCCACAAGGCTGTAAGCTGTTGGAGGCTGCCATAGCTTCTTTGACCTCTTACACAGATTATCCGATCTTAGCTCTTTTAGTATTCTACCTCCTTCCTTTTCCTTTCTCCATTCTTTTCTTTTGAAGATTAATTCAGCAATTACTAAATGCTCACCCTGTGTTCTCTACCAGGAATTCCAGTAGTACTTTGCTATGGTCTATGATCATCACCACCATCGCTGTAATCATCATCACCATCACTGCCATCCTCACCATGACCGAGTGTGTGTCGTATGCTGCACTCTGCGCTAGGCACTTGAAGTGCAGTGCTTTGAAACCTGACTACAGTGTTGTAAGCTGAGAGGTGGTGCAGCTTTCCTACTCAGCAGATGAAGAAAGAGATTCAGAATTTAAGTTAAACTCCCTACTTCACACAGCTGGAATGTGGCAGAGCAAGATTACAGCACACGTCTGCCTTACTTCTGGTCCATCCTGTTTCCACCTTACCTCACTTCTTATAGCACGGCCGGGAAAGAATCGTGTACTTCTTCATTAAACGTATCTTTGTTTCATATCCTTTTGACTCTTCACATATGCTGATTGCTGTACTTTGGGCTTCGGGGAAGTATTTATTACCTATTTTGAAAGAAGGCCCTTTAAAGATGATTTTAAAACATTTTTCGAGTAAATGCAATAGCTCTTGTTTATTGCTTCCTGCCATGTGGAATTACTGTAAATCCAATTAGTTTGGTCAAGTTCCCCGTAGACGTGTTGTTTGGCACAGATGATATGTTTGGTGCTGACATTCTGCAGTAGAGACACGTTTCAGGATTTGCCAGGGTGGGGGGAAGAACAGGGCAGCTGAGGAGAGACACGCCTGGCATCACTACTGCCTCCTAGTCTCACACCTCCCCTGAGAGGGAAGGGGTTTCCTGGAATGCCCCCTCACCCGCAAGTTTTGGTTGCTGACTTTCTGTCTGTTTTGAAGTTATAGTCAGGCAGGCAGCAGCCGAGGTGAAGTTGGAGTGTACATTGAGTTTGAAGAGTCCTGAAGTCAGGAAAAAATTAATGTAGACAACACTTGAAAATACAGGGACATAGACCTTTAGCATGCATAGTGGGGCTTCCTCTCCTGGGCAAAGGTTTCCTGTCAGTGTACAGTGTGGAAGGAAGGCTGCAAGGAGGGTCCTGTGGTGCACATACTGAATGAACTAATATATATAAAGCACTTAGAAAACTGCCTGGCATGTAGCAAGTGCTCAATAAATGCAATTACTATTATTATTACTCAAAGCTGTGTCACTACTGTTGCTCAAAATGTGTTTTTACTTTTAGTGCTACTGCTTTTATTACAAGGCAAGTTGTGAGATTTGGTCCTTAAAAACTAGAATCATGGAAGAAACCCAGGTTAAAGACCCAGCGGTGGGGCCAGTGCTTGGACAAGAGGTGAAAGTCTAGTTATCAGAAGAGTGATAGTGTAATACTGGGTTATAGATAAGAATCTTAGAGCTGTTATACACCCCTGTGTTACACATCAAGATGGGTCTAGGGACCTGCAGTTGGCTGGAGCCTCCTGGTGGGATTCAGTGAGAAGCAAATAGGTAAGAAAACTGGCTGCCTGTTATATGAAAAGCTATTTTTTTTTTTTTTTTTGGAGATGGAGTCTCACTCTGTCACCCAGTCTGAAGTGCATTGGCACTATCTCAGCTCACTGTAACTTCCGCCTCCCGAGTTCAAGCAATTTTCCTGCCTCAGCCTCTCAAGTAGCTGGGATTACAGGCACCCGCCACCGCACCCAGGTAATTTTTTTGTATTTTTAGTAGAGACAGGGTTTCACCATGTTGGCCAGACTGGTTTTGAACTCCTGACTTCAAGTGATCTGCCTGCTTTGGCCTCCCAAAGTGCTAGGATTGCAGGTGTGAGCCACTGAGCCTGGCCAAAGCTAATGTTTAGTAATAGTTTGAATGTCAAAGCAGTATTTGAATAAGTTAAAATCATTTTAATAATTATTTATATTTAGTCTCCTCATTGCTGTGTAATTGACAACTATTTAATATTAAGGCCAGAATGATACGATGAGAAAAGAGAGATAAAACCACAATGCATTTATATTTCCAGAATTGTGAGCTTAGTGTCCACTCTGCATTGTTAGAAGCTGCTTGGAAGAGTTGGCCTTTCTGAAATGTTATCACCTAAGGGTCCACGTGGAGATGACAGTGATAGAAGATGAAGAAATTCTGTCCCGATGTTCTGGGTAACTGGAATGTGAATATCCACAGATATTTACTGAAAGAATGAATGCACGCTGAGAGAAGGAGCACAGCAGAAGGTGAGCAGCACATGCCTGAACAAAGATGGCCCAACATTCACCTGTAAATAAAATCAGAGCCGCATTAGCAGCGTGCAATCGGACACTTACTGGGCAAAAAACCCTTGCTGATGAAATAGCCATAACGTTTTACTTTAGAGACACTTCAATATCGCTGCTGCAATTGCTACAAAACTGGGGGAAATGTGGTCTTTTCCTCATATTTCTTTTTTATGTCGTTTTTCAGAATTAAAGAATTACTAGCACTTTGTCTTGAAACTGATATGGCTGAAATCCTTTTCATGAACTTAGGGAAACTTAGGAATAGGATATTTAATGAATGATTGAGAAATCACTGGTTGATTATCATAAACCAAAACTCAACACATGTACAAAGTATGTCAATGGGAAAATGATCCAATCCACCCCTGCTTTTTTTGAATAGCTGAATCAGTGGCTGAATTTGTCAAGTTGCATTTGAATGTCATCACAATGCAGTGTCCGCATAGTCCTGATTACACGACTTACGATTTTCCAGTGAACCCTCTGGCTTAAACTGCTCTTTCTTCTTACCCATATTTACACTAATATTTATTCTAGAAATTCCTGAAAAATCAGCCCTTCCACTATCAGGCCCAATTCCGTTCTCTGCCTTGTAATGGAGCTATCTAAAAGCAGCTGGCCATAGTCATTCACCTACCCTTTGCTCCAGAAACTTCACTGCAGCTTCCCTTGTGTTTATTTTAGACCTGAAAATTGAAGAGCAAGATGAGGAGAAAAATAGCATTGAGTCTAACCAGGGCTTCATAAATGTGTTGCCATGGCTTATCTCGCTACAGGAACCACCGCTGTGGGATTTGGGGTCTGGTTAGGGAAGATTAAAGCGGTGGGTGGTGCAGCATTCTTCGCTTAAAACCTAAAATACACGTCCTTGTGCATTAAAAACACAGAGGTATTTCAAAGCCAAGTATGTATGTAATTAAAGTAAGAAAGTGCCGGCTTTTTGTGTGCACCTCGAGCTTCAGATCACCACATGTGCTCTTTGTCCAGCCTTGGGAGGGCCAACAAATACGCTGAGCTGCCAGGCAGATGGGAAAAGAAGCGTTAGATGCTGGAGTTCCAGTTGAATCCTTTGGCAGTGAACAGTCCTGCAGGCTCGTGCCCGCACAAACTTGGTTATGTTATCTCCTTCCTTTTATTCACAGACACAGAGTGAGGATACAGCTCCTGGTAATTTCAGCACAAGGCTCTCCTTAACTGGGGCAGCAGGGAGCCGCCCATCTGCACAAGCTGGATATGGCTTACTTGAGTGAATGGATCGCGTGCCAAATATTGACATCCAGATTCCTGAGGATTGTTCCTAAAAGAAAAGATGGAAAAGGAGAAAGTCATTTTTTTTTCCATCCAGGATTCACTTTCAAACCCAGTATCATTATTCATGAGTTTTCGCGATGTAAAGCATGGCGCCCCTTTCGCTTGCATTTCTACTTTCTGTTTTCCTAATCACCTGTCTCTTGGGTACGTTTTGTCTGTTCCAAGCTTCGTAGGATTGAAGAACCTGGAACTGGGCTCCGAAGATCTGAGCAGTGGCTGTGGTTTCTCTAACAAAGGAGTTTGGCACCTGTTGGAATCTCAGTCTCCTTAACTAGAAGACAGTCAAGCTGCTATTCAGATATTGATTAAAGTTGTTTTCCTGATAACCTCATAAGTCTACAAAGGAAATTTCCTATGGAATGTAAGAAACAGTCGAAAGTGGAGGCACACTAAAATCTTTATGTTGTGATATTGAGTATGTCTTGGTTAAAATGTGTCATGACTCAGAAACAGCTTTGTACTGTTCAGCAAAACCTACCCATAAAAGAGCTGTGACTCCTAAATATTAGTGATGCTGACTCCTTGAGCAAGACAAGCAATCAAGTCCTTGGACATGTCCCCTCCACTGCCACATACCTGTAGAGTGGATCTTAGAAACGCAAAGAAGCTGCTGCGTTTGACACAACAGCCATGGACAGAGGAATCAGTGAAAACTGGCACTGATATTGGAGGGTGGGAGCAAGGTAGTAGGGGCAAGGAGGTGACAAACAGGCTGCCCTTGGTGTCAAATCCAAACTGTGGGGTGACACACTGAGTCCTTTCGATATAGGAGGTATATCTATATCTGTATCTACATCTATATGTATATCTATCTATATCTATATCTGTTTCTGTGTCTGTGTGTAGCCCCTAGATCAAAATTTATCTATCTATCTATCTATCTATCTATTCATCCATCCATCCATCCATTATCTATCAATCATGTCTATGTCTGTGTCTGCATCTGTGTCTAGCCCTAAATTGAAATCTACATCCATCTCTCTCTCTCTCTCTCTCTCTCTCCCCCTCCCCACCTCCATCTATCCAGCTATACCCAGGACCTGTCAACACATTACTCATTAGCAGCCATGTCGACTGGGGGCTAGGGTATACTGGAACTCTGAGGGGACCCTGTTCTGGAATCAGAGGAGTGAGAGATGAGGATAGGTAGGCAGATGGTGCCGCTCTGCTTTTAAAATTATCTATGTTGAACAGACTTGCTTTTCATTTTTAAGAACCTCATGTTAAGAGTGTCTGATTCTTAGAGTAAGTGGAAATAAGCTATCTTTAAAACAACTTCCTGCCGTTTAGGAGGCATTTTGAAATAGTTTTTCTGCTTCCTGGTCAGAATAGTGTCAAAGAACAAATAAGAGTATGTGAAAATGCGACTGCACCATTGACATCTATGAGATTATGAGGGTGCATATTTTTGTATATTTACGTGTGACAAGTAATAGCAACACAGTTAAGAGACTATTGGGTGTAATCTCAGCACTTTGGGAGGCCGAGGAGGGTGGATCACGACGTCAAGAGATCGAGACCATCCTGGTCAACATGGTGAAACCCCGTCTCTACTAAAAATACAAAAAATTAGCTGGGCATGGTGGCGCGTGCCTGTAATCCCAGCTATTCAGGAGGCTGAGGCAGGAGAATTGCCTGAACCCAGGAGGCGGAGGTTGCGGTGAGCCGAGATCGCGCCATTGCACTCCAGCCTGGGTAACAAGAGCGAAACTCCGTCTCAAAAAAAAAAAAAAAAAAAACAACAAAAAACAAAACAGAGACTATTGGGGATAAATTGTGCTTTACTTCTTGGGAAAAAAGTTTTCCTGAATTTTATTTTCTTGCAGTGGGTTGCTTTGCCCAATGCCAAAAGTGAGTATGTAACAGTGTCCCAGCAGGACAAGCCACCCTGCCTCAGGCTGTTGTGTCCTGACATGTAGCCACAAACATTTCTCATATTGTAAACACCCTTTGTAGAAATCAGATCATGTAACCTTTTGGTTTTGAAATATTGACAGTTATGTGAACTTCTGATAATCTTTTCAGCGTCAGACTTTGTCCTGGCCTTGCAAATCTTTTCTCTCCCTTTTCTTTAAAGATCATCATTTAGGAGACAAGAACTCAGTCTAGGGGTGCTTGCTAGCCAGTGACTAAATACTCCAGGTTGCCAACACAGACCTCAGCCAACAGCAGGCCTCTGCTGATGTTAGGCAGCTTTTGGCTCTTTACATTTACTGAGAGTCAGATTTCAAAAGGAATTCCTGTCACTCTTCTTTTTCTTCCTTGGGTCCCTCTTACTGATGGACAGAAAGGACTTAGCACAGGGCCTGAGTCACGGTAAATGCTCAACAAAAGCTACCTGTTAAAGTCTGTCTCTTATTTATTACAGGCACTGGCATCCTTTGAGCAGTGAAGTACTTTGTCTGTGAAAGTATTACAGAATGTTAGGAAAATAAACTGTGGCTGTATAGCCAAGGGTTAGAGGAAATTAAGACGGGACAGAAGAAACTCAGGTTGCTGCCAGCTGAGAGGAGGAGAGAAAGAAGAGGAACATTCTCCTATTCTTCCCCATCCTGCTTCGGTTTGGTTGGCTTGCTTTTCTTTGGAATCTCCATTTTTCCCAGCAGGCATTTAACCCCTCTGAGTCCTAAGACACAGTAATAAGATTAAAGCACATGATGTTTGAAAGACAAGGGCGAAAGAGTTTTAGATTTGGTACCAGGGCAAGGATTGGGGCATCACAGAATTTGTTTTTAAAGCTGTTAGAGACTTTTGTGTGAGAGGAGCAACTGCTCTTCACTGGATTTTAGCTACGGAAGTGCTGGACAGAATCACCCGCACAAGAACAGCGCGGTGTACTACAGTTACCTTTCAGAGAGCACTAAAGCGGCTTCTCGATGCTCCTCTCCACACTGAGAGTGAGGTGCCAGAGGGCAGATCGCTGGCTGGTGGCGCAAGGAGTCATGGAAGGTCATGGGCTTTGGGGTGGGACATAACTGACTTCAAATCCACTTACGATCTGTGTCGTGTTTGACAAGTTAATGACTCAGAAACTCAGTTTTATAGCCCCAAGTCAAAAAATAAAAGCACCTTCCTTGGCTGGTTGTTATGAGAATTCTTTGACATAAGGTACACAAAACCTCTATAGATAGACACCAATCAGTGCCTTTTTCCTGGACAAATACACGAGTTAGGAAAAACAGTCTTTTGCCTTTTAAAAAGACCTACGATAAGCTAAACAGACTTAAATATGTTTACAGAGCCATGTAACCAGCTTAATTTACATAGCATAGAAACATCTCTCAGATACATAGCTGGATACTGAAAACTTCAGAATTGTCCTGGCCAAACCCAGACAAAACAAAATATAGGGCAGGGTTATTTTTCTTTTCTTTTTCATCACAAAATTAGGAAATGGAGAACAGAAGCCTGTCCGTCCTAGTAATAATGTTTGGTAATTCAAGAAAAATAACACTACCATTTTGCATTTAGTTCCAGTTTGACACATTTTTGTAGCAGTAGATTTTGGGCAGGATTTAGAATTGTTGTCCAAGACCAGCAATTAGTTTTTTCAGTGATTTCATGGAATCAGGTAATGTTAAAACAGAGAAAACTCAGAAATGAGATGAGAAGAATATTTTGAGGCAAATTAGTGGTGGGATGAATCCATCCCCCAACTCCTGAGACCCAGCTGGTAGTAATCATAGTAGTAATTATGATGATAATGGTGAGGATAATAACATTAACATTACTGGAGAAGTGACTGTGCAAGAGGGAATGTGTTAAGCACATTTCCTGTATTTCTTCTTTCTGTTTTTCTTTCTTTCTCTCTTTCTCTCCTTTCTTTCTCTCTTTCTTTTTCTTTCTCTCTCTCTCTTTCTTTCCCTTTCTCTCTTTCTCTCCCTCCCTCCCTCTCTTTTCTTTTCTTTCTTTCTTTCTTTCTTTCTCTCTCTCTCTCTCTCTCTGTCTCTCCCTCTCTCTTTCTCCCCTTCCTTCCCTCCTTCCTTCCTTCCTTCGTTTGTTTTTTGAGACTGAGTCTTGCTCTGTCGCCCAGGATGGAGCATACTGGCACAATCTTGGCTCACTGCATCCTCCACCATCCAGGTTCAAGTGATTCTCCTGCCTCAGCCTCCCGAGTAGCTGGGATTACAGGCACCTGCCACCACATCTGACAAATTTTTCTATTTTTAGTAGAGACGGGATCTTGCCATGTTGGCCAGGCTGGTCTTGAACTCCTGACCTCAACTGATCTGCCCACCTCGGCCTCCCAAAGTGCTGGGATTACAGGCATGAGCCACCACGCCTGGCCCATTTCCTGTATTTTTGCATTTATTCTCCCTAACAAATCTATGTACCATTTTTAATCCGTGTTTCAAAGTTGGGGAAACCAAAGCTTGCTTAAAAGTGCTGGTAATTAACTAGTGAGAGGCAGATCACGAGGCCTAAGTTTGCAGTCCCTTGTGAGAAGCAGGCACCTAGTGTCTCTGAGATGTGCCTGTGTAAGCCTACTACGAACAATCTTTATCAGAATTAATATGAATTTACTAATTATTTCTACTGTTGCAAATTATTTTCCCAACCCACATTGCTGGCGTATTCTTTTAGATTAGGATTTTTTTATCCTTGACCCAATCAACAGTTTGGGATGGATCAGTTCTTGTTGTGTGGCTGTATTGCATTGCCTAATCCAGGCTCTGCTGTTACCAGCCTCAGCCCCACTCCTTGCTTGTTGGTGTCCCCAGGCCTATCCATCCCTTCGTGGCCCTCTCCTCATTAGCTAGATGGAGGGTGCCCTCTGCTCTCTGCCAAGCCCTGACTGATTACAATACTAAACACAGCAATAGTTTGTTTAGAAATAATGTCTGTGCCTGCCTCTTTAAATTACAGACCCAAGCTCTGTTCCAAAGCCGTATTTTTCCTACCTCTTAAATGAGCAGATGAAGTTTCCGACAGGTTGGCTCTGGGCCACATCAGATGAAGACATGCAGTCCCCTCCTGTTTAGTCTTCTGGATTGATCGTGGTAAAACAGCGCTGCCCTTTGGGAAGAACAGCCTTCCTGTTCAGGAAGTATTCATGTTTGCATCTGTCCCCTCTTTCTTGCTTATGAAATCTCATTTGCCCGCCTCTGTAGCAGAGCACAGGTGAGGAAAATTGACCTCTTTGTAATTTGGAGCCATACCATTTAGAACGTATAAATCATTCATTAAAATGGAAATCATTTACATCTCTTGATTGGCCCATAGCAGTTTGAAGCAAATTAGGTTGCCGTGAAGCAGCTGTCTTGGAGGTTAATGCCGGAGCTCTGAGGCGCCCTCTGTCCCTCTGAGAATGTAAAGGACTCCTTGAGTACCAGGGCCAGGCTACACCCGGCATCACTCACTGGAGCCTCTCAGGGAGAGGTACTGGGAAGCATGAAAAAATGCCAAGGCTCGTGGACCCTTTGGCTGTAGACTTTTGACATCTTTTGGTTTGATGGTGGTGTTTGGGTTCTGGGTGCCTTTGAGTGTTCCCTTCCCCTCTCTCTCGCTTCTCATGTCTGTTTGGCTGTGTAGAGGTAGTGAGGTGTGATTAGTGCCTGGTGGAAAAGCAGCAGAAGCTGCCGTGAGGCTCAGGGAAAATCATTTCTTCTTTTCTGCTAAGCCAGATCATGAGTGCAGGAAGGGAAGCTGCACCCAAAGGTGCTGCCCACTGGCTGGAGCTGTGCTGTCCCTCTCAGTGGGTGAGGAAAGGCAGGGGAGGCCAGCATCAGGCTTAATCAACAACAGTGTCTGAGTTCCTGAAAGTACGAGGGGCACATGGGAGGATGGAGCCTCAACTTTAGCAAGGTATTGCGTATTCTAAAAATATCCTTGATACCCCCACCTCCCAACTGGACGTGTTGATGACTGAATAAATGCTAAAGAAAGATCATGGCTGGGCGCGGTGGCTCACGCCTGTAATCCCAGCACTTTGGGAGGCTGAGGCGGGTGGATCACGAGGTCAAGAGATCGAGACCATCCTGGTCAACATGGTGAAACCCCGTCTCTACTAAAAATACAAAAAATTAGCTGGACATGGTGGTGCATGCCTGTAATCCCAGCTACTCAGGAGGCTGAGGCAGGAGAATTGCCTGAACCCAGGAGGCGGAGGTTGCGGTGAGCCGAGATCGTGCCATTGCACTCCAGCCTGGGTAACAAGAGCGAAACTCCGTCTCAAAAAAAAAAAAAAAGATCATAGGACTAAAATATCTTAAATGCTACTTAACCAAAAAATGGAAAACGCTTGAAAGTATGTGGGGAGATGAAGGAGAGAATTTAATAATCCACTGTCTTAGTCCTTTTGGGTTTCTAAAACAAAATACAATGGACCGGGTGGTTTATAAACAGCAGGTATTTATTTCTGAGAATTCTAGGCACTGAAAGCCCAAGATGAAAGCACCAGTGGACTCAATGTCTGGTGACTGCCTGTGTTCCCACAGCCAGTGCTTCTTTGCTATGTTCTCGCTTAGTGGAGAGGTGAGGATCTTTCTGGGGCCTCTTTTATGAGGTCACTAATCCCAGTGGTGAGGGCTCTGTCTTTATGATCTAATCACCAGCCCAAAGGCCCCATCTCTTAATAGAATCACTTTGGGGGTTAGGATTTCAAAACCTGAATTTTAGAAAGACAAAAACATTTAGACCATAGGATTCATTTAGAAACTGTTTCATTTACTTAAATGTAACCTATAGGACACTTCATATGACAAGTCAGCCACCTTCTTCAGCACTGTACAGAAATCCACTCTCCTGGGGTACAGAAGTTCCAGCACCTGGCCAGGTGCTGTGGCTCATGCCTGTAATCCCAGCACTTTGAGAGGTCGAGGCAGTGAATTACTTGAGGTCGGGAGTTTGAGACCAGCCTGGCCAACATGGCGAAACCCCTTTTATACAAAAAAAATACAAAAATTAGCTGGGTGTGGTGGCATGCACCTATAATCCCAGCTACTCAGGAGGCTGAGGCACAAGAATAACTGGAACCCAGGAGGTGGAGGTTGCAGTGAGCCAGTGTACCCCAGTCTGGGTGACAGAGAGAGACTCTATCTTCAAAAAAAAAAAAAAGAAGTTCCAGCACTGGGGGCTTAACCATTTCATTATCTCCAATAATGTTTGATTAATGTGCATTTTCATATAAGTATAAAAATATATATATATATTCATTTTGGTAAGATTCATTACAATTCATTTGAATTTACAACAACCTTATGATAATGTATATGGCAGGTATGTTATCTCCATAGGAAATTGGTGCTTAGGGAAGTTAATGACTTGCTCTGAATCACACTAATAAGTGCTAGAAGCCAGCTCCTCTGCCAGTGGTTGGACCTGCGCACTTCCCCCCATTGTGTACCATTTCCCCTGAAAACATGTCTGTTTCTAAGGACATTATGTAATCAGAATTATCTCTGAAAAGTGGGGTTTGGAGGCAGGAGCCTCCAAACAATATTTGAGGCAATATTTGAGTCTGACACAGAAATGACAGAAATTACCTATTTTAGCAGAAATCTTCAAGTGTCTCTTATTAGCTGAACTTTTCTGAATCTAGAGAATGGTTGCATCTCTTTATGAGCTTGAGAGTCATAGGGCAGGTATGAGTATCCTTATTTTATCAATGAAGAACCTGAGGCTCAGATATATTAAATAATGTGTAGTGAAGAATTTGGCACTGTCCAAAGAGAGGGCTGGACTTGGCCCTCAGTCTGGAATGTAATTATGTCATACCTAATAGGAAGGAGAGTCTATGGGGAGGGGTCTGGCCATACCTGACAGTCTGATGCTGGCCATACCAGAAGGAGCAACCATGTGATTTTGAGTTGAGCCTTTGGCGCAGTTAACCTGGAGGCTGAGTGTCAACTATGTCAACTATGTAAGCAGTCAGTTCATGAAGCAATTAATCATGCCTACCTAATGAAGCCCCAGTAAAAACTCTTCCCATGGAGACTTGGGTCAGCTTCTCTGATTGGCAGCAAGCCATGTATATTTTCCTACACCAATGCTGAGAAGGTAACATGTTCTGGGGACAGTAGAAGCTTTACACGTGCAGCCCTTTGTATCCTTGCCTTATAATAAACCCTAACCCCATGAGTATGACAAGCAGCCTTCAGTGAGCATCCTTGTAGTGAGTTTTCAAATGTGAGGTGATTTGGGGGAACCCCCTGACCTTGCAGTTGGGGTCAGAAGTGAGGGAGATCTTCTGTTGACTTTCCTCTTCAGCTTTGTAGTTGGGCTGTAACTTTTTGCAGTTGGTGTCAGAAAGTCTTGAGCCGACTTGGCAGTCTGGAGAAACATGTCGTCCAATTTTGCAGTTTGGCTAACTCTAAGCAATCAAGTGGTCACAATCACCAGAGCCTGAACCAGTAATAGAACTCATATGACTGTAACACAAATACATGCAAGTACATTTGTAACACAAAATGCTCTCACCAGGAATGTCCCAGCCAGTGCTCCAACCTGTTGGAGCATCTCTCAGTGGAAACAGTGGTAATCAGAGCATCTAGAAAGTGGAGTGTCCTCAGTGGGAGGACATAAGGAGGGGACTGGCAGTTGGATGAAGCAGCAGGACCAAATGGGAGAATTGGGAGGTCTTGGGATTGGATCAGTTGGTATGTGGCGGGAGGGAGATCTGTAACCTTTATACATCTGCAGGAAAGCCCTCAGCTGTACTGAGGTAGCGCTTCCATCCATCAAAAGCATAGGTGACGGCCGGGCGCGGTGGCTCACACCTATAATCCCAGCACTTTGGGAGGCCGAGGCGGGTGGATCACGAGGTCAAGAGATCGAGACCATCCTGGTCAACATGGTGAAACCCTGTCTCTACTAAAAATACAAAAATTAGCTGGGCATGGTGGCACACACCTGCAGTCCCAGCTACTTGGGAGACTGAGGAGGGAGAATTGCTTGAACCCAGGAGGAGGAGGTAGTGGTGAGCCGAGATCACGCCATTGCACTCCAGCCTGGGTAACAAGAGCAAAACTCTGTCTCAAAAAAAAAAAAAAAAACACAGGCGCCAAGGCTTTCACTAGCATTTCATCCAAAAGCTCTTGGGCTGAAGTATGGCCGTCTGAGACTTCAGTTTTGGATTCGGTCCCATTTCCGTAGGTTTCTGGCCTATGCCAACC
This sequence comes from Aotus nancymaae, assembly GCF_030222135.1. NCBI lineage: Eukaryota > Metazoa > Chordata > Mammalia > Primates > Aotidae > Aotus > Aotus nancymaae. The sequence continues at coordinate 999,429 of NW_026988447.1, read as the reverse complement.
CAGTAGGATGAGCTAGGAGATTACAGGATCACACCTACCTTTGCTCCACAGATCCGAAATTGTTGTTTTCCTCTTGAAATTTCAAAATTCCAGGAAAAGAAGTACAGCTGTAAAAATAATAGAGCACTTACCTTGAAGTGGATGGCAGATGTATTATAGCACAGTGAAACAATCACCCAGAACGCTTCATATTGCAAAGTGCCCAGGAGCACCGAGAGGGTTTGTGTTCAGTCACACCATCCATTCTGTTCAAAGAGAACAACAGAAGCAATCTTAATCTTCCATAAAATCTGCTATAATGTTCTGTTTGACTTTAAGACTCTTTAAAAATAAAACTGTCAGTTTGTTTCAACTAACTCGAAGAGTCAATTTAGTCCAGCAGACTGGGTCTATGAAAAGCAATTGAAATTAGTTATTTGGGTACATTATCAGGTCAAGGGCATCTCAAAACTATCAAAGTGGCTGTGTATGTAGTTGGGGGCTTGGGGAAAGCATGGAGGAAAGTGGATGATTAGGTGCCCACTATATACCAGGTATTTTTCTACTTCATTTAATCTCACAACATACTGAAGTATATATTATAATCCTCATTTTATAGATAATGAAACTGAGGCTCAGGGCAATTAAGTAATTCTCTCAAGGTAAAAATGGCAGAGACAGCAGTGAAACGCAGACCTTTCTGCAACCAAGTCTCTCTGTGTCTCTTTTTTGCAGGGCAATAATTTATTAAAGCAAGAAGTGGAAAACTTTACGTTCTGCAGCGAAGATCAGGGTATCACTGAGAGACAGTAGAAACCAGAATAAAAGAGATTTTACACCTCAGAGATTAAATTTCACCATTATTTTCCCCAAGTTTTAAAAATTAAGAGTCTGTTCCCAAGGAACATCTTGTTTGTGCATTTCTTCACTGCCATCTTGGCAGCAATAGCTTCCAGAGGTGCATTAAGATTGGCGAGTTGTAACTTGAACAGAGGATCTTAAGTGATTAAGAAGCTTGTGATTTCAGTAGCAAGGGCTGGACAGAGCATAGCATTGGCCTCCTAGCAGCAAAAGGCCAGAGTGAGTAGCAGGAGGCACACTGACAGCCTCGTGCTGTCTTATTTTGCTTTGTCTGCTACCAAGCCTTGATCTTCCCGGTATTCCACACTATATCCTTGTTAGAAATGTAATTCAGAGGTTGGGCGCAGCGGCTCATGCCTGTAATCCCAGCACTTTGGGAAGCCAAGGTGGGCAGATCACCTGAGGTCTGGAGTTTGACACCACCCTGGCCAATATGGTGAAACCCAGTCTCTACTAAAAATGCAAAAATTAGCTGGGCATGGTGGCGAGCACCTATAATCCCAGCTACACAGGAGGCTGAGGTGGGAGAATTGCTTTAACCCAGGATACGGAGGTTGTAGTGAGCTGAGATCGTGCCACCGCACTCCAGCCTGGGTGGCAGAGCGAGACTCTGTTTCAAAAAAAAAGAAATATAATTCAGAAATACTTCACACCATCACATTATCCTAGGAGAATGTTAGCCTAAGAATCTAAGTACAAAATTCTGAGATATGACCTACAGTTTAGCTCTGATTTACGGTGAGGAGTGTGTATATGTTTTTCTATTTGATCAGTTAATTTTTCCCTGATCTTGTTGAAACGTCTAGGACTCAAATAGGTTTAACAAATATTCATGAAACATAGTTTGTCTAACCATTCTCCTTTTCATGGGAAAAGATTGATTTGTGTGTGTGTGTGTGTATGTGACAGGATCTTACCCTGTCCCCCAGGATGGAGTATAATGATCTGGTCACAACGCACTGCACCCTTCTACTCCTGGGCTTACGGGCTCCTTTCACCTCAGCTTCTTGAGTAGCCAGAACTACAGGCACACACCACCATGCCAAGGTGATTATTATTTACTTTTTTTGGAGATGGAGTCTTACTCTGGTGCCCAGGCTTGTCTCAAACTCTTGGCTTCAAGGCATCCTCTCACCTTGGGAGCAAAGCACTGAGATTACAGGTATTAGCCTCTGAACCTGCCCTGGAAAGACTGATTTTATAACCAATGTTTTTGTAATCAGTATATTTTTCTGTTTGTAGGAAAGATTCCAATTTATAAACTGCAATGAAAGTCATCAATTAGTTCACTCACATTTCCCTTATCTCTCATATAGTTACACCCAGAATTGTGTTGTACTATCTCTGGAATATATACACATTATTTTATAATATGCTCAAGATTTTACTTTGAAATGGTCTCTGCTATACGATATTGCTGTTGTGTATTATTAATTGTCAACTACAGTGGCATGCTAGATTTGGCACCAATTAATTCTATGACTTAGACCTCAAGTTGGATTTTAGCTTTTAATCTCTGTTTCTGAACCTCATCTAATCCTGTCTCTTGCCTAATTGGCACCTAATGCCTAATACCTTCATGCCATCCTTTGCCCTGCCCTCAAGTGATTGAGACTTCAGTCACCCAACTATTGCATGTCCCAGCAAGGGCTCCAGGCCCTGAAAATACAACAGCGAATACACAGTCCCAAGTCCTGTCTTTGGAGAGTTTCTGTTCTAGCAAGACCCTTCGTTATCAAAATTCCAACCCTTGAGCATCTTAGCTGGGTATGAGGCAATTTGATGATCACGTTACAGTATGTCAGGGCTGGATGTGAGTGATTTATAAGGACTCTTTGTTTTTTTGTTTTGAACAAACATTAATTTATATATCCTTCTGATTGAGATGTGATATGGAAGAATCCATTTCACATCTCCTCTTGTGAGATGTATTCTTTTAACTTATAAATAATGGGGCTGGGCGCGGTGGCTCACGCCTGTAATCCCAGCACTTTGGGAGGCCGAGGCGGGTGGATCACGAGGTGAAGAGATCGAGACCATCCTGGTCAACATGGTGAAACCCCGTCTCTACTAAAAATACAAAAAATTAGCGGGGCATGGTGGTGCGTGCCTGTAATCCCAGCTACTCAGGAGGCTGAGGCAGGAGAATTGCCTGAACCCAGGAGGCGGAGGTTGCGGTGAGCTGAGATCGCGCCATTGCACTCCAGCCTGGGTAACAAGAGCGAAACTCCGCCTCAAAAAAAATAAAAAAAATAAAAAATAAATAAATAATGAATTCTGGGGAAAGTTTTTATAGGAATATTAAAAGCTAAATGATCATATTGTACATTCTAAAATAAAAGATCATTTTCAAGAATGTTTTTCATTTTCCTTTTTAAAATTTGTGTATGTTTCATGTGGATACCACGGGGATAAAGATAATTGCGCGAGTTCTCATAGCCAACAAGTGAGAGAATAGAAATGCAAATCCAACCTAATTTAATTCTTAAACTAAATTCAATTCTCTAAACTCTCGCTGCCTTTCCACACAACTCTGCATGCAATTACTATTTATATAAAAACCTGAAATGTAGTTCTATTTTTCTTGAAACTTGAAACGGCAAGAGAGGAGAATACAAAAGATAGATTTCAATATCACTGTCAGCCTAAAATAGGGACAACCTGATGGGGTTTACATACATTAAAATGTATCCCTGTGGTTGACATTAAGACCTTCTATACTTGTTGCCAGTTAGGTATCAACAGTTCACAAGTCAAAGAGCAAGTCAGACAGGACTGATGTTGTTGCTTAGAACAGGACAAGGCTCCCTTTGAAAACGACTGGTTTCTGGTTGTCAGGATTTCGCATAAAAACCATCTCTGCTACTTTTACTGATTTGGATATCCACAGATAGCTTGGCATGCAGATCTTATGATTCCAGATACAAATCTTTGCATAGCTCTAAGATTTCAAAGAAAAGTTAAAGCCTTTGGGACAACAATAAATTACTATCTATTTGTCTCTGTAAGTATCTGATCTTTAATCTTAGTAAAAAGTGAAATAAACTCTGTAAAATTACTGTTGGCAAATTTGCACAATCAATGGAACATGTTAAGTGAGCATAGGTATTTTTCCTCTTGCTGAAGTGGTATTAGACTCTTTCATTGTTCCTTTACTGAGTTCAGATGTTTTTAGCAGATCGTGATCAATCATATGATCTGTTTCTAAGTATTTGAGTTGGAGGATCACTCTGAATCAACTTGCCTAAACAATTATAAATTGAAAAAAGAAGCTTGGAAAAATACGCTGTATTTCTTAGGCAGGAATTACTCATACAGGTGTTCAGAGGAAGAAAATTTGGCTCGGTTTTCAAATGGCTGTGGGTGAAACAAGGCAGAATTTCAACTGCAGACTAGGATTTGCAACTCACATTACTGCTTTTCCACTGAGTAACATGTGGGTTGACAACATGCTTCCCTACTTTTTTTTAGTGCCATAAACTAATGGTTTTATTGGATAAACCCATTGCTATTAGATCTGAACACAGTTATATCTTTTAGTGTGAAAATCAAATAAAACCTATGATTAAAATATGTTTGTGATATATAATTAAGCTGTGTAATAATTATTACTAGTTACCAATTTTTAGAAATAATGTAATTTGTGTTAATTTACTGAGACAAACTTCATTTCCACTCTTTACTCATTTTTTAAGATTCACTGTATTTATAATTACTGTCATAGTTTCTATTTGGTCTGATTGGTAATATTTTGCAACATGTGATTCTTAATCACAGTTTTCATCATCCTCAAAACACGTAGCTAACATACGTATGAAAAGAAAGACATTTTGAATTTTATATGTGGAAAGGCAGGAGAAATTGGTTGATGTTATGTGGTGGGGGCAGTAAGGATTCTCTGTGGTGCCCCTTAGTAGGTCCATATCCATTTGTGAAAGTGAATGGATCACTACAGCCCCTACAGCAGAATACTGAGATTGTGATCCTCCAGGCGTGGACGTCTGGTCACTCTGTCAGTTACCTCAAACTTTTGGTGTAAGAGATAAGGGTTGAATGTTTATGTCACCCCTAAATTCATATGCTGATATTTGAACTCCAAAGGTAAGGGTATCAGGATGTGGGACCTTTGGGAGGTGATTAGGTCATGAGGGTGGAACCCTTATAAATGGGATTCGTGATCTTATAAAAGAGACTTCCCAAAGTGTTAGGATTACAGGCGTGAGCCACTGCACCTGGCCAGTCTCAGCTATTTATAGTAGTTGGGGATGTACTAATACACAGACCCTCTGCAGACACTGAATCTGCCAGCACCTTGATCTTGGAGTCCCCAGCCTCCAGAACTGTGAGAAATAAATTTCTGTTGTTTATAAGCTACTCTGTGAGATTTTGTTATAGCTTCCTAAATGGATGAAGATACAAACCAACCGAGGTCCTGGTCAAGACAAAAAAATCATGGAATGAGAAATGGAAGAAGGAAATTGTTAAAATGCACGTTTTGAATGAAGAGACCCCCTCTACAGGCTTTGTGTGAGCAACATGGCTGTTTATTCACCTGGGTACAGGTGGGCTAAGGCCGAAAAGGGCGTTAGCAAAGGGCGGTGGGATAGGAGTTGGTTTTATAGGTTGGGGCAAATTTTTTTGGGAGAGGGCAGGGGTGTTATGGAGTAAGATCAGTTACAGTGGTGGGGGAGGCGCCGGGAGTATACATTACCATAAGTTCAGTTACAACTGTAACAGTAGGGTAAGGCATAAGAGTAGTTAAGATGATAGGGTGGGGCGGAGGGATATTCACAGAACAAGAACAGTTAAGGTGGCAGGTGGGGTGAGAAGCTTAATGTCTAAGGGAAGTTCGCTGGGCCATCAGGGATAATGGTGAATGCAGGCGGAGTGTTGGGGGGTGATCAGCCGAGGCAGGCAGGACTTCAGACTTTCTGGGTCCAGGCTTGCACATGGAGACCTGACAGAAATTGTGGCCATCACCCATAGGGCTCCTCCTTTAAGTTTGAATAATTTCAGCTCTTCCCTGTGTTCCCTCAGTCTTAGGGGGAGTAACTGTTTCCTGCGGTTGCTTCTTCCACGGTGTTCCTTTTTCTTTTTTCATTATCTATTTAACAACTTTATATCTAACTATCTATTTTTTATGTTAAATTATCTCTGTTTCAACATGCAGTATAGTTTTCCTGCTTTCTGACTGGCTCCTGGCTGATGGAATTCTATCTCACAATGCTTTCCGAATGTCACTCCATGGGCCTCAATCTTGCAATTCTTTCCTGTTTTTTGAAACTTGAGGAGGTTTTGAGCATTGATTTCCCATCTTGCTAGTTATCTTGCTAGGTCTTAAGGTACTGTGCACAGATCAGCCTATCTTCATTTATGCCTTAAATATCAGAATGTAGAACTTCTGGAGCTGTCTAAGATTCTTGCATAAGAGGTGGCGTGCAAAAAGCAGTGTTTAAGAAAGACTTAACAGTGCTCATTTCGGCAGCACATACACTAAAATTGGAAAGATACAGAAAAGATTAGCATGGCCCCTGCATAAGGATGACACACAAATTTATGAAGTGTTCCATATTTTTTCTATTAAAAAAAAAAGAAAGACTTATAAAAGGATTTTCTTTTTTGAGACAGAGTCTCACTCAGTTGTCTAGGCTGGATGATCCTCCTGCCTCAGCCTCCTGAGTAGCTGGAACTACAGGTGTGTGCCACCAAGCCTGGCTAATTTTTGTATTTTTTGTAGAGACAGGGTTTCTCTATGTTGCCCAGGCTGATTTCAAACTCCTGAGTTTAAGCTATCTGCCTGCCTTGGCCTCCTCAAGTGCTAGGATTACAGCGGTGAGCCACCATGCCCAGCCGATAAACGATTTTATGGAAGCGAGAAGTAAGAAGAGGGAAACATCACAAACAGGCAGACTTGTTAGGACTCTATGGAAAGTTATGTGCAATGTGATTACCATTTGTACTGGGGTGATAGCCGTGAGAATAAAAATCAAGAGCCATTGTGGGCTGAGTGTGGTGGCTCACGCCTGTAATCCCAGCACTTTGGGAGGCCAAGGTGGATAGATCACTTGAGGTCAGGAGTCCCAGACCAGCCTGGCCAACATGGTGAAACCCCATCTCTATTAAAAGTACAAAAAATAAAAAAATTAGCAGGGCAAGGTGGCAGGCACCTGTAATCACAGCTACTTGCGAGGCTGAGCCAGGAGAGTTATTTGAACATGGGAGGTGTAGGTTGTAGTGCGCTGAGATCATCGTGCCACTGCACTCCAGCCTGGGAAACAGAGTGAGACACGATCTTAAAAAAAAGAAAAATTAAAAAGAGCCATTGTGAAGGAAGAATCTCTGTGACAGGCGACTTTAGGACAGGGCCCTGGGTCCCACCTGCCAAGCTGCTACAGCAGGGTAAATGAGAGTCAAGTCCCGTCCCGGCTGAAACACATGCTTACCACCGTTTGCACACATGAATATCTCCTGAGTAGAGTGCAAAATTCAGTAAAGCCAGAACTAGAATCAAATTTCTAGGTTCTCATGGGAAATCAATTCATGAGATTTCACAGTGTAGGCTGTAGTATGGGCAGCCCACTAAAAGCACAAATAGACATCCAGTTGAGTTAATTTAGCTGGGAGGCTAAAGTCAAGGCCCGAGGAGTCGGGAAGGGTAAGAAAAGTATCAGAGTGAAGGCTCATATATCAGAACACTCAGGGCTGCAAAGACATCTCATTTATTTGGTGTCTAGTACTTGGGAGTATTCATTAATGCTTAAAATACTTAACAGTATTTCCTGCCCCCTTCTCTGCCTACTTTAACTTCTCTACCCCCTTCTTTAACTCCCTTAACCTGTAACCTATGTAGGGTAAGGGAGTTAAATTTGTGTGTACCCTCCCAAGAGTTCCTCAAAGTAAATACTAAGATTTGGGGGTTGACTAAACTTTTTGAAAAGCAAACAAGTCACCCAAATCTTCCCCACAGTTCTTGACAACTAGATTGTCTTTGTAGAATAGTTATAGTTTATTTCATTTCATTTCTAGTTCTCACGGTCCTGGTTTATCTTAATCTTGCCCTATGCTGCTGGGTGCAAAGAGTCTAAACCAACTTTTCAATGAAAAGGGGTGAAAATTACTCAAAGACATCTGAATGGATGGATGGCATTATTCTTCATTTATGGACTTCTGAAAGTCGGATTATATATTGGGTACATTTAAGTTACTATAAAAAATTGATTTAAAGTTTTTGTAATTTTAAAATTAGACTTGTGGAATAGGAAAAGATGGGAGATTTTTCTTAGTACTTGGTTGTTCTGGAGAAGTCAGGTATATAAGGATAAAATATTCTTCCGTGCTCCTTTGAAGGGCAAGGCAGTTCTTCGGTCATGAAGGAAGACGTATGAAAAGTTGCTTCACCACAGGCCTAACTGCACATGATGCAGACAGATTCACGTTTGCAGATTTCTGGGGAAATCAAGGTTAAGATTTTTAAGATCATTTAAGATTTTAAATAATTTCTTTTTTTATTTTTACTTTTTAAAGTTTTAGGTTCAGGACTACACGTGCAGGCTTGTTACTTAGGTAAACTGCGTGTCACAGGGGTTTGGTGTACAGATTATTGCATCACCCAGGTAATAAGCATAGTAGCCAATAGATAGTTTTTTGATCGTCACCCTCCTCCCATCCTCTACCCTCAAGTTGGCCCTGGTGTCTGTTGCTCCCTTCTTTGTGTCCATGTGTACTCAGTGTTCTGCTCCCACTTACAAGTGAGAACATGTGGTATTTGGTTTTCTGTTCCTGTGTGAATGTGCTTAGGATAACGGCCTCCAGCTCCATCCATGTTGCTGCAAAGGACACAATCTCGTTCTTTTTCATGGCTGCATAATACTCCATGGTGTATATGTACCAAATTTTCTTTATCCAGTCTACTGTTTTTAACTGATTTCTTAGAAGATTGACTTCTGGTCTGTGCTTTATCTCTTGTGGGTTATAACTTTTTTTTTTTTCCACAATGATCCTCAGCTATGTTTCCTACCTTTCCTCTGAGATACCTACTTCTGCAACCTGGATTATACTTCTAGGTTCCAGGTTTGCAGCCATGAAAAGCTGATGCACAATCTCAGATTTAATGAAATGGTGTCATGTGTCTCCTCAATAACATCTCTGGGTATATAGGTTTTGTAATAAAAAACATAGCGCTCCTTTTTTTTTGTGAGAAATAAGGATGTATCAATTTAAAGAAATAATGAATAATGAGTCCCTTACCAGTTGAACCTGTTTCTAAAGTAGAGATCTCTTCATAACTCATGATTTGGCTTCTATAAGTTTCATGCTGCTATAGACTGAACGTTTGTGTCCTCCCTACCCATCAAATTCATATGCTGAACTCCTAACCCCCAATATGATGGCCCTTGGAGATGAAGTTTTGGGTACGTGGTTAGGATATGGGGGCAGAGTCTTTATGCATGGGATTAGTGTCCTGAAAGAGACTACAGAGAGGTCATTTTCCTCTTCTGCCATGCAAGGATACAGCAAAAATATGGCCATATACGAACCAGGAAGTGGGCCCTCTCCAGACACTGAATCTTTTGGCACCTTGATCTTGAACTTCCCCACCTTCAGAACTCAGAGAAGTAAATTTCTGTTGGTTATAGGCCACCTCGTCTATGGAATTGCATCCTGAGCAAACTAAGACACACGTCTACATTTTTGGAAATGCACTGCCCTGCACACAGTGTAAATCCATGGTAAAAATGTTTAAAATGATTATCATATTTCAAGCTGCTTTTATTTACCTTTTTCACACTTCATTTAACAAAATGTGACCGAGAAATGATAAAAACAAAAGGCAGCGTGCTTTTTTAGTAAAAAAGTAAAATGAGTATGCTCAGAAAATGTTCAAAGTTAATATAGATGCAGTTATGGTCATTAGATGTCCACTGCCTTGAGCTTCACTGTGGAATTCCCCTAGCTTTCAGAGGAACTGCTGTCCAACTTGGCCTTTCAGTTGGTGTCAGGAGGATTTCATTTCCTTCTGAAAGGCAAACTGAGTCCTATGGTGCACTTGCATTCTGTTGTTCTTTCTCGCTCTGCATCATTTGTCTTTATATGGATGTGCATTTTCCAAGGGTAGGCACACACATGAGTAGCCAACAGCCATGGCACACCTCTAAGCCATCTCTGCTCTCCTCCTCTTTACTTCCTGAATTACTCCAATTTTCTGTACTCTCACACGTTGTAACTGTCTCATTGAATGCATCGCACTTCTGTATATTTTTGTATCTCTAGTCTAAGCTCCATGGCAGAGACCATGCCCTATGAATTTTTACTGACAAAGCCTAGCATAGTGGTTTCTCGAGAAATGTTTGCTTTACTTAAGCACATATAGATGGCATTATCTATTGGAGGCAGTGGTGTAGGAGTTCAGAAATCACAGATTTCTTGGGAACTCTACTATCAGTTCCAGATCTTTCGTTCACTGTGTTTACTTTTCTAAACCTGATAGGTAAAATACTAATTTGTTATCTGCAGAGTACAGAGTTAGGGCAGTTGTCATATGACCCATTTCTACTCCCGATTATGACAGAAACACACCCAAAGAAACAAGAGAAGGCAGGCCACCCAGTTCCAGCTCCTTAGAAACAAGGTATTTAGATGTCTCAGTCATAGATTACCACAGACTGGGTAGCTTAAGCAACAGACTTTATCTTTCAGTTTTGGAAGCTAGGAAGTCCACAGTTTAGGCATAGGAAGATTCAGTGTCTGTGAGGGCCCATTTTCTGCCTCATAGATGGCTATCTTTCTGCTGTGTCTTTACATGGCAGAAAGAGGGCTAGACAGCTCTCTGGGGTGTCTTTTATAAAAGCACTAATCCTATTCATGTGGGTTCCACCTTAATGACTTAATTATTCTCAATTAACAGCAGTCCAGACTGACTGAAACATCTAGACACCTTGTCCCAAAGACTCTACTTCCTAATGCTATCGAATTGAAATTTAGATGTTCAATGTATAGATTCGGGGAACCCACAAACATTTATTCAGTAACTCCAGACCACCAGGCGAATAGACTAGTGATACTCTTAAGAGGGAGATCTTTTGTCTATGAAACGTATTGAGCAGAAAGTCTCTGGTTTGGGATAGACAATCTTACATATGATTTATAAATTTATGAGGCATAGCTTCCTGAATAATGTTGCACAAGTTGCAAAAACACTCTGGGTTAAATGAAGATGTTTCATAGCTTAAATTCTCCCCACTATGTGAGGTGACCTGCAGACTTCATTAGAGAACTCACTTATTATCTGGGCCTGAAAGTGTAGACCACCATATAAAAAGAAAGAGCTGGGACATGTGGGATGTCTCAGACCTGTCACTGCGCTGCTTGTGCCCCTTGATTGCTTGTATCTTTGAAATTATCAACCAAGTTTGACGTTGGGTAAGTTCTTTGAGTCACATGATTCTGATTCAATAATAGGACCTTTCGTATCCGCTCACTACTTAGCGGAATTCTTGTGAGGATTGACTGATTTCATGCATATCAAGTACTTAGTACAATACCTGGCACATATGAAGTGCTTAAAGGTTTGCTATTATTACGGGCACTAGTTAGTGACAGTAGTAGTAATAGTATAGGTGGTAGTAGTTGCAGCAGTAGTAGCAATGGTAATAGGTGTGGGCCGAAATGACTGCTGGTTCTTTATACTGTACACATATATACATCTATTCTATATTGGCAATGGTAGCTGCTAGTTGTAACTCAATGTTTAACAGCTCAAAGCTATACCTCAACATCATTTAGTGGCTCAATTATTATTTATTACAAGCTTATTGTATGTCAGACACTATTCTAAGCTCTTGAGGCCATATACTGGAGGGAGCAGAATGAAAAATTAAAAATGAACATATAATATACTTTCTCACGTAGTGATAGGTGATATGAAGAAAATAATGCAGAATAAGGATATAGAAGGAGATGAGGGTAGAGTTTGTAGCTAGGGAGGGGTGTGATCTGAGCTGCGGGTGGAAGTGATGGCTCTGATTTTATCTAATATTCCATCCTTAATATATATTTCCAGTGTCCTTCTGGTTATCTTGAATCCTTACCACATCCTACCATTTAGCAGCTGGTAAAAGACCCAACAATTACTCATTGCTCACTTACAAGTTAAATCATGCGTCTATAAGCCTTATTTCTAAGGTCTCACAATAACAGCATCTCAGGTCTTTTTTGTTATTATTTTTGATACACATAGAGAAGTCACTTCTGAAGAAATGAAACATTACATACACACTTTCTGATGTATTCTATTACTTTTCTTTTCTTTTTTTTTTTTTTTTGAGACAGAGTCTCACTCTGTCTCCATGCTGGAGTGCAGTGGCGTGATCTCTGTTCACTGCAACCTCTGCCTCCCAGGTTCAAGCTATTCTCCCATCTCCGCCTCCCGAGTAGCTGGGATTACAAGCATGCGCCACCACATCTGGCTAATTTCTGTATTTTTTGCAGAGATGGGGTTTCACCATTTTTGGCTAGGCTTGTCTCGAACTCCTGACCTCAGGTGATCTGCCTGCCTCGGCCTCCCAAAGTGCTGGGATTACAGGCGTGAGCCCCTGTGCCCGGCCTGATGCATTCTATTTTGAACGCTCACTGATTCGCAGGTTCATTCTGCGAAGTCTTTCATCAGTTTCTTTTCCAGGTACACGATTCAGGCTTCCTGCATCACAGTCTCTCTAGGCTGGCGTTATTTCTGTTTTAACAGTCTTCTTTTTTGGAATGATCCTCTTTAGGTAAAAACTAAGTCACTTTAGCTGATTTTAGTCTCTCTCTCTTTTTTGTTTCAAATTTTACATTCGGGGATATATGTGCTTGTTTGTTACATGGGTATTACATGAGTAATGAATAATAGTGCATCCATCCCCCAAATATTGGATATTGTACCGAGTAGGTAAGTTTCCAACCCTCACTCCCCTTCCACTCTCCTCCGTGTGGAGTTCCCAGAGTCTGTTTTTTTCCATCTTTTTGTCCATGTGTACCATTTATTTAGCTCCCGCTTGTGAGTGAGGACATGAGAGATTTGATTTCCTGCTTCTGTGTAGTTTATACAAGAAACATTTATTAGCTGTTCACCCAGTTCTGGGTACAGTGCTAGTCGAGAGACTCTCTAGAAGATTATGGAGCACACAGACTCCAAACTCTAGTCCCAAACAATACAAGATAGTGGTTTCTGTGACTAGATTTGTGCAAAGTGCTATGGGAGCCCAGAGGAGTGCGTTGTTAACCAGGTTGGGGAATAGCAGGAGCCCTAAAGGAAGTAATTATGCTCCGGCTCCACTGCTGTTTTGAAAGTGGAGACAGACCTATTAAGTTCTCCATCATCAGGTGAATGATTACATTTCTATGGGTGGGGAACCTAGTCACCTGCTTTCTTCCCATCTATCCTAGCTTTTTATACCCATGGGAACTTTAACACTATTATAAAGATATGGTAAGAAAAAGCTCTATACCATATTGTGCTCGGTGCAATAATGGGATTAATCCTTCCTTGTATGTGAACCTGCAGAAACAAAGTAAAATGCCTAATCTTCGATTCTATTTTTGTTTTTTACAACCCTCTCTTCTTTCTGTGGAAACAGTTGTAGAGCAGTGTTTTGGAGATGCATATTGAAAACAGACATTTAACACTTTAAGACAATGTTTCCAAACTTATTTGGTCTTGTACCCCTTTTTTGCCTAACTGGTTAACATCCACAGGATCTTTTGAGGAGTGCTGATCTGGAGTAATAAACTGACTTTTCCCTTTGGGATCGGGACACTTTCTTTTGTGTGTCTATGTCTATGTGTATCCAGGCGCACATACTGAGAAATGATTTAGTGTGTGCTTCTTTGCTTTAGTGGATATGTGCATGTGGGTATAAGCATCAATCTTTTATCGCTAGAGGCTATATATTTAGGTGTGCAAACATGTCAAGACACACATGCTCATTCACAGTAGTGATTGTGTGTATACACATGTACACACATGCTCATTCACGCTGGTGATTGTGTGTATGCACATGTGCATGTGGCATGTACATGTGGCCATTTTTGCAAAACCACAGCATGTTTACCAAAGATTCCAGGAACCAACATGTGATAGGAACTAAATATGCACTTTGATAAATGAGCCTTGAAGACTCCATTTTCCTATGAAATGAAAAACTTCTTCCTGAGAAACAGTTCAATTCAAGATTCATGGAAATAGCTAATAAATTATTGGTAAGTTTTGGGTTAAAAAATTTATCTCTGAAGATTTACCAGTTCCTAAAGTTATTTCTTTTAAGAGGTATTTGTGCATTTTTCCACACTGAGTATGGTTAGTTTTTGTGTATTATGCATTTAATTCAGCAACAGATATTATTGAATACTACAGTAGTTATCTATTGCGACATAATAAACTATCCCCAAACTTAGTGGCTTAAAACAACACACATTTACTATCTCATAGTCTTTATGGGTCAGGAATTTGCCACGGCTTACCTGTGTCTTCTGCTTCAGGAACTCTTTCAAGGCTGCAGTCAAGGCATCAGCAGGACTGTAGTCTTCCTGAATGCACAGTTGGAAGGATCTGCTTCTGAGCTTGCACAGGTAATTCTTAGCAGGATTTAGTTTCTCAGCTCAGGAGCTGGGTTGAGAGTCTCAGTGATAGGCTATTGGTGAGACCCCATCACTCTTTCTGCATTCTGTTCATGAGAAGCAAGTTACTAGGTCCAATCCTAACACACACACACACACACACACACACGGGATTACACAAGGCATGATGACCAGGAGGTGGGGGTCACTGGAGGTCATTCTGGAATCTACATACTACAGATACTTCCTATGTCCTGGCTTCTGTAAATGTCTCATATGGCATAGGGTTCATCAAGAAAATGCACCTTTAAAAAAATAAATTCTTCCAAAACATCTTCTATTTCTTCCTATTTACCGCCACTCGGGCCTGGCCCTTCTGCTTTTTGTATCTGAACTTTGTCAGTGGCCCCTAATTAGAGTCCCTGCCTCCAGCCTTGTCTTTCCTATCGCTGCCAAAGGAATTTCCCTAAGATCTTCCTCTTTACAACCTTTAAGTGGCTCTTCCTGAGTCTGCACTGTTTTCCAACTTAAAAAACCATGTACCCTTTGACGAATATACAAATTGCATCTCTTCCTTACTACAAATTGAAATTTCAAAATAAATGACATAAGAAAAATAAATACAAATAACGATATTTCTCTCCAATTAAGCTGTTAGATTGAATTTCACTCACTTAGGGCATCAAGTCTCAGCTGTTCAGCCTGGCTTGCAAAATCCACCACAATCTCCATCAGTCTTTCCTTCTTAATACAAGTCTTCCATTCCAGTCCACTGTTTTTTTTATTATTATTATTTTGAGGATGTATTTTTGACATTTTGTGCTTTTGAACTTCTACTCCTTTATTGTAAAATATTTAAAGTTACACACAGAAATGGAAAAAAAAGACTCGTGTTAGGTCCATCTGCTTAGGATGACTTTTAGGAGGTAATCTATGGTTAGAGGACACACAACGGATGGAGAAAATATGCTCTGAAATGCACACAACTACTGTAGGTATTCAGAAATCTCCTTACTGCTTTATTCATAGAATGGGGTGAAACACAAAGGAAACTATTTTGAAACAATCTTTCCCTCAAACACTGTAAAAAAAACATATTGGTATGTAATTATACATTTAATGATGATCGCCTTAATAAGCATTTAAGATCAACTTTATTCTAAAATTTTGCTACAAAGTAAAATAAAATTAGTTAATTACTTATTACTTACTAAAGAATTATGTAAGTAGAGAAGGTTCAGTCTCTGCTTTTGGAATTTCTATGCACACCCTGCCTACTGTTCCTTCTTTGACGACTATATGATGAACATGCTCTACTCATAATTCTGGTTATCCTACTCATGAGAAGCAAGCACTTATTTTATTTATTCCCTAGAATAAAAGAAGAAGAGAAGTGCTTGCTTCTTTCATGGGAACAGATTTCCAGATGATAAGGCCCGCCCATTCTGTTTCCTCTTGTAAATGTGCATCCGTTTTTCTGAAGAGGTTTCCTTTGGCAGTTGGAGACCTTCTTACATTCCAGATCTGTCCATTTAGCTGTTAGCCAAACGGGGCGATCTTACAAGTGCACACCACCGATTTCTCTTTGTTGATATAAGAGGCAAATAAGGGGATGTATTTCAATTTCTGTATCATACGGTGTTTGTCTTTCTCTGTTATCCTTAGAAATAAATAGGGAAATTATTGTGGAAAAGATAAAACCAGCCTAATA
Source organism: Aotus nancymaae (assembly GCF_030222135.1). Lineage (NCBI taxonomy): Eukaryota > Metazoa > Chordata > Mammalia > Primates > Aotidae > Aotus > Aotus nancymaae. The sequence continues at coordinate 983,285 of NW_026988447.1, read as the reverse complement.
GTCAAGTCACTTTTTGTTTTTTGTTTTTTTTAACACAAATGAAGTGTGATGAGAAATGGAGGCAAACAAGCTGTCGCTTGTTGGGTGTGCTAGAGTATATTGTAATCCTGAAGACATTTCTTTTTCTTATCCACAAAAGGTAAACAGCCATTTCCAGGGACTTAAGGTTCAGTTGAGTGTAATAATATATATTTATTAGAAGATAAATAACTTTATGAAACTCAGGCATTTTATGATTATAGTCAGTGTCAGAAAATAAGCAGAAGTATTTGCGTTTGCATACATCTAAATGTAAAGAAGTTGCTTTATGCCTCCCTTTTACTACAATGTCCTCACAGCTCCTCTGGATTGAAGTAAATGGGAAAGTTTTTGAGGTCCATCAGACCTGAAATATCCCCTGATTGCTGTGAAGTCAGAAGTAGTGGAGAGATTACCAGTTTACAACCCCCAATAGGGCATTTCCTTCATAAGTCTGATTAAAGTGATTTATCGGCAAAAACTTGAGCATAAAAGTTGCGTGTTTGATAGACAAACATAAAAATTCAGGTTTTCATGCTGAAATATGTCAAGAACAAACATTCGTCTATCAGGGTACCCCTCTCAACTAATGGAAAGGGACCTGGACAGCCTAGATCGGCTACTTGGGAATTTTGCCTTGGAGAGCCTGTGTTTGTCTTTAAGCTGTGCAAGTTAAGTCAAACATTTTGTGTCACTAGATGGCAGGATAACACCAATGAAAAATGTAGGAAACCCATTTTTCCCCACCTTCAAAGCAAGCTTAATGTATTTTTATGCTAAGGCAGTTTAAAAAGAAATCTCCAGAATATGTTAGGAGTAAAAAATATATAAACCTATTTTTTAAAAGTATAAAAACAAATTATTCTTAAGAGTGAAAAATTGTCTTTTTTTTTTTTAGCCTTCAGACAATTCAGATTTGTAACTTGGTTTATGTATTTGGAACATTCTGAAATAATCTTGCAACATTTTTCTTTCTTATTCCTTGAAGAAGTTTTGATATCTCCCAGATGCAAACAAGTAAGTGAAGAAAGATGATACTACTGTAGTCACACGAACAAAAAAAGAAAAGAAAAAACACACCTCGAAACCCAAACAACTCACGCCTACGCATAAACAACTCTGCTCAACTGTACTCAGGCATAACCATCTCTATATTTGTCTTAAGTACCTTGTCACCCATGTGGTTCTTATTTAGGTTTCCTGTCTCTGTCTAATGTATCTAGTAACTTTTTGTTGTCTTATCAGGGCACTTCTTCCAGAAGGTGATCTCTTTATAATACTGTCAGAAATATGGAGCTTGCACTAGAATCCAATGCTAACTACTTCCTGATGCACTTTATTCATTCAACAAATATTGGTAAGCATCTTCTAAGTAATCGCACTGATATGGTTAGGCTTTGTGTATCCAAATCTCCTATTGAGTTGTGATCCCCAGGTGTTGTGGGAGAGACCTGGTGGGAGGGGATTGAATTATGCAGGCAGTTTCCCCCACGCTGTTCTTGTGAGCGTGAGTTCTCACGAGATCTGATGGTTTTATAAGGGGCTCTTCCCCATTCTCTTGACACACAGTCTTTCCAGCCTGCTGCCGTGTAAGATGTACCTCTTCCTTTTCTGTCATGATTAGAAGTTTCCTGAGGCCTCCCAGGCCATGTGGAACTGTAAGTCAATTAAACCTTTTTCCTTCATAGATTACCTAGCCTTGGGTATGTCTTTATAGCAGTGTGAAAACAGACTAATACAGGCACCATGCAAGTTGCTAGAGAATCAGTGGCATGAAGACTCAGTCTCAGTTCTTGTGTTACTTATAATTTAGCAGAAGAGAGACATTACGTAAATAATCTCATAATTAACAAAAATGATCAATTACAATGACGAGAAAGGCTACAAAGAGGTACGTTAAGTGATTTTATAATGGGTGGTCTGATTTGATTCACTCAACAAATACTTATTGACTGTCTACTCTGTGCTGGGTACTATTCTAGTTGCTAGGGATTCATCAGTGAGCTAAACTGATAATGATCCCTGTCCATGTGGAAATATATTTGAGTTGGGGGGCGCAGACCACCCATAAAGTAAGTGCTATGGAAACAAATGAAGAGATGTGAGAGAAGTGGCATTGAGGAGGAGCCTGTGACTTTGACTAGTGTAGTCACAGAAGATCTCACTGTTATATGGCTGAAAGCTTTAAATAAATGAGGGAAAGAGCCATTCGGATATCAGAGGAAGAGCTACTCTGGTCAGAGAGTAGCAAATGCAAAGACCCTAGAGCAGGAACATGTCTGGTGAGTTCAAGGAACTACAAGGAGGTTAACATAATTGGAAGGGAATGAATACAGGTCTAGGGGACTTGGCCACAAGGTAATGGAAGGCAAATCATATATGACTTTATGGACTTTGAAATATCTGCTTAGACCGAGCCAGAGCATGGAAGGTTTTAAGCAGAGATGTGACACTGTTTTATTTATGGCAGAATCACTCTGACTCTTGGGATTAAAAAAGAAGTATTTTAGGGGCCAAAGAGAGAAAACAGGAGACCAAGATGCCAGGAGAAAGAGAGTAGCAGCTTGAACCTTGGTGGCATATGTATATATATGCCATAGATATATTTTCATATAACTATTGGATCCTATAAAGATTCTGAAGCTTGGGCAATATCCACCTGGACTTCTAAATATGGCCAAACCTCTAAGACATGTGAGCTTAGCTGACAACGAACAATTTGGCTGTAGCCATTGATTATCCCACCGACGGCTAGAGAAGCCAAGTCTGGTTGTTCCTTCTCTGCTTCACGTATCCAATCAGCTCAGTCATCTTTAGGCTATGAGGCACTGCTTAACGGTAATAAGATCCCTTTAATGACTTTATGTTCCAAAAAAATTGGCTTAGCATCCAATCTGAAACTCACCTAAAGCCACATCTTCCAGGCATGGCTGGAAACTGCCTTAAACTGGGCTCTGCTGATGTCACCACCACGTAGAAGTGAAGCGTGGTCTGTATGCTATTTAGCTGTTTCTCTTTGCTTTAGATGTGTGCCCGATGCTTAAAGCTTACAGAGCTTAAAGAGGCACGAGGTTTTGGTAGACTATTTTGGTGTTCTAGTGTAAAAGCAAAGTATCAAACTGTTTATTGACTGTGAGATTAGAAACTCTTGGTGGATATCTAGTTAACTCTGTGCATTCATAAAACAGGTTTCTAAGAAACAGTTCTATGGCAAAGGAGGACATTATTCTGTTCACAGTTTTCAAGTAGAATTACAGGTTTTGGGGGCCCCAAAAGGCCATATTTTGGAATATATCCAAATCACTGTGTGCATGTTCCTTTCTTGACCACAATTCCTCCAACACAAATCAAATTTAGAAGCTCTATAGTTCCAGATGGTCAGAATCTGAAGATATCTAATTACCATTTCCCACTGGAATTAATGCCAACTAGGGGCTGAGCTTCTGTCCCAATGACATCTACTTCCTCCTTAGTTACTTCTGATTCTTGCATCTTGCCTATTGCTAATTACAAAAATGAAATAAAAATGTTCAGTTTGTTTATAAATCCTTGTCTTCATTTAGTTTATGTAATTCAAAAAGAGAAGTAGCAAAGTTCTTTTAATTTAAACTGTTCAAAATGGAGGAATCTTTAAATAAAGAGAAAACAGTTGGAGCTTTAAAATATCTATTATTTTTAAATTTCTTCTTCTTCTTTTCTCTTATTTGAATCAAAGTAGCTGTGGGCATAGATCTTGTATAGTTAATTACTTCCCCCACATTCATTTAGCATGTACTATGTTTATCAAACTCTGTTAGATGAGAGATGTAAAAATGGATAAGATTTTATTCCGCCTTCTAGGAATTTCGGGTCTTGTGGAAAAATAGATATGTTAAAGATGTTCTGTGTCACAGGAATTAAACAATGCTTTTAGGGAAGAGATTAAGATCAATGGTGGACAAGAGACTCTCTCTATAATTTGAATGTACTTTTCATCTTAGGTAGCTACAAATAATCCAAGTAAATTGTTTTTGAAACCTGGAAGTAAACACTTATAACAAGAGAGAATGTCGTGTGTTTCCACAGAACTTTAAACAAAGCACTCAGGGGAGCAAGGATGGGGAAATTAATTATACCTGGGAGAATCTGGGTGGCCTTTACAGAGGCAGTGCCATGTGAACTGGTTTTGATGGGCGGGGAGGGGAGGAAAGTCCCTGCAGGGGCTACAGCACAGAGCTCATGGAAATATTTGGGTTAAACTGGGAGGTAGCAGAGTTTGGAGTTTGTCTGGAGAAATTTCAGTGAATTAAAGCAGGAGACTGTGGACTGTTGGGTGGGTAGCAGAAGCCCCTCGAAACCAAGTGAAGGAGTTTAGATTTTATTCTCTAGCTCAGTATTTCCCTAAGACTGATCTTCAAAATACTGGCCCCATGAGAGAACCTGAATGTGAGATCTACATACTTGAAGATTCATCGCGGACATTGGAATATTAAAAGCTCTGATCAGTCCTACAGTAAAGATTCTTGCCTTCTTTTATTTAACCCAACGTTTCCTAAAGGCTTCTGACTACAGGATTCTTTAAAAATAATCCTGTGGAAGAAAGTACTTTGAGTCTATATAGAGTTAACGCTTACGTAGCATAACTGTGTTAGACACAGTTTTATGTGTGTTACGTGTATTTACTCATTTATTTATTTATTTTGAGATGGAGTCTCACTCTGTCGCCCAGGCTGGAGTGCAGTGGTGCAGTCTCAGCTCACTGCAATCTCCGTTCCTGGGTTTGAGTGATTTTTCTGCCTCAGCCTCCTGAGTAGCTGAGATTACAGGCATGCACCACCATGCCCAGCTAATTTTTTGTATTTTTAGTAGAGACGGTGTTTCACCATGCTAGCCAGGATGGTCTTGATCTCCCAACCTCATGATCCACCTGCCTAAGCCTCCAAACTGCTGTGATTACAGGCATGAGCCACCATGCCTGGCCTATTTGACTATTTAATCCCTACCAAACTTTGAGAAGTAGGTACCGTTATTATCCTCATTCACATATGTGGAAGCTGAGGTGCAAGGGGGCTAAGAAATTCCCTGAGTACAGGGTTACAAGCTAGTAAGTCATAACTTTGGGGTTTGAACCCAAGTGATCTGACTGCAAGGTCTATTTTTTAATCCATATAATACACAGCTGTCTAAATGCTATTTCTGAACAGAATAGTAATGTGACCATCATTAGGCTTAAGAAAGACAACGTTGATGGCTTTGCAAAAACTTCGAGGATGAACTGGTTGACTCCATCAGACAGTTCTTTTGCCTTGTTTTACTGTGAAAAATTTCAAACACACAGAATAGTTGAAAGAACAATACAATACCTATATACTCAGTACCTAGATTCGATTGTTAACATTTTGCCATATTTATTTTATATTTTTCTTTCAACTTCTGAGCCAGTTGAGAGTAAAGTTCAGGCTTCATGATTCGTCACTGCCATATACTTCAGTATGTGTATCTTAAACATAGAACAGTGTAGAACGTTATGCCAACACCCAGGTGAGAGGTAATGAGTTCCTCAGTTAGGGCTGCAGCAATTCGAAGAAGGGGGTGAAGCAAGAGAAATGTGGATTACTCATTTGTAAACTACTTTCAGAAGATAGTAAGGTGTTTTCTTACATCATGATAAGGGCCTGGCACAATTTGCCTCATACTGGTCAATGTGAATCCCAAGGAGGAGCTTAACTTATAATGGGCTTAAGCAAAATATACTTGGATGTAAAGTTCGTGGCAAAATATAAGCCACATACTCTACGGCATTGTCTGATAAAACTTACACTGATATGGGTGCTTCTCTTTATTAACAAGAATAATGTAGAGTTTTCAATTATTGGACACATACCATGTCTTGAGCATTGTTGTGGACACATTATATACATCAATGGTGGAAATAAAGGGAGGATTCATTGTTAATTTTATTGCTTCAGTACTCTGGACCAGTCATCACCTTCTTTTGAATTTCGACATTGTATGACCTGCCGGTAGAGAGAATCATCTTTTGTGTTTTCCATTCAAATTAGACGCCTCCTAAGTGTGAACACATCAAGTGCCCATCACCACCCAAATGAATTAGGCTTGTTTGGAGAAATGGCTGATTCCAGGTTTTGAGGAAGAAAAGTCTCAGTTTAACCTGAAATATTTTATTGGCTAGGAAACTACGAAAATGTTCAAATAATGATGAAGTCATCAAAAACCAAGGAGCTGACTGAAAACGACTCCTATTAACCTAATTAGGGACAATTTGAACTTCAAAAACAACAGTAATTATACTGAAATTAACAAATATAAGCATTTTTTCATTCCAAAGTGGTATAAGGAAGAAAGAAAGACAGGGAGGAAGAGAGAGAAAAGGAGAAAAAAAAAACTTTTCCTTAAAGCAGAATGCTGGCTAATAAGTGCAGAAAGAATTATAGAATTAGAAAATCTCTGTTTTGCAAACTTCCCTGTATAATAATTTATTTAGGCGAGGAACATCTCCGAATGCTAAAAACAGTTGGGCGCAAGACGGTTGAGGGAGCGGGTATTCATACAGTTTGCATTATTTATTAATTACGATGTGATAAAGTATGCCTTTGCAATGGCAAGACCTGGCAGTCACCATTTCTCAAATCGTCAAACTCTTCATTGCAACGATGGATTGGGCTGTGAGGTGCCTCCGGATGTGATGGAGTGGGAGGTACACAGCATAACCTAAGTGGAGTTCTTGGCAGAAATGTCTTGTCTAAATCCAATCATGAGGAAACTGTCAAACAAATTCAGAAGATGGAATATTCTTTAAAAAATCCGCTTGCATTTGTCAAGGGATTCAGTGTCAGGAAGATCAGAGGGTCACAATGGAAGACTAAAGAAATACAGTATCCAAACGTAATGTGTGAGCTTGGCTGGATCCTGAATTTAAACAGCTATAAAAGATATTTTGGGGACAAGTGGGGCAATTTGAGTTTGGCTAAGATGCTGAATGATGTTATTGAATTCACATTTTTTTTTTCCTTTTTAAGAAGTCGAATTTAATTTTTTGAAGTAATTACTTAGGAAGAAATGCAGAGGAGTTCCATAGAAAAAGATGGCAATAAGAATGATATTCTGTCAGCCAGATTTTAAAAATTCCTTCACTCCGAAATTTCTTTTTTGTCAGCTAAAACTATTTTCTGGGTCATTTTCCTCAGAAATTTGTTCTTCACATTCAGTATCAAAACCAATGCTGACATTTATTATTTTGGTTTCATTTTCCTTTGTGCATCTTTATGTTTCTTCTGACAATCTATAAGCAGGTTGTCTGTTCTGGCCTCCCAAGAGTTCCTGCTAATATTACTTCCTACTCCTCTCCAGAATTAAGTCAGAACCTACTTGAAGTCTTTCATCATTCTTACAGAAAAAGAAAAATCTAGTGGTCTCTTTCTCAGATAATGACGCTTCTCCAGGACTGGACTTTCCGTAATCTGTTTCTTCAGTAACATCTTCCTCTTCTGAACTGCTGTCTTGGAAATGAGGGTCTTCCTGCCAGACAGTCTTTCCAGGTTTCTCTGTTTCAACTCTAGACATCTTTTCCTTTATGTCTTTAGTGCCTGAATCAAAAGAGGAGAAAATGAACCCGATGGGCTGCTCAGCCTCACTGGTCAGAGTCGTATGGTCCTGGATTTCCTCAGATTTCTCTTTACCACAGTCCTCATTCCAGGGTGTGTCTCTTCCTTTTCACTGGTATATTTTGTAGTTTGGAATGTTTCTTTCAGATCCATAGCAATGTGATAGTATGTTTCTTTAGACACCTCAGGTAGCTTCTCAGCGTCCTCGCTTTTCTTTTTTGTTTTGCTTTACTCTCTTTTGGATTATTATCTCTCTCTTTTTTTCTTTTGTAAGTGGCATGGTCTTGCTTTGTTGGATAATAACGTATGATGTCCTTAAATTTCTTAGCAGCTACTGATCCTTTGTTTGTAGAATTGTTTATGGTGATTTGCAAAACGCTTTGTGCAACATTCAGGACTTTCTTTTGTTCTTCAGCAAGCTCTTCCTCCTCAGCAGTTTGCTTTTCATTTACCTTTTCTTGTTCCTCTTCACTGTAACTTTCTAGAAACTGAGAGTCCATGTGGAATCTGTCATCAGTGCCAAAGTGTGACCGTAAAGCCATGAGTTTCTGTCCAGCTCTGCCCTTAAACTGAGGTTGAATTTCGAACCTGTTACTGTCATCTTCAGAATCAGATTCCTCATCATCACTGCTATCAAACAGCTTCCCCGGTGTTTTACTCATAGACTCCTTCACCCATTCCTCTTCGGGATGGCTCTGCTCCTGAGTTGATGTCTTCTCTGTTTCACATTCACTGTCAGAACCAAAGATGATGTGCGTTAGCTTATCCTCTGGATGGCCATCCAAATTTGCCAGTGTTACACACCAGCTTCTTCTGCACTTCTTTTGCTTTTTGCCTGGCTTCCAAGGCTGCCAAATGCTTCTCCTTGTCTTCAGCATGCTTATCCTTGGCATGCAGGTCTGACGAATTACTAACCGAGTGAGAAATCAGGTTTGATTTCCTGAGCGCCACTGGATGAGACCTTTGGTGATTTCTTAAAAGACGTGAGGCTGCCTGAATCAGACCTCTCTTCCTCTGAAGCTTCTGTCTTTGTGGTACCATGGCAGCTGCCTTTGTCAAAGCCTATGTTGTGAGTCTTTGCACTAAGACTTAAGGACTTCTTATCTTTTAATGGCAATAAACTATAAATAGGATTCTTACTTCTCTTTCCAGAACTGCTAGGGGATAGTGCCTTGCGATCCTGACTCTCAAAAGTGGTCCTTTTTGAGGCTGAACATACTTTGGTGCCATTTGCCTTCTTTGCATGTTGGCAAGGAGTCAGTTTACCTGATGAGCCATTAACTTATGGGGACCCATCTTCCATGGATATGATACTGGGATCCTCATGTTTCATGGAATTCTGGTCTTTATTAAGATTGTTAGAGGCAACATTGTCTTTCAAGGATCTTTTCATTGACTCCTTTTCATTTAGACAGCCTACTCCCGTGAAAGCCTGGAGTTTTGGCTTTAAGTTGTTTTCCTTTGGTTTCTGTTTGTGAGGGGTGTTCTCCTTTCCTTCTAACAGGGAAGCTACAATCTCCTCAGGACAAATACACTGTCAGCCTCTGTGGAGGCCAGTGGGAGTCTTGGGGCTCTTGGAGCCTCTGTCAAACTTGTATTGGGTGGTGGTTTCTATTCCATCTCTCTCAGTATCTTTATTTGGAATCTTCAGATCACTGCCAGCCAATTGTTCCAAATCAGTTAAAGCGAGATTCACATGAAGACGTTTTTCATCACGGCATTATACTCCTTGTCTCCTTCAGAGTCAGCTAATCCTCATGCAGAATCAGCATCTTCACTGCTACTGGAGTGAGAGGAAGATTTTCAATGAAGAGGCTTTAATCTATGACCAAAGGCTGACTCTACATTGCTTTTTCTTTTTTTTTACTTTAATACAGTGATCAGAAAGCTCACAGTTTTCTCTATTTTTGAAAGAAGTTTTCTTGTCTGTTGATTTTTTCATTTGTGAAAATTCTGTACTGTTTTGACCTTAGCAACATTTTTTTTTTTATCGCAATGATTTTATCTGTATCTCCTGAGTCATACTCAGAATCATTTCTCATGATATCATCATCACCATCATGGCAAGAGACATTATTTTTGATACCTAAATCTATTAAAGAATGCAGTTTGTCAAGAACACAAAATCAAACACCGCATGTTCTCACTCATAGACGGGTGTTGAACAATGGGAACACATGGACACAGGGAGGGGAGCACTATACACTGGGGTCTGTTGGGGGGGAGTGGGGGGGACAGTGGGGGGTGGGGAGTTGGGGAGAGATAGCATGGGGAGAAATGCCACATATAGGTGAAGGGGAGGAAGGCAGCAAATCACACTGCCATGTATGCACCTATGCAGCAATCTTGCATGTTTTTCCACATGTACCGCAAAACGTAAAATGCAATTAAAAAAAAAAAAAGGAATGCAGTTTGTGAATGCCTGATTTGAAATCATCGCTTATAACTTCAAAGGGATTATTTTCAGATTCATTTATTGGGGGCTGTGTAGTTCTCTGTAAGTTTTCCTCTTTTGTAGTCATCATTCTTAATTCATCTTCAGAATCAGTATCATCATCAGAAATGCTATTTCTCTTCCTGGCAGTTTCCAAGCCACAAGTCTTACAAGGTAGATTTTTAAGTTTCTTAGTATCAGAAACAGGTAGGAGATGGTTCAGAAGGAGTAATGGGATCACAGGTTCTTTTTTGTGCAGCCTGTTGTGGGTGTCAAGGGTGGTCTCTCTATTACCCATCTGGGCCTTGGACTCATGGCCAGAGACCCAGTGGAACTCTCATCCTTCTGCACTTTTATCATCTTCTTGCGAGGGCCGTGAAAGTCAGAGAACTCTCCTCGCCGTTTCTTACTCACAGGGTCATTTCCTCCTTCCAGTTCCCAAGTCAGGCTGGATATAGCAATGGTGTTTGTGAAATGCTCCCCTGTCTTCTTTAGGTTGTGGCAGTATTTTGAGAGATCACATTTTATGTTGATTTTTAAGGTGAAGAACAGGTAGGACTCTTCCAAATTTGCTCACAGTCCAATTCTCATGGCTTGGCACTTCTATCTCCAGCACAGCTTTCATACGGAAGTCCACTCGTCCCATCTTTTCCAACAAGTTGATGTTACCAGTTGTTGATTTTTGTTTCTTAGCTTTTGCTTCTTCTCTCTCTTGGGCCAATCTGTGCAAAAAGCTTTCTTTTGCTAGTTGAATTTGTCACGTCCCACCTTTCCGTGTTGTTTTATTTAAAGCAGAAATACATTTTTTCATATCTGCTTCTGCTACACTAATGTTGATATATGCAAAGACTTTCTGTGGGTTTCCTTGGTCGTCTTTCTGTGTGATGATCTTCACATCCGAAACTTCTCCAAATCCGCTGAACTGATTTTGTACGTCTGCCACAGAAATGTCCTGGCTAAGGCCACCCACATAAAGGCACTTCATTTCTCTGTTCACTTTCATGAAGGCTGGGCATATACTTGGTGAGTTTTAACAGGAAAAACAATTTTCTCAGCCTTCTTTCTCTGAGAAGACCCAGAGAAGTGAAGACAGAGGTTAGGAAACGACCCTTTGACTTCTTATGCCCCGAACCCACTCCTCACCACACTGTCACCTAACGCAGTGCTGCTGCAGCCCCTAAATTCACTTTTTAAAAGGCCTGGTAATGGTGTTTGGTTGTGTGAGAGAATGTCCTTGTTTGTGAGAGCTATATGCTAAAATATTTAGGGACAAATTGTCATGTTGTCTCCAGGGTACTTTAGGCTGGCTTGACAGAAAGAAGTGTGTAGCTTCCTGTTTTAGTCCTTTTGGGATGTTATAACAAAATACCACGGACTGGACTGCTTATAAACAGCAGAAATCTATTTCTCACAGTTCAAAAGTCCAAGATCAAGAGTCTGGGAAGACCAGAGATTTAGTGTCTGGTGAGAACCTAATTTCTAGTTTATAGATGCCACCTTTTTACTGTGTCCCTGTGTGGTAAAAGAGATGAGAGGCCTTTTTCAGGCATCTTTTATAAGGGCAATAATTTCACTGATGTGGGTTCTACCTCCCCAAAGTCCTAACTACTAATGTCATCATGTTGGGGGTTAGGATTTCAACATATGAATTCTGAGGGGACACAAACATTCGGACCACAGCAATACCTGTATAGAGAGATGAAGCAGGGGCAACAAGACCATAATAGTAGGTGTGTATAGACAAGGGTATACCAGCACTCATTATGTTTCTTTAATTTTTGCGTAGATTTGAAATTTTTCCAAATAAGAAAAATAGTATATATGGGAATCACCGAGAGAAAATATTTTTCCCTCCACTTTTTATGCCTGTTGTTCTCCTACACCTAGTAATTATTTCGTGACATGAAAGCTGTGCTTTGATTTGTTAGTTTTGTCTGGTGTATGGAGTTGAGTTCCGAGGACTCACCCTATTTCTCTGCAGGTGATCAGGATGTTGTAGAGACAGTGAGGTTAGATTTCTCGGACACATTTTCTTTTGGGACTCTTCTTTGATTAATATGTGAAGTGACAGCAAGGGACCTTGCGAAAGTCTTGGTTCTTGTTATTCCCTGCAGCTGCAAGAGTGGGTTTCAGAAGGCCAGTGAAGAAATGCGGTAAATACGTGGTACATTCCTTATGGTTCAGCGGAAGGCTTGAAAGATCCCTGGAATGAGCAGGAGAGAAATACCTTGAGACTTTTTACATGCATGTCTGTTAAAGCCATCATGTCAGTGCATTTTATAGCATTTTTGTCTGCCTCCTTTCAATGACAGATTTTGGCAGTCTTGGCATGGGAGTCATGCATTTTGAACTACCTGCATGGGATATCTTAAGTTCCACATAGGAAAAAAGTCAGAGAGAAAAAAATGGGGGAGCGGAGATCTTTTTCTCATAAATTGTATTTATCCAAAGATAAGATAAAACTCAAATCCTAACTGTGTAGCTGTATGCATTTCGAAAAACTGACTGGTAAGTAACAATTTTATTAAACAGTTGTTGAATGAAGAGGAAAAGTTGTGGTGCTGTAAGATTCTTTGCTAAGTAGCATTTTATGTTAAAATTACAGATACAAATGTTAGGTGATTTTATTAGTTGAATCCCTGCTATGTGCTTCCTTTTAATATAATAACCTGACATTAAGAAACTTCTTCCCTTAAGAAACTCAAGCCTGAACCCAGGAGACGGAGGTTGCCGTGAGCCGAGATCGGGCCATTGCACTCCAGCCTGGGTAACAAGAGCAAAAAAAAAAAAAAAAAAGAAGAAACTCAAGAATACGTTAGTGACTCTATCTTAATATTTTTAATGTTTCCATAAAGGGAGATATCTGACTTTTATGTTTTTACTGAGTTTAAGAAGTATTTAGGGGACTATAATTCTCGTAAGGGTCTTTGACTTCCAGTTTTCCTTCTCCTAAGAGGAATGACACAGCAGATTGAAGATTAATGATGGTCTAGAGGGAGCTGGGATGTGCAGATTGTATTCAATGTCATTGAAGAAATGTGTCCTGAGTATCTGCCATGTACCAGCTGTTGTGCCACTGCGGATAGAAATGCAAGAGAGGCCATTTCACAGATCTATTTGTTGACCATCAATGACACAAGAACACGTGTTTGGAGGCACTTGACTGTTTTTGCTGGGATGGTCTTCTTGGATGGACGTTACTATTCTCTTTCTATTTTGAATCCATAGACAAGAAAGCCCTGATCAACCCTTTCCTGGACTATTCCAATTTTGTCTCACATAATTTATTGGGGAAAATGAGTTCTACATGTTTAGTAAAGTTGTTCCAGAACTATCTCCTTTCTGGCTCATTTTTAGTATTTTGGGATTTGGTGGCTGTGTTTATGGTCAACAAATGCATGATCTTCATCATTTTTATGTCTCCTTTAAAACACACCTCTTCAACTATTCTGTCTTTCAGATGTAAAAATCTTTGCCTTCTTACTTCATCATCATTTTCTCTTTAAACTTATGTGAGAGGGGTGGACAATCCTGAGTACTATTAGGATTTACCCTAACCCTGTTTTCCATGGAGAAAAGTCTGTAAACTTTCATTAGGAAGTATGTGAAAAAAACTTTCCTTTAAATAAAAATGTGTAAGTGTTTAGAATTGCCCTTGCAAACTTCTAGATCAGTCATTCAGGGCTAATACATCACTTGAAGCGATGGGCTAGTGGCATTCTCGTGAACGATCACCTGTGATTACAGTGCTCTGGCTAGCCCAAGATTTTGCTGTCTTGTGAAATTTGACACCATTGATCATTTTAGTTTCCTGCATCAGCCATGCACAGAAAGTCTTACAGGGACAGTATGCAAAATGCATTCTCATTACATTTGTTCTCTTTCTGTTATCAGTAACCCAAGGTCATTTGAATATTCTTAATCATTTCTTTCTGCTTTCTGAATAGTATGCCTTTTAGAGAAATATGGTTTATCTTTCATGAAAAATTATTTAGAACAAGAAGTAAGGCTTTATTTTGAGATATTTGGACAAGGATGGACTTAGGCAATTGTAGAGGCTTTCACTCTTCTTTGCCAGCAAGTTTCACATCCATTTTTCCTTCTCACTCCCTCCTTTGAAACCCTTATTTCAAGCCAACTATTCAAGAATAGAGTTATATGTATGGATTTAAAAAAAGTCTTTATTTTTCCATTTAACATATTTTAATTTTTTGATGTTACTTTCTGGTTTTCCCTATCATTTAAATAGCTTTATTTCATTCAATAAATGTGCCCTTATTTAATCCCGTGTGGTTGGACATTACTTTACATTGTTCACTTCTATTCCTGTAGTGAAAACTTTCAAGATATTCATAATAATTTCCTTAGGTCAAAATCTTGAATATAGAATTATTATGTCAAAAGTAGGCACATCATTAAATCTTGTTATATGTGTTATGAAGCATTATGATGTGAGAATGCATATTTCTTCTCATTCTCTACAAAATTAAATATGATAAAAAATCTGCTTGAATATGATGTATTAAAATGAAATCTCATTGCTTATATTCATATTTATTTGATTATTGTAAGTTTGGAATTATTAATAGGTTTTTAGGTTTCTACTGCTCTATCTTGAAAAATACCCAATGCAGTGATAAATCAGGACCTGAAGTATCAGAATTTATAAGCTTGCTTGCTGGTGTCCAAGGAATAGCTTTTCTCAGTGCGTAGAGTTTAAGAACATTCAAGTAAATGCTTTCTAGGAGTACACTGATTCCTATCTCCCTCCCAGGGTGAGATTGATTGATATGCTGAAGTTAATACCAATGTAAATGCATCTATTTAAACCCATCCCATAACGTCTTTGAATTTCTTTTTGCATTTGATGTCCAATGAATATTCTTTGATTATTTACAAATAGTGACTGGGATGGCTAAAGTTAAGGTAGAAATCCATCATTTAGTGTTTATGGGGTCCACTGGATAGTTGGATGTATACTAGACCTCTCCTAGCAGGCAGTGATGGTGGACCGCACCCAAGAGTCTAGGGCCATAAAGTGAAGTTCTTTCAGCATTTCATAGATAAACCATGTAGTGTACTCAGAAAAACACAAGCTAATCTTTCTTTCCTTCTTTATTTCCATTACCTCTTTCCTGTGTCACTTTATCTCCAGCTCTTTCACTTCTACTCTTTTCCTCTTATCAGTTTTTTCTCCTTACTCATATTTCCTTCCTCTGTCATTGTATAATGTGTTTCAAAAAGAGTGGATTTTAAATGTTCTCACCACAAAGAAATCATAAGTATGTGAGGTCATGTAGAATGTGATCATTCTACAGTGTGTGCATGTACCAACACGTCACATTGTACCCTATAAATATATACAATTATTATTTGTCAATTAAAAATAAAGTGTTCACTAATCTTTCCTCCATATTTTGTTTTGTTTTGTTTTTTCCTATCTTAATTTAGGGATAAGATCACACCAAATCACTTCTATAGGGAGGGGTGTGATAAGAAAGAAGTCTCCTTCTGACTTTGAAGTTCAAAGAGCAGAAGAGTTGCTGCATACCCTTACCAGCATTTGGTGTGTTTTACCAATCTTTTGGGTGTGAAATGTGATATTTTAAATTTTAAATTTATTTATTTGATTATAAGTGAAGTTGATTCACAGGAGTTGCTTACATAGTCAAGATATTTTATTAATTCTTTCTTAGTTACTATTTTCACCACACGTTTGTGTTAAGGACAAATCTTGCTTAAATCTGAGAGCAAAGTAGATGATAAAGAGAAAAGCATATGTGACAGTAGCATAAAGTATGTTCACATACTCCATATATATATATACACACACACACAGTGTATAGATAAAGATTAAATAATTATAATGAAATGAACAACCATATGCCCATCACTCAGTCTAAGAAATAAAATAATTCTGGTAATTCGAATATTATCAAATTGCCTTCCCCCTCAATTGCACTCAGAGGAATAATATTATGTAAATCTTTCTCATAGTTTTCTTCATATCATAATGAACGTGTACGTGTGTATTCTCAAATACAGTGCTTGGTTATGCCCGTTTTTCAATATGCCTCATTTCACCCAGTGGACTCTGTATTTAAATTTCCTGGACTTGAGATCCCACTTCATCACCTCAGTGGGAAGCTGTATCAACTTGGAAAAGTTATTTCATCTGTTCAATCATAATTTCCTTAGCCATAAAATGCTAACAGTAACTGTATACACCTCATAGCATTCTTGTGGAATTAAATTATATATGTGACACTCAGCCTAGAGCTTGGTAATAGTAAACAATTTACATGTTTGCTATTATCATTATTATTACTATTATGATTACATTCTTCAATGACTCCTGCCTCATATTATGGTGATGTATGTGGCTATGGTTTGTCACTGCCATATGGTATTTCACTACACGTATTTGCCACAATTGATGTATTCATTTTAATGCTGATGGGCATTTGGACTCTTTCTAGAATTTGGCTATTATAAATATTATTTGTAAGAATTTTTTGTACAGATCTTGTTGCACAAGGATGAGTTGCTCTAAGGTTTCAGGTTATATTCCCAAGAGTAGACCTTCTGGGTCATGTGTTCACATTCATCTTTACTAGGTAGTGCCAAATAATTTTCTAAAGGAATTATACTAATTTATTTCCCTACTGGCACATAGAAAAGTTTCTCCATAGTCTTACCGACACTTGGTGTTGTCTTACTAATCTTTTTGAAATGGCTACCTTGTTTGGGGTATATACCCTGGGGTTCACTGTCTTGCGTTGAGAAAGGACACGTGAGTGGGTTAAAGAGTGGAAAGTTTAATAGACAGAAGAAAGGAGAGAGGAGAACAACTCCTTGTGAGAGAGAGAGAGAGAGAGAGAGAGAGACGTTGGAAAAACAGGGGAGGTGGCAGACTACAGCAGATTTTATACGCAAGCTGAAGGCAGTGTCTGATTTATGTCAATCAGGTATGACGTTTACAAGGCACGTGGGGAAGGCTGGTTGCCCCACCCTAAACTTACATGCAAATGAGTTTTCCAGTTGATTAGGCCATCTTGTCTGCTCTTTACACGTGGCTGACAAAGACAAGGGAAGATGGAGCCGCCATCTTGCACATGTCTAGTCCCTAGATCCTGTTGTCATTCACCTGTGCAGGCTCCCAGCTTGCTTATCTATGTCTGCAGCTTTTTATAGGATGCTCTTTGTTAGAAAATGATCTGGGGCTGTTTTTCACTAAAGAGAAAAACATTGCCATAGACTCTCATAAGTAAGGACTTATCCTTACTATATGCCTAAGTGATTTCTTCTTAACTCATATATCATTTTGGGTGTGAAATGTGATCTCTTTCTTATTTTAGTCGTATTTCTTTGATTATAAGCGAAGTTGATTTATAGGAGCTGTTTATGTAATCTAGATATTAATCATTTCTTAGTTACTGTTACAAACTGCATGTTTGTGTCTCCCTAAAATGTATGTGTTGAAGCCCTAACTGCCAGTGGGATGGTATCAGGAAGTGGGGCCATTGGGAGGTGATTAGCTTTAGGTGAGACCTTGAGAGTCAAGCTGGCGTGATGGATTAGTGTCCTTACAGGAAGAGAAAAGGACTAGGGCACATTCTCTTCATCATGTGCAAATACAAGAGTAAGAATAAGGTGCCCGTATGAAACCAAGATGGGGGCCCTTACTGGAGACGGGATCTGCTGGCAACTTGCTGGTGGGCGTCTCAGCATCTGGGACTGTGTGAAATCAATGGTCGCTGGTGAGGCCACTCATTCTGTGGTATTCTACTGTAGTGGCCCACACTGACTAAGACGGTTAACTTATGTTGCAGTTGTTCTTTCCTGCTTGTGGCTTGTTTTTAAATTGGCAGTGGTAACTTAGGATGAACAGAAGTTCTTAATTTCAGTGTGGTTGAACTTATCAAATGTTTCATTTATGGCAAATGCCACGGTTAATTTTACGTGTCAGCGTGAGGGGCATGAAGTGCCCAGATATTTGGTTAAGTATTATTCTGGGTGTGTCTGTGAGGATGTTTCTGGATGAGGTTAGCATTTGAACTGGTGGGCTCAGCAAAACAATTATCCTCCCTCATGTGGATGGGCCTTATCCAGTCAGCTGACAGCCTCAATAGAACTAAAAGTCTAATCCTCCCTTGAATAAGAGAGAACTCCACCCTGCCTGCCTTGAGCTGGGACATTGATTCTTTCCTTCCCTGGACTTGAACTGAAACATGAGCTCTTCTGAGTCTTAAGCCTGGTGGAATTTGGACTGAAAGTACATTATTAGCTCTTCTGAGACTTTAGTGTGTAGAGTGCAGATATTGGGATATTTCAGTTCCATAACTGTGTAAGCCAATTCCTTATATTTTATCATCTTCCATATTTACATACATTCTATTACTTCTGTTTCTCTGGAGAATCCTGATACAGTTAGCCTTTGTTTGGTCTTCTTTAGGAAATCATTTACTCTCCTAGGGTCCTACAGACAGTTTTCTATATTACCTTCTAAAAGTTTTACAGTTTTACCTTTCAAATAAAAAATTTTAATCTACCATAAAATAACTTTTGTACATGTTGGGAAGTATAGACTAAATTATATTCTTTTCTCTGTGATAACCAATTAATATAAAACCTTCATTGAAACTTCCATCCTCTCTACATTAATCTCCAGTGTATGATCTTCCATAAATTAAGCATATTTCTCTTTTTAGGGCTGTTTCTGCTTTCCATATTCCTTTAACGTGTCAGTTTGCCTATCCTCGGACTATTTTAATTATTACAGTTTTATAACAGAACTTGATCTCTAGCAGGTCAAGTCCACCTACCTTCTTGTTATTTAACAAGTGTTTTGGCTCCTCCTGTTCATTTACTGTTTGAGATAAATTTTAGAATCAGCTTGCTTAACTCCCTGGAAAACTCTCTTGAGGTTTTGATCAGTATCACATGAAATCTACAAATAAATGTAGGTAAAGTTTACTTTATTAGAATAGTGAATCTCCTTATTCAAAAGTGTTGTATTGCTCCCTATGTATTTAGGTTTTCTTTACTATCTTTCAACAACATTTTCTAATTTTCTTTATAAAGGGCATATATGTGCTTTGTTAGGTTTGTTCTCAGGTACTTAATACTTTTTCTTGTAGTGGTAAATTATATCATTAAAATTATATTTCTAATCAATTTTTGCTAGCATATTAAAACCAGTTATATTTTTAATACAATTGTCTATCTTAAAATCTTGGTAAACTTAAAAAAATTCTAGGGCAAAGGATATAAACACTTTTCAAAAGAAGACATTTATGAGGCCAACTAACATATAAAAAAATGCTCATCATCATTGGTCATTAGAGAAATGCAAATCAAAACCACATTGAGATACCATCTCACTCCAGTTAGAATGGCAATCATTAAAAAATCTGGAAATAACAGATGCTGGAGAGGATGTGGAGAAATAGGAATGCTTTTACACTGTTGGTAGGAGTGTAAATTAGTTCAACCATTGTGGTGATTCCTCAAGGACCGAGAAATAGAAATTCCATTTGACCCAGGAATTCCATTACTGGGTGTATACCCAAAGGATTATAAATTGTTCTGTTATAAAGACACATGCACACATATGTTCGTTGTGGCACTGTTTACAATAGCAAAGACCTGGAACCAACCCAAATGCCCATCAGTGATAGACTGGACAAAGAAAATGTGGCACATATACACCATGGAATACTATGCAGCCACGAAAAACGTTGAGTTCATGTCCTTTGTAGGGACACGGATGAATCTGGAAACCATCATTCTCAGGAAACTGACACAAGAACAGAAAAACAAACACCGCATGTTCTCATTCATAGGCACTGAAAACACATGGATCTATGGAGGGGAACATCACACACTGGGGTCTGTTAGCGGGGTGGGGAGCTAGGGGAGGGACAGTGGTGGGTAGGGAGGGAGAAATGCCTGATGTAGGTGATAAGGGGATGGAGACAGTAAACCACCATGGCATTTGTGTCCCTATGCAACAATCCTGCAAGATCTGCACATGTACCCCAGAACTTAAAGTACAATTAAAAAAAAGCACTCAGGAATACTTTTATTTTTAAATATAAGCCCATTTTGGAATGTCTCACATTCTACTATATCCTCTATGTGAAGAATAATTATGAAGAAAAAAGATCACATTTTATCAGTACTTACCATTTTTCTCCTTCCTCATTTTCTTTCTATAAAACACTCATTACATTATGAACATAATTATAAAAAAAGAAATAGGCTTACATTTTTAAAGTGCATTCATTGCGGCTCCCATTTCTGTTTGCTGAATACTATTAAATAAAAGTAAGATACACTTTAAAAACAAACAAAAATTCTAATACTCTATTAAATATTATTTTGGCTGCTTCTATACCATCTCCAAATAATGGCAGTATTTTGTTCAGATTTTTAATTACTTCTTCTTGCCTTACTGTACTGGTTAATGCTCCAGTAAAATGATGAATAGGAACGGTGAGAGCTGGCATCCTTATATTTACCTAACCTTAAAAGAAATGTTTTCAGCTTTTCACCATGGATTTTAGGATTTTTGTAGCTGTTTTTATTAGGAAAATATTCTTCTATCCTGGTATAGCAGATTCAAAAGGGCTGAAAGTTCTTTGACAGTCCTCCCACAAAAAGGCAGGGTCTGTTTCTCCTACCCTAGTATCTGGGTTGGTCTGTGACTGTTTGATCAACAGAGCACAGCAAATGTGACCCAGAGCTGGTTCTGGGTTTTGCCTTTAAAAGGGCTGGAAACTTCCCCCAAATCCCTTGGAGTTTTGACCTATCATGTAGATACAAACATCCTGCTTGAAAGACCACATGGGGGTGAAAAGAGGTCCGGCTGAGTAGAGGCTCCATGTCATTCCTGTCAAGTGAGTGAAACTGTCCTGTATCCTCTGGCTCTGCTCACTGGCATCACCAGCTGGAAAACACTGAGTGACTCCAGTCAATGGCACATGGAGTAGAAGGACCGTACAGCTGAGTTCTGTCTGAATTCCTGACATACAAAAATGTGAGATGTAATAAAGTGGTTGTTTATTAAGCCATCAGTTTTTGGGGGAGTTTATACAGCAATAAAAAGCTGGCAGAGAATTTGGTAATGGGAAAGGGGGCATCTGCATAAAAAGAAGTTAAAACATGGCTTTTGCATCTAGGTGGTAAGTAAAAGCAGGAAAAAGTCTCCATGAAACGGTAAAACTGGAAAGTCATCAAGAGCTTATTGTGAGGGCTTGAAGGACAATGAGAAAAATATGAGAAGCTAGGAATCTTATTTTATAATGGTGGAAAGTTGGGTAACGTTACCTGCCGCAGGATGGAAGTAGAAGGATTTCCCAAAGAAATCCTAGATCTTTCTGGGGAGGTTTGCATGAAAAATATCAAAAGTGCCAACTTTGGTTTTTATTTGCCACTGACAAAGTAGGAGAAGAAGGGGATAAACCAAAGAATGAACTGTTCATATTCTAAAGTTTTTTGGGCGTGTCTCATAGACTCTCTGTTAATTGTCTTGACAGCATTGACCCAAGATAGAGAGTAGCATGTCTCAAAAAGATCATCAGTACTCTTTTATCTAATAAGGGAATCCCAATGAAACTCATAGAAAATCCACAAAGTTTTTAATGGAGACTACATTGATGGAACTAACAGAGAAGAAGAGAAGAGACAGAGATACTACAAAGTAAAAATAGGCCTTTGGCTCCACAACTTTTTATGCGCAGGAAGCAGGCTGAGAGGCTATTCAGTTGCAAACTCAGGCCATTTCTTACGGAAAAGAAAGGATGACTCAGATGGCAGAACCCAGCACTTAGCTCAGAAGACAGAGCCAAGACAAACAATCTGAAGGAGAAGGGTTGATGGGAATGGTGAGTAACTGGTCCCTTTAGTTTGCAGGTCTTTAGGTCCAGAGGAACTATACTTGAGAAAAAGTACTTGAGAAAATGTCTTCTCTACATGTTGAGAAAATGTACTGAAGAAGCCTCATCTATTGATTTAGCTCGATCATTTTGTTATTTATTCCTATTTGTTTGTTCCATTTTTTTTGTCTCTGTTTCTCTTTGGCTGTTTATCATCTTCATTGTTTTGTTTGGATAACTTTGTGAATGCTTTAATTTAGATATTTTAAATTTAATTTAGCTGTATTATTCCCATTTGTTTCCTTTTTATATTTTCTCGTTTTTTGTTGAGATTTCCTTTATTTTATTTCATTGTGAGTAATTTTTTAAATTTTTATTTCAATAGTTTTTGGGTTATAGGTGATGTTGGTTACATGGAAAGTGTTTTAGTGGTGATTTCTGGCATTTGGGGCACCCAACACCATAGCAGTGTACACTGTACCCAAATATGTAGTCTTTTATCTCTTACCCCCACCTTTCTCCCCCAAGTCCCCAAAGTCCCTTATATCACTCTTATGCCTTTGCATCCCAAGAACATGCTGTATTTTGTTTTCCATTCCTGAATTAACTTCACTTAGAATAATGGCCTCTAGCTCCATTCAAACTGCTTCAAAAGATTTTATTTCATTCCTTTTTTATGGCTGAGTAGTGTTCCATAGTGTATATGTACCACATTTTCTTTATTCACTTGTTGGTTGATGGGCACTTAGGTTGGTTCCACACTTTTGCAATTGTGAATTGTGGTGCTATAAACATGTGTGTGAATGTGCTTTATTCATGTAATGACTTCTCTTCTTCTGGGTGGACACCCAGTAGTGAGACTGCTGGATTGAATGTCAGATCTTCTTTTAGTTCTTTAAGGAATCTCCACACTGCTTTCCATAGCGGTTTTACTAGTTTGCCTTCCCACCAGCAGTGTAAGAGTGTTCCCTTTTCACCACATCCACGCTAACATCTATTGTTTTTTGAATTTAATTATGGCTATCCTGCAGGAATAAGGTGGTATCTCATTGTGGTTTTGATTTGCATTTCCCTGATCATTAGCGATGTTCAGCATTTTTTCATACGTTGGTTGGTTGTTTGTATATCTTTTTTTGATAATTATCTATTCATGTCCTTAACCCACTTTTTGTTTGTTTGCTTTTTTCTTACTGATTTGTTTGAGTTTCTTATAGATTCTGGCTATTAGTCCTTTGTTGGTTGAATAGTTTGGGAATATTTTGTCCCATCCTTGGGTTGTCTGTTTACTTTGCTGATTATTATTATTTGCTGTGCAGAAGCTTTTTAGTTTAACTGGGTAATTATGAGTACATTTTCTTTTGCCTCATCGAGATAGTTATGGTAGTTACTTAAAGCACTTGTTTATTAAATCTTATATCTTGGATCTTATGTCTCAGAATTGGTCTCCATTGATTGCCTTTTGCCTTGATACTGAGTCGCATTTTACAGTTTTAAAAATAATATTTTGAATAAAATTGGATTATATCCTGGAAATTTTGAATATTATGAAGTGAAGATTGTTGATTTTCTTTTGTCATGTTCCATTAAAGAGAGAGTTGATATATACTTTTTTGGTAGGCAATTAATTTTTTCATACTAAAATTGCATACTGTGTTCTTTGGAAGCAGCTAAAATATCATTTTAATTTTTTCTCCTCTTAGCTGGAATGTTCACAGTCTTCTCTACACATAACATTGTGCAAGGGGTAGCCAGATACTTGAACAGAACAGTTTATACACAGAATTTGGAATTCCTAATCCTTAGTTATCATCTTTTCTGTCTTTCTACCTTATTTTTTCAGTGACT
Organism: Aotus nancymaae; assembly: GCF_030222135.1. Classification (NCBI taxonomy): domain Eukaryota; kingdom Metazoa; phylum Chordata; class Mammalia; order Primates; family Aotidae; genus Aotus; species Aotus nancymaae. The sequence goes on along the minus strand of NW_026988447.1, from coordinate 959,505 downwards.
TTGTTTCCCTCCACTCTTTCTCCTGGATCTTCTTGTCGTATATTATGCAGGATTTCATCATTTTAGCTGCCAAATGAGTACAGCTGTCCACAGGCTGAAAGAAGAATCATCAGCAATCTCAATGTAGCCCAGGCTGAAGTGCAGTGATCCAATCTCAGCTCACTGAAGCCTCCGTCTGTTGTGTTCAAGCAATTCTAGTGTTTTAGCCTCCCAAGTAGCTGGGACTACAGGTGTGTGCCACCACACCCAGCTAATTTTTTGTATTTTTAGTAGAGACGGAGTTTCACCATGTTGGCCAGGGTGGTCTCAACTGCTGGCCTCACATGATCTGCCCGCCTCAGTCTCCCAATCTCACTACTGGGTATCCATGCAGAAGAAGAGAATTTATTATATGAAAAAAACACATGCCCAAACACATGTTTATAGCAGCACAATTCACAATTGCAAAACTATGGAACCCACCTAAGTGCCCATCAACCAAGTGAATAAGGAAAATGTGGTACATATACACTATGAAATACTACTCAACAATAAAAAGGAATAAAATAAAGTCTTTTGAAGCAACTTAAATGAAGCCCTTCTCTCCTCCAGAATATTGTTGCTTCTGTTTGTTCTCCAAATACAGAGAACAAAACAGGTTTTTGTTTTGTTTTGTTTTGTTTTTTTGACAGTGTCGCTCTGTGGCCCAGGCTATAGTGCAGTGGTGCAATCTCAGCTCACTGAAGCCTCCGCCTGTTGGGTTCAAGCAATTCTAGTGCCTCAGCCTCCCTAGTAGCTGAGACTACAGGCGTGTGCCACCACACCGGGCTAATTTTTGTATTTTTAGTACAGACAGGGTTTCACCATGTTGGCCAGGCTGGTCTCAACTGCTGGTATCACATGATCTGCCCACCTCCGTCTCCCAAAGTGCTGGGATTGCAGAAGTGAGTCACCATGTCCAGACGGGTCATTGGGTATTATATTTTGTTCAGGATATGTAAGTGATAAGTGCTATCTGCAGGAGGTTAATTTGTTAATAGTTTACTCAGTTATACTAGAGGCAGAACTCCCTAAAGTTCTTTTTTTTTGGTTGTGGCTATTCTGCTAGTTAATCAATGTAGCTGCCAATTTTAATTTTAATTACTCTCTTCTTCATTTCTAGAAATTCTAATTGGTTCATTTTTTGAATCTGGTTTCTCCTTGATAATATATTTTAAGCTTCAATTTTATTATTTACAAAAAATTTTGTTTAAAATATTTTATAATTTATCAATGACTTTAAATATAATCAAATATGAAGAATGAATAATAAAAAATTAAGTAGTAAGCATCAACCAAGTTATGGAAAAAGTCAATACTGTTAGTGTGAATTGAAAACTCCCCAAAGAGATTTAATGGAACAAAATTCCTGCACTATTTATTGACTTTAGTTTCCTGGAGAGCTTGTAAAAATGTCTCCTGGGGAAATTAGTGAACAAGGCTTTGGGAATAGGGCTCACCAAAATTGGGGCATTTGGTAGGGATGTGGTATGAGTCAGGTGTTGTTCATCTAGCAAGAATATAGTTAAGGAATTGGGCTGCTCTGAAGTTTCTCTTTTAAGTTCATCTTGGTTAACCTTCTGCTCTCAGAAGCAGCTCAAAGTAGAATATCTCTATGGGATAAAATAAGTGCGGTCAGCTGAATCAGCATCTCACTATAAAGAGGAGCATAATACTTTCATCAGGACATGGATCGGGCAAGTCATAGGCAGGTAACAATAGGGTAAGCTCACCTGATTATTGTCCATTTAAAGAAGGTTTAACAAGAGGTTTGTCTTGTTGATGGTAGCCCTCAACATTTCTGTCTTTTGAAGTCAATGAGGACAGATCACCTCTGGAGTCATGCATATTTTTATCCCGGCAATCTCCTATACCTCTCATCCTCATCTAGTTTCTGGAAGATTGCTTCAGTTTTAGCTTCCAAACCTTCTACTGGTTTTTAAAAATGTCTACCATGTTACATTACCCAAGAGCTCTCTTTTTAACCTCTGAATGACGCTTTTTATAATATCTCTTTTGTTAGCACTCAGAGAATATTCATAGTAGGTTTCTGTCTTTGAAATTTTCTTCTCCTTGTATGGTCTCTATTTGTCTTAATTGCCTTTTTCTGTTTCATCGTTTATTTGCTTACTTGCTGTGGTCTCTGTCATTTGTATCAGATGATTAGCATGCCCGTCTCTCCCCTCCCCTGCCTAGACACTGTACTTGCCAATTTCTCTCTGTTTTTCTATCTAATATCTGCAGATTTCTATTCATATGTGTCCTTTAGATTAGGATTTTCCAGATGATCCCTTGTAAAATTATCACCCCTCCTCCCCTACTGCATTGGCCTGCACTCCCTATTCCTCCTTTGCTTTTCTCTGTTTTATTTACCCCATTGAATACATTCTATATTTTATTATTTGTTTGGTAATTGCTCATTTCTTTCATTAGAATTTAAGCTCAGTGAGGGCAGTAGTCAAGCAGAAAGTCTGCTTTACTGAGTTTTATGTTCCCCTAACCTAGAAGAGTACCTGAAACATAATAGGAACTACCTAAATATTTGTTGAATTCTGTCAGACACTGTCCTAAAGATTTGACACGTATTTTATCACTTAATTTTCTTAAATATGCTTTGTTTATTCAATTAAAATTAATTATTTATTTTTATACCCATCTCATACAGAAAACTTGAGCGTTGAAGATATTAAATAATTTATCTGAAGTCAATAAACTAGAATACTATATTTAAATATATCTTATATCAGAGTTATTAATAAATATTTGACTTATATTGTCATCTAATGGAAATAACAAACTTTTGTAACAGTTAATTTATAAGACTGAGTGTCTCAGCTTTACAGGTACTCACTCAAGTTCATTGGAATGGGAAGATCTCTAAAAGTTATGCATAGTTTATATTCAGAAACTATCAAATGGGTTGAAGAATATGGCTTACCAGAGAAGGACCTGAGATATGACCAGAGAAACATAAAATATAACAGCTGAAAAAAGTCCAAGGGATCTTCCAGTCTAATTCCTATTGTAAGTTTTCAAGTTTGTCCTGACATAGGAAGGGTTTACTGGTACAGCATAAATTCTGCTAGGAGGTTGTATTTCTATGCAGGTTGTAAAATGGAGTGAACACTGTGAAGAATAAGCTTTTGGGAAAAGTAATAGATTGTGTTAATAATTAAGAGAAACAGAAAAACAGAGGCAGGTGGATCACTTGAGGTCAGGAGTTCGAGACCAGCCTGGCCAACATGGTGAAACCCCATCTCTACTAAAAATACAAAAAGTTAGCCAGGCATGGTGGTACAGTGTTGTAGTCCCAGCTACTTGGGAGAATTACTTGAATCCCGGAGGCAAAGGTTGCAGTGAGTCAAGATTGCATCACTGTACTCCAGCCTGGGTGAGACTCTGTCTGAAAAAACAGAAAGAAAGAAACAAAGAAAAAGAAAGAAAGAAGGAAAGAAAGAAAGAAAGAAAGGCAGACAAAAATGTTCCCATACCAGCAGTGGAGTAGTGGCAGAGTATAGTAAATGCCAAATGCAAATAAAGTATTATTGACCCTGAAAGGAACATAATATCACTTTTTGTAGGAGTGACTAGAAAAGGCACAATGACAGTCAATTCACAAAAGAAGAAATGAACATGTCAAACACACATATGGAAAGATTTTTGACCATTATAAATGAGTTAAAATGAGATGCCATTTTTCATCTATCAAAATGTCGATTATTTTAATAGATAAAGAAAGTAATGTGTTGGTGAGAACATAGAGGATAGAGGAGTAGACACGCTCATTCATGGCTATTGGAGTCTAAATTGTTATAACTCTTCAGAAAGAAAATTTGAAATCCAAAACTTAAAAAAAATCTTTTATCTTTTAGCCTCATAATTTCTCTTCTAAGAATTAATTCTAAGGAGGAAGCTGAGATGTGGGCAAACATTTGCACCTATGGGTATTTATCATGGGATTATATATAATAGCAAAATGTTTGAAATAGCCTAACCAGGATGGGGGACTGAATAAATAAATTATGGTGCATAGATATGATAGAAGAAGCTTTAGTCATTAAAAATTTAGATGATTACAAACATTTTTGCTATAACCCAATATAGGCATTTCTAAAGAACCCATGTTCAACAATATCTTTCACTAAAATAAGAGACCTTAGAAAAAAATGGCAGTAGGGCAGACTATTTAAAATGTATTGCAGTGGCCAGAGTCAAGTCATGAATATGGAAAATACGTCAGCTATTTTTCAGAAAGAAATTAGTAAAAGCAATTGATTAAACAAGCATTAGAGTACTTGTACGTTTTAGTGAAGAGTATAAAAGAAACACAGATAATCCAAATGGAGTAATAGAAAAACATTGTTCCCAACCTAGATTTGGGGGAAAAAGGAACAAAAATGAGGTTCTTAGAAACTAGAAGGGACCAAATGAAGTGCTTGGAGGAAAAATCTCATACAATACGGTTTCAGACCTTTGACGGGACATAACAAGGTTGTTTCTGGGATTGCTGAAGAACTAAAGATTGAAACCAACCACGGTTACCAGAGAGAAGGTCTGTTGCTGAGGCAGTGCTGATAGGAGCAGCATAACCAGGAAGGAATGACCCTTCTCTTCTCCCGTCTTTCCATCTTCCTTTATCACTGGCAAAACCTCCAAGGAAGCCACCTGGTCAAGAAGAAACATGGTTAGGAGAGTTTGAGCTCCAACATCATAAAGCAGAGTCAAGAGGGCAGTGTGGTACATAGAATTCTAAGACGACCTTAGAGATTTTCACTCCCTGCCTTGTAGACAACTACTACCCCTGAGTGTGGGTGGAACCTGTGAGTATGATGGGACAGGCACTTCCTTGATTAGATTATGTGATACAGCAAATGGTGCTGGGATAGTCACTCTAGTGGTTATGTCACAATTATATAAGACTCAGTCACAGCCGACAGGAGAGGGGACCGGAAGAAAGCGAGCATCCGTGTTGCGAACTGCCTAAAGGGGCCACATAACAAGGAACTGCAGGCAGCCTGCAGGAGCCCAGTGGTCCCTGCCTACAGCCAGCAAAAAATTAGAGACCTCAGTTCTACAGTTGCAACCTGCCAACAACCTGAATAAACTTTGAAGACTCTTGAGCTCCAAATAAGAACCACAGTGTTCTTACACCAAGATTGCAGCCTTGCGAGACCCTGAGCAGAGAATTCACCTAAGCTCTGTCCAGACTCCTGTGCCATGGAAAATGTGAAATAATCAAAGGATGACATTTCATGCCACAGATTTTGTGAGGTTCAAGGGAGTAGATTTTCTGTACACGTGGACCCGGGAGGAAGAATGAACCTGTATCAAGTGAGGAGGGCAAAGATGGGGTGAACCTCTTTGGAGAAGGAACTTTGCATATAGTTGTCTTGTTTTTAGTTTTCTTAAAGTAGAACTGAAAAAGGTTTTGAGCACTAGCAGAGCAGAGGGATTCAACTGAAGGTTATCCAATCTACCAGAAAAAATGGCGTATAAATCATGGCATAGAAATGATGTCCAAGTAACCAACCTCATTTCCCAATTTACCAAATGCTTATGAGCCCGTCAGTGCTATAGGATGAAGGAGAGAGGAGGAGGAGGAGGAGGAGAGGAAGCCTCAGACCATGATGCTGCCTGGTCTGCAATACCTGTGGCAGAAGAGAAGGAAGGAAACAGGCTTGGGGAGTGGAGTTTCAGACTGCAGTGAGACTCTGAGAAAGTCTTGACTAGGCTGTTGAGGAGCAAAACTTGTCAGAGGAGTCTTGAATTGAGTGGTGCCCCAGTGCTCAATCATTGACTGGTAGCCACCTGTGATGAGCAGGGCCTCAGGTGAACATTCCTGCAGACTGGAAGCTGCCTGCCCAAGTGCCTCCATCATAGCAGGTAGGGAGATCAGAGCAGAGGATCTCTATGGCTAACACAAATACCATTTGTATCTTTGTGAAAATAATTTAACATCAGTTTCCTGTAAAAGGGAAGGAGAGCTGGGCAATCACAATTCCTGAAACTAATGCCCATGATTTGGGACGAAAGACCATAGAGAAAAGAAATACAGCACTGACTTTGATTGGTGGAATTTTCTGGAAAGAAGAGCAGGTAGACTTCATATTGATGATTCAAACCATGCAGTAGGGGGCAATAGAATAGAGGCTCTAATCCTCCTGGTAAAAGCAAATTAAAAATTAGAGCCAAGAGCAAATGTCTATTTTTAGTTAGGTCAAATAAATAGAATTGCTTTTGATACTGCTTGGGTGTCTAATAAGCTGAAGCAGAAAAGCCTGCTGATACAGTACATTTTCATCACCAAGCTAAAATGCAGTTTTCCTGAGCCAGAGATTATAGTCCTTTCTGACCTTAAGAAGAAAGACACAGTATTTCTTAGATTGGTGAACTAGGCCGAGGAAAGTTAAGCAATGATTGAGAATAGCTGTGGTTTAGAGTGAGTCATTGTAAATCTCCAAAAATGGAAATAATGACCATTTCTCCAATTTTACCTTTATCAAAATAATTTTCCATGCAGTCTCTAACCATGGAAAGTCCTTGCAAATGTCTGTTTTTTTCTGATAACTTCAAATTGACTTTCCATTTTTGTCCTAATCTGCATTGTGTTTATTCAGTAAGCGACTTTAGTTTATGTGTGGGTGCATGCATATACAGGAGTGTGTGTGTAGGTCAGCCTGTCAAATTCATTTCAATTGTGTTATAAAATTTCTTTAATAGTTTCCCTTCTTCATGCCATACAGAAGTATACCTCTAAAATATTAAGGCCTCCTTCCCAATCCCTACCTCCAGTACTTTTCAAGATGTGAAGTTTAAAACTTAAAACTGTTAAGGAAAACCTAGGTATATTTTTACATTTTTAGATATAACTCTATGTTGTTTATTTAGTTTGTAAAACAAAGGTAAATTTTAAAAATCATTATTATTCTAACATAAAGCATTACATTTTCACGAATTAATTGTTATCTGTATAGATGCCTTATCTCACAGATTAGTAATATCCTTAACTGATTATACTGCAGTCTTGAAATCAACTATAAACCAAGGCACCATGATATATATGGTAAAGTTATAGAATGAGCCATGTGTTATATTCAAGAAATAGTGAGAAAGCCAGGGTGGTTGGATGGGATGAACAAGGGGGAGAATTGTAGGAGGAGGTGATGTTGAGGAGGCAGTAAGGGCTAAATGCCATAGGAATCTGCAGATCATGATAAGATACTGGCTTTTACTCTAAGATGCAAGGCTGTGCAGGATTTTGTGTGGAGGAGTGATATGATCTGATTCACATTTTCCAGGATTTTCGTGGGTTCCTTGTACAGAGTATACTTTAGTGGGTCAAAGGCTGAAGCAGGGAGACCAATCACATTATTATAATAATCCAGGTGAGACCTGATGGGGCTTGGATCACGGTGGTGGCAGTGAAAGTAGTGAAAAGTGTTTGGATTCTGGCTTCACCGTTTTTCCCACCTCTTCAAAAGGTGCTACTTTGTTCTTAATAGGAGCACAGCACTCGGCTGGGTGCAATCAGCTGCTAAATCTCCACACTGGCCTTCATGGTTCTCTCTGAACAGGTCTGAAATATGAACAAATGACAAATGAAACTGTATATGATTCTGGTCTGAATCTAACTTCACCTAAGACTTAGAGCCTGAAAATCAATATTTGCAATTTTGAGATATTTTAAATCAAGATTCTTTTCACATTGATTTTGTATCCTGAGATTTTGCTGAAGTTGATTAAAATCACAAGCATTCCTTTATACCAACAATAGGCAAACAGAGAGCCAAATCATGAATGAACTCCCATTCACAATTGCTACCAAAAGAATAAAATACCTAGGAATACAGCTACCTCTTCAAAAATAACTACAAACCACTGTTCAAGGAAATAAGAGAGGACACATATAAACAGAAAAACATTCCATCCTCATGGATAAGAAGAATCAATATAATGCAAATCGCATATTGCCCAAAGTAATTTATAGATTCAATGCTATTCCCATAAAACTACCATTAACATTCTTTACAGAATTAGAAAAAAACTATTTTAAATTTCATATGGAATCAGAGAAGACCCCATATAGCCACGACAATCCTAAGTGAAAAGAACAAAGCTGGAGGCATCACGCTACCTGACTTCAAGCTATCTTACAAGGCTACAGTAATCTAAACAGCATGGTACTGGTACCAAAACAGATACATAGACCGATGGAGCAGAAAAAAGACCTCAGAAATACCACTACACATCTACAACCATCTGATCTTCAACAAACCTGACAAAAACAAACGATGGGGAAAAGATCTCCTATTCAGTAAATGGTGCTGGGAAAACTGAAACTGGACCCCTTCCTTACACCTTATACAACAATTAACTCAAGATGGATTAAAGACTTAAATGTAAAACCCTAAACCACAAAAATCCTAGAAAAAAACTCAGGCAATACCATTCAGAATACAGGCATGGGCAAAGAGTTCATGACAAAAACTCCAAAAACAATTGCAACAGAAGCCAAAACTGACAAATGGGATCTAATTAAACTAAAGAGCTTCTGCACAGCAAAAGAAACTATCATCAGATTGAACAGGCAACCTACAGAATGGGAGAAAATTTTTGCAATCTACTATCTGACAAAGGTCTACTATCGGGAATTTACAAGGAACTTAAATATATTTACAAAAAAAAAAAAAAAAAAAACAAAAAAACAACATCAAATAACCCAATCAAAAAGTGGGCCAAGGATATGAACAGACACTTCTCAAAAGAAGACATTTATGCAGCCAACAAACATATGGAAAAAATCTCAACATCACTTATCATCAGAGAAATGCAAATCAAAACCACAATGAGACCCATCTCATGCCAGCCAGAATGGCGATTATTGAAAAGTCAGGAAATGATAGGTGCTGGCAAGGCTGTGGAGAAATAGGAATGCTTTTACACTGTTGGTGGGAGTGTAAATTAGTTCAACCATTGTGAGAGACAGTGTGGCCATTCCTCAAGGATCTAGAATCAGAAATACCATTTGACCCAGCAATCCCATTACTAGGTATATACCCAAAGGAATCCAAATCATTCTACTATAAAGACACATTCATGCGTATGTTCATTGCAGCACTATTTACAATAGCGAAGACCTGGAACCAACCCAAATGCCCACCAATGATAGACTGCATAAAGAAAATGTGGTACATATAGTCCATGGAATACTATGCAGCCATAAAAAAGAATGGGTTCATGTGCTTTGCAGGGACATGGATGAAGCTGGAAGCCATCATTCTCAGCAAACTAACACAGGAACAGAGAACCAAACACTGTATATTCTCACTTGTAGGTGGGAGTTGAACATTGAGAACACACGGACACAGAGAGGGGAACATCACACACCAGGGCCTACTGGGGAGTAGGGGTGAGGGGAGGGAACTTAGAGGATGGGTCAATAGATGCAGCAAACCACAATGGCACATGTATACCCATGTAACAAACCTGCACTTTCTGCACATATTAAAAAAAAAGATGCTTCTATCTTGTCCGTTTTTTTTTTTGTCTGTCGCACTGCTCTAGTGGCTCAAAGACAGGAATTATCATTGTTTTACTTTCTTAAGAATATAGTTATTATCTAATTTGGGACACAATTTCTCAATGCTTAAATTTTTTTACAATGAAACAATCTTTTTAAAAATAAATTATAGTAAAATACACATAACAAAGTTTACCAACATAACCATTCTTAAATGTACAGTAGAGTAGTGTTAAGTATATTCACATTGTTGTGAAATAAATGACCAGAACTTTTCCATTTTGTAAAAGTGAAACTCCGTCCATTAAAAAATACCTCAGCAGTTTCCCTCCCCCAAATTCCTGGCAACCACCATTCAACTTTCTGTTTTTATGGTTGTCTGCTCTAGATACTTCATATAAAGGGAATCATACAATTTTTGTCTTTTATGACTGGCTTATTTCACTGAGCATAATATTATAATGTCCTTTTTTTTTTTTTGAGATGGAGTTTTGCTCTTGTCACCCAGGCTGGAGTGCCATGGCGTGATCTTGGCTCACTGCAATCTCTGCCTCCCAGATTCAAGTGATTCTCCCGCCTTAGCCTCATGAGTAGCTAGGACTACAGGCACACGCCACCATGCCTGGCTAATTTTTGTATTTTTAGTAGAGATGGGGTTTCACCATATTGGCTAGGCTAGTCTTGAACTCCTGACCTTGTGATCTGCCCTCTTCGGCCTCCCAAAGTGCTGGGATTACAGGTGTGAGCCACTGTGCCCTGCCCATAATGTCCTTTATAAGGACAAATAATAACTAATATGTTTTTAAATGAAACTGTTAATGGAGTGAACTAAACTAGAAGGGAAAATTGATTTAATTAATATGACAAGATATCCCAATTGGGGTAACTATTTAATAAAAATGTCTCCCCTGGCATATATCTTAGAAATGTGTGAAGGAAGATTATGAATGCTATTTGGAAAGATGAGAGAGATTTGAGTATAAGGCTATAAAATTGACTCTTGATACTCAAAGAAGAAGCAGTCAGATGGCATTCAAAATTAGCTATGTGAGTTCAAATTTTCCATTGCCCTCGCTTTCTAGGGTTCCACTGATATTCATATTTACGGAAGATAATATTTAGGAAATATCCAGGAAAGGTCCATCATTTTGACATATCAAGTATCCACATGAGAAGATTTAAAGTCAATAGACATTTGTTGCTTTTTTCAGGTCCAGAATTTCTCTTCCTAATAGAATTTTGAATATCCTCTGGGAAAATTACCTTTCTCATTCTCAGTCCTGTGGTTTGGGTGACACCCATTCCCAGCTCAAATGGGTTCTTACCAGCTTTATTCAATCAGCATTTCCTATAGCCCTGCCCACAGCATTTTTTTTTAATTGCTGTATAGTTAGTGATTTTTCTTTTTTTTTTTAATTGCATTTTAGGTTTTGGGGTACATGTGAAGAACATGCAAGATTGTTGCATAGGTACACACATGGCAGTGTGATGTGCTGCCTTCCTCCCCATCACCTATATCTGGTATTTCTCCCCATGATATCTTTCCCCAACTCCCCACCCGTCGCTGTCACTCCCCTATTTCCCCCCTACAGACTTCAGTGTGTGATGCTCCCCTCCCCGTGTCCATGTGTTCTCATTGTTCAACTCCCACCTATGAGTGAGAACTGTTTACAATAGCAAAGACCTGGAACCAACACAAATGCCCATCGATGATAGACTGGACAGGGAAAATGTGGCACATATACACCATGGAATACTATGCAGCCATCAAAAACAATGAGTTTGTGTCCTTTGTAGGGACATGGATGAACCTGGAAACCATCATTCTCAGCCCACAGCATTTTATTGGTTTAGAGATAAACCTGTAATACATTCAAAGCTATAGAGATACTAGGAGATGTTTGCCGAAAAGACCAATGTTCTCCTGGATTGTCTGATTTCAGGATGCAGGCTCTGGAAGTGGAAGCTATTGTGCTACCTCAAGAACCAGGCCAGGTGTGACTGTAAGAAAAAGCAATTGAATAAACCTGAGGTTGACACCAACGTGGCAGAAAAAGAATGGAGAGAAAAATCTGTGTTCCCACTGATGTGATTTGCTACTGAATTAGGACTCACCTGAACACAAAGCTACATCTGGAGTATTTAGTTCCTTGAGTTAATAAATCTTCCTTATTATTTGAACATCATGGCCCTAAATCTATAGTCTAGCTTACTGTTTCAGTTGTTTGCCAGCAAAAACTGGACCATCTCAATTGTCTATCAACAGTTGAAAGAACAAATAAAATTGTGGGATATTTATACAAAGAAAATTATATGGCAGTAAAATTGAGTAGCCTAGATGTAAAAGAGAGAGAGATGTTAATTAGGAAAAGCTTGGTTAGTAATGAAAGAGAAGATACAAAACTGTGGTTCAAACATTTGGAAGGAATGTGCAAAAAGCTGTAGAGACATCTTACTCTGAATAGGAGAAAGCAATACAGCACAAATATAAGGAAAGTGAACTGTTATTTATTTATTCACTTAACCCCCCCACCCATATGGTTTTCTTCCAATATTTTTGGGACAGCAGCAATTCCAAGGGGCTGCTGAGAAGTCTTTGTAATTCTTATCTTCTTGCGGTTATCATCCCTAACCAACACTCCTTATAGGCTTTATCAGTTTATAACTTAAAAACTATTAATTTGGATAGTTCCCATGAAGGCTTGATGTTGTAAATTATCTTTGTCTGAGAGAAACAAGTAAATAAAAAGTTATTTTCCCTTTCCTGTAAGTTATTTTACTTGCCTGAAATAAAGAATAAAGACTCCTATGTGGATCTTCCAGTTAAATATGATGGGCTATTTGTATTCGCTTACCTTTGCTTCCTTCTGAAATCTCATTAAAATGACAGCAGAGCAAGATAAGTGAAGTAGAAATTTGTCAGAGGAAAAAAAGAGCCACACACAACACACGGGAGATGTCAACCAAATGTGGGAAGTTGCAAAGCAGATGCAGCAACATTAAGATTGGAGAGGATGAAGAACACTGGAAGTGAACTGAATGTATATTGGGGGAATGTAAATTGGTACAACCCATGGGAGACAATTTGGAACTGTCTAGTAAAGCCGAAGGTGCATAGTCACTCGGTCCAGTAATATGTCTAATTCTTTGGAAAAATTCTTGCAAGTGTGCACCAGAAGACATGCCAGCAAAAACTGGATCAACTCAATTGTGCATCAACAGTCAAAAGAACAAATAAAATTGTGGGATAGTTACATAAGGAAAATTATATAGCAGTATAAAAAATGAATACCCTAGATCTAAAAGCGACAAAATGAAAATATTAAAAATATAAAATTCCATTTATATATATAAATAACATTAATTCCATTTAGCTATACATATTTATATATGTAAATAACATAATTCCATTTATATATATATATAAATAACATACTTTTTTTTTTTTGGAGACGAAGTTTTGCTCTTGTCATCCAGGCTGGAGCGCAATGGTGCCATCTTGGCTCACTGCAATCTTCGCCTCCTAAGCTCAAGAGATTCTCCCACCTCAGCACCCCCAGTAGCTGGGATTAAGGCATTCCCCACCACATCTGGCTAATGTTTGTATTTTTAGTAGAGGTGGGGTTTCACCATGTTGGCCAGGCTGGTCTCGAACTCTTCACGTCAAGTGATCTTACCGCCTCAGCCTCCCAAAGTGCTGGGATTACAGGCATGAGCAACTGTGCCTGGCCAACACTATACATATATATAAACACAATATATATATATATATAATATATATAAACACAATAATATATATAAACACTATGTGATGTTTATAAATAATATATATTCATATATAATATATACTTAGAAATCAAGTACAATTAAAAAATGTGTTATTTAGCAGTAACATATATAATGTATGCAGAGACAGTATATGAAGAAGCAATGTCATGATAAGCACAAACCATTGAAATGATGGTTATCCTCAGAGCATAAGAGAAGGATGTGACTGGGAAGGGATGCTCCAAGGAAAACTTTGAAAAGCATCAGGAATGCTCTGTTTATTAGGCTGAAAGGCAGGTACATGTTTATTTTTTAAAAATAACAGTTACTACATGCGTAATTTTCTGTGTGTGTGCTGTATTCGCCCTGCCTCCTGCAAGAAAGTTATGTGGTAAATGGCTTGGGGAAGCCAACAAGATTTACATATCAGGACAGTTGCATTACATTTGCATGATTTACATATCAGGACCCCAGAAAATGCTCTGGAATTTCAGGAACCAGATTCCTCTGAAAGCATGGGTTTAATAGGTAAGAAGGAAAATGAGAAGATTAAGAGTCTATATAAAGAACATGTAAATCTGGGTTTTTAAAAATACTTTTTAATTTTTAAATTTTGTGGGTACATAGTAGGTACATATATCTATGGGGTACACGAGCTCTAAACCTGAAAATTTTCCCCAATATCTGGCACAACCAGCAATTATCGCTCCCAAGTAACCTCCACTTGCCCCCTGACCTTTCCACATACATTTATTTTTCTGGCAGGAGAATGGAGATTTATTTTCCAGAAAGCTAATGAGTAAAACGGGATCTAAAATGTGAAGACACTGGGCATAGCTGAGGACAAAAGTGTGGAAAGGGCCAGCAGAAAAAAAAAAAAAGAATTAGAGAAACAATACACAGAGCTGTCTGCCAACCCTTTACCCATTCCAATCCCATCCCTTAGGCAGGAAATAGGGTAATATTTCCCTGGAGAGTTAGATTAAGCTAAGGAAAAAGACTTGATGATACTGATATTTGGGGGCTCCTACCAAGAGTGAGATTTTAATCTGATAACACTTTAGTGAAATCTACTTATTGACAAAGAGCTTCCAGTTGAGTTTTAGCATCTCACTATGAAATTTAAATTGTGAATAGTCAGTGCTACCAGGAATCTGAAGAGAGGCTCTTATTAGAGAACTGGGAATCAAAACAATTGGAAAGATGAGACTTAAGAAAAAGAGAGATAATGCAAGTAGCAGAATGAAACTAAAAGTGAAAGCAAAAAAAGTGATTTCTAAAGTAATAAAAGAAGATATTGCACTCATGAATCAGAACAATGAGTAGAAAGTTTGAAAGAAAACTTGAGAAAATCTTCTATAATGTAGATTATAAAGGTAAAGTGTTGAAAAACAGGAGGAGGAAGAGAAGAATATTAGAAAATGCCTATAAGCCTGAATGTTTAAATGGGAACACTTTCAAATGAGAGAATGGAGATGATGGAAAGGAGGAAATAATCAAAGAAATACTATAAGAAAACTTCTTAGAACTGAAGGACAGACACGTTTTTCATTTTAATGGTCTGTGGAGTGCCATTTCAAAAAGACCCACACAGGGTGACATCTTTGTTAAGTTTTAAAATCCTGGGCTAAAACAGAATATCATAAAAAAATCTTTCATGGAACAAAAGAGAGGGAGAGAGAGAGAAAGAGAGAGAGATATATTGAGAGAGAGAAAAAAAGAGACAGAGAGAAAAGTCAAATATGAAACTTCAGAAGTCAGAATGGTATTAAACTTCTCAACAGCAACACTGGAAGCTCACAAATCATGAGATGTGTTTCACATGGTAGAAAGTCAGTAGATAACGTCAGGAATAGAAAAAAATTCGTAAAATAGCATTAGAAACACAGAAATAGTGCAAAAACAGAGCAATTAAATGATTTTCAAGTGGTCACCTGAGGATGGTCTCAGAGGTGAGAAAGAAGAAGGCAACTCTGAGAATTATCTTGTTTTCTTACAACATTGTTCAAATTATAGTTATCTATTACTTTGCTAAACATCAAAATATTAGAAAAGAAAAATTTCTTTCCAAATTGGTTTCTTTTTAATAAATATCTTCCTAAGTTTAATTTTAAAATTAAATTTCAATTTAAACTATTTTAAATGAAATAAATGGATCCATTTAAAATACTTTCTCCCATATATCTCCTTATTAATCAAACATTACATCATCCATCCAACCATTTATTGAAATGCTGCAAAATTATTACATAAAAAAATGGACAAAGAGATTAATTCCTCTTCTCAAAAATCACTTCTTTCTCTTTTAGGGTATTATAACATAGTGGTTCAGTGGGAACACTGGACTCAGACCGGCAAGGTAGGTTCTCACACAGCTACACGTTAGCTGTGTGACTTGGAAAAGCTACCTTATCTCCTATACCTTTGTTTCTTCATTGGTAAAGATTTGAAAGGCACTTAATTCATAAGGTTTTTATAGCACATTGAGTTAATAAATCTAAAGTTTTAGAGTACTACCAGGCATGTTGTAAGCTCTCTCATAAAACACGGAACATAGGCATATACTTAAAGTAGCAATACTAATCACACGTACTCACACAAACATACACACAACTCTGGAATGTATTTATTAGGAACATAATGTAATTTTCTTGGCTTAAATAATCTTTGCTTAGGTAATACAGATGTCCAAACTTTTTACTTTTACGATCTAAGTGTTTGTATCACAGGCAAAATTCTTTATGACCCATTACAAATCTTCTTAGTTTTGCCTTGGGGTCTAGTGTTAAAATATTTGAAATAGTCCGACATCCTTCTGGTTTAAAAACCATTTTCTTTTTATGCCAAGATTCAAAATGAAGGTGCAAAATATCTGTCATTCTCAGTGCTTTTCTGTCCTTTCTGGCTAGAAAGCTGGTTTCCAACTTTAGGCTCTGAATAAAACCGATTATGGTTATCTCCTATGTCTTTTCAATCAACAATAATTCATTTATTACTTGTTTTTAAGCAATTTTATTATGCACATGAAAAATGTAAAGACTTAGCTGATGGTCTAACAGAGAGAGACAAATGGATCAAATTATAAGCAATTATAGATCTGCCATAGAAGGAGTGTGCATCAATATTAATTGAAAAGTTAGACAAAAATGAGATAGATGTCTAGTTCTGTAATGCCAATTTATAGTTATGTCAAAGAAAAAAGCACTCAGTATAAAAGATAATATCTTAAGGGGGAGGATTTTAAAAAATGTTCAGTATTTTGTCAAACTTTAGGATGACTGGATTTTGGCTCTAGATTAACAATTTTTTTAATATTGGAAAATGTTATGCATTTGGGTAGAGGAAGGCAATATCCTGGAGTCTGCCAATACTGCCTTGCTTTAGAAACTTAATTTCAATTTAACCAAGGTTTCCTTATTTGCTGTCCAGTGGAATGTAACACACGAAATAATTAAAAAGATGCATTTCTTCAATGGAGCCCTAGGGGATGTGCATCAGGATAATGCCAAAACAAGGCTCCAGAGTGGGTGTGTATGGCAGTTGACTTCATTTTATTTATTTTTTTGAGACACAGTTTCACTCTGTCACCCAGGCTGGAGTGTGGTGATGTCATCTTGGCTCACTGCAACCTCTGCCTCCCAGGTGCAATGATTCTTCTGGGTTTCACCATGTTGACCAGGTTGGTCTCGAACTCCTGACCTCAAATTATCCGCCCACCTTGGCCTCCCAAAGTGCTGGGATTACAGGCATGAGCAACTGCAGCTGTCCGGCAGTTGATTTTACCCAAATTATAACAGTTACACATGTCATCCCTGTCCCTTCTATAATTGACCATTATAATTAGTGGACTTTTTCAACCCTACTTGAGAAATTTGGGACATATCAGCCTCAAAACACAGTCTTTTAGGCCTCTAGGCATGGCATAGGCCTTTTTCCAGACATTTTCACCCTGACAGTCCTCTTTACCTTCTAGTCTTGAGTTAGACATCACTTCCTTTAAATAGCCTTTACTAACTTATCCATCTCCTAACCATAATTCCCATAGCATCCTTTATTTATCTCTGTTAGGACATGATACATTCTTTTTTAGTTACTGCTTGTAAGGCTCATTTAAGACAGATACCGTTTAAGTCAGACATTTGGAGACATTTGAGAAACACTATTATTACTAAATAACAAAGGACCTGTTTGTCATACAATAGTTTGCCTTCTAGGCGCTATGATAATGTTCTTGAAGGAATTAATTGTCATAAGCTCTGTAGATACCTTTTCAGTTTATAGATTGTGTTAGTTTAATAACTATTCAGAATCTTCCTATTTTCTTCTTTCTTTACTATTGCATCACAGCACAATGGTACGTTATATGTTAGTCTTGTCTTTGTAAAAGATATGCTGCCTTGACTAAAGCGAAGCTGTGAGAAGACAGAAAATCAGCTGTCAACCCTAACAAGCTGGAGACATGCTTATGAAGAAAAAATTATTGGTCAGCAACATTTAGGTGTTGTTTGGACTTCCACTTTCTGAGTTGGTTATGTTTAGTACTCTTAAATAGACATGATGAATTAATGTAATGGGTTGGTTGCGAGTCCAGGCATAAACCTCAAGGGGCCACACATTTGGTAGATATGGCAGCTCTTCTCTTCCCTGACTCACCACCAGCACAAGGCGATCATGCTGACATCAGGTAAAACAGCCTTGCAACTATTTCCTCCAATTCTTACAACTCATTTAGAGCCCACGAGTTTTGTTTTGTTTTGTTTCGTTGTGTTTCAAACATCTCAATGGTCCTTGGTGAGTTGTCTATGAATGTGCCTGGACATTTGCAGCCTCTGAGTCATGTCTGAAGACACAGAAACGCCTGACTGTAATGCCCACGCAGCAAGTAAATGCAGCAACATATCAGCTGAGTTTTATTAGCCATCTGACTAACCTACTGTTTTTCCTAGAATAGTCTGCTGTGCATGTTGAAACAAGGCAATGATTAAAAATATGATTAATTAAGGTTAGGTGGAAAATGCTCACGATGTTCTGTTAAAAAAGTGAAATGACTCAAAGCTGACGTTTTGGTGTTAACAAATCAATGACATTGCCCTAATAATGTACTGAACCAGAGGTAGACACACAGCCACGGCTTTATCAAGCTGTTAAGAAGCGAGGCCTGGAATCAGTGACAGCAGCATAGTCTATGATTAGCTTCAAGATGACGTGTCTCACAAACTCCTGTTCCAAAACAAGGTGACATTATTTATGAGTATTTGTAACAGTGAAATTTTAAGAGCACAGGAAAAATTATTAACAGTTATTGTCCAAGTTAATGTAATGTAAATCCAATGAATATAAACTAGCTTTAACAAGCTTGTGCAGCTCACATTTAATTAAAGAAATGAGAAATACATCTGTGAATGGGGGTGGTCAGTTTCTCTTGCTTGGGAGTCTTAAACGCAATAAACAATTTTAGAGCAAACTGTTGCAAACACCAGAATTGACTTTCCTTTGAATTCTCTATAATAGATAAATGTAACTATTCAATTTTTTTGCTGCATTAAGATGTATTTCGAAAAATGATTGTTGACATTTATTATTCTAAGAATAAGAAAAACACCATTAAAATAACTGATCTTTCCCACTTAATTTTGTTCTTCAGTGTACATTGTAAGCTTCTAAAAGCCAGTACCATTAATTTGTTTTGTGTTTCTCTATCCTATCTCACTCTTTTCTTTTTTATATAATGATGTGTGGTAAAACATAAGCACTTCATCCATTACTTAATAAGCAGTTATTAAATGCCTACTACATGCCAGCCTAATGATAAGTAATAGGTATTTACTGGTCAACATGGCACGGTGCCTGACTGAGTCTGGAAGGAGCATCCAGGTGAGGTAAAGAGGCAATGGAGAGAAGGTGCAGGAAGTGTCTTCAAAGAGCCCAATAAAGACTGTGCGGGGAGATGTGTTGGGGGATGGATGAGTGAGAAAAGTCTCTTTGAAGGAAGTGATGCGTAACTTGAGACCAGAAGGTTAAGAGGACAATGAGAGTGAAGCTTTCATGGGACAAGAGTAGCCATACAACAGCAGAGGCCCAAGACACTGTTTTGAGCCTGGCGAGCCCCACACTGAGGATTGTGTGACATGAGCCTGGAGAGGTGATCTGTTGGACTTCTTTTCACAGACAATAGAGAAGTTAATATTGATGTGTTATAAAGGAAACTATCACTCAACAGGCTCATTTGATTTAGCCATGGTTCCTTTTAAATTATTCAAATTATTTGAATGTGTATTTGAAGTATTCAAAGGTCTTTATTCATATTAGGTAAGATGGATTTTTTAGTCATGGTAAAGTTACTTGATCACATAAATTATTTCTTTTGCTTCAACCTCCAAATAAGCCCTGTGAATGAATCTCAGCACTCTCGTAAGAGTGTAGCATGGCCAAGACGTAGGGCTAATGATAGAGGAAACTGGTCATAGCCCTCAGGCTGGAGAGTTAGACAGGGCCAAATAATGGAAGCTGCTGTCCTAGGAGTTCAGACTTGACCCATGAGGAATATGACATTGGTTTTCGATGTTGTTGTTTTAAAAGAACCCCAATAACAGTTGGAGAATGGAGAAGATGGAGAAAGGTTGGTGGTAGGGCAAAAATATAGGAGGTTGCTATGCCTGAGCTCTTAGGAGAGACCACAAATAAAGACACAGAAAAGTAAACGGGGAAGAACAGGAAGAATGCAGGGCATATAAGGGAGATATAACAGAACATGTGGGTTGAGCAAAAGAAATATGTCAAGAAAAACCCCTGGGTTTTGGCTTTGGTGACAGGATGAACAGCAGAGTCACTAAGGCTGGAGATAAAGAGGATCAGAGCTGGAACAAAGATATGTGATCAGTTTCAAACAGTGTTTGAGATACTAGGACAGATGTGTCCCACGAGTGGATATGCAGGTGTGTCATTGAATATGAGAGGGAATTTGAGGAAGCAGATTGCTCATGTAGAAGCAAGGGTAGTATCGGGGTGCATGTTAATGCTGAGGTCCTAGAACTTCAGTGTAAAACAGTCCTCTTCCCCTGCAAAGTTTGTAAGCAATGTGGAACTAGACACAAGAGTCAGACAAATTGAAAACATAACTTTTCCTATTGGTAAAGCTAATTGTAAATCATGGCTGTATTTTTTTTTTTCCTTTTTGGATTTCTACAATGACTTGATAATGGCTCTATTTCTGAGGCTAAAAGATAATGTTAGCCTTTTACCCAGTAATTAGACATATTTATTTGCCCCTGGCTTAGAGGGAGAGTGAATCAGAGCATAAGCTGTTAGCATATATGCAGTTTAGAAAAAAGAGGTTCTCTCTTCCAAGCTCACTGTGAAATAAAGCACTCTTCCCTCCCTGGGGAAGAGAAACTAGGAGTGTTGCTCTAAGTGAAGTGCCTTTGCGTGGAAACATGAGGCCAGAATCAATCGTTTTCCAATAGCCTACATTTGAAAGGAGGGCAAAGGAAAAGAATGCAGAGCAGCAACACGATGATGATATAGACTATCATGAAAATTGCTAACATACTGAACACTTACCATGTGCCAGGTGTGCTTCCCAGCTCTTGACAATCATGGACCTCTTTCATCCTCACAGCAAGCAGGAGCTATAGGTAGGGAAATGGTAACACAACAAAGTGGCAGAAGCAGGATTTGAATACAAGTGATGTGGTTCAGAAACTGGTCTCTTGAGAAATAATATTCAGAGAAGCAGGAGAAGCATAACAAATAGAAGGGCATGGTGGCATGAGACTGAGAAAGGAAGGAGTCACCCGGTCAACAAGAAGCACAAATGAGGATGTAACTACAGATCTCCAGCTCCACGCCGTGACTTACTATACTGTTGACACTATGAG
This sequence comes from Aotus nancymaae, assembly GCF_030222135.1. Taxonomy (NCBI): domain Eukaryota; kingdom Metazoa; phylum Chordata; class Mammalia; order Primates; family Aotidae; genus Aotus; species Aotus nancymaae. The sequence continues at coordinate 938,322 of NW_026988447.1, read as the reverse complement.
TCACAAAGTATAAAGGAAAAAAAAATAGTTGTTTACCCCAACGTTTTAACATGGAGACAAAATTAATGGAAATTATTTTAATTAATTAATAGTTGATGGAAATTAATTCATGGAAAATTAAGGTAAACATCTTAAGATAATGAATAAATCAAATTTCTATGTTTTAGTTTTTTTATTATTAGGGTTTAAGTACCGTGGTTTTTGTTTTGTAGATATAGGCTTTAACACTCAATTAATTTAACATAAGGTACGTTAAATAGATTGAATGAGCAAAAACCAAAGTATTAGTTGCCTACAAAGATCAAATTAATGATATAACCTTAATATTTCCATTGCACTTTGCACAACCAATGTGAGTTGAGCCTTAGCTATCAAGAGATTGGAATTTGAGTATTGCCTTTGCCTTAAAAAATTAACCTTTCTAATTCCACTCCTTCCAAAATGGGGCTAAAACATATATATTCTACATATAGTATCCCACAGAGATAGTTAGAAAACGCTGTCAATCATGAATCTTTGAACTTGGATCGGAGGCTCTCTGAGTTTCATTTTTACTGTCATTGTCAGCTGTGGATGCCAGGAAAAACACCATTACAGAAACTAGGTTTCTAGAATCTTTCTGCTGTGAAAATTGGGAAATCAGTCAGACATCCCTATTGCTTTTGTGAAATATCTGTTTCAAGGAACCCTGCAGCTTAAATTACATGACTTCAGTGCAAGACAGAGAATCTTCACATTGAACTGGGTGCTAGAGAAAACATATTTAAACCTTTTGACTTATTAAAAAACACGGCTCCTAAAGGTACTCCATGAGGTAATATTTTCCTCAATTGCAAAGCAGCATAAACAGCTCTTTAGGGCACTGCACCTGGGCCATCTGTCTGCAGTTGCCTTGGCTATTCTCAGTTGGAAATATCAAGGTGGTATATATCTCCTTAATTATGTCTTGACAGACAAGTGAAGAATACCACAGCAGGCTGTTGTCTCCCAGAACAAGCAAAAACAGTTTTGCAAGCATTTGTAATTTTCAGCATTCTGTGTCTCTGAAGATCTTTGGTACAAATATCTGTAAATTTTGAAATTTTTTACCTTCAAGATTTTAATTCACAGACAGTGGATACTTCTGCCTGCATAGAGAACTAGCAATAGTATACAATCTAGGTTTTCAGAAATGTATTTGGAAAGAGTGCTGATGGTAATAAAATCTGGTAACAAAACCAAGGTTAAAAACTGCTTGCTCACTTGTTTTATGTGATCTCTGCCACTCTGTCCTCCCAAGTAAACACAACAGAGCACTCAGCTTTTATTAGATACATTTGGTTTGCCATTAAGTGTATGGTATCATTAAGCATTCACTCACTAGTCAATACAATCCAAATGCAATAGCCCTCATGAACAAGCAATAGTGTTTGACCATATGTACATTTTTGAAACTATGTTGTTTCTGAATATGAAGACCCTTTAAGAAATAGCAACATCAAATCTTAAATGATTCAATGTAAGCTCATCAGTGAAATAAGCCACACTTCCTACCATGGAAAAGAATAAGGAAGAGATGGAGAGAAACTGGAACAATTGCTCTAGGTGAAGTATCTTTTCACAGAAAAGTGAGAACAGAACAAATGTTCCCCCGAAATGGCCAACGTTTCAGAGCAGGTCAGAGGAAGACAAGACAGAACAAGATGATGATGATGATGATGATGATGATGATAATGATGACGATGGTGATGATGATACGTGTTCTGTAGGTAACTCTGTCCAAATGGAGGTGCAACCAGGACTTTTTCTTAGTATCTCCATCCTCTCCTTTCTGGGCCTACCCCTATCTTGGTAGTTGATGTAGGGCAGTTTTCTCTCAAATCTTCTGACATGAAATTCATAAACCTATTTGGGAGTCTCCGTCTACTCTCTGAAATTTTAATCCTGAATTGAAGGAAGGGAACAGGCTCTGTACTAATGTCTCGATCCTTTCTAGCTCCTCCCCAGCATCTTTCCCCAATCCAGAAGGGCTTTTCTCCTCCCAGTTGGGTAGTGAAATGCCATTTTGTCTTATCCGGCACCATACCATGTGCTCTATGTTATGCTCTATTTTATAGTCTCTATGTTCTAGTTCTTCACCTTGGCTCCTTAGGCTACATCAATTCTTTCATTTTGGAACAAAGACGGACTCTCCCAAGTTTCTCAGTTGGTCTTTTAGAGCTTGCAACTCTAAAGATGAACATTTCTCTTTTGGTTCTGGGTTCTGTCCTCTTCCTATAGGATGGATGACCCAACCCTATTGAGAGAATAGGTATTAGCAAGAATTACCAGGTGTGAAATCATCAGGTGATATTTCACAGTGTATGACTGATAGAACTGTGTGAAAAACATTGTCGCCTTCTTTCCATCCCCTACATAGAAAACATTGACTTTTACTTCCTGATCACATCATTGCATCATTGCTTTCTCCAAATTCTAGTCCCTACTCTAGTCCCCACTCAGTATGTAATACATAGTGCTTGGTAATACATATATATGTAGAACTATGGAGCTGCTGGAAGAGTAGACTTCCTTGTCCACAGTAGGACAAGGGGATACCTCTGCAGGGGATACATCCAAAGATCCCCAGTGGACGCCTGAAAACACAGATAGTACCGAACCCTACAATATATTAATACTATGTTTTTTCCTATACATACGTACATATGATAAAGCTTAATTTATAAATTAGGCAGAATAAAAGATTAGCAACAATAATTAATAAAATAAAAATAACTATAACAACATATTATAATAAAAGTTATGTGAATGTGATCTCTTGCTCTCTCTCCCTCCCCAAACACTGCAATGGTTTTCTACTTACAGCTGACTGGTTAACTGTGGGTAACTGACGCCACAGAAAGCAAAACCAAAAACAAGTGGGGACTACTGTACAAAACTAAAGGAAGTCCAGTAGCCTCATGTCTATGGGTAATTTCTGTTCTAGTTCCTCTATCTCAACCATAAGACTCTCGACACATCTTCGGAAAGATAAAGGAATATTCTTTATTTAGGCTTATCTCCTTCAGTGCCTATTGGGACTAAATAGAATAGGCCCAAGACCTGATCGCTTGGCAAAGCCCAAAAGCCCACTAGTAAAATTATTAAAAATTAAACTCTTTAATTGTTCAAGGAGGACTTTAGGGACTCTCTTTGATTTTCAGAAACTTCTGCGATCACATGCTGGCTATGTGATCAATAGGAGTTAGTGGAGACGGTGATTGTGCACCTGAAAGCTGCATTAGGAAATGAATTTCAGGAGTGAAGTGTGAATCTCATGCAGAACAGGACTTCCTCTCGCCCTTCTGAACACACACCTGTCAGCTGTAAGCCTGGGCTCTGCGCCAGTTTAAAATGCTGCATCACAGATCTGCGGGGCCCACACAGGGCCATTCTGGATCCAAAGGCCACCCTCTGGTTCTCCTATTCAGCCTTCCCTGAAGAGCTGAGGAGACAAAAGCTATTTCTGTTTAGTCGAAGGAAAGTTTTGATCTTTTAATATTGCATTTCTATTCCTCATGTCCCTTTTTGCCTTTGAGAATCTCATTCCTTCATAATCATTCTCCGAAATCCCTAGAATACAGACCCCAGCTATGTGCTCACACAGCATCATGTCTGTGCCTTCATAGATTTTGGTTCCTGATAAGTGCTTGTTTCAAGTGTGTCTTCTCCACCAGCTCAAGCTCCCCAGTCCTCAGCCTAGTGTTTGGCACCATTTGCAGATGGGGCCGAGGAGTTAACAGGCTTTCTTCTGTTTACGTTCCCTAACACCCTTGGAAATGGCCTACTGTCACAACTCACAACTGGACATTAAAATTTCCCCTTTCTCCCTAACTAGCTATGACCTTGGATTGCCATCTATCCTTCGTTTATTAACCTACAATAATATTTAAGATACCATCTGGCTTTAAAGGTTTCATAGTCTAAGCTTCTAATACATCCTTTCATATTTTTTGGTATCAGCCAGTTGGAACTTGTTCTCCAGTTGGTTGAATAGGCAAAAAATACACCACTCCCCATAATCCTTTAGGAAGACATAAATGAACATTCTCGTTAAGACTTATACCCTTAGAACACAAAGGAAGTGATAGTTTTACTCTGTGGGATTAACGGTTTATAATTATTAAGGATACCAATGACTACTGAAAGAATGCTTTTAAAAGTCCTTTAGTAAAGGGTTTTCATCTAGAAATCTCTCAACTGGTGTCTCAGAGAATTATCCACGTAACTGTGGAGTGTTAAGCTTATTTTGCTGAATTCCTTCCTAGATAGGTATCCCTTCTTGGCATTATCTTCATCTTTTTCTCCTTTCCCTTTTCCATCTCCATTTTCCCTCCTGTCTCTTATTATCATTAAATACGAGAGCCCGTATTTCCTCCATTCATTGCAAAGTCACACTTCAGTTACTTCTTGGCACACCTGTGCACAGCACCCGTGGGCTGCTTGCAGCCCTGCTAATGTTTCCATTTTTCCCTTTGTAAGCAATAGTATTCCTTGTCCTTTACAGAGGGCTTCATTGCTTGCAGAAACCTCATCTCGGTAATTCTAGGAGGCTTCGACTTCCCTGGGTATTTCTGACCTGAATTTTGGCCAACTGTGTCTTACCAAGTCAGCAGGTTTCCTCCAAATATTATCATTAAGTGTTTCCTGTGTAAAATCCTGTCCTTTTCAATGTACTTGGAAGAAGGAAATAGAAAAAACAACGTGAGTATTTATACAGGATCTTTTCTTTTTACAGCCAACTGCTTGTGAATTCTTAGACAATTTCAAGAAGACTAAAAGAGTTGATAGGAGCTGGGTAAACAGAGGTTAAAATGGGTTGAAGTCTTTCCAATATTCCACAAGGAGTGATCAGGCTTGTGTGACCTCCACAAAGCCGTTTGAGTTAATTCCCTCGATGTCAGGGAATCAGATTAAGTTTCTAGAATTCAAGGCATTGCTGTGTCCTTTGCACAGTGGAGAAGTAGAAAGCATGCAGACTACCCCCTAGGTCTTCGGGCAAGGAGCCAGTAGTTCTGTAGAGCTTAGTTCTGGGAATGTTAAGATGGGGATGAAACTGACAACTGATATTTTACAGGTCATAGGTATCTGAAATGGGGTGGCTTGGGTAGTTCTTAGAGGTGGGAGAATAATTGTTAAGTTGGCATGATGGGTAAGAAAGGGCCAGGAAAAATTTAAAATGAAATTTTGAATTCAAGCTATAATTAGAAAAAAAGAAATGTTGAACAAGAAGAGGAGAACGTAACAAGGGGAAAGTTCATCTCTTCCAGGCCACAGGCATGATAAAACTAGGAGGGTAGGAAGGAAGGAACAATATATAGTTTTAAGATTTGTGTTCCTTGACTTTTCTACCCATGCTTATCAATATTAATAGAGAAGTCACTCTGGAAAATATTTTTAAAAGGTTTATTCTGAGCCAGTATGAGTGACCATGGCTCAGGGAACAGTCTCAAGAGGTCCTGAGAAAGTGCGCCCCACTTGGTGAGGTTATAGTTTAGTTTTATACCTTAGGGACACAGGAGTTACAGGCAAAGACATAAACCAATACATGGAAGGTACACATTGGATTGACCCAGAAACATGCCACATATCTAAGTGGGGGCTTACGAGTCATAGGTAAGTTTTAGGGATTATTTAGTTGCCAACCGGTTGAGAGAGTTAAGCTTCTATCTACTGTCTTAAGACTTGAAGGCAGTAGAAAGGAACGCTTCGGTTAAGGTAAGGAAGTTGTGGAAGCCAAAGGTCTTACTACATAAGAGGAAGCCTTATAGGTAGCAGTCCTTTGAGATAATAGATGGTAAACGTCTCTTAAGACCTTAACGATGTCAGGCTCTCAATTAACCTCTCCCATAGGGTAGGTTTGGGTGACATTGATAGAGGTTTTCTACAGATGTAAATTTCCCTCACAAGAGATGATTTTGTAGAGCCATTTCAATCCTTGACCTGCAGCAACTATTTCAAAATATGTCAGGGAAATATATTGTAGGGTAAAATATTTTTATTTCTTTCAGGGTCTTCTGTCTATCATGTGATGCTAAACCAGAGTCAGGTTAGAAAGTAAGACACATTATACTGGGTTAAAAAAAAAAACTTGTTTAACCAGATTTTGTGGTTCATAGAGTGTGACTTAACCCTTGCCTTGCATAGCTTTAGATCTTGTTTGTAATTTGGTATTTCATTGCCACAAAGAGTCGGTTTTGTCAGTCTTAGAGTCTCTATTTTAACATCAATGCTGACCAGTTGTACCTAAACTCCAAAAGGCCGGGGTATAATGAGGTGTGCCTAACCTCCCCTCCCGTCACGGCTGGGAATTCAGGTTTTCAGGTTTCTTTGGGCCCCTCTTGGCCAAGAGCAGGTCCATTCTGTTGGTTGTGGGGCTTAGATTTTATTTTTGGTTTACAGTATTGTATTAGTCCATTTTCACACTGCTGATACAGACATGCCCAAGATTGGGCAATTTACAAAGAAAGAGGTTTAACTGGACTTAGAGTTCCACATGGCTGGGAAGCCTCATGATCAAGGCAGAAGGCAAGGAGGAGCAAGTCCCATCTCATACGGGTAGCAACAGGCAAAGAGAGAATGAGGAAGAGGCAAAAGTGAAAAGCCCTGATAAAACCGTTAGATCTTGTGAGACTTGTTCACTACCATGAAGACAGTATGGGGAAACTGCCCTCACGATTCAAATGATCCCCCGTCGGGTCCCTCCCATAACACATGGAAATTATAGGAGTACAATTCAAGATGAGATTTGGGTGAGGACACAGAGCTGTGGTCATCTTACATGAGGACTCTGAAGAAGAGACTGCTTCCTGTGGGATATCCATCTACCTACATTGTGATTCCTGAGTGACATATATGGTCCTTAGAAGTAGCTGAAGGTGTGGACACAGAGCCTTCCAGGGGGGTTGCTCTACTTGGGTGAAGTAGTTCCAAATTAGGGCTGTAAAGCAGACTGTGCTTGCCTAGTCTGAATGCAAGACTCTCATAAATCAGTGAAAGCCAAGATGAGTGTTAGTGCAGCAGCTCTTCCGGAGCATCTCACCAGCAAAAAGAGTGACTCTCACGATTGCTGTGACCGAAAGCTGGCACAGTGCCAGAGAATATTGCTGTGGAGACTAGAGAAACCAGAGGATACTAGTGTTCAAAGACTCTGAAGGATACTGGTTACTTGTGTGTGTGTGTGTGTGAGAGAGAGAGAGAGAGAGAGAGAAATGTGTGTGTTTTCCCAAGAGACAATGAAAAGTACCAAAAGGTCTAATAAAATTATTTGGTTGAATTTAGTTGAAATTATATTGGCTCTTTTTCCCTTCTTTCCTTTCTCTTCTCTTTGTTCGTTCCCTCCATCCCTCCATTCCTCCTCTCCTCCCTCTCTTCCTTGAACTAACCGATTGTGGGGGCTTTGGAGGAAGACTGGGTTTATTTTTTGCATTTCTTTTTTCCCCTTTCTGGGCCAGCACTATTACCCTCCCTTTTCAGTCATAAAGTTCCTTTCCCCTGAGGCATCCTAATACAGCCTCTATAGCTTCTGCCCATGTAAATGACTGATAAACCAGCATTAATATGTTATTCACAATATTTTACTTCCCTCAGATATATTTACATTTAGCATAAACCCAGGAAGGGGTCAATGCTAAAATCAAAGAAAGGGAGGCAATAGCAGACTTTCAGGCTTCTCCAGTCAATAGAGCAAATAATTTAGGAAGCGGTTTTTCTCTCAAAGTTCAGCACATATGCATTTGCTGGGATAGGGAATGTAGTACTCACAAAATTACTGTTATCTATGCCAGACCACAGGAATCCCCATTATTTGAAAAGTTTTCTCTTTCCAGAAAATGGAAGGTATTTGTCTGGGTAATTGCATTCAGGAGTTTATCAGTGTTAGCCAACTGTCAAGGAACAGGTGCCAAATGTGAAGCAGGGAAGAAAAGGATCTGATCAGAAGGGACAGAACTGGCTCTGATCTTCACCATGGTGGTTTGCAGTACATCCCAGATGGGGCGTCAGCGAGATTGTCTATTGCTGCCTCCCTGCTGAGAAGCAAACATCAATGTCATCAATCTGGCAGTGAGTAAAGGGAGGTGAAAGGATTGAAATATTTTGAGGACACATCTTTAGATGTTGCTAGCTATTGCCCAGATAAAGTCTGGAGAAATTTATGAGGGTATGAATCACAGTTATTTCTCATAGTGTGCAAATCTGTGTCTAAGATAAATTCAAGCCTAAATTAATATAATGAAATTATGAGTATTATCAATGAAAAGAGTCAAACTCTAAAATATTTGAAGAGACTTATTCTGAGCCAAATATGAGTGACCATGGCCCATGATACAGCCCTCAGGAGGTCTTGAGAACATGTGCTCAAGGTGGTCAGGGTCCAGCTTGATTTTATGTAATTTAGGGAGACATGAGACATCAATCAAATACATTTAAGAAATACATTGGTTTGGTCCAGAAAGGCAAGACAACTCCAAGTGGCGGCGAGGTGGAGAAGGGGGCTTCCAGGCTATAGATAAATTTAAACTTTTTCTGGTTGACAATTGGTTGAGTTTGTCTAAAGCTCTGGGATGGATAGAAAGAAAAAAAATATGTTCAGGTTAAGATAAAAGATTGTGGAGACCAAGATTCTTTTGAAGTCTTATAGTGGCTGCCCTTACAGACAATAGATAACGAATGTTTAGTATTCAGATCTTTAAAAGGACTTTTAGTTAATTTCTTTTTTATATATAAAAGATTTTTAAAAAAAATTATTTATTATACTTTAAGTTCTGGTATACATGTACAGATTGTGCAGATTTGTTACATAGGTATACATGTGCCATGGTGGTGGTTTGCTGCATTCATCCTCCCATCATCCACAATAGGTATTTCTCCTAATGCTATCCCTCCCCAATCCTCCAACCCGCTGCTCTTCCTCCCCTGGCTCCCACCCTCCAGGCCTAGGTGTGTGATATTCCCCTGCTTGTGTCCTGTGTTCTCATTGTTCAAACCTACTTGTGAGTGACAGCATGCAGTGTTTGGTTTTAATTTCTTTAGGATTGGGAGGACCTGGAGGAAAAAGATCTAGCTGTGCTAATAGAGATTCTTTACAGATACAAATTTTCCCCCACTAAGGACAGCTTTGCAGGGCCATTTTAAGATATGGCAAAGAAATATGTTTCAGGGTAAAATATTTTGATTTTCTTCCTTGTCCCATAATGTTATGCCAGAGACAGTTTGGAAAGTAAGTCATTATATACAGGGTTAAATAAAACCCATCTGATGAGAATTTATGGTTTGTAGAGTGTGACTCCCTTGACCTCTTAAATAGGAATTTGGGCAAGATTAAAAAAAAATCAGAGCTTAGTCCTCTGTATAATAAACAACAGAAACAGTAATGTGGGATGTTAAGATAAATACATATCTGTTGTACTGAATATATAAACAGTTTTTCTCTCTAGAATGGATAAAATTTCCAGGTTATGATCACAAAGAATTACAAATTATGAAAAAAGGACAAAGAGATCATAACCTGCATTTAAGAAGTGTTAGGTAAAGTTACTTTTGAGCAATTACTATATTACAAAAGAAAGTGCCTTTCTGTGGACTCTCTATCACACACTTAACATGGCTTTAGGGTAGCGCAGTCTAGAAAAGTGACCATGTGTAGGAGCTTTGGGGCCATTAAGTCCTGGATGTAAATTCTGGCTCAGGGTTTTTTACTGATTGCATAACCTTAGGCAAGTCACCTGAAGTCTCTATGAGACATTCTCATCTGCAAAAAATTGTGATAGCAATTATTATTTTCAAGGCATTGCTTAGAATCTCAGATTGTAATTTATGACATTGACTAGGAAACCATAGAAGATCTACTCTAGTCTGTCTGGATTTAGATTAGAGACCCAGGTCTCATATGATCTGCTCCCTTAAACACACACACACACACACACACACACACACACACACACACACACACGGGCTGAAGAGAGAAGTAAATTTTGAAATGACCAAAGGTGATAAGTGCTATGGAGAAAAACAGTGCAGAAAAAAGGATTAGGAAGTCTTGGTGGGGCAGAGTTTATCATTTTAAATAGTGGCATTTAAGAACATTCCTGAAAGAGACAAAGGATTGAGCCACATGAATAGTTGGGGTAAATGTGACGTAGGAAGAGGAATTGCAAGTATAGAAGTCCCACAATACGTGTATGCTTGACGTGTTCCAGGATCAATAAGACCCACGTATTGGAATGGGGTGGACAAGGTGGACATTGGGTGTAGTAGAATATGAGGTCAGTAGAGGATGCCAGATCATTTAAGGACTTGCAGGTCATTCTAAGGACTTTGCTTTTTATTTCTATTACTCAAATGTGATACTATTAGAGGGTTTTAATAGGATAATTTATGTTTCAACAGGGTTACTTTGACTGCTGCATTGAGAAAAGACTGTAAAGAGACAAATATAAAGATAGGGAGATCTGTTAGGAGGCTATTACAGTAATCAATACCACAGGTGATGGTGATTTGTAGAGAAACAGGAAGCCTAGTTTGTACTAGGGAGGTAGCAGTGTGGTATGCTGACAGATTGGATGTGTGGTATGATAAGAGCAATTTCAGCTCAGGTCTCTGGAAAGATGGAGTTGATATGTACTGAAATAGGGAAGACTTGGAGAAAAAGGATTGAGAGGGAAAATCAAGAGCTCAGTTTTGGACATGTTAAGTTTTAATTGCCTATTAGATATCCAATGAAGTTATAGAGTAGGTGTTTGGGTGCATGAACTTGTAGTTCAGGGGAGATGTCCAGGCTAGGGTCATTCATTTGGGAATTATCAGCATATAGATGATACATAAAACTGCGATGCTGAATGAGATCATCAAGGGAACAAGTGTAGAAAGAGAAAAGAAACTGTCTGAAGACTCAAGCCCAGAGTACATCAATATTAGTAAGTTGAGAGAAGAGGAGGAACCAGTAATGGAGACTGAAAATGAGCGGCCACTGAAATAAGAGGAAAAGCAGGAGAGTGTAGTTTGCTGAACATTAAGTGAATAAAATGTTAATGAGGAAGGAGTAAGAAATGTTTCAGCTACTACTGGATGTCAAGTAAAAGACAGCTGAGAATGGAGCATTTGTTTTAATAATGTAGAGGTAATCTGTGACCTAGGAAGGGGTAGTTTTGTGTTAAGGATAGTTATAAAGCATGATAAAGTGGGCTCAAGAAAATGAAAAGGAATATTAAGACAATAAATGCTTTTTAGTCATGTCATTGTAAAAAGGAGAGAACCTAGGAATACAACTAACAAAGGATGTGAAGGACCTCTTAAAGGAGAATTACAAAGTACTGCTCAAGGAAGTAAGAGAAGACTCAAACAGATGGAAAAATATTCCATGCTCATGGATAGGAAGAATCAATATTGTGAAAATGGCCATACTGCCCAAAGTAATTAATAGATTTAATGCTATCCCCATTAAGCTACCATTGACCTTCTTCACAGAACTGGAAAAAAACACCTTACACTTCATGTGGAACCAAAAAAGAGCCCGCATAGCCAAGATAATCCTAAGCAAAAAGAACAAAGCTAGAGGCATCATGCTACTTGACTTCAAGCTATACTACTAGGCTACAGTAATCAAAACAGCATGGTACTGTTACCAAAACAGAGACATAGACCAATGGAACAGAACAGAGGCCTCAGAAGTAATGGCACACATCTACAACGATCTGACCTTTGACAAACCTGGCAAAAACAAGCAATGGGGAAAGGACTCCATGTTTAATAAATGGTGTTGGGAAAACCAGTTAGTCAAGTGCAGAAAGCTGAATGTGGACCCATTCCTTACACCTTATACAAAAATTAACTCCAGATAGATTAAAGATTTAAACATAAGACCTAACACCATAAAAACCCTAGAAGAAACCCTAGGCAAAACCATTCAGGACATAGGCATAGGCAAGGACTTCATGACCAAAACACCAAAACCATTGGCAACAAAAGCCAAAATAGACAAATGGGATCTAATTAAACCTCAGAGCTTCTGTACAGCAAAAGAAACAATCATTAGAGTGAACCACCAACCAACAGAATGGGAAAAATTTTTGCAATCTACTCATCTGACAAAGGGCTAATATCCAGAATCTACAAAGAACTAAAACAAATTTACAAGAAAAAAACAAACAACCCCATCAAAAAGTGGGCAAAAGATATGAACAGACACTTTTCAAAAGAAGATATTAATGCAGCCAATAAAAATTAAAAGAATGCTCATCATCACTGGTCATTAGAGAAATGCAAGTCAAAACTACATTGAGATACGATCTCATGCCAGTTAGAATGGCAATCATTAAAAAATCTGGAGACAATAGATACTGGAAAGGATGTGGAGAAATAGGAACATTTTTACACTGTTGGTGGGAGTGTAAATTAGTTCAGCGATTTTGGAAGACAGTGTGATGATTCCTCAAGGATCTAGAAATAGAAATACCATTTGACCCATCAATTACATTACTGGTTATATACCCAAAGGATTATAAATCATTCTATTATAAAGACACATGCACATGTATGGTCATTATGGCACTGTTTGCAATAGCAAAGACCTGGAACCAACACATGCCCATCAATGATAGACTGGATAAAGAAAATGTGGCACATATACACCATGGAATACCATACAGCCATAAAAAAGGATGAGTTCATGTCCTTTGCAGGGACATGGGTGAATCTGGAAACCATCATTCTCAGCAAAGTCACACAAGAACAGAAAATCAAACACCGCATGTTCTCACTCATAAACGGGTGTTGAACAATGAGAACACATGGACACAGGGAGGGGAACATCACACACTGGGGTCTGTTGGGGGATGGGGACTAGGGGAGAAATAGTGGGTGTGGGGAGATTGGGGAGGGATAACATTGAGGGAAATGCCTAGTGTAGGTGATGGCAAGATGGAGATAGAAAGCCACCATGGCATGTGTATGCCTATGTAACAATCCTGCAAGGTTTGCACATGTACCCCAGAAATAAAAGAATAATAAAAAAAAGTAAAGGAGAGAAGTGGAGCAGTAGTCAGAGTAGTATGTGAAGTCAAGCAAAATTTTCTGTTTAAAATGAGAAAAGTGATAATATATTATTTACGTGCAATAGGAAAAGAGCTAGTACAGAAGAAAAAATTAACGATACAGAGAAGAAATAGAAGAATGATGAAGAAATGCTTTCAAGTAGAAGAGGGAAAGTAGGAACTAATGCATAAAATGGAGTGTTTGGGTTTTGCTAGGATAATGGACAGCTTATTCAGTTTCCAGAGAAGGCAGGGCATATGGGCACAGAGGTAGGTTGCTTGGTAGATACAATGGAAGTTTATGAAGATTCTCTTCTAATTGCTTCTGTGTTCTCAGAGAAATATGAAGCCTGGCTCTTTGTTGAGAGATTAGAATAGCGGGAAAGGGAATGGGCCAGAGAAACACAGAAGGCCTCCCAGACAGCGCTAAGGCACCCTTAATACTGAGGAACTCTCAGTATCAGTGTGTGTCTTTTTCTGACTGCTTTCATGTATGCAGATGCAGGCATGCTACACAGTTGAATTGGATTTAACCAAGATGAGAAGTTTGCCAAGTAAGTATGAAGTCGTAAGGGAGGAGCAAGAGATTTAAAGATACATGCATAGAACTGATTATACAGATTGATATGTATTTCAAACTCTCCAAGGAAGTGAATGAGGAGGTGATGGATGGTAAGAGATGGTAGGATCTATGGATTGTAGACCACAGTGGGTCAAAAAATTACCAGCTGGAAAGTAGAGGTTAATTAGAAATAGAGGTGAAAGTGATCTTAGTGTCTGCTAGGAAGGTCAGAATAAGGAGTTTAGATTTTATACTTAATTGGATGGAAGGCTTTTGGAAGTTTTAAAGAGGAGAATGGCAAGATCTGATTTTTGGAATGTATTTTTAGAACATAGATTCTAAAATTCTCCACAGAGTTCTTCTCTGTGGAGAATGAGTTTCAGTGGAGTTGGGGAGCAAGAGCAACAGTGGGAAGTAATGAAAACTGCAGAGATTTGGGGTATATTTTAGAATGAAGTTGACAGAACTGGCTAACGAATTGGATGTAAGGAAAAAGCAAAAATGGAGAATCGAATATTGTTACTACATTATTTGGTCAAGGCACTGGGTGACAGAACAGGAGCTGTGATTTCCTTTAGGAGAAAAACAAGAGACCTCTTTTGAAGATAGTAAGCTTGAGATGCATATTAGATGGCCAAAAGGAAATATCAAATGCTGTGTATTCAAGCATAGAGCAGAAGAGAAAGGGCAGAGCTATCGTCCGAGGCTGAGCAAAAGGACGGTGTTTATGTTAGTGGGTCTGCATGGGCTCCCTTGGGGAGTTAGATTAGAAAGAGGGAAAAAATGCCACATGTTCATTAGTGAGTACAGGAATGAACATAAAGAAGAAGAATGAATACCTCTGAACACATAAAAAGCACAGTTAACAAGCACTGAAGTGGACTCTTCAGAGAAGACAGCCGATTTCTCCTTTAATTCCCACAGGAAGAGAAAACAAAACTGCCTTTCTGGATGTGGGGCAGCTGGAAAAAAAACTATCCTTTCTACTTCTACACACTTCTTGAGCCCTGTATGTAATACCCTCCTTAGCCAGCTCAAGCCCTGATCAAAGTCACTAAGGAACCTGTTTTTCCCCCATAGTTTTAATAATAGAATCGTCAGTGAATGCTCCCAACATATTCTAATACTTGATGAGTCTGTAGACATTAGTTCTCATATTGGTGTGTTTAATATTTAGGCCAACTATGTCAAACCATGAAGACAAAGGTCAAAGTGTTAGATGATCAAAAGAGGTAAATAATATATAAATAATGTATAAGTAGTGCTGTAGGATGCTAACACAATTTTGAATTTTTATTTAGGATTGAAGAATCTTTATTAATGAAGACTTCAGCTTGTCTAGAATATTTTCTTGACTTAAATTTTTTTAATTTAAATGTGTTGCTTCTTTTCTACACGGCGAGTTTACAGCTTAAAATATTTTTTTAATCTTTCTTTAGCAATAGCCTGCAAGTATAGCAATCAAATATGCTTTTGTGGTTAGATAATATTTTTACCCCAAGGATCTCTAAGTATTTTAGCAATCAATCAGCATTTGATCCCCTATTTGGTGTAAAACAGAGAGATACTGAGAGAACAGGTGGATTTTGCAATATTCCAAAGTAAATTAAATGCAGAACAAAGAAAAAAAGTCTCAGGGCTCCTGAATCACAGAGACTAAGCAGTGCAGGACACCAAATTAGAGCTAAAGACAGTGAAAAATGGTAGTTTCTAAAAACGTGGGAATAGAAAAGAAATAGCAATTTATGGTAGCTATTTGCTTTGAGAAATTATTCCTTCCTCCCTTCCTTCCTTTTCCCTCCGTCTCTCTCTTCCCCTCCCCTCCCGTCCCTCCCTCCCTCCTTCCTTCCTTTTTTCCTCCGTTTTTTTTTTGTTTGTTTGTTTTGTTTTTGCCAAAATCTTACTTGCCCAGAAACATCGTCTACTTGTGGATTCAATAGAAGTTGTCTCGTCTGTTCTTTTATAAGAAGTTCGCTTTTATTTCATCATTTTAGCTATACAGAGAATTCAATTCAACAAATAACTGCTTTGCACTTACTGTATATGTTAAGTATTGTGTATGTGCTGTTACAGAAGGAAACAAATAGAAATGCAAATCCTTCTTAGTATGGTAAGTTCTGTAACAGAGAAAGAAAGGGATTATAGTATAAAGGTTAAGAGCATGGACTTTGGAGTCAGACTGTATGGTACAAGTGTATGACGTTGAACCTCTGTTGTCTCAGTGTACTCACTGATAAAAAAGTAATACTAGTAGTATTTATTTCATAGGGGTTTAGTAAAGTTTAAATTAGATATATGTAAGAACTGTACCTGGCATATAGCAGGCATTATATAGGTATAACTATTGTTTATAATTATGTAAATATAAAAATTTACAAAATTATAATTGTAATATTTCCTAGGTTACTTTCTACCCTCTTCTCATTTATCAGCATATCGGAAATGGCAACAGTCACGAAAATCCCTCCTCTCCCAGTTTCCCTGTCTTCCTTCATTTGTTCTCTGTCTGATTGTCCCTTCCCATTGGCCAATGTCTCCTCAACCAATGTCTTCTGTGCTCAGTGTCTAATTGTTGGTGTACTCCATTTTGGCTTTCTCTTTTTCTCATTCTACATACTCTCCCTGAGCAATCTTGCCACTCCTGGGGCTTATATAATCTTCTGCCCACAAATGACTGCAATTCTACATCTAAAGTATAGATGTCTGCTGTAAGCACTAGTCCCTATTTCTATCTATGGGACTAGAGAAATATCTGGTGGACTAAGCAACTCTAAAAGCAACATGCTTAGAGCATTTCTTATCACTGTCTGCCTACACTCCAATCTGATTCCTGCCTTGAATTTCCATTCTAATTAAAGGTACCACTGTTATACCATAATCCACATTGGAAACCTGTAAGTCACCTATGACCACATTCAACCATGTAATCAGCTCTGTCAGTTATACCTCTTAAATTTCTCTTGACTCCTTCCATCGCTTGTCTACCTTTGCTGCTGTTGTTGAATTCAGATTTTCTTCTCAGTCACCTGACCTATAATAACAGTCTCTTACCTGGTCTACCTGCTTCCAATTTCAGCATCTCTCCATTAAGATCAACCTTTACATTGCCACCAGACACTTTCTATAGTGAAAATTAGGTCATGTTTCTTTTCTGCTGAGTTTCTACAAGTATAGCATTGATACTTTCACTAAACTCACTTGGGACTTTTTTTAAGTGAAAATTTCTGGAGCTAAACTCAGATTTGAGAATTAGAATTCTCATAAGAGAATTGACATTCACATAAAGCCCAGAAATTTATACTTTTAAAAGCCCTTTAGTCGATCTTATCCAAACTAGAGTTTGAGAAGCGTTGGCCCATGGCATGAATTAACACTTATCCTTTCATGAGCCTTCTTCATCCTTTACTGCACCTTCTTTGCAATCTTTGTTCTAGGCCCATAGAATTATTGGATTCTCCAAATGCAAAATAGTATTTCCTAATTTCTTGATCTTCTATACTTCAAAAATTTCCATGATTATTCTTTTTCTCTTTTCTATAACTAACTTGGCAAATCACAAATAACATCTCTTTTCTCACCAGTTCCTGGAGATTTATTAGAAAAACATCACTAAATCACAAAAGGGGGAGGTTTAATCTTCTCCTTGCTTCTTCTTCCTCTTTTTTTTTTGAGACAGACTCTTGCTCTGTCACCAGGCTCCAGGCTGGAGTGCAGTGGCACGATCTCGGCTCACTGCAACCTTTGCCTCCCGGGTTCAAGCAATTCTCCTGCCTCAGCCTCCCGAGTAGCTGGGACTGCAGGCGCATGCCACCATGCCCAGCTAATTTTTGTATTGTTTTAGTAGAAACGGAGTTTCACCACGTTGGCCAGGATGGTCTCGATCTCTTGACCTCGTGATCTGCCCGCCTTAGCCTCCCAAAGTGCTGGGATTACAGGCGTGAGCCATGGTGCCCGGCCCTCCTTGCCCCTTGTTTTACCATCAAAAAAAAAAAAAAAGACTGACATCGTAGATGTGGCCTCTAGGGTGCGCGTGAGCTGGGCTCATGCACCTGAATGTATTTCAACTTGGCCCCCTCACTTGCAGTGGTTCACACTCTGCCTTCTTTCCCTTCGTGTGAGCCACGTTCCTTACTAACTCAAGGTTTCCACACTGGCTGTTATCTCTGTATAGAATTCCATTTCTGCTCTGCCTCACCCAGTAAATTAGTACGAATGCTTCAGAAGTCAGTTTAAGGGATCTTTCCATGACCCCACAGATCGGAGTTTCTGCAGGTCAGGGTTCTCAACAGTGGCACTACGGCATTTTGGACCAGGGAGTTGTTTGTTGTGGATCGCTGTCCTGTGCATTGTAGGATGTTTAGTGGATGCTGGCAGTACTTTTAATTTGTGCCAATAAAAAATGTCTTTAGTCATTGCCATTTGTCTTCTGTAGCAACATACTTCCAGCCTCGAGAACCGCTGGACTGAGTTAAGCGCCCCTGTTACATGATCTTCATGCTTTTTATTCTTCAAGTTGTGCTTGTAACTATTCAGGTGCGATTGCTGTTTGCCTGCTAGAATGTGTTATGGTAGTGGGGATCCATCCCTGGTGACTCTTACAGTGCCAGGTACTAAGCGTTATGGACTGAAATGTATCCCCTGAAATCCATACCTTGCAGTCCTAAACTCTATTACCTTAAAATGTGACTATCTGGACTTGTGCCTTTAAAAAGGTAATTGAGTAGAATGAGGTCACACAGGTCAGCACTAATCCAACATGACTATTTTCCTTGTAAGAGCAACATGTGGCACAAAGAGGGAAAACCCTGTGTAAGCACCAGAAGAAGATGCCCATCTGCAAGTTAAGGAGAGTCTTCAAAATAAACCAACCTTGCCAACACCTTGATGTTGAACTTCCAGCTTCCAGAACTGTAAGAAAATAAATTTGCTTTTTAAGCCGCCCAGTCTGGTATTTTGTTATGGCCGTCCTAGCAAACTGATACACTAATTAAGAACTCAACAAATATTTTCTTGACTAAGTCTCTTTTGCACAGTCTATACTTTGTGAGTCATTCCACTCCTTTCTTCTGACCTTCAAGATATTCTCTTAACACATTGATTTTTTTCTTCATTGAACTGATGGGTTTCATGTCTACATTGATAAACAATGTTATACCTCAATCTTGGAGCTTCTTCTACAAATGTAATCTGCATGGAACAGCCACAATTTAGTCCATTATCGCTTTGAACATCTGCACCGTCACTCCTCCAGTTACTCTGCTTGTGGCTTGCCTTATGTGTCCATGCCTTTGTTTCTCCCATATTTTCTCACATTGACAGTCCAGAGCTTTTACTGTCTCCATTAAACCAGATCACTTTATCTGCTTTCTTCACTTGCCTCTTTATTCATGTAGGCTTCCTGACAAGTTACCTTTATGTTCCTCTTTCTAGCCTCCTGAATCGTTTAGACCCTTAAATTCTCTCTCAGCCTTTTATACCAATCTTCAATTCTGTCACTCCTAGCTGTGAAACATTTATAGATGAGTCATAAAAACCTCATAATTGAGTAAGATGGCCTAATTTCAAAGGGCCTGTCACTCTTCCTGAACTACCTTCTTTAGTCTCACGAACTTCATGTTATACTTTCTGTGACAACAAATTAACACCTTTTATATACGCCTGAAATCTCAGTCATACTCGTTCTCCTATTTTTCCCAAGAGATCACTTTGCCTCCTATTTAATTTGATAGAGTGTTTACTAAATACTAGTCCCCTGAGTTTCCCAGAGTAAATAGAATATGGTGTCAAATATGACTGGGAAATGCTGGACTAAACAAAGGCAAGCAAATGTCTTTGCCATAAATGTATTGAAACGCAATCAAAATATCCAGGAAGGAGATCATAGTGGCCATCTTTAATTTTTTTCTCCATAATCGTGACTCCCTTTTGTAATAGTACTCAAATTTCCTTTGAGTAAACCACTTCCTGTCTTGTCTGTTTAACATAATTTTAGTGAATATTCCTAGCCACAGGGATGGATTCAAGGTAGTCACATGATGTAAGTGTGACCAGGTACTGTAATTTCATTCTCCTGGACAATGTTTTGTTCAAACATGGGCATCTAATTCTAGGTTGGAGAGTGAATCCACTCTTTTCCTCCACATTTAATCTAGAAGGCTCTAGGCTTCAGTGTCTGGTTGATATCCTGAAGCCATGTGGAAGTGAGCAAGGAAGCTATTATGGAGGGAATCAGAGCAGAGGAGGGCCTGAATATTGGTATCATTGCTTGAACTCCTGGGTCAACTCCTCTGAAGCCATACATCTTTTGACTTTTCTGTTATTTGAGTCAATATATTCTGGTTTTGCTAGGTCAGTTTAGGTAGGGTTTTCTGACACAACAGAAAGAGTCCCAATTGATCTAGAAATTAATACAAGAGTAGAGATGACAAGTAAGTAATAGTGAGATTGGTAGAGTTCCAGGGTTGAGTGAACTCTCCCTGAGGACTGCTCTACTCAAGGTTGACATTAGAAATCTTTGTTATATCTCATGTAAGGTAAAACATACATTATGTTACTATATAAATATTTCATATATACCTCAGTAAGCCCCTATAAAAGGCAAGATAGTCTGAATCCATGGCTAAAATAAAAATTGCAAAATAATGTATTTTTACTGAAAGACAAATTTCTTTCTGCTTTTTGTAATCCAATAAGTCGATAGCCCAACAACATGGAGTCATAGAGTTGGAAAAGTTGAATTCTCTTTTCAATGAAAGATTAGTTCAAGTATTGGTGAGGACACAGGAAATACAATAGAAGACAACATAGCTTTATCTCATTGTTCCTCCTAAGAGCTTCCTGTCCTACACTTACTATCCAACAAACGGTGTGATTGTGTTTGTTGTATGGGTTGCTAGACCACAAGGATTCATGTCCCTGTCCAGACTAAACTTGGAAAGATGCTTGTCACCCAGAGATCCTGGCGTTACCATGAATGTAATGGCTTGATGACCTTTGGGTTCTCTTCTCCTGGGAAGCACATGTGGGTTTCTAGGTAGCCAAAAGGGAAATTTCATCTTTTTGCCTGCCTGACACCCATTTCTCCTTCTTCAGTAAACAGTTCCATGCATTTCTTCTAGGTAGTTACTCCTGCAGCCCCTCCATCTGTTCCATCTTAGTCCTTATATTCTGGTGTGGTTCCAGTCCTGACTCCAGCGGTGGTCACATGAAACAGTGGTCCCCAACCTTTTTGGCATCAAGGACTGGTTTTGTGGAGGACAATTTTTCCTTTGTGGGCTTGGGTATGGGAGCATGGTTCCACCTCAGATCATCAGACATTAGATTCACATAACGAGCATGCAAGCTATATCCCTCACATGCACAGTTGACAATAAGGTTCGCGCTCCTATGAGAATCTAATGCGGCAGCTGATCTGACGGAAGCTGAAACTCAGGTGGTGATGCTGACTCACCCGCTGCTCTCCTCCTCCTGCTGTAAGGCCAAGTTCCTAACAGGTCATGGACTGGTACTGGTTCCTGGCTTGGGGACTGGGAACCCCTGACATAAGCGAGTTGTATTATAATTCCATTCCTCTGGCCACAGTTCAAAAATGAACAAGCACATGTATGTGCACTTAAAGTGAATTCAGGGATTTATGTCAGAGTTACTAAGGAAAACAACCCCTCAACATGCCAACTTGGAACTGCTGGTAGCTGTCTTGACACCATGTGGATGGAGTCTGAGGTGGAGGCTAACATGGAGAAGAGCTGAAACATAAAGACTATATATGAAGCCATGTCTGAAACCAGAACTCTCTCTTAAATGTAATACAAAAGTAAGTAAATTTCCTTTTTAAATTTCTGTTATTTGCCAATAACAGAATTCCAAACGGTATAAGGATAGATTACACATGATATTCCACACTTTTTGACCATGAACTATTTTTAATGTCACACTTTTTAACATGCTTTGTAGCTGGTACTTTTAATAAGTCAATGAGTATGTCACTAGCTACAAATTAAAAGACAAACAAACTGAATAATGAAATATTGTGGGCTAAGTGTCGATAGGTTCGGTTAATTAGATGCTATTTCTAGTTTTCCATTCTGCCATCCCTAGTTAACTGGGTCCTTAGAGTAGCCTCTCTCAAAGTCATAAGATGTCCCCATTCTAGGCATTGCACCCGGACACCACAAGGCTGAACAGAAAGAGGTAATGCTATATTCTTGAGTGCTAGTTTAAGAATGAGAAAATGTCTCTCAGGCTTTCTCCTACTCCTGAGATTCCACTTACATCCGTCTCGTTGCCCCAAACTGGATTACATGCACGTTGTTGCTAAGCCACCCATTGTCAAGATAATAAGACAACCACAATTGGTGGAGATTCACCAGGATTAACCTGTGGTTTGTGGATAGGGTTTCTTTCCCTGGAGGCTGGAAACCTGAATAAAATGGGTGTTCTGGTTGTAAGGAAGAAGGGGAGAACAGGTGTTGAGAGGGTAATTAAAAGAGTCTACTAGACCATGGAAGACACTGGGTAAAATCATGTAGAAGATTAAGTTACTCAGATTCCAGCTTTTGAATTCCTACTTGTCGAGAGAGATCCAAGATGGCTGATCACTAGCAGCTCGGGCTCCTAGCTCCTAGTGAAAGCGCAGAGAACGAGAGGACGCCACACTTTCAGACGAATATTTGTTGCTCACGGACCAGGAGATTCCCAGCAGAGAAGCCCCACGTGTCGCCAGGGCGACTCTTGTGGCCGGCGCGGCGGTTTTGCTGGTGCCTTAGCGCGCCAGTTTTTGGTGCAGAGTCCAGATATTCCCGGGCAGAAAAGCACCATCAATCTTAACACCGCGGTTTTGGCTGGCGCAGTGGACTGCCCAGATTTCGGCGCTGGGAATTAACAAGTTGGACGTCTGCTCAGAGACCTAGTTAGAAAGTCAGTAATTACAAAGACAACAGACGGATAAATATATAATGAAGGGAAGAAATCAGCGTAAAAAGGCAGAGAATACTCAAAATCAGAATGCCTCTCCCTCTACAGGGGATCGCAATTCCTCATCAGTAACGGAACAAGGCTTAATAGATTACAAGTGTGTTCCAATAACAGAAGCAGGCTTCAAAACGTGGGTGATAAGAAACTTCTGTGAATTAAAAGAACTTGTTCTAACCCAATGCAAAGAAACTAAGAACCTTGGAAAAAGGTTTGATGAAATGTTAACGAGAATGGACAATTTAGAGAGGAATATAAGTGAATTGATGGAGCTGAAAAACACAACACGAGAACTTCGCGATGCATGCACAAGTTTAAACAGTCGAATTGATCAAGCAGAAGAAAGGACATCAGAAGTCGAGAACCAGCTCAGTGAAATGAAACGAGAAGACAAGATTGGAGAAAAAAGGATGAAAAGGCATGAGCAAAGTCTCCAGGAAATATGGGACTATGTGAAAAGACCTAATTTATGTTTGATAGGTGTACCTGAATGTGATGAAGAGAATGAATCCAAGTTGGAAAATACTCTTCAGGATATCATTCAGGAAAATTTTCCCAACCTGGCAAGGCAGGGTAATATTCAACTCCAGGTAATACAGAGAACACCACAAAGATATTCTTCAAGAAGACCAACCCCAAGGCACATACTCGCCAGATTTATTAGGGTTGAAATGAAGGAGAAAATACTAAGGGCAGCCAGAGAGAAAGGTCAGGGAAACCTATCAGACTTACAGCAGATCTCTCAGCAGAAACCCTACAAGCCAGAAAAGAGTGGGGACCAATATTTAACATCCTTAAAGAAAAGAACTTTCAACCCAGAATTTCCTATCCAGCCAAACTAAGCTTTATAATCGAAGGAAAAATTAAATCCTTTGCGAACAAACAAGTACTTAGAGAGTTCACCACCACCAGGCCTGCTTTACAAGAGCTTCTGAAAGAAGCACTATACATATAAAGGAACAACCAATATCAGCCTTCCAAAAATATATCAAAAAGAAAAGAACATTAACACAACGAAAAATTTACACTAACTAATGGGCAAAACAGCCAGCCAGCATCAAATGCCAGTATTAAAGTTATATATATTCTAATCGGATGAAAAGCCAAAACCCATTGGTATGCTGCATCCAGACCCATCTCACATGCAACGATACACAAAGACTCAAAACAAAGAGAAGGAGGAAGATTTATCAACCAATCAGAGAGTAAAAATAAGCAAATAAAAAGCAGGAGATGCAATTCTCTCCTCTGATAAAGTACACTTTAAAGTAACAAAGAACAAAAGAGGCAAAGAAGGACATTACATAATGGCAAAAGGATCAATGTAACAAGAAGAGCTAACAATTTTATAGATCAACGAGACAGAAAATTAACAAGGACATCCAGGACTTGAACTCAGACCCGGAACAAGTAAACTTAATAAACATTTATAGAACTCTCCACTTCAAATACATAAAACATACATTACCACCTCACACCTATTCCATAAGTGACTACATAATTGGAAGTAAATCACTACTCAGTAATTGCATAGCATTTCATAGGTTTAAATGAAATATTGGTTGGCTGTTCATTTGTTATTTTCTTCCCTTATTCCTTCCTGTTTACATCAAGTATAATTATTGGTATAAAAGAGGTTTTCAATACCCATTACTAAACTGCATTCTAGCCTGGGCAAGAAAGCAATACTCCCATTCTCTCTCTCTCTTTCTCTTCCTTTTTCCTCCTCTTCTTTATTCTTTTTCTTTCTTTCTTTCTTTAAAAAAAAAAAAAAAAGAATTCCTACTTGTCTTCAGTCTCTTCTCAGTGATTCATAACGTCTTTCGTATAAACCATGTTGTATATACAATCCATTCCTGTGTTAGAGGAAAATGCGGCTCTCCTGTGTTCCTAGTACTAAATCCTCCATGTTACTCTTAATCATAACAGCTTTTGCCTGTGTTTGATTTGGATATTTTATCCTGTCATTCCTTGTCTGTATTCCAAATGTGAGCCTTTCTAGTTAACAGTTCTTCCTGTAATGGAATTCAAACACTGCCATGCAATTGTCTCTCTAAATGCATCTTCCGCTGGTATTCTTCCACCTAACACTTCCCTCTGTGTCTGTGGGAATTCATGCTCCTACACGTGTTCATGTGCTTTTCACAACACTCTGTCTAGGTCTGTGCATTAACTGATGCCTACCTCTGGCTTCCGTATGAAGCCGACTTTCACAGAAGATGCTCCTACTCCATTTCCAGTACATCATGGGTCAGGAGTGGGAGCTGGCATTTTCTTGGTGCTATTTCTAAGCAATTATGCTTGACTCTTGTTCCAAACCACTCCTCTTCAAGACTTAAGTCTCCAAGTAGGTAACCTTCTAACTTCCCTTCCAAAACCTAGACAATGACAAATTTATCAAGAACATTAGCAAGCATATCATATTCTTCCTTTCCATCCTTATTCTTTCCATGATCTTGGGGACTTCATCATCATAAATAATTGTTCTTACAACTAGCCTTAAAGTTTCTTCTTTCTTTTATTCGCCTTTTCTGTCTCCCTGTTTCCCTCTATCCGTCTCTCTCTCTCCCTCACACCTCCTTCCCTCTCTCTTTTCCTCCTTCTGACCTCCCTTCTTTATTTTTTCTTTCTTTCTTTACAGCTTTACTGATTGATGCTTAAGTGATGTGAAAGAAAATTTTGTAAGTATATGATCTATTGCTTCATTTAAAAAATAGTCCGGAATTTGGTGGCTTAAAACAACAAACATTTTTCTATCTCACCATGTCTGTGAATTGGGAATCTGGGCTTAGCTGAGTACTGTGGCTCATGGGCTCTCATAAGACTGACACCAAAGCGCTGGCCAGAATCACAGTATTTCAGTGTGCAGCCGAAAGTGGATCCACGTTAAAACTCACTCACGTGGCTGTTGGCAGGCTTCTGAGATCCACTTCCAAGGTCACTCTCGAGGGCCCTCCTTGCCATATGAACCTCTCCAGGACAGTCTGCTTTCCCTAGACCAAGATTTTCATGAAAGCGAGCGAGAATAGGGAGAAGGAGGAAGAGAGTCCAGGAGAGAAGGAGGCAGAAAGAGAGAGAAAAGAAGAATGAATTCAAGGTCAAAGCATACATCATTTCTGTAACCTGATCTTGGAAGTGACAGCATTACTTCTACCACATTCTTGTCACTATAAGCAAGTCACTAAACGCAGCCAATAATTAAAAAAAGGGCATTCTACAAGGGCATGAATACCAAGAGGTGAGGATCACTGGAGGTCATTTTACAGGCTGCCTACCACAATGAATTATGACACGTGTGTACATGACACCATCGCCACAATCAAGGTAATTGACATTAACCATCATTTTCTGAAAATTTCTCATGCTCCTTTAGAATTCATTCCTCCTTCCACCTCCTCTCCCTGGTAAGCACTACTCTACTTACTTCTGTCACCATAGATGTGTTTGAATATTCTCAAATTTAATTTAAATAGAAGAATACAATACATATTTTTTCGGTTTGGCTTTTCGCTGAGCATAATGATTTTGAGATCCATCTATGTTGCTTGTATCAATAGCTTGTCTTTGTTATTACTGAGACATATTTCATTGTATGGATCTATCATAATTTGTTTATCCATTTACCTGCTGATGGACATTTGAGATGTTTCCAGTTTAGCATTATTATGAATAAGGCTGATATAAACATTTGCGTTCAAGTCTTTGTGTGGAGGTGATGGTTAGTTTTATGTGTCAACCTGGCTAGTTTATGTTTGAACAGCAGCCTAGATGTTGCCATGAAGGTATTCTTTAGATGTAATTACCATTTAAATCAGTAGACTTTGTGTAAGCAGATTGCCCCAGTTCAGACTGAAGACTGCAATGTCAACTCTTGCCTGCATTTCCAGCCCGCCAGACTGCCATGCAGATTGCAGATTTGCCAGCTTCTACAGTTGCGTGAGACAATTTCTTAAAATACATCTCTCTCTCCTTTTCTGTTTGTTCTGTTTTTCTGGAGAGCCTTGACTGATACAGATTTTGGCACTGAGAGTGGTTCTAGAGGAATGGAATCTGGTTTTTTTTTCTTTTAACTTTTAAGTTCAGGGGTTTATATACAGGACGTGCAGATTTGTTAAATACACGTGCCATGGTGGTTTACTGCACAGGTCATCCCATCACCCAGGTATTAAGCCCAGCACCCGTTAGCTATTCTTCCTGATGCTCTCCCCTGGTTCATCCTCTCCCCACAACAGGTGCCCAGGATGTGTTGTTTCCCGCCGTGTGTCCATATGTTCTCGTCAATCAGCTCCCACTTATAATTGAGAACATGCAGTGTTTGTTTTTCTGTTCCTGTGTTAGTTTCCTAAGAATAATGGCTCTAACTTCATCTGTGTCCTTGCAAAGACATGATTTCATTCCTTTATATGGCTGCATAGTATTCCATGGTAGCATGTACCTATTTTCTTTATCTGGTCTATCATTGATGGGCATTTGGGTTGATTCCATATTTCTGCTATCCTGAATAGTGCTGAAATGAACACACATGTGCATGTATCTTTGTAATAGAATAATTTATAATCATTTGGATGTATATCCAGTGATGGGATTGCTGGGTCAAATGGTATTTCTGGTTCTAGATCTTTGAGGAATGGCCACACTGTCTTCCACAATGATTGGACTAATTTACATTCCTACCAACAGAGTAAAAGTGTTCCTTTTTCTCCACAACCTCATCAGCATCTGCTGGTTTTGGACTTTATAATAATAGCCATTCTGATTGGTGTGAGAAAGTATGTCATCGTGGTTTTGATTTACATTTTTGTAATCATCAGTGATGTTGAGCTTTTTCTCATATGTTCATTGGCTGCATGAATATCTTCTTTTGTGAAGTGTTTGTTCAAGTCCTTTTTTAAGGACTTGAACCCCACTTGCTTAAAAAGTGGGGTTGCCCACTTTTTAATGGGGTTGTTTTTCTCCTGTAAACTTGTTCAAGTTCCTTGTAGACTCTGGATATTAGACCTTTGTTAGATGGATAGATTGCAAAAATTTTCTCCCATTTTGTAGGTTGTCTGTTCACTCTGATGGTAGCTGTTTTTTTTTTTTTTTTTTTTCTGTGTAGAAACTCTTTAGTTTGATTAGATACCATTGGTCAATTTTTGCTTTTGCTGAAATTGCTTTTGGTGTTTTTGTAATGAAATCTTTGCCCATGCCTATGTCCTGAATGATAACGCCTAGATTTTCTTCTAGGGTTTTATAGATTTGGTTTTTCCTTTTGAAATGCAAAGCTGTTTGTAAAAATTTATTATTTACCTTTTACCTAAGAGTGTCTTTTTTTTTTTTTTTTTTGCTTTTCTCCTTCAAGTTTCTTAAAATATGCCTTTAATCTATCTTGAGTTAATTTTTGTATATGGTATAAGGAAGGGGTATAGTTTCACTTTTTCTGCATGTGGCTAGCCAGTTCTCTTGCACCATTTGTTAAATAGAGAATCCTTTCTCCATTGCTTGTTTTTGTCAGGTTTGTCTAAGATCAGATGGCTGCAAGTGTGTAGTCTTATTTTTGGGTTCTCTATTCAGAACAGAATCTTAAGGATAAGTTTTCTTGATTCGTTCTGCGGTTTCTGGAATTGGTTCTTTAATTTTATTAGATCTAAAGGTGCCAATGACTCTATTTCCAGTAGCAAAGAGAGCACTAATTGTCTATGACATAATGTGGCAATAGTACCACATAAATAATACCATTGGATACTGCTAATCAAATATTTACAAGAGGCAAGGTTCTGAGGGACCACGTTTGCTACTTTAGCACATTTTTATCAAACTAATGACTATAATGACATGGGCTGGTTGCATCTGATTATGCAGAACAAAGTCTTAGGAGGCCTTAAAAATATTAAAAATGCCATTGGAAGTCTGTCCTTTTTGTTATATTTCTTCTTCTTCTTTTATCTACTCTTTATTCCTCTTGCTTGACTTCATTATCAGGCAGGCTCTGTCCTTACGTTGGCAAACGGACTCCAGCAGCCAAGGCTTGCTTTGCTCCGGTATATCATCTTTAAAAGAGAGAGTGGCTCTTTCCTGATAGTTGAGAGTTACAAGTTTTGGGGAGGATTTCAGTTGGCCTAGTCTGGGTCTCATGTCCATCCTTGGACATCCTTGAGGGATATGTTACTTTGATTGGCTGACCCAGGGCCAGGTGCCTATCCTGATGCTGGAGATCATGGTCAATTGAACCAAACCATGCAGACTTGGTAGAATGGGGATGATTCTCCAAAAACAATATAATAATTCAATTAACAGGAAGAAAAGAATTCTGGGTACCTTCTGTAACTCCCCCAGGCACTCTTTGGCTTTTCCTTTGCTCTTACTACAGTTGGTACATGCCTTAAATAAAGCCAGTATTGCATTATATTTGTGTGTTCATCTTATCTGATTCTCCCTATGATTATAAATTCTGTGAGGGCAGAAACCATTTATTTTCATCTTTATATTTCCATTGCTTAGCATACTTTCCAGTTTATAATAGTGCTTAACAAACGTTCATTACTGGATTGTTTATACTTAATTTCATCTAGTTAATTGCTTTCTTGCTGGATCCTTCATTGTCCCTGAACACTAGGTTTTCTCCCATCATCTAAATCTTTCTCAGGTACACCTCTCTTTTGAAATTCAAAGCTCTTTTAAAAAATTTATTATTTACCTTTTACCTAAGAGTGTCATTTTTTTTTTTTTTTTTTTTTGCCGTTCTCCTTCAAGTTTCTTAAAATAGCACTCAAGACTGTCTGTCCTCTTTCTTCTAGCCACTCACTAACTCCTTACTTTTCTCTTCATCATCTCTAGTGATCCTCTTGTAAAGTCCGCTGGCCATCTACCAGCTTGGTTCTTCTCAGCTATGCCACAGCACCTGGCGCTGATTATCCTCTGGCTTTCATTTTCCTGTGGGCACTCCTGATCCACCTCCTAACTCTCTGATTACCAATTAGCAAAACACTGTGTCTTCACAGAACATGCCAGGCACCTTGGATACAAAGAGTAATGCTCTTGCCATCAGCAACTTTTAAACTAGTTGTGTGCCTCTCGTGTGTCCAATAAAACTTGATATCTGAATTGTTAGAATAGTTCAATAACTGACTTTTGTACCTACAGAGGTCCTTACCAGTCCATTCAAAATACTGTTAGAAAAGTATCCTACTAAAGTCATTCCTTTGCTCAGGAGCTTTCACTGGCTCTTCATCGCCTGCTAAATGTAATGCAAACAGTTGGGGAAGGCTTGGCCTCTTTTATTAACCACTCCCCGCTTTCCACCTCCATGCATTCCGCACAGTATCCTGCTTTCTAGGCAACCTTGAATGGCTCCTACCTAAACACTTACTTTCTACACTCATGCAGAAAGAATGATTACATTCTTTCTGCATGTAATACACAAACATTAGTTACCTTCCCATGCCTCTTGCGACACTTCCAACCAATTCCACCTCTATTTCTTCCATGATGCCTTCCTGGACTTCCCATTTAGTAGTGATTACATCTCCCTCTACATATCAATAGCATTTAGATTACGTTAATCTGTAGTTTTAGGAAACTTAGAATATGAGCCCAGATCCTGGGTGGGCAGAAAAAACTGCTCAGTATCTGCCAGATCATAGGTTTTAACTCAATACATATGAGATGAGTGACTGAATAAATATCTGTTGTAAAACCAGCCCTGCATGAGTTTAAAGTATTTGCCCAAGAATACTTTCATTGGCCATAAAGAACTCAGTGGAACTTTTCCATGTTGTTCTGAGTGTTGTGCCAGAAATAATATACACGTTGTCAGCCACCCCTAAGCAATTTCTGACTCTAATCAACAAGATAAGGAAAATCTGGAGCATGATAATATGGGGATAAGCAAATCAGTTTAATTTATCTGACTGCTTGAGGATCTATCACCTTCTATAGAAGGGAGGCTATCAAGTTAAAAAAATTTCATGTAACCATTTTGGGGTGTTATATATTTAATCTGTCCTTTTTGATAGCTAAGAGTGTAAACAGAATTAATCAAAGTAGCACGGTTATCTGTCATCACTGGTATCACTCATTCAAAGGAGTCCACTCAAGTACATCTACTTTAGATGCTAAATGAATTAGAGATTTAGATCGCAAGTTTAATGAAAAGGGGTAATTTGACAATAGTCAAATTGATTGCAATAATGAAACTGATAAGAACATCACTTAAATAGAAGAATACATTAGAAGTATATTATAGAGGTTTCAATTTCGTTTTACATCATTGATCCCTTCACATCAGGGAGTTTATAGTAGTTCTCTATTTACTATTATTAAGGGAATAACCCTGTGGTTGATGCCAGCATTTCAAAGCTGCTTTTGTGACCTGTGTATCTTTACCTATTGTTGTTGTCTTTTCTGTGTTAGAGAGACCCCTTTTCAGGTTCATTCAATCTCTATTCAATTCCAGTTCCTCTAACGAGGCTTTGCTGCCTTTGCTGTGAATCCTCAGACATTCACGAGCCCTTTGTCCTGTACTTTTTATTTCTGATTGACTTTCTTCTTTGGACCTTTCCTTTTCTTGCAGTCCGTTCATGCTCTGTCCTGCACGACGATGAAGTCTTTGCACATTTCTTTTCTCTGCAGGCTGCCTTTTCCAAGCTTTACACTATGTACTGCTGTCTTTTTATTCTCTCATTCCCTTTTCAGTTCTAAGCCTGCACATAACTGTTTCTGGCGCTACTGCTATTTCTCTATTCCTAACCACACCTAATGTGTGCTGACAGCATTTATATGAAAGCTTACACACTCCATGCAGCTCTGTCATCCTTCAGTTTACTTCTGACTCTGATGGTGAAAGGACTTACTTATTTTCCCTGAGGAAACACTGTTTTTTGGAAACAAGTCTGGTATTTGACAGGAGTCATGAGGAGCTCATGCTCCCAAGAGACAAGCAAACAAGTTAGTAAACAGCAGACACATACAAACTTTTTTCTAGGTGGGATTTAACATTTCTCCTTTTCCTTTATTTACAGCATTTCAAAGCTGCAGAAAAATTACTATAAAAACATATACAACAAAAAGACTTGGACCTCCTACCTCTGGGAGTTGAAAGCTTTCTTGATTCCATTTAGGCTTGTCGCATAACATTCTTCCAACGGCATAATATTCAACTAAAAATGTGTCACGAGGTCGTAATATCTTGAGTTAATGCAATGGTTTTGTTGTATATAACATAGGTGTTTATTCTTTAATTTAAAAAAGTACCCAGCTTCTTCTGTCTGCAATAAATCATTAACCTGTAAACTTGAAGAGTTTAATATTTAAACTCTTCAACTTAGAGTCATTGTTAATCAGGTCAATAGCTCTAAAACATTTATGTGGAAGAAAACGGTCTCCTTTCATTGGCAGCAGGAGCTGTTGACAGATTCCTCCTAGTCAAATATATTATAAAACTGTATGGTAAATAAATGAGTAAATGCTAACAGCATGGAGCAAACCTGCCAGTGCATTTTATTCTGATCTGTGGGTTATTTAGGACCCGATCTTTTTTCTTTTTAAGAAAAACTGTCCATCAAATTCAAATATACAATGGCTAATGTGGATAAAAGACCACCAGGCATTTGTACGAAACCACATGACATCTTTTCACCAGTCATCTCAATTTGAAATTTGAATCCAAACTCATCAAAGAAAGAAGAAAAACCCTGTTAACACTTTGCACATTATCTAAAGAAAGATTCAGTATTTAACGTTCTCTGACAGTAGAACAAAAACATTTAATTATATATCAGATGGATTTGGAGTATTTCAAAAGGAAAAACCCAAAGCTTTAATCCCTTTATGAACTAGTAAGGCAGACACACTACACTAGAAAGACTGCACAGGAGACCAGGAGAGAAACCACCAAATATGTAGTCTCCATACAGTCCAATATTACGTAGCAGCAGCTCTTGTGTTGATTTCTTTTCTCTGAGCCTGGGTCACCTCCCACAAGGTTTACAATAACAGGAATCTAAAACCAGCTTCTGAACAGTTACTTTCTTCAGACACATGCTAATTTATTACAAGGGATTTAGAAGGTATTTCAGGGAAGGAGTGATATGTTACTTTAAATTGCAAAACTGAAACAGAGTAATGACCCTCACGTTAGTTAAATAAACAGGGCACTGTAAGCGAATGGGCATGACACTGATGGAAGAATCACTTTTTGTAGCATATGGTGTCTCACACTGCACTTGTTCATGACATTTAAATGAATATATATTTTAATAAATGTCCGTTTATGTGCACATGAAATAGAGTAGGCACTCAACTACTTGCTGAATGAAAACAGCAATTCATTATGTACAGAGAAAAATTTAGTCTGAAATCATCAGGAACTAAGTTTATCAATGAGTACTTTGCTGTGAGGGGCTGAGTTGTGCCTTGTAAGTTGTGTAACGGCAGTCTTGGCCTCTAGACCCACAAGTTACTAGTAGCAACTCCCCCTGCTGTGACAACAATAATGTCTTTAGATGTTGCCAATATCCCCCGGGTGGCGTATCTCCTCTGGTTGAGAAACGCTGATGAGAAAGGAAGCTACAATTAGCATAATTGAGTTTTGCCTACATAACTTTCTGTTTTCTAGTCTAGTTTAGGGATTGAATGAGAAGGATGGGTTCACTTTCATTTAAACTGTAGTAAATAAATGTATGTGTATTAGTTTCCTAGGGCTGCTGGAATAATGCGTTAATATCACAATTTGGATGGCTTAAGGAACAGAAATTTATTGACTTATAGTTCTGGGTGTTTGTAGCGTTGGTTCCTTTGAAGGCTGCGAGGGAGAATCTGCTCCAGCTTTCTTTCCTAGCTTCCGGTGGCTTCAGGCATCCCTGGGCTTGTAAACTACGTTCTTCCCGTATCTTCGTATCATCTTCTCTCTATGTGTGTCTGTCTTGTGCCCACATTTTCCTTTTTATAAAGACATGAATTACTTTGGATAAGGGACCCCTTCTCCATCACCTCACTTTAACTTGGTTACTCTGCAAAGACCCACGATCACCAATTAAAGTCACAATCTGAGGTCCCAGGGGTTATGACTTCACATATCCTCTTTTGAGGGAGTAGATACGATTCAACCCATAACAGTGTGATTCTCACAATTCTGCACTCAGCGCCAAAGTGAGACTCTGGCATTTAACCATTAACTGCTTTGAGTTCGACTCATTAGTTCATGTGCCTGTCACATCTCTGCTTCCTGGAGGACAAAAATGGAAACATAGTATTTCATCTGAATCTTCATAGCACTCGGAAGAGTATTTGGCAGGGTTGATTTGAATGAAGAAGAAATACTCCTTGCTGAAGAAGAGGCTGTTTGCCACTTTAGCCCTAATTGACATAGATAGACATCAACAAACTTGTCTAGCTCTTAAATCAAACAGCGCTGGACTCCTTTTGATTATTCAATATTTTTAAGTTTCATTTTCATTTTAATGTAAAAAAATTGAATGTCCAAATGTTTATTAAATGAATGAATAGAACATGTTCAAATAGAATGAGTATATAAAAAAGATTAATTTTTCCATCTTTAATTATCTGGCCTTCCTCTCCAAAGGCAACAATTATTTGCAGTTTCTTATATATTTTTCCAGAATAGTTTTGTGCATAGGAAAATATGCTTACATTATTTTTTATGTCCTCTGACATTGGATATGAATTGCACATCCCAAGACAAAGATTCAGAATCTGTTATTTGTATGGGTGTAGAATAAAAGACATGTACTTAGGATTGCCATAGAACCAAATAGCAGTAGCAATCTAAACACAATTTTGGGAGCTGCCACCCCACAAAGAGCTACAGATACTAAAGAATGCTGAGAAGAGAGTGAGAGCAGTCAAACTGTCTGCATAAACCCTCAGGAGGCCTGGATAGAGCTGGATGCTGCTGCAGACGCCCGGACACTATTGAGAAGTTCCTGAAGAGCCAAGAACAATGCCAGCAAGCCAAGCCATTCTTGGAGCTGTGGCCATCAACATCTCTGGCTCACAAGTCCCTACAAACTACATGGAATGAGATGCTTGATGGTGAAAGATTCCATGGTACAAAAAAGCCTCCCAAACCTAAGCAGACAAAGAGAAAAACTTCCAGAATTCTCAGCTATAACTGAATTGGTACAAACTGCACAAACTAGAAAATACTAATAAAAACCTGCAGCATTTTACTTAAGGTTGAAATACGAATGTGATGCCTTTATTTTCAAAGATAACGCTACTGCTGCAGTATCTATTGATTAGATGTATTGAGTCATTTCTTGGTAGCACTTTGTGGGTTTTTGTTTAATCGTCATATTCCTACTGAGTTCCCTGAGCAAATAATGGTAGGCGTGGATTGGCAGCTGGTAGAAAGATAATTCACATCAGTACTCTGGGGAAGGCTGATGACCATTTAACAGTATACAATCTCATAACCTAGGGAGGTATTAGCTTGTTGCCTTAATTGATTTAGCTGGCACTATTTAAATCACAGATATTGAAACCTCAAAACACGTATACTGTAAGAAGAAAATGTCTTTTAATCTAGTACAGTTTGTGGAAAGTTTTATCCAATAACATAAAAAAAATTAAACAGAAAAAAAGGTTGCATTTTACTTAATGTGACCCTGGCACTGCAAATCGGATATATTTCTCTGCATTTTTTTTTTAGACAGAGTCTTGCTTTGTCACCCAGGATGGAGTGTACTGGCACCATCTTGTCCCATTGCAACCTCCGTCTTCCAGGTTCAAGCTGTTCTTATGCCTCAGCCTCCTGAGTAGCTGGAATTACAGGCGCACGCCACCACACTCAGCTAATTTTTGTATTTTTAGTATAGACAGCATTTCACCATGTTGGTCAGGCTGGTCTCGAACTCCTGGCCTCAGGTGATCCACCTGCCTTGGCCTCCCAAAGTGCTGGAATTACAGGCATGAGCCACTATACCCCAGAGACACTGCGCCCAGCCTCTCTGACATATTTTAATCAACTTTTCTTTATGTATGCAACACATACATAGAGTAGTTGTAAGCTTTGCTGGCCTGAACTTTTAGAATACCAATGAGGAAGATTATTAGGATTTTGCTGTCTTTCAAACACCATTTTTCAGGCTTAGCCTAAAATTTTAGTGGAGAAAAATTTATGCTAGACTATTGATAATTCATGACTCAAAGCCTTAAAAGTAATAGACTGGTGGAAGTTCCAAGATGGCCGGTTAGGTGCAGCTCAGGATTGCAGCTCCAAGTGAAAGTGCAGAGGGTGAGTGGATGCCGCATTTCCAGATGGATTTTTATTGCTCACAGACCAGGAGATTCCCAGGCGGAGGAGCCCCATGGGTCGCCAGGGTGGCTGTTTTGGCCGGCGCGGCTGTTTTGCCTGCGCCCCGGTGCAGCAGCTCCCGATGCAGAGTAAACGGGACTGTGTTCCCATTTAGCCAACAAGGGGAGCTGAAACAGGGAGCCAGGCCAGGAGATTCCCAGGCAAAAAAGCACCATGAATCTCAGAGCCATGGTTTCAGCCTGCGCAGTGGGTCGCCGCATGGGAAATCACACAGATCCCGGTGCCTATTCAACAGGTGACCAGGACACCTGGGAAAGAGCCGACTGTTCAACGAGAAAACAAAAGGCTCTGAGGCAGGGAGCCAGGAGATCAGGCCCAGCTGGTCCCACCCCCACAAAATCAAAAACAAAAACAGAAAAACAGCAATTGGAAATGCTCTGGGTTGAGAGTTTCACAGCAAGCACAGCTGAACCCGGGATGGTCCAGCTCTGTGGGAGAGGGGCGTCCACCATTACAGAGGCACTCTACCACTGAAGAGACAGTCTGTCATTCCTGGGGCAGCCTGCAGTTGCCAAGGCAACACACCATTACAGAGAGAGTCCATCATTACAGAGGCGGGCCAACATTGCAGAGGCAGTACTAACTACACCCATATAAACAGGACTTCAGGGAAGTTCACACGGCAGCTGGGCGGAGCCCACAGCAGCTCAGCAAAGCCTCTGCAGGCTGAGAGTGACTAGGCTGCCTCCTTGTGGGCAGGGCAGCCCTGAAGAAAAAAGAAAGGCAGCAGCACAGTGGAAACTCATAAAGCCCTTACTCCCTGGGATAGAACACATGGGGGAAAAAAAGGGGTTTATGAGTTTTGCTGCTGCAGACTTAAATTTATGAGCCCAGCAGCTCTGAATGAACAATGGGGCTCACAGCTCAGCACCTGAAATAATATAAAGGACAGACTGTTTCCTCAAGCAGCTCCCTGACCCCCATATATCCAAAGAGTCACCTCATAAAGGAGAGCTCAGACTGACATTTGGCAGCTATCCTTCTGGGACAAAGCAGAAGAAGAAACTGGTAGCAACCTTTACTGTTCGGCAGCTGCTGCAAGTGATCCCCAGGCAAGCAGGGCCTGGAGTGGACCTCAGCAGTCCTACAGCAGAGAGGCCAGACAGTTAAAAGGAAAACTAAGAAACAGAAATAACTTCATCAACAACAAACAGGACGTCCACTCAGAGACCCAATCAGAAAGTCAACAACTACAAAGCCGACAGGTGGATAAATCCACAAAGATGGGAAGAAACCAGCGCAAAAAGGATGAAAACACCTAAAACCAGAACACCTCTCCTCCTACAAGGGATCACAACTCCTTACCAGCAAGGGAACAAGACTGGATGGAGAATGAGTGTCATGAAATGACAGAATCAGCCTTCAGAAAGTGGGTAATAAGAAACTTCTGTGAGCTAAAAGAACATGTTCTAACCCAATGCAAAGAAATTAAGAACCTTGAAAAAAAGATTTATTGAAATGCTAACTGGAATAAACAACTTAGACAGGAATATAAGTGAATTGATGGAGCTGAAAAATGCAACATGAGAACTTTGCGAACAACACGAGAACTTTGCGAAGCATGCACCATTTTCAACAGCTGAATAGACCAAGCAGAAGAAAGGATATCAGAGGTCGAAGATCAACTCAATGAAATAAAATGAGAAGGCAAGATTAGAGAAAACAGGGTAAAAAGGAATGAACAAAGTCAACAAGAAATATGGGACTATGTGAAAAGACCTAATCTACGTTTGATAGGTGTACCTGAATGTGACGAAGAGAGTGAGTCCAAGCTAGAAAATACTCTTCAGAATATTATCCAGGAAAACTTCCCCAACCTAGCAAGGCAGGCCAATATTCAAGTCCAGGAAATACAGAAACACCACAAAAATATTCCTGAAGAAGAGCAACCCCAAGGCACATAATCGTCAGATTCACCAGGGATGAAATGAAGGAGAAAATGCTAAGGGCAGCCAGAGAGAAAGGTCAGGTTACCCAGAAAGGGAGGCCCATCAGACTCACAGCAGATTTCTCAGCAGAAACCCTACAAGCCAGAAGAGAGTGGGAGCCAATATTCAACATCCTTAAAGAAAAGAACTTTCAACCCAGAATTTCATATTCAGCCAAACTAAGCTTCATAAGTGAAGGAAAAATAAAATCCTTTGTGAACAAGCAAGTACTCACAGATTTCATCACCACCTGGCCTGCTTTACAAGAGCTCCTGAAAGAGGCACTACACATAGAAAAGAACAACCAGTACCAGCCACTCCGAAAACATACCAAATGGTAAAGATCATCAACACAATGAAGAATCGGCATCAACCAACGGGCAAAACAGCCGGCTAGCATCAAAATGGCAGTATCAAATTCACACATAACAATATTAACCCTAAACATAAATGGACTAAATGCCGCAATCAAAAGACACAGACTGGCAAATTGGGTAAAAAGCCAAAACCCATCAGTGTGCTGTATCCAGGAAACCCATCTCACATGCAAGGATACACAAAGGCTCAAAATAAAGGGATGGAGGAAGATTTACCAAGCAAATGGAGAGCAAAAAAAAACGAGAGTTGCAATTCTCATCTCTGATAAAATAGACTTTAAAGCAACAAAGATCAAAAAAGACAAAGAAGGACATTACATAATAGTAAAGGATCAATGCAACAAGAAGAGCTAACAATCCTAAATATATATACACCTAATACAGGAGCACCCAGATACATAAGGCAAGTTCTTAAAGACTTACAAAGAGACTTAGACTCCCACACAATAATAGTGGGAGACTTCAACACACCATTGTCAATATTAGACAGATCAATCAGACAGAAAATTAACAAGGATATCCAGGACTTGAACTCAGACCTGGAACAAGCAAACCTAATAGACATTTACAGAATTCTCCACCCCAAATCCACAGAATATACATTCTTCTCAGCACCACATCACACCTACTCTAAAACTGACAACATAATTGGAAGTAAATCACTCCTCAGCAAATGCAAAAGAATGGAAACCATAACAGTCTCTCAGACCACAGTGCAATCAAGTTAGAACTCAGAATTCAGAAACCAACCCAGAACCGACCAACTTCATGGAAACTGAACAACTTTCTCTTGAATGTTGACTGGATAAACTATGAAATGAAGGCAGAAATAAAGATGTTCTTCAAAACCAATGAGAACGAAGACACCACATACCAGAATCTCTGGGACACATTTAAAGCAGTCTCTAGAGGAAAATATATAGCAATAAGTGCCCATGTGAGAAGCAAAGAGAGATCTAAAGTTGACACCCTATCATCAAAACTGAAAGAGCTAGAGGAGCAAGATCAAAAAAACTCAAAAGCTAGCAGAAGACAAGAAATAACTAAGATCAGAGCAGAACTGAAGGAGATAGAGACACGAAAAACCCTTCAAAAAAATCAATAAATCCAGGAGCTAGTTTTTTGAAAAGATCAACAACATAGACAGACTACTAGCCAGATTAATAAAAAAGAAAAGAGAGAATAACCAAATAGATGCAATAAAAAACAATAAAGGGGATATCACTACAGATTCCACAGAAATTCAAACAATCATCAGAGATAATTACAAACAACTCATGCACATAAACTAGAAAACCTGGAAGAAATGGATAAATTCCTGGACAGTTGCCTCCTCCCAAGCCTAAACCAGGAAGAAGTCGAAACCCTGAATAGACCAATAACAAGGTCTGAAGTTGAGGCAACAATTAAGAGCCTACCACCCAAAAAAAGCCCAAGCCCAGAGGGGTTCAGAGCCAAATTCTACCAGACATACAAAGAGGAACTGGTACCATTCCTACTGAAACTATTCCAAATAATCCAAAAAGAGGGAATCCTTCCCAAATCATTTTATGAGACCAACATCATCCTCATACCAAAACCCAGCAGAGACTCAACAAGAAAAGAAAACTACAGGCCAATATCCATGATGAACATAGATGTGAAAATCTTCAATAAAATACTGGCAAGCTGATTGCAACAGCACATCAAAAAGCTTATCCACCATGATCAAGTAGGTTTCATCCCTGGGATGCAAGGCTGGTTCAACATACGCAAGTCTATAAATGTAATTCACCACATAAACAGAACCAAGGACAAAAACCACATGATTATCTCAATAGATGCAGAGAAGGCCTTTGACAAAATTCAACAGCCCTTTATGCTAAGAACCCTCAATAAACTAGGTATTGACAGAACGTATCTCAAAATAATAAAAGCTATTTATGGCAAGCCAACAGCCAATATCATACTGAATGGGCAAAAACTGGAAGCATTCCCTTTGAAATCTGGCACTAGACAAGGATGCCCTCTCTCACCACTCCTATTCAGTATAGTACTGGAAGCTCTAGCCAGAGCAATCAGGCAAGAAAAAGAAATAAAGGGTATTCAATTAGGAAAGGAGGAAGTCAAATTGTCTGTATTTGCAGATGACATGATTGTATATCTAGAAGACCCCATCATCTCAGCCCAAAATCTCCTGAAACTGATAAGCAACTTCAGCAAAGTCTCAGGATACAAAATCAATGTGCAAAAATCACAAGCATTCCTATACACCAATAACAGACTTAAAGAGAGCCAAATCAAGAACGAACTGCCATTCACAACTGCTACAAAGAGAATAAAATACCTAGGAATACAACTAACAAGGAATGCAGAGGACCTCTTCAAGGAGAACTACAAACCACTGCTCAGTGAAATAAGAGAGGACATAAACAGATGGAGAAACATTCCATGTTCATGGTTAGGAAGAATTAATATCGTGAAAATGGCCATACTGCCCAAAGTAATTTACAGATTCAACGCTATCCCCATCAAGCTACCAATGACCTTCTTCACAGAACTGGAAAAAACCACCTTAAACTTCATATGGAAGCAAAAGAGAGCCCACATAGCCAAGTCAATTCTAAGCAAAAAGAACAAAGTGGGAGGCATCACACTACCGGACATCAAACTATACTACAAGGCTACAGTAATCAAAACAGCATGGTACTGGTACCAAAACAGAGATATAGACCAATGGAACAGAACAGAGGCCTCGGAGGCAACACAACATATCTACAACCACCCGATCTTTGACAAACTTGATAAAAACAAGCAATGGGGAAAGGATTCCCTGTTTAATAAGTGGCGTTGGGAAAACTGGCTAGCCATATGCAGAAAGCAGAAACTGGACCCCTTCCTGACACCTTACACCAAAATTAACTCCAGATGGATTAAAGACTTAAACATAAGACCTAAAACCATAAAAACCCTAGAAGAAAACCTAGGCAAAGTCATTCAGGACATAGGTGTAGGCAAGGACTTCATGACCAAAACACCAAAAGCATTGGCAACAAAAGCCAAAAATAGACAAATGGGACCTAATCAAACTCCACAGCTTCTGCACAGCAAAAGAAACAGTCATTAGAGTGAATCAGCAACCAACAGAATGGGAAAAAATTTTTGCAGCTTACCCATCTGACAAAGGGCTGATACCCAGAATTTACAATGAACTAAAACAGATTTACAAGAAAAAAACAAACAAGCCCATTCAAAAGTGGGTGAAGGATATGAACAGATACTTTACAAAAGAAGACATACATGAGGCCAACAAACATATGAAAAAATGCTCATCATCACTGGTCATTAGAGAAAT
This sequence comes from Aotus nancymaae, assembly GCF_030222135.1. Taxonomy (NCBI): domain Eukaryota; kingdom Metazoa; phylum Chordata; class Mammalia; order Primates; family Aotidae; genus Aotus; species Aotus nancymaae. The sequence continues at coordinate 896,787 of NW_026988447.1, read as the reverse complement.
GCAAATCAAAACTACATTGAGATACAATCTCATGCCTGTTAGAATGGTGATCATTAAAAAATCTGGAGACAACAGATGCTGGAGAGGATGCGGAGAAATAGAAACACTTTGACACTGTTGGTGGGAGTGTAAATTAGTTCAACCATTGTGGAAGACAGTGTGGTGATTCCTCAAGGACCTAGAAATAGAAATTCCGTTTGACCCAGCAGTCCCATTACTGGGTATATATCCAAAGGATTATAAATCGTTCTACTACAAGGACACATGCACACGAATGTTCATTGCAGCACAGTTTACAATAGCAAAGACCTGGAACCAACCCAAATGCCCATCGATGATAGACTGGATAGGGAAAATGTGGCACATATACACCATGGAATATTATGCAGCCATCAAAAACGATGAGTTCACATCCTTTGTAGGGACATGGATGAACCTGGAAACCATCATTCTCAGCAAACTGACACAAGAACACAAAATCAAACACCGCATGTTCGCACTCATAGACAGGTGTTGAACAATGAGAACACACGGACACCGGGAGGGGAGCACTATACACTGGGGTCTGTTGGGGGGGAGTGGGGGTACCGCTGGGGGTGGGGAGTTGGGGAGAGATAGCATGGGGAGAAATGCCAGATATAGGTGAAGGGGAGGAAGGCAGCAAATCACACTGCCACGTATGCATCTATGCATCAATCTTGCATGTTTTTCACATGTACCCCAAAACCTAAAATGCAATAATAAAAAAAAAGTAATAGACTATTTAAAGGATAATTTTTTGAATTTTCTCCTCACAGCTTAGCTAGAACTAACAGCACAAAGAATCCCCCTTGCCCAGAAAACTTTAAGGCCATTGCTTTTTGAATCCTCATCAAGTTTAGTCTAAAAATAAAAATACTTAGTGCTCATGCATATGTTATTGAATTTTCTTTCTCTTGTAGACTTCCAAAATAGCATTCAATTTATGAACAACAGTTCCCATAGACCTATCACAGCCAATTGAACATCCCATGAGGTTCACCATGTTGGAAAAATGACGAAAGCGATTGCTACATTTGTGATTTGCTTAATTTAATTAATTGTCCACTATGATAACCTTAGAAAAATGGATGACTTGTGTCTCTTCCGGAAGAAACTTCTGCCCGAACCACTGAGGTAGGTAGAATTCTGAGATGGTCTCTGAGGCATTACCTATTCCTACTAAGTGTACCTGTCTTGTACCATCCCCTTTGCTTGATTATTGATGGGACCTGTGTACCTGATGAACTTGTCAGTCCTATGATTACTTTATGGCATAGAAGATCTCGTCTTAGCAGGATGGAGGGAGAGACAGCAAGAGAATTGCTGCCCTCTGGCCTTGAAAGGCAATGAGCCATGCTGTAGAGGCCATGCAGGAAACCATGAGTGGCCTCCAGGGAACCAAAAGCAGGTCCCAGGTGATGCCAGCAAGAAAGAGAGTACCTAAGTCCTTTAACCAAAGGAAGCAAATTCTACCAACAACTGAAGAGCGTGGAAGAAGAACTTAAGCCTTAGGTAAAAGTGCAGTCTTGGCTGACACTTTGCAGCTTTGTGAGACTGTGAGTAGAGGAAGCAGCAGAAATGTGCTGGAATCCTGACCCACAGAATCTGTGATAATACAGTACATTTGTCTTGTTTTAAGCTGCTAGGTTTGTGATAATTTGTTGGGCAGAAATAGAAAACTAATCAACATGTTCTTTACCTAGGAATTTGTTTTCTATCCTGGGTCCTAAAACTTGCCCAAGTTGTATTTGGCCATCACAGGGCGTTTTCAGATAGAATTTCTGAGACTTGTTTAAGAAACAAGCCATTGGCTGCCACTCATCATTTTATCTGAAGGAGTGTGAAGTTGAATATCTAAAGCAGAGCAATGAGAGGCATGGCCCATAACTTTGCAAAGCAGGACACTGAAACTCTCTCTACCTGCAGGCTCATCTCACTTTATTGTGCTTCACAGATACTATGTTTTTTACAGGTTGAAGGTTTGTGGCAACCCTGTGTCAAGCAAGTCTAGCTGCCCCATTTTTCCATTGGCATGTTACTCACTTCATGTCTGCATCATGTTTGGGTAATTATCACAATATTTCAAACTTTTTTATCACTATTATTTATGTTATGGTGATCTACTATCAGTGATCTTTGCAGTTACTATTTAATTGTTCTGGGACACCATGAACCATACCCATGTAAGATGGCAAACCTAACTGATAAATGTGTGTGTTCTCACTGCTCCACCAAGTAGCCCTTCTGACATCTCTTTCTCTGTACTCAGGCCTCCCTATTGCCTGAGACACAGCATTAGTAAAATACACCAAATAGTAATTCTGCAATGGCCGCTGTGTTCAAGTGAAAGGGAGAGTCTCATGTTTCCCACTTTAAATCAAAAGCTAGAAATGATTAATCAGAAAGGAAGGTCAAAAGCTGAAATAGACCGAAAGCTGGACCTCCTATGCCAATAGTTAGCCAAACTGTGATTGCAAAGAAAATGTTCTTGAAGGAAATTAAGAGTGCACCTCTAGAGAACACACAAATAGTAAGAAAGTAAAACAGGCTTCTTGTTGGTATGGAAAAAGTTTAGGAGTCTGCATCAAAGATCAAGCCAGTCACAACATTCTGTTAAGCTAAAGCTTATCCAGAGCAAGTCCCTAACTTTTCAATTTCATAAAAGCTGACAGAAGTTAGGAAGTTGCAGAAGTAAAGTTAAAAGCTAGCAGAAGTTGGTTCATGCGTTTTAAGGAAAGAAGCTGTCTCCATAACATAAAAGTACGAAGTAAAGCAGCATGTGCTGATGGTGAAGCTGAAGAAAGCTATCTAGAAGATCTAGCGAAGATCACTGAGGAAGGTGGCTACACTAAACAACAGATTTTCAGTGTAGATAAAATGGCCTTTTATTGGAAGAAGATACAATCTAGGATTTCCATAGCTAGAGAGAAGAAATCAAAACCTGGCTTCAAAGCTTCAAAGGACAGGTTAACTCTCTTGTTAGGGGCTAATGCAGCAGATAACTTCAAGTTAAATGAATTATGTTAAACTACTTTGTGCTCTGTAAAGTAAATAACGAAGCCTGGATGAAAGCACTTCTGTTTACAGCATAGTTACTGAATATTTTAAGCCCACTGTTGAAGCCTACTGCTTAGAAGAAAAGAATCTTCAAAATATTACTGCTCATTGACAATACACCTGGCCACCCAAGAGCTTTTATGGGTATATAAAAAAAGATTAATGCTGTTTTCACATTTGCTAACATGATGTCCATTCTGCAGCCCACAGTTCAAGGAGTAATTTCAAATTTCATGTCTTATTAGTTAAGAAATACATTTTATAAGTCTATAGCTGCCATAGATAGTGATTCCTTTGTTGACTCTGGGCAAAGTAAATTGATGACCTTCTGGAAAAAATTCACCATTTTAGATGCCTTTAAAAACATTTGAGATTCATGAGAGGAGATCAAAATATGAGCATTAACAGGAATTTGGAGAAGTTGATCTCATCCTCTATCGATGACTTTCTGGAGTTCAAGACTGATAAATGAAGTCACTGTGGATGCGGTTTTAATAGCAAAAGAGCTAGAATTAGAAGTGGAGGAAATGAATGGAGAGTTGCTTTTTATGGGTGAACAAAGAAAGTATATTTTTGAAATAGAATCTACACTCTTGAAGATGCTGCCAACATTGCTGAAATGACAACAAAAAGCTTAGAATATCATATAAAGTAGTCAATAGCGCAATGACAGGGTTTGAGAAGACTGATTTCAAGTTTGAAAGAAGTTCTATTGTTCTCTCATTCACAATTGCTACAAAGAGAATAAAATACATAGGAATTCAGCTAACAAGAGCAGTGAAGGACCTCTTCAAGGAGAACTACAAACCACTTCTCAAGGAAATAAGAGAGGACACAAACAAATGGAAAATCATTCCATGCTAGTGGAAAGGAAGAATCAATATCATGAAAATGGCCATACTGCCCAAAGTAATTTACAGATTCAACGCTATTCCCACTAAACTACCATGGACCTTCTTCACAAACTTAGAAAAAAACTACTTTAAAATTCAAATGGAACCAAAAAAGAGCCCATATAGCCAAGACAATCCTAAGCAAAAAGAACAAAGCTGGAAGCATCATGCTACCTGACTTCAAACCATACCACAAGACACAACAACCAAAACAGTATAGTACTAGTACAAAAACAGACACATAGACTGATGGAACAGAATAGAGATCTCAGAAACAAGACCACACATATATAATCATGTGATCGCCAACAAATCTGACAACAACAGACACGTAGACTGATGGAACAGAACAGAGATCTCAGAAACAAGACCACACATATATAATCATCTGATCTCCAACAAATCTGACAACAACAGACACGTAGACTGATGGAACAGAACAGAGATCTCAGAAACAAGACCACACATATATAATCATCTGATCTCCAACAAATCTGACAACAACAGACACGTAGACTGATGGAACAGAACAGAGATCTCAGAAACAAGACCACACACATATAATCATGTGATCTCCAACAAATCTGACAACAACAGACACGTAGACTGATGGAACAGAACAGAGATCTCAGAAACAAGACCACACACATATAATCATGTGATCTCCAACAAATCTGACAACAACAGACACGTAGACTGATGGAACAGAACAGAGATCTCAGAAACAAGACCACACATATATAATCATGTGATCTCCAACAAATCTGACAACAACAGACACGTAGACTGATGGAACAGAACAGAGATCTCAGAAACAAGACCACACATATATAATCATGTGATCTCCAACAAATCTGACAACAACAGACACGTAGACTGATGGAACAGAACAGAGATCTCAGAAACAAGACCACACATATATAATCATGTGATCTCCAACAAATCTGACAGCAACAGACACGTAGACTGATGGAACAGAACAGAGATCTCAGAAACAAGACCACACATATATAATCATCTGATCTCCAACAAATCTGACAACAACAGACACGTAGACTGATGGAACAGAACAGAGATCTCAGAAACAAGACCACACATATATAATCATGTGATCGCCAACAAATCTGACAACAACAGACACGTAGACTGATGGAACAGAACAGAGATCTCAGAAACAAGACCACACATATATAATCATGTGATCTCCAACAAATCTGACAACAACAGACACGTAGACTGATGGAACAGAACAGAGATCTCAGAAACAAGACCACACATATATAATCATCTGATCTCCAACAAATCTGACAACAACAGACACGTAGACTGATGGAACAGAACAGAGATCTCAGAAACAAGACCACACATATATAATCATCTGATCTCCAACAAATCTGACAACAACAGACACGTAGACTGATGGAACAGAACAGAGACCTCAGAAACAAGACCACACATATATAATCATCTGATCTCCAACAAATCTGACAACAACAGACACGTAGACTGATGGAACAGAACAGAGACCTCAGAAACAAGACCACACATATATAATCATCTGATCTCCAACAAATCTGACAACAACAGACACGTAGACTGATGGAACAGAACAGAGACCTCAGAAACAAGACCACACATATATAATCATGTGATCTCCAACAAATCTGACAACAACAGACACGTAGACTGATGGAACAGAACAGAGATCTCAGAAACAAGACCACACATATATAATCATGTGATCTCCAACAAATCTGACAACAACAGACACGTAGACTGATGGAACAGAACAGAGATCTCAGAAACAAGACCACACATATATAATCATCTGATCTCCAACAAATCTGACAACAACAGACACGTAGACTGATGGAACAGAACAGAGATCTCAGAAACAAGACCACACATATATAATCATGTGATCTCCAACAAATCTGACAACAACAGACACGTAGACTGATGGAACAGAACAGAGATCTCAGATACAAGACCACACATATATAATCATGTGATCTCCAACAAATCTGACAACAACAGACACGTAGACTGATGGAACAGAACAGAGATCTCAGAAACAAAACCACACATATATAATCATCTGATCTCCAACAAATCTGACAACAACAGACACGTAGACTGATGGAACAGAACAGAGATCTCAGAAACAAGACCACACATATATAATCATGTGATCTCCAACAAATCTGACAACAACAGACACGTAGACTGATGGAACAGAACAGAGATCTCAGAAACAAGACCACACATATATAATCATGTGATCTCCAACAAATCTGACAACAACAGACACGTAGACTGATGGAACAGAACAGAGATCTCAGAAACAAGACCACACATATATAATCATGTGATCTCCAACAAATCTGACAACAACAGACACGTAGACTGATGGAACAGAACAGAGATCTCAGAAACAAGACCACACATATATAATCATCTGATCTCCAACAAATCTGACAAAAACAAGCATTGGGGAAAGGATTCCCTATTTAATAAATGGCGCTGGGAAAACTGGCTAGCCATATGTAGAAAACTGAAACCAGACCTCTTCCTTATACCTTATACAAGAATTAAGACGGATTAAAGACTTAAGTATAAATTCCAAAACTATAAATACCCTAGAAGAAAATCTAGGCAATACCATTCAGCACATATGCATAGGCAAAGATTTCATAAAAAAACATCAAATTCAGTTGTAACAAAAGTGAAAACTGACCAATGGGATCTAATTAAACTAAAGAACTTCTGTAGAGCAAAAAGAACTATCAGCAGAGTAAACAAACAATGTACAGAATGGGAGAAAATTTTTGCAATCTATCAATTTGACAAAGGGTCTAATATCCAGAATCTACAAGGAACTTAAACAAATTCACATGAAAAAAAGCAACCCCATTAAAAAGTGGGCAAAGGACAAGAATGACAATTCTCAAAAGAAGACATTCATGTGGCCAAGAAACATATGAAAAAAAACCTCAACATCACTGATCATTAGAGAAATGTAAATCAAAACAATGAATACCATCTTGCACCAGTCAAAATGGCCATTATTAAAAAGTCACGAAACAGCAGATGCTGGCAAGGCTGTGGAGAAAAAGGCACACTTTTACAGTTTTGTGGGAGTGTAAATTAGTTCAACCATTGTAGAAGACAGGGTGGTGATTCTTCAAAGACCTACTGGCAGAAATACTATTTGACCCAGCAATCCCATTACTGGTGTTATACCCAAAGAAATATATGCACACTTGCACACATATTTTCATTACAGCACTATTCACAATAGCAAAGACATGGAATCAACCCAAATGTCCATCAGTGATAGACTGGATAAAGAAAATGTGGTATGTATATGCAATGGAATACTATGCAGCCATAAAAAAGAACAAGATCATGTTCTTTGCTGGGATATGGATGGAGCTGGGAGTCACTATCCTTAGCAATCTAACACAGGAACAGAAAACCAAACACCAAATATTCTCACTCATAAGTGGGAGCTGAACAATGAGAACACATGGAGACAGGGAGGGGCACAACACACACTAGGGCCTTTTGGGGGGATGGAGGAAGGAAAGCACCAGAATAAATAGCTATGGCATGTGGGGCTTAATGCCTAGGTGATGGGTTGATGGGTGCAGCAAACCACCATGGCACATGTTTACCTATGTAACAAACCTGCACATCCTGCACATGTACCCTGGAGCTTAAAATTAAATAAAATTAAATTAAAAAAAAAAGAAAGAAGTTCTACTGTAGGTAAAATGCTATCAAACAGCATTACTTGCTACAAGATAAGTCTTTCCTGAAAGGAAAAGTCCATCAATGTGGCAAACTTTATTATTGCCTTAATTTAAGAAATTGCCACAGCCATCTTGACCCTCAGCCACCACCACTCCATCAGTCAGCAGCCATCGACATTGAGGCAAGACCTTCCACCAGCAAAAAGATTATGACTCTCTGAAGGCTCAGATCATCCTTAGCATTTTTTAGCAATGATGTAATTTTTAATTGTCATACACATTTTTTAAGACCTAATGCTATTGCACACTTAATAGAATACAATATAGTGTAATCATTGCTTTTATATGCACTGGGAAACCAAAAAATTTGTATGACTCACTTTATTGTGATACTTTATTGCAGAGGTCTGGAACAAAACACACAGTATCTCTGAGGTATGCCTGTATTTGAGATATCTCTAAGTGAAATACTAGGCTTCATTCCTGACTTTGCTACAAGTTGTTTTATTGGAAAAGAGAGAATTGGACATTGAGATGAGGAAACCTGTTGAGGATGAAATAATGAGGAAGATGCATCTGTCAAGCAGCTCTAAGAAATATGATTCTTCTCACTCATCAAGACCTTGGGACAGGCTGGATGTTTGAGTTCTAGGGACGAAGGCCTGAGGGAGCCAAGCAAATGTGCTTTTATCATGCTCTGGTCACTTTCTGGAATGGGACTAATGCTGTACATACTTCTGAACTCAGGTGGAGCGGAAGTAGTAGAGAATCAGCCAAGTGTTCACTGTTCACCTAAAGTCTTAATAAAACATGTTCACAAGAGATTGTCTGACAGTTTTTGTTTCAAAACATCAATGCTACTTACCTGACTGCAGAGAGTCACTACCACCTGGAGTATATTAACACTTGTCTGGTCTACAATTTTAGGTTAATTTAACTACTTTGTCAGAGTGTCTATTTTTTTTTTTTAGGTGGAGTCTCCCTCTGCCACCCAAGCTGGAGTGCAGTGGTGTAATCTTGGTTCACCGCAACATCCACCTCCCAGGTTCAAGCAATTCTCCTGCCTCAGCCTCCCAAGTAGCTGGAATTACAGGCACCTGCCACCATGCCCAGCTAATTTTTGTATTTTTAGTAGAGACAGGGTTTCACCATGTTGGCCAAGCTGGTCTCGAACTCCTAAACTCAGGTAATAGGCCCACTTCGGTCTCCCCAAGTGCTGGGATTACAGGTGCGAGCCATCATGCCTGGCCCAGGGCATCTACCTTTTAACTGGCAAGTGTGGGATATCATGCTTCCTTGTGTAGCTCCCAGATACCTGAAGAAAATAGGAACGGAGTGAGTGAGTAGGTGGAGAAAGAATGTGGATGAGATAAATGGCCAGTGGGAATTTGAAAGAAAGACCCATGATATAAAAGGCGAGATTCAGTTTTGACTAAGGAAGCCTTAAGGAACTGCATGAGGAGACACACCATATGTTGTATGTGGGGCAAAAAGGAAAAAAAGAGTTGGATGATCATAGCAGAGTAATGGCTAGATGTGACTCAGCAAGCTGCAGACAGGAAACCAGCTTCCTCCAGGTAACAATGACTTTATCTGTTGGAACATAGTGTTGGCAGTGGGGAGGAAGTCTCACTGGGAACTTGAAGAGGAAGAAATTGCGGCTGCCATCCATAAATATTTGGATGACAGGGGCCTCTTGTGGGTGTTCGTAAGGAAAGGTAACTAAGTCTGGGCCACAGCCTCGTCATTAGAGAAGTGCTCATTGTTTTAGAAAAAGAAAAATGATAATGACAAATAGAGATCTGCAAAGAGTATTCGAGGATTAGAAACAGGCAAAAAACGTGCTGTGATAAATTTGAGACCCCAGTGCCAGACCAGTTTTCCAAAGAGAAGATGGAGGCTGGGTGCAGTGGCTCACACCTGTAATCCTTGCACTTTGGGAGGCCAAAGTGGGCAGATTACCTGCAGTCAAGAGTTTGATACCAGCCTGGCCAACACGGTGAAACTCAGTCTCTACTAAAAATACAACATTAGCCAGGCATGGTGGCAAATGTGTAATCCCAGCTACTTGGGAGGCTGAGGCAGAGTATCACTAGAACAGGGAGGCAGACGTTGCAGTGAGCCAAGATCGCACCATTCACTTCAGCCTGGACAAAAAGAACAAAACCCCATCTCAACAAACAAAACAAAACAAAAAACAAAGAGAAGATGGAGTTAATTTAAGGAGAAAATTAAGAATGTAAATGAAAATAACTTGATCAGTGTGCTGAAGGCTGCTTGATTAATAGTGCCAGCTGACATTCTGAAGGAAAAGAAAGTGAATGGAGCTTTTTCAGGAGAAAAAAAAGAGGCACACAGGAGAGCCCAGGGGACGTCGTCACTGAACATAGGATAGATTCTGTGGCAGAATATCCACACTTAGCCCTTACCTTGCCCTGATTGCCTGCTTTTCTGGGAACCAAATGAGACTGAAAACCCAATAATTTTGCTCCGGCTGGGAACTCTGATAAATATCTGTCAAAGAGAACCTTCAAAACTATTGACTAAAATGAGGTTTGTGGCCGGGTGTGGTGGCTCATGCCTGTAATCCCAGCACTTTGGGAGGCCGAGGCGGGTGGATCACGAGGTCAAGAGATCGAGACCATCCTGGTCAACATGGTGAAACCCCGTCTCTACTAAAAATACAAAAAATTAGCTGGGCATGGTGGCGCGTGCCTGTATTCCCAGCTACTGAGGAGGCTGAGGCAGGAGAATTGCCTGAACCCAGGAGGCAGAGGTTGTGGTGAGCCGAGATCATGCCATTGCACTCCAGCCTGGGTAACAAGAACGAAACTCCGTCTCAAAAAAAAAAAAAAAAAAAAAAAAATGAGGTTTGTGTATCTAATTTATTCATACTAATCTCTTCTTCCATTGCTATTGATTATTGAAAATATGCTTTACTTCTTTAGTAAAAAATGCTATACAAAAACACTTAAAAAGCTGAGTAATACATGCCAAGCATATAGGATAATATGCAACAACCCAATTTTAGACATTTTCATGACATTTATTGAAACCTGAATAAAAAATAGAGAAAATTTTCCAAATATAGAATTATTCTAAAACAGAATAAGAGTTAAGATGCCTCAAAGAAGAATGAGAAATTAGAAATAATTATAATACACAAGTATTTAAGATACTTTGAGAGTCAGCACTGATTATAAAGAGGAAAGAGGTAAAGAACAGACATGCATCACAGGCATCCAGCAGTGTAAATAGTTGCAGGGCATATTCCAGCTTCCTGCCATGTCTTTTATTGTTGAAAGAAAATGTTCATTTACTCTCCCTGTCTCATTTTTCTCAATCTGACCAATTCATTAATCTCTTTCCGGCTGTACTTTCTCTCTCTAGATGTACCCATTGACTAGAATACCACTCTCATGGTTACATTCGTATCTCATGGCCTTTGCTTTGCCCAGCCTCAGATTTGAGTCGCTTGTACAATACACTCTCTGCCCTCCTCCTGATCCAGATAGTGTCAGTAGAGAAACATCTCAATCTTTGAAATGTTGGTGCACTCTAATTCTGTACCTGTAAATAGGTTCTCCATGGATGCTTAATATCTTCTTCTTCTTTAAAATTATCTTTCAAGTTTCTCATGCAGTTCCAGAGCTTTTATACCCCTCAGGTCATCAGCCGTCTCCTCTTCTCGAATCTCAGCAGAATACTATGTTCCTTATAGGGTCACTTATTCACTAGATGGAAGTTGGTTATAAAGATAATTTGAAAGCTGTAAGAAAATTGGAAGATAATCTTGTCTATCTCCTCAATTTACAGATAAAGAAACTAGGGAATTCCCCATGTAAAATGGAAAATATTGTCAAGAAAAAAGTAATATTGAGGCTCTTCTTTCAATATGCTGAAATTTATATTACTTTTTCAAAGAACTGTAGTATCGGGTTAGCAATTCATTTTCACTGTATAACATTCTTTAAATAGGAGAAACAGCAACAGTCTGGATTCCTTCTCTGTTGCCCAGTTCCATCTTCTAGCCCCAAATCATAGTACTTTTTCTGATATCCATAAGTCCCTGCTCTTGATCCCTACATTCACTTCTCTGGTTGTTTGCTTTGATGTGTAAAAACTGTATTTTACTATCATACACCTGAAAAATGTTCTCTACTGCCTGATGTATGATTGATAGTTCTGAAAGAAAAGGGTTTGAAAGCTGTTTGCAAAAATTTGGGTGTTGGTTGTTATGTGGAAGAATGTTCACTCTTATATGATTCTAAAAAAGCAAAACTTGGATCAGTGGATTAAAGTTGTAGGGATTCTCCTTTCAGCTCAACATTCCATCAGTCAGCAAATCTTCCTGGTATTCCCTATTTACCAGGCATTTCTGAGGGCTGAAGATACAATGATGACAGAACTCAGTTCCTGCGCTCTTAGAGCTTGAGTTTATATTCTCTGTGGTATCAGGTGATTGGCAAAAATATGATATGATGTGACATGATATAGTATAATTAACATGATAATAATTAGTAGACCTGGAGTATAACATCAGGTAATAGTTTTATAAGGAAAAATAAAGATGGGTAAGAGAATAGAGAATAATTGGCAAATCTCTCCGACAATGTGACATGTAAGCCAAGAACTGAATGTATCTAGGGACCAAGCCATACAGAGACTGGAGTAAGGTTATTCTCATCAAGCATAGGGAATTGCACGTAATAAGTCTTGATATGGGAATAGAAGAAACTGACTTCTTTGTGATTTAGTGAGTTCTCTGTTCTGGAACTGTTCATAGTCTGATTATTTACCAGAGAATTTTAAGAGGCTTTCCTATGTTTGTTAGGAGGTCAAACTAGTCAACCTACCTTGAGATTCCTCTCCAGGTTAAGATGGCTTAGAAGCCAAAAAAATCAGAAACTTAGCAGAAGAAAAGATGCAAAACTTTATTTGAGGAAGTAAACGATAAAGCCGTAGTTCTTTTTATGAATATTCTTGCTCTATGTTGACATTGAAACTTGGGAAGAAAATAGAGCTAAATATACAAATAAAATAGGGGCATGTTGAATCAGAAGTTAAAGTAATTTGGGTCATTCAATTATGCACAGATGCGTAACTAGTCACCAAATGATTCAGAAATCATAGGAAATGACTTGTAAGAGCTGATACTAAACTTCTTATGGGAAGTAATTTTATAAGAAACAATTGTTTGTAACTCTTGTATGATGGAACATTTTAAATTAGAATACCGGAAATCATTGGAGTATTTATAGATTTCTTTGAGTTCTTCTGAAGAAAAGCATTGCCACAGATTTTTGTTTTAATTTTATTGTTTTTTACTTTTTAAGAAAATAGGCAGCGAATGAAGGTAATTAGAATCAGAATTTATTTACTGTTGGAACTAAAATAAAAGCTACTGATTTATGTTTTTGTGTCTTTATTCTTAGCGAGGAAATTTATTTTAAAATTTAAATTGAAGAATGTAGATATTTCCTAGCAAAACTTCTAGCATTATAATATTTATTTATTAGTTAGGAAATTTATTTTAAAATTTAAATTGAAGAATGTAGATATTTCCTAGCAAAACTTCTAGCATTATAATATTTATTTATTAGTTAGGAAATTTATTTTAAAATTTAAATTGAAGAATGTAGATATTTCCTAGCAAAACTTCTAGCATTATAATATGGTATTTTATCTCTTGGAGTATACAATAAATGCCACTAGTGATGGGTAAAAATGTGGGCATATTTCAGCATCAGATTTTGACAATCAAAATAGACTTACATGGACAATATAATATGCAGCTCATATCCTGATTTTAATCAAGTAGTTTTACAAACCAAAAAGAGCTGTACTTTTTCCTCATGTATGTGTATTTTCTTCCTCTCTCTAAATTGAACGCCTATCAAAATCAGTGTAAACTATACACAGAAATTGGGGAGTAGACACAACACGAGAATGGAGACCAGGAAGCATTATTGCTACTTGACAGAGGAGGACCATTGAATGCCATAAAGGGTAAAATATTTGTGAAACATAATGTTGTAAGTCGAAAGAAAGTGCCAAGAATTGAACACACAAGAGTTTGTAGTCTCTGGACCAACTTCAAGCTCATTCTCCTGCTTAACTGACATTTATGGAGACCAGATATAGTGCCACTGTGGTACATGTGAAATTAGTTCTGCCTACTTATTTTCTGAACATAGGTATTTAGCCAAAGAAGGGCTGTATTTTGCCAAGTTCTCTTCCACCATCTTTTTCCAGTAGCACAGAAGAACTTGAGATGAGGCCAAGATATGACAAATGAGAAGGCCCAGGCCTATATGGAGGCAGGGAAACATCATGCTTTTAGCACACATGGTTGATAACATTGTTTCTGCTTTACTTTTGTATTTTGAATGAGGATATTGATGGAGAGACCAATGAAGCTAAACTGTATGAAATACAAAAGGTTACAGAAGAGAAGCAGCTGCTCAAAGCCAAGTTTGTTTTCAGGACTGGTCATTTATGGAGATCACAGACTTTCAATCTAATGAAGCGTGAAAACAATTTGAAAAGTGAGTGAAATAAAACAATCAACAGAGCCACATGGGGCCAGGCATTACTGTTTAGGAAAGAATACTGTACTTGGGGCATAGCAATTCACAAAATAGTACCTCTAACATTCCAGTCTCACTCCGTAGGCGTGTTTCTTGTTTTCCTAGAACTGGTTTGAGCATAGGAAACTGATGATACTTAAGAGAACCTTCAGGGGGATAACTCATATTGAGAACTCACTTTAAATTCACCACAGTAACAGGCACTTAGACACCATGGACAAATTAAACTGTGGATAAACTAAAGAATGTTTGCTATGTTTATAAGGAACTTCCGACAGCCAAGAGTTTGCACACGCTGTTTCCTCTGTAAAGAACATTTGGTTATCGTTCAGATGTTGCTATAGATATTTTCCCTAGAAAGCCTTTTACTGTTCCAAGACTAGGTTAAGTGTCCCGTGCTCCTGTTTAAGAACTATTATACTTATTGTAAGTCTTGTTAATTTCTTGAAGACAGGAATAGTGTTTGGTCAACTGCTATAACCTAACTCTTAGCACAGCTCTTCCTAATATGAAAGTGCTTCAGATTTGCTGGAGCCAGGATTCAAGGGGAGGAGTGAGGAAAGAATTAAAAGCTGTAAGAAGGGTTCAAATTATGAAAGATCTTAAACACACATTAAGGAGTTTGGTTATAGTTCAAACTTCTACTCAGTATAAAGTAGAGCTCATAAGCATCCTAAAATGTAGTAGTAATTTACATTGCTAACCAGTCACAGAAGAAGGAAAATCAAGTGATTAAAATACGTTTTATGCTAGGTGTCAGGGACCCATGGGGTGTGTCATTTAATTCTGCTGGTATTTCATCTTTTCAGGCACATACTTTGACATATTCTGACACAGGAACCAACTGTTGCTCTTACTTGTAAAACGGATCCTTAGATGCTTGGGAGATAGAGATTGTGGTGTGGAAGAGACCACTTGTTCTGCATGGCATCCTGTGCTCTCAGTTTTGTTCTGCACTGCATCTTCCAGGACCCCAGGCAGGGGTCGTGGACCTCCCTTAAGGTTCCCACAAGTTCATTTGATCTCATCCACCTGAACTCAGAGGCTCACTGATTAGAAACCCACCCCTCTGGAAGGAGGATCACACTCTCTGTCCTCATAAGATTGAAGAAATTATGACTGAAAAGTTCCCTGTTTTAGACCCTCATGTGACACTAATAATATGAGTGCCTTCTCAAAACTTAGCCATGTTTTTGTTTTAAAGAACAAAGCATTTGTCTGACTTCAAGTATTTTTTTTTTTTTTGAGACAGAGTCTCACTCTGTAGCCCAGGCTGGAGTACAGTGGTGTGATCTCGGCTCACTGTACCCTCCACCTCTTGGGTCCCAGTTCAAGCAATTCTCCTGCCTCAGCCTCCCAAGTAGCTGGGATTACAGGCACGTGCCACAACACCCAGCCAATTTTTTTATTTTTGGTAGAGACAGGGTTTCACCATGTTGGCCAGGCTGGTCTTGAACTACTGACCTCATGATCCACCCACCTCAGCCTCCCAAAGTACTGGGATTACAGGTGTGAGCCACTGTGCCCTGCCTGACTTCAAGTATTCTAATACATGTATATCCCTTTTGTTTATATCAACCTCAACTGATTGGTAAGGAATATCACTTTGATTTTATTTTCATAGGACCAGTAATCTGGCCTGGCAGCTTTTGTAGGCAGCAAATTATAACCAGCCCTATGATTTTTAAAGAGATATTCTCTTAAAGTCTCCTGCAACTGTGGCTTAGAACCATCTAATTAGCTGTAAGACTGATGTGCCTTTTAGGTGACACCCTAAAAGAATAACAAAAGAATAATACAGTTGGTAGGAACAAGATCCCATAAAGGGCAAATGATCCTGAACTCCTGCTGACCTTAACACTCTGACAGGGCAAGAGACCTGGAGAAAGCCCAGATGGAAAGTCAGACTTTACCGGTCCCTGGGCAAGAAAAAAATGCTGGAATGGCAAAGTCTGAATGAGTCATTTTATACACCACAGGAAATATTAGGGAGGATTAAATAAAGTCCCCCTCAGGTACAACCTGTAAAGTGACAGTTGAGATCACCTTGCCTATGGCAAATGTAGAGTTTGTCCTTTATTCTTTGATAGTTTTCAGGGGAAGATAACATGCTTACATAAAAAGCGATTTGATCATTACATCTTGTAAAATGTAAAGGCTAAATTGAGATTAACAAACATAGTATTTTGAAAAATATGAATGCATTAAGTCTGCCATTTGGACAAATTAAGCTTGAACTTCAGTTTTAAAATGACTTTAAAATTAACTTTAAAAGTATTTAAAGAGGAGGAAACATGAAGAATAGCAGTAAGTAAAGGGATCTACTATACATCTTATTAGTGAGTTACCTTTTCCTCAAATTCACGACCTTTGGAAGAAGAATTAATTCTTGGGCACCACAGTTACACATTGTTTACAACCAATTCAGTAATGTGTTAAATTCAGATCTAATAGTAAAGGGAACATATCTGTCTATTTATAGGTTAAACTCACCTCAAAGGAAGACTTCAACACTGGAGTAGATTATGCCCATTGCATTCATTTCCTATGGCTGCCATAACAAATTGCAATGACCCCATGGCTTACAACACCACGAACTTATTCTCTCACAGTTCTGGAAGCCAGAAAGCCACTTTCCCTTTGAAAACTCTAGGGAAGAGTCCTTCTTTGCCTCTTCCAGCTCTTGGAGGCTACTAGTGTTCTTTGACTTGTGGCAGCGTAACTCCAATCTCTTCTTCCCTCTTCATATGGCCTTCTCTCTCTGTCTGGGTCCTTTTTCAGTTTCTTATAAAGACACTTCATTGGATTTGAGGTCCACTCTAATTTAATGTAATCTCGTGTTAATCCTTAACTAGTAACATCTGCAAAGACCCTGTTTCCAAATAAACTTACTTCCTGAGGTTCTCAATAAAGAATTTTTGGGGAGACATTATTCAACCCACTACAGTAATTACAAATTAAATCAATCGAAAGATAACTGAGAATCTTTTGGAGTGCTCTAGATTTTTAGTACTCTAGGTCTCTGCTAAATAAACATTTACCCTAACATACTTAAAGGATCCTTGTGATCGGGGGAAAAAAATGTCAAAGTGTAAATATTAGAAACATCAAAAACAAACATTTCCTAACATAATGCACATCCCAGATCTCTAATATTAGATGAGAATTTGTTCCTAAAAAAAATCACATATACATATTTTCCTTTCTATCTAGTTTTTGCTGAAGCTTTCGTAAGTTTTTAATTTTAGGGAGAATTAGAAGCAGGCATTTGTGGCCTTTTCCTGTATTAAAATAGATGCAATAAAAAGAGTTACCCAGTGGGAATTTTAGCTGCTGCTTATTTCTATGTCGGACTACCTGAATGTTTTCAACACAATTATGAAAGTAGAAAAGACTATTTGTACCGTTCTTATATACTGTGTTTTATTCATTACTACAGTTCCATATCATGTCGGTATTTTCTTACGTTGATATTTGAAAAACATTTTAGAATTCTTTATTGTTAATGTAATGCCCTATTCAAAGCCATAGGTTTAGTTTTCAAAGAGGACTGTTGGTAATTTCAGTGTTGTCATTTGTCAGCGCAGTCTGTCCCTGCCATTTGAACCTTTGTTAGGTAAAGGATGGCTGATCTGAGGGTTTGCTTTTTCATTCATTTTTAATTTTTATCTCTTCACTTACCTGTTGCTCACACTTGTTCCCGTTGAACTAGTACTGACCCATGTGGATGGTCTTTAAAAAACTGATAATTGCTCAATTTTTTTAAAAAAGCAAAATAATATAAAAATTTAAAAATTCTATTTTAATGAATAATGTGCATGAGGGTGCATCATTCCTAAATGTTGACCTCCTCAGGTCTCTACCTAAAACAAATTTGTATAAAACCTTCAAACCGCTTTGCTAACTATTCTTATACCTATGACTAGAAGGAGATGGTAAGCTCTCTGTCCTGCCTAGATTCTGCTGTCTGCCCAGTGCTTAGCAACAGCAGAAAATTACGCCATGTGTGTATTCTTTTAGTACTTGATGAATGAGTGTTTTCAGGACTACTGATTAGACTCAGTATTTTAGACAGATAGTTCAAGATCTCTGATAGCAAAATCCAGATTCCCATTATCAGGGAAAATTCACCACTTGAAGGGGATGTGTATGAGCTGCCTCTAAGACATCTCAGCTATCAAAGGGTAGTGACGATTTTCAAATCTCTGAGAAAGGAAGACTCTCGGTCAGTTTCCAAAATTCAAGCAGTAAGGAAAAGGCAATTGTCCTGTCAGAGCCCCGTCTTAGAGGTGTGGTTATTGCAACCTAAGTCTAGCTTGAGGACAATATTTTGCGCTTTCAGAAAAAGCACCTAATCTGGGTTGAGTGATTTCTGACCACAGATGACATTCTTTCTGGGGGGAGGGACCACTTGAGAGACATGCAGCCCACTCCTGCTATTGAGGCTTGTCAAAACAGCCCTCTTGTACTCACCAAAAACTTGAACGTGCCACACAGTCTCTGTTATTTCTAGAGTGTAGCAGATCATGCTCTTCCCTGGGTGCAGTCAAAACTTTTTACATTTACTGGGGAAAGTCATGATGAGTCTCAGATGCCAGCTCTTTCCTTGCAAATGGTATAATCTTTGCCTTTTAAAGGTTGAGGCCTTGCTTGCCAGGGTATTGCTTTGGAGGTAGAGATGTGAGTGTGGGTGTGGCATGATGGAAGCCAGGAGCCAGGCAACTTGTCCCACAGCTGTTACCAGAGAGGCTCAAGGAAGGTATATTTACAAGGTAAGGTACACTCCTAAAAGCCCTGGGTAGGGAATTAGAAGACCTATAGCAGCTACTGCCCTGATGCTTCTATTTAGTAGCTGTGATTTTTGACAAGTTATATATAAACATTCTGGGTTTCAGGTTTCTGCTCTGAAAGTCAACTATTTTTGCCCTGGGTTTCTTCTAGGCTTAATAGATGGGTTCTGCATGTCTGAGATTCTACATTTAGACTATTAAAGCACTTATGTTGCCTCAAAAGAGATGGACTGCCCACCTGGCAAGAAATAGCTAATTATTTCTTAATCATAGGCTGTCTTGTGTAACAAAAATGAAACAGGCCTTGTTTAAATTACATTCTCTTAGCAATAGATTTGCTTGCCTGATCTCTGATAGCAGACTCCAGATTCTAATCATCAGGGACAATTCACCACTCAAAAAGGATCTGTATCAGCTGCCTTTTTTTGCACCACTCGGCATTATTTGACCTCTTCCATCTCTGGAGCCTTTAGCCGCTAGTTTTGTTCTAGCCACCACCATGGCAATCAGCTCTGTGTGGGCTTGTAGGACTTGACACAACTCAGTTAATATCGTCCTCTTGCTATCTGCTGAGGTTCAGCTGTTGCAGACCCATGGATGTATGGAACTAGTTTATATCCATTTGAGCACAGTATTTCATCCTGTTTCAGTATCAGTATATTAAAGGATTGTAAGTAGCAATGACAAAGCTGAATTCTCTAGACATCATGATGCTAAGTCATGGAGAAACAAACAGATTCTAACCTTACCATTTCTAATAGCACAGCGATTTAGCTTTATTTAGTAACATGTTCCTTTGATTACAACATTTATTTATATATACTTAGAATAATTCCAGGGTCAGCAACCTGATTCCACTTTAAGTTCGTGTACTTGAGGTTAATACTATTATCTGTTATGTTATTACAACTAATATGATAATTTTATTTCACATAGTTGTGTTTGAAATGATTCCTTTGGGCTTTGTATGCATTTAGCGGAAGTTGGAATTGCTGAAGACAAGGCTTGGCAGTGACCCTGGAAGCAGGTTGGTGAACATAGTCATCATTGACAAAATAAGCAGCATCAACCTGTAGATAAAGGACAAATACAAATCTAGTGAGAGAGAGAAATGACAGCAAGGGGACAGATATTTATGCAGAAACAGAAATGAAAATAATGTACTGTATTGAAATAAACTTGTGCTTAACATCAACAAATTAAAAATGATATGACAATTTTTCCTTTAATCTACATACTGTCTTAGGACAAGAACTATTACTAAACTTATAAAACAGAGTAAATAAAAAACACATAAAGACATAGGAAAGACTAGATGAAGCTATCTGAGACCAGATTCCTACCCACTCATGATTCAGCATAACTCAAGAAATACTTAATGAGCTTCCGCTTTATGCTACATTATGTTATCTTAGGTAAAAAAGGGAATAAAGAAATAATTTCACACCACAAAAAATTTACACACTGAAGATAAGACAAGCCCAAAAATATTTTCAATAGTAAGTAAAGTATGATAAGTGTCGAAAGAGGCACAAATAAAATTCTATTCAAATTCTAAGTAAATTAAATCACTTTTGGTTGGGGATCAAAAAAGATTTTCTGATAGACAATTCACACACACACACACTCACACACACACATAAATAATAATGGACAATAAATATATGGAAACATATTTAACGTCAATAATAACTGGAAGAATTTGAATTAAAATAAATGTAAATCAGGAAAAAGCAATAATTCTGCCTATATTGTGTTGTATTTCTTTATAACTCCTTTTTAGCTTTTCTCTCTTAAAAGAAAAACGTAGCTAAATTTATGCATCTAACCATAGAAACTGGTTAGAATATATTGACAATTAGGAAGCACAGCTACAAAATATCCTACATTCTGTCAACTCCTGTAAAATTGTAAATTCTACCCAGTAAGGTCACCCCATCTAAGAAAGCTTTTCATATTGCTCTTGATTATTTTACCTTGAATTATTTTGTCTATAATCTTGAGATGATGGAAAATCACATTTTATATGAGGGGACTCCAAAAAGTTCATGGAAAATGGAATTTAAAAAATAAAAGTAAAATAAAATATGAATTTTATTTCTCAACATAAGATTCATCAAGTTAAAGATCCATTTAGTCCATCCCTAAATAACTGAGTTCTGGGAATTTAACCATGTCAATGTAGTCTTTTAAACATATATGAAAGTCTTTTATATATGTATACAGCTCCGACTTCAGAGTTCAAAGACGAGGTTTTCTAAATAGCCCAATATGTTATTATTACTAACTGCAAAAAGTGGTCACCTTTTATAGATGTTTTAAAGTTAAGAAAGAAAACAAAGGTAGAAGGAGCCAAATCAGGATTGTAAGGTAAATGCTTACTGATTTATCATCAGAACTCATAACATTGTCCCAGTGTGATAAGGGAATGAGCAGAAACAGTGTCCTGGTGAAGTTTCCTGGGTGGTTTTTGCTAAAGCTTTGACTAGCTTTCTTGAAACACTTTCATAATAAGCAAATGTTATTGTTCTTTGGATCTCTGGAAAGTCAATGAGCAAAATGCCTTGAGTATTCTGAAAAGCTGTTGTCATTATCTTTGCTCCTGACTGATCTGCTTTTGGTTGGACTGGACCATTTTCACCTCTTAGTAGCCATTGCTTTGATTGTGCTTTGTCTTCAGGATCATACTGGTAAAGCCATGTTGTAATTCTTTATCTCCTATTACAATTATTTGAGGAAATGCTTTAGTATCTTGATCCACTTGTTTAAAATTTCCATTGAAATGGCAGCTCTTGTTGGCAGTGGATCTGAGTGCAATGGTTTTGGCACCTGTTGAGTGGAAAGTTTGCTCAAATTTAAGTTTTTAGTCAGAATTGTATAAGCTGAACAATTGAGATGTTTATAGTGTTGGATATTGTTTGTGCTGTTAATTGTTGGTCTTCTTTTGTTGTTTTTTTTTTCATTTGAGACAGAGTCTCTTTCTGTCACCAGGCTGGAGTGCAGTGGCACCATCTCATCTCACTGCAACCTCTGCCTCCCGGGTTCAAGCAATTCTCCTGCCTCAGCCTCCCAAGTAGTTGGGACTACAGGAGCCCATCACCACGCCCAGCTAAATTTTGTATTTTGAGTAGAGACGGCAGGGTTTCAGCATGTTGGCCAGGATGTTCTTGATCTCTTGACCTCATAATCCACCAGCCTCGGCCTCCCAAAGTGCTGGGATTACAGGCATGAGCCACTGCGCCTGGCCTGTTGGTCTTACTAGGGCACAAATAAGACAAATTTTTTCCTCCAAAATCTGATGCGGATGGTCTGGTGCTACAGGCTTCATTTTCAACATCATCTTGTTCTATCTTAAAATGAGTCAATTTGTTGGAAAGACCACTGGTAGATGGAAACTTCCAGCTGAACTTTGTAGCAGTTTTTACTCAACGTGAAGTTTCCTGGACAGAATCCAGGAGAGGCAGAGAACAGGGAGGGCAGATACAAGCACAGAAGCTGTGGCAGATGGGGAGGCATGAAACTTGAAACCTCTGCTTGTATCTCAATAGGGAGGCTTGTAGCCTGGGGCAAGTTCTCAGCCTGGTTCCTGGCTGCCTAGAAATAAACTTGGTGCTGTTGTGGGGGCATGGTGGAAGTGAGACTGGCCTTTCTGGCTGTATGGAAGCTTGGTGAGGCCTGTCACTGCTGGCTTTCCACAACTTTTTTGGAGACATGTATAGCACAACAAAGGAATCCATAATCCCCCTGGGAACATAACTCCATTGGCCTAAGAGCTACACCCTAATCCCCTACAGCAGCAGTCGCAAGCCCTGCACAAGGAGAGTCTGAGCTTAGACATGCCTAACCCTGCCCCCACCTGATGGTTTTTCTCTACCCACCCCGGTAGCCAAAGAAAAAGGACATAACCTCTTGGGAGTTCCATGGCACTGCCCACCACCTGAGACACCCTAATACTTATCCAGGCAACCCTAGGGCAAGCTTACATCCACGCTATACTATGGTAGCTGATGCTGTCTTGAAAGTGCCACCTCCTGGCTGGAGGCCGACCAACACAAAACAGGCACACTAAACAAAACAGCAACCAAGACCCTCACAGAGTCCACTTCACTCCCTGCTACCTCCACTGGATTAGGTGCCCATATCCATGGCTGAGATACTTGATGACATCACAGGACTCTGCAGACATTCCCCAGTACCAGTCTGGAGCCCCAGGCTGTAGCTCTTTGGTGTGGCTAGAAGAGCCCAAGGCTGTGTAGCTCTTCTGTGTGGCTAGATCCAGACAAGTGATAACTATCACTGCAGCTTGGCTTTCAGGAGGCCCCATCCCTAGGGGAAGGGGGAGAACACCACATCAAGGGAGTACCATGTGGGACAAAAGAATCTGAGCCAGCAGCCCTTGAACCCAGGATCTTCCCTCTGACATAGTCTCCCCAAATGAGAAGGAACCAGAGAAACAATTCTGGTAATAGGACAAAACAAGATTTTTTTTTTTTTTTTTTTTTTTTGAGACAGAGTCTCGCTCTTGTTACCCAGGCTGGAGTGCAATGGTGCGATCTCAACTCACCGCAACCTCCGCCTCCTGGGTTCAGGCAATTCTCCTGCCTCAGCCTCCTGAGTATCTGGGATTACAGGCACACGCCACCGTGCCCAGCTAATTTTTTTGTATTAGTAGAGACGGGGTTTCACAATGTTGACCAGGATGGTCTCGATCTCTCAACCTTGTGATCCACCCGCCTTGGCCTCCCAAAGTGCTGGGGTTACAGGCTTGAGCCACCACGCCCGGCCAAAACAAGATTCTTTAATGTCCCCCAAAAGATCATACTAGCTTACCAGCAATGGATCCAAACCAAGACAAAATCTCTGAATTGCCAGAAGAAGAATTCAGAAAGTCAATTATTAAGCTACTCAAGGAGGCACCAGAGAAAAGTGAATACCAACTTAAAGAAATCAAAAAATGATGCAGAATATAAATGGGAAAATCTCCAGAGAAATAGACAGCATAAGTAACAAATAATCACAACTTCTGGAAATGAAGGCCACACTTAAATAAATGCAGAATGCACTGGAAAGTCTTAGCAAAAAAAAAAAAAAAGAAAAAAAGAAACACATAGAAGAAAGAACTTCAGAACTCAAAGACAAGGCTTTCTAAATAACCCAATCCGACAAAGACAAAGACGAAAGAATTTAAAAAATGAACAAAGCCTCTAAGAAGTTTGGGAATATGTTAAACAACCAAACCTAAGAATAATTGGTGCTCCCAAGGAAGAAGAGAAATCCAAAAGTTTGGAAAACATATTTGAGGAAAGCTTCCCTGGCCTTGCTAGAGATCTAGGCATCCAAATACAAGAAGCTCAAAGAACACCTGGGAAATTCATCACAAAAAGACATGACTTAGGCACACAGTCATCAGGTTATCTAAAGTCCAGATGAGGAAAGAATCTTAAGAGCTATGAAGGAAAAACATCAGGTAACCTATAAAGGAAAACTTTTCTGACTAATAGTAGATTTCTCAGCAGAAACTCTGCAAACTAGAAGGGATTGAGGTCCGATTTTTGGCCTCTTTAAACCAAACAATTAGCCAATAATTTTGTATGAAGTCAAACTAACCTTCATAAATGAAGGAAGGATACAATTTTTTTCAGATGAACAAATGCTGAGAGAAATCGCCACTACCAAGCCAACACTACAAGAACTTTTAAAAGTAGCTCTAAATCTTGACACAAATCCTCAAAATACACTAAAATAGAACCTCCTTAAAGCATATATCTCAGAGGACCTATAAAACAATAACACAATTTTAAAAAACCCACAAGGTATTCAGACAACAAATAGCATGATGAATAGAATAGTACCTCGCATCTCAATACTAACATTGATTATAAAAGGCTTAAATAATCCACTTAAAAGATACAGAATTGCAGAATGAATAAAAATTCACCAACCGCATATCTGCTGTCTTCAAGAGACTCACCTGACACATAAGGAATCATGTAAACTTAAGGCAAAGGGGTAGAAAAAATATTCCATGCAAAGGGACACCAAAAGCAAGCAGGAATAACTATTTTTATATCAGACAAAACAGACTTTAAAGCATCAAAGTTGAAAAAGACAAAGAGAGGCATTACATAATGATAAAAGGACTAGTTTAACAGGAAAATACCACAATTCTAAATATATATGCATCTAACACTGGAGCTCCCAAATTTGTAAAACAATTACTACCAGACCTAAGAAATGGGATAGATAGCAACACAGTAATAGTGAGGGACTTCAATATTCCACTGACAGCACTAAAGAGGTCATTAAGACAGAAAGTCAGCAAAGAAACAATGGACTTTAAACTCTACCCTTGAACAAATGGACTTAACAGATATTTATAGAACATTCTACTCAACAACTATAGAATATACATTCTATTCATCAGCACATGGAACATTCTCCAAGAAGACAATATAATAGGCCATGAAACAAGTCTCAATACATTTGCAAAAATAAAAATTATAGCAAGTACTCTTTCAAACCACAGTGGAATAAAACTGGGAATCAACTTTGAAAGAAACCCTTAAAACCATGCAAATACATGGAAATTAAATAATCTTTTTTTTTTTTTTGAGATGGAGTCTCACTTTCTCACCCAGGCTGGAGTGCAGTGGCATGATCTTGGCTCTCTGGAATTTCTGCCTCCTGGGTTCAAGTGGTTCTCCTGCCTCAGTACCCCCAAGTAGATGAGATTACAGGTGTGCCCACCATGTCTGCTTAATTTTTGTATTTCCTTTAGTAGAGACAGTTTCACCATGTTGGCCAGGCTGGTCTCAAACTCCTGACCTCAGGTGATCAACCCACCCAGCTTCCCAAAGTGCTGGGATTACAGGCATGAGCCACCATGCCTGGCCTAAATAACCCGCTTCTGAATGATTGTTGTGTCAATAATGAAATCAAGATAGAAACTAAAAAATTCTTTGAACTGAATGATGATAGTGACACAACCTATCAAAACCTCTGGGATACAGTAAAAGCAGTGCTAAGAGGAAAGTTTATAGCATCAAATGCCTTCATCAAGCAATCTGAAAGAGCACAAGTAGACATTCTAAGGTCACACCTCAAGGAACTAGAAAAACACGAATGAACCAAACCCAAACCCAGCAGAAGGAAAGAAATAACCAAGATCAGAGGAGAACTAAATAACATTGAAATAACAACAAAAAAATACAAAAGATAAATGAAATAAAGAACTGGTTCTTTGAAAAGATAAATAAAATTGATAGACTGTTAGTGAGATTAACCAAGAAAAAAAGAGGAAAAATCCAAATAAGTTCAATTAGAAATGAAATGGGAGATATTACAACTGATACCACAGAAATACAAAAGATTATTCAAGGCTACTATGAACACCTTTACATACACAAACTAGAAAACCTCGAGGTCATGGATAAATTCTTGGAAATGTACTACCCTCCTAGACTAAACCAGGAAGAAATAGACACTCTGAACAGACCAGTAACAAGCAGTGAGATCAAAATGGTAATAAGAAAATTGCCAACAAAAAAAATCCAGGACCAGACAGATCCACAGCTGAATTCTATCAGACATTCAAAGAAGAATTGGTACCAATCCTATTGACACTATTCCACAAGATAGAGAAAGAGAGAATTCCCCCTAAATTATTCTATGAACTCAGTATCATCCTAATACCAAAACCAGGAAAGTACATAGCCAAAAAAGAAAACTACAGACCTATATTCCCGATGAAAATAGATGTAAAAATCCTCCAGAAAATACTAGATAATCCAGTCCAACAGAATTCAAAAAGACAATCCACCATGATCATATGGGTTTTATACCAGGGATGCAGGCATGATATAACATATGCAAGTCAATAAATGTGACACACCACATAAACAGAATTAAAAACAAAATCACGTGATCACCTTAATAGACACAGAACAAGCATTTGACAAAATCCAGCATCACTTTATGACCAAAACCCTCAGCAACACTGGCATAGAAGGGACATATCTTAAGATAATGAAAGCCATCTGTGACAAACCCACAGCCAACATAATATTGAACAGGGACAAGCTGAAAACATTCCCGCTGAGCACTGGAACAAGACAAGGATGCCCACTTTCACCACTTCTATTCAACATAGACAACAGGTCCTAGCCGGAGCAATCAGATAAAAGAAAGAAATAGGCCGGGCGCAGTGCCTCAAGCCTGTAATCTCAGCACTTTGGGAGGCCGAGGAGGGTGGATCACGAGGTCAAGAGATCAAGACCATCCTGGTCAACACGGTGAAACCCCGTCTCTACTAAAAACACACACACACACAAAATTAGCTGGGCATGGTGGCGCGTGCCTGTAATCCCAGCTACTCAGGAGGCTGAGGCAGGAGAATTGCCTGAACCCAGGAGGCGGAGGTTGTGGTGAGCCGAGATCGCGCCATTGTACTCCAGCCTGGGTAACAAGAGCGAAACTCCGTCTCAAAAAAAAAAAAAAAAAAAGAAAGAAAGAAATAAAGAGCATCCAAATCAGTAAATAGGAAGCCAAATAGTTGCTCTTCACCAATGATGTGATTGTATACCTAGAAATCCCTAAAGACTCATTAAAAAAGCTCCTAGAGCTGATAAATGAATTTAGTGAAGTTTCAGGATACAAAATCAATGTTCGCAAATCAGTAGCACTGCTATACGCCAACAGCGACCAAGCTGAGAATCAAATCAAAACACAACCCCTTTTACAATAGCTGCAAAGGAAAAAAAATAGTTAGGAATATACCTAACCGAGGAATTAAAAGACCTCTACAAAACACTGTTGAAAAAAATCACAGATGACACAAATAAATGGAAATACATCCCATGGACGGGTAGAATCAGTATTGTGAAAATGACCATACTGCCAAAAGCAATCTACAAATTCAATGCAGTTCCCATCAAAATACCATCATTCTTCACAGAACTAGAAGAAGCAATCTTAAAATTCACATGGAACCAGAAAAGAGCCTGCATAGCCAAAACAACACTAAGTAAAAAAAAAAAAAAAAAAACTGGAGGCATCACATTACCCAACTTCAAACTATATATACTTTAAGGCTATAGTCACCCAAATAGCATGATATTGGTATAAGAATAGGCACATAGCCCAATGAAACAGAGTAGAGAACCCAAAAATAAAGCCAAATACTTATAGCCAACTGATTTTCGACAAAGCAAATGAAAACACAAAGTGAGGAAAGGATACCCTATTCTACAAATGGTGCTGGGATAATTGGAAAGCCACATGTAGAAGAATAAAACTGGATCTTCATCTCTCTCACCTTATACAAAAATCAACTCAAGATGGATCAAAGACTTTAATCTAAGACCTGAGACCATAAAAATTCTAGAAGATAACATTGGAAAAACCCTTCTAGTCATTAGCTTAGACAAAGACTTCATGACCAAAAACCCAAAAGCAAATGCAACAAAAACCAAGATAAATATATGGGACTTAATTAAGCTAAAAAGCTTCTGCACAGAAAAAAAAATCAGCAAACAGACAATCCACAAAGTGAAAGGAAATCTTTGCAAACTATGCATCCAATAAAGGACTAATATCCATAATCTATGAGAAACTCAAACAAATAGCAAGAAGAAAACAAACAACCCCACCAAAAAGTGGACCAAGGATATGAATAACCAATCCACAAAAGGAGATATACAAAGGGCCAAGAAGTATATGAAAAACTGCTCAACATCACTGATTATCAGGGAAATGCAAATCAAAACCACAGTGCAATAATGTCTAACCCCTGCAAGAATGGCCATAAAAAAATTCCAGAACAATACATGTTGGCGTGAACATGGTGAAAAGGAAACACTTTTACACTGCTGGTGGGAATGTAAACTAGTATAGCCACTATGGAAAACAGTGTGGTGATTCCTTAAAGAACTAAAAGTATATCTGCAATTTGATCCAGCAATCCCACCACGAGTTGTCTACCCAGTGGAAGTCATTGTACAAAAAAGATACTTGCACAAACACCTTTAGAGCAGCACAATTTGCAACTACAAAAATATGGAACTAGTGCACAAAAAGTGGATAAAGGAAATTAATACACACACATACACACACACACACACACACACACCCACCATGGAATACTACTTAACTATAAAAGGAACAAATTAACGGCATTTGAACAACCTGGATGGAACTGGAGACTATTATTCTAAGTGAAGTAACTCAGGAATGGAAAACCAAACATTGTATATTCTCACTCATAAGTGGGAGCAAAGGTATGGGAATGCAAAGGCATAAGAATAATACAATGGACTTCAGGGATTTGGCGGTCAGGAAAGGTGAGAGGGAGGTGAGGGATAAAAGTCTACACTTTGGGTAGAGTGTATACTTCTTGGGTGATGAGTGCACCACAATCTCAGAAATCACCATAAAAAAACTTATTCACATAAGCAAACACCACCTGTTCTCCCAAAACCTATTGAAATAATTTTTATTTTTTTTAAAAAGAACAGTGACCTTGAAAAATATTAGTCCATTTGTAAAGTGCTGATTTCTTTCTCCATGAACTTTTCATAAAGCATCAATAATTTCACAATTTTCTATCCAAGCTTCACCATAAATTTTGTGTTTGTTCCTGCTTCAATTTTAGCAGAATTCATATTGTTTTGATTGGGGCTCTTTTCAAACTGATGTCTTTTCCTTATAGTGCCTCAAATAGATTTTGTTCAGACATCTTATAACAAGTTAACATGAGCTTATTTTGGTGCAAAAATTTTTAAATCCATGCATAGTTTTTATCATATTTATGTTACCTCAACTTTTATATTTTCTAAATTTTATGTAATAAGTATATATTAGGTTTTCTTTTTTGTCTTTCTTTGAGACAAAGTCTTGTTCTGTCACCCAGGTTGGAGTGCAGTGGTGTGATTTCAGCTCACTGCAACCTCTGCTTCCTGGGTTCAAGTGATTCTCCTGCCTCAGCCTCCTGAGTAGCTGGGATTACAGGCACCTGCCACCACGCCCAGCTAATTTTTGTGTTTTTAGTAGAGACGGGTTTTGCCATGTTGGCCAGGTTGGTCTCGAACTCCTGACTTCAGGTGATCCACCCGGCTCGGCTTCCCAAAGTGCTGGGACTACAGGCATGAGCCACTGCACTCAGCCTGTTTTAATAAAATAAAAAAATATTTTTAATAGATCAAAATAATAGGTAAACCTTTATAAAGGAGGTGGTATGAAGATCAGTCTTCAGGGACTAATGAAAGTGAACTTGGGAAACGCAGAGAATTCTGGGTGCACCTGGTTTCTCAAAGGAGCCCTACATAAATCAGCATGTTAGTAGAGGAAAAGTGGCCTTGTGTTTCTTAATCAAATTTATGCACAAGCACTTAAATTAGCAAACGTTTTCAAAGACAAGAACAACTTGATCTGATGTTAATCTGACGTAAGTCAAAGAAGTCAAAAGACTTAAATTTTGCCTATATAGAGTTCGTAAAGGAATTAGAAGTAGAGAAACAATTGCTTTTGAGAAAAACTAAGCTACTGTTGAAATATAGTGAGTGCAACCTCTGTGAGTGAGAAAAAAATTCAGTCTTGGGGAAAAAAATCAGCATTTAAGGAGAACTGAAAAAAAAAGTGATTTGGAGACGAAAACACAAAAGCATCTCTTGTAAGTGCAAGGAATATATTGGATTCCAGAAAATAAAGGAAAACTTAACATGTTGCTGAGAGGTCAAGGGGGATGAATAGTGAGAAAAAGTATATTGGATTTGGTGTTTAGGATTTATCCATGATTTTAATAAGTTGACAGCAGAAGCCAGTTGTGAACTGTTAACCCTGTGCAGATATGAATTAAGGTTAAGAGAGGACTACCTTTTAAGGCAATTGGTCATCAAGAAGTAGCATTTTTAAGATAAAGGGACAAGAACATTCGGTATAAGAAAATAGTATCAAGGAAAATACTGAAGTTGTGTGGAAGAGAAAGGGAAAAAGTTGGAAAAAAAAAATCCCAAAGGGGTGTTAGTAGAGAATTGGATTAAAAATGAGTGGAGTGGATTAAATTTGGCAAAGAAAAAATTCTTTTCCCCCTCAGGTATAGAAAAAAACAAGAAGGTGATTGCAAGTATCCAGTGAAATTGTATAGACATAGTTAGGGATAGCAAAGTTGAGGGAGTTTTATTACATATGATCCCACTTTGCTTGGTCAGATGGAAAATGAGGACATCTGCTTAGGGTAAAGATATTGAGTGGGATTGGGTATGTAAGGAAAGTGAAAAAGATTTGTAACAACCATTGTGGAATAACGATGTAGAGCATTACACAAAGATGGATGAAATGGTTTCCAAGTAGCAGTGCTAGCCATTTGATCTTGAAGAACATGGTTTTGCAGTTCAGGACTGGCAGTTTCTCTGGCAACACTTGGGATTCTGGGACCATGATCAAGAAATAAAATGAATAGGTAGCATGTATGTAGTAATCTATAGTTTATAATATACAATTACACATTGAAGTAAACTGGCAGTTGGAATTAAATAGAACTAGAAACGAACAGGGTGGGAATTACGCTGTACCATTAGTGGTCACCATCTTAAAATTATTGCCTCTAAATGCACAGAGAGGCCAATGAACCCATGCCAAGGGTCTGGAATGAGGAGCTTCAGGGTCATAGTGAATTTTAAGAGCACAGTCTATAGCAAGAATGTGAACTGTGTAGGAAGCTAGGATTTTGTGGTCAAAGAGAAGAATTGTGTTTTGTTTTATGACATATGCTATGGGAAAAAAAAATCCCCAAAACTTTTATCTGGTTATCTCAATTCTTGAAAAAAACATGTCTTATTTTTATCATTTACTTCTGCAAATATTTTATTATATATTAAATTATTATATTTAGGCAGGTCTATTTTTAGGCTCTGAAATATTAAATATTTTAAATTAATAAATATGTAGTAACCTGATATTTCTGGCTTCTCTTTGATCAAATAATTATATCTATAAATATGTCTTTGTATATGTCCATAGTTATCAAAGCATCTATATCTATCTATATATCTATTTTTGATTGGTCTTGCACTAAATCTGTACCATTAGCTTAAGAAAACTGATATTTTATTACATATAGAATTTATATTGGAAATATAAATTCATTCTTTCTTTCTCTAAATAAAGATGCAAAATTACTTAACATTTTAGGCCATATTAATCATGCTTGATATGTATATGTTTATTTTATCTTGGACTTTATTAAATTAAAAAATAATTCTAATTGTTTTAATTGCTTTTTTTATTTTATGGATAAAAGTTGTAATAAAAATGATTGTGTTTCTCTCTTTATTTCCAATATTATTTATTTCATTTCTTTTATAACCAGTACTTTTGTCATTTATTGTAGATGCAGAATTTTCAAAACAAGTGAATAATTTTGAGTTTATGCTTTTATTTAAAGGAAATGTCTTTAAAATACTGATTCTATATTTAAAACAGGTATTCTTGATCATATCAAAGAAAAGAATATTGCAAAGGATGTATTGAGTTTATTAGGTAACTCTTCTGGCATAGTTCAGTAATTTTAGGAATATATTCCTAACCACGACCAGAAGGAACATGTTATAGACTCAGGTCTTTGTTTACAGATCAAGTTCCTAACTTTCAGTTTGCCTGCCCTTGCTTCTGTTTTGTCCATCTCATAAACAGCAATCCCTATTTTCTGGTTCCTTTTGGTACCCAGTCCCTTCAGCACAGTCTATGGTTGGTTGTCATCCCAGCTCTGACCAGTTGCCTTTATTTGCCGACTCTGGCAAGTGCCTCCCTTTGGTTCCATGCATTCCAAACTAAACACCTCAGCATCTTCTTTACAATGGCCCCAGGAACCCTCCCATCAGTTTATGGATATATAGGACCTCTGGATGGGACACAGTCAAGTCTCACAGTCTGTTCCTAAATCTTTTCAGCATCTGCTATGATTATTATATTTTTTGTTATTTAACTAAAATGTTATTTAAAATTACCTCTTTATATTGGAAAAGTTTTGCATTTCTTAGATGACCCAAGCTTAGTTGCAGTGGGTTGTTTTATCAGGTATAACTACATTCTCTATTTTTTTAAAAAGAGGATTTTTCACACCTATATGTGTATATTTATAAGTGAGATAGAGCGTTTTTGCATGACATAACCAGATTTGTGTGGAAAAGAGCACATTTGGTTCGTAAAATAATTTCATAGTATTTTTCTAGGCTTTGAAATATGTATTACAAGGAAATCATCAATTCGAATGCTTGAAAGCTTTCTTTAAAAGGCTTGTCATGTTTAATTGACCTCCTGTCTCCACCTGTGTTTGACAGCAGTCTTGGGTGACTTTCATGTTGTCACTTAAATAGTTCTCTGGTTTTCTAGTCTATTTTTGTAATTTCATATTAAAATTTATCATTTTTATTTTCATTTTCAAATTTATTAAATTTATCTGTGATATTCCTTACATTTTAAATCAGAAAATTGTCTTATGACTCTAGCCAACTTTGGTTGTGTTGGTCTATTAAATCATAAAATAATGTAAATTTTAAAAATATTTAGTAAGAATGCTGTACCCTATTGTAATTATATTCAATATTTTCAACTTTTTCTAAATATTCTGGATTTTTTTCTTCAATTCAGTTGCTTTATTAGGAAATATATCTTTTTTTGTCCTAAGAAATAAAAAGATAGTAAATTTATAATTTATTTAATAGCAACTGGTACCATAAAATTTTTCTACTTCAATTATCTCTTCTTTAGACAATAGTCAGTAATTAGCCCTGTATTTTTTGAAAAAGTTATTACATTAGCTGTACTGTCAAGTTTTCTTAGGGTTGACAAAAGATGACCTAGAATCACACCCTTTATATGATCACACAAAATGATCATATTAGGAAATACTTCAAAACATTTATAAGTGTTTTAATTTATAAATAAGTATGAATGAATATATTATTAGAACATTAAAAGTGAAAATTAATATGTCCATATATGATACTTTATGTGGCTTAGTAAATGACCATTTCATTAATATTACCACTGAGAATTATACATATTTCTTGTTTGGAGTTGATATGTAATACACAGCAGTTTTAAATTTTTTTTAATATATGTATATTTTATTGCATTTTAGGTTCTGGGGTATATGTAAAAAACATGCAAGATTGTTGCACAGGTACATACATGGCAATGTGGTTTGCTGCCTCCATCTCCATCACATATATCTGGCAATTCTCCCCATGTTATCCCTCCCCTACTCCCTACTCCCCACTGTCCCTTCCCTAGTCCCCCACACAGACCTCAGTGTGTGATACTCTCCTGCCTGTGTCCACGTGTTCTCATTTTTCAACACCCACCTATGAGTGAGAACATGTGGTGCTTGATTCTCTGTTCCTGTGTCAGTTTGCTGAGAATGATGGTTTCCAGGTTCATCCATGTCCCTACAGAGGACACAAACTCTTCGTTTTTTATGGCTGCATAGTATTCCATGGTGTGTATGTGCCACATTTTCCCTGTCCAGTCTATCATCGATGGGCATTTAGGTTGGTTCCAAGTCTTTGCTATTGTAAACAGTGCTGCAGTGAGCATACGTGTGCATATGTCTTTATAACAGAACAATTTATAATCCTTTGGATATATACCCAGTAATGAGATTGCTGGGTCAAATGGAATTTCTATTTCTAGGTCCTTGAGGAATCGCCACACTGTCTTCCACAATGGTTGAACTAATTTACACTCCCACCAACAGTGTAAAAGTGTTTCTATTTCTCCACATCCTCTCCAGCATCTGTTGTTTTCAGATTTTTTAAATTATCTCCATTCTAACTGGCGTGAGATGGTATCTCAATGTAGTTTTGATTTGCATTTCTCTAATGACCAGTGATGATGAGCATTTTTTCATATGTTTGTTGGCGTCATATACGCCTTCTTTTGAAAAGTTTCTGTTTACATCCTTTGCCCACTTTTGAGTGAGTTTGTTTGTTTTTTTCTTGTAAATCTGTTTCAGTTCTTTGTAGATTTTGGATATAAGTCCTTTGTCAGATGGGTAGATTGCAAAAATTTTTTCCCATTCTGTTGGTTGCCGATTCACTCTAATGATTGTTTCTTTTGCTGTACAGAAGCTCTGGAGTTTAATTAGATCCCATTTGTTGATTTTGGCTTTTGTTGCCAATGCTTTTGGTGCTTTGGTCATGAAGTCCTTGCCTATGCCTATGTCCTGAATGGTTTTGCCTAGGTTTTCTTCTAGGGTTTTTATGATGTTAGATCTTATGTTTAAGTCTTTAATCCCTCTGGTGTTAACTTTAGTGTAAGGATTCAGGAAGGGGTTCAGTTTCTGCTTTCTGCACGTGGCTAGCCAGTTTTCCCAAGACCATTTATTAAACAGGGAATCCTTTACCTGTTGCTTGTTTTTGTCAGGTTTGTCAAAGATCCGATGGTTGTAGATGTGTGGTGTTGCCTCTGAGGCCTCTGTTCTGTTCCATTGGTGTATATCTCTGTTTTGGTACCAGTACCATGCTGTTTTGATTACTGTAGCCTTGTAGTATAGTTTGATGTCCGGTAGTGTGATGCCTCCCGCTTTGTTCTTTTTGCTTAAGATTGACTTGGCTATGCAGGCTCTCTTTTGGTTCCATATGAAGTTTAAGGTGGTTTTTTCCAGTTCTGTGAAGAAAGTCATTGGTATCTTGATGGGGATAGCGTTGAATCTATAAATTACTTTGGGCAGTATGGTCATTTTCACGATATTGATTCTTCCTAACCATGAGCATGGAATGTTTCTCCATCTGTTTGGGTCCTCTCTTATTTAGTTGAGCAGTGGTTTGTAGTTCTCCTTGAAGAGGTCCTTTGCATCCTTTGTTTAGTTGTATTCCTAGGTATTTTATTCTCTTTGTAGCAATTGTGAATGGCAGTTTGTTCTTGATTTGGCTCTCTTTAAGTCTGTTATTGGTGTATAGGAATGCTTGTGATTTTTGCACATTGATTTTGTATCCTGAGACTGTGCTGAAGTTGCTTATCAGTTTATGAGATTTGGGGCTGAGAAGATAGGGTCTTCTAAATGTATAGTCATGTCATCTGCAAATAGAGACAATTTAACTTCCTCCTTTCCTAAGTGAATACCCTTTATGTCTCTTTCTTGCCTGATTGCTCTGGCTAGAAATTCCAATATTATATTGGAGTGGTGAGAGAGGGCATCCTTGTCTAGTGCCAGATTTCAGAGGGAATGTTTCCAGTTTTTGCCCATTCAGTGTGATATTCGCTGTTGGTGTGTCATTTGTAGCTTTATTTATTTTGAGATCTGTTCCGTCGATACCTAGTTTATTGAGAAGTTTTTAGTATAAAGGCTGTTGAATTTTGTCAAAGGCCTTCACTGCATCTATTGAGATAATCATGTGGTTTTTGTCTTTGGTTCTGTTTATATGGTGAGGTATGCTTATAGACTTGCGTATATTGAACCAGCCTTGTATTTTTGAGATGAAACCTACTTGATCGTGATGGATAAGCTTTTTGATGTGCTGCTGCAATTGGTTTGCCAGTATTTTATTGAAAACTTTTGCATCTATGTTTGTCATGGATATTGGCCTTAAGTTTTCTTTTCTTGTTGAGTCTCTGCCGGGTTTTGGTATCAGGATGATGTTGGTCTCATAAAAAGATTTGGGGAGGATTCCCTCTTTTTGGATTGTTTGGAATAGTTTCAGAAGGAGTGGTACCAGCTCCTCTTTGTATGCCTGGTAGAATTCGGCTGTGAACCCATCTGGACCTGGGCATTTTTTGGTTGGTGAGCTATTGATTGCTGCCTCAACTTCAGCCCTTGTTATTGGTCTATTCAGGGTTTCAACTTCTTCCTCGTTTAGGCTTGGGAGGGTGTAAGTGTCCAGTAATTTATCCATTTCTTCCAGATTTACTGATTTATGTGCATAGAGTTGTTTGTAGTAATCTCTGATGGTGGTTTGTATTTCTGTGGAATCTGTGGTGATATCCCCTTTATTTTTTTTATTGCATCTATTTGATTATTCTCTCTTTTCATTTTTATTAATCTGGCTAGTGGTCTGTCTATTTTGTTGATCTTTTCAAAAAACCAGCTCCTGGATTTATTGATTTTTTGAAGGGTTTTTTTATGTCTCTATCTGCTTCAGTTCTTCTCTGATCTTAGTTATTTCTTGTCTTCTGCTAGTTTTGAGTTTTTTTGATCTTGACCCTCTAGCTCTTTCAATTTTGATGATAGAGTGTCAATTTTAGATCTTTCCTTGCTTCTCATGTGGGCATTTATTGCTATAAATTTTCCTCTAGACACTGCTTTAAATGTGTCCCAGAGATTCTGGTACATTGTGTCTTTGTTCTCGTTGGTTTTGAAGAACATCTTTATTTCTGCCTTCATTTCATTGTTTAACCAGTCAACATTCAAGAGCCAGTTGTTCAGTTTCCATGAAGTTGTGCAGTTCTGAGTTAGTTTCTGAATTCTGAGTTCTAATTTGATTGTACTGTGGTCTGAGAGACTGTTTGTTATGATTTCTGTTATTTTGCATTTGCTGAGGAGTGATTTACTTCCAATTATGTGGTCAATTTTAGAGTAGGTGTGATGTAGTGCTGAGAAGAATGTATATTCTCTGGATTTGGGGTGGAGAGTTCTGTAAATGTCTACTAGGTTTGCTTGGTCCAGAGCTGAGTTCAAGTCCTGGATATCCTTGTTAATTTTCTGTCTCATTGATTTGTCTAATATTGACAGTGGAATTTTTAAATCTCCTGCTATTATTGTGTGGGAGTCTAAGTCTCTTTGTAGGTTATTAAGAACCTTCTTTATGTATCTGAGTGCTCCTGTATTGGGCAGGTATATATTAGGATCATTAGCTCTTCCTGTTGCATTGAACCTTTTACCATTATGTAATGCCCTTCTTTGTCTCTTTTGATCTTTGTTGGTTTAAAGTCTATTTTATCAGAGAGTAGGATTGCAACTCCTGCTTTTTTTATGCTCTCCATTTGCTTGGTAGATCTTCCTCCATCCCTTTATTTTGAGCCTATGTGTACCCTTGCATGTGAGGTGGGTTTCCTGGATACAGCACACCAATGGGTTTTGGCTTTTTATCCAATTTGTCTGTCTGTGTCTTTTGATTGGGGTGTTTAGCCCATTTATGTTTAGGTTTAATATTGTTATGTGTGAATTTGATCTTGCCATTTTGATGCTAGCTGACTGTTTTGCCCATTAGTTGATGCAGTTTCTTCATTGTGTCGATCCTCTTTACCATTTGGTACATTTTTGAAGTGGCCGGTACTGGTTGTTCCTTTCTCTGTTTAGTGCTTCTTTCAGGAGTTCACGTAAAGCAGGCCTGGTGTTGAAATCTCTGGGCAATTGCTTGTTGATAAAGGATTTTCTTTCTCCTTCATTTATGAAGCTTAGTTTGGCTGGATATGAAATTCTAGGTTGAAAATTTTTTCTTTAAGGATGTTGAATATTGGCCTCCACTCTCTTTTGGCTTGTAAGGTTTCTGCTGAGAGATCTGCTGTGAGTCTGATGGGCTTCCCTTTGTGGGTAACACGACTTTTCTCTCTGGCTGTCCTTAGCATTTTTTCCTTCATTTCAACCCTGATGAATCTGATGATTATGTGTCTTTGGGTTGCTCTTCTTGAGGAATATCTTTGTTGTGTTCTTTGTATTTCCTGAACTTGAATATTGGCCTACCTTGCTAGGTTGAGGAAGTTCTTCTGGAAAATATCCTGAAGAGTGTTTTCCAGCTTGGATTCATTCTCTCCATTACATTCAGGTACACCAATCAAATATAGATTAGGTCTTTTCACATAATTCCATATTTCTTGGAGACTTTGTTCATTTCTTTTTACTCTTTTTTCTCTAATCTTTCCTTCTCATTTTATTTCATTGAGTTGATTTTCAGTCTCTGATATCCTTTCTTCTGCTTGGTCAATTTGGCAATTGAAACTTGTGTATGTTTCTTGATGTCCTCGTGTTGTGTTTTTCAGCTCCATCAATTCATTTATATTCCTCTCTAAGCTGTTTATTATCTTTAGCATTTTGTCAAACCTTTTTTCAAGGTTCTTAGTTTCTTTACATTGGATTAGAACATGATCTTTTAGCTCAGAGAAGTTTGTTATTACCCACCTTCTGAAGCCTGTTTCTCTCAATTCATCAGACTCATTCTCCATCCAGCCTTGTTCCCTTGCTGGTGAGGAGTTGTGATCCCTTGGAGGAGGACAGGTGGTCTGATTTTGGGTATTTTCATTCTTTTTGCACTGGTTTCTTCCCATCTTTGTGGATTTATCTACCTGTGGTCTTTGTAGTTGGTGATGTTTAGATGGGATCTCTGAGTGGACGTTCTTTTTATTGCTGATGAAGTTATTTCTGTTTCTTAGTTTTCCTTCTAACAGTCAGGCCCCCCTGCTGTAGGACTGCTGGAGGTCCACTCCAGACCCTGCTTGCCTGGGGATCACCTGCAGTGGCTGCAGAACAGTAAGGGGTGCTGCCAGTTTCTTCTTTTATCTTTTTCCCAGAAGGACACCTTCCAGATGTCAGCCTGAGGTCTCCTTTATGGGGTATCTCTTTGGTTATATGGGGGTCGGAGAGCTGCTTGAGGAGACAGTCTGTCCCTTATAGGAGCTCAGGTGCTGAGCTGTGAGTTCCATTGTTCTGTTCAGAGCTGCTGGGCAGGTACGTTTAAGTCTGATGCAGCCAAATTCATGACTGCCTTTTTCCCAGGTGCCCTGTCCCAGGAAGGTAGGGCTTTATTTATAAGTTCCTGTCATTCTGCTGCCTTTTTTCAGAGATGCCCTGCCCAGCGAGGAGGTAGCCTAGTCACAGTCTGCCAGGAGACACGTTGCTGAGCTGTTGTGGGCTCTGCCCAGATGCTGTGTGAACTTCCTTGCTGTTTTTTTTTTTAATAGAGGTATAGTTAGAACAGCCTCAGTAATGGCGGGTATGCCTCAGTAATGATGGATTACCTCAGTAATGGTGGACTGCCTCAGTAGTGGTGGACTGCCTCAGTAATGGCAGATGCCCTTCCCTCTACAGAGCTACAGAGCTGGATAGTCCTGGGTCCAGCTGTGCTCGCTGTGAAACTCTCAATCAAGAGTGTTTCAGATTGCTGGTCTTTGTCGGGGTAGGACCAGCTGAGCCAGATCACCTGGCTCCCTGTTTCAGCCCCCTTGTTCAGTTGAACGGGTGACTCTGTCTCTCAGGTGTTTCAGTCGCCAGTTGAAAGCACCTGGATTTGTGTGAGTTTTTGTGCAGAGATATGCTGTGCTGGCTGAAACAGCAGTGCTGGAAACTGTGGCACTTTTCCATCTGGGAATCTCCTGGTCTGAGGGAAGTAAAAATTCATTTGGAAATGGGGTGATCACTCACCCTCTGTGTTTTTGCTGGAAACTGCAATCCAGAGCTGTTCCTATTCAGCCATCTTGGATCCTCCTCCATAGTTTTTAATTTTATTAATTATTGTTTTAATTTTTTTCCATTCATAAGGTTGTCAGTTATGGGCAAAACTTTAATTACATTTCTGTATATTTTTCCTTGTATTGCTAAAACATTTTAATTAATATATTTTCTGTACTATTTGCCATATATTGTTTTCATGTATTTGCCTTACTATTTATCATATTTCTACAATTATATCCTGATTCTATCTTCTGTAAGACTTTTGGTCCTTTTTTTATTGTTATTGTTGCGAGTTCTGCTTTCCTCTTATTCAAGACCAATTTAGTTTCACATCAACTCTTGTTTGTAGCTTTTGCTTTATCAGAATATTGTTGGATTTGGTTTTTTAGCCTCTGTGAAATCTTGGGACTTATTAGTGTTAGAATTTATACATTTATGGTTATAATCATTATGTGTTGCCTAACATGTGACACTTTGCAGTAAGTGAAATCCAAGTGTATGAAAGAAAAAGTGTAATTTATGAGGCAGATGCTAGTCTGTGGAATCTTCCAAACATGACTAGAAAAATAGGGCCTCACTGATGTCTAAGAAAAATTAAATTTAAATTATAATAAAGTATATATATATATATTTTTCACATTTCAACAGTAGTTTATTATTAATTGCCTTTTGAGAAGAATTGAAGAAAACAATAATTGACCGTGGATGGCAAAATACTTAGAAAAGCCATGATTAAAGACGCAACTGACAAAAAAAAAATTGGGTTGTTTTTCTGGCCTACACCATACATCATAATTATAATTATTCCTGACAACATGTACCAAAACATATCAGAATTTTAGATATTTAGTATAATTTAAAAACATGTATTAATAACACATTTATACAAACATAACTCAAAGAAAGTTAAGCACCATTTCTTATTTGACAATGCTTCCCACATGATTTTAACAAACCAAATAAGCCTAATAGGTCTGCTTTGGACTTCTAAGGGTTATTTTTGGAATGTGAAATTTGAACTTGGGAAGTTATTAAATAGCAAACTTTTATAATACTTGATACTAAAATATGAAAAAGTTTTTTTTTTAATTGCATTTTAGGTTTTGGGGTACATGTGAAAAACACGCAAGATTGTTGCATAGGTTCATATGTGGCAGTGTGATTTGCTGCCTTCCTCCCCTTCACCTATATGTGGCATTTCTCCCCATGCTATCTCTCCCCAACTCCCCACCCCCCACTGTCCCTCCCCTATTTCCCCCCAACAGACCCCAGTGTATAGTGCTCCCCTCCCTGTGTCCATGTGTTCTCATTGTTCAAAACCCATCTATGAGTGAGAACATGTGATGTTTGATTTTCTGTTCTTGTGTCAGTTTGCTGAGAATGATGGTTTCCAGGTTCATCCATGTCCCTACAAAGGATGCGAACTCATCATTTTTGATGGCTGTGTAATATTCTATGGTGTATATGTGCCACATTTTCTCTGTCCAGTCTATCATCGATGGGCATTTGGGTTGGTTCTAGGTCTTTGCTATTGTAAACTGTGCTGCAATGAACATTCGTGTGCATGTATCCTTATAGTAGAATGATTTATAATTCTTTGGATATGTACCCAGTAATGGGATTGCTGGGTCAAATGGAATTTCTATTTCTAGGTCCTTGAGGAATCGCCACACTGTCTTCCACAATGGTTGAACTAATTTACACTCCCACCAACAGTGTAAAAGTGTTCCTATTTCTCCACATCCTCTCCAGCATCTGTTGTCTCCAGATTTTTTAATGATCGCCATTCTAACTGGCATGAGATGGTATCTCAATGCAGTTTTGATTTGCGTTTCTCTAATGACCAGTGATGATGAGCATTTTTTCATATGTTTGTTGGCCTCATGTATGTTTTCTTTTGTAAAGTAGCTGTTCATATCTTTCGCCCACTTTTGAATGGGCTTGTTTGTTTTTTCTTGTAAATCTGTTTTAGTTCATTGTAAATTCTGGATATCAGCCCTTTGTCAGATGGATAAGCTGCAAAAATTTTTTCCCATCCTGTTGGTTGCCGATTCACTCTAATGACTGTTTCTTTTGCTGTGCAGAAGCTGTGGAGTTTGATTAGGTCAGATTTGTCTATTTTGGCTTTTATTGTCAATGCTTTTGGTGTTTTGGTCATTCTAGCCAGAGCAATCAGGCAAGAAAAAGAAATAAAGGGTATTCAGATAGGAAAAGAGGAAGTCAAATTGTCTCTATTTGCAGATGACATGATTGTATATCTAGAAGACCCCATTGTCTCAGCCCAAAATCTCCTGAAACTGATAAGCAACTTCAGCAAAGTCTCAGGATACAAAATCAATGTGCAAAAATCACAAGCTTTCCTATATACCAATAACAGACTTAAAGAGAGCCAAATCAAGAATGAACTGTCATTCACAATAGCTACAAAGAGAATAAAATACCTAGGAATACAACTAACGAGGAAAGTAAAGGACCTCTTCAAGGAGAACTACAAACCACTGTTCAATGAAATAAGAGAGGACACAAACAGATGGAGAAACATTCCATGTTCATGGTTAGGAAGAATCAATATCGTGAAAATGGTCATACTGCCCAAAGTAATTTACAGATTCAACGCTATCCCCATCAAGCTACCAATGACCTTCTTCACAGAACTGGAAAAAAACCACCTTAAACTTCATATGGAACCAAAAGAGAGCCTGCATAGCCAAGTCAATCCTAAGCAAAAAGAACAAGGTGGGAGGCATCACACTACCGGACATCAAACTATACTACAAGGCTACAGTAATCAAAACAGCATCGTACTGGTACCAAAACAGAGATATAGACCAATGGAACAGAACAGAGGCCTCGGAGGCAACACAACATATCTACAACCATCCAATTTTTGACAAACCTGACAAAAACAAGCAATGGGGAAAGGATTCCCTGTTTAATAAGTGGTGTTGGGAAAACTGGCTAGTCATATGCAGAAAGCAGAAACTGGACCCCTTCCTGACACCTTACACTAAAATTGACTCCAGATGGATTAAAGACTTAAACATAAGACCTAACACCATAAAAACTCTAGAAGAAAACCTCAGCAAAACCATTCAGGACATAGGCATAGGCAAAATAAAGTATATTTTTATAAGTATGTATGGCATACTTTTAATAAAGCAATAAAGTAGTATTCATTAAAAATATCATATATTTTTCTGCTTTGATGGGAATTGCTAAAAAATTATGCAAAATATATTAGGATTCCTGGGTTGTAGGGCAAAAATCTGTAGCTATACTACAAATAGTGAATATTTCAAATAGTGAATATTTCAGTATATGAAGGTTCATGATTTATGCATCATAACTATCACTAATAAAATAACAATTGTTTTGTCAACCATGCTGGAGGAAAAACTGAATAATCTTTCTCTTCTCTCTGTAGAAAATGATAGTTAAAAAAATTGCTATGCCAGAAGAATTCTATATCTACCAAATAAATTGAATTCATAGTTAACCATCTCCAACAAAGAAAGCTTCAAATCTCAATAGCTTCAACAGAAAATTTTACCAAACATTTTATAGAAGAAGTATCAATCATACATAACCACTTCTAGAAAACGTAAGAGAACCAATTCATTTTATGAGGCCAGTTTTATCCTGGTTATAAAACCTTACAAAGACATTATAAGAAAAACACAACTACAG
Organism: Aotus nancymaae; assembly: GCF_030222135.1. Taxonomy (NCBI): domain Eukaryota; kingdom Metazoa; phylum Chordata; class Mammalia; order Primates; family Aotidae; genus Aotus; species Aotus nancymaae. Next base: position 852,615 of record NW_026988447.1, on the reverse strand, counting down.
ACCAGTATCTTTCATAATTACAGAAACAAAAATCTTTAGCAAAGTATTAGTGAATCAAATCCAACAGTATAAAATAATGTAATACAGTATGACCAATGGGTTTATATTGAGATACAGGATTGGTTAAATATTTAAAAAATCCATCAATTAGCCTGGACAGGGAAAATATGACACATATACACCATGGAATACTATGCAGCCATCAAAAATGATGAGTTCGTGTCCTTTGTATGGACATGGATGAACATGGAAACCATCATTCTCAGCAAACTGACACAAGAACAGAAAATCAAACACCACATGTTCTCACTCATAGGCAGGTGTTGAACGATGAGAACACATGGACACAGGGAGGGGAGCATAACACACTGGGGTCTGTAGGGGGGAAATAGGGGAGGGACAGCAGGCGGTGGGGACTTGGGGAGAGAGAGCATGGGGAGAAATGCCAGATATAGGTGATGGGGAGGAAGGCAGCAAATCACACTGCCATGTGTGCACCTATGCAACAATCTTGCATGTTCTTCACATGTACCCCAAAACCTGAAATGCAATAAAAATAAATAAATAACATAAATTTTAAAAATCTATCAATAAAATTTATTTCAAAAAAAGAAAAAAATTTAAGGTCATTTTTTAAATGCTGGAAAATATTTGACAAAATTTAACAACTATTCATGAGAAGCTTCTCAGCAAACTAGAAATAGAAACTTTATCTGATAAAGGGCATTTACAAAAAACCTACAACTAATAGCATACTTACAGGTGAGAGACTGATTTCTTTCTTACTAAGATTGAGAACAAGGTAAAGACTCACTATTCCTATTTAATATTGTAGTGAAAGTCCTAGGCAGTGCAACAATGTAAGAAAAAGAAATAGCATACAAATTGGAAAGGGAGAAATAGCATCATCTCTATTTATATATATTATGTAATGATCTATGTAATTCTAAGAAATCTACAAAAAATAAATAAATAGAACTCCTGTAAGTAATAAGTGAGTTTAGGAAGGTTGCAGGATGCATGTCAACATACAAAAATAATTTATGGTCTAATATAACGGCAATCAATAATTAAAACTTGAAATAAAAAATACCATTTACAATAACACCAAAAATACTTAGGTATAAATTTATCAAAATATCTACAGATTCTATATGCTCTAGGCTGGGGCAGAGTGCATCTGTCAGTGTCTAAGTGAACACACATCACTTAATGGTATGTTGATCATGAAACAAAGATCTATCATGATAAACCGAAAATTGAAATAAACTGTGAATATGTAACAGGCTGGTTACAGAAATTTAAGAAAAAAACACAGCATTAAGTTTTTAAAAATTTGTGGTGATAAAGGCTCTGTTGATCCTGAAGCAATGGAGAAATTCATCGAGTTCCCTAAGATCATCACTGATGAAAATATGGCGCCAGAACAAGCCTATAATGCTGATAAGACATTACTATTTTGGTGTTATCACTCCAGAAAAACACTGACTACAGCTATGAGACAGCTCCTACAAGCATTAAGGATTCCAAGGACAGACTAACTCTGCTGGGATGTGCTAATACAGCAGGCATGCGTAAGTGTAAACTTGCTGTGATAGGCAAAAGTTTGCATCCTCGCTGTTTCCACGGAGTGAATTTTTTACCGGTTCATTATTATGCTAACAAAAAGATATAGCTCACCAGAATGATCTTTTTTGATTGGTTTCATAAACATTTTGTACCAGTGGTGCATGTTCCCTGCAGGGAAGCTGGATTGGATGTCAACTGCAAGATTCTGTTAATCCTTGACAACTGTTCTGCTCATCCTCCAACTGAAACGTCATAATAATGTTTATGCCATGTACTTTTCCCCAAGTGTGACTTCATTAATTCAGCCATGTGACCGGAGTATTCTTAGAACAATAAAGGTAAATATAAAACACTTTCTCGAGCAGCATGGTAGCAGCAGTGAACAGAGGCCTGGGTGTGTAAGGTCTTCAAAAGAAGTTCAGCATGAAGAATACCACACGTGCTGTTGCCAACGCTTGGCACAGAGTAATTGTAACTGTGTTCAGAGATGAGGAGGCGCAAAGTAGGGACTTTGAAGAATTCCTTACGTCAAGTGAGAAAAAAATGTCTGAACTCTTTACATGTGCAAAAAATATCCCTTCAAAGTCTGTCAGTAAACTGGAAGAAGTGGATATCAAATAAGTTTTTGACATTGATAATGAGGCTCTAGCTATTCATTCATTGACAGATGGAGAAGTAGCCTAAATGGCTCTGAATCAAAGTTGTCATATTAATGAAGGCAAAGAAGATGTTGTTAACATTGCAGAAAAAGTCCCTACATATGACATGGTGAAATTGTGTGATGGGCTTATTGAAGGACTAGAGCAGCATGCATGTATAACGGAGATCATGTCAGTTTATAAAATCAAAGAGAGACTTCTAGGGCAAAAACTCTTGTTAATGAGACAGAAGATTCTGGAGGAAATGTTTTAAAAAGTCATCCAGCAGAATACTTCCTCACTTCTAGAGGACTCTCTTCCTGGTTTCTGATTCTGATATTTCTTCTCACCTAAAAAAGTAAAATACAGTGTACAGTCATCTTGTAATCAAAATACAGCATTGTAGGTGGAGACTGGAAGCCCGCCCTTGTTTGTTTTTGCATCATATATTTTATTATTCTCATTGATTAATAGCTGACAGGCATACTGTGCTGTCAAGTTACCCTGAACACATTATTTTTTTCTCTGTATTAATGGTATGCAAATTTTTTTAACTGTTAAGTGGTTATGTGTGAATATGTGTAAGAAAGTGCTTGCTTATCAGTAGAATATAAAAATTCAGATTCAGGAATGATGATGATGCCAAACTGTAACCACAGATTGTCCACATGGGTGGCTGAGATAGAGACATTTTTGCTTTCTGATAGTTTGATGTACACAAACTGTTTCAGGCATAATATTATTTTAAAGTATTATATAAAATTATCTTCAGGATATATGTATAAGGTATGTATAAAACATAAAATGAACTTAGCATTTAGACTTTGGCCCCGTCCCCAAGATATCTCATTATCTACATGTAAATATTTCAAAATCTGAAAAAATTTCAAAATCGGAAACACTTCTGATCCCAAGCATTTTGCGTAAGGAATACCCACCCTGTGGAGAAAATAAGACATTATGTACTTTATTTGGCTCTTCCTCTTTTTATTTATTTATTTTATCCCTGACTCTGCTTCTTATATGTATAAATGAAATTTAATATTCTGCAGCTGTTCTTTTATGACTTCATTTAGCAAAAAACCTTTGATCATTATATTTATTAACAGTGATATTTGCCTCTTGATGTCTATTTTCTTATCTCTGCAAAGGCTCAATATCAATTGAACGATCATTAAACATCTCTTCAATAGTACTATCTTCACATATGTTTTCTTTTCTTAAATTCAATTGTTAATTTTCTTGAGTGAATATTAAAAATTTTTGTACATAATATATTTCAAAGCTTTGTGAAACTTAAGAATGTCTTTCTGTTGTGCAAACAGATGTATAATAAACTTGTTCAGGTTCAGTCAATATGAAAAATATATTATTCACAGACACTTCTGAAACTGTCATTCACTGGTTTCTGGTATTATTTGTATACATTCTTTAGTTTTGTCTGCACAAATGTAATATAATTTTGCCACTTAGAAACTTGGATAATTTTAGTTTTTCTTTAAATTCTCTTTTTTAATAACGTGCTTGACGTCAATGCTCTTATTACTCAATGCTATTATATTCTCTTCAAGTTCTGGTTTTATCCTGTTTATTTAAATTTTGGGGGAATTCCTACTATTGGCAATGCAACTATGCTATTCTGTCTCAAAGTGCATTATTTTAATCAAATTAATTATTTATGTATTTGGTTATTTTTCTTGAAATTTCCTTATCTTTTATTTATTTGATTTCCCTTTTGGTTGGCTGTCTTAGCAATCTTGTCTAATGCAATCTTGTCTATCTATCTTAAATTTAGTTTTATTTCATCATATACTTGTATATGCCAAGTCTTTTTTCATCTAGGATTTCTTATTATTTTTATATAGTTTTTTTGCTGAAGAGTATTTTTACAGATTCATGATTAGTTTCATTCAAGGATGTATATTTGAATATAATTTGTTGATCCATTAATGTCAATTAATATCTTCTCATTTAAATTATGTTACATTAATTTAAGGAAGAAAACTCTTGTTCCTGCTACTCAGGCTACCATCATTGCTGAAGCAAGCAATGCTGAAGCTGGAAAATCTTGTATATTAAATATTATTGATTTTTCTTATTAGCTTAAGGTTATGTTTATGAATATTAATTATAATTCTGAGCCATAAAATAGTGAAAGTTTCAAGGCTCGTCAAACTGTTGAAACTTGGTGAGTGGCTAAAGGCAAGAAAGCTTTGTGAATGGTGCTTCTGCTTGTCATTTGTCTGCTCTACTCTGTGTCTTACTGTCAATATGCCTATGATTAAAGTATCCTCTTTTCTTCCAAGTCTATCCCTTCTGATATTGTGTGTCTTATCTGTTATGAACTAGGAACAAGTTAGTCAAATGTATTACAATAATGCCTAAAATATGAGTATGTGGGTTCTGCAAAGAACTTGAAGGCCTGCTCTAAAAAGGGTATACATCACTTTCAGCAAATTGATATTGTGGTACTTGATGCTTTTGTTCAGGGAACTTTTTGGTTATTTACCTGTTCTTTGCTGTGTCTTAGGTGATTGCTATATCCAGATAAAAGTAGTGTTACTGTAATATTTTCCAAATGTATCCTCTTAGGCCTATAAGTGACTACTCTGTTGATTTCCCTGCATAAAAAGAAGAATCTATGGTGTACAAGCTGAACTTTCCTTCTTACCTCTCTAAAGCTGAAGAATAATGAATACTGCATTTAATGCTAATTCATTCTGACAGTCTTGGTGAAATCTTGAAGATGAAGGTTTCTCAGGGAGCAAGGGTTCCGAGCCCCATGAAACATGCTGGGCCGTCTAGAAGTTACATGATGTCTCAAAACGGCTCAATTAACTGTTCACAAAAAATACGGTTTATCTCCTGGATAAAAATCATGAGTCTCACATTTAAACTTGAAAAAATTTTCTGTAAGGATGAAAAAAAAGAAAAGCTATCATAAGATAGTTTTATATGGAAAAAGAAAATAGTGAAACTCAAGGTCACTTAGAAAAGATTCCAGTGCCAATGCAAAGAATGTCACAGACGGTTTCTCCAAAGGGAGTTCCTTCCTATGGAGACATTTTTTTCCTGGGCTATGTTTAGCATATTAAAAAACTTCTAGTTGAATAAAAAGCTGCAGCTGTTCCAGTAACTACTAGTTAATGAGGTCATTAAGGATCAGTGATGTGGTTTGTCTAAGACAAAATGAAAAGAAAAATAGTCGTGAATAAGGAAAAACAGAGAATGGTTGCATATTGCATAACTTATCAGTTTAACCGATTTTATCTACTGTCGTTAACAGAAAAAATTTGAAGGCACAAAAGGCAGATTAAGGAAAAAGGGTGACAAGATCCTGAGTCAAGAGTTTGGGATGGTGAAAAAACCCAAATAAAGGTGAGAGCATGGCCTGACAGGGCTTGGCAAGGGACCCATGTGTAGAAATCAAAGAAGATGAAAACATTTCAACTGTATGTATTAATGTACCGTTAGCAAGTTATTTAGTATGATATTTTAATGGGTATTGGAGTCAGGCAAAACTGTATTTGTATCACAGCTCTACAACTTACAATTTTGTTATGCTAGCAGCATTGGGAGGTTTAAAATTGAGACTTTTTGTGTATCAGTCATTTTTTTTTAACCAGTATGTCATGAAAATTCAGCCACGAGTGCCTGAAACATCAAGGAAATTCTTAACATAACAAGAATATTGGACATAGGGTCTTTCCAGGGTTGATTAGTTGAGTGGCTTCACAGAGTCATCAAATCCTCTGCTTCTTCCATCTCTCTCCTCTGCCATTCTCATTGTTTTGGCTTTTTTTTTTCCCTTCAGAAACTGACTGGCATCGAGAGGTTACTGCAGATCTGAGACACATGAAGGTGAAAATGTTCTGAAAAAGGAGTGATTCTTACTAAGCTCCTATTATCAGTGAGAAAAACCTTCCCCAGAATCCCCACAACAGATGTCCCCACTGATCTCATTGTCCAGGATGGTGTCAAATGCCAGTCTCTGGCAAGGGGAATGAGATTGTCCCAGTGAGTTGGAACTAGTCATGATACTGTCCTTATGCCTGGAGCAGAGTCCAGCACCAGAAGGTATGTGGTGAGCCAATACTCAAACACATTCTGTTTCTATGGTAGAAGATGGTTTCTCAGATAGGCAACATTCTATTGGTGTGTGATACCCTACTCAAGTGCCTGACATAATCAGCATAGATAATTAATAGATATTACAACTTTAGAAAACATATGTTTAATCAATGTTTGATATATTATTTAAAAAATTCAAATTTGCTATGAACAATAAGATAACCAGAAAAATAAAATTTAGTGATATGATCTGAACATTTTCATCCCCCCTCAAAATTCATGTGTTGAAATCCTAACCCTAAGGTGATGGTATTAGAAGGTAGGGTCTTTGGGAGGCGATTAGGTCATCATGGGTGATTAGGACAGAGCCCTCATGAATGGGAATATAAAGGAGGCCTGAGGGAGCTCAATCACCCCATGTGCCCTGTGACGCTATAGTGAGGAGATGACCTTCTATGGACTAGGAAGAGGTCTCTCACTAGAGGCTGAATCTGCTGGTGACTCGATCTTAGACTTCCCATCATGTAGAACTGTGGGAAATAAATTTCTGTTTTTCATAGGCCTCCTAATCTATGGCATTCAGTTATAGCAGCTCAAATGGACTAAAATACTCAGTAATGACTGTAAGTAAAAACAGTCTCTGAGACGCTGCTAGACATAGATTAAATGAGTGGAATGAGTAAAGAGAGCATATGTGTTGAACATAGGTACCAAGAAGGGAAGAACCGAATAAAGTCACTGAATATTTATGCTTTGCAGGTTATATCACTTTGTGTACCTTTTGGTGGCACCCACTCTGGCCCCATATATACTTTCCTGAAACAAATGGATCAAAGTTATTGCTGCTCAGCTAGTTATTGGTGAGTTTGAGCTATGACAAATATTTTTAGTCTTGTGTCTTTTGAATACAAAAAAAGTGTTTACTCCAAGGGCCTCTTATCTGCTAAGCCAACTTGTTCAATCTCAACTACGGCCTTTATAATCACACTGGCTACTGCACTGAGGTTGCGGGGAGGCAAGGGGACAGGGAGAGAATTCAATAAGCTGTGTGATTTGAGTGTCTTAATTTGTTCAGTGAATGTTTCTGGAATAGTTCGTCTAGTAGTAATAAATTAAGAGGCTACAATAACATTGTGTCAATTTTCTATTGAGACAACAGGTTTACATAGTGAATAAAAAAGAGATGGAAGGAACATCAGAGAGTACCTACTTCAATTCTAGTATTTTACACCATAGGAACATATAACCATAGAGGGATTTAAAAATTTGTGACTAATCATGTCTGAAGCGTGTGTAATATAACAGTAATTCTAACACTTTATTTTAAAACTGTTATTAGTTCATTATGAGTACAGAATTAAAGGAGACAAGTTAGAGTTTTAAAAATGTTTTAGTTACAATTCATAATGATGATTCTGTTCCTTCTATAATATATTACTTTCTGATGAGGGTATGCTATCTGATAATTTATTATTTTTTTCTGACATCTTCATATAATGCTTTTACTCCATAAAATCAGAACTATTTGGTCTGTCTTATATTCAAATCGTGAAAACTTTGGGGAAAGAAATCGGATTGGTATATATTTATATTTATTAAGAAGATAAAGATAATGCTTCGTTTCCTTGGGCATAATAACTATAGAAACCACTTACTACGCCTTCATGTCAAATGACCCTGCCTTCTAGGGTCCGATTGTCAAATGTAGATAAAAGCAACAGAAAACTAAGGATCATAAATCCCAGTCACACAAGGGTGGAGCTGTGCACTTTTCTTGAGCTGGTACATTTGTCTACACTTTGTCTGCAGGGCACTGCAATCCCTTGCTGTATGGCTTTTGAACCAATAAGAAGCAGCTAGTAAGTACCCTGGGTTACCAAAGAAAGAGTTATTCTAAAGCATGGGGGAAAAAAGGAGGCATACTGCTGACTTCCTGATTCTCCTCTTTGTTCTTGTTTCATTGATCAGAAAAAAGAAAGAGGGGATGTCAGAAAAAGTTGAAACCTATTCATGATTGTGAAACTCTGTAAGAGCAACCTTCAAAAAGGAAGTAATAGGAATTACAGTTTAGAGATAATATGTAGACATTTAAGTAACTAATAAGAGGTGGAGGATGGGCATGATGAACAGTGCATGACAGCAGGATTCATTTTTAAAGCAGTTTAGGTGAGAAAAGAATGTAATCTTAAGACTTTTGCTGGTTGGAAAGCTGTGCTGTGCAGAATAAGAAGAAAATCGACATGATTCAATTGTTTTTATGGGTTTAGATGCCTAGAGGAGTGGAGACTTGGGGCTACAATTTTGAAGGAGGGGTGAGATGCAATCATTTTGGCTTTACTGTGTTGTCATGCTTAGCATCTGAGATCACTTCTTCTTTTAAATTTTTTTTGTTTTGTTTAGCTTTGCTTTGTTTGCACGTTCAGCAATGCTGGGTGTTATTGCTTCATTTGGCACTAACAGTGACCCTCAACTGTAAACGGAATGTAACACTGCCCTTTTGTGAATCACTTTGGGCTCCCCTTATATTGCAAATGGAGAGTCTTGACTTCTAATAAAACTTAGGAAATCCTTAGCAAGGGCTTTGTTGTCTTATTAAAACTCCAGTAATTAGGGAAATCGGTCAGCCATCATCTCACTTTTGTGTGTGTGTGCTCTCCTACTATGCCAATTTGTCCATTCACCCATGCATTTGACATGTTCACAGGAATTTCTGCCTAGAGCAGTGAGAAAGTTGAAGCATGTATTCTTATTAGACTGATAAAGTTAGACAGGACAAACCACTTAGAAAAATTCATCAGGAAATAATGCTGAGTAAAAAAAGAAATGAGTAATTATTCTATAATCATTCTGTTATTCTCTAGCAGGCTTTCAAGAAAACAACTGACTCGTTAAGTATCAAAGCATTTATTTTTAAATAAATTATTCTCTCCACTCAGTGAAACTTACCCATATGTCAATGTAAAAATGGCCTTCTTCTTAGAGCAAAGGATGATATCCAAGTTGTATTATAATCTGCCTGTTACTGTTACAGTGGCTGTCATGATCATTTTTATTTCTATACTTGTACCTAATATATGGTTTTCAAAGCATTATCAATAACACAAATAGCTAACAACAAGGGAAAAGTTTTAAAATTATGATGCATGCAGTTAAATATTTTCATAGAATGTTAATTGATTGAAAAATGCTTTTTATAAAAATTTTATTAAAAATAAGTTCATAATTCTAAATACAGGATGATGCTAATTATATATACATACATATCTTTCTATTACTATCTTGTTCTAGGTTTTACATATGTTTATTTCTCTCCCTAAGAATACATCTATATAGTCTAGAAAGTTACACAGTTGGCCCTTATATAACACATGAGTCAGGAGCACTGATCCCCAGTACAGTAAAAAATCCACATGTAACTTTCGACTTCTCCAGAAACTTAAACTACTAATAGCCTCCTGTTGACCAGAAGCCTTACCAATGAATTAAACAATTAACACATATTCTGTATGAGATATATACCATGTACTGTATTCTTTCAATAACATAAACTAGAGAAAAGCTTAAAAAGATTATAAGGAAAAGAAAATATATTTACTATTCATTAAGTGGAAGTGGATCGCCCTAAAGGTCTTCATCCTTGCAGTCTTCAAGTTGAGTGGACTGAGTAAGACAAGGAAGAGGAGGCGCTGCTCCTGTTTGTCTCAGGAGTAGCAGAGGCGGACGAGGTGGAAGAGGTGGAAGGGGAGGCAGGAGAGGCCGGAGAGGCAGGCACACTCAGTGCAAGTTCTATTTAAACAACGCCATGTCTAAGTGGACCCAGCAGTTCTAACCTGTGTTGTTCAAGGCTCAACTATATACCAAATGCTGAAAGTAAACAGTAAAACTTTTATTATGTTTTACACTTAAAAAAATTTTTTAATCTATTAATATAACCAATGAACATTTATTTAGTAAAAAAAAAAGTGTTGCTTATAACTAACTTAACTATAATAACTTCTGTACATTTGCTAATATGATGGTTGAAAAGAATGAATCTTAAGAAAGGTGAGTTGAATCCCGATGGCAATCTATTGCTATGTGAGGATTGCTCAGAACTCTGTCTCTGATGTTCGGCAAAAATAGTTTCCTCTGACTTTTTACCAATTACTTGCTCTCAGTTTTAAACCAATACGATATTATCAAAATCGGATTTGGCAAATGAAGAGCTCATTTTTCTGATGATTGATAATAATATGAAGGCTGGTGGTTTTGAGCTTTAGGTAATAGAAATTTGAAAGCGGCCACTCAGGTTCCAATCAAATTCAGACTTATGACAAAATTCTTATGACCCTGCAAAAATTATGGTTAATAATTTGGAGTAAGAAGACCTGGGCCGGATGCAGTGACTCACTCCTATAATCCCAGCACTTTAGGAGGCTGAGGTGTTGGATCATTTGAGATCAGGAGTTTGAGACCAGCCTGGCCAACATGGTGAAACCCTGTCTCTACTAAAAATACAAAAAATTCACCAGGCATGGTGGCACATGCCTGTAATCCCAGCTACTTGGGAGGCTGAGACAGGAGGATCACTTGAACCTGGGAGGCAGAGGTTGCAGTGAGCTGAAATCATACCACTCAACTCCAGCCTGGGTGACAGAGAGACTTTGTCTCAGAAAAAAAAAAAAAGAAGAAGACTTGCATTGAACCTTAAAGCTGACTGGTGTATGTTTCAGGAGCATAAATTGGGACAATGTGATCAAAAGAACACAGATTCCAGCTAGAGAAAGGCACGTTAGGTCCACAATAACTTTTAAGATTGCAAAGGGATCCAGAGGTTAAAACATGTGGAAATTGCTGCTCTAGATAAACTACCTTTATAATAAGCCCACTGCAGCCAGGAGAGAAGCTGTGTATCTGACCCTGACTTTTTTTTCTGATACACCAAAAAGTTGCTTCTGTCAACCAATGATTTGAAAATGTAACCCTTATGTTGGATGATAGTAAGATTCATGAAAATAAATGGCCCTGTGAAATTCATCATTTTATGGATCTAAAGAAGTAGTTTAGATTTAGGAAGGACATTGTAATTTTTATTTATACAGAGTACATTTTTTGAGCTCCCACTAGAGAAATTTCTCTGAAATTTCAGAATCAGAAAATATTGGGTCTCCCCTTGGTAAGTGATTTGTTTTTATAAATACCACAAATCCTACACTTTTTCTCGTTTCTGTCTCTCGGCTTTGTTTTCCATATATTTTGGCATACATTTCCACATGCTGACCTTCTGACTTTTTCTGACTTGGCACTGAAACATTGTCACAATTTCTAGATTTATTTTCCACACACACACATACACACAAATTCTTTGGTGATGAGGTGTACCTGCATATGCAGATGGGTATGTCTGAGGCTTTCATTGGACTTCCAAAGTTGTCCCTGCTTTGATGATCAATACTCTGAGGACTGATTCATTTAGCCAAAGTCACCTGGCTTGTAAAAATAGCTAGGATTAGAACAGATTGTAGCTTTTCTTAAAACAACCATACTTCCTCTTTCTGTAGCTACTTTCAAAGGAAGCATCAAACAAAGCCCCTTAACTCATTAATATGAGAAAGTAGCCTTCTCCATCATGAAAAGTGGCTCAACGGACTTAAAGTTCTCTAAGTTACCAAAACTTGAAGAATGGGAAATGCCAACATTTTGCGGGTTTTACTATGATTGCAACTATTCGGCATTAGGAAAATCCTAAATTTTTTTTTTATTTTATATTTATATAAATAATGACACAATTCTTTTAAAAGTTCCTTAACAATTTTAATTCTCCAGAAACATAGTTGTTAAAAGTAAATTCCTTTTATGAAATCAGTCCTGTTCTGTAACAATTTATGACGTGCTCTCTGGCAGATTGAAATACAGGGTCTAAGACATGCTTCAGCAGCTAAAAATGTAAAGGTGGCAATTTATAGCTTTCTTTTATTTAGAATGAATATTTGCTTAAGGAAGATAACATTTCTTTTCCAATTACGTTCTTCCTTAACATGTACTAACATGCTTACTAAAAAGATTTGTTCCTATACTATAACCTGTTAAGCATATAAATAATTTGTTGTTAACACGTGGGAAAAAGAGAAGGGTGAAATCAAATTAGCAAAGAGAAGGGCAGTGAGCTCACTACAGAAGAAGACCATGTGGTAGCCTTTCTACTACTGCATTAGTAGATGGTCTGATAACTTTCCTACGATGGCAATACATCGAGGTTTTTCCTACAATGGCAGTACATCATGGTTTTTCTTAGGCAACATTCATTGAACAGATAATTTACTTTTAAAAAAATAACGTTTTATTTTTTGATGGAGTTTGGGCCATCTCAAACCTTCACAAGGAATTCATAATTCTTATCACAGAATCCAAATAGCTGAGTTTGAATTCTGTATATGATACAGGATTGGGAGTGGTTTACAAGCCAGAGGCCATGTATTGAGTTTAGCTACCCCCTGATAAATTTGTGTTTGAGGAGTCAGCAAAATATATCAAAGTCTGACACTATTGGGCTATTCTGTAGAAATCTTTCCACTAAGTTTAAAGACCAGCTTCTAGAAGGTCAGTTGGGGTTGACCAGCACACAACATTTTCCGTATTTGCATTACTTTGGCTTTGTCACTTGAATATTGGCATGGAAGCCTGTGCTTTGCGGTTTAAGCATTTTGTTAGTTGCTTATTCCTCAATTTAAGCAGTAATCCTCTTTTGCTGACAGCTCTTTAGTTACTGTAGAAATGACTGTGTTGTCATAAACACAGCTTTAGGACTTCAGGTGGGAGGGGGAGAATCAGAGGGTGTTGAACAAAAAGCTCATGTTTCCACCCAAACACACCCACCTAAGTACTTGCAGAAGGCTCAGGGAAAACAGAAGCAGAATTCTTTTCCCTGTTCCACTTTTCAAAGTTCCTTATGTGGAATCAGATGCTTTTAATACATTTCAAAAGAGTCTTCCATGTAACCTCCAAAAATAAACAAACCACAATTCTGCTCCCCATTTCTCCCTCAATTTAATCATTTGTTCCAATTTTCCTACCTTTGAAATCAGATGATTCAGCTCCTCTTTCTGCCTTGGTAGTTCAGAATAATTCAAATTTCAGAAGCTAATGCTTGATTCTTCTGTTTTCCTTATTTTTATATTGTAATAGTCTTCATCTGTTTTCTATCCCTTAATTTCTTTTCTGATTTGGATCTCTTTTTAAAAATTTTTCATGAGGGCTATTCTCTCTTTTGTCTGTTTTCTCTTTTGTATAATTCTCACTCTCCCTTCATGCGCTGAGGAAATGAACCTTTTCTGCCATGAGTTCACACTCCTTTTTAAATTTTCCTCACCCATGTTCTACTTCCTGCTTTTAAGTTAGTAATAAGATATTATTTGAAGCATGGCTCAGATCTCATATTTTAAAAGAATTTCTCCACCTATACTGGCTTCTAGCAGACTCTACCTCAGCTATGTCCTAACTGCTTCTCTGACAGAACTTTGAGTTGCTTCCTTCCTCTTGTGGCTGGTTTTTATGGTTTTCCAATACAATATTGACAAAAGAGAATGGGCTTTGGGTCCACACCTGTATGGGTTTGAGTCTCAGCTCTGCCACAGCTGCATGATCATGAGCAGATTACTTTGCATCTGGATTTCCTTACCTATAAACTGGCAATAATTTTATAGAAGACTTTAGAAATGATTAAGAGAGTATAGAGCATAGACTGAGAGTCATACTGAGTGCTCAGTGTTATATGCATATTTTTTCAGTCTTCAAAAAATTTGGCATTTTGCTGCTAAAGAGATTACCAGGAGATCAGAGTGGCGTGTAGAACAGTTTCCAAGAGAAAAGTCTTACATAGCATGGTCTGTTCTTCGTCTTTTTTTCACCTATCAGACACACATCCATTTGGGCTTTTTTGTATTAAAATTATGAAATATTCAAACATAAAAGTATAACAAAACAATAAATGTCTATGATCATCCGTGCTTAGCTTGAACAAATCTTAGCATGCTGTCATAATCATATCAGATATTAATGGTTCAGAAATAAACTATTTTAGATTTGGTTAAAACCTTTTGTGTCTCTTCTTTAATATCATTTATCTCTCTTCCTTTATGGAGATGTAACCATGCTGAATTTGCTCTTGATCGTTCTTATTCATATATTTTTACTTTTACTGTACCTGTATATATCTACATAAAACATGACTTTGTTCTGCATTTTTAAACGACATATATGTAATATACTGTATATATTTTACAACTTGCAATTTTTTTTAGCATTTTATTGGATTTATCACATGTGCCATATCATGTTGCTCTGTTTTCTGCATTTCTGTTGCAGCATAGTTTGCCATTGTATGAATGTGTTACAGTAATAGTGCAATTGGAAAACTAAGTGGAGTGGATGATTCTAATCTAACCCAAGGACAAAATCTGATCAACCCCAGTGATGAACTCAGCACAGTGGCTTGCTTCAGTGATACCTTGGGATACCAGGAACAGCTCCACCTGTTCTGCGAAGATGAGGGGCAGCTCATCTGTGGCACTGTGAGACGGCATCGCAGCACAAAAGGCACACCACAGCTCTTGTTGAAGACATATGCCAGGGCTACAAGGAAAAACTCCAGAAAGCTGTGACAAAATTGACGCAACTTGAAGAGGAATGTACGGAGCAGAAGGTGTTCACGGCAATGCACATAACTAAATGGAAAATAAGTACGGAGTTTATTTGGGCCAAGTTTGAGGACTGCAACTCAAGAGCATAGATTCAAATTGCCCAGATTATACACTCCCACTGCGTGAGTTTAGACACCAATAATGGAAATTGCAATTTTATATCTCCTCATGAGAAGATACGCATTCAGAGACAAAAATATGGAATTTGACTTTAAGAATCTCCAGAGTTTACTGCATGAGTAGCAGAAGTCTTATCTCTGGAGACAGGAGAAGGAAGAACAGACTCTTGAGTAGACTGAGGGACCATGGGGCCGGTCTGAGGCTGAACTGAAGAGCCACATCCTGGAACTGGAGGAAAAACATCAGGGCTCAGCCCCAAAATTGCTGCAGAATGTGAATGACACTGTGAGCAGGAGTTGGGCTGTGACGCTGGGAACATCGGAGGTCTTCTCCTTGGAGCTTCACACTATGTGCAGCGTTTCTGAGCTTTACTTTGATGTGAAGAAATGTTAAGGAGCCGTCAAGAGATGGGGTTTTGCCATGTTGCTCAGACTAGTTTCGAACTCTTGGACTCAAGTGTTCTACCTGCCTCAGCCTCCGACAGTGTTGGGATTACAGTCAATGTGACTCTGGATCCAGATACAGCTCATAGTGAATGAATTCTGTCCGAAGATCGGAGACAAGTGACTTGTGGATATCCCCAGGACCATCACGGCGCCCCTTCCAGGAGATTTAGTGCCTTTCCCTGTGTCCTGAGTGGTGAGGGCTTCACCTCTCAGGAAGGCGCTACTTCCAAATGGATGTTGGAGAAGGAACAGGGTGGGATTTAGGAGTTTGTATAGAAACTGTGCAGAGGGGCACTGGCAGGAAGCCAGAGCCTCAATCTGGATCTGGACCCTCAGACTTTGCAACAAGAAAGGCTATGTAGCCCTTATGTCTCCCTTAACTTCCCTTCATCTGTGTGAGTGGATCTTGGTTGTGGGAGAGTTTCTGGACTCTGAGGCTGGAGTTGTATCCTTTTACAACATGAGTTATTGGCTACCACATCTTCACCTTCTCAAAGGCTTCCTTCTCTGACATTCTCTGGCCCTATTTCCAGGTTTATCAATATTCTCCTTTGTTCCTGACTCCTCTAGATGGGTAAGGAAAAGAGCAAATTCTCATTGGTTTAACTAGCACAGAGCATATAATGTAAATCCCATAAGGGACCAAAAAAAAAAAAAAAAAAAAAAAAAAGAAGAATACATGCAAAATAGCCTGTATCTGGCTTTTTAGAATATGACTAATAAATGGCTCTTGTGAGCGTTTCGTTAAAGGGTTTAAAGATGAATCTACCTAATTTCACTGCTTAAAGAAATGTATACATGTTATTCTCTACATCAATTTTTTGTTTTCTCTCTTGATTTGCAGTAGATTAAGAGTAAATAATGTTATCACTGTCTGTTGTTTCATAGGTTCAACAACCTTGAATATATCTTTATTGGGCAAGTAGTCAGTTGAAAGGAAATGTTTATTGAAATTAAATTTGACTCACACAATAACTCTAGGAGATAAGAGATATTTTCTCTGCTTTCTACGGTATCATATTCAAGGTGGGCAAAGTTAGTTATAAATGCACAAAAGCCTCAGTTTTGTCTCTTAGATTCTAAGAATGTAGATACAGCAGTTGAACGACTGGGAAAATGGTGAAAACACCTTCAGTAGAAGAGTCTGTCTCATTTAGAAACTAAAATTGGATTTAGAGAGATCCTGGGATGTGATTGGTTGTCATTATGTTGAAAGAAATACTTAGCATTTTGCTCTAAGAGTTTTTTTTTTACCCCTGTACAGATTTGAACCAAACATAAGTTACTTTCTTATGGAATTAATGGAGAATGCTTTGAAGATTTTCATCTCTTTAGTGTAAAACATTATTTAACAAGGATTTGGCTTTGATTAATACTCTTTTGAATAGTATAGGGTGTTATTCCAGTTCATTTTTGTTTCTTTTATCAGTCCTGGTATTAAATTAGTAATCACATTGGAAATCTCATTTTCTTGGGGAGGGGTTCCTTGGAAAATGTCAAAGTGAGATTTACCTGTGTATTGTTTAGTTATTCATGTTAAGAGTAGTTTGTAAAGGATTTGTTAAAGTTTTTTCATTTTTCCTAAGTGGTAATAAGATAAATGGTAATCACAATTATGGCAACAATTATAGTGACACAATTAAACTGGTTGACATTTACTTGCTAATTTAAGTCATTTATTGCCTTTTTAAACATATATGTGATAGTTGCTATGTATGGCTATAGAAAGGCTATAATTTTTGCTTGTGGTGATGAACAATTTATGTAGCAACAAAAAAAGTTATGACTTTAGAAATCTTACTGGTCCTTGGACCAGGGAAAGGAATTGTATTTTATGTGAGCACTACCCAAATTATCTTTTCACATTGTGCTTTATAATTAAAATGCCCTTGTTAGTTATTTGTTGAAAGAAAGAGAAAGGAGGAAGGAAGGAAAGGAAGAAGGAAAAAGGAAGGAAGGAAAGAAGGAAGGAAGGAAAGAAGGAAGGAAGAAAGGAGGAAAATATTATCATCTCAAATTTCAAACTGGGTAACAATAATACTAAAATACAATGATTGAAAATGCATGCTGGCTGGACGCGGTGGCTCATGCCTGTAATCCCAGCATTTTGGGAGGCCGAGGCGAGTGGATCACTTGAGGTCAGGAGTGAGTGACCAATCTGGCCAACATGGTGAAACCGCATCTTTACTAAAAAATACAAAAATTAATCATGCATAGTGGCACATGCCTGTAATCCCGGCTACTAGGGAGGCTGAGGCAGGAGAATTGCATGAATCAAGGAGGAGGAGGTTGCAGTGGGCTGAGATCACGCCACTGCATTCTGGCCTGGGCAAAAGAGCAAGACTCCACAGCAAAAAAAAAAAAAAAAAAAAAGAAAGAGAAAAAAAAAATACATGCTTAATTCTTACTGTATGCCAGATATAATGCCAAGGGTTCTACATATATAGAAATACAGTTCTTTGTCCATGATTCTAAAATTCAAGAAAAGTTTGTTTTAAGCTCAATTGGCAGCAAGACCAACATGACCTGAATTCACTTGGGAGCAAAAACTATCCTTAATGGACAGTTTTTAATTTATAATTTATAATCGTTATCTCACTTATAAGCTCTGCAGAAATATTGTGTTTGATTATACAGTGTTACATAATATAGTGATATACTGTATTTTCTCTCTAAAAGAGAAATGACTTCAAACTCACCTGTCTCTGTGAATTTGTAGCTGTGTACTAATTCATTTAGCTTTTGTGAAGACCTTATGAGGTTGGCAGTATTATTATCTCCATTTTACAGAGAAACAATTGAAACAGGGAGGTTACGAAAGGAATATTTACTAATAATGACTGTTTTAAAGTCTGCAATTCTCTGGTTAGAAAATTCCTTGAAAATATTTATTTAAGAAGGTTTTGATATATCATCAATCTTCAAGACATCTTTCACATTCACCAGAGGGAAACGGGGATTGCCATGACTATTTACATGTTAAAACTTCTGGGATTTATTATAATATTTCTGCTACTATTTCTAGAAAGTTCCAAATGTATTATGATAAAAACTTAGAAATATCTTTTTTTTGGGTGGTTCTTACTGCCAAAGTGTAATAATTCCCTCCCATACGGAGCTCCAAAATGTAGTAACAAGGACCATTTTACTGACATCTGGCTTTATTTTTGCTTGTTACATATTCCAGATCCCACCCATGGTGACTTCATATAATATATGTTACATGTATCTTACTACACTGTGAGAAGATTCAGAAAAATTGCTGTGACAATTAACTAGTGTTTACTTAGTGTGTAGTACAACTTAGCATTTACTTAATTCAAGAGTTGTCTTGTTTAATTTAAGGCTACACATCCTGTAATTATTATGGGCTCATTGAAATTTAAGTTTAAATTGCAATGCAGTCATGTTCTCACATCAGTTTTAAACATCTTTCTACATGTAATGGATACCATATTTAACAGTTTTACCCAGTTTTTTTTCAGATTTTAAAGTTTGTGCTTAAATAAACATAATCCAGTAATTATTTCCAATAAACTCTTATGATTTGTTGCATGATTTGGTGATCTATATGCATCGATATATTTCATAGATAATGGCAAAGCACTCATAACTATGTTGAAGAGAAACTATCAACACAAACTTAATGCTTATAGTATGGTCCTTGTCAAAGTTGTTGCTTTTGGCATTTTTGCTAATCATTAATGCAAAAGGATCCTATTTTTGCCTTCAGAGGAGATCAGTGTAAAGTCAATGCAAAACATTTTACCAACTGTGGGAGCAGAGGGTGGTTTTAAACTACAGCAGGGGAAGAAGTCAGTTCCCTAGATGAAGGGTAACACTGTTTATAATGCATGTTGTTGCTGTTGTGATAAGCCTCTGAGGAATGTGGGGAAGAAGGATGATGCAGTCCAACTCTGATTGCTTTTGGAATGTGGTAATTTGTCCTTGGTTATCGTTGGTATTTAACATGTTTTGATAGAATCGCTTTAGATCTATCTGAAAACTGCCAATGATCTGAGAAAATCCGATGGCCTACCACAGTTGATTAGCCCACCCTTTCAGTGTAGACTCCTACTTACTTCCTCCCTGCCTGTCTACACTCATTCTGTCAAATTCACATTGTCATACTTTCATGTTCACATACCTTTAAGGAATGTGAGTCTTTATCTTTCTCCTCTCTATCTCTCTGCCATGAGTTCATGATAGAGACAGACAGGTACATGCGCGCGCGCACACACACACACACACACACACACTCTCTCTCTCTCTCTCTCTCTTAGCTTTTCTTCTGAGGCATCCAAAATTCTTCTCTAGTTAAATGACACTTCTTGTATATTTGTGAAGAATCATAGTTCTATAAAAATATTCTAATTAAATTATTTTTCCAAGGGTCTAACTTGAAGAACATAGGCTATAAAGAAACCATTATCTCTGTCTATAAGTGAGGGTTGAAATCTTACAGTATGTGTTAAAACCTATGATGAAACTACAGGTGAATGACAAGCTTCTTGTGGGTAAGAGACTATTAATTTAGAAATATCTTGATTAATCAAGGATGGTCTTTGAGATTTTTTTCAATCAAGAAATCTAGTCAGAATGTAGGAAATACTCTGCATCTGTCTTTTTCAGCTTTGCTTCTAAGGAAAAATGAAGACTATTAATTGTGACCTTACAAAGGACAAGGCGTATTTTCCTAGATAAGTTGTGTGAAGGCCATTGAGACCTTCCCATTAAAGAAGAAAGAGGCATAAACAGATAGTACTAAGAGAACCATTGATTCTCTTTGAAGCCTCAAAGTAAAGTCAATCTAAAGTTTTGCTTTGTTCACTCAAGTTGAGAGAATGATCAATTTTAGATTGAGCCGAGAATAAAAACATTAAAATACTGGCTGTTGTGTAACTTAACTGGGATAGGAGAGTAGACACAGAATAGTTCCCGGATTTGCCTTAATCCAGTGGTTTCTTAACAATGTGTCAAGGCACCTCGGTGTGCTACAGGAGGGCGGTGGGACATTTTACATTTTCCAGGAAAAGATAGCAACCCTCGATACCTGTTGGTCACAATGAAGCTTGAGATAGTTCACAGTTTCCTCATTGATCATGTTACATTCTTTTGTTGATATCATATCTTTACAAAGCTGGGTATTTGGTATAATTAGTTAATAAATAGAATTATTAGACATTTCTTTTGCTCTAGGAGTGCTGTGAAAAAATTATTAGAACAATAAGAGTACCATAGACAGGAAAGTTAGGAACTTTTGCTTTTACTCTGTTTGCGTGTGTGCAAACACATTATGTTAGTGGTACTTAATATTTACATATTTATTCTAATACATAGTTTTATAGAAACACTATTGGTAATTTGAGATATTAGACTGTATTTTCCTTGAATCTATAAATTATATTTATAGGAAGCCATTCTGATTAGATTACAGGAATTTAAAGAAGTAATACCATTCACCTGGTGGCAGCTTAGCCAAAGTACATACTACATCTATCGCTTTGGTTGTAGAGTATTTCTCAGCATCATGACTCAGAAGTGAGACCATATCTGCATTCCTCTGATCTTCTCACTCAGTCCTTGAGATTAAAAGAAGCTTAAATTTGCCCATTTGAATAGAATGCTCTGTTTTCAGTAAGCCTCATTGAGGGACTACCCTGTCTTGGAATGTCATATCTTTATTGCATTTATTGCATGTCATATCTGGTAAGATTAATGGGCTAAAAACCAAAAATGAAGAGAGAGCTTAGAGGATGAAATTTAGGGAGATCACAAACCTGTGTTTACATACCGTATCAATTTTGTAATTATTTTCTGAAATTGCTGAGCCTTAGGGCTGGCCAGTGAGTGAACAGTTTCACATTTTGTAATCTAATTAAGGTATTTTGTTTGCTCCCAATTCTGCCAACTATTCTGATTCATTTGGTATGCCTAAAAGGGAGAATTTGTAACCTAAATTTTAGTTCTCTGTGTTACGGCATTTGGACAGTGGCCATGGTTTGCAGGCCTGTCAAAATGATAATAACTTCCATCGCTGGATTAGGAAGATGTTTGGAGCTCGATGTACACCTACCAATTTCACATGGCTCACTGTCAATGGAATCACCTCTAAGTATCTGCTCAACTCCTCTTCTATCTGCATAGCCCATTACCCTCTTCTCAGCACCCCCTTTGCTTACTCAATTATGGCTGTCACATGTGATCTGAGCACTGCTGAAAAGCTGTATCCTTTTCTCCATGATGCCTATTAAATCTGTGTCCATGGGGAGCAGCTTCTGAAAACCTCAAGGTGGAATGCTCCCCACAAGCCAGCAATTGCAAGCACTGGCGAACCGTGTTCTTTTCTTGACACTACTAATATCTGTCTCCTGTTGTCATTCCTCAGCTCTCTACAATTCTCTACAAAGACATTTATTTCATTTAAATTGTTTTTTCTCCTTGAATTTCCTATACACAAGACTCACTCTACATTTGAGGCATTCCTTTCTGTAATATGATCTTAACTGACAACTAGGGTTAGGTGTGATTTATGCAAATAACTTACAGAAGTTACCCAATCCTTCCAAGTTGAATCTTTTTTAAATGAGATTTTGTACAACTCAAATATATAAAGTAGACAAAGGCAAAGTTGGCCTGCCTTCAATCAGAGCATGAACCCAAAGCCTCCCTCGCTGACAATCCCCCTCACTTCCTTTTCCAAAAATCTCTCTCCTTCACCCAACAAAGCTAGGCTTTAGGGAACACCATTAGAATGAATTTATTAACATGGTATTAGTAAATTTAGAAAGAGAACTCATCTTTTGATTTTCAGGAAAATGTTCCATTTATTAAATGCATACAACATCCCATTCTTAGCAGCTCACATGATAATTCAGAGTTTGGCATAGAGCAGAGGTTGACATATTATCACAGCAGGCCAAACCCAGCCCCCAGTTGAATTTTGTCAATAAAGTTTTATCAGAACATGAACATTTATTTATATAACATTTACGGATGCTTTTATGCTACAAAGGCAGAGTTTAGAAGAGACTAGATACCCCACAGAGTCTAAAACATTTACTATCTGGTAATTCAAACAAAAAGTTTGCTAGAAAAGTATTTCCTGGAAGCCATGTGCTCAGCACTCTACAAGCAAACAGTTTATGATAAGCTATAACTTATGAATCACAAATCAGTAATTTAAGACATCAACATAACTGGTATGGTTTAAATCCAGTTTTTCACTATTTACTCTTTTAGAATATACTGACATTTAAAGTTGATATTAAACTGTATTTTAATTTTATTCCTCTTTTGATCTGATAAAATTTCTGCATTTCCAGTTTACACTTCAAAAAAGGTGAAAATTTTCTTCTGACATTCTCAATTTAAAAAGGGTTTTCAGATTTTGAATGCGTCAATATGATGTGAAAGCTACTCTGTACCAAGGAAGGAAATTCTCTCTTCCCCGACTAAGGCTTTGAATAACTTCAGATCAATGTATGAGCAACGTCCTTGCTTTTATCTAATATGAAGAAAGTCAGTGTGCTGATGGCCTCTGAAAAGCTTTCTGAGTTGGCCCAAGATAAAATAAACTCTCCTTAAAGTAAAAAAATGGCACCCCACAATGCTATTATACAACACATGCCGTCAACCATGTCTTCCCATTTTTAATAATACATCATAGCAGAGAAAGAAGCTAATAGAAGAATCAGCTTTTCCTAGTGAGAAAGATCTGAAAGTGGTTTTACTCCTTCTATTTTCCTTTTAAAGGAATGCTCCTCATGAGCCCTATTCTTTAAGAAATCCAAGTAATAGATAATCTAAGAAAAGGTGAAATCATTTATTGGTCTTCTTCAAAGAATAGTACTTATTTAGTTGACTTAGCAAAACATTTTAAATTGATTAAGGTCTTGAACAAATGCTTGAATTTTTGGTTGGGAGGTCGATGCTAATTTCCATTCTGCGATCTTCAGCATGTAAAAGCTGTCAAGTTATAAAATATTACAAAAATCTAAGCTTATCATTTTTTAATACTGTGTGGCCTAAAAGAAACTATATGGGACAATAAGAAATCAGAAGGCAAGAAAATAAAAGAATGCTGCCAAAATAGAAATAAACAGGTTATTTGGTGGGTAGGTTTTACTGGAGAAAATTCAAGCATTATGTTGTTGTTAGTTATGCTTGTTGAATAAACAACTCTGCATAGTACTCTGTTAGCTATAGCTCTGTTAGGGCAATCTTCTGAGATGTGTGTGTGTGTGTGTGTGTGTGTATGTGTGCATGTATGTGTGAATTAAGAGACATGTATTGTATTGTGTATTGTTCACATGTTTGATACACTCAGTGATTATGGCCACAGTCATGTCATTGATTTTAGGCAATTTGGAGATTTACCTTTATCCCACTCAAGAAAATATATCTAGAAAGAAAGACTGACTTTATTAAAATAGTAGCCTGGATGTATTCTAGCATATCATCCCTTGTGGTAAGAGGACTTTTCTCAGTTGCACCTGGTAGAAATCTAATGCCAAGAGAAACTCTATTGCCTCCATATAATATTAAGTTGGTACAAAAGTAATTGCAGTTTTGCCATCAAAATGGAAAAACTGCAATTACTTTTGCATCAACCTAATAGAAAAGTACAGATGTAAAATGGAATGCCTTATATTTCCCTTCCTCTCTCAACTCTTCTTTCCTCTGTATTGATTCTATTCTTATGTATGGCTTTTCCACTTAGTGGAAAAAAATGGCTCTGGTAGCACCAGGGTTGTACCATCTTTGGTGCCAATGATCTAAAAGGAAAAGAAGTTCCTCCACCCCCCGTCACAGCATTTAGTTTAATAGTGAAAATGACTCCAGTTGACCTTGCTTGGTCAATTTCTCACTCTTGGACTGATGAACGTGCCTAAGGGTCTGAAGTCCTCTGAGTAGCCCATCACATACCCACTTGTTTGGAGGGGAGGACAAGTCCTTTTATCGACAGTAGACTCAAGAAAAACAGGAGGCGTTTACAAGATGAAAAGGAATTTGTACAAGAAGAGTGGGGAGGGCTGCTGGTAGACAGAAAGCATAGATTATCTCTTCAGTTTTCGTACTGAAACTACTGTTAGAAATAACATGTTCACGGCACCTCTCCTAAGTGACCATGGCACACCAGTTTGTCTTGACATGACAGCAGGAACAGTTATTTTAGTGAGCTTTAAAACAAGAACAAGAGAGCTGTTGCCCATACAGGTAATTGGTCAATTCTTAGAACAAATCTCTAGGTAGTTCACATGCTTCTTCAGTGACTTAAAAATGTCAAGGAGGGAAAGAGAATTTAGAAAGTAAATGGAATCCAAAAATCCCTGAGATTTAGACTGCAACATTTAAATTGCAGGATGTCCTGTATGTAGCTTTAGTAAATATTGATTTTTTTATGAAGACTGAAGAAATCACTAACTCGACCTCATTCATTTTTTGCTTTCTCTAATATATCTAAACTACAAGAATGACTAGGGTATAATTTCTTAATGTTCTTCTTCATGTTTTTGGAAGATATTTTACTAGAGATGTAATATATTGGAAGCTTTTATGTAAATGCCATCCTATTGAACTGTTTGTACAAACATGTGGACCAGATTTAGCCTACAAGGACAAAAAAAATTTCAAGACCTTTCATATAATTTATACTTATATTGAAATGAGTATAATTTATGTTATATACTCTATAGCCACATAAAATTCAGATATCAAAAAACTGTAAAGATCTATGCTTTACAGGGAAAGAAGAAAGTGTTTAAATTATTTCCAGTTTGGTTAAATCAGGAGCCTCCAATTCATTTTAATCATGTATCTATGTAAGTAAAAATATTACGCATCTATATGAGTAAAAACATTATGGCTATGTATCTCAATATAAACATTTTTAAATTTATGAATTATAGGAAGACATTACTTTATATTTTAAATATAGGTAAAGCTTGATTTCCTTTTTATGTTTTAAGACTAAAAATAAACAGATGTTCTTTTTGACCCTTGTAGAAAATCATACATTACTCTACTTTAGACATCACTGATTCGAACAACTAGGACATCAGAAGAGAATTAGGTGCTATATACTTTCACATGAATTTTGGCAACATGGTAAATTTACTTTGCTTTGGCGGGAAAATTATAGATTTTGGTGGGCTGACTTGGTTTCTGGGCTCGGCGTGGTTACTTCATGGAGTTAGCCTTCAAAGACTTGTCAATACAGGATATGACACTATGTGTTTGTCTACATGAGCTTGTGGTTTTTTCTTGGTTTTCCTAATTTTAATCCTGAAATTGGGAATTTTGTAGAAAAATTTTGAGTACCTCACCCTTGGACATATTTCTGAATACTCTGAATATTAGAAAGCAAGTTCTAAGGCTAGGTCCCAAGAAATCTGAAGAGGTTGACTTCATTCTCTTTCATTTCAACAGCCCTCTTCTCTTATGCTTTTCCCATTTGAAACTCATTACCATTGAGTCCTTCAATTATTGGGCTGCCTATCCACGTATTTTGGAAATAACTCTTGCCTTCCAGGTTATGTTATACTTAAAATATAAAACCCAGAATGCCTAATTAACTTCAATATTTAAAAACAATGATTATGGAAGTTAACATATTTCATCACAATCCTCTTCTATTTTTCCTTAAACCTGTTAAGACATTCAGAAAATGTGAGAAGTTTTTAAACTTTGGGGTTAAGGGAGGGAGTTTGTACAGACGCAGAAAGGACAAAACATCCCCCCTGAAACTTGGTTTTAGCACATATTATATCTTTTAAATCTTCTTGATGTCCAGGTCTGACCTATACTTCACAAATGATTTGAGATGATTAAGGCTGAATAAATAAATACTAATAAAGATTAAATATTAATTATGCTGAATAAATATTAATGCAGGCCATAACTTGGCCTGTCTTTCAGATTTACATCATTTTATAAGTTCCTAAATGTTAAAAAAAATCTTTCTTGTTAAGAGTTTAGTATGAACATGCATTGTCCTCCTGAAGAAATCATTTTTGTGAATTTAAACCTATTGAAAATAGAATACGTTGTGTCTGACTCATATTAGATTTGCCTTGAATTTTTTTTCTCCTCTTTGAATAATATCTTGAAAACTCAAATTCTGATAAGATTATAAAATTAGGTAATTAAATAAATCAGGAATGACCTTGAAGAGTAATTTAATCTACTCCAGGCAAGAATATACTCACACCATTTCAGAAAAGGTGAAGATATAGTCTGTTTTTAAATTCTAACACCTCTTAATTCCAGCAGATTGGGAGGCCAAGGCAGGAGGATTGGCTGAGGCCAGAAGTTTGAGACCAGCCTGGGCAGCATAGGGAGACCCCATCTCTATAAAAAAAGTTTTCATCACCTAGTAGTGGTTAAACGGTGGCTCTCAAAAGGATATATTCATGTCCTAATCCCTGAAATGTGTTACTGTTACCTGCATAAAGAACCTTTGCAGATATACTTATTAAGGACCTCCAGATGAAGAGGTTATCCTACGTTATCTGGGTGGGCCTAAATCTCAAGACAAGTATCCTTGTAAGAGACTGAATAGAAAATGATATAGACACAGAGAGAAGAAGGCGATATGAAATAAAAACAACACAACTTCAGTTCTGTCTCCTAGCTTCCCTTTAACATTGACTCAGTGTGCTGGGTAGAATTGGATATTCCAAAATGACCTGTTTAATTCCTAACTCCCAGTGCCTGTAAATGTGACCTTATGCTTATGTGGAAATAGGATAGGATTTTTACAGATGTCATCAAGTTAAGATGAGGTCATACTGCATTGGAATGGGCTTTAATTCAATGACTAATGTACTTTTTCTTTTTTTTGAGGTAGAGTCTTGCTGTGTCATTCAAGCTGGAGTGCAGTGTGGCTCAATCTCGACTCATTGCAACCTCTCTGCCTCCCGGGTTCAAGTGATCCTTTCACCTCAGCCTCCTGAGTAGCTGGGATTACAGGCATGTGCCACCGTCCCTAGCCCAATGACTAATGTTCTTATAAGAAGAGGGAAATTTGAACAGAGAGAGGAGGACAAGTGAAGACGAGACACACCTGGGAGAGTGTCACGTGAAGATGGAGGCAGAGATTCAGTGGTGCGTCCTCAAGCCAGAGAACAAGGATTGCTGGCAACCAGCAGGAACTCACAGCCATGAAACGCATCCTTCCCCAGAGCCTCAGGAGAGGGCACCGCCCTGTTGACATCGTGATTTTGGACTCCAGCCCTTCAGAACTGTGAGATGATGAAGTTCTGTTGTCGTAAGCCACCCAATTTGTGGTGATTTGTTATGGCAGCCATGGACACTAATGCAACCTCTCAATTACTTATTTAGGAAAACGTGTTATTTCACAGTTTTGCCTAAGAGTAGCTCAGGGTTGTCGTCACTTTTAAAGCTGTCCCAACATGAAAAAGACGAGATAAGCAAAGTCACCTTGGCTGTGGAACAATCTTGGTAAACTGAAATAATGTTCTGTTAACAAACGAGGCAACTGCTTTTACTTCCTGCCTCTCCTTGTTCTAAGATAGAATGAGGAAAGGGAAATTA
This sequence comes from Aotus nancymaae, assembly GCF_030222135.1. Classification (NCBI taxonomy): domain Eukaryota; kingdom Metazoa; phylum Chordata; class Mammalia; order Primates; family Aotidae; genus Aotus; species Aotus nancymaae. The sequence continues at coordinate 824,535 of NW_026988447.1, read as the reverse complement.
GAAAAGAGAAACTTCGCTCTAGCGTCCTTCTTTATTTTTCAACGTTTTTGTTTGTTTGTTTGCTAAATTTGCCTTTTGTTTCTAAAAGTTAAGCTGGTTCTTCCTTTATTCTTGTACTCAAAATTCCTCGCACTTACATTTCTCTAAAATATTAGTTACCACAAAATGCCATTCACGTTCCAGAGATTTCAAACTACGGTGTAGATAAGAATCACTTGGGTATTATGATAAAATGTGAATTGTTTGAGCCCAACATCCAGGAATAGTTATTCATTAAGTCTGATGTGAGGCTCAGAAATTGGTTTCCTTTTTTCTTAATCTGTTTTTTTTTTTTTTAAACACCTCCCTCTATTATTCTAATACTGAGGGGATGGGGCACACTTTGGGAAGCACACTTTAGTCCATCTTGGCTTAACTGATGTCAGGAGTGCTAATGAAAAATCAAAGCTCCACGTTTTATGTCTCGATTTGTAATTCATTTTTTCATCAATTTCATTTCTATGCAAATGAACCTCTCTTTTTCTGTGACTCTGAAAACCAAAGTTTATTTCTGAAGTTTTCAAGGTTCCTTTGCATTTTGTTCTGTTTGCTTGACAGTTTTATTCATTTTCCCTTTTAAAGAGTTGAGGGGGAAGGGTGGAGAATGCCCCTCCCTGTCCCTAGATCTCCCGACGATCTGCACAGCTCACAATTCCTCTGTGGCCTCTCCATTCTCTTGCATTTCCCACAGCTCGTTCTTCCAAGCAACCCATGACCATTGTATGTGGGACTCACAAGTAATAACCAAATAAATACTAGGCATCTTTACTATTGTTAGCGCAACTTGAGGTAATCAGAAAGGTGAGCTATTATATCAAGCATTGTATTTACTTTTTAAGTCTTAGTGTTCTAGGACCTGTACGGACACCTTCTGGCAATCGGCAGGTTCAGAGATATGTGAGTACTTGGAGTTTTTTGACCCTTATTGGGAATCCTAAACCCCATTTTGACTTCCAATTTTTAAATGAAGATGAAGTTTTTATTTAAATGCACTGGGATATATTGTTTCAGCTGGCTAACATCTGGATGCTTTCTCAGCACATGCTGAAGCCGGCTTTTCTAGCATTGGGTAGTTTGTTCCAGGAACACGAAGAGCTCATTATTTACCATTGTTATTTTCTCTGACTCTGGAGAAAAGTCAGTGCTACAAAAGTATAAACTTAAAGGGAAAATGAATTAAAGCTGATAGAGTTCAAAATGCTGATATTCTGATTATTATCTCCTGGATTCATCCTAAAATAATTGTTTCTTTTTTGGAAAAGCATAAAAGAAAGACAAAGTTAGATTAATTTTATTTCTATTTATATAGACTGTATATATTCTAAATTGTCTATTTTTTAGAAACCTCTTGGAGTCATAGAATGCATCACTTGATCTTGAAGAGACCTTGGAGTTCTGCCTCCCACGAAGCTCAGAAACATCCTCTGCTGAATCTTTGGCAGGTGGTCCTTCAGGCTGTTTGCTTAATGGCCCCTATTCACAGGATGCTCTCCCTGGACAAAAACCAGCCCTTCCTTGAGTCAGTTCAAAATTAGGCTATTAAACACCATTAATAAGATGAAAAAAATGGGTGCAATTAATCATTCATCTGTTTATTCATTCACTTTTCCACCTGGTTCCAAAGGAGATTTAATGTGCTTTATCCTGGAAGTGGTAAAGGATGGTGAGCTTTGGAGTCAGACAGACCTGGGCTTGATTCCTGACTCACAAACTTGTTTCATGACATTAAGCTAGTTGGTTATATTTTTAAGTCAAATTTTCCTCGTCTATTAATGGAGATTTTAATAACGATACCTACTTTATTGAGTAATTGTGACAATTGAATGCATGTTGGGAAATTAGTAAATAATTCATGTTAATCACTATTATGATTTAATAGTTTTTAATTACTTACTGTAGCAGGAAGAAAAAATGCCAGACCTTAACAACATATAGCATCTGCATGCGGTGGCTCCTGCCTGCAATCCCAGTATTTTGGGCAGCCAAGGCGAGAGGATGGCTTGAGGCCAGCAGTTTGAAACCACTTTGGACAACAGAGCAGGACTCAGTCTCTACAAAAATAAAAAATTAACCAGGTGTGGTGGCCTACACGGTCGTCCTAGCGACTCTGGAGGCTGAGGCAAGAGGATCGCTTCAATCCTGGAGTCTGAGGTTATAGTGTGCCCTGGTTTCTTGACTGCACTCAAGCATGGTGCAGACAGCAGGACCCTGTCTCTAAAACCACAACAACAGCACACACACACACAAATACAAAGATGGTAGCAAGATTCATTTGCTAATTTGGGGGCTATATTAAATTTTACTTTGTTCATTCAAAGGAAGTCTATGATGCTAGTCCATCTTGGGTGGGGAAGCGTATTTGAGAAAATGAGAATGCCCAAGAGCCATGGCCTATAGGACAGGTAGGCGGTGCTGAAAGAAAGTCTGGAACAGCAACTTAATGTAAGATGGAGAAACACAAAAGAAGCCAAGTAGCTCCTCCCTCCCCACATTCCTTCACCTCTTGGATTTTATTAAAATACTCATTGATTACTCATATTTATGCTGCAGGGGGAGAAAGAAAATAATAATCCCAGAATACTGGAGAACATGTGAATATTATAATTCATTATTATTATTATTATTTTGAGACGGAGTCTCCTCTGTCACCCAGACTGGAGTGTAATGGTGGGATCTCAGCTCACCGCAACCTCCACCTCCCAGGTTCAAGGGATTCTCCTGCCTCAGCCTCCCAAGTAGCTGGGATTACAGGCACCCAGCATTATGCCAGGCTAATTTTTGTAGTTTTGTAGAGATGAGGTTTCAGCATATTAGCCAGGCTGGTCTTGAACTCCTGAACTCAAGTGATCCGCCGGCCTCAGCCTCCCAAAGTGCTGGGATTACAGGCATGAGCCACCATGCCCTGTCTAGTTTATTATTATATGTTATATATGATACATAATAACAAAAATGAGGTCCCGTGACGTGAAAGTAACCAAGACTGTCGGAATCGGGAGACTGAAAGGACTGAAGGCCACAGTACTTGACCCTGTATTTTGGGAGTTGAATGGAGAATGGAAACTGAAAGTGGAAATCAAGAAAAGATAATGGAAGAAGAAAGCACTGAAAAGAAAAAAGAAGTTGAAAAAAAGAAACGGTCACAAGTTAAACAGGTACTTGCAGGTATTGCTAAGCAAGTGGACTTCTGGTTTGGGGATGCAAATCTTCACAAGGATAGGTTTCTTTGGGAACAGATAGAAAAATCTAGAGACGGATACGTTGATATATCGCTACTTGTATCTTTTAACAAAATGAAAAAAATGACTGCTGATGGGAAGTTAATTGCCAGAGCATCGAGAAGTTCAGCTGTTGTAGAGCTTGATTTGGAAGGCACCAGAACCAGGAGGAGGAAACCTCCAGGGGAAAGACCAAAGGATGAGGATGGGCACACAGTGCACGTAGAGTTACTTCCCAAAAGTGTTAATCACAGTTGGATTGCAAGAGTCTTTGGGAAATGTGGCAGTGTGGTTATATAAGTATACCACATTATAAGTCTACTGGAGATCCAAAAGGATTTGCGTTTGTAGAATTTGAAACAAAAGAATAAGCAGCAAAAGCAATTGAGTTTCTTAACAACCCACCAGAAGAAGCACCAAGATAACCTGGCATATTTCCTAAAACAGTGAAAAATAAGCCCGTTCCAGCCTTAAGAGTTGTGGAAGAGAAGAAAAAGAAAAAGGAGAAGAAAGGCCGAATGAAGAAGGAAGACAATGTCCAAGCCAAAGAGGAAAACATGGACAGGAGCAACACCAGTGTCAGTAAAATGAAAAGATCCAGACCCACATCTGAGGGCTCTGATCTAGAGTCTCCTGAACCCCAAAAGCAGCCTTCAAAGAGAAAGAAAAAACAGGAAAAAGTTGAAGTATCCAACTTACCTGAAGTCAGAACAGGCAAGAGGAAGAGAAGTAGCTCTGAAGATGCAGAATCCCTAGCTCCCCGATCAAAAGTAAAGAAAATTATTCAGAAAGACATGGTTAAGGAAGCTTCAGAAGTTTCCGAAGAAAATAGAGAAATCTCTACTGAAGAGGAAAAGGATACTGGAGATCTAAAAGATAGCTCTCTCTTAAAAACAAAAAGGAAACACAAGAAAAAACATAAAGAGAGACATAAAATGGGAGAAGTTATACCATTAAGAGTACTATCAAAGAGCGAATGGATGCATTTGAAACAAGAGTATTTAGTGCTACAAAAAGCTAGCATGACTTCTTTAAAAAAAAAAAAAAACAATATCCCAAATAAAATCGGAGTCAGAACTGGAAACAGACAGTGGAGTACCTCAAAAGACCAAAATAGGCCAGGCGCGGTGGCTCACGCCTGTAATCCCAGCACTTTGGGAGGCCGAGGCGGGTGGATCATGAGGTCAAGAGATTGAGACCATCCTGGTCAACGCGGTGAAACCCCGTCTCTACTAAAAATACAAAAAATTAGCTGGGCACAGTGGCGTGTGCCTGTAATCCCAGCTACTCAGGAGGCTGAGGCAGGAGAATTGCCTGAACCCAGGAGGCGGAGGTTGCGGTGAGCCGAGATCGCGCCATTGCACTCCAGCCTGGGTAACAAGAGCAAAACTCCGTCTCAAAAAAAAAAAAAAAAAAAAAAAAAAAACCAAAATAAAAAATAAAGAAAGTAAAGCCAGCAGTGAAGAGTGTCGCACCCAGGAGAAAGTTAATGTGTCAGGACCACGGTTTGTGAGTGGAGTGATTGTGAAGATCATTAGCACAGAGCCTCTACCTGGCAGGAAACAAGTCTGGGATACTTTGGCAGCAATCTCAGAAGTTCGTTATGTTGATTTGCTAGAAGGAGATACAGAATGCCATGCTAGATTTAAAACTCCTGAGGATGCTCAAGCAGTAATAAATGCATATACAGAAATTAACAGGAAACACTGCTGGAAACTCGAGATCCTTTCAGGTGATCACGAACAAAGGTATTGACAGAAGATTTTGGTTGATAGACAGGCAAAACTTAAGAGGCACTGAAAAGTTAATCGCCAGAGCTGAAAAGATTAGACTAGCGAAGACTCAGCAAGCGAGTAAACACATTAGATTTTCTGAATATGACTGAAAAAACATTTACCTCTTAATACTTCACTAGATACTTGAACTGTTCTCGGGATATTCACTTTTATTATGGTAGCACTGCATACAAGCCTGTAATCCCAGCACTTTGGGAGGCCGAGGCGGGTGGATCACGAGGTCAAGAGATCGAGACCATCCTGGTCAACATGGTGAAACCCCGTCTCTACTAAAAATACAAAAAATTAGCTGGGCACGGTGGTGCGTGCCTGTAATCCCAGCTACTCAGGAGGCTGAGGCAGGAGAATTGCCTGAACCCAGGAGGCGGAGGTTGCGGTGAGCCGAGATCGCGCCATTGCACTCCAGCCTGGGTAACAAGAGCGAAACTCCGTCTCAGAAAAAAAAATAATAATAATGATAATAAAATAAAATAAAAAAATGAAACATAATTTATCTATTTAACAAATATTTATTGAGCGCCTATCTGTTACAGTTTCTGGAGATACTCTGGCAAAGAAAAATAAAAGAAAGAAAATCTATTTTTCATAAAGTTTACATTCTAGCAAGAGAGTAAATAAATACATCACAGGCAAGTAGTGGGTGCCATGTCAGGGGATAGTGACGAAGAGTGGGACAGGACAGAGGTCTTTTTAGTTAAGTGAGCAGAAACCTGAAAGTTGTAGGAATGAGCTAGAGAAGATGAAGGGATATGCATTCCAGGCAGAGGGATTAGGAAGTTCACAAGCCCAAGGTAGGATTCTACCAGAAAGACTGGAGTGGGGCAAGCATGGAGGAAAGGAGTTCAAAGGGGCTGCCTGGGGCAGCTGAGAAAGAGAAGGGAAAATCAGGCTAGGAATAGAAATTGAAGTAGAAAATGATGCATTGTATATGATGAAGAGACATTTTAAAAAGTGAGATGGACTAAGGTCTGTGGGGCTTCTCTTAGGGGACTGTTGTGACACAGTATCTGGAAGTCAGGTGATGAGGGTCAGGCCTGGGGTGCCATCAGTGAGAATGAAGATGAAGTAATGGATCAGAAACTACTCAGAAAAAGAATGGAGGGCTTGGTAAGTTGGACCTAGAGGATGAAGGAGAGGGCTAATCCAAAGACCATCCTAAAGTCTCAAGTCTTAGTGATTGGGAGAATTTTGTCATGGTATCAGTAACCAAGGAAAGAAAGGTAGGAAGGCAACCAGAATATTGAGCATCAGTGTGTATATGACTAGCATAAGCTTGAGGCAGCATATTCCAGGGGAAATTTCCAATTAAAAGTTAGGCCAGTTATACGGTGAAAAAACAACGCTTATACACTGCTGGTGGTAATGCAAATTAGTTTAACCTCTATGGAAAACAGTATGAGATTTCTTAAAGAACTAAAAGTAGATCTACCATTCAATCCAGCAATCCCACTACTGGGTATCTACCCAAAGGAAAGAAGTCATTATATCAAAAAGACATCTACATGCATCTGTTTCTTGCAGCACAATTGCAAAGACGTGGGAACAACGTAAGTGCCCATCAACCAACGAGTGGATAAAGAAAATGTGGTATATATACAACAGGGAATTCTACTCAGCCATAAAAAATGAATGAAATGATGTCTTTTGCAGTAACTTGTATGGAAGTGGAGGCCATTATTCTAAGTGAAGTAACTCAGGAATGGAAAACCAAATACCATTGTGTTCTCACTTATAAGTGGGAGCTAAGCTACTGGTATGTGAAGGCAGATGGAGTGATATAATGGACTTTGTAGACTCTGACAGGGACAGTGGGAGGTGAGCGAGGGATGAAAAACTACATATTGGGTCCAATGTACACACTTGGGTGATGAGCACCCTAAAATCTCAGACTTCACCAATAAACAATTTATCCTTGTAATCAAAAACCACTTGTACCTCAAAAGCTATTGAAATAAAAAACATATTTTAAAAAGTTAGGCCATTTATTCAGAGTCTGGCAAAGGAAGGAGAGAAGGCACCTGGTAATTAGACAAGGCAATAGAGTCACACTTCTCAGGTTGGGGTGAATACGGTAGAGGGTCTTGGAAAGGACTTAGAGGTGCTATTAGAGATGGATAAATGTATGACTGGGTGCAATGGCTCACGCCTGTAATCCCTACACTTTGAGAGGCTGAGGCAGTTGGATCACTTGAGGTCAGGAGTTTGAGACCAGCCTGGTCAACATGGTGAAGCCCTGTCTCTACTAGAAACACAAAAAATTAGTGGAGCGTGGTTGTGCAGGACTCTAGTCCTAGAGCTACTCCGGAGGCTGAGGCACAAGAATCACTTGAACCTGGGAGGTGGAGGTTGCAGTGAGCTGAGATTGAACCATTATACTCCAGCCTGAGTGACAGAGCAAGACTCCGTGTTTAAAAAAATAATGTAGGTTCTGGGCTTCTGATAACATTCTGTTTCTTGAGCTGGGTACTTATAACACAGACACTTTGTGAAAATAGGTAGATTTGTGCACTTTTGTGTGAATTTGCTAAACTTCAATAAAATTTATGGTTAAAAAAAATGTAGGTGCAAGGTCTTTTGTAAGTTGGCAAAGAATAAAATCCAGAATTCTGTCTGTGAATGGGCGGCTTAATCATTTTAAACAAGGTTGATTTTGCTAAGAGGATCTGGGTGTTTTTAGATGAGTTCATGATTTTGAATAGTTGACAAATATTAATCCAAAACAACAAATTCCTTTGTGTTTAATTTGAGAAGCTCAGGGAAGTAGGTATAGAATTTCTTTATAATTAGCTACATTTCCATAAATATGAGTAAGAGGACAAAAAATCTTATAAACCAAATTAAAATGTGGAGGAGGTGAAAGGACTGGAGTAATATAGAGAAGATAAAAAAGATGACAGGCCACACAAGGCTCTGTGAGTTTCTCCAACTTCATTTTGTTCTTTGCTCAACAAATACTTGTTAGTCATGATATGATGGATGTGATGGTTACTGTGTGGGGTTTTAAAGATTCTTAGAAAAAGTAGAGAAACATGGTCCTGCTCTCATGAAGTTTCAGTCTAAAGAGGAGAGCAGATATTTTTTTTTTTGAGATGGAGTTTCGCTCTTGTTACCCAGGCTGGAGTGCAACGGCTCGGTCTTGGCTCACCACAACCTAAGAGGAGAGCAGATATTAAATAAATAATTACACAATTAAGACTGAATATATTAGCAGATGGAGAAGTACAGCATGAAAAAGGTAATCCCTATGTTCAGTCATAACCTTTCTACATAATGGTGAGAGTGAGCTCCTCACATACATTATCTGAGATTGTAATTTTCTTTTTAAAGGAAGTTACCAACCCCATTAGTGCTTTACCTTTAAGGTAACTATATATATCATCATTCAAACCAGTTCACTGGTGTTAATCATTGTGTCAGATAATGGCACAAAACAGGAGTAACACTACTCTCTTCAAAGAGGCAGTGAGGCGAGGACTCGAAGCAAATAAAACGATGAGAGAGACAATGTTTCCGTAACTAAACAGTATGTTTCCTAGATGAGGTAAGGAAATCAAGGAGTAAAATAAAGCACTATTTAGAGAAATCCAATAGAATGTAATTAAGACTAATAGCATGAACCTAAACAGAGGAAAAATTGAGCTAAGTACCTGCAAAAATTTTCTAACAGCTAAGACAGATTATAAAAATCCTCTCAAGGGAAGGCAATTTAGCTAATGTGAACTGAAATATTTAAAATTAAAAGGGAGAACATGTGTGATATATATACTAGAAGAACTGCGCCTTCACCATTAAAAGGTAATTGAGTAAAGACATCTTTATTATCTCTAATTCTTAATATTCTTGAAAACTTTCAGTGTTTCTATTTTTTTTCTTAAGGCAAAGAGCTCTTCTTTGTCATTGTGGTCTCTCATCTCACTTGAGGTACTCAAAATCCCAAGACCAAACATTGGCACAGCTCAGATCATATCCTGGTTTTAATCTGTTCACTTAATTTCTGTCTTCAAAACAACAACAGCAACAACAACAAAGCCCACGGCTGAAAGGCCCAAGAGTTCTTTCCTAAAGATTAATTTACAAAAGACACAATTTAAATGAGTGTCTTCACTGGACACCACAGAGGGCCAACCAGAGATACCCTATTTCCAAATCTCTGCTTTAAAAAGTCAAGGGAAACTGGCTCTGTCTGGGATAGGAAAATGGGCAAGGAAGAATTCTAGCTTCTATAAATATTATATGATTTTTTTAATTTGGAAAGAATAAAAACTCATTTGGCCTAAAGTATTTGGATACGTGTCTCAATTACTCTGTTAGTGTAAGCCCAACCTCCTCTCTGCTAGCAGAAAGAATTGGCAGGCACAGCACAGTGTGAGGTGTTCTGTCCACCTTGCGGGGAGGAAGGGGAGCGGAGGACACCGAAGCCAGAGGCACTGACTAAAATGGAGCATCTGATCCTTAACGATCCCCTGGTATTCATTGTCAGAAATGTCAGCTGGATTTCGGTTCAGATAATTACTTTTTGCTTGTCTAATGCCCCTAGCAGTTTCCAGTGGAATCTTCATTTCCCATCAGAAATTGCTCTGCGTGTGATGCTGTGCTTAATTAAACAACTGCCGTGTGCTAGCCCACAGGTGGTGTTTGTTTCAGTGGTCACTGAAGTGGTCTTTCCACAGGCCCGTGCCAGCCACACTGCCCAGGCTTGAATTATTTCCAGAGAAGTTTCTCATCCAAGATCCCCAGTAAAGAAAGTAAGTCAATCTTTAAGAAAGGAGAGTTTCAAAATTAATGACTACAGGATGGGTTTTGTAGGTGTGCTTTAAGAGGCTGAATTTTGACATGGCTCTTCAATATGTACTCCAGTGGACCAATTTAATCTGGGCTAAGTTTTCTTTTTTTATAGGAATTTTGGGATTGATGAATCTTGGTGGAAAAAGTGAAATGATGGCAAGGTCTATGGCAATTAACTTTCATTTCAAGGATTTGGGAGAACTTGGATGATTAAATTGTCAGGGAATCCTTACACATGTCTTCTTTGTTTTACATTTTCTCAAAGTACCCTCAGCTAAAACATTCAATTTGATGGGAATTAAGGTTGAGACTCCAGATACAAACTACCCAAGGAAAGCACTATACTGAACCGAAGGCTGATATCACACCTCAAGACTTCTATTGTTCTTGTAAATGCATTTTGACTATAAAGTTTTCCATGGGCATGTTATAATCCAACCATAGAAAAATTTATAATTTTTTTAAAAATAAAAATTAGTTTCACATTCTTTAACACAAGTATGATGAGTTCTTTATAGGGGATGCACAGGGATATACAGTGAGGAACTTCAGTGTTGTGATGGACATAATATATTGTTCAACTCTATGTTAAAATGCCAATTTTTATAAATTAAAATTACAGAGAAGGTATTAATTGTGATTGTAAAAAAGATGGAACATTACAATTTTGTAATTTTACCTATTTTTAGAAATATAATAAATATGGTGAAGAGAGAAAAATCTGGTAAATTTTATGGAGTTTATTTCTGTACCGGTTCATACAGATGTACCATCCTTTAATGATTTTAATGACAGTTCTATAGTATATATTGAAGACAAGCCTGTAATCACTGGTAACTTATGTTGTTGTAATATGAATATTGACAATCATAGTAAGTTCATATTATATTGAATATTTAAAATATCAAATTATTACATATATTTTTAATGAGTACAGCAGTACATCAGTTGTTTTCACACAGGAGACATCCTTCTTTGTTCTCATTTACCAGAGACTGCTGGAAAAGGAAAGAAAATCGAGCTTTTATAGTCTTTATTCTGGGGTTTTCTGCAGTTTTTTTAAGAGAAAGGTAATGCATTTATTCAACTACATATCTAGCTAAGAAATGCACTCTAATATAAAGTTTTAGAAGAGAAAGAAGAAACATACATTATTTATCTGCTTTACGAACTGAAAGAAAAAATCAGAAAATAGTAGCAGCAACATATTCTTTTATCAGCTACCCAAATCCCCACCACTGATCTTTATTTTTCTGTTTTCCAGACAACTTCAGAAGAAAGGGTAAGGTTGGTATTTCTAACTTGTTGCTAATATGGTGAAGCTCTTTAGTGAAAAACTGAAATCCTGCTATCTGAGAAAAGCATCACATCAGCAATGTTATAGGTCAGTCTCTTGGAATAAGTCCTCACTTTGACACTTGTGATTTATCCACCATGTGAGTTATCTGAAACAATTTTTCACCATAGGATGATGTCTTTTCTGGAATATCTTTCACATTTCTGAAATCTTATCACCCAGTTTTGCTTATTCTTTTGTACATTTATCTCCTTTTAACCCCAGAGAAACATTAAGATGACTTATATGGATACAGAAAATAAGACAAGATTAAATGAAAAACAAATTACACGAATAAAGAAACTGGGCCCACAGTTAGAAAGAGGATAGGAACAAAGTAACGAAGTCAGGAAGATGCCGCTAGGTAAATGCTTAAGGCTTCTTCCATGCTGAAAGGGGATCATGAATTTCGTTTATACTTTTCGTAAGCTATATAAGGATAAAGGAAATCATTTTCTCAGGAGAAGCCCAATTATTCTTGGTTCTGAAGCTGACAGTGGCCTCTTCCAAATGACAGTCCTTATAAAGGGGAAACTCATAAAGATTTAATGAGTAATATCTTTGTAGCATCCTTACTTTTTGTGGAGAGAGTGTAGTCCAGTTTATGAGCTACCTAGTTAGACCTAGATCTGAACAGGCTCTGTACTTTCATCTCTGGCTCTGTGATCTCAGGAAATTAATTTAACTTATTAAGTCCCAGTTTGAACATTTGTAAAATGTGTCCACCTCATAGGATGAGGTGAGGAGTCAATGGGACAATGCACATGAAATGCCCAGCAAAACCACTTGTACCTGGCGAGTGCTCAATAAATGTTAGCTTTTACTAATCTGTGGTTACTTGGGGAGTGCAAAGGCACTTCACTGTTAGCTCAATTAACTATTTGATGTGGAAACAAATCATGTGAAGCATTGCAAAGTCTTGAATATGTGTTTTTGCGCTTATACAAGTGTGTGCATACACACACAATGTTGATTTTTGTCAATTCCTTGGCACTCTATTTTATATATCTAGTAACTTTAGCCTAGGCATCTAGCATTTGTTGAAGCAAGTTTTGCATTTATGTTTTATCAACTCCCAGGATGGTTAAGAGAACAAAATTTTGCAAAATAGGTGCCTTTGTCAAGTGCTGAAAATGGACTTGAGGAGTTCCTAGAGTCAGCAGAGATGTGGATTAGGAGATAATTCAGACCAGCTAAGTAGACAATAAATGAATCCTATTATTGTTTTTTTTTCCCCCTTTCTACAAATCATTTCCTCATTTTAAGTAAAGAAGGAAATAGAAGGCTGAGAACTTTGGCTGGGCATGGCTTTTTCAAAGCATTTCTCACAAGTGAAAAAAGGAACCGGGGTTGCCAGCTTCTGTAGGAAGAACTATGTATCCACTACCACACAGAGATGAAAGAGCCACATTTTCCTAAGTATTGTTCTGTGATTGGAGTTTCAAAGAGTGATGAATTTAAAAGGTCAGCAGTTGATGCTTGTTTTTTACTGTAGTTCTGGCTGGGAAATGCTATGATCAGAGAATGGAACTCTGACAAGTGAATTCTGTCTTCCACAGAAAGAACTTCAATAATAGCAAAACATTTGGGTGGAAGAGATGGTAGAGCCGCTAAGTTTACTGAACAATCAATTTCGTATGCCAAAATCTGTAAATCCTTTTTTGGTTTTAAGTCCTGAAACAGTATAACATGAGTAATTTCGTTAATATTGTTTTCTTAGAGCATGAAGTAGCAAAAAGATTATTCTGTATATTTCTCTTCTCTTTATCTTGCCTATGCCAGAAGTTTTACTGGACATGTTATTTACTTTAGGCATTTCCTTTAGGCTTTCTTTCCACAGTTTTAATAGTTTTTTTGCTTTACAAGGCTTCGATCCCAATTTCCTTCCTTTTGTGTAAAGAAGAGAACGTGATACAGTGAAAAAACCACTATCCTGTGTTAGGGAAACTTAGATTCTTACTCTAGCTGCTGGTATGAGATTGTTCTCTTCAAATAAGTTGCCTTTGATTGTTTTATATTTCTGCTTCTAGACAAACTTAGTTTCTTTTTTAAAAAACATTTCTTGAAGTAAATGTTTTCCTCAGAAACCCTATATGTACATTAGATGAAAGCCAAATCCTCTTGTTGAAATGAGATGTCTCACTGTTCTGAGAGCTTCTCCGTCCCTAATTTCTGTCAATAACCCAGGGCAGTAACCCCCAGGGCAGTTTCTCAAAGCATCGTCCATGGAACACCGGTGGCCCCTGATGATCTCTGGGTGGTTCATAGGTGTTGTAGTCATTTTAGACTGAAATGTTTTCTCACACACGTTTCTTAAATTTGAAGTATAACAGTAATAATGATTTTTTTTTTGCGGAAATGTCTTTATATTCGGAATAATTAAGTTTTCAAGGATTGTATATGTGCTACAAACTCTTATTCATCAATTTGGCTAAATAACTTACATTCACATATTCGCGAGTGTGTGTGTGTGGTTTTTTTTTTTTTTTGCTTATTGGTAATCCTATTTTTGTTGTTGCTGTGACCATAGTGCTGTACATATCTCATATTTGCAAAGTAAAGCAAGGACTCAAATACAGTTCACCAAAACATTAAAGTGATAGTAAAATATTGGTAAAAATGCTAAGTCTGAAATAGTTTTTTAAGCACTAAGAATAAACATTTCAGTTTGATGATGCAATATGAATCTTTTGCTGCAGGGACCCTTGGAACTGTAAGTGTGATGATTTTATGAGAATAACCAGAAAGCAAAAGCTTGATTCAGAGACAGGTTGATGAGTGTTTAAAAACCAAATTTTGTTAGAGCCATGGGCCATTGGAACCTTGTCCTTAGTGTGTTGCGTGTTACACAACTTTTGCAAATAGTGAAAGGAAACCATAGAAGGTTTTATGTTGTTCTCATAATTACACAGTAAAATCTGACAAATCAGTTGTTTTCATGAGAAAAAAAGTAACGCAAAAATTAATGGGAGTATTGTCACCAAAATGAAGACTAAAGATAGATTCAAATTATTAATTCTTTTTTTTTTGAGATGGAATCTCACTCTGTGGCCCAGGCTGGAGTGCAGTGGCGCCATCTCGGCTCACTGCAACCTCCGCCTCTTGGTCCCGATTCAAGCAATTCTCCTACCTCAGCCTCCCAAGTAGCTGGGATTACAGACATGAGCCACCAGGCCCAGCTAATTTTTGTACTTTTTAGTAGAGATGGGGTTTCACTATGTTGGCCAATCTGGTCTTGAACTCCAGACCTTGTGATCCGCCTGCCTCGGCCTCCCAAAGTGCTGGGATTACAGGCTTGAGCCACCGCGCCCGGCCTATTAATTCTTATATTAAAACCACAAACAAGTTACATTCTAGTGAAAAACTTTATGAAATCATTCTCAGAATTAGTGATAATATCATACTTGGAAAGAAGGCATAATAAGCATATTATTTTATCCCATAAAATCACAGCACACTCTGAAAGAGAAAGTAATACTATATGTGCATGAAAGTAGGTATTTAAATCGGTTACAATCATTGAAATGCAGATTAAGAATCCTTGATTGCTACATATATGACATGTGTATGAGGGAGAAATGTTTGTTAATCTCTTTTTATCATTAAAACCTCTTGGTTCTCAAAAACAATTCTTTTTTCAATTGGTTAACAGCTATTTTATGAGCTGCTTTCCAAATAGCAGCATTTTTCAATCAGTGACTCTCTTGATTCTTCATTTTCTTCCTGACACAGCAGCCAGAGTAATCCTCTTAAAAGGTGATTTAGATCGTGGCACTCCTATGCTCAAAACTCATCAATGGCTCTCATGTCACTCAAAGTAAAAGCCAAAGTCCTTTTTATGACCCACAAGGCCCTACAGAACCTTCTTCCCACCTTGGCCTGTTATCTCTCTCACCACAATTCTTCCTAATTTCCCTTTCTCCACCCTGCTCCAGCCACATGGACTTGTGTGTCAGCCTTAACATGCTTCCTCCTCAGCACCTCTGGCCTTGGTCTCTGTGACAGTGATCGTCCACAAATCTGCGTGGTTTCTTCCCCACTTCTTTGCAGGTTTTTAACCAATGTCCTTCAGGCTTTGACTCAAAGTTTTTCTTGGCTGCACTATGTAAAATTGCAAAACCCACCAGCAAAACAACTCTTGCCTGCTTTAAGGGTTTTTTTTGTTGTTTATTTATTTTCCCCCCTTAGCATTTATCACTATCTAATAGACAAATCATTTTAATTGATCTTGTTGAGGGTCTATCTCTCCCACTAGAATGCAATCTACAGTAACACAGAGTGTATGTATCCCAGCACCAGAATAAGGCCTAACACTTTGAAGATGTTCAATGCATATGCATTAAATAGGTAAATTAATAAATGCTTTCAAAATTAAAAAAGAAAACTCTGTAAGCTGCTTTTTACTTTGATATGCTAGATTCTGTGGGTTCTGGTCTCAAAGCCATGTCACTGTTGGCTTGATTCTACCAGTCAGTCTGTGATGTGGGCTTTACTTATGAATACAGACCACATCACTTTACACACGGAGAAACCTTTTCTTTTTCAGATAGGAAAATAAAAGATGTTTTAGATAGCCTTCAAAGGACTATCATTTAATATACATTTTAGCTTATTCATTTGATCTTTTCAAATTCTGTCTCTGTGAAAATGGTATAATTAATATGAAATCTAAGAAATAAAGTTAAATTTCTAGACCATACTTAGTAGTGTTCTGTTTTTTCAGTAAGTAAAAGTTAAGTATGACTTATTAAACTAAAAGAAAGGAGCAGAAAGGTGGAATAAAAAGTGTAGTTTCCCTGTGTGGTTAACCTGTTTCTCATTTACATTTCAACAGCTGCATGTGTCATTACAATTCTCCACATAAGGTCCAAGCCAAAAATAATGTTATTCCCAGATAGCAAAGTTTTTCTGTACATGGGAAGTAATTAAAAAAATCACAATGATGCCACCTAGAGCTTTGGCCATAATGTATTTTAAAAAAACAAAACGAGAACCTGAAGTTACTACATTAGAATACAATTTGCCAAATTCTACCTTAATAACAGATTTAGATATATTAGTTTTCAGACTAAACCAAAGTGGTAAATTAAGAGTTGCAAGACGTTTCATTCTTTTAAAGTATATTTTAGTTCTTAATCTAGCTATTCAGTTTCTGTTGTCTTTGATAACATACTTATTAAGTGAAACTCAATATCATTAGTTCTTTATTTTCCTGTTCTTTATTTTAGGCCAAGTGTATTTGATAGCAGTAGTTTGAATTGTTATATATTAAGAGAATAACGAACATTAGTGAGATATTTTTCTGTTGGATTTCAAGGTAGACCTTTGTACAGTTAGGGTAGCACCAGAAAAGTCACTCTGGCTATTCCATAGATGCCTTGTGGGGTGGGATTACCTGGGTAATTTGTAATGATCCAGACCTTGACCTCCAACTTTCCAGGCTCAGCGTCCTGGTATCCTAACTCTTTAAAAGTGTTTTATCCTCTCAGGAAAAGATTTAAACTGCAAGCTCCAAACCCTGATGTGTAAACCAGAATGACCAATTTATTAACCTACAGCAGCATGTAAAATCGTCAAATGTACGATGTATTGTTCACGTCTGATCAGTATTTAGCTCCTTATAGGCAAGCTACATAAAAAGGAATTTTCTTCATGATTAATGGTGGAGTGAGGCTCATGATTTGAATGTTTCAAGATGCCAACTAAGGGACCCAAATACACCTCATGCCCATTGACTCAACCGGTCGAGACCTTAATGAAAGGCTGCATTCCTTTGTATAATGCTGAAGTAAGTACTCACAACTTTTGCCTTTCAAAATCTCTCTTTTTTTCCTTTTTTTGCTTCATGGTTACTATTATCTTTCTTTAGATATGTTATTACATTTAAATGTGATTTTTACGCTATTTTCACTTTAAGTCATGTTGATTTAAACTCAACACTTATTGTCCATTGGACAATATTATTTCTTTCATTTTCAAGTTCTTGTAGGCAGAGGGTGTATGAATCTATGATAAATGACATATTTTGCTATATCAAATTTTTAAAAATATAAGCCTGAAGCATTGTTTCTATATTAATTAACTTATGGGTCTGGTTTATTATCAGTTTAGTATCTTGAAGGGTTTTAGAGATATTGCCTTCTAGATTAAGTTTGTCAAAAATAGATGTTTTTGTGTGCGTGCGTGGGTCCTAGATGATCATTCATTTTCTTTTTTCTTAGCGATGACCCTGCTCCTCTTTTAGGGTTTATTTTATCAGAGGTGGGCTGAGAAAAGAGGTATCTGTGTACAGTCTTGCCCCTGTTAACAACATTTTGGTCAACAACAGAGCACATATACAACAGTGGTCCCAATGGGAGCTGAAAAATTCCTTTCACCTAGCGACAGCAAAGCCATTGTCGTATCTTAGTGCAACTTACTGCTCATGTGTTTGTGGTGACTCTGGTGTAAACAAACCTACTATACTGCCAGTCACATAACAGATAAACACATGCACTTATGTACAGTACATACTTGATAATAAACAACTATGTTACTGGTTTATGTATTTACTATACTATACTTTCATTGTTCTTTTTGAGTGTACTCCTTCTACTTATATATAAAAAAATTAACTGTAAAACAGCCTCAGGAAGGTCCTTCAGGAGGTGTTTCAGAAGGAGGCATTGTTATCTTAGGAGATGATAGCACCATGCATGTGACTGTCCCTAAAGACCTTCCAGTAGGATAAGATGTGGAGGTGGAAGACAGCGGTATTGATGATCCTCACCCTGTGTAGCCCTAGGCTAATGTCTGTTTGTGTCTTCCTTTTTAACAAAGCACATTTAAAAAGTAAAAAAAAAAAAAAAAAAAGAGAAGAAGAAGAAAATTTAAAAAGGGAAGGAAAAAAGCTTAGAATAAGAATGTAAAGAAAGAAATTATTTTTGTACGCTATACAAGGTGTTTTAAGCTAAATGGTATTATAAAAGAATCAAAAGTCTTAAGAAATTAAAAAGCTTATAAAGTAAAATGGTTATGGTAAGGTATGGTTAATTTATTAATGAGGAAAGATAATTTTTAAAAATAAATTTAATGTAGCCTAAGATTGCAGGGTTTTTCAAGTCCACAGTAGCATACAGCAATGGCCTAGGCCTTCACATAACACTCACCACTCACTCACTGACTCACCCAGAGCAACTTCCAGTCCTGCAAGCTCTGTTCACGGTTACTGCCCTATACAGGTGTAGCATTTTTCATCTTTTATACTACATATCTGTATTTTTTGAGACCAAGTCTCACTCTTGTTGCCCAGCTGGAGTGCAGCGGTGCGATCTTGGGTCACTGCAACCTCTGCCTTCTGAGTTCAACGGATTCTCCTGCCTCAGCCTCCTAAGTAGCTGGGATTACAGGAGCCCACCATCATGCCTGGCTAAATTTTTTTGTATTTTTAGTAGAGATAGGATTTCACTATATTCTCACTGTACCTCTTCTATGTTTAGATATATTTAGGTACACAAATACCATTGTGTTACAATTATCCACAGTATTCATAACAGTACCATAATGTATAGGTCTGTAGCCTAGGAGCAAGAGGCTACCCCATACTGCCTAAGTGTGTAGTGTATCTATGACGAAATCACCCGACAACGCATTTACAGAAAAGTATCACCGTCATTAAGTGATATGTGACTGCTCTCTTAAGGTGGACTTTACTAAAGCAGCTCCAGAAAAATGGCTTCATGCACCCACTCAGTGGCTCTCCTTTGATTTACTCAGCACCCCATGCTAATTACTTTATATGTAGGCCCGCTGCCAGCTGCCTGGACTTCTTCTGGTCTTAGCCTGTGGAGGACATATAGTCCTTTGATCTTTAAATAAAAATGGCTTGAAGTGCCAATGTGTCCCCACAAAATATGTGGCACTTTCTTCCAGTCGCTTTTTTTTTTTCCTAAATTCCTTTTTCCATGCAAGTTTCTATTTTTCTTGAGTTTTTCCACTACCAACCGGGGACTCCTTTCTTCTCCAGGTCAATGGAATCCAGCCACTTTTTTATTTCCTCAAATACCACTCATATACTTTAGTCATAGGTTTATAAGGAATGATTTATAGGTCATTTGACTGGGTTGGGGGAGCTACACTGAAGAACAGCTATCATCTTCTCAGATGGTTATGTTATATAGCCTAGCCCAACATCAGAAAGAAAAAGAAAAGTCTTTAAAAAAATCTTACAGTAAATACTAAACATTTGGTTCCTAAGATTCCACCAGTCCTTCCTTCTTCCAGGTACTGCTCTCAGACTGTTCTTCTTTCCTAGGTTTCAGGCCCCTGCCCTTGTGCTCTGTCTGGACTGGCTTCTCCCTGACTCTCTCCCCCTGTACCTCTCTGTCCTCTCTATTCCTGCCCGTAATACCGTCCTTCTTGGGCAGCTGTTGGAAACCCAAATTTATATTGGGATGTAAAATTTAATTAATTTCTCAATTTTCACCTACCCTGTCAATGTGTTGAGGGTTTTTTTTGTACAACCAAAGTCAGTGCTTAAGTTGATTTGCTTATAAAAGATAATTCTCTTTCAGAATAATTCTCCTATCAGCTTTTATTTTTTGTGCTCCTTACGTGCCCCAAATCGTGACTACAGGTATGCTAAACCCCAAAATTGGGATGTTCAACCATTGTGCTTGTTAACCCATCCCGATGTGCCTTGATTCCTGGGCTTTTGGATATCTGGGACTCCTAATTGAACCAATACATTTGCCTAGCCTTCTTAATAAACACATGCAAAAACATTCACACCTTTTCCCTTTTCTTTACAGAACAGTCCATAGCATATTGTTCTTTAAAGGCTTACTCGATATACTCTTATTTCTATAAGATCCATACAGGGTTTTTTTTTTTACATGTTTGTAGGATGGTAAAAACCAGAAAACAGCCCTAAACAGCTGTTTGTTCCTATTCTTTAAAGCCTCTGGTTATTTTTGATGTATTTTTTTTTGCCAAAAAATAAAATAATTTGAATAATAAAAAATACTCTTAAGTACACAATGATCACCATTTTTAAATAGTGGGGCCAAATTTCCTCTGCACATCCAAGAGATCCAGAAACACTATTTAGGTTTCTGAGCTAAGGGGAAAAAAAAAATAAAAAAAGAAATATTTTTCTCCTGTTTTTTTAATAGCATGGGAAACTGAAAAAAGAAAACGTTGTTCTCTAAAGCTGGAGAGTACTAGCTAGCAAAACATGCATTTTATTACTGGTGGGGTTTCACAGTGTTCAGCAGAGGGTTGCTGGTTATCTAGTGGAGTATAGAGGGCTCTATTCTCAAATTGCTGGGCAGCTAACTGTGAGCCTCAGGGAAGTAAGGGGTTAGGATACCATGATGTGATTGCGGAAATAGACACCAGCAGAGCTTGATCATATTATACAAAGCAATAATATGATTCCTAGGAAAGGATCTAAGGAAAAATTAAGTTTTTATTTTGGGCCAGTATAATCTCGCATTCAAAGGAAACCTCCCTGCATTCATTCAGACATTGGTCTCGAGGAGCCACTTAGATGACAAGGGTTGGAACAGGAAAAGCAATTTCAACATTGGCAACCAAGAAAAGTTAATTTTTGTTGTGGGGTTTTGGCTATAATTCTTTGAGGGGACAGATGAGGGGCCTCTGTAATGAGTCAAATTATAAAACTTTTAGAGAAATGTTTGCAAAGTACTTAGAAGAATTGAGTTATTCTTTTCCAAGATATTTTCCTACAAATTTCAGTCGTGCGCATTTGGTTCATTGACATACCTTAGGCTAGAATACAAACAGTTTTATTAAAAACTAATTTCAGGCTTTTATCAATCCAGCATCTGGAATGTTGTGCATTCGAACTTGTATTTTTCCATAGATAGGTAACCCAATTATAATAATTACATTACGGAAAATTTATGACCCTCTCCTTTGCTACTCATAATTTATTTTACCTGCTGAGAGTAAATTGTTGAGAATCAGAGAATTGCAATCATTGTTGAGAGCAGTCAGAAAGTATTTCCAATCCTATTCCTATGCGGGTATGGAATACTTCGGAATATAAATTATCATCCATTTTAAATGAGAGCAGGCCTTAAGACTGGCATAAACAGGCCTTAAAGAAACTGGCCATTAAACAGAATATCTATAGCACTGTGACATCCTCGTGATGGCAGTGATGCACGTCGCTAGAGGTTATTGGTTTACTGGAGCCAGGGAAAGAAAGAGCTAACCCACCCTTGGGCGGAAGACCACTGAGGGGCTTCTGAACCATAAACAATAGCATGAGCCACACGTGCCTTAACGACATGTTCCAGCTGCAGTAGATAAGGGCACCAGAGCCCGTTTCTTGCCACTGGTAAAGAAGGCTTCCTTCCCAGTGAAGAATGCTTTTAGTTAAATGATAATTATCACTTGCTGTCAGTAAATGTGTGGGTCAGACTGTGTTCGAGGCTCTCAGCTGGGAATGCTGAGGCCCCCTGGCTGTCCCATACCTTTTTCCTCTCTATCTCTGTGTCTGTTTCTTAATTCCTTCAGCGCCACCTGGGTTGGGGTCTCCAGGACCGAGCTGGTCTCGGCAAGCTAACACGCCAAGTTCTGCAAAGGTATTACTAGAATGAAAACATTATAAATACTCAAAACAGAAAAATAAGAAGAGGACTTTTTTGGCATCTATTTCTTTGTTGTTCACTTAAGTCCTTTTTCTTATTGTCAACTTAAGTCTCCTTTAATTCTGTCTAAAAGTGAGTTATTAATTAAGATAAAAGTAAAAGCTGGGACATAAACTCTATTCAGGTACGAAATATTCCAATAAGAAAGTGAAAGTTTACTGTTCCCTAGAAGTAAAAACGGCCAGGATTGTTGAACTATGGAACGTTAAGTGTCCCCAGGTGAATTTGCAACATTCAGGAAGAGTGAATATGTGCATCTGGCTCATCTTCGCAAGAAGGATACTGTTCAATGTTTTGATATGCTTCATTCTACAAAATTAAATTAATTTGGAGGGATTAGTCACAGTCGTGATGCTTAGAAGAAACATAAACTGTCAAAAGTAGCTCTGCTCTCAGTTTTATTATCATTTGAATAGTTTTCTGAATACATAAAAGCCCTAAGGCCATAAAACTAAAATGAAACCCTAATGCCTGTTATTATTCAAGAGGTGACTTCCACTGCATATCTTGGGTGTCTGTGAGTCCTTTACATTTCATAAAATTACGAGCTCATAATGACAAACTGGACATAGCCTATTTAGTCTTTACAACTGTAGAAAACTGAATTAGTAAATTTAACACTGTGGAGACCTGTGCTCTGGGAGAGGAAGGATCATTTACTCAGTTGGTGTGCACCAAACACTATACCATTGTGGTAAATAATTGTTTTAACTCTAAACACCTCTCTTTGTTGTCTGAGATGAATTCATTCTATACATCTATATCTATTCTCCCCCTCTATCTATTCATTATCTATATCTATACGTGTACAGCTGATGCATGTATCCACACATAAACATGTACACATGTATATCCACATATACATGTGGGTGTCTGTTCCTTTCATTATTTAACACTTAACATATTTCACAAGCTTTAAAAAGACTATTGCATGCCACTAAGAAAATTACATGACTCATTCACTAAAATTATTTTTAATAGTGTGAGGCATATAAGTTGTCCAATTTCTTATGAGCACAATTGATTCATTCATGCCCCAAATGGATACTGTGCAGAATATTATAGGCTTCCCTGGCTCTCCTTGGGCTATGATTTATAACTTTCTGACAAATTTATTTGAATCTGTGAAAAAAATGATTGAATGATTTTATCCTATATTTAAGTATTATTGGAGGTAATAAATCCTACTTTGAAAGACTTATGGTACTAGAGAATTGGTCTTCACAAGTTGACAGAATTCACTATTAAGTGTCATCATCAGCACCGTGGTGGTCTTTGCAGATAAAGGAACTAATCCCTACTCACTCATAGAGTTTAATAGTGTATAATTGGACCATTGGCCTTAATATCTTAACACGCAGTTACCAGAGACTTTTTTTTTTAATATGCGTCGTGGAATGTCAACTGCTTTTCCTTACCTTCCATTTAGGAAGAGAATGAGATGTCTGTCTGACATCTCTATTTGAGTGCCTTAGAATTATGGAAATCTGGCCACGAAGTTAAAAAAATGTGCTTCATAGTTGTATAAATGGAATGTGCATCTCTATGAATAGACAGTGGGAAAACCTCATGAGAGAAACAGAACAAAAGCACACTTAGAAAGAGGAGAGATTTTTCCAGTATCTATGAAGTATTTCAATGATGACCAAATCTAAGAGATTTCATGTTTTTTGAGAATAAGAGAAATACAGGAATTCATGGGCAGAACACAGCAGTCAGAATGTGCATTGCAGTAATACCTTGCATTGATATCTATTTTGTTTTATATCAGAACTGAATAACGATGGCCTAATGCTAGAAATTGCAAATGAGTGGAAAGGAAAGCTCAAAGCATAAGTAATTCTGGCAAACAGAATTACTTCAAAATGCTTTTTTCTTTTTTCTTTTTACACTTTAAGTGTGTGCCGTATTCAGTCGACGCATTCCTTTCAGTTTGAATCTGAAAGTAACTGCTCTGAACAAGTTGGGATAGAATGGCCTTTGTGGAGAATAAACATGGCCAGTAACTGCCCTGGTCCTCTCCCCATGATTCCAAGGAAAGTCTGATTTATGGCCTCATCTCTGCTGTTGGACAGAGGCCTCGGCCCATTGGAAATCTCCAGAGCCATGGGAGAGGGGTGAGGCTGTGGTCCACCACAGTTGTGGAGTTTCAAGGCGTCGTTTTCTTTTGGCCAAAACCAAATGGTAACAGTATGTTATGGCCTGACTTACTGACTCTAGCTGGGCTAGGAAACTATAGATTCTAAATGGCATCTCTGTGATGTAAGACTGTATACATAATCAGAATTTCTTTTTAAAAATTTGCCAGTTACACATGAATGTTTCATGGAAAATAAGTCAATTATACCATTCCCCATTTTTCAAAAAAGCAAAGCAAAGGATTTTTTTTTTCTTTTACGATATGAGTAGAAAATGGAGCATAATGGGAAGCCAATTTAATCAATTGTTGTTTCTAACTAGGGCATCTATTTCTTTGTTGCTCACTTGAGTCCTTTTTTTTTTATTGTCAACAGATCTGATTTGGGCAGAACTGTTTCCATTTATTCTGCTGTCCAGCCATATTTTTAATAATGCCCCCCTTTCAGCCTCAAAAGTGTTCAAGCTTAGGCAACAAGTTCTAAGATCATCCTACTTTTACACATATAGATACCTTTTGATATGCAGGCAGGCATAATATTTTACAATGATAGCATAGAGAAAATAGGTTAGGATTTATAAAGATGTAGAAATTTGCTTTTTGAAACTCATACCACCAAAACAAAATCATCCTCAGTACCCTAGAGAAGCTCACCCAGACACTTCTACAGTTTTAGGAACTAATTTATGACATAAAGACTCTAAGAAGGAAATTCTTGTGTTCTCATTTTTTATTCTTAAATCATTTCAATGAGAATGCTTAAATTTTTTTCTACAAGAGCAAGACAAGTGAATTTCCCTTTTCTATACCTTTTTTATCCATATATGAATGAAAGAGAGTCTTGAAAATGTGATTTTCAATGTGCAGCAAGAGGTCATTTCAACCTACTGAAACACAGAAGTGGTTAAAGTAAAAGGAAGGATGATCAGAAGAGGAGGTGAGATTAAGAGCACTCTGACTATAGAGCTGAACTGCAGGTGGGATCACTGTTTTTGTCTCAGATCTATGCTTTTTTTCATTTAATCTTCATGCAAAGTTGTGATCATGATTTCACTGTTAGTTTTTAGTTTAAAAGCAATTGAAAGCCCGTTTTACCTTCAAATAAAAGTAGAATGTCAAGCATGGTTCATGCCTGTAATCCCAGTGCTTTGGAAGGCCAAGGCATAAAAATTGCTTTAGGTCAGGAGTTCAAGACCAACTTGGGCACCATAGTGATGCCCTGCCTCTTCAAAAATAAAAAATTAAAAAAAAAAAAAACTTGGGTGACGTGGCATACTCCTGCAGTCCTAACTACTTGGGAGGCTGAGGTGAGAGAACCACTTGAGCCTGGGAGTCTAAGGTTACAGTGAACTATAATCGTGCCACTGCACTCCATCCTGGGCAACAGAGAGAGAGAGAGAGAGACCCTATCTCTAAAAATAATAATAATTTTTAAAAGCATCTTTTCAGTCACAGCAGAAGTATAGCTGTATAAAACCCACTGTAATCTGACTTACTTAATTAAACTATACTATAGCTATTGTACTCAACATCTTAATTATAAGAACTAAAATCAGATTGAACTATAACAGTATTGGGGGGTAGGTCTACAGTGGGCCTCTATAGTTTGGTCTATTCAAGTTGCTGTCCTTCCATCTCTGGGACCAGCCCTGCCACCTGGAGGCTAGAGAAAGCCCTGCCCCTAGTGCCAGCAAGATCTCCTCCTTTCTGTCCTGTTTGGTTCAAGTACGGACAACTGACCCAAACTGAGCCAACTTGAGACCTCGCTTGGGATTCCTCATACTGTAATTGAAAAAGAATTAGTATCTATCAGGCGGAGAGGTCTATGAGATATGAAATGTGTGAGCTGCCAGTGTCATGTGACAGCAATTGTCTATAGGTCTCAAGAATGAAGCTAGAATACAGAAAGAAATAGAATCAAACTGGAGGGAGGATAAAACAGGATTTTCTCACTGATTCCAGGTTTTCTGAAGAACAGTTGTTTCTCTGTCCATACTACTTTTTTTTTTTTTTTTTTTTTTTTTTTGGAGACAGAGTCTCACTCTGTTGTGCAGATTGGAGTGCAGGGGCATGATCTCGGCTCACTGCAACCTCTGCCTCTGGGGTACAGTGGCTCATGCCTGTAATCTCAGCACTTTGGGAGGTCGAGGCAGGCAGATCACTTGAGGTCAAGAGTTCGAGACCAGCCTGGCCGACATGGTGAAAAAGCTTCTCATTCTTTAGCTCTTTCTTGAACTCAGTGATCCAGTAAAGTCCCTCCCATGGCCTAAATGAGTTTGAGTTTGAGTCCTGATGAACAAAGCACCAGTATGATCTCAGCTGCAGTTGTGCTGTCTTTAAAACATACCTACTATTAGACAGAATAGTGACAAAAGCAATTTTTTAATGTTAGTATACAGAATAGCCAAGTGTAAGTTCTAGAGAAGAGAAGAAAGATGATATTAAGAGAGAAAGAATGAAAATGCAGGAAAGTCATTGACTGCCAGCACAAAGAAAAAAGATGGCTATGTTGAGCTTTCATGCTAAGAGGAAGGCTCTTAAAATTAAATGGAGGTAAATTGATTCATTATAAAAAGTAGCAGAGAATGCAATTAGAGAGGAATTTTAGAGAATTTGTTTTGAGTGAACCAAAGCTCCTATCAACCATTTTTCATATTATAGTAATTAAAAGAAAAGGCTGCATTTTAAGTGTGTGATATAATCAGGGCCCAATTAGGTTTAAAATACAGTCATGCATCCCTTAAGGATGGGAATACTTTTCAAGAACTGCATTGTGTTAGACAATTTCATTATGCAAACGTCACAGAGTGTACTTATACAAACCTAGATGGTGTAGCCTACTGTATACCTGGGCTAATTGGTATAGCCTAGTGTGCTTAAGCTGCTAACCTGTTCAGCATGTTACTGTACTGAATACTGTAGGCAATTGTAACACAATCATAAGTAGTTGTGCATCTAAACATATCTACACATAGAAAAGGAACAATAAAAATACAGTATTATAAACTTATGGGACCACTGTCATATATATGGTCTGTCGTTGACTGAAAAGTTCTTATGGAGCATATGACTATGCAAAAATGTTTGGGCCAGGATAGGTTAGATCAGGCTCCATAATATACAATTACATTGTCTCAGAGACTCAGGAAAACAAACATTTAGTTCTTTCTGTGTGTCCAGGACAGATGCATATCAACATGTGCTGGAGAAGGGAAGGCTAGAGAGTCTTGCACTGTCAATTAAATGCTTTTGTCAAGACGTAAGATCAATGGATGTAGCCGCTGAAACAAGTTATATGGTCATGCCAAGCTTCGAAAGCAATGGGAAGTATAAACTTTCCATGTCCCTGAAAAAGCTAAACTGGAAATAGCCATGAGTGGCAAGAATGTCTACCACAATAGAATTGTGGACAGAAAACCTGGAACACTGGGTCAGAATATCAGATTTTCCACTTCTTAGTTCTCAATCCACTGGGCTTCCTACTCGGCAAGTTTTGCTTTGATTTGAAAGCAGCTTAACACCTCTAGTTTATGTGGATTCTCTAAGCCCTGTTTTTCTACCTGTAGGAAGGATGTAATCATGCTTCTCAGATCTCAGATACTATTGTTGTAAGGATTAAATGCAACTTGACGGCACTATTCAAATATAAAATAGGTAATAGTGGTAATATTTGTTTTTTTAATCCTCCAACTTCCAATTTCTCTTGAAACACTATTTTTTGATTGATTATTCATATGGTGCTACTTTAACATGTAAAAATATCCTGTTAAAAAAAAGATACATTAAGTAACAAATGACCCTAAATAATATTTAAAGCCATAAAATTTCTTCATTACTTGTGATGTCTTATATCAAATATGTTTTTGCTTCTCATTCAAACAGCTTAGAAATTTGTGACCTTCTTCATAAAAGGCTCACTTTGATTAATTAAAAAGCATTACGTATATCATTGGAGTTTTTTGTGTGCTGAGTTACATTTTCTAAATGCACACATTTCTTCTTTAATTTCAGTTTCACAAAAGAAGGAAAGTTAGCTCATTTCTTTAGAAAGGTATTTTGCTGGTTTCCTGAAGATACTTAAGTATACATTCCTCAGTGCCACAAATGTCAAAATACAAAATATAAATATTGTTTACCTAACACATATAAATCTTAGATTGTTCTTTCAAAGTTTATTTTAATTATGAGAGAGATACAAATGAGGCAAACTATTATGTCTTCTTTGAATTCTCAGTAGGAAACTTTTGCTCAGTTTCAGGCAGTTGTATTTTGCTATGAATCATTAAGAAAATTTCCACTGATCTGTGACATAATGTTTTAATCTCCTGGGGCTTTCTAACTTGATTTATAATGTTGAAGTTGAAAGACTAATTTTAATAAGGCATTAAAATTACATATAAATGTTGTTTAATTAAAAAAATAAGCAGACAAATTATAACAAGCACTTCATCATATAAGAGAAATTAGGTAAGGGAAGTGGACTCTTGTAGATGATTTAGGTAAATTCAGAGAATTAGATTATGTGGATAATGGCTTCACAAAAGATGTCTTCTATATACCCAAGTATTTCTCCTTTTCTATCATTTTCACTTAGAAAAAAAATCACTCCTGACACTTGACTAAAGTGTGTTTTTTCATTGCCCCTTTTCTTCTAATTTCTAACTCAGATTACCCATCTTACTCATTTTGCTTTTCCCATCAGCACTTCTTTCTTATTTTGTTTTCTTTTGAGATGGAGTCTTGCTCTGTCACCCAGGCTGGAGTACAGTAGAGCGATCCTGGCTCACTGCAATCTCCAGCCCCCAGGCTCAAGCCATTCTCCAGCCTCAGCCTCCCGAGTAGCCAGGATTGCAGGTGCCCGCCACCTTGCTCAGCTAATTTTTTGTATTTTTAGTAGTGACAGAGTTTCACCATGTTAGCCAAGCTACTCTGGAACTCCTGACCTCAGGTGATTCACCTGCCTCGGCCTCCCAAAGTGCTAGGATTACAGGCGTGAACCACTGTGCCGGCCTCCTTCAGCGTTTCTGATCTCTTCTTGTGACTCCTCCTTCTTGACTACTGCTGCGTTTAATTGATTTTCCTCTCTCCAAATATTTTCAAAGGTAAATATCCTGAGGCATTTTTAAATTCAAATGATTTCATTTTTAACCATTTAAAATAAATGTATGTGATCAGTGTCATATTATAGATTTTTCTAGTCCTCCATCATCTTATGAGTGGCATTTATATCTAATTTTAATATAATTCATGGCAGTTCACAATTATGTGGAAGTATCTGGAAATCACAGTGGTAAAGTACAGTCATATTAATTCCTTTGGTGCTGGCCTCTAGAACTTTCTGCAATGGCATAAATGTTCTGACTGGGCACGATGGCTCATGCCTGTAATCCCAGCATTTTGGGAAGCCAAGGTGACTAGATCACGAGGTCAGGAGATTGAGACCACCCTGGACAACATGGTGAAACCTCGTCTCTACTAAAATGTTAAAAAATTAGCCAGGCATGGTGGTGCATGCCTGTAGTCCCAGCTACTCGGGAGGCTGAGGCAGGGGAGTCACTTAAACCCAGAAGGCAGAGATTGCAGTGAGCCAAGATCCCTCCACTGCACTACAGCCTGGCTACAGAGTGAGATTCTGTCTCAAAAAAATAAAAATAAAGATAAAAAATGAAATATTCTATACCTGCTCTGTCCAATACGGTAGCCATTGGCCGTATATGATTATTGAGTACTTGAAATTTAGCTAGTGCGACTGAAACACTGAACTTTGAACTTCTTTTCATTTTAATTATGTTTAATACAAGTAGCTCTATGCTGCTAGTGGCTGCCATATTGGACAGCACAGGTAAATGATTAGCAAGGATTCATGTGCTTCCCTGCGTAAGCATAACTCGACCCCTATCAAGTAGCGTTGATCTATTACCTAACATTGCACTGTATGGAGGCCACGTTCTGTTTTCATCCATCTTTCCATGAGGAAACCTCCAGAAAGACCTGGAAAGGAAAGTGAAAAATTCACATATAGGTCAATTATGAATTACCGAATTTAGAAAGTGCCATCTCCTTCATGAAGACACTGCGAACCCTTCCAGAATTTCCTTCCCTGGGCCTCCTGCAGGGCTCTCTTCCCTTTTCTCATTCCCATGGAAGTTTATGCCACTCTCATGGTTCTTGTCAAATTCTACCCTGTATTACTGTTATTTGTGTACCTGGAGTATCCTTTTCTAGACACTTTGAGGGTAAAATTCAGAACAGAAGTCTGGCTGATTTTGGCATCCCTCAGAGCGCCTAGCATAGGAGCTTAAACAATAAATGTTGCTCAATGAACATGAAACGTCTGTCTTCCTGTGGAGGTGAACATTCTGATGGTGACCATCAGTTGGAGGTCTCCCAGAGTCTCCACTGTGTGGCCAGAACTCAGATAAAATGCATGGCCTCAGCCTGGAAAGGTTACCTTTGATTTCTATCTGCAAGCGGCTTTGGTGAACTCTGACTTCATACTCACTTGACACAGCCTTCCGCTGTGACCACTTTGAATATTTCCTTTACTTTGTTCTGCTTCCTCCTTTTGCCATTTTTGCCTCTAAAACTCACAGCACTGTGATGAGTCTTTGGCTTCTAAAGCAAATCACTTTTGTTGCAAGGGCCGTTGTCTTTTAATTCCTATTTTTACAAAGTGTTACAGTAAGCTATCAGTGACCACTAGGACTTATTAGAGGAAACATCATTATATTCTCCTTATTATTCAAACTTCAGTGAATTTCTTCAGTGTCTAAAAAACAATCTGCAGCAGTTATGATTTGGGGAAGCTGTGGTGTAGTTAGAAAAACAACGACATGGTGAACTGAAATGTCGCAGGCCACAGCGGACAGGTGAACACACATCGCTGCACTGCTTCGCTTTGTTAGTGGCCACAGCACACCAGGATTACACATGCAGTCGTATTTCCATGCTGGTCTCTGCACGGTCTCTGTTGAACATCTGTGTGCTGAGAATTATCCACACTATGTCTCTTTGACCTGTTTCATGTGAACTGTTCTGGACGTAAATTTTTTTTTAGCCACTAAATCTAAGAGCAGGGTGTGAATCACAGCTGGGTGATGATAGGTAATTGGATAGGGAACTTACTAGGGGCATGAGAGCATCAGAGATCCCAAGTTCTCAAAGGAAAGACTTTTTTTCAATAAAAGGAAAGAAATATTGGGAGGAGATTTTTTTTTTTTTTTTTAATTTTCCTGGAGAAAGCAAGTGGATTTTTCAAAGAAAGTTTGTTTCAAAAACAGGCCAAATGTTTTAACAAAGTGCCTAAGATTATGAAGCCAAATAGTAAATCTTAATATTTTCTCAACACTTAAATTAATGGATCTTTTAAAAGCTTATGTTATGGGAATTGGATATGCAAATATATGTATCCGTCCTTCACCATGGGATACTTTGCTGTGATGGAGATCACGGTAGTTAGTAGCTACAGATCTTTCACGTATAATGACTCAATACAATTTTAGAAACTGAAATTGGGAAACTGACATTTTTCAACACCACAGCACTGTCTTTTAGAGCTAATACTTTTAGGTTTATAGGTGTAATATGCAATCTCCTTTGTGAAAAAATAATATTTTGGCCCAATTATAGAAAGATGTTTCTTTTATCATGCATATTAGCGAAGTGTTTGCATTTAAAAAACAGAACAAAGGTAAAATGTATAATTGTCCCACAGTGAGCAGACTCCAAACATGAAGTGAATAGAAATTAGAGATCGAGGCTGGGCACAGTGGTTCACACCTGTAATCCCAACACGTTGGGAGGCCAAGACGGGCAGATCATGAGGTCAGGAGTTCGAGACTAGCTTGACCAACATTGTGAAACCTCTTATCTATTAAAATACAAAAATTAGCTGAGTGTGATGGTGTGCACCTGTAATCCTAGCTACTCAGGATACTTAGGCAGGAGAATTGCTTGAACCCAGGAGGCAGAGGTTGCTGTGAGCCGAGATTGAGCCACTGCACTCCATTGTGGGCAACAAAGCGAGACTCTGTCTCAAAAAAGAAAAAAAAAAAAAGAAAAAGAAATTATAAATTGCGAATAGAATTTTAATACACAGGAGACAGAAAGTACTCTCTTAGATTTATTCAACAACATGTCCGTTCTTGGCCCTGGTCCTGGTATAGCAGCATTGAACCAAACAAAATAAGCATCGAATTGGTAAATGGAAGATATCAAAGTGCTTCACATGGGTTTTGGTTCTCTCAGTAAAAATTTGTGTAACTTTTAAACAAAATTATTGATATGGATGATTCAGAAACTAAAGATTTCTAGCACTATTAACACTCGATTTATCATACATACTGTAATGTCAGACAGAATTCAAATTACCCCAGAGAATCCCATATCTCTTAGCTTTATGATGTTTTCAAATAAAAAAAGCATTAATTGCCTTAAAAACAGAGAATTTCAAATGAAAATGTATTTCTCCAAATTTTCTGAGTCTTGCCTAGATGAGCTAATTCTTTCTCAGTCCTTAACACCTCCTTTCCTATGGATTTGCTACTAGAAGAAATAGTTAGCATTTGGTTTGAAAGCAGATAGTTTGGTAAATAATTGACCTAAGGATTTCATTTGGCTCTAAGAGTAAAATAAGTCAACAGTGACACAGATGTTGAAAAAACATGGAATCTTACATAGCATTAACAGAAGTATCATCTCCAGATGTTCAGACAATATTCTGGAAATACGAAAAGAATTGACAAAATAATGAGTTTCCACAGGAGGGGTGACCAAAAGGGTGAGGGATTTGTTAGACTTACACAAGTAATGATTGATAGAGCTGGGAATTCAGAGCTCAGGAAAATATAAATCTACGTGATTATACTTTCTTTCTTCATCTCTCTCTAGCTTATGAATGAGAGAATAGACTTACTTTATGTAGTCTCAACAGGCAAAATAAGACCAATGTTTGGAAGACAGAGGTAAGCGGATTCCAACTTTATATACGGCCGACCTTTGAATAAGGACTTAACTGTGAAGCTTCACTTATATGCAGATTTTTTTCTGCCTCTGCCACTCCTGAGACTGCAAGGCCAACCCCTCTACTTCCTCCTCCTCTTCCTCATTCTACTCAATGTAAAGATGAAGAGGATGAAGATCTTTCCAATGATCTATTTCCACTTAAGGAATATATTCATTAATACATGTTCTCTCCTTTATGATTTTCTTTCTTTAAAATTTAACTTTCAAGTGCAGGTTTGTTATATAGGTGCACTCGTGTCATGAGGGTTTGCTGTACAGATTATTTCATCTCTCAGGTATTAAGCCTAGTACCCATTAGTAATTTTTCCTGATCCTCTTCCTCCTCCCATTCTCCACCCTCTGACGGGCCCCAGTGTCTGTCGTTCCCTCCATGTGTCCATGTGTTCTCATCATTTAGCTCCCACTTACAAGGGAGAATATGCGGTATTTGCGTTTCTGTTCCCGCATTAGTTTGCTAAAGATACTAGCCTTCATTTTCTTCTTTCTAGCTTCCTTTATTGTGAGAATACAGTATATAATATAGATACAACCTACAAAATATGTGTTAATTGACTGTTTAGGTCGTCTGCAAGGCTTCCAGTTAACAGTAGGCAATTAGGAGTTACGTTTTTTAGGGAGTTAAAAGTTATAATTGCATTGCTAACATTGCAGGGAGTAGGTTCCCTTAAACCCTGCATTGTTCAAGGGTCAACTGTAGCTGAGGTTATCTACATGTCAAAGGTGAAAAATGAATAAAAGGTGATACATTTTTTTGTTTGTTCATTTTTTTGTTTGCTTGCTTGTTCGTTTGTTTGCTTTTAGATAGTTTAGATGTCAGTGAGAGTGTCTCAGTGGAAATTGTCTGTGATTTCACGGAAGGTGTTCATAAATTGGGAGACAGGCCATATTTTATAGCCCACATTTTCCTAATTCTAATATTCTATTAGATTTTTAAATAGTTTTATATTTATTATTAGCTTCAGAAAATATTCTTTATTCATTTTATTAAGCTGAAAAACAGAAAAAAAATCTAGGCAGATATCATTGAAATAGAGTCAGAGAATATTTGGCAAAACATTCCGAAACAACTGGAATCATTTCTAAGTTTGAGTAGGAAAAAGAAGGTAAAAGCCAACCATATTTCTGTCTTTAAGTGGTCATAATTCAAATCATACCATTAAAAATTTACTTTATACAAGTATATTTTTATCTCAGGGCCCTTTTAGTTATTTGTACCAGATCCCTGAACAGCTCTAGATTTGGGGTGTGGGCTAGGAAATTATAGATGAGTGAGCCAGATGTGAGCAAAGCAGGGGTCTTGGTTAAATGTGGTCAGAAGTATGCAGAATTCAGGCAGGCGAGCAGAGGCTAAGTAAAACTGTCAGAGACTGGTAAGATCGCCTGGATATCCCGAAGCCATGAAGCAATCCATGAAGCAAGCCTCAGTGAAGAACCTTTCTGCCGGGACCCACAAGTGCAAGCAGGGCGTGCAAGAGCAGCGTGGCGGCGACCCTGGGGCTCCAGTCCCACCACTGCTCCAGCCCTGCTGGCTGCCAGGTACTTGGCACATTGTTTAATACCAGGAATTCATAGGCTTGTATTATTATTAAAATATTTCACTATACCAAAGTCCTGCTGAGGATAGTTTTCCACAAGCAGCTGAGGATCGTGTCCTGCTATGGTTTTCTATGACCGATTTTTTCCCACAAATCCCCCACGTTGCAGTTGATGCCAGGCTTTAACATAAACCCTGCAGATAACTATGGTGTCGGGATGTCAAAGGAGGCAAGCTCTGCCCTTACATAGGCTGCCGTGCTGCACTTGTACTTGAATCTTGGCTAACTTTTCACCCAGTGTTTTCTCAGTATGTAGAATCAGACAGAAAACAAAAATCTTGGGATTAAGGAAAAGGAAACATGAGACTCCACTGGTTTCTCGTTAGCTGATTTCATTCACTGCTCCAGTTTAGAACTCATCAGTACTCGTATAGTTTGCTTGCCCAGACTGTGTTCAGAGCCTCTTCCTCACTCTTCTCCTTTTAATCACCCTTTAAGCTACCCTCAGCTGGTGCTTAAAGCCTAGATGTAACTCTGCCACACCTTTGCTAAAACTCATGCGAGTTTCCTCCCTATTTGGGATCGGATTAGGCTTCTTAGTAAAGTAGTCAAACAGCATATCTCTGCCACCCACCAGTCACAGTCACTGCAGACTTTACTCATGTTACACAAATAGAGCACACAGGTTAACACCTTTGTGTTTATTTGTTTATTTTGTTCTTGCTGGTTTCTATTCCTGGAATACCTTTTCCTTCTGGCATTCTTCCCTCTATCTTTCTCCCCGGCCTTTCTGCTGGATGGCATATACCTTCTCCTTCCCAACTGAACAAACGTTTATGTTTTCTAGGAAACTGTCACTAAATTTAAAACATTAATCATTAACTCCTTCATGCTCCCCTGTCTATATCTCTGTTGATGAACTTGGTCATATTGTAGTTTAATTTTGTTCTGGATGAATTTTTTCTTCCTTCTATACTGTAAGCTCTCTAAGGGTAGGCCAATGTAGTTTCAAGGTCTGGTACTTCGTAGACATACAATAATACAATACAATTCTGGCACATAATAGATATATACTAAGTAACTTTTGGATGTTATTGAATTTTATCTGTTGGATATGATCATTTCTCAGGTTCCTTTTGTCTCTAAAACTCTGTGATTCTCAGTGGTACTATGGGGATATAAATATTATTATACAATCAGATGGAAGTGGCTTCGCTGACCTCTTCTAAGTGGCAAGTTAAATTGCCTGTGGCTTGCTAAATAGGAAAGCCAAGTCCAGACACTACATGATTCTGGGTCAGCTTAACATTGATCGAGTTTTCAAAGTCTATGTGGCTTTTGGCTGTTTAAAGGAACTACTGGGTTTGCCCATCTGGTATTCAGTCATGGTTTTTGTGGGGCATCTTGCTAGAAATAGCCATGGGAGCATATAAGGAGAGAGAGTGGGCCGGGCGCGGTGGCTCAAGCCTGTAATCCCAGCACTTTGGGAGGCCGAGGCGGGTGGATCACGAGGTCGAGAGATCGAGACCATCCTGGTCAACATTGTGAAACCCCGTCTCTACTAATACAAAAAAATTAGCTGGGCACGGTGGCGCGTACCTGTAATCCCAGCTACTCAGGAGGCTGAGGCAGGAGAATTGCCTGAACCCAGGAGGCGGAGGTTGCGGTGAGCCGAGATCGCGCCATTGCACTCCAGCCCGGATAACAAGAGTGAGACTCCGTCTCAAAAAAAAAAAAAAAGAGAGAGAGTGTGCGTGTGTTTTGTGAGATTTTCACACTTGCTGCTTCCTTGCCACATATTAGTGCTGGTAAAGACTCAGTATAATCATGGGAGGCCTAGGAGATTATTTATCCCCTCTAGAAAAATGAACTCCCCCTGAGTGGATATAGTGTCACGATTACACGGAATGAGATTGGCTAATGTTTATAAACATCTGCTTGATGTTTTATTATTTCATATATTTATTATTTTAAAAAACATTCTTAATACTAGAATGACTCTGGATAGCAGCCTGGAAATGAATGTCACCATTAAAGTAAATATCAGAAAAGGATCATCTTGGGTCAGATTTGAGCAGCCAAGGAAAATAAGATTCAGTCTGATAGTATATATACATTGAGTCTTAAACACACAGGCATTTATTCCTTCCTCCATCCATGTTCCCTCAAAACAATGGCAAACTCATATCTGACATCAAGTGTTTCCTCTTGGGTTTTGCCTAAGCTCCAGCTTATTATTCCTGGCACCTCTCTCATCAGTGCCTAGTGGCTTTAGCAGCAGGATTTGGCCAATAATGGCTCTGGCCAATGGGTGTAACTGGAATTTAGGCACATATGGAAGGGTTCATCTGTTTACAATAGCAGCACCCAGCGGTGGGTCTGTGAGCATTTCCTTTCAAAACTGTTTTCCTGAGAGGTTTGAAGTTTGATCTTCAATTTCCTATTGGCTTAAAATTCATCAGCAGAGACATTTGGCTTTTTAATTAAAATTTTGACTGGCCCAAACTTTCAGAGATACCGTTTAGTGAATATTTTTTTCACTGGTTTCAGGGAAAAATAAAATAAAATTTACTTAGACTTCGTATTTCTCCTTACTCTTGTGTGATTCAAGTTATTAAGTTCGCAAACGTTTAGTCATTGTGTCACTTGGAGGGAATGAGCAGTGATCCGAAAGCTCTTGTAAGTTTTCTTAAAAGTTTATACCAAAGCCACTCTGCACTCTGCAGAATAAGCATATTATAATATACTCCTGTTTATAATCTTGACTATGTAACCCTAAATTGACAACAGATTCACTCTTCATTGCCTAAGGACCAAAAGTTTTAGGAGGCCAACTGTTCTCATTGACCCGAAAAAAGATTTATATCAATATTTCTCATAAAATACTATAGGAATTTGGCAGAGACATCCCACTACATGAGAGTGTAAGCTGTAAGTGTCCTGATGTGTTCATTTCCACCAAAATTCACCATTGTGGCTTTAGTTCCACAAAAAGAATATAAAATCCTTTTTTAAAAAAAGCAGCCTGTATTCTAAATACCTAGGCCTACCAAGGAATTCCTGGGTCTCCTGGAAGACTCCAAAAATCCTCCTTTTTTTTTTAACCACCTAGATCTTATATTTCCGTAAGATCTTTTATAAGAATAGCCTACTTGTGTATCTCACATTATGAAATGAAAAAGTTCCTAAAATAATTACATTTTAAAAAATGAAAGGTACCATGTATCAAACACTCACATTCTCATTGCACTTAATTCTTATTAAATTTTAAGTTTATTTTAAAGGGACAAATGATATTGTATCTTTTCATCACACACAACATGATGTTCTAAAGTATATATACACTGTGGAGTGGTTAAATGTAGCTAACTAGCAAATGAATTACCTCACACAGTTTTCATTTTTGTGGTAAGAATATATAACATCCACTCTAAATTTTTCAAGAATACACTATATTATCATTAACTATAGTCACCTTGCTGTAAGGTATAAATTTTACCTTGCTGTAAATAAATTTCTCTCGAAATTTATTCCTCCTATCTAACTGTAATTATGTATCCTTTGACCAGCGTCTCCCATCCTCCCTAAGCATTTCAGCCCCTGGTAACTACCATTCAACTCTCTCCTTCCATTCAATCAGTTTTTTCAAGATTCCACATATGCATGAGATCAGGCAGTATTAGTCTGTGTGAAAAACAATATGGAGCTTCCTCAAAAAACTAAAAATAGAACAACCAAATGTTTCAGCAACCTCACTATTGGTTATATTTCCGAGGGAATTGAAATCAATTTATTAAAAGAGATATCTACGCTCCCATGTTTATTGCAGCACTATTCACAATAGCCAAGATATGGACTCAACAGAAAATGTGGCACATACACACAGTGAAATATTATTCAGACATAAAAATGAATGAAATCCTGCTATTTGTGACAGCATAGATGAACGTGGAGGACATTATGTTATGTGAAATGAGCCAAGGACATTTTCTTCTTATTGCTTCATTTCATCCTCATAATAGTCCTATGTGATGGGGATATTATCCACTTATCTAGTGAATAAGTAATGTGAAAGAATCAGAAACGTCATAAATAGCTCAAGGTCATAGAGGCAGGATACTGAGTGACTAAAATTGGAGTGTTTGACTCCAGATCCTGTTTTTCATCTGCAACATGCAGCTTCCACATATTTAATATATCAACGACCATTTCTGAGATCCAAATCACCATGCGATTTTTGGCCTGTAACTAAGAAGGACTTTGGAGATTTAAGGAACATTCATATAACTAAGTTATTTTCATTTCTATTTATTAACAACTTTTTTTTCAGTAGTGCTTGTCTCTTGCTAGCAATAGATAATATTTATCCTTGAATAGATAACTAATTTTAATAGACCATTCATTGCATTAAAAGACGAATTTCCAAAATATGCTTTTTATAATTAATAATCATTTGTACCTTACTAATATATTTATACTGTTTGGATCAATTGTCTAATAACAGTATTAATAACTCAATCCAGAAAAAACTTTTTAAACTTAGACCATTATGATCTTAGAAAATTATAAAACTCTTGGCCTCTGACTCAGCCGCCAAGACCAAGATGACTGTGACTCGGTGCCTCCTTGGTCCTGGGCCAAGGAGCCAGCGTTGGTCATGTCCTTCGTCATCGGAAGCCTTGCTGTAATTTTGCCCCCAATCAGTCCCTACTTCAAGTACTCCATCGTGATCAATGAGGCCACGCCCTACAACTACCCAGTGCCTTATATGCCCAGCCCCACCCCCAGGATCCCCAGGGCCCCAGCCTGGAGTGGCTGAAGAACCTGTGAGCCCCTCCACTGACCGACGAGGCCCCTCCCACTTCTCCCAATAAAAATGTGAAAACCAAAAAGAAAAAAGAAGAATTTGAAACTCTCTAATTTCAAT
The DNA here is from genome assembly GCF_030222135.1 of Aotus nancymaae. Taxonomy (NCBI): domain Eukaryota; kingdom Metazoa; phylum Chordata; class Mammalia; order Primates; family Aotidae; genus Aotus; species Aotus nancymaae. The sequence continues at coordinate 785,083 of NW_026988447.1, read as the reverse complement.
TTTTATTCCTATTCCGTTACAGAGAAATGTAATTAGACGTACAAAAACAGACTTTCAAGCTTAAAATGTTATATCAGAATAAAATCCGATGATGGATTGTCAAAAGGAAATATGAACTCAGAAAGAAAATGGGATAATGTAAATTTTGGGTCTACGAAGGAAGAGATTGTTCTGCATTTTTCAAGCGGATAATGGTCTGTGGGTATCAAATATTTTTGGTATTAGTTTCAATTGAATACATTTAAAAGAGTGACAGATTAGTACTGAGTAAAATGTTCATGTTTATAATACACTGATCCTTACATCCTCTATAGCCAATGGGATGGGTGGTAAATTGACAGCAACAAGCTCCCCAGGGAGTTAATGCCCTTTCTGTAGCATTTCCTGATTTCCAAAATGTGAATACTTTCACTCTAGCTGGTTTCAAGCTACCAATAGTTTAACAACCGAATGGCAAAATCTCCCAAAATTAAACTGACTCTCACAATCTCTACAAGCCAGTTCCAGTGCATTACTTATTATACCATGTAATATTGAATGTCAAAATAAAAATATGTGAAGGCTACGTTATTTTCAAGTTCTTCTGTTTGAAAGCCCTTGCCAAAATTTTATGAGAACTTCTTTGAAATATAGATGACTCTTCAGTCCTATGTACATACTAAACCTCTATTTAAAGCATTCACTGTGGTCATGTCTTTTTTTTTGTCATGATTCTTCAAATTAGGTATTCCTAAGAATTACATATGAAATTTTTGGAAAAATGCAGGGCCCCACCTCATACCTATTAAATAAGAATTCCTAGTAATAGGACACATTCATGTTTATTTACTTATCAGCATCATAGATGATGCTGAGACAGCCAGCCTAGGACTTCTGCTATCCTGGAAGATACTACCCTATAAGACTGAATTGAGAATAGGAATTAAGAGAGAAGCTTTTTCTCAATCTTTCAATGTGAAACAATTAGAAAACCTCAATGGGCTGGTTTTGTCCTTTTTTTTTAAATTAGAGAGCTGGAAAAAAGTTGTGAGACTGTTTTTTCTGTACTAGATGAATAATTAGTTCCTGAGTTAAGTTTTGAAGCAACACTTAATTGTGAACGAAGAAACAAGACAGGCCATTTTCTGGAATGACTGTGAAGAAAGAATGCTAGTGCCTGAGATCTTTACCTGACGCCGAGGAATATGCTTGTGAAGCATTACAGTCCCTAAAAATTCTGTTTCTGCCCCTTATCCTAGAGCCTCTGCTATGGACTAAATGTGTCCCCCAAAAATTCATATGTTGGAAACTTAATCCCCAATGCAACAGTGTTGAGAGGTGGAACCTTTTGGGAGGTGTCTAGGTCATGAGGACAGAGCCTTCATTAATGAATTAACGCTGCTATTAAAAGGGCTCACAGCAATGACTTCTCTCTTTTCTGCTCTTCTGCCACGTGAGGACACAGCATCCATCCTCTCTTGTTCTTCCTTCTTCCACCCTATGATGGCACAGGAAGAAGAACCATGCCAGACACTAGGGCTTTGATCTTGGACTTCCCAGTCTCCAGAACTATGAGAAAATGAATTTCTCTTCCTTATAACTTACCCAGTCTCAGATATTCTGTTATATAAGCAAAAATGGACTAAGAACTCCCCTATTCTTGCCTCTTGTCAGCTTTTGCAACTTTCCCCAACAATCCAAAATAGGCAAAACTAGGAGGTTGTAAGCATGTAATGAATCATGTATCTGAAAGTGCTTTATATAAGTTAAGGATTTTAGTTTACATATTAAGAGAACAAAATCCTATTTTAATCCAAAACTGACATAAAAGGGCAGCAGCCAATGTCCTCGCTTAGAAGTGTATCTCTGAGTTCCAGGCTCAGCATTCCCTGGGACCCACAGTGTGATCATTCATTGTTTGGCAAGAGCAGAGCTGTTCTGTGGGAAAGTCAGCTGTGAAAATGACTAACTATGAGGTCCTTGGGATTCTTTTCCATCACTGCACAGAACTCAACCACTGTAACTAGACGTAAAATTTCAGTCCTGGGCTGTCCTGGGCTTTTCTAGGTCTTAGGACCTCACCTGTGGTGGCCCCCATTATACAGGACCTTAGTTGTGTGTGTTCTCACTATTTTCTGTGTCTGTAGATAATAAAGACTCCCTCAATCATACTAGTGTTAGAAGAGAAATGTATCTTCTTCAAAGAGAAAGCTTTGAAGAAGAGCACTGCCTTCTCCCACTCCCACTTTTTTAGATTATCTCTGGTCCCTGGAGTAGGCTTTCCAGTAGGCAGTCCCAGTAATGAATCCAAATACAGGACCAAAGATGGTCTAAATCCTTCCTGAGTGTGAGAATTGTTCCTCCATTACTGCTCAGAGTAGCAGATTGCCTCAGGGGACCAGGAGCTGCCAGTTGGATGGGGTTTTCCACTTGAATTTCCTTTGTTACTCCCAGGAGGCCCTTGCAATATAAAGTGTGCACTTAGTATCATTATAGGAGGTTATATTCTTGTTCAGGGCATATTAAAGCATTTGTGTGAGCAATTACCATTAGACATTTCCTGCTGAGACATTCCCAGGTGCTAGAGAAGTTGACTTATTTGCTATGAGAAAACACATTACTCACTTTAATAAGTGCAGTGTCTTTTGTCAAGCTAAATTTCTCATGAAGTGTTAAAAACATACAGAAAATCACAGATAATATAACTAACATCCACTATGCTACAGATACAATAAAATGTTACAGATACAATAAAGCATTTCAGATTTAATTGTAAGGCCTGGATAGCCTTCTTGGTCCTATTTACGTCTCATTCTTTCAGAAGGAGCCATTTCTCTAAAGTTGGTCTGTTTCTTTGTTATGCACGAATTTGTATTTTTACCATATGCATGTGTTTCCATAAATAACGCATGTTTTTATGGAATGACGCATGTTTTGAAATTTCATATATATGGAATATACACTTTTAAAATATGTGTCAGTCTGCACTTTTTCCATGTTACTTTTGAAAACATTTATATGTACATTATATAATTTTATATATTTCAGTTTTTCTACTATAAGTATGTATATACTTCAATTTATTTGTTTTAGCTTTTTTTCTAGTTTTTTACTGTCAAAAGAAATTGCAAAATGAGCCTTTTTTGTACCTATCTTCTTGTGTTTATAGGGTGGAAATTCCTCCATTTTTTTTTTACCTAGAAATGAAATTGCTTGGTCAAAGCTCATCGTCGTCAGTCAAGTTCACTGTCATGATCTTCCAGTGTGTCGTCTTCCAAGAGCTTTAAAGTCCACTTTGCACAGTTAGGGTTTTAATCCATCTGAAATTAATTTTCTGTTTTGTTGAGGCAAGAATCATTATTAACACGGAAAATCATTTGTCCTAGCAACTTATTGACTAGCTCATCATTTTGCCACTGATTTCACTCCACTTCTGTTGTGTACTAAATTTCCAAATTTCCCAGTTCGCTATTCTTTTCCACTGTTCTTCCACTTCCGTGCCAATACCACATGGTGTTAATTACTCTGATTGTATAACGAGATTGAATATATTATAGTAACTTATTCTTTTTCATAACTCTCTTAATTATTCTTGGCTCTTTATTGTTCCATATGAATTTTATCATCTCATCTTTTGAAGTTGTGCACATTTCCTACTAAGGTTTTTACTGGAATTGCAGTGAACTACAGATCAATTTTAGGGTACCTAATAACTTCAAATAGTGGAATTTCCTATGTATGTAGGGCCTCTATTATGTATTTCAATATTATTTTATAATATCTTACACAGTAATTTGTGGATTTATTCTATGTACCTCATATTTATCGTTTCTTTCCTCATCATCAGAATGTATTTCACTGCTCAGAAATCAATGAATACTTTCAATCTGAGCCTTGTGTCGTTCTTCAATTTAGAGAAATCTTATTATTCCTTATTTTTTTGTCTTGGTTCTCTCTTTTGGAAATTTCTTTTAGACAGATGTTGAAATTCTTTTTTTTTTTTTTTCCCTGAGACAGAGTCTTGCTCTGTGGTCTGGGCTGGAAAGCGGTGGCATGATCTCTGCTCACTGCAACCTCCACCTCCTGGGTTCAAGCGATTCTCTTGCCTCAGTCTCCCAAGTAGCTGGGATTACAGGTGCCCGCCACCACGCCCAGCTAATTTTGTATTTTTAGTAGAGACAGGGGTTTCACCGTTTTGGCCAGGCTGATCTTGAACTTCTGACCTCGAGTGATACCGCCTGCCTCAAACTCCCAAATGCTGAGATTACAGGTGTGAGCCACCCTGCCCAGTGCAGATGTTGAATTTCTCATGCTAATACTTTACGTCTCAGTTTTTCAAGCTTTTTGCCATTTTTGTTCTATGTTTTAGAAGACTTTCTTTACTTATCTTCCAAATTGTGAATCTAATTCTCATCTATGTCCTTTCTAGAATTTGGTCCATCTTTGGATGTTTTTATTTCAGTAATTATTCATTTCATTTCAAAGAATTCTATCTCCTACTCTGATTGCAAGCTTCTCTTCTTTTATGGATTAAATGTTCTCTTGTATTCCTGAGCGTACTATTCAGAATATTTTTAAAGTTCTCTTATGTTCTTTTATAATTTATTTTTCTATCATCAGATATTGTTTGTTAATCTTGGTTTTTGTCTTTCCCTGATTACTTTTCTTAAATACCTGTTGTCCCTTTGAATGAAAACTAGCCTGATTGGGATAGGTAGTGTGACTATGGATTTTTCCAGTTGTCAGAATACAGGAGTTGACGAAACACTACCTCACCCAATTTCCAAAATAAACAGGTCTATGCGGTACAGCATTTCATTCACTTTCCTTCTGGGTTCAATTGTTTTTCCCCCAGCTTTCTGTGATTGCTATAGAGATCTAAGTTGCGTACTGGCTAAAAACACAGACCTACACAGCTCCCTGAGCATATATCACAGCTACACTATGCTTTAGCTGTGTGACCTTGGGCAAGTCACTTGACATCTCTGTTTCTCATTTAAATGGGGAAAGTAGCAGACTCCACACTATAGGGTTATCATAAAGATGAAATAAATCAGTGCTTGGAAACTGCCTGAAACAGGGCTCGACACATGATAGGTACTTCATAAGCATTAGTACTGCTTGTAGACTGTTATTATCTCCATAATAGCATAAATTAGAACTCAGCATTCTTAAAAGAAGACTTCCCTAAGAGGAATTCCTCCTCTTTTTAGAGAGCAGTTTTAAGGTTATTGACCTATTTGAAAACAGTGCTGTTCAGCTTAGTGGGAGAGTGCAAAGTAGCAATAGAGATAAAACTGCTGTGAGTGTCTCATTCTTTCCTTCGAAGCATCGCTGAAACCTTGGGGAGTTTTCTTCTGTGTGGTATTGTGGTCCCCACTTTCTCCATTCTTATTCTTTCTCATCTATCGATTTGCTGTGAATGTTTTAGAAATTTTTCAAACTTTCTGCTATATTGATTTTAACCTTCCTCATTTCTTCGTAAAGTTGTAGATTTATTCTTTACTAAAAATCTTCATATCATCTCAAGAATTCCGTTGCAGAAACTGAGATAGAAAATTATGTGTGCTCCATAACCTTGATCCAAATGGCGTCTTTCAGATTTTGCAAAGAGGAAATTGTGAGTGACCTTGGTGACGGCAGGTTTAATGGATTGGTGGAAAGAATGCAAATTTTAGTGGGTTGAAGAGCGAGTCATAGATGTTGAAGTCACTGTAGCAAATGGCCTGGACAATAGGAACATTTCCAAATTCCATTATCATTTGAGCTATTTGGCATGTGATAGGTATATGCATATAATAGATGTAGTGGAAGTATGATAATTCAGAGGAACTGATAGCGTGGAATACAGCATGTGTTTAGTAACTGTGAAAACGCAGATCTCATGTACAGAGAGTACAGGACTCAAGACGCTAGAGGCTCGGGTTCCAACAGCCATTCAAACAGATTTGTTAACTTGCCTTGAGTGAATTACTTAACCTTGCCTACAGATTATTATTTCCTGTCCGGTCTCTTGGTCACTGGAGTTGCTCTATGAGGACTTATAAGCAAAGCACTCACATTTTTTATAGATAAATGTGCACGTATATGTATACACACATACACACATATATATATGCATACACACACATATAAAATCTTTCAAGGCTATACATTGATAGATCTCTAATTGTTCATTTCCTCTCTGAAGATATGTTCTCTACTCCAGTGTTTCTGCATGATCCGTGGACGACCTACTTTATAATAACCTGGGTTTCACTGCTAGAAAGATTTCTGTGGTGCTGCCCAAACCTACTGAGTCAGAATTTCTATAGGTGGGCCTAATAATCAGCCTTTTTCAAGTTCATGAGTGAATATTACCCATACCAAGGTTGGAGGACCACCACTTCAGTGTGGGAAGTTCTGTATGACTGTCAACAAAAAAGCAGACTCATGTTTCTGTCAGGTTACATTTATTTCCCTGTCAGAGGACAACTACTGTTTCAAATAGGAAACTGATTTTTTAAAGAGCATAATTAGGATGCCCTTCAATGACAGCAACCAAGTTTGAGGAGGAAAATTGGCTTGGTCTATAACATGCATTTGTTGATGATCGTATCAAAATGTGGGCGATTGTTTTACATTTCTTTCACCTTCGTTTTGGAATTTGCTGCTATCACCGTAAGCAGAGTTCTCAAGGAAAATTTAAGAGTTTGGGGCATCATTGAGCCCTCTTGTTTTCCCTGATCTCCCTTCACAGAAGGGACTAAGAAGTAACTCAAGAAGTTCTCCAGATCCTTCCATATATCACTGTAGACAAATGATAATAAGAAAAAAACCACTCTGGCCAAGCAAACCTTGTGTAAGAGGCCCAGCCCTAGAAACTTTTTCAGGAACTGCTAACGATTCTAATGGGACTTTTTAGTTTAAGAAGCCTGGAGACTAGAACTACGTAGATGCAGAAGAAATCTTGTTAACTGTCACCAGGTTAATCATTCGGCCCAGCACTCTTTAACTGAGAACTGCTTTGCCATCCTCCTCTTCCGCATGCCACAGTGCCTGAGTCCACGTTAATCCGTGTGCCCTCCCTGGGCACTAGAAGCACCAGCAGATTTGCCAAGTTCCTCCCTTTCCTTTTCTTTGCCCCTGGTCTCTAACTTTCGTGTGATACACTCTTAACTACTTAACCCATGCTCTGAAGGTCTTTCAGTCTTAACATTGAAGGAAAAGCAATAAATTGAATATCTGTATGTCTTTTTTTTTTTTTTTTTGAGACGGAGTTTCGCTCTTGTTACCCAGGCTGGAGTGCAATGGCGCGATCTTGGCTCACTGCAACCTCCGCCTCCTGGGTTCAGGCAATTCTCCTGCCTCAGCCTCCCGAGTAGCTGGGATTACAGGCACGCGCCACCATGCCCAGCTAATTTTTTGTATTTTTAGTAGAGACGGGGTTTCACCATGTTGACCGGGATGGTCTCGATCTCTTGACCTCGTGATCCACCCGCCTCGGCCTCCCAAAGTGTTGGGATTACAGGCGTGAGCCACCGTGCCCGGCAATATCTGTATGTCTTGGTGAAAACTTTTTCTGTCATTGATGTCTCAATTTTAGTGCTAAAACAATTGCTTTTACTATATCAAATAACTGAAAAGTCTCATTTATGCTAAATGTGAAGTTTCTTTGAAATAATTATAGTTAAATGTGTGTGTTTCTTAAAATTCTCATGGAATTTGCATTCCACTAACTGTTGAACTTAAATTCTCTTTCACTAGAAGGATTAATATAGTGTTGATAGAAGAGAACTTAGTACCTCTTACCTCTTTAGCATCTTGTCGAAATTCTTAAGAGAAATGCGAATGAGATGAGTATGTTAAAAAATCCCTGTGTGAATCAAAGCCAAACAGTTCCCTACATGATCATCATTGTATAGGAAATAATTACCAAACATGTTGAGCCATGGAACACTGCAAGTCTTATTTCTTTAAGATATCTACTAGAGATAGATGAGGAAAATCCCTAAACACACCGAAAATGAGGGTGATTGTTATTATAGACAAACATAAATGAATTTCTCAGACAACTGAGGGCTTCCATATAGGTCTAAATCTGAGAACACGTTGTTTAACTGAAGAGCTAAATGTTCATTAAGTGTGAACTCTAATTTTGTTTCCAACAGTTAGGACAAATATTAACTAACAGGGACTTGATTTCAACATTTTCCCAGGAGTTATTCAGAAGTAATGAAAAGCAGCTACTTTCATTCAGAGAAAAGCATAGAGTTGAAGAGTGGGTCATTTCAATGCTGAATACTAACCTGTAATGATTAGCAAAGTTTAACATCTGAATGAATCACATCTTTGCTTTCGTTTTTCGGTAAAGGCAACAGACCTTAATGAGTCTCTGCATAAATGAGTTCTTTAGTCAGTCCGCCCACTTCTCTCAAGCTCTTACTCTTCAACTTTTCAGTAAAGGTTTTGGGGTTTTCCACTGTTCATGTGTAATTTCTATTGGATAAGGGGCAACTGAGAGGGAAGAAGGCACAAATTCAATCAAATTGTCAGGATGCTTGCCAAGGCGGTAGGGAAAACACCCAGTGTTTACCTGGCTCTTTCTGTGACAAATTGCATTACAGTGTATATATTTCACAACAACACTGTTAACATTTTACCTTCTTCATGATTTTATGAACTGTGAGCTCCTTCAAGATGCAAACCAAATTACATTTTCCACAGTCTGTATTTCCATACAGACTTGCTTTCTGTCTGGCACACAGAAATTATTTAATAAACACCTTTTGAATTAAATGAGGCTTTGCTGCCCCTTCTTTTGTAACTCACTCAAGTGCACAGTTTGCAAGTTTAAGTACAACAGATGAGAGTGGAGGTAACCTTTGTGGAACAATAATTTAAAAGTGAGTTTCTTCATGAATTAACTATTCATGGTCTGAGTTCCCAGTGACTAAGAGAGTCCCATCTTTGAATGCTCTAATGCACTAAGGAAAGTCAGTAGACAATTGGTAATTCTAAGAATCTTTAGACCCCAGACCAGGATTTTGAGGCTATATGGCTTGAGATAATGCATAGATACAAGATATGTTTTGCTGAAAACAAAATATTTTTATAATAGGGAATTTTGCATTAAAATTATCTAGAGTTCCAACTTCTCTGGATTTCAGGAGGTTAAGCAACCCTTGGTAATGATTCTTTGGAGCCGATGAGGGGCTGCTTTCTTATAGTCTCAGTTCTCCAGTGTCATCTGTTTCCCATAACTTGCATTGCTTTACTTTGAACCTTTAGATATTTTAATTTGTAGCCTCTTCTTCCCCATTCCCCATTATAGAGGTTTAAGACTTAAAATTAACCAGGATATGTTGAATATTTTTGGCAGTTTAAAACCTCTGCAGAAAGGTTGCTGTGTATTAAATTTCTACTTTCTTGATCTACCCATTCTAAAAATTGCCAGAACCCCATCAGGAGTTTATGCGTCTCTCAAGGTCCTACGAGAATATCCATTTCCAACAGTGAATTGGAGTTTCACTTAAAAGCATATAGTAAATGGCCTTCATGATAATAGAAGAGCCAATCAATAATCCAATATTGTGTGATAAGCCCTGGGTGCTCACCTGCTAACATCCCTAGCTTAGAAGATCCTGGCCCTTGGTCTTAACCGATATCATGAAGAATATTGATAAGGGATGATAAGAATGCTAGATGACGCAGACACAGTTCCCTGCCATCCTGACCCACACCAAGTCTTTGCCTGCTTCTGTGTCCCATATTGAGGCAATTCTTAAAAAATGGCAAAATTATCTTTATGTTAATTTTAATTGTGGGGTTAACATTTTAGCATTGTTTGTGAGTCATTCTAAAGATGCTTGGAATACAGTAATTTAAATTGTGCTGGGTCAAGTATTGGATTAAGCCCGGTGGGAGACTGGTAGTTAGGACATTAATGACTTCAGTAGTTAGTGAGGCTCACAGACCACACACACCCACATCTCCATGTGGTATTGTTGCCCCGTTTTTATTTCTAAGTCTGTATTTTATGGTAGTGCATATATATAACACTATAATTGTAGTCTCAAAATAGGAAAATGTCACGGGTCTACTCTGATAATAACTACACAATTTAAATAGGCCCTCAGTTTATGCCAAGTGCAGATTTAAAATATTTTTTTCAGATTTGGAATAGATTTCCAATAATAAATCATATGACATGTTGGCAGAAACATTTCTCTAGGCTCTGTCTTTAATTTTGGATGTTGCTAGTATATTTCTTTTACTCCATCACAGGCCTGCTTCTCTAAGTTCCGTGAGGTTAGTAATATCCTTATGCAGAATCACAATAGCCCTATGTCATTCATCCCAGTAATGTGCATGAGCTGAAAAGTTGGCTTGTCTTACAAATGCTAATGCTTCATGCCAAACTTTTTAACAGTGGCCCCTTCTTAGAGAATAAATCATTCTATGTTTTCTTTAAGATTCATTGCCAAAGTTTAAATATTTATAACTTCAGATGAAGCAGGAATCCTGGTTTTGAAGTCTTGAAGCATGAGCTAAAGTCTTAAGCTCTATAATTAATAATAAACTACATGTTTGTACAGATACAGCAGGTGTGTAGAAGATCTATGTTACCTATATGACAAGGAGAAGTGAAAATTGAACTTTCAACATGCAGGCTGATTTTTCTATTAGCAGAATAGAAAAGAGGGCTTTTAAAAAATCATTTTAACAATTTAATCTCACCATGTAGTGGTGTCTGTCACAATGTTTTGAGGGGAAACGTCAAGAGGCAGGCCAAGAAAAGCAGAACAGACCAAATACAAGCGTCAGAGCAATCATGGTGCAATGGTCTGGTAAATGACAAAGTCTGAGAAGTCACTAAGAGTGTGGAGCAAGACCAAAGGTCCCAAATCCCTGCAAGTGGTTTCTGACCATGGCATCTACGAGAAAGGGGAGAGCCAGAGCAAGCAACACAATTGCAAAACACGGATGCAGCACCAAAAGTTGAGAAAGGGCTTGGAACAATTAGTTTTCCTAACCTCAACTTCCTTTCCTCATTCTCTCTGGTTATTGTCAACTCCAATAGAGGTTGACAACAGGAATACAGGTGATGCTAACTAAAAACAACTGGAGAAGAGTGTGGACAGGGTCAGGGAAAAGTCACTGTTCTAACAATTCCAAAAAAGAAAAAAAAAAAAAAAAAGGAAGCACAAACAATATCATTCTTGAGTTCCTCCCTTAAGTTAAGTTTATTTCCAGTCTAGGAGGTATTGTGTCTCTGTGCTTTATGGCCAATAGCCAAGAATCTCTCTTTTACTTATAAGGAAACTTTCATAAGGATTCAGAATGGGAATCAGAGAGCAAATAGAGAATGAAAAGTTGTGGGGCTAGCAACCGCTCCTGGCTTAGTATTAAACCAGTCCCAAAGTCCCACCCCACTCCCAAAGTTCAGCTTCCCCTTATCCCCTCCACGTGAGGCTGGCAGTCTTTAGAGAAGAAGGAGTTCCTTCTCTTTGACAACTCTGGTTATAATCCAATTATCTCTTCTACTCTCCTCATTCCCTGGAAATGTTAGGTTTCTCTGCTCGTGCTCTCAAATACAGTTTAAGTTTGAAATCTTCATTCTTAAAGGATCAGTGTTGGTTCTTCACAAGAATAGTAGTTAGAATGATTTTGATCTCTTCCATCAACTCAATCCAGACATGTCAGCTTAGATTGCCCTGAGAGACTAGTAGAAGTTAGATGTGCTGATTTTTAACCCTGGTGTCTGGTGGAAAGCCAGAGTGAATTCCAAAGATTTAAAGCAAACGTCTCTATTATTTGGAAAGAAATTACAGCCTGTTTAGAAACTCTTGACATAGTCTGGTAAGTATTGTATTAACTACCACTCTCTCTTCAGTAAAAAGTTGTCAATGAGTTAACTCTTTCTGGGCTATAATGTAGACAACAATAATGTAGAATAGTGTTGTCTAATTGACATATGATGTGAGCCACAAATGTGAACTATACATACAATGTTAAATTTTCTACTGGCCACATTGAAAACAAAGAAAAAAACAGAAAAACAAACAATCCCCCTAAAAAGGTGAAATTAATTTTAACAATACAGTTTATTTATCCCAATGCATTCAAAGCGTTATCATTTCAACATGCAATCAATATAACAGTTATTCATGAAATATCTTACATGTTTTCATACTAAATATTTGAAATTCATGTACTTACAGCATATTTCTCTTTGGACCAGCTGCATTTCAAGTGTTTAATGATCACTTTGACCAGTGGCTACCAGCCTTGAATAGAGGGCCTGGTGAGGTGGTTTTTCTTCCTCAAATTTGCCGAGACTTCTTTGAGCCACTGTAGTCAGGGTTCTCTAAAGGAGCAGAACTAATAGGATAGATGAATATATAAAGGGGAGTTTATTAGGAGAATTAACTCACATGATCACAAGATGAAGTCCTACAGTAGGCATCTGCAAGCTGAGGAACCAGGAAGCCAGTCTGAGTCTCAGAACCTCAAAAGTAGGGAAGCCGATAGTGCAGCCTTCAGTCTGGGGCCAAAGGCCCCAGAGCTTCTAGCAAGTCACCATTGTAAGTCCCAGAGTCCAAAAGCTAAGAACTTGGAGTCTGACGTTTGAGGGCAGGAAGCATCCAGCACAGGAGAAAGATGGAGGCCGGAAGACGTGGTCAGTCTAGTCCTTCCACGTTCCTCTGCCTGCACTGGCAGCGGATTAGATGGTGCCCACCCAGACTGAGGGTGGGTCTGCCTCTACCAGTCCACTGACTCAAATATTAATCTCCTTTGGTAACACCGTCACAGACACACTCAGTAACAACACTTTGCATCCTTCAGTCTAATCAAGTTGACACTCAATATTAACCATCACAGCCACACAGTTCCCTAAAACAAAATAATTTCCTAAGGCCTATGTAATTTCTATATTGCAGATAAGTTCGGACTCTTTTCCATTGATTATAATTCAGATTCATTCAAATTTCGTCCTTTCTCCAAGCGGATGGCTATCTTTTCTTCTCTACTCTCTTCCACCTCCCCACTCCCACTCCCTCCCAGAGAAGAATTTCCCATAAATTTAAATGGCCATACATTTCTACCACGGTGCCAAGATTTTCTCCACAAATCATTAGGGCTTTCCTCAGCTTAACCTACAACCTGACCCCAGCCCACACCATCCCCACTAGAAGGCGACCTACAGAGCATCGGCATGGAAACCTGAATCTTTTAAAGGAGAATGCCCTCCCATAGGACAGAGACAACAGAACAAGCATCTAAGGACTATGGGTCACATTTTCTAAAACTCAGTGATCTGTCTAAAATAAATGTAGTAGACTTAAAAAAATCAATTTTTCTAGTTATGCAGATGAGTTTAACTGGCTTTATTTTAAATAGAGAAGATCGACAATGTTGGATCAGTCCTCTTTTTATTCCAGTAAAACACAGAGTGATACAAACACAGTATGAGCAGAAGAAAGTCGGTAGAAAATTTAGCTAATATACCCTATACAAGAGTTCTCCCACGAGTACAATTCCTTCTGCCGGAGCTTGCACTGTTAGTCTGCTTTTCTTCTGGGTATGGTGCAGTGCCTGGCACCTACTAAGTCTCAATAAATATTTGTTGGATTAATAAACAAAATGCCCAACTTTAAAAGTTTTCCATTGTGTATATCATTTGAATAATATTGAAAGATACTCAATTAGTACAGGGCAAAGAATGCACTGGTTCAGCTAAATTGTTGTTAGCTGAATAGTTGTTAAACTATTGTAATTTTTAAAAGCAGCTGGAGAACAATTCTCCACCATCAGCTGCCCTGCCCCCACTGTTCAGTCCTTCCCTCATTATCCCACCTCCCAAGATCCACTCACTGAAGAACAAGGCCCTGGCACCTTCACTAGCCATTAGTTCTAACTGGGCACGTTCCAGCTGGCAATGTCTGGATGAAAATATTTTGAATATAATCGTCAAGTGTATGTTGAACGAAACCCTTTGGAAAAGCATATGAAGTGAAGTGCCTTAAGTGATACTTGTTGTCCATGAAAAAACATTACTGATAGAAGTTTTTAAAAGTTTTTATTGTTGATATGTTTTTAAAGACTCTGCAATACACTGTGAAACTAATTGTATATAGGGATCCTTTTGTGAAAATAAATTTCATTCTGATTTAAAATAAACCCATTAAAACTTTCATTTATCTCTCTTACAATTGATTTTGTTGTATTGTTAAAAGATTTTCTGCACAAATTTGGCATTGCAGAAGTGTGTTTCAAGTAGTATAGGAAAACAAATTATCAGGGTTTATCAGGGGTGGGGAATATTTACAAATCCTCAACTAAATTTTTAGTGTTTGGTCACATGAAGACAAAAACATGAAAGAATACCTGAGAAAAATACTTGAGACAAAGAGAGAAGAAATAAAGTTGTTCGTCATGGACACTTCTGATGCCTTTTGTACAGGTGCAGCTTTCTATACTACATTGTGTTAATATTTACCTTGCAGATAAATCCTCCCTTCCATTTTGAATTTTGAAAGGGGAAAAATAGACAAATTATGAAAAGATTAATAAACCAACAAAGATGAAAGATATTCAAACAATTCTTATAACCTAATTATGTGTTCTTAAGATCTCTCTGAAATTTTGATACCTCCAAGTGAATAAATAATTTTTTAAAAATCTTACGTAATACATTTGTAAGAACGTATCTTATTCCTGATTTTTTTTAAATAGAATTATGCTTCAATACATGACAGGAAACTGAATTTTATTAGATAACTAAAACCATAAATAAACAACATGAGATTGTTTTTACTGAATTGGGAAATAGAGATCTTATGAAAGTTTTATTAACAACTATCAGCTAGGCCCAACAAATAATTATGGCTAAGCACGGGAAGTCAGTAGCCTGCTTTAACATAGTCAAAAAGCTTTCAATACAAGTTAGTGTCAGGGTTCAAACAAACATATACATCCAAAACTGCTTGCCTTGAGATAAGTCCTATCTTTGTACCACTAGTCTCATAAATGTCAAGCATCAAAATAAGTTTACAGAAAGATAAAAGAGAAATAAAGTCACAGGGTATCCAGTAAAGTCATGGAGCCCTGTGAGGTCTTTACCATGAAGATTAAAGAAGCAGATGGTAGGATAATCAGATCTTGTTTGTGGAACTGGTTTTCTCAAATCCAGTTTGTACTTTATCAAATGTTTTCTCTAATTTTCTATACTTTTTAAAATCTTTTTTTCCCTTTCTCTTCAAAATCTTTCTTAGACTCTCCCCTAAAAATATCATTTTTTAAATAAGTCTTAGTATTGACCATCCAGTAGATTCTTAAACACACAACATAAAAATCACTGGATATGCCAAATAAATTCCTGTATTAAGGTACTATACTATAATTTTATTTTTCACCATATGAAGAGAGCATCATCTCAGAAAGATGTTTGGGAGTAATTACCAAACAAACTTCCACATCAAGAATGAGGAAAGTTGCTAGTCAATTCATTCCCTATTCCAACAAAACATTGTGGAATGGATTATAAAACAATTTTTACAGCCTATCTTTAAGAAACAGTGGACTAATTTACACTCCCACCAACAGTGTAAAAGAATTCCTATTTCTCCTTAGCTTCACCAGC
The DNA here is from genome assembly GCF_030222135.1 of Aotus nancymaae. Taxonomy (NCBI): domain Eukaryota; kingdom Metazoa; phylum Chordata; class Mammalia; order Primates; family Aotidae; genus Aotus; species Aotus nancymaae. The sequence continues at coordinate 769,479 of NW_026988447.1, read as the reverse complement.
ATCTGTTGTTTCCTGACTGTTTTTTTGTTTTTTTTTTTTTGAGACAAAGTCTCACTCCGTCACCAGGTGCCAGGCTGGAGTGCAGTGGTGTGACCTCAGCTCACTGCAACCTCCGCCTCCTGGGTTCAAGCAATTCTCCTGCCTCAGCCTCCCGAGTAGCTGGGACTACAGGTGCATGCCACCATGCCCAGCTAATTTTTCTGTATTTTTAGTAGAGACGGGGTTTCACCATGTTGACCAGGATGGTCTCGATCTCTTGACCTCGTGATCCTCCCACCTCAGCCTCCCAAAGTACTGGGATTACAGGCGTGAGCCACCACGCTTTTTAATAATTGCCATTCTAATTGATGTGAGATGGTATCTTGTGATTTTGATATGCATTTCTCTAATGACCAGTGATGTTGAACTTCTTTTCATGTTTGTTAGCTGCATGAATGTCTCCATTTGAGAAGTGTCTGTTCATATCCTTTGTCCACTCTTGATGGGGTTGTTTTTATCTTGTAAATTTGTTTAAGTTCCTTGTAGATTCTGGATATTAGCCCTTTGTCAGATGGGTAGATTGCAAAATTTTTCTCCCATTCTGTAGGTTGCCTGTTTACTCTGGTGCAGAAGCTCTTTAGTTTATTTAGATTCCATTTGTCAATTTTGGCTTTCCTCAAGGATCTAGAACCAGAAATATCATTTGACCCAGCAATCCCATTACTGGGTATATACTCAAAGGATTATCAATTATTCTACTATAAAGACACATGCACATCTGTGTTTATTGCAGCACTGTTCACAATAGCACAGACTTGGAACCAACCCAAATGCCCATCAATGATAGACTGGATAAAGAAAATGTGGCACATATACACCATGGAATACTATGCAGCCATAAAAAATGAGATCATGTCCTTTGCAGGGACATGGGTGAAGCTGGAAGCCATCATTCTCAGCAAACTAACACAGGAACAGGAAACCAAACACCACGTGTTCTCACTCACAAGTGGGAGTTGAACAATGAGAACCCATGGACTCAGGAAGGGGAACATCACACACTGTGGCCTGTCGGGGGTGGGAGGCAAGGGGAGAGAGAACATTAGGACAAATACCTAATGCATGTGGAGCTTAAAACCTAGAAGATGTGTTGATAGGTGCAGGAAACCACCATGACACATGTATACCTATGTAACAAACCTGCACATTTTGCGCATGTATCCTAGAACTTAAAATAGAAACAATGAAATTAATTTTTAAAGAAGAGTCACAGTAGAATGAGGAAGCCTTAATTCTTGGAGTTAGGAAAGATATTAGAAATAATCTAGTCTGTATTCTTCATTTTATAAATGAGGGAACTAAGTCCCACAAAGGTCCAATTACTTTTACGAGATTATACATCTAGGTTATGGCAAAGCTAAAACCCCTCCCTCAGATTCCTGCTCTCTATTCTAGCTCTATGTGCATTATAGCATTCTACATCTTCTGTAGCAGTAAAAACATAGGTATTATTGCAGAACAGCATATGGTTCCACTTTTTGAATGATATACATTCAAAAACCACTATCCAGTATGCATAGAAAGCCTTAAACGAGAGTCTGTCTTAGAACACAGCAATTGGCAATGTGTTGTTTTCTCAGTTACTTCAATTTTTCTCTATGGAGTCCCCATCTGTCCTGCAAAACATAAGTATTTTGATGAATACCTTAAACTTCTAAGGAAAAAAATCACTTGATGGCTAATGTTAGATACATTTAAAAAGCAAATAAACTTTTGTCAATAAGTAAGGGAAAGGATTATAGAAGAGTAAGCTCTCCGAAGAATAAACTATTCAGTTCCAACCCTTCTCAGACTTGTGAGAGTGTGTCCAAGTTCCTCTGCACTCACGGGGGCATTAGAAGGTTGGTTCTTTTTCTTTTCATGCATCACATGCATAGAGTAGTATTAAAAATTGGTTTGGACACAGGAGTCCATCTTAAAGTGGATCATGTGTGACCTTGCACGTTGTTCCCACAGTTAGGTAAACTCCTCCCCCTTCTCTTCCAACCCCCGTGCCAAAGCCCTCTAAAAATCCCATATGCTATTGCTTTGCAAACTCAAATCCTGTACATTTGTCCTTGAATATGACAGTAATGTATAGTTTATTTTCCAGATAGAGAAAGTCTGTCATAAAAATCAATAACTTTAAAATATATATATTAGTTAACAGTAACTTGGAATTGATTCAAAGGAGAAATAAAGCTATTTTCACCATTAGTAAGTCCAAGGGAATCATAAAACTTTCAGTGGTGTTTGAATCAAAATATAGGCTACGCTCTCTTCAATTAATGGAAGTCACATTGGAATGTAAAATGGTGTTACTTTATGAAAGTTCTTAAAAATTTTTATATTTTTATTATGTATTGCCTTTAGTTTAAAATTTCTACATAAAACAAAATGACTGAGGCATATTTTTGAATCTAACACATTCAAAAAATATTTCTCTCTAAATGTAAAGAGCAAATATATTAACTTCAGATATCCCAAACTTGACAATATGTTAAGGTTATGTATATTATTAGCTTTTCTATATAACTCACATGCTAAACTAATGATATTTAAATAAAAATATTATCATATTTTAGGTCACATTTTGGCTCCTTAAAGTCTAAAAAGAAAAAAACATTTTTAATACCTAATAGAAATATTTCTGAGAATTTTAGTGAAAGTTAAAGAGGACTAAAACCATTAAGCTATACAGGAAAGCACATTTCACTGCCTGGATTAAATTAAGAGTTGCCTTAAAAATACATATTTTGATATAAAAAATATTTTTTCAGAATGTTACTCAGTTTAAATACATGTCTATATTAACATTGCTTTAAAAGTGAAACCAATTAATTTTGTTTCATTATTCAAACTGGGAAAAATACTTAAGCAGTAAAAAAAAAAGTAATGAAATAAAATGCTTAGGTGGTGGCTGATTTATGTCTTTTTTAGTCTTTTAGCTATTTTATATGACTTTCAGTTTAATAATTCGGCAGAGTATTACAAGCAAAAATTAAACTTTCTCTGTGTGTCCAATTTCTTTCTGACCATGCCACTTCCATGTGTTCGCCCAGATATGAGTTAACAAGACAAATGAGCAGAGAAACTACAGGGCTCCATGCTGCAGAAGGAAAATGCTCCCAGGGAACATCTGCTTTGGGTAAAGTAATTTAATTGCAAAGATCATGGTGGTATGTTAAGATTTATTTCAAGAGAAGAGCGAGGAAGCAAAAGAGGGCAGTGGGAACCCTTGACACCCTCCTTCCTTATGGAATTTTATCATCAGCAGTGAAGGGGCCAAGAAAAATCTGTCTTCTTTTGTTTTCCTTTGTATCAATTTCCTCTTCTGAAATAAGGAAGTCTAAACCAAACAGCCTGGAGTTTGAAATATTTTATATACGTATGAAATATTTTCTGTATAAATTTTTCTGTACACACATATGCGAAACATGCACACACACACATATTCTAGCTCTTGCCATATTTAGACGTGTTCTCTGAACAGTAAAATCCACCTTAGCGAGCTTATAGAGGCTGCTAATTTTCCTGAGATTTCCAAGCCTATTTAAATCTATACAATGAGTGAATGTCATTAAATGAATATGTAGGCTCAGGATCAGTGGTTCACATATATACATCCAAGACCAACAGTAAAAAGCTTTGTAACCAAGGTTTATGTTGGGACAATGCTCATTTAGGAAGTAACATGGACTAGACTGTGATTTATGGAGAAATGGTGGTATAGATACAGGTAGAGAAAGAGAGATAGGTTGACTGACTATAGCAGAAATCTGCTTTTGTATGATCTGTTCAGATATTTGGCATCATTACAACGTTTATGGAATGGTGTCTATTGTGTGAGGCATTAGCATACGTTTTTAGAGACAGCGGTTGAGATAGCAAATACTCAGAATTTAGGGCATTCATCAGACCTACTAAGACAGGCAGCCGTGGAGCACACAGTGGTGTTATAGATGTCAGTAGTTCCCGGGATGCCCAGGTTAGTTCTTCTCTTTCTCTTCAACTATTCCAGTTGCCTCTCAGACACATACTCGAACCAAGATCAATCCTTTCGCCTTAGAGAAGTGGAAGGAAGCAAGGAGCATCTTACAACACCATTTTGAATGAAGTAAAAAATGTGGACTCTATGACAAGCCAAGCACTTTCAAACACGAAGACGAATAGATTGAAGTAGATGCTTAGTGATGTCTCCCAACACATAATTCAGGGCTGACCAGTGAGTGGTGAGGCTCATCTTTGGAGGCACAAAATGGATCTAGACATGCAAGTCCTTTCTTTCGTTTCTACACGTGGGTGGTCCGAATGCCCTTGGACCACTTCTAGGTTCTTGTATCGTTGGAGGTTACTCAATAAAACTAAAATGCATTGTTGATAGCTGCTAACATTTGGTATGCATAAACTAAAATTAGCATGATACTTAAGTTTGCTAAAGACTTTAATTCCATAATCTTAATAGAGTTCCAGTGATGGAATAATATTATACAGCTCATCTTATACAGGAGAGCTAATGAATGGTAAAAGCCAAGACTAGAAGCATTTTTCACACCAGCACAGTGCTCTCAATAGTCCATTCAGCTAAATCATGGGTTGTATCACAAAACCAGAGTTTTATATACTTTTATAGTCCAGAGTAGGAGGTCAAATCTGAGAAGAGGAAACCTGCATAGGAGTAGAAATTGTACACCTTTAGACCTCATTTTGAAATACCAGCTGCAAAGTACAGAATTAGGAAGTCTTTGCTTTATATATATATTGATGATAAACAACATCACACTTTAGGAGAAACATTGATGAACTTGACTTTGTGCAGGGAAGGATGAATGGTCTGGGAAACATACAGTTGAAAGAACTGAACATGGAGAAAGGATTTAGAGTAAGTAGTTGTCAGATGGAAAAGAGATTTATTATTCTGTAGGGTTCTGTGGCTTCATTTGTGAAAATACAGAGATGTGTTAGACATTTCCATAAAAGGGGATGCTTTCTTCTGCATCTCAGTTTCCTACTCTGAAAGTGGATAATTGTACTAATCTTTGGGCCAGAAACAATGAGGAAACATCTACTTAGCATCCAAAATCTTTAGAGCATATAGGGAAGAGTGTGCTATTCCCAGTTCCCCTGTTTGAATGAGGGACTGCTTTTCTTACTACTGGAAGTGCTGCTGACTGATAGCTCTCATGTATCACAAGGCTGTGGAGTGGTATATCCAGAATCAGACACACATAAGGCTGGGACGCACAAATAAACTGCAGGTAGTCTACACCTTAGAAGCCCCATGATGCCTATCACTGATGCCCCAGTGCCTATCTCTCCACTTATTCCTGTTACAGTATCAAGAGCACTCACTTTATAGCAAAGGAAATGAAGCAGTGGGCACAGCTCCATGGAATCTAGAGCTTGTGTCCCATATCACACTCCCAAAAGTTGTAGGGCTGACCAACCTAATCATTTAGGATGCTGCGTACTCTCTGAGTTGATGATAGTTTTATGATGTTGTGCCCCTAGTGAATAGAATGACTGGGCTTGTCCCATTCATTCTTTTGTCCTCTTGGAGAAATTTTGCTTCCCTTCTCTAAATCTCTGGGGTTCTGTGCAGTTAAGTGTCTTGGTTCCCAAAAAGGGAGTGCCAGCAGATGGCCCAGTATGCATCCCACTGAACTTAAAGCTACACTGCTACCTACGCACTTCAGAATTCTCAGGCCAAGGTGCTAGCAGGCAAGACGAAGAGTTTCCATCATGACAGACATAACTGACCATGATCATCAGAGGGAGGCACAGCTGATGACACACAACAGGAACAGGGAGGAACGTGCTTGGCACGCAGGTGATCTATTTGGGCATCCCTTGCCCAATTTTGATGGCAAATGGATGTGTGCTGCCACCGGAGAAGAGTACAATGACAAGAGGTTCACGTGACTCAGGGATGAAGGTCTAGGTCATGCTACCGGGTAAATTGCCCAGAACAGCAGAAGCAAGAGGTGAGGGTAAGCAGTGCCTGGAATGGACAGAAGAAGGAGAAAATGAGTATTGGTGGTGGCCTTGAGATCAGTAATGTGGGCTGTATTTTTCCCGTCACTTTCCTTTACAAAAAGAGTTTTCCTCACGAAAAGAGTTCCATCAGAATCATGGAGGAATTGTTCTACCTGCTATTCCAAGTCACCAACATCTTTCACCTGAAACACTGTCGTGTGTTGTCTCATAGGTCTGCCATTATCCACCACATCATGGCTAGAGTGAACTGTCAGCCACAGATGTCAGATCATGTTATTTTTCTGCTAAAAACACCCCAATGGTTTTCCATTGCCCTCAAAATCAACTTGAACTTCATGGCCCCAGGCTGCTGCATGGACCTCGTCTCCTACGGCTCTCCCTCCTGCTCACTTGGGCCAGCCACATTGGCTTCACTCTTTGTTGAGCTAAACTCCTTTTCATATCAGGAGCTTGCTCTGCCCTTCTGTGCCTGGGATGCAGTTTCTCATGAAACTGCATGAGTGGTATCATTTCCTTCATGTCTCTGCACAGATGTCACTTCCTCAGAGGGCTCTTTCTAGACACTGTATATAAAATATCCTGTGTCATCCATTACATCCTAACTGGTTAGTTGGCTTTATTTATTTTCATTGTACATGTAACAATTTCTAATGAGGTTGTTATTTTATTATTAACATGTGACTTAGGCATTAACTATTATTTAGGTATTACTGTGAACATCCCCCGCTTACTGTAAGCTACATACATGATAATAAGTCCTTTATTGCTCTTGTTTAGCTTTATATCTCTAGCACCAAGAATACTGCCTGGGCATGTGCTAATTTTTCAGTAATTATTTATTGAATTAATTAATGATGCATATATAATATTTATTAAAGATTGACCAATGGGTTCCTTCAGTGAATTTGTTACCATTGTTTGCAGTGTATTTGGTTGCTTTTTTTTTTTTAAAGAATAAGCCCAAACTAGAGACCACTCTTAAGAATATTATGATTGAAAAATCTGTATATTTATCATATTTTTTAAAATTGCTTTTACATGACTAAAGTGTGTAGTATATAACCCTGAAAAAACTTCCGCTCTCCAGCTTACTTTGGTAAGAGTATTTAATACGCCTGAGCCAGATTTTAAGTATAAACTTCCAAATGAGTCATTCTTTCTTCAGGAACATTTATCCTACCTGTCTCCACCACTTCCTCTGGAGAGGTTAATCTAAATTCTAATGATGCCAAGAAAGGCAGAATTTAAGTTTTATTTTTATTATTAACAAGTTTAAATGAGTTCTTTTGAAGGTTTCCTTTTTTTTTGAAACACATAATTGTGACTTTCTAAGTTGAAGTCAGCCGTTAATATATAATTCAGAGCCTACCGGATGACTTTCCTTTGTGGATACTGACATCACTGTTCTCTTTCTCAATGGTGCAAACAAAAACATTTCAGAAAATAAACCCTTGTCTATTGTTACAGTAAAGTGCATAAGTATTCAAGGCTAGTATTTTCAAGGTAATCTTTTAGGTAACTATAGAAACTGTCCTGCCTTTTTTATGGAGGAGAACCTATTGATTTACTTTTTTTTAAAAAGACAAAAAGATTTGATGAGATGTTCAGCTAACCAACCTGAAAAGCCTTTTATTTTTGTTTTGTAAGGAGTCAAGCTTGACTTCTTAAAATTTAGATGTTAAACAACATCTCCTAGGATCATTCAGAAATAGAGATAGTTAGAAAAATAAATTAGGAAATTAGTTTGCAGGACCCTTCGTTAGGGATCTTTGGTCATAGTGAGTCATCTCCTTAAAGAAAGATGAGTTACTACTTTTAAGAGAACTGAAGTTACCTGGACCAAATCACAGCATGGCTTATCTGCTTCCTCCCTCCCTCAAAGGTAAGATCCTCTCTGAGACACAGAAGTGTCTGCTTAAATTTTATCTCAAGACAGCCTACTAGGGACAACGTGCATTCACCTACTGTGGTAGACAGAATAATGCTTCCTGGAAGATATCCGTGTCCTTCTTCCTAGAACCTGTGAATATGTTAACTTGTATGGCAACAGACACTCTGCAGATGCAATTAACAATCTTAAGATGGAGAAGTTATCTTGGGTTATCCAGGCAGGCCCAATGTAATCACAAGGGTCCTGGTAGGAGGTCAGAAGAGCCAGTGATGTGACAATAGACAAAGGTCAGAGTTATGAAGTCATGAGCTGAGGAGTGTCCGCTGCCTCTAGAAGCTAGAGAAGGCAAGAACAGACTATCTCTTGAAGCTTCCAGAAGAAACTGGCTGTGCAAATACCCTATAGGACTCATTTTGGCCTTCTTATCTCCAGAGCTGGTAAGAGAAGGAATTTGTGTTGTTAAAGCCACTAGGTTTGTGATGGTTTATTACAACAGCAATAGAAAATGAATAAACCTCCATTACCTTGACCACAATTTAGGATGAAGACACTAGTTAAATATTTGCCTGCAGCTCACCCTCTACATTTGGGCATAAGAAAAGCTCTTCAGAGTGTGGTTTTGAGGTAAGGTGAAACAAGGAAGTAGAGATTCACTTCAGCATGTAAGTTTAGTTTAAGCTCAAGCATTTATATCTTAAATTTTTTATTTATCTACTCAAATCTAGTCTAAATCTAGTGTAGTGTTTCTGAGCAAAAGGCATAATTCTAATGAAAGCATAGAAAAAGTCTCCAGGATTATATGTGTAATTTGAGTAAGGCATGGCTTAATTTCAAATGAAATAAAATCAGAACATGAGATTTAAGATTGAGAAACGCTGACTTAGAGGCACTGAGACTTGTCTCCGTTTCCTCGGAAATTTTTCTTGTATCTTATTTTTCCTCTTCACTACCATTATGACAGTTTCCTATTGTATTATATTGAGTTCCTTAACGACACCATTGATTCCTCTATGATTAGGATCATGCCTTAATCATTTATGTAATTCACACAATACAGGGATAACTATTTAGTTTATGCTGAATATGTGTTTAATAAATTTGAATTCTTACTCTGGAATTTTAGGATATTTTGCTGAATATCTATAATTTTAAGTTCCTTTGCCAAATACTGTATAATTTTTGACATGTGAATGCCAATGAAAGCATTTGGTACTTTTGATCAATAAATCATTATTTGTCTCTGTTAAAACTACACATGTATCCTGCATCCAATTTTCATCTCCCAATTGTTTGATGGACCTTCATTGATTTATTTAAAATTATTTTTTTCTAGAATGTTAATGAGAGAGTCTTTAGAAATAGTTACATTAGCTCTTAAAAAGATTAACTTTTTATTTTGTTGGTTGACTTCTCAGGACTTCTTTCCATTTTGGCCTTCAGAAATAAACAAATTAAATTGTGAAACTATTTCTTTCCTTATTCTTTCACATCTTTGCTCCCTATCTTTTTCTTTTGCCTCATCCAAGTAGGGATTCTCCTACCTGGATTTTAAAACTCTTGATTTGCATCTGGCCCTTTTCCATAGTGTACTTATGTCTTATTTTATCTGTAAACTATTATATTAATCTGAACCCCGGAATCTTCTAAGTGACATAATCATTTATAGTATTATTAATATCTCCTTCAGAAAATATTATTTTGATCTGAGAGTTTCAATCTAATTGATCCTGTAATCATAAATTTCTCTGAGTTACTAACTTTATCTATCACAACTCCTGCCCTCTCTGTCCCTGTTCATATAGAACAGGGTCCAGAAACAGTTCCTAATCTCTTCCTTATATATACCAAAAGTAAAAATTAAGAGCTTCACTGGGAAAGGTTGCTACTCCATTGGATCTTTAATTCAAGTGGTCAGAATTCTAAAAAATTAAATTTTGTGCCTTCTTTATAGACTAAATTTTGTCTGAAAGTAGGTAATTTTGAGGTAAAGCAAACTAATGCCTATAAAAGGGACTTCCTTCATTACCAGCTGAGGAGTATTTTTGAATATTGATCCCTGGGAATACATTTACTCTTTCGAATATTAACTACTTTGATCATACAGAATGGTTTTTTTACATTGAGAAATAGAACTAGCTCTACTTTTCCTATAGTGAAAGTTCACAACACATAACAGTCCAATAATTTTATCACTTTCACTCATAAAATAATTTCAGAGTGGGAGAAGACATCCCATCAAAGGAAAAAAAAAGTAAGGAGAAAACTCATTTTAAAAAATGAAATATCTAACTGTAGAAATGTTTTTAAAAGTAGTGTTGTTCCTTTAAATTTACTGCTGACCACAATGGTTTGTGATTTTTCTTACAAAAACTGGATTTTCCCAGCATGACACCCAGTGCTGGCATCAATATCAGACACTTAAAAATACTCATGCCAAGGAGTTAACAGGAAATATCTTGGCAAATTCAGAGTCAAAAGGAAAGCACAAAATTGTCAGAACGCATATCGTGTTTCTCAGAATTATCTGTATCATGTTGGAAGTTTTTATACGGAAGTGTGTGTTGACACAAATGATTAAGGCCAGGATTCCTACAACTGACAGGAAAATGACCCATAAATAATGACCTGTGATGGACTTGTCATGCAGTCATTAAGTAAAATATTCTAGTACCAGTTTCCTGTCTTTGGTATCCCAGTTTCCGGCTTCTGTGAAGTACTTTTCCTATGCGAAGATCACTCATTTTACCTGAGACCATCAAATTTTCCCTGGGCTTTATTAAATGATAATTTCATTCGCTCTCTTAGCAGATGACAATATCAATTTGGAGTTCCACGAGGCTTTTGGAACACAATTCTGCTTACACAGAATTTTTTTCTGAAGAGCCTCTTATTTCTATTGCTACCTAAAATGCAAAATAAACTGCTTGAAATCTTGAAAGTTTAGGAATTTTTCAAGATAAAAATTAATTCTTTAAGTCATTAAGCAGCCAGTTGGTCTATTATTTTATATAATGTATTATCTATTTTTCAGTTAAATTAATAAATTTTGATATAATTCTTTGGGAAATGGTATTCAGAAAATTGCAAAGGAGGTATTATAATTCAATTTTCTCACCATATATGTATATCATAAATGAAATGTAAATTTCTAAAAAACTAATTTTATTAACCAAACTGAGGACAGTGGATGAAATCATAGTTCACATTTAATTTTCAGAGGCCCCAGCAAGGTCTTCTTCTCTTTTGTCATTTCTCCTTCTAAATCCAAAACACCCTATGAACCAGTGGGCTATTTCCTTTCCTTCTTCTTTCTCTTCTTTCCTTCCTTCCTTCATGTCTGTGAGTAAGAGATTGCAGAGGAAAAGTAGTATGTAATAAGCCCTGTCTTCTAAACTCACAAGCAAGATACCTGGATTTAGGCACGTAAAGGAAAAGAAAAAATGAAGAATTTTTGAAACCATGTCACATCACCATATTATATTGCATTCATATATAATGTCACAGAAGCAAATATATAATTAAGCCTGAGAAATGCTTACACATATCAAAATATGAGGGCTACACCACCAAGTGAGAATCCGTACCCTATAAATTCTATAGTTAATGACTTATGTTGCTCATTCTAAATGCTAACCTTGGGATAACATTTTTTAGAAGCAATTATTTTTTTAGGACAAACATTTTATTAATTTTTTTTACTTTTATTTTATTTTTTTTATTGCATTTTAGGTTTTGGGGTACATGTGAAGAACATGCAAGATTGTTGCATAGGTACACACATGGCACTGTGATTTGCTGCCTTCCTACCCATCACCTATACCTGGCATTTCTCCCCATGCTATCTCTCCCCAACTCCCCACCCCCTGCTGTCCCTCCACTATTTCCCCCTGACAGACCCCAGTGTGTGATGCTCCACTCCCTGTGTCCATGTGTTCTCATTGTTCAACACCTGCCTATGAGTGAGAACATGCAGTGTTTGATTTTCTGTTCTTGTGTCAGTTTGCTGACAATGATGGTTTCCAGATTCATCCATGTCCCTACAAAGGACACGAACTCATGGTTTTTGATGGCTGCATAATATTCCATAGTGTATATGTGCCACATTTTCTCTGTCCAGTCTATCGTCGATGGGTATTTGGGTTGGTTCTAGGTCTTTGCTATTGTAAACTGTGCTGCAATGAACATTCGTGTGCATGTGTCCTTATAGTAGGACGATTTATAATCCTTTGGATATATATCCAGTAATGAGATTGCTGGGTCAAATGGAATTTCTATTTCTAGGTCCTTGAGGAATCGCCACACTGTCTTCCACAATGATTGAACTAATTTACACTCCCACCAACAGTGTCAAAGTGTTCCTATTTCTCCACATCCTCTCCAGCATCTGTTGTCTCCAGATTTTTTAATGATTGCCATTCTAACTGGCGTGAGATGGTATCTCAGTGTAGTTTTGATTTGCATTTCTCTAATGACCAGTGATGATGAGCATTTTTTCATATGTTTGTTGGCCTCATGTATGTCTTCTTTTGTAAAGTGTCTGTTCATATACTTTGCCCACTTTTGAATGGGCTTGTTTGTTTTTTTCTTGTAAATCTGTTTTAGTTTTTGTAGATTCTGGATATCAGCCCTTTGTCAGATGGATAGAGTGCAAAAATTTTTTCCCATTCTGTTGGTTGCCAATTCACTCTAATGACTGTTTCTTTTGCTGTGCAGAAGCTGTGGAGTTTGATTAGGTCCCATTTGTCTATTTTGGCTTTTATTGCCAATGCTTTTGGTGTTTTGATCACGAAGTCCTTGCCTACGCCTATGTCCTGAATGGTTTTGCCTAGATTTTCTTCTAGGGTTTTTATGATGTTAGGTCTTATGTTTAAATCTTTAATCCATCTGGAGTTAATTTTAGTGTAAGGTATCAGGAAGGGGTCCAGTTTCTGCTTTCTGCACATGGCTAGCCATTTTCCCAACACCATTTATTAAACAGGGAATCCTTTCCCCATTGCTTGTTTTTGTATGGTTTCTCAAAGATCCGATGATTGTAGATGTGTGGTGTTGCCTCTGAGGCCTCTGTTCTGTTCCATTGGTCTATATCTCTGTTTTGGTACCAGTACCATGCTGTTTTGATTACTGTAGCCTTGTAGTATAGTTTGAAGTCAGGTAGTGTGATGACTCCAGCTTTGTTCTTTTTGCTTAGAATTGACTTGGCTATGCGGGCTCTCTTTTGGTTCCATATGAAGTTTAAGGTGGTTTTTTCTAGTTCTGTGAAGAAGGTCATTGGTAGCTTGATGGGGATACCATTGAATCTGTAAATTACTTTGGGCAGTATGGCCATTTTAACGATATTGATTCTTCCTAACCATGAGCATGGAATGTTTCTCCAACTGTTTGTGTCCTCTCTTATTTAGTTGAGCAGTGGATTGTAGTTCTCCTTGAAAAAGTCCTTTACATTCTTTGTTAGTTGTATTCCTAGGTATTTTATTCTCTTTGTAGCAGTTGTGAATGGCAGTTCGTTCTTGATTTGGCTCTCTTTAAGTCTGTCATTGGTGTATAGGAATGCTTGTGATTTTTACACATTGATTTTGTATCCTGAGACTTTGCTGAAGTTGCTTATCAGTTTCAGGAGATTTTGGGCTGAGACAATGGGGCGTTCCAGATATAGAATCATGTCATCTGCAAATAGAGACAATTTGACTTCCTCCTTTCCTATTTGAATACCCTTTATTTCTTTTTCTTGCCTGATTGCTCTGGCTAGAACTTCCAGTACTATATTGAATAGGAGTGGTGAGAGAGGGCATCCTTGTCTAGTGCCAGATTTCAAAGGAAATGCTTCCAGTTTTTGCTTATTCAGTATGATATTGGCTGTTGGTTTGTCAAATAGCTTTTATTATTTTGAGATACGTTCTGTCAATACCCAGTTTATTGAGGGTTTTTAGCATAAAGGGCTGTTGAATTTTGTCAAAGGCCTTATCTGCATCAATTGAGATAATCATGTAGTTTTTGTCTTTGGTTCTGTTTATGTGGTGAATTACATTTATAGACTTGCGTATGTTTAACCAGACTTGTATCCCCGGGATGAATCCTACTTGATCATGGTGGATAAGCTTTTTGATGTGCTGTTGCAATTGGTTTGCCAGTATTTTATTGAAGATTTTTGCATCTATGTTCAACATGGATATTGACCTGAAGTTTTCTTTTCTTGTTGAGTCTCTGCCGTGTTTTGGTATCAGGATGATGTTGGTCTCATAAAATGATTTGGGAAGGATTCCCTTTTTTTGGATTGTTTGGAATAGTTTCAGAAGGAATGGTACCAGCTCCTCTTTGTATGTGTTGTAGAATTTGGCTGTGAACCCATCTGGACCTGGGCTTTTTTTGGGTGGTAGGCTCTTAATTGCTGCCTCGACTTCAGACCTTGTTATTGGTCTATTCAGGGTTTCTACTTCTTCCTGGTTTAGGCTTGGGAGGATGCAAGTGTCCAGGAATTTATCCATTTCTTCCAGGTTTATTAGTTTATGTGTATAGAGTTGTTTGTAATAATCCCTGATGATGGTTTGAATTTCTGTGGCATCTGTGGTCATATCCCCTTTATCGTTTTTATTGCATCTATTTGATTATTCTGTTTTCTTTTTTATTTTATTTATTTATTTTTTTTCTTTTCTTGAGACGGAGTTTTGCTCTTGTTACCCAGGCTGGAGTGCAATGGCATGATCTCAGCTCACCAAAACCTCCTCCTCCTGGGTTCAAGCAATTCTCCTGCCTTAGCCTCCCGAGTAGCTGGGATTACAGGCATGCGACACCATGTCCAGTTAATTTTTGTATTTTTAGTAGAGACGTGGTTTCATCATGTTGACCAGGATGGTCTCGATCTCTTGACCTTGTGATCCACCTTCCTTGGCCTCCCAAAGTGTTGGGATTATAGGCATGAGCCACCATGCCCGGCCCTCTTTTCTTTTTTATTAATCTGGCTAGTGGTCTGTCTATTTTGTTGATCGTTTCGAAAAACCAGCTCCTGGATTTATTGACTTTTTGAAGGGTTTTTTTTGTGTCTCTATCTCCTTCAGTTCTGCTCTGATCTTAGTTATTTCTTGTCTTCTGCTAGGTTTTGAGTTTTTTTATCTTGCTCCTCTAGCTCTTTCAATTTTGACGACAGGGTGTCGATTTTAAATCTCTCCTTGTTTCTCATGTGGGCATTTATTGCTTTATATTTTCCTCCAGAGACTGCTTTAAATGTGTCCCAGAGATTCTGGCATGTTTTGTCTTCATTCTCGTTGGTTTCAAAGAACATCTTTATTTCTGTCTTGATTTCATTGTTTATCCAGTCAAAATTCAAGAGCCATTTGTTCAGTTTCCACGAAGCTGTGCAGTTTTGAGTTAGTTTCTGAATTCTGAGTTCTAACTTGATTGCACTGTGGTCCGAGAGACTGTTTGTTATGATTTCCGTTCTTTTCCATTTACTGAGACGTGATTTACTTCCAATTATGTGGTCAAATTTAGAGTAGGTGTGATGTGGTGCTGAGAAGAATGTATATTCTGTGGATTTGTGGTGGAGAGTTCTGTAAATGTCTGTTAGGTTTGCTTGATCCAGGTCTGAGTTCAAGTCTTGGATATCCTTCTTAATTTTCTGTCTGGTTGATCTGTCTGATATAGACAATGGGTTGTTAAAGTCTCCCACTATTATTGTGTGGGAGTCTAAGTCTCTTTGTAAGTCATTAAGAACTTGCCTTATGTATGTGGGTGCTCCCATATAGGGTGTGTATATATTTAGTATCATTAGCTCTTCTTGTTGCATTGATCCTTTACCATTATGTAATGTCCTTCTTTGTCTCTTTTGATCTTTGTTGCTTTAAAGTCTATTTTATCAGAGATGAGAATTGCAACTCCTGCTTTTTTTTGCTCTCCATTTGTTTGATAAATCTTCGTCCATCCCTTTATTTTGAGCCTTTATGTATCCTTGCGTGTGAGATGGGTTTCCTGGATACAGCACACTGATGGGTTTTGGCTTTTTATCCAGTTTACCAGTCTGTGTCTTTTGATTGGGACATTTAGTCCATTTACATTTAGGGTTAATATTGTTATGTGTGAATTTGATCCTGCCATTTTGATGCTAGCTGGCTGTTTTGCCTGTTAGTTGATGCAGTTTCTTCATTGTGTTGATGCTCTTTACCATTTGGTATGCTTTTGGAGTGACTGGTACTGGTTTTTCCTTTCTACATTTAGTGCCTCTTTCAGGAGCTCTTGTAAAGCAGGCCAGGTGGTGATGAAATTTCTGAGTACTTGCTTGTTCACAAAGGATTTTATTTTTCCTTCACTTATGAAGCTTAGTTTGGCTGGATATGAAATTCTGGGTTGAAAGTTCTTTTCTTTAAGGATGTTGAATATTGGCCCCCTCTCTCTTCTGGCTTGTAGGGTTTCTGCTGAGAGATCTGCTTTGAGTCTGATGGGCTTCCCTTTGTGGGTAACTGAACCTTTCTCTCTGGCTGCCCTTAGCATTTTCTCCTTCATTTCAACCCTGATGAATCTGATGATTATGTGCCTTGAGGTTGCACTTCTTGAGCAATATCTTTGTGGTGTTCTCTGTATTTCCTGGACTTGAATATTGGCCTGACTTGCTAGGTTGGGGAAGTTTTCCTGGATAATATCCTGAAGAGTATTTTCCAGCTTGGATTCATTTTCTCTGTCACATTCAGGTACACCTGTCAAACATAGATTAGGTCTTTTCACATAGTCCCATATTTCTTGTTGACTTTGTTCATTCCTTTTTACCCTGTTTTCTCTAATCTTGCCTTCTTGTTTTATTTCATTGAGTTGATCTTTGACCTCTGATATCCTTTCTTCTGCTTGGTCAATTTGGCTGTTGAAACTTGTGCATGCTTCACAAAGTTCTCGTGTTGTGTTTTTCAACTCCATCAATTCACTTATATTCCTGTCTAAGTTGTTTATTCTAGTTAGCATTTCATCAAACCTTTTTTTCAAGGTTATTAGTTTCTTTGCATTGGGTTAGAACATGTTCTTTTAGCTCACAGAAGTTTCTTATTACCCACCTTCTGAAGCCTGATTCTGTCAATTCATCACACTCATTCTCCATCCAGCCTTGTTCTTTGCTGGTGAGGAGTTGTGATCCCTTGTAGGAGGAAAGGCATTCTGGTTTCGGGTGTTTTCATCCATTTTGCACTGGTCTCTTCCCATCTTTGTGGATTTGTCCACCTGTCATCTTTGTAGTTGTTGACTTTCAGATTGGGTCTCTGAGTGGATGTCCAGTTTGTTGATGATGAAGTTATTTCTTTCTGTTTCTTAGTTTTCCTTCTAACAGTCTGGTCCCTCTGCTGTAGGACTGCTGAGATCCACTCCAGGCCCTGCTTGCCTGGGGAGCACCTGCAGCGGTTACAGAAATATAAGGGTTGCTGCCAGTTTCTTCTTCTTCTATCTTTGTCCCAGAAGGATACCTGCCAGATGTCAGTCTGAGCTCTCCTTTATGAGGTGACTCTTTGGATATACAGGGTCAGGGATCTGCTTGAGGAGACAGTCTGTCTTTTATAGGAGCTCAAGTGCTCAGCTGTGAGCTCTGTTCTTGCAGAGCTGCTGGGCAGGTACGTTTAAGTCTGTTGTAGCAGAACTCATAAACCTCCCCCCTTTTTTTCCCCAGGTGCTCTGTCCCGGGGAGTTATGGCTTTATTTATGAGTTTCTGTGATGCTGTTGGCTTTTTTCAGGGCTGCCCTGCCCAGTGAGGAGGCAGCCTAGTCACTGTCTGCTTGCAGAGGCTTTGCTAAGCTGCTGTGGGCTCCGCCCAGCTGCCCTGTGAACTTCCCTGCAGTCTTGTTTATATTGGTGTAGTTAGAACTGCCTTGGCAGTGGTGCCCACCTCTATAATGGCGGGCTGCCTTAGGAATGGTGGGCTGCCTCAGCAATGGCAAACTACCTCCGTAGTGGTGGACTGCCTCAGTAATGGCGGACACCCTTTCCCCACAGAGCTGGACCATCCCGGGTTCAGTTGTGCTTGCTGTGAATCTCTCAATCCAGAGAGTTTCCGATGGCTGTTTTTTTGTGGGGGTGCGACCAGCTAAGCCTGATCACCTGGCTTCCTGCCTCAGAGCCTTTTTTTTTTTTTTTTTTTTTTAGTTGAATGGTCGACTGTCTCCCAGGTGTTCCAGTTGCCTGTTGAAAAGGCGCTGGGATTGGTGTGATTTCCCTTGCGGCAACCCACTGCGCCAGCTGAAACAGCCACACTGAAATTAATGGTGCTTTTTTGCCCAGGAATCTCCTGGCCTGGCTCCCTGTTTCGGTCCCCTTTTTAATCAGATGAGTGGGTGACTCTGCCTTCCTGGAGCTCCAATCGCCAGTTCAAATGGTGCCCGGACCCATGTATTTTGTATGGAGAACTGCCATGCAGGGGTGCCGGCAAAACAGCCAGATGGGCAAAAACAGCCGCGGTGGCCAAACCAGCCGTGCTGGTGACCCATGGGGCTCCTCCACCCGGGACTCTCTTGGTCTGTGGGCAATAAAAATCTGTCTGGAAATGCGGTGTCCACTCACCCTCCGTGCTTTCACTGGGAGCTGCAATCCTGAGCTGCTCATAACAGGCCATCTTGGATCCCCTCAGGACAAACATTTTATATCAAAATAAACACATTTGTATAAAAGCACTACAGATCAACAGCTGTATTTATACTTACTGATTCAAGGTCTAGTCATGCATCAAACATTGAATGGGTCAGCAATGGCTTACTCATGCAAGTAAATTGGACACACAAACACTTAGATTCCACCTCTACCAGATAACTTGATTAATGCAAGAGGAGGAGGGATACCAACACAGGAAACCTGCCCAGAAACTAGACTGGCAGAGGCATCAGGTTAACAAACTGCTGAAAGTTACATCTCCAAAAAGGCACTGCTCATTGTTACAAAAGTGCTTAAAATCTAAACTTGAACCCTATGCCTAGGTTTATAAATTTTCAAGAAATGGTAAAGAACCACAGACTAGTTTTTAGTATCAAGTTTCCAAGCAAAACTGTCCAAGAATTATTTGCAATACCTTACATGTGAACTGAAATAAACTTGGCAAACTACAATCATACTAAAGTTGTATACTGAAAATTCAAATCGGCCTACTCATAATTTCCAGATAGCTTTTCCATCGCAATTTTAAGTATTACATTGCCCACCAATCTTTGAATCATGATTGTGTAGGATAGATGCACCACTTACCCTTTGGGCAGAAGAAATTAACAGAAATTAAGTCTCAACTGTGACAACAACTTGTAACATAAGCACAACACATGGGATTGAGAGGCATCTGAAGTAATATACTCCAATCCACAGTAATCACCTAATTTCTCCACGTTTTAAGACTTTTGTGCCTTGATTCTATTAAAAATGTCAGCTAGTATGAATGCTAAATCATACTTGTTTTTGTGTAAACAAGTTAGAAGGCTGTTCTCTGATTCTCTAGTTAGTTAATACTATTACTGTGTTTCTAAGTGCTGTTTTATGAGGGCTATTTCAACACCAAGTAAATAAAATATGCTTTCATAAAACTGTAATTTAAAAGAAATTACAAAACTAAGCAGCTAGAGAGGACCACTGGAAATAGAGATGGATGCTATGAGGTGGGGATTGGGAGCAGAGAAGAAACTGCAGGAAGGCAAAATGTAACTAGTAATATACCTTCCGTGATGCTCCAAAAACACATGTCTACTGAGATTACCTTGATCGGAGTTTCTTATAAAGCAGGCTGATCATCAAGATTCTTGACTCAGGTTTCAGTGAAAAAATTGAAAACTTTAACAAGAAAGATTTGAGAAGCAGAAGGCAGGCGGCACATTTTCCAGATATTATGCTTGCATTTCAAATTCCTATTTCAGACTTTTCAAGTAGGCATGCACATTCCCAAAGCCATATTTGGCCAAATATACAAGGACCCCAGTTGCACACCGTCCATCTCGCTGCCGGCAGAAACTGCAGTTGCAGATTCCTTGACAGGGAAGGCAGTGCCAGTTCGGATCCAGTAGAGCATCCCTGACCTCTTCACCATAACGGTTTCGAAGGCAGGGGCCACAGAACTGTCCTCGAATGCCCCACTGTCCTCGAACACCCCAATCAGTCGAACACTTGATATTGTTTTGGTATTAATAGTCTTCTGATGGCATTGATGACAAGAGCCCAGTGAAAGGTTATGTATCTTCTTTCGAGAGTTGCTGCAGATGTTCTCCAACTCGTCACCTCTAATTTCTTCCACTGGGCAAATTATATGGGGAAGGGTCATGGACGATCTGGAGCGACAACTTCTGGGCATGTCATCTTCGTTCATGTAGCTGTCCATGGTCGTCCTCTGTTTCACCAACATGTACTTATCCTCTTCCTCCTCCTCCTCGTCCTCCATGGGTAGGGTGTCAATGGACCCTAGGATCCGAGGCCTTGACCTGGTAAGAAGATGAGCTCTCCTTTCAGGGTTTCTCCTGGATGCAACCCCTGGGAATGTACACCTTCGAGGTCTCCTCAGTTGTGAGTTGGAGCCTGGGAGGGAATGCCTTCCAGGGAACGAGCCAGGGAAGCTTTCTACTTCAGACATGAGTTTTGCAAGCATTGCTTTGTTTTGCTTTATATTTAAAGCACTTTTCTCCAAAAAATTCATCCCACTTTCATCTTCTGAATCGGAGTTGGAATCAGTCACAGAATTCTCAGAGGGCTGCGGGAGCTCTGCTTTTTTCTGGTACTTCGCGCTGGAAACTTCATCGCCACCCTGAGAGGTCCAGAGTGTCTGCACTGGCTGCAGGTCCTACAGCCTTCTCGAACTGACTGCAGCCTCATTCCATCTTGTATCTCACTCTCTGAGAAACTGCAAAATGATTCATTGTCAGAGTCCACATGAAAAATCCTGGCCAGTTCGTTAGTGACATCTGGCCTTGGTTTCTGTAAAAATCCACAATGGTCTAATACATCTTGCCCCTCACTTTCTGAAAAGCCACGGACAGATTCATTATCAGAGTCCTCATAAAAAAAAATTTGCCAGTTCTTCACTGGTACCTGACCTGAATTTAAATTTCGTGTTTGCAAAATTATCAGAAGCAAAGCTGTCACAACTGTTATCAGAGGATGATGAGGTTTCCATGGAAATCAGCTTCACATAATCTGAATGTCTTTAAGTTCTTTACTCTGAGATCTTTCTGCGGCAGGCAGCGAGCATCCTTGCTGGTGGCGGGTGCCCAGGTTGGTACTTGGAGCCCAGAGAGCGAAGCAGCCACGTGCTCAGCGGTCCCACGGCAAGAGGAGGAGCAGCAGCCACATGGCAGGCAGGCGGGGCGCAGCCTAGAAGCAATTTTTTAAAATTTATTTTTTATTTTTTGAGGCAGAATTTTGCTCTTGTACCCCAGGCTAGAGTACAGAGGCACGATCTCAGCTCACTGCAACCTCCCCCTACTGGATTCAAGCCATTCTCCTACCTCAGCCTTCTGAGTAGCTGGGATTACAGGCACGCGCCACCATGCCCAGGGAATTTTTTTGTATTTTTAGTAGAGACAGGGTTTCATCATGTCAGTCAGGCTGCTCTCAAACTCCTCACCTCAAGTGATCCGCCCGCCTCAGCCTTTCAAAATTCTGGGATTAACAGGCGTGAGCCACTGTGCCCGGCCTTAGGAGCACTTTTTAAATGACCTCTTTTAAAACTCCCACATAAACAATCTCACATTAAGAAAGAAATAATATATTAATTCTGTAGCAAGGTGCAGCAGTTCAAAATGAGAAGGACCTTAGAATCATTTCATTTAAACTTCTTATTTTAGAGCCAGTGAAAGTGAACTTGAGAGAACTTGGGGCCAATGTGACTTGACTACATCCACAGAGTCAAAAATAAAACTAATCTCTGATGAACGAGAATCATAGAACATGTTGTACGTTCTGAAAGCCAATTCTAATAATGAGCCTTGGATTAATACCTCCCTGAAACTTGCAATTTCTACGCTCTCCCTCTGCCTCCTCATACATTCTCTTTGGATGGTATGTGTATCAATCAGCGTTGCTGTGTGGTTTACATTAGAAGCTGGAGGTTATGAGAGGAAGAACTAGACCTAACACCTTCCTTTATAAAAAACTCAATCATGAAAGAGGGACAAGAGACGCACACATAAAAGAAAAGAAAAAGAGAAATTCAGTACTTGGCAGTGAAGTCTAGTTCCATCCAGTTGAGTTCTAATTGGAGTCTTTTTGAGCTAATATCCTTGTCCCTTGAACCACTTTCATTAAGGCTTCATAATACCTTTCTAGAGCACCTCTCTGACTCTACTCTTTTCCTACTTGAAATCATCAATGCGTGCCCGTATCAGAAAAAGTATCTAGTCAGCACTTAACACAACACTTAATACAATACAAACCCTCCTTCCACCCTTCCTCCAAATTACTTTTCCTGGGATTAGGTTTCATTGGCCACCTAAAATGGAGCTGATCTCCAGCCAAACTGCACAGCCCACTACTGCCTGATACACTATTTTTTTTTAAATTTTCCCTCTGTTCTCCTGTTTATGATATGCTATGCGGTATGCCTTCCCTTCATCCTTGTCTATCAAAATTCTACTATCATTCATAACCCGACTTGAGGCTATGATTGGACTTTGTCATGAAGCTTTTCTTGCCCAATCAGGAGTAATCTTCCCATGCCTAGAACGGCTTTGGAAGTAAGGCTATATTGGTATATAGGCACTTAACACATTTGCCCCTTAACTATACTTCTATTTTTTTCTAATTGAGAACTAGGAATATCAATGTCAGAGAAACCATAAAATTTAGAAAAATAGCTAGTAGAGCTTTCTAAGAGAAAATCTGAGGAACTAATTTTTAAAATGGTAGTTAAGAAGGAATTTAACATTTACTTGGCCTAACTTCTCACTAAATAAAGAAAAAAAAAAGAGCTCAGTATTTCACAAGATAGTAAATTTCATTTTTAAACAATTATAGTTGAAGAAAATCTTTGACACATTAGAATAAGCACAGATTTTTTAGGACAATAAAAGCACAAACCATATAATTTTTTTCAGTTGGACTTAATTAAAAGTAAAATGTTTGGCTCTACCGAAAGCAATAGTAAGAAAATAAGAAGTCAAGTAATAGAAAAAATAATTCATAACACATATATTTGATAAAGGCCTTGAATCTAGAATATAGAAAGAAATCTCACAATCCAACAATAAAAAGAAAAAAAAAGAAAAAGATTTGAACAAAGACCTCACAAAAAGACATACAAATAGCTAATAAGATTAGAAACAGATGCTGAACTTCATTAGTCATCAGGGAAATGTAAATTAAAGCCACCATAAGATACTACTGCAAATCCACTAGACTAGCTAAACTTGTAAAAACGTGACAGCACCATCTGTATTGAATATATATGGCAAATAGGACTCTCATATGCTATTAGCGGGGTGTAAAATAGTAAATCACTTTGGAAAACAGGTTAGGCAATTTCTTATAGTTAAATATGTACTTTTTGAAATGGACCCAATAGCTCACTTCTAGGTATTTACCCAAGAAAATATGAAAACATATATTCACAAAAAGACTTGTACGTGAATGCTTATAGCAAACTTACTCAATCTGGAAACAACTGAAATGTTCTTAGGTAAATGATAAATTGTGAAATACCACATTATGAAGTACTACTCAACAGTAAAAAGATTACTACTATACATGCAATAGGATGAATGAATCTCCAAATTGTTCTGAGTTAAAGAAGCCGGACTGGAAGAAATACATATTTCATTATTCCACTCTATAGTAGCAGAAATGGTTCTCATGTTGAGGGTGGAAAGGGGATTATCTGCAAAAAGGCTTCAAGAAACTTCTGGTGTGATGGGAGTGTGCTATATCCTGATCATTCAACTCTCACGACTGCACAGTGTAAAGGAGAAAAGACTGCATTTACCTCTACAAAGGGGGAATGCTCCCCTTTTCTGGAAGGCTACTTATTTTTACAGTAATAGATTAATTATGGAATACATCCTATTATTTCAAACTAATTGAAATAAATCAATTTAGTAAAATGTCACATCATGAAAAGTGCATCATAATGAAAATTCAGTTATGGTAGCTTTTCTACCATAATTGAATCTATTTCAATTGCAACACAGCTGAACATGAAAGAGAACATTTCAAAATCCATTTCCCAAAACTCTTGAAGGTAGATGTGCTCTGATATTCAGAATTGTTTGGATTTTAGAACAGTAATGTGGTGCATGTATTATACCCCAACTGCAGCAACCCTTAATTAATATATTAATATTTTTGTTGTAAAACACATGAAAATTTATACAAGTTAAGTTAAATTAAGACTATAGCCTCATGTCAGTTCAGAGTATGTTTTTCAGCCAAATAAGTTCTAATATCACTATTACCCAAATCTTCAGTTTGGATTTTGGAATTGCAAGGAAGGGACTGTGGACCTGTAGTTCAATTTATCATTGATTATTAAAATGGCTCAATAGAGAATGTGCTTGCCATGTTTCAAGGTTATATACATGGTTGCGATGAACTGTTGTCAAGTATAGCAATCTTGGCTAATGCTAAATTCATGGCATTATTCTTTGAGTGTGGAAATTTAATCCCAGACGAAGACAAAGTTTTTGGTTTCAATGGACTTACAATGGGGATAAAGTAACACTTTTTTTTTTACTTGAATAAAACATCCTTTTACTTGTATTTTCATTTTAAAATGCATACCCATAACACAAAACTATAAGAAATGATGGATCTCTTAATAAAAAAAATACAATTTTCCCATTAAAATGAAATATCAAAAAGTTTAACATGGAATTGATGACTAAATTTTAGGCTTAAATACCACATTTTTTCACTTGAATCATTGCTTAGTTCTCATTCAACGGGGCCTGATATCTTCTATGTCCTGGCCAGTGCTTATAGGCACAGGTGTGCGTACGAACATCTGCCTTCGTGTCCTAAGGAAACTCTAATAGATACGGCATAAAATGGAGGTAATGTGGTACAGTACGAAGAGCCTGAAGATGGGGCTTAGTCTCAGATTCTAAGTTCTCTCTTAAAAACCTGTGACTGCAAATAATTCAGCTGTTCTGAACCTTAGGTTTATCAACTATAGTTAAGACCTGTAAATAAAACTTTTTAGAGTTGCTTTTAAGATTTCAAGAGCAACTGTCAAGCATTCAATACAGAGTAGGCCCTTGATAAGTGGTAATTACAATGAGTTTATTATAGTATTAATAAACTTTAACAGAGAAATCTGTGGTTAAAAAGAGAAGTATGTAATTGTGTTAGAGACTGGCTTAAACTTCATCTTGTGAATATGTTATTCACTTCTACCTGTAAAACTATTACAAATTTTCATGACTGGAATTTGGCAAAAGATAAGTTTGATAATGTCTGATGAAACCGCACGTGACCTACTGACTTACAACATCCCTTACAAAAGCCATAGTCAGGAATTACAATCTACCTAGTGTAAAGAAAGCTCAGAATTATAGCAGAAAAATTACAGGAGAAAATAATTCTTTCAATAAGAAAGATGTAAATTGTAACCAGTGATCACTCAAAAACTGCATCTCTGATTCACAATTTTGACACAGTGAATGAAATTGGACTCATTTTTGGAAAGCTTGGCTATATTATCTGATGAGGCAAATGAGGGAAGAAGGTGTTTTATTGTGAAAACATCAACTGTAAACAATCAACCAGAATCCATTAAGCTGTTTATTCTTGAAATCATTCTTTCAGACTGATTACTTAAGTATCAAATGCAATAAAGTAATCAACTTCTTCCTCTTTTATTGGTTTGTTTTTTTTACACTTAGTTCTTATGGGAAATTCTATCCAGGTCATCATACCACGATTGAATACAACTGATAGTGAAAAGAATGCTAATTGGTTTCCTCTCTCTCTTATCACTGATCCGTACACAGTAAGTAATGCTTCCACATTCTTCCTCTTGTTTGTACGCAACCTTTCTATATATCTAGACCTTAACATTGTTTGAAAGAAATCATGAGCTAACAAAGCAATGCACAGCATTAATAAGCTGCGTTAAATAGTAGACAGTGCAATGGAATAGAAACAGTGTGTTTAAAGTCATTAGATCAAATATTCATTGGGCAAGCACTACCACAAGTGCCAAGGTTAAAAAAATGAGACCCAGGCTTTGACTTTGGGAACTCAGAGGCTAGTAGGGGAGATATATAAATACACAAATACAGCACAGAACAATACATGGAATAACAGACTATAGCCAAAGTAATAAACATTTAGACAAATAATAAACAGTCTGGCTCAGCACAGACAGGGCCATTACACTACTCAAAGCCCTGTGTTCTGCTCTAAGACTTCTGTGACTAAATCAAATCATCTGAAGTTGGATGAGCTAAAAGCTATCTATCATTCCAGTCTTTCAGTCCCACCTGCTTCAAAGAGACTGGGAGGACTAAATTCCTGAATTCTCAGGCCTTTAATTCAGCCAATATCCAAAGTCTCAGTGATCCTTCTTTAAAAAATAGCATTAATATAATCTGCGTGCCACTTATCCAGTCTACTATTGATGGGCATTTGGGTTGGTTCCAAGTCTTTACTATTGCGAATAGTGCTACAATAAACATATGTGTGCATATATACCATGGAATACTATGCAGCCATAAAAAGAATGAGTTCATGTCCTTCACGGGGACATGGATGAAGCTGGAAGCCATTATTCTCAGCAAACTAACACAAGAACAGAAAACCAAACACCACATGTTCTCACTCACAAGTGGGAGTTGAACAATGAGAACACATGGACATAAGGAGGCATGTCACATGCCAGGACCTGTCAGGGGTGGGGTCAAGGGGAGGGAGAGCATTAGGACAAATACCTAATGTATATGGGGCTTAAAAACTAGATGATGGGTTGATAGTTAACCACTATGGCACATGTATACCTATGTAACAAACCAGCACATTCTGCACATGTATCTCAGAACTTAAAGTAAAAAAATTCTATGGCAAAAAGTCTCCCTTCTACTGCATTATGCTGTTTACCTCCCTGAGACAACTCCCAAGTTGTCATTTTTCCTCCTCCCTTCTCAGAAAATTATGCCTCCTAAAAGTTCTATTTTGTAGTGTAGAAATTCCCCTACAACTTCTATTCACGACATTCCATCCATCACTGTCACAACTGGACCCTGACTTGCTTTTGAGAGTTTCACCTGGAGGCTGCAAGAGATAGCTGTTATTTTTCTGTCCCCCGATATACTGAGTATCAAGCAGTGAGTTTGGTGTCTCTCTTAATTCCAATTTCAGTTTTTAGATGACTGTTTTTCCACTGCCTGTAAGACACCCATGCTGTGAGTTCATCAGTCACATCACTCTCTCCCCCCCCCTATAGTCGGCCACTTTCCAGTCACTCAATAGCTGTGCTTCATTCACTGAACAGCTGTACTTCTGTCATACATAGATGTTCTCTTCATCCCAGATTCCTTCTACTATCCTGTAAGATTTCCAGGCCTCCAGATAACCTATTCAGGACTCTAATCGCTCATTTCCAAGATTCTTCTCTACTTTTCTCTGGCACCCGTTCTTAAGACCATAAAGTGAACTTTTCTATCATCTGAAGCTCATAGAAGTTAAAGTCTCTGTCACAGTAAATTTACTGTTTTCAACTAATTCCATGATCGGTTTTCAGACCCTTTAGTCATTTTGCCCTTCACACTCTGCAGTACCTTATTCTCACCCTAACTCTAACCATAACAACCACTAACCATCACAATAACCATGATCATGACCATAACCATAACTATGACCACAGCCAATACCATAACCATGAGCACGACCATAACCATAACTATGACCACAGCCAATACCATAACCATGAGCATGACCATAACCATAACTATGACCACAGCCAATGCCATAACCATGAGCATGACCATAACCATAACTATGACCACAGCCAATGCCATAACCATGAGCATGACCATAATCATAACTATGACCACAGCCAATACCGTAACCATGACCGTAACCATAACTATGACCACAGCCAATACCGTAACCATGACCATAACCATGACTATGACCACAGCCAATACCGTAACCATGACCATAACCATAACTATGACCACAGCCAATACCATAACCACGACCATAACCATAACCATAACTATGACCACAGCCAACACCGTAACCATGAGCATGACCATAACCATAACTATGACCACAGCCAACACCGTAACCATGAGCATGACCATAACCATAACTATGACCACAGCCAACACCGTAACCATGAGCATGACCATAACCATAACTATGACCACAGCCAACACCGTAACCATGAGCATGACCATAACCATAACTATGACCACAGCCAACACCATAACCATGACCATAACCATAACTATGACCACAACCAACACCGTAACCATGAGCATGACCATGACCATAACTATGACCACAGCCAACACTGTAACCATGACCATAACCATAACTATGACCACAAACAACACCGTAACCATGAGCATGACCATGACCATAACTATGACCACAGCCAATGCCGTAACCATGAGCATGACCATAACCATAATGCTTGTTATCTTTACTGCCCTCCTATTCACCTTGGATTCCATGGTCCATTATTTTGATTACTGTTGTCTTCCCTCTGAACTCCAGTTTCTTCTGCCTTTTCATTGTCTTTGTTTAGCAAAACAAAACCCTCAAGGAATCCATTTTCTGTATTTTGGAGTGACACTGGAAATAACAGTAGGATAAGGTAACACTATAAATTTATTATCATCATCTAGGTCATTAATAGTGCCTGCCTAGCCTAGTATATTTCTCATTCACCGGCCTTAATTATTCACACTTTTCTCAATTTTTTCTCACCCTCAACTTACACCATGCCAGACCCATCATTTTCAGCCCCAGATGAATTCATTTCCTGAAAGGAAGAAATAGAATGTTTCATATGGATATACTCTTAATTCCCTTAATTAGATAGCATTAGCACAAGAGTAATCCTATTGTTCTCTTGTTCAAAGGGGAGAAACCTTGTCCCCTATCCTGTTTAAGATCAGTCCTTTCATAACTACCCTAGATTCAATTCCTTCCCAGCCTCCCAGGAAGCATGCAAAGTCAATTGTCCCTTTTCTCTCCTGTGTAATTAATCCCCTTCTTTCTCATGGTTCCTTTCTGGGAACCTTTAAAGAGTTCCTCTCATCTTAAAAACAAAACAAAATAAAAATAAAACTTTCCTTGAACCCAATTTTACCTCTATCATCTTCTCTTTCTTGACTGTGACAGTCACATTTCTTGAGTATCCAAAGTATGTCTGTCCTTAACTCCCCATTTTCTCCTCGTCAGGCTCTAATCTGCCTTATGTACTTAAGTACTATATACTTACATGCTCGACTCTTACTACCATCAACAACGACCTCCCTGCCAGTCAGTCCAAAAAGCAGTTTTCTATTCCTTGGCCTGGTTTTCCCTGAGTAGTGCTGATCCCTTGGGGTTAGAAGTTAATATAAAGTAGGAGTTAAAACTGGGCTCTGGAGTCAGATGGCCTGGGATGGCTTGCTGGATCTGCCAATTACTAGCTGGATTTCAAGCAAGTAATTAAAATTTATTTGTTCCTCTGTTTTCTTCCATGTAAAAGAGAGATACCTGTAATAATAGTATTTTCCCAGGACTGGCATCAAAGTAAAATAATATTTGTGTAGCTCTGTGAACATAACTTGATTCCTACTACATTCTCATAATGTTACTTTAATTTTATTCACATACTTCCTCCTTCTTGAATAACTCTACTGTTAGTTTCTTAAACTTCACACTCAATTAGTTTTGGTAGAATGACTATTTATGACTGCACTGAAGACCACATGAAAGGAAAATGATATACTCAGGGGTTTAACAATGTCAACTGAAATAGAAATCTTCGCTTGTGATCCTAAAAAATCTCTTGCTTTTGTACATATGAATTTATTTTTGTTTGTATGTACCAGGATAGATATGGCTAAAAATTAAACTTAACATTTAAGTATCTGTGTTAGTTATAGAATTGCAATGTAAGGGATATTCACAGACTTTCCAAGTTTCCTAAGTGGAAAATTAGGGCATTGATTGATCATGAAGGAGTAGAAATATTTATGTGCACATGAATAAAAGTGAAAATGTTGGATCTACTTTAAGTGTTCTTTTAATGGGCTGCTTATTCTCTTCAGGGCCTATTCCTATCACTGTTATTGTGTGTAGACCTATAGCTAGAGAAATCTGAGACCATTTCAAGAGAGGTAAGTGAATAATCCGAGCTAGGAAGAAACAGATTATACTCCAAGAGACAGCAATATTATTCTAAATTATATTGGCATAAACCTAGGGGAGCTATGTGGGAATAAATTAGTAGGGTGTTAAACCAAGGATCATAAAATATAACATTGGATCAGGCAAAATTAATCAACACAGGTGCACTTATTCCAGATTTAATGTGGTAGGTTAAACAGATATGAGTGTTTTCTTTGTGACTTATTTCTTCTATATGTCTTAAGGTCCAGCCCTGCTTCCTATTATCACCCTAGATAATATTACCAATATTTGTTTTTATATACTATTTATTTTCAGTAGTCTCAAATGTTTATATACCACTGCTGTTTTTTTCTCTGAGTCCTAGACTTTTAGATTTCAAAGAATCTTCTCAAAATTTCCATTTGGATATCTGAGAGAGAGAAATTTTAAACTTTATATATCCAAAAATAAACTCATCATTCCTCCCCTAAAAATGGGTACCCTGCAGTGCTCCTCTCCTATAAATGGCCAGACTATCCACCCATTCACATAAGTGAGAAAACCAGGATTGACTCTTGACATTTCCTTCATCCACTGCCAATAACCAATCACCAGGTCTTGCTGTTTTACCCACTAACAGCTTTCTAAGCCATTGACTGTTTTTATTTTCAAATTTCCTCATTCCTCAAAGATTTCAGCACCTGAAACATTATCACTCTTTTCAACATGCAATATCTGTGTAGATTATCTGTCAATATCTTGGACTCTAAATTCATTGGCAATCTCTCTCCCCATGATCTTTCTTGTACCCTATCCCAGATGCTAACATTCAGGGTCATGCTGTCATCTTTGTCAATGCCAGCCCTGAAGTTCCTTCAAATTTTCAATTTCAAGCATCGCATTCTCCAACTAACACCTCCTCCCTTGCCTGCTAATGCTGACTAGACAGAACTCTTATTTCACCAGTCTGGCACCCCAGCACATCAGTCCTAACTCTTTGGTCTCCTCATGTCCTCTCCTTTCTCCTTATCCAGCTTAAATTCATGGCCAGTTCTTCTAATTATTCTCTGAACATGCACTGAACCCCTTTTTCTTTCTCTCACTTTTGTAGTACTTTTGGCAAAGCAACAAACTTTTTAAATTATTTGCCTAGTCCTTGCATGCATCAACACAGATTCTCTCTCCTTTTCATGGAGATTGGCTAAAACAGTTCACCAAACCTATTTTCCTTTCCTTTTGGGTACAAGGCTAAACAATGCTTCCTGGCTTCTGCTAACCTAAAGTGTAGCCATGACATTGAAATTAACCAAGAAAATGTCAGTAGAAATGATGCAAACTACTTCCAGGACTGAGATAAATAAAATTTCTCAAAATGTTTCATTTTCTCTCTTCCTTAATCTTCCAACTGGTCATCAATTCCCAAGACAAACCTGAAAAACGTGTGTTGAGCTTCTGTTGGCCAAAATCACAGTAAGATGCAGTTGTATAACCTAGGATTCCATCCTCACCATGTCCCATGGCCTCTTAGGCTTTATGTTACTAGAATAGAAATTTCTATTGTGTTAACATTACTAAGATTTCAGGGTTTATCTGTCACAGCAGCTTGCATTACCTTAACTACCTTAATAAAACCACTATAGAGCTATGTCTGTAGACATAGCCATCTGCACACTCAGCTGCTAGTTGTTCTAACTTTTAAATTCATAATCACTGATCTTCATTGTTTCCCAGCATTAATACTAGAATCTTCTAATCAGTCTCCTACTCTCCTAGAAAATAGTTCACACTTTTTCCTCTTTCCTTGAAACTCACACCTGATCTGTCTACAAGTCCCATCATTAATACCTTCAAAATACATACAGAATGTAGCCACTTCTTTACCCCCAGGTCCACACTCCATCTATTTTCATTGAATAGCTTCCTAGCTGGTCCCGCAGTCAATTCCAATACAGCAGCCAGGGCGATGTGATCAGAATGCAAGACAAATCATTTCAGATCTCAAAACCCTTTGTATCAGAGTCTAGCCAGGAAAATAGAAGCCACACTGGATATCTCAAACTAAAAGGTGTTTTCCATAGATGTTGGGTGCCTGAAAGAGAAACGGGTAACACAGAGATTTAAAAACTCAGGCAACAACTGACAATGTTGGTTGTTGAAACAAACAGGAAGGGGGGTGGTCTCCAGAATCTAGGAGCTTAGAAGAGGGGCTCTGCAGAGCTGCTTCTACGCTTCCAGGAAAAGAGCTGCTACCGCGGAGCTGCTGGTTCCTCTGAGAGTGTGCCACAGCGCTGTGCTGGAAATGCCACAACACGAGGGAGGCTGGGTCTAGCAATGCCGTCAAAGACAGGAAAAACAGGAAGGAAGTCCCTTCTTCTGCTCTTCTCTCTACGTATCCTGCAGATGGAATCTAAAAGGAAGCCTACTGGCAAGGATAACTGGAAAATGTAATTGTCAAAGTCCTCCCAGCATCGCAGAGTCACCTTCTTTGGTTTCTCAGCGTTTCTAATCATTCCTCTACACGTATTTTAACTTCCATGCAACAACAGTTGACGACTTCACACTTCCACCCAGCAGGGTCCAACTCTATTTTATATAAATGAAGTCATTTTCATACTTTCTTCCATATCGAAGGGACTCAAAGTCTTAACATTTACCATATTAGGACCATATGGAAGAAAGTATCCCATTTGGGAGTGATGATAAATCCTCTTCTTACTCAGTTGCAATCACACCAACAATGCTTACATGAAGTAATAGGGATGAAACAAAAGATGAAAATAATCGGTGATTTCTATGGTTTCACATAGACTCACTGGTGAGTCCGTGGTCAGCTGCTAGGCTGACTGTGCTGGTCTTTGGATCCTCTCATGTGTCTGGGTCCGTGGCTGTAACAGCAGGTCTCTTCCACATGGTTTTTCCTTCTCCAGATGGTGAGCACAGGCTTTTCTCCATGGAAGTTGCAGGGTTCCAAGAGAGAGAGAAGGAGGATAAAAAGTCTCTTGAGAAGCAAGCTTAGAACTCACACAATGTCACTTATATTCTACTCGCTAAAGCAAATCACAAAGTCATCCGAATT
Organism: Aotus nancymaae; assembly: GCF_030222135.1. NCBI lineage: Eukaryota > Metazoa > Chordata > Mammalia > Primates > Aotidae > Aotus > Aotus nancymaae. The sequence goes on along the minus strand of NW_026988447.1, from coordinate 736,251 downwards.
CAAGACATTGAAAAATCGATTACACCTCTTGAAGGGAGGCACAGCAAAGATTGCTGTTTTGCAATACGCTACATGTATACATAAGCAAGAAAGAAGACATACATAGCTTGCCTTTTTCTACTACATCTTCCCCCTCAATTGCCCACTGTGACATGGATTTTTTTCCTTGACCCCATAAGTACCCATGATCAGTGGTCCAAAATTATTTTTGAGTCCCTAGGATAAGCATCAATTTGGTTTAGTGTACAGTCACCTATGAAATGCAGGCAGGCATGTCTCAGGAAGGTCTAGAAAACTTCTACAGTATTCATTTGTGGCAGTGTTGCAGAGTACCTTCTCAAAAGGATCCAGCCTTCCTTTTGATCAAAGATCTCCAAGTCTGTGAATGCCTTTAGATTCAGGAAGTAGGTGAGAAATTGTGAAGATTCAAGTCAGATTTCTGCCCATCAAACATAGCATTCTCCTATTATACTGATTAAGTAACACTTTAGAAATCTGCCTATATGTTTTCCTCCTAAGTCATTTCATTCCTAAGGAATTGAGTAAGCATAGTCAAAGCTCCCTGCAGGTCAATTCTGATTTCTAATTCTTCCTAGCGATCGTCACAGAAATTACGTAACTCTTACTCTTTGAAGTATTGCTTCTTGACTTCACTACTCTGTGATCTCATGATACACATTGAAATTAGGGATCCTTTTTCTATAATGGAATCTGTGCTTGCCATCTTTAGCCTTCAGAGGATAGCTGCTGTTGAGCTTTACAATGATACTGGCACATGACCTAGAAAAAGGGATGTCTTCCGGCCCTGTAAACAAATAGAGAAGAGTGGTGGGTATGCAAGTTTCACAAGTAAAGTCCACTCTGATGTTCCAACATCCCTAAGCCATTTTTGACACAAGGCTAGGAAAATTCTCATCCCAACTTCCTGAAAGAAGGCCACCAGTGAATCCAATAAATTAAACAATTGTTAGAACAACTTTAGTCTGCTTGACCTATCATATTAAATCTGGAGGAAGTATACCTATGTTGAGAAATGTGATGTGATGTAATGTCACATTCCATTCTCCTTGGTCTAACACCCTTATGCATAATGTTAATATTTATATGCCATAACACATATATCCCCTAGGTTCATGTCAATATAATTTAGAAAAATACAGCAATTCTTTTGGAGTATAACTTATTTCTTCTTATATTGGATTTTTGGCTTGGTCCTGTTGGAATATATTTAGATTGCTTTAGCTGTACAGGCCTAGACACAATAGAGGTGGTAAGTCTTGAGGAGAAAAAGCATCTCATTGAAAGGAATGCTCAGAGTGGCCTCAAGATTTTCAACTTTATGCTCCAGCAGATATCCCTATTTCTTCCCAATCAGAATCTTAATTTTCACTTAGGACACTTGCAAAGTCTGTGAATACCCGCCTTTCATTGTAATTCTGTAACTGATCGAAATACTTAAATGTCGAATTTAGTTTTCAGATATATTTGCCCCGCTATATACAAACTAAAATAAATATATTTGTACAAAATAAAAAATTATTCTAGGATCACAAGAGAAGCTTTGAGATTATTAAACTCTAGTCATTTTCCTTTTGTATAGTCTCCAATGCTGTCAGAAATAGCCATTCTACCCCAAAGTCATCACAGTCATTATTACTACCATATCCATCAACTGCAACAGTCATTTTATCCCCCAAGATACTCACTTATGTAAGCACTTTATCCCAAGCAATCACAGGTGATAATTTAATTAAATATTGCATGCCATGTCAGTATTCCCATTTTCTACTGACAAAGAACTTAGCATTAAGTTTGAGGTCAAGGACATATCTTAAACATTTCTTGAGGATTTTCTGGCATCATTCCCAGTGCCTGACAGTGTAACCATCAGGGAAATAGAAACCACCGTAAGCATTTTGAACAGAGGATATTTAAGCAGATAATTGGTAACGTAGGTGTTTGATAAAGGAACAAAAATGGAATATTTCAGTAACCCAGATATTAAAAACTCAAGAAAAAGCTGTCATCTCTAGGTCTTCAGGACCGAGGACAGGTAAAACGAAATTACCAGAACCCAGAAGGTTAAAAGGCACCATGGAGTTGGTACACAGACCTCTGACAACTGGTCCCAAATGGCTACTGCTGTTACCTAGCATCTCGCCAGAGATCTGGTCCTGGAAGCTCTCAAGGAAGGGCGAGGCTTTTTGCTGAAACTTACCAATACAGGAAAAACAGAAATGTGCGGTCCCTTCTCTCCTGCCCTTGCTTTCTATCGGTAAAACTTAAGAGGAAACCATTTGACTAACAGGGAAATGCAGTTTACAGAGTCATAGAGAAGAGCACTGAAGGGTGCTTTGGAACCAAGAGCTCATAGGTCAGTAGTTGGCACAGGCTTCCCATCTCACTCAGAATAAAAGCTAAAATTCCACAGTGATCTACAGTTTCTGCCTAACTCAGTCTCTTGTCGCTCTCAATTTCACCTCACCCCTCCCGCTACTGCTACAGATATGCCTGCTCCTTCTTGAATACACTAGGCCTGTTCTCATCTCACACCCTGCACACTCACTGTTCACTCTGCCTGAAATACTATTCTCTGAGATCTTCATGGCTCACTCCGTCACTTCCTTCCATTCAAACATTACTTTCCCAGAGAGGCCTTCCTTGGAGGCCTACAATTTCAACTCACAGTGACATTTTATTTCCCTCTTCCCTGCTTTCTTTTTTCCATATGTACTTGTCATTCTATAATATACTATATATAATATATATTAGTTTTCTTGAGACAGAATCTCACTCTGTTGCCCAGGCTGGAGTGCAGTGGTGTGATCTCAGCTTACTGCAGCCTCCGCCTCCTGGTTTCAAACAATTATCCTGCCTCAGCCTCCTGACTGGCTGGGATTACAGGTTTGCACCACCATGCCTGACTAATTTTTGTATTTTTAGTAAAGGCAGGGTTTCGCCCTGTTGGCCAGGCTGGTCTTGAACTCCTGGCCTCAGGTGATCCACCCACTTCAGCCGATCCACCCAGCTCGGCCTACCAAAGTGCTGGAATTACAGTTATGAGCACCATGCCCGGCCAATATACTATATATTTTAATATATTGATCTTATTGTATGTCTTCTCCAGTAGAATGTGAGTTCCACATGATGGAGACTTTTGTTTTACTCATGGCTGAATTCCAGTGACAGAACAGTGCCTGGAAAATATTTAAAATTCAACAAATATTTTTTGAATTAGTGAAAATCTACTAACACAACCCTATCCTGGTCAACTCTCACCTGGACACATCCAGGAGTCTACTAACCGCTCTCCCTTCATCCGTTCTTATTTCTGCCAATCCATTTTCAATGCTGCTGCTGTAGTGATTTAAATAAAATAATTATACATTAGCCTACATTCTGTCCCTGCCTCTTTACCTCAGTCATGGCTCTATAGCTAATATTGACTTGTTTAAGTAAACTCTGTTCATTCAGGTTTTCTTTAATCATTTAATAAGGAAGATTTCTACATATGGCAGTTTTTCAACAGTTTTTACTTGACTTGTGTTTTTAGTGATCTTTTAAAGAAGTCTTTGCAGAGTCTCTCATTACCTAATTTGGCTTTTGACACTGTAAAAATCAAGCAGATCATTTAAAATCTGATCTTTTGTATGTGGACATGAGGAAAATATGTCTGTCTGTCTTAACACAAAAGCTATGGTCTTAAAATGTTGCCTGTGAATCAATATACATGTTGAAGTCTAGGTTTATATTTCAAAGTTTATAATAAATTGAATATTCATTCTTTTGGGAAATTCTTTGGGAATAAGACATAATAAAATCTCACTTAAGTGCTCATGAAAACAAAACTTGCCTTAATCATAAAACGTAAATGTATATTTTATATTTTGCAAAGTAGATTAAAAGTCTCAAGGAGGTCATTGTTTAACAAAATTTCCATCAACTTTTGTCTTACTTCTAAAATAGAATAATATGACCCCTTTTGTCTGTCCAAAACCTATTTCTGTGCTCTCCGTAAAAGCTGTATGCTTGCAGAAATGAACAAGTCGATCTAGTCTGATGGAACAATAAGATGCAGCAAGAATCTGGGCAACAATTGAGCCTGTCTGCCTGGTTGTTTTTCTTTATTCTGAACTATCACATCGCTTGAGCTTTGCTTATGCCAAGCTGGTGGTTGGATGCGTGTGCCTTCTCTTAGTGAACTGTAACAGCCTGGAGGTCAAGATTGTACTTACTTTGTGCCCCACAGAAGGCTTTGCATGGGGTAGGTACTGACATTGTTTGTTAAAAATAGTTTAAAAATTGGACACAGACAAAAGTATATGAAGCAATTCTATTAACACATCAATGGAAATTTTAAAGATAAATTCAAGTCCTAGGATTCAATGCAAAGAATGAACACCCAGATTAACAATTATGTAAAATTTGGTATTCTATATAATGAATTGGGCAGATAGCCATAGACTGAGTGTGTGTATGTGTGCCATGGTTCAAGCTAAGTTGAAGGGAAGGGTTTTGATAATTCTCAAAACAATGCTGGCTTTTTTTTTTTAAACAACATAGAAATTATTGTCCTGCTTCAAGCAATACATTTGAATATAAATGCATGCATGTTCATTTCCTACCTTCAGCTTCTCCCGCAGGTCTGGGGTCCTAAAACATTGCAGGACTGTGTTTTCCTCCAGCTCATGCTTCTCTACCTTTCTTCCTTTGGAGCATCTGTTATGCAACATATTGAAAAGCAAATTGCCTGTTTGGAAAGGGTGATTTCTTTTTGAGACCATCTTAATCTCCAAGGAAAATGTAAAGACACACAAAAATATGCACAAACAGCTGCAGTACAGGTTGACGTTAGTGAAACCAAACCATTTTTAAAATATATTCAGAAATGTGAGTGAAGTTACTTTTTATAAAACTTCCCTGCTGTTCTCACAGCACAGCATGCAGCCCTATCAGGCTGAATATGCTATATCTTCACACAAGCTTTTCTTAAAATGGGTCAGTATTGATAGTGTAATCTTTACAAAATATGCCTCTGATGAAGAAAATAAATCCTCCACTTCTAATAGTAGGGTTGTAAAAAAATACAGCACAAGGCAACTTGTTTGAAATACCTTACTGCCGAAACACGTAAGAATATACTTACTCTTTAATCTCAGAATGATTTTCACTGGTTTATCTTTAATGCAATTATTTTTAGCCCTCATGATTTAACTTTGGCTTCATGTGATCCATCTGGTTGGATAAGAGCCAATACTTATATGTTTCTTTCAGGTTTACTGAGTGCTTACATAAATATTATCTGGCAAAGTAGGTATTTCTCTTATCCCCACTTCACAAATATTTGGTGATTGCTTTTGCAGATGTTACCCAAAGATGTTAGGGTAAACTCTAAAAATTCAAAAAGCTTAGTCTACCTAATTGTTCTTTTTTATGTAGTATAAGACACTTGTTTATGGTAAATTTATTCCATTGTATTTTTGTAAACCAATTAAAGTGGAGTGACAAAATCATAAATCTAGTTTATGTCTAAACATGTGACAATACTATTTCATCATTGAAGAGATGTTGTTAAGAATTATATTTGGCTACCAGTAGCTATAGCCTAAACAAGAGACAGGTAGCTTTGTCTCATGTTAAAGAGATCTGAAAGCAGGCAGCTCAGGGTGAGGAAGCTATGCTATATAGATAGTGTATTATTTATCAGGGAACTACATGTTCCTTTCAGCTCTACCATTCCCAGGACACATGGTTTCCATTTCCAGGGCACAGGGTGTTTTTCAGAGCTCCAGACAACCTGACGTCATTTTCTATCAGGATGCAGAAGAAGGAGAAAGAAAAGCCAAAAGGTTTCTTCAGAAGTCCCGCCCAGTGATCTATCTATATCTCACTGAATGTTCTAGTTGTCAGGGGATAGGGCAACAGTAGACTCCTGGATGTTCATGATTTCACAGCTAAGACTGGGGATTTGTTATTGAAGAAGAAAGAATGCATGAATTGGGCAACACAACTTGCTGTTTTTGTCACTTTTCCATAAAGGATTTCTCTACTTTTAAGAACAGGGCCAGGCGCCATGGCTCAAGCCTGTAATCCCAGCACTTTGGGAGGCCGAGGAGGGTGGATCACGAGGTCAAGAGATGGAGACCATCCTGGCTAACATGGTGAAACCCCGTCTCTACTAAAAATACAAAAAAAAAAAATTAGCTGGGCGTGGCGGCATGCACCTGTAGTCCCAGCTACTTGGGAGGCTGAGGCAGGAGAATTGCTTGAACCTGGGAGGCAGAGGTTGCAGTGAGCCAAGATTGTGCCACTGCACTCCAGGTTGGCGCCTGGCTACAGAGTGAGACTCTGTCTCAAAAAAAAAAAAAAAGAAAGAAAGAACAGAATATATTGAATCCTCCAAACTATTACCCCACATATTAAAAAAAAAAAAAAGTCCCACTAATAGTTTAAAGAGTAACCTTGGTTGAATAAAAACTGCAAAAAGAGAAAACAAAATTAAGATAAGAAAGTGAAGGTGACAGTTGAAAATGGAAAAGTATCTACCCTGGATCAGTGATTATATAATAGCAGTACAAAATGAACTCGAATTCAGTAAGAATCTATGCTATTCCTCTATAGGAATCACTTCCTGTAAGTATCTTGGGACCATTAAGGAAGCATGCTTAAATTATGACTATTGCTCTCTGGGGTTCGGAGAGCTAGAAGGAATCAAAACATCCAGAGTCTTACACATCCTCATCATGAGCATAACTTAAAATATAAAATTCATTAAACTGCTGAAATCAAACATTAGAGTAACAGTGAATTATTAAAAATAAAATTAACTCAATCTCAAAATTTACGTTATAAACATTAAAATGTGCTGGAGCATATTAGTAATTCAGTGCTGGTAAATTAAACAAAAGCAAGATAGGATTTAATATGCAATTTTATTAAAAACGGACTGATTATGGACAATTACATAAACATTCTCTTACACTACTTGGAGAAAATAAGTGCCAGGAACATTCAGAAAAGCTAAATAATGCATTTTAGCCATATGTATGTGGTATATAAATATATAGAAAGCTAATAAAGTAACCACATTCTTTAACCTGGTAATTCTACTTCTGGATATCTATCTTTTTGAAAAAAGATGGATCCTAAACCCTGGGGAAAAGAAGTTTGATGTACAATCTTTATGGCAGCAGGATTTAGAAGTAAAAAATTGAAAATAGTTAGCTGTTCAACATAGGATAATAACTTAGGTAACTGGTGATATGTTCACTTACTGGAAATAGCGTTGTTAATCAAGTAACTGAACAGGTAAGGAAAGGTAACAAGAGAACTGTAAAATATCACAGAGGTACTGACTCCTGGGAGCATCTATGGCTCCTGGGGCTGGGGGAGAAAAAAGAAGAGATTGAAGTTAAAACTTAGCGGTAGGGTACACCTATAATCCCAGCACTTTGGGAGGCCGAGGCGGGTGGATCACGAAGTCAGGAGATTGAGACCATCCTGGCCAACATGGTGAAACCCCGTCTCTACCAGAAACACAAAAAAATTAGCTGGGTGTGGTGGCAGGTTCCTGTAATCCCAACTACTAGGGAGGCTGAGGCAGGAGAATTGCTTGAATCTGGGAGGTGGCAGCTGCAGCGAGCCGAGATCATGCCATTGCACTCCAGCCTGGGCGACAGAGCAAGACTCCGTCTCAAAACAAACAAACAAAAAAACAGCTTAGCACCTTCAGGGAGGATCCCTGTGGACCTGTAGCCTAGACCTCTGAAAAGTCAGCCGCTGGCTGAGATTGATGTTTCTGAGATGGTGTGTGAGGAAGCTGGTTCTGTTAAGGGTTGGAACAACTACAAACGGCATCCACTCATCATCTGGCAGGGCGCTGCCATTTGTAGGGTGAAAGAAGCATCTGTAGAGTGATGTCCAGAACACAAAAAGTAGGTAGAAAGCACATGGGCCGGGCACGGTGGCTCACACCCGTAATCGCAGCACTTTGGGAGGCTGAGGCAGGCAGATTACAAGGTTAGGAGTTCCAGACCAGCCTGGCCAATATGGTGAAACCCCGTCTCTACTAAAAATACAGAAAAACTAGCCGGGTGTGGTGGCGAGTGCTTGTAGTCCAGCTACTCGGGAAGCTGAGGCAGGAGAATTGCTTGAATCCAGGAGGCGGAGGAAAAAGAAAAGAAAAGAAAGAAAGAAAGCACAAAGGAAGGAATTCAGTCCCTTACTTTTCCTGTAGAGCTCAACTCTCCCTGAAGCATCCCCTCTAGGCAGACTCTAACAGGGAACCAGCTATCTCAGCAGAAACTCCTCGCTCCTCCCTGCACTCCTAACAGCAGGAGGTCTTTGCAGGCTGTGCTTGGCCTATCTGGGTGCCTACCTTCTCTTTCATCAGGTCATAGGGCTTCTGGAGAATCAAGAGTCAGTTAGGGGTGAGGGGGAGCTCCCTGCTGCTGCAGGGCTGAATAGGAGCCTATGCCTTGCTCAGTGGACAAGGGCCACCTTGGCTAAGGTGCCACAGAACAGGTACCCAGGACTGACTAAAGAGAGGGGAGCCTGTTCCCAGCCCTCCATGGTGCCAATGGGGCTTTGCCCACAGGTGCCACTGACTGCTACAGGCTGGACAAGGAATTGCCCACCGTGGGGGCCTCCTGCTCATCGTCACCATCAACAGTGGGCTGTCTCTCTTTTGAGTGTGCTGGATCCAACAGTCTGCAGAGTCCCAGACCCACCACAGCAAAGCTGAGTATAGGAGGCTGGTTTAGAGGTGAGAGACGATAACTTAAGGGCACAGCCTTACTTATTACCTGTTTCTATCTAGAAAATAGACTCTTTAGGGACACAGCAGCTTCAGTTCTTAGAATAAGGCCTGACCCATGGCAGGTGCTCCATAGGTATTGCTGAATCAATGAAAACAAACTCTGTTATTGAAGGAGGGGGTAAACTGTGAAAAAAAATTAGGGGATCTTTATTTCTGCCTTTGGCGATTTCCTAATTCAGAAATTCTTTTAACAAATGAAAGGCATTACCAAGGGAACACTTCCCCTCTCAGTCTTTCCTGTTCTACCTTTTCTTAATTATGTGTGGCTTTAACAAGTTACTTAACCTTAGGGACCCCAGTTTTATAATCCTGAAAATAGAAATAGTATTTACTTTTTTTGTGAGATGGAGTCTCATTCTGTGGCACAGGCTGGAGTGCAATGGTACAGTCTCAGCTGATTGCAATCTCTGCCTCCCAGGTTCAAGCAATTCTCCTGCCTCAGCCTCCTGAGTAGCTGGGACTGCAGGTGCACGCCACCATGTCACTAATTTTTGTGTTTTTAGTAGAGACAGGTTCCTCCATGTTGTCCAGGCTGATCTCAAACTCCTGACCTCAGGTGATCCACCCACCCCAGCTCCCAAAGTGCTGGGATTTCAACCACGAGCCACTGAGCCCGGCTGGAAATAGCATTTTCTTTAGAATGTTTTTGTGAAGATTAGTGTGATAATATATACAGAACATCTTATATTCATGGAGGGCACACATTTGTTCAATGAATTGTACGGTTGAGGTCACAAATCACATTTCCTCAGCCTTCAACCATTGTGCATCTGGCATCATTTCCAAGTAGGTATGATTTATGAATAATAATGGAAACTAACACTTCTTGGGCACATCTGATTTGTGCCAAGCACCACTGTAAGTGTTTTACCTACATTAACTCAATTAATTCTCCCAAAAATGTATGAGGTAGATGCTTTTATTTTTCCCGTTTTACTGAAGAGGAAATTAAGGCACGGAAAGTTAAAAAAAAAAAAAGTAACCTTAGGTCGCATAACTAGAGCTAGGATTTGAAACCAAGAAATCTGACTCCAGAGTCTTAGCCACTGGTACAGTGATTCTTTAATAGGACTACTGATAACTGTATTCTTAATGCTAACTATTCTGTGAGTCTCCTGGGTATTTACAGCACTGTCTTGTGTAATTATTAATAGGCTCTTTACCCAATTCAGCCAAAATTCCTAAGGAGAATCATTTACTTAGAAAAACCACATCTGACTGAATTGAGCACACCAAGAATGAGGAGGAGAGATGGCGTCTCCTTTCACAAGGGTATCTGGACAGAGCTTAAATTGTCAATCTAGTTATAAACTGTTATTCCCCTATTATGGAAAAACCCTGTAATTGGATACTAGAAAATTCTCTGTAAAAGCTTGTCCCTCAGGCAAGGCTTAATACTGGTTTCAGAAGCCCAGTTAAATATGTTTTAAAAATTTGGTTATCCTTAAAAATACTGAAGGGAAATACTTCACATTAATGCAGTTGTCTTTGGATGGTAACATAATAGGTAATATTTCTTCTTGTTTTTTTTTAAACTCTTTTGTTCAAAATTTTTCTTAAGAGGAAGAATTGTTGTAAAAACAATATATTTCTTAAGTATAAGAAAACATTTCTACAAAAAGTAGAAATTCTAGATAGGTAAAAATAAAATGAATTATACATAATTAATTACACCACTGCATGGTAAAAATCTGCTATACTTTCTAAATTTTTCCAATGTAAGCATACTCATAAATTGTGTGAGTCAGTATAAAAGATGGAATCATATTCATCGTGTTGCTTTCTATTCGGCTGCACTTTTCACTTAAGAGAATACGGTGAATATACTTATTTATTGTTATTAACATATTATAATTTTTTTTTTTGAAATGGAGTCTCACTCTGTCTCCAGGGTTGGAGTGCAGTGGCACAATCTCGGCTCACTGCAACCTCCGCCTCCTGGATTCAAGCGATTCTCCTGCCTCAGGCTCCTGAGCAGCTGGGATTACAGGCTCCCGCCAGTTCACGCAGGTATTTTTTTTGTATTTTTGGTAGAGACGGGGTTTCACCATGTTGGCCAGGCTGGTCTTGAACTCCTGACCTCATGATTTGCCCACCTTGGCCTCCCAAAGTGCTAGGAATACAGGCGTAAGCCACCGCGTCTGGCTAACATATTATAATTTTTAACCATTCCTCTCTTATTGGATATTTAAGTGGGTTTTATTTTATAGCTATCATAGCCCTAAATTTATACATTTATTTCTCATTTCTCTTATTAGTCTCTCAGGATAAATTCCAAGAGTGGAATTTCTAGGTCACATTTAGGACTCTTAAGTTTTAAAATGCATATTGACTAATTGTCTTCCAGTAAAGTTGCTGCAAATTATTATTCTACCAGCAGTGCCTTAGAATTCCTGTTTCCTTAGAGACATGCAATATTCTTTATTGTCTTTGTTAGTAAGTCAAGCTAAACAAATCTTTAGTCTTTATTGTTTATTTCTTTGATAACTGCTTTATGTGCTCCTGTCATTTGTGTGTCTTCTGTGAATTGCCTGTTTTTGTCTTTTGCCCATTTTATTTATTGAATTGCTTTTTGTAAACACATTTGTTCACACCTTTAATCCTAGCACTTTGATGTGTCGAGGTGGGTGGATCATGAGGTCAAGAGATGGAGACCATCCTGGCCAACATGATGAAACCCTGTCTCTACTAAAAATACAAAAATTAGCTGGGAGTGGTAACTTAACGTGCGCCTATAGTCTGAGCTACTCAGGAGGCTTTGGTAGGAGAATTGCTTGAACCCGGGAGGTGGAGGTTGCAGTGAGCAGAGATTGTACCACTTCACTCCAGCCTGGCAAAAAAGCGAGACTCTGTCTCAAAACAAAACAAAACAAAACAACCCTGATTTGTAAGAGTTCTTTATTTTTAAATATTTTTCATATATTTCAAAAGCTTTTATACCAGCTGATGAATTAATTGTATTAAAATTCTTATTTATGTTTATTCCACGCATTACATTTTAAAGGGCAAATCAAATACATATCCAGTCCTGGAGTAGACTCAATGCCTAAGCAGAGACAAGGGTGACTTGGCACCAACGTTACAGGAAAAGACAGTGCTGGGCTTATGAGAGACTCTCAGGAAGAAATGCCAAGAATTCAATCTGGGCGAGAACTATTCTCCTGGGCACAGTGAAAAGTTCTCCCAACTATAGTTTCTTCATGAAGCAAAACTAAAGATTAATATCAAACTCCACAATGTATCCTTCCCAGTTCCTCTCTGCCTGGTTAGGCTTATTCACCCCTTAGATCTCAGCTCAAGCACCATTTCCTCAAGGAAGTTTTCCCTGACCTTGTCTACTAGGTCAAACCTCCTTATTTTATGTTCCTGAGACAGTGTAGTTCTTTGCGTTACTTCTCACCATTGTGATTTTACATTTATTTACCTGGTTGTTTGATTCATACCTCTCTCATTCATTTGAATGGATTCTCCATGAGGCCAGAAACTGTCTGATTTTGCAACTCTTCATTATCTCCCAGCCTGCCACAAAGGAAATGAATGATAAAGATTTGTTAGACAAATTGTATGTGAAAATGCACTTTTATTACAATTAATATCCAAAAATAGTGAGTTCACCCATTCTATATGAATACTTTTGACATTCTCATGAAGCGATAGTTTAAAGAGCCACTTCAGATACTATTACACAGAAAAATCTAAACTCTGGAGATCATAATTTAACAGCAAAATAAATACTGTTGCCCTAAGTGAACAGAACAATTTTTCCACCTAAAATTCTCGGCAAACAAGGTCTGTTTAAATAGACCTTTCCATTAAATCCCTGATACTATAACTTATAAAAATGCCTTTGAATTGATCCATAGAAACATAAAGTTTTTAAAAAAAATCCTGTGTACCTCTGTAGTCTAATACAATAGCCACTAGCACCCGTGACTGTTGGTCAGTTAAAGGGTTGTTAGTCTGAACCGATAGATGCTGTACTTTTAAGATATACACCAGATTTCAAAGACTTATTATAAAAAATGAAAATGTCTCATTATTTTAAAATATAGATGTTTAAATAATAATATTTTGGATTTATTGAGTTAAAATATATCATTAAGATTAATTCCACCTGTTTCTTTTTACCTTTTTATTATTTCTAGAAAATTTAGAGTAAACATTTGACTCACATTGTATTTCCATTAGATAGTGCAGCTCTTTGGTATAACTCATGGACGCAAAAATCTCTGCCTTGCTAAAATTTGTTTTACACCACACTCACCTATTGAAAACTGGGAAAGCTGCCAAAGAGATATTTGAGTAACAACAATCTGTTACAAGAATCTGAGTATGAAAACGTACTCAATGAAAGTCCTCAAGTCTCCACGGCATTCATTTTCTCTTATTTTTACCCATAAATCAACACATTCATTTATTAACTTTCTAAGGTCAAAGAAAAAAGGAATGTTGAGAAAGGTGACCAATAGCTTGAACACTTAAATCCGAGAGTTCAAATTCTTAATCCTTCACATCTTATTAGCTGACAACCTTGATAACAAGGTAATAAAATACTATGGGAAGATAGAACAACAAAGCTAAGCTGTTAGGGGCTGCATAGTCTGCATAGTTCAGAAACAAGAAGACTTTCCAACATAGTTCAGAATAGTCATTGGTGTTAGAAAGAGTTAAGTGATTGATCATAGGACATACTCGATTTTAAAAAAACAGGATAATGACATCATATCATAGGAAGAGTTCTATACAAAGCGGTGAAAATAAAATACTGAAATTTAGTAATTTTGCTTACTAAGAATAGCTTATTCTCCCAAGGTAAAGGGGAAAATAGTGATAGACGGAGAGAGGTAATAGCAGATGAGAAAAAAGAGGGTTTTGCTCTGGCTAGTCAAGACTTTATTATTAAAGGAGCTCCCTTTAAATATTAGCCCTCTTTTGTTGAACAGCGTATGCATTTTTAGGACAAGCATGTGTTAGATTATCACAGTGCTGTAAAATAATGTCTTCATATTGATAGCAGCTATTAGTAGTAATAGCAACCCACCTATTAGTAGGAAAATGTTTTGCCCTGCCCCCTGAGTCAAATACCATCTTCCGTGCACTTTTGTGACAAGATCTTAATGGAGCCTTTGGATTATTATACACTTTGGCCTAAGCGAGTGAATGACCGCTAGGTCTGTTCACTGACTTCAAATCACATGTTATCAGTGAAACCTTCACTGCTGGGTTTCCTTTCATTGTATCTCCAGGCTGACAGTTTCCTGTCAATGTCCTTAGAACGGAGAATATACTGAAAACTAGGGTCAGCCACTCAGCTGCTAATGCTACACTCTGGCTTTGGAAGATAAAGTCATTTTTATTTTGTTTTGTTTCAAAATATTATTTTTTCTTTTTTTTAAAACCTAACATTAGATTTTTCTGTGATTTGTTGCTGGTTAAAAATCAGCAAGTTACATTTTAAACAATATATAGCAGTGTCTAAAGATTTACCAATGAAAAACAAATTAATTTCTTAATTTGCACATTATGGCTTATTCAAGAATTTGTATGCTCTGTCCAGCATACAGTCTTTGAGACTGCATAGAGTAGGAGCAACTAAAATTTCAATATGAACCTTGTAATATGATAACTCATGAAAAGCTACTAATTTACGTGTGATGATTAGTTAATGGAAACTAATTTTTTTAAAAGTCCAAAGTTTATTTATTAGAATTATAATGCAACGGTTTTCAGACTTTGTGTTCACAAGCTTGTTTTTTTCTTTATTTGTCTTTTAGTTTTGAAAACATAATTGAGTTATTATTTTGAGGATGTTGGGGAAAATAAGCATATCAATAAATAAAAGAAGGTAAACAAATCCCTAGACATAATTATCAAGAAAGGAAGACATTAACTGTCCCAAGTGGCCGGATATCAGTTAGCACAGCTGCTTGGAAGTGTGACGATCGTCCTTGCCCTTCAGGCTCATCACATTAGTATTATTATAATGGCCAAGGTGTGAAGGATTAGGATAACCAGCTCTCAGTAATTAGCAGTATACAACCTGTTTTGACTGGAATGAGGGAAGGAAGCAGGGCTTCTTAGACGGTGGGGGCCGAGGGCAGGGAATGGGATGAAGTAGGCAGTAGCAGAAATAAGTAACTGCTTATTTCTTTTTCTTTTTTCTTTTCTTTTCTTTTTTTTTTTTGAGATGGAGTTTCGCTCTTGTTACCCAGGCTGGAGTGCAATGGCGTGATCTTGGCTCACCGCAACCTCCTCCTCCTCCTGGGTTCAGGCAATTCTCCTGCCTCAGCCTCCTGAGTAGCTGGGATTACAGGCACGTGCCACCGTGCCCAGCTAATTTTTTGTATTGTTAGTAGAGACAGGGTTTCACCACGTTGACCAGGATGGTCTCGATCTCTCGACCTTGTGATCCACACGCCTCGGCCTCCCAAAGTGCTGGGATTACAGGCGTGAGCCACCGCGCCCAGCCATAACTGCTTATTTCTGAAAAGCTTTGTTATTGTGGTGTTGTCATTGCTACCACTTAGGTGAGCTCCAGGCCGTGTTACCTGCTCCGTGAGGAGAGAGCTGTTCTCATGAGCAAGGAAATCAACTGATAGCAGCAAAAAATTTAAAAAAAATCTAGAGGCAAAGAATTCAGTCATTTTATGCAGTCATGTGGTAAAGAATACCCTTAATCAACATCTCCAAATTAACTGGCAATAGGCAAAATCACAGCACTGGATTTGAACACAGGTAGATTAACATAATTTTCACAGGTGCAAGAAAGGGATCTACCCAGACAGAGAGAGCGAGCCTGTGCCGGGGTCTCTGAATAAGTCTAACCCAAGGAAACGGTACTGTAATATAAAAAGAAAAGAGAACAACTGACTCTCAATGGAGTTCTAAAGTAAACACTTCCTACTTTCCATTTGAGTTCAGAATAAGACCCTGAGAAGGACTAAGATAGAAGAGAAAATTTATCAGTTGTGTAATTGTTCTCAAATTAGTTTTGATATGATTATTTTGTCTTTTTTGTTTAATATTTGGTTGGCTCATGTTTTAAACAGAGCAAGTCATTCTATTTCCTCACTGATTGAATGCCAGTTGAACTGCTTTTGGCTTCTAGATGGAAATTTCTGATTCTCTTGCAATTATCCACACTAATGTGATTTTTCTTTCTCTTTGCAAGTTCCAGGGTCCCTGACTCTGTGTTATATGCACTCCAGGGACAGATGGCAGAGGAAGACACCACCTGTCTGACAAAAGGCATTACCTGGCTGGTGCTCTGAGTGTCATGCTGAGTAGAGTAGCCATCACTGAGAAAGGCTCAGTTGTTACATAATTGTACATTCAGGCACCTAATTGTATTTAGTTTTGCCTTTAATCACTTATACTTTTTAATTTGCCTTATATTTCAAAATTTGATGTATATGTCTCTGCAAACTATCAACTCCTGGAAGACAAAGACAGAATCATGTTTCGTTCAGAGCCTCCAAATAACAAGAAACACAAGAGAATTAAATAAATATTTGATAAATTACATTCAACATCGGACTATAATCTCGATGAGGGCAAGTATGTGACCATTTTACTCACTATGATATTTCTAATGCTTACCATTATTCCTGGTCCATCGCTAACTGCTTCATGAATATTTGTTTAATAGATGAATAAATAACTTCTTTAAATTGTAAGTTGAATTTTCAGCCGAAGTTGAGATTGTGGTGAGGAGAAAGAAGAGTGGAGGGGAAGGCCGGGCGCGGTGGCTCACGCCTGTAATCCCAGCATTTTGGGAGGCCGAGGCGGGCAGATCACGAGGTCCAGAGATTGAGACCATCTTGGTCAACACGGTGAAACCCTGTCTCTACTGAAAACACAAAAATTAGCTGGGCGTGGTGGTGTGCGCCTGTAGTCCCAGCTACTCGGGAGGCTGAGGCAGGAGAATTGCTTGAACCCAGGAGGGGGAGGTTGCAGTGAGCCAAGATCGCACCACTGTACTCCAGCCTGGCGCCTGGTGACAGAGCTAGACTCTGTCTCAAAGAAAAAAAAAAAAAGAAGAGTGGAGGGGGAACACTCTCTGTTCTTGGATCACATGAGGGCCATCTTTTCTGAGTTGATTTTCCCTACCTTATTGGCCTATGGTCAAAAATAAGGGCAGAGTCCAGAAAGCTTGCATGAGATCTATGTTTCTAAATCCTCAGAGCTGGGATATATGCCACCACTCACTGCCCCATTACCAATTCCCAATTATTTCACCAAAGGATGGACTTGGACTAAACATCTCCCTTTGTTTTGGTCAGGAGGATCAGCTTATATTTTCTGGTCAAGTAATACTGTCATTTATGAAATTTAAAATGTGTAATTTTGATCATTTTATATTTTCAGCATGAGGAAAACATACCCTTTCTCTGCAACATTCTTCACAAGGACAGTTACCACTCATGAATACATAAGGATGTAGATTCATACACAAGGCACGTAGGTTTTACCCACAATTTGTTAGTTCTACTATTTCCACATATATTTAGTCTGATCCTGTTTTCACACATATTAGACTAGAGATCAAAATCAGGTGCCATGCCTTAGGCATTTTTATATCTCCTGCCTGGCACAATATGTATTCATTAGTATTTGCTAAATGTGTGAATGAATGTATGAATGAATGGTCATTTTATTTTCTCTTACTATTACCATAGTTTCCTTACCCCTTGAGAGGAGTTGCTATTTTTCCAAATATATGCATTTCTCCTCTGATTCATGTTCATGTTTTGTATTTTAAGACTTTATGCTGAGAAATTCTAATTGCCTATATCATAAGGTTGATTTGGCTACTCAGAATCTTCTTAACCTTGGTTTGTTACAGCAAGTTCCCAGATTTCCCAGCAAGTTCCCAGATTCATGACTGCCTCATAAAAATTAGAACAAAATATGCAGAAAGGACATTTTACATAGACCCCTTGTTTGGATCTTTTTCTTCGTCTTTTCCTCTCTCTACCAACAGTACTTGGAAACAAATACTGAGTTTACAACTTAGTAAAGTACTGAGTTTACAACTTACTAAAGTACTGAGTTTACAACTTAGTAAAGTACTCAGTTTACAACTTAGGTCTCTTAAACAATTATTTTTTTATTACCGGAAAGATAACATTTTAAATAACTGTGCCCTTTAAAACACTGCTATTGTTTTTCTTCACGGTAGTTAAGGTAAAGTAGTGCTGGAGTTTCCCTCTAATTTTTACAAGTAATTAGAACAAATTAATTGATTTGGGACGTTCTCAACAAGGTCCTAATAAGAAATTCTCTGATTCTAGTACTTTTCCCTCTAAGACTCCCAGGCCCTCCTATGAAATTCTTGGAAATTTTTTTTCCAGAAACCTTATACTTTTCATCCTAATCTACAAATCTAACTTTTGGAGGTAGTTTTTGAATACACTTTTTTCTGTTTTCCGATTATAACAAGAGAATATGAAATAATTCATCTGGAATAAATGCACTGAGAACTTTCACAGAATTGGAAACAGGTACTCTAGCTAGAAAGTTGGGGAAAAAAGCAAGCTGTTGAATGGTTATTTTCAATTACAAAAAAAAGCAAGCTGTTGAATGGTTATTTTCAATTACAAAAAAAAGCAAGCTGTTGAATGGTTATTTTCAATTACAATTTAACTTTACCTGGAGATAAAAGTGCAAAAAAAAAAACACACTTAGTGTGACTATGATCATCTAATATAGTTGGAAATATATTTAGATTTTTAAAATAACTAACAAATTGTGGGTGAAACCTATGTGCCTTGTGTATGAATCTAAGTCCTTACGTATTTATGAGCAGTAACTGCCCTTGCAAAGAATGTTACAGAGAAAATACATTTAGGAATTCATTTAAGAAATATAAATAAAAATAATGAATATGGATGCATTAAAAAAATAAATGCTCTTAACTTCTGAGTTTACAACTTAGGTCTCTTATAACAATTGTTTTTTATTACTGGAAAGATAACATTTTAAATAACTGTGCCCTTTAAAACACTGCTATTGTTTTTCTTCACAGTGGTTAAGATAAGCTTGTGCAGGAGTTTCCCCCTAATTTTTACAAGTAATTAGAACCAATTAATTGATTTGGGAAGTTCTCAACAAGGTGCTATTATGAAATTTTCTGATTCTAGTATTTTTCCCTCTAAGACTCCTAGACCCTCCTATGAATTTCTTGGAACTTTTTTTTTTTCAGAAACCTTTTATACTTTTCACCCTAATCTACACATCTAACTTTTGGAGGTAATTTTTGAATACACTCTTTTCTGTTTTCCAGTTATAACAAGAGGAGATGAAATAATTCATCTGGAATAAAAGCATTGAGAACTTTCACAGAATTGTCACATAGGTGAAACTTGACCTCGGGGCCCAGGCTTGTCCCTTCCATCTGGCCCTGTCCTCTAGGTCTATGTCAAGTCAAAGGGCCTCATTCTCGGAGCTGGTTCTTTTTTATTTTTTATTTTTTTGAGACGGAGTCCTGCTTTGTCACAGGCGCCATGCTGGAGTGCAGTGCTGCAATCTCTGCTCACAGCAATCTCCGCCTCCTGGGTTCAAGCAATTCTGCTGCCTCAGCCTCCTGAGTAGCTGAGACTACAGGCACACGCCACCATGCCCAGCTAATTCTTTTGTATTTTTTGGTAGAGACGGGGTTTCACCATGTTGGCCAGGATGGTCTCGATCTCTTGACCTCGTGATCCACCCGCCTCGGCCTCCCAAAGTGCTGGGATTATGGGCGTGAGCCACCGTGCCCGACCTTCGGAGCTGCTTCTTAATTGGTATGGAAAAGATGCTGGCTGGTAACTTAAATTGTATTATTATTAGCAACATTTTGTATCACAAAATTTATAATCAATATCCTTGAAAATTCAGAATAAGTGACTGTTCATCATGGAATTTGGGGGGCAATACTGTAAGCACCCTACAATAGCCATCTGCCCCAGATCCTAGGAACAAACACTTGAAGAAGTATTGGGCAGGTGACGTGGTTTTCTTAAGCTTTCAGTTACAAGAAATATAAGTTCTGGGAATCAAATGTACAGCATGATGATTACAATTACTACTTTGTGTACTTGAAATTTCTAAGGGAGTAGATCCTAAGCATTCTCACACCCGCAAAAGGTAACTATTCGAGGTGATGAATGTGATAAAACTTATCGTGGTAATCATTGTCTTTCTCTGTATATATATCACATTGTACACATTTATTTATTTATTTATTTTTGAGACTGTGTCATTCTGTCATCCAGGCTGGAGTGCAGTGGGAATGATCTTGGTGCACTGCAACCTCCGTCTCCCAGATTCAAGTGATCCTCTTGCCTCAGCCTCCAGAGTCGCTAGGATTACAGGCGTGCACCACCATATCCAGCTAACTTTTGTATTTTTGTGGAGATGAGATTTCACCATGTTGGCCAGGTTGGTCTAGAACTCCCGACCTCAAGTGATTCACCTGCCTCGGCTTCCCAAAATGCTGGGATTACAGGCGTGAGTCACCACACCTGGCCCTGTACACTTGAAATACACACATTTTTAGTTGTCAACTATACTTCAATAAACTGGAAAAAAATCAATTTTTTGCAGCAGTCACAATGTACAGGGATCAGATAATAGATAACTTTCTCTACTATTTACCCAGAAGTAAACAACATCAACAAAAACATCCCAAATCCTGCAAATTGCTTGCAAATATGTCTCAAGATCTTCAGTGGGTGATTTTGTGTATATATAGGAACAGGGTGGATGGGTCATAAGGAAAGCAAGAATGAGGAAAGGATTTGGTGGTGTTTGTATCCATCTACAGAAAGAAGTCAGCTATCAGACTCTAGAAATCCAGACGATTTTCTGATGAAGGAGAGGCGTGGTATGACAAATGGCCCTGAGCTCTGCACAGCTACCACTAAGATTCACTGATTCCGTAACTGTAGAATTGACCCCAGACTAAGCTACCTAAGGATTAAACCTCAAATCTTCCAAGCTAAAATCACCTTTAAAAACACAAGCCCTTTAAAAAAAATCATATTATTTTAAGAGGTAAGTTTTCTAAAATATTTTTTATATCTATTTTACAATTTGTGTGTATCTGTGTATGCAAATTTGTAGATTTTTAATTTGTAGGTACTCTTTATTTGCATTTTTTCATAAAAAACCTAATAATTATAAATAAATATAGTAATGAAAAATGGTTATCAGAATGAACAATAAATACAGTTTGTATGTAACTCAACTTTAAAATAGCTAATCTTTGGAATTCTGGGTTATAATGTGGAGAAATGAAGACATCTGATTTGCTTTCCCTGTCATTCCACAAAATATTCATGAAACCCAAAAAAGAGAAAAAAGAAATAGTGACTCAACATTATTTTTATTCCCTCAGCTTAAAATTTTTCTTTGGGCTCCGTTTAATCAGCTCTTACTGGTTTTGTCTTTTAATTTTTTTCTTTCCTTTTTTTCTTTTTTGAAACAGGGTCTTGCTTTGTTGCCCACGCTGTAGTGCAGTGGTGCGATCACAGCTCACTAGTCTCAAACCCATAGGCTCGAGCCTCAGCCTCCCAAGTAGCTGGACTACAGGTGTGCCCCATCATACATGGCTAATTTTTAAATTTTTTAATGCAGAAATGGGATCTTTCTGTGTTGCCCAGGCTAGTCTCAAACTCCTAATCTCAATAAATCTTCCCACCTAGGTCTCCCAAAGTACTGGGATTACAGGCATGAGCTACCTACCTTACCCAGCCTTCTTTTTCATTTTTTTCATAACATTTTGTAAGTCCAAAATATAGGTGACATAGATTTGATTTACAAGGCATATTAACAAAATAAATGAACACATAGCCAATACTCTGCGCTGTTTCTGTTTTCCCTGCCCCATCTTCTAGGTCTAACCACTATTCTGAATGTTTGACCTCCTTCCTACCAATTTTAGTTGTATTACATATGTATGCAGCCCTAAATACCATATTGTATATTCTTCCTTTCTTTAAAAATGTTGTTACACAGTCTTCTGGGGTTTGCTTTTTTCACTCAACATTTTATCTTTGAGAGTCATCATTGTTATATGTAACTGACTTACAATGATTTGTTGTATGCATATACTGTAATTTGTTTATCCATTCTGCTACTGACAGATATTTGAGATCACCCAGGTTTTTGATATTGTGAACTGATCCTGTGAATATTCTTTTATTTCTGATGCACACATACCGAACTTTCTCTAAAGTAACTCTCTGGAAGAACTGTGGAGTTATAGTTTATCAACACTTTTTTTTTTTGAGATGGAGTCACGCTGTTACCCATGCTGTAGTGCAGTGGCGTGATCTTGGCTCACTGCAGGCTCTGCTGCCAGGATGCAGGCAATTCTCCTGTCTCAGCTTCCCGAGTAACTTGAACTACAGGCCTGTGCCACCACCCTAGCTAATTTTTATATTATTAGTAGAGACTTGGTGTCACCATGTTGGCCAGGCTGGTCTTAAACTGCTGACTTCAAGTGATCTGCCCTCCTCAGCCTCCCAAATTGCTGTGTGAAAGGCTTGAGACACCGCGCCTGGCCTGAACACTTTCCATTTTAGTAGGAAGTCTTCTCTTTTTTCCTAAATCTGTTGCTTTTACATCTTCACCAATCCTTGGTATTATTAAACTACTTGATTTTTGTCAGTCTAGAAAAATAAAATAAAATATCATTCTGCCATTAATTTGCATTTTTCTGATTATTAATGATTTTAGACACATTTTCATTATTCTTGTTTCCACTTTGGAGAAAAGTCTGTAGCTGTTTTCTTCCTATTTTTTTTCCTATGGCATCACCTGCCTTTTACTGATTTATAGAAAATCAGTACATTTATATATTACTCATATATTCTATATAGTGTTCATTGGTAATGTGTTGTAAATACATTCTTATGGATTATGGCTTTTTTTTTCACTTTACTTATGGTGTCTTTCAATGAATAAAAATTTAAAATTTTTAACATAGTGTAGATTATCAGTCTTTACTTTTGTAATAAGGCTTTTTGTGTCCTTGAGAAATTCTTCACTACTCTGAGAAGACTGGATTTTCCCATGACCATGTTTTCCATTTTTTTTTCTCTCTCTAAAAGTTTTAAGCTTGATTTTCACAAATTCTTAATCTGTCTGGAAATTATTTTCACATGTGTTGTGAGATCAGGATCCAATTTTATTTTTTCCACACAGACACTCAACTGTCCCTCTTTATCGAATAGCCTCCCTTTCCACAGTTATTAAATAGAATCCTTATCCCATGTAATACACGTCCAAATAATCGTGAATCTGATTCTGGGTCATCTGTTGTTTCACTGACCAATTTATCTATCACTGCACCACCCCACAGCTTCCAACTTACTAGAGCTTTATGTAAAACAAAATAGTTATAGGGCAGGTCCTCCCACCTTATTCTTGTTTCAGGAGTGTTTTTTTGTTTTCTCGGTTATTTGCTTTTCACATAAATTTTAGAATCACTTGTCATATTCTACAAAAAGCTCTGGGGATTTTGATGAGACTTACCTTAAATGGATAGATAAATTTGGGTGAGAATTAAAACTGTGATACCATGTTCCATAGCAATAAAGTTTATCGCCCCCATTTGTTCGGATCAACTTTAAAACCTCTCAAAAAAGATTTATAACTTTCTCCATGAAACATTTCCACAACGTTTGCTAGAATTAGTCTTAGGAAACCATGTATTTTGTTTCTATTATAAATGGTAACATTTAAAAAATCTGTTTTTTAAAAAATTATCTGATGTTAATATAGAGAAAATAAAGAGTATTTTATTGTTAATCATATCACTAGTCACTTCACCAAATTCTTATAATAGTCTAAATTTGTATGGGAGTTTTTTCGTGTGTGTGAACAAATTATATCATTTGACACTAATGACAATTTTATCATTTTAAGTAACATTTATGTCTTCTTCTTTCTTTACTATGCTGGCTAGGACCTCCAGTATCATATTCAATAGGGTACTTATATTATGTGTCAATATGCTCATCATTTAAAAATCAGGTTTTCTAATATTTCATTATTAACAATGATGTTTACTTTAGATGTACCGTGAAAATCTCATTAGGCTAAAAGAGTTTCCTTTTATTATTTGCTTGCTAAAAAATTTTATCATTGACAGTGCTGAATTTTATCAAATTCTTGCTTTGCTTGTACTTAATCTTTTAATGTGGTGAATGACATTTACAGACGTTTGAATGTTAAACTACTCTTGCATTCCTGGGAAAAACTCTTGGTCATTCATTCATTATGTTTTTTATTCACTAGTGTTTTCATTTTGGGCCTATTGCATTTATTCAGGACTGAGACAGGACCATAATTTTCCTTTTTCATGTAATTCTTACCTGATTCTGGTATCAAGGTTTTCTTAACTGCAAAGAAAGAGTTGGGGAGTATTTTCTCTTTTTCATATTTAGTGTATTTCTTCTGTTTTGGATCAATTTTTTTTTTTTTTTTTTTTTTTTTTTTGAGACAGTCTCTCTCTGTCACCAGGCGCCAGTCTGGAGTGCAGTGGCATGATCTCGGCTCACCGCAACCTCTGCCTCCCAGGTTCAAGCAATTCTCCTGCCTCAGTCTCCCGAGTAGCTGAGACTACCGGCACACGCCACCACGACCAGCTGATTTTTGAATTTTTAGTAGAGATGGGATTTCACCATGTTGGCCAGGATGGTCTCTATCTCTTGACCTCATGATCTGCCCACCTTGGCCTTCCAAAGGATCAGTTTTGTAAGTGCTGATTTTTATAATTTCTTTTTATTATAGTTATATTTTTGTGTTTTCTTTAATGTCTGATTTGATTAGCTGGTTGTGCCTTCTATTCTTTACTGTCTTCAGAGATTTGTCTTTTGGCTTGACTGATCCTCTGTAGGTAACTTATTTCTGCCATTAAAAAAAGAAATTATCTCCTAAGTTCTACCTTCTTTGGTTTTATTGTTATTCTTCTGTTTTTATGTTGGATAAATAGCTCATTAATTTTATTTTCTTCTGAATATGATCTTTCCAGTTATATACAGATGTACTCTAAAGTACTACTTTCACAGCACTTCACAGGATTTAATACGAAGTATTTGTATAATTTTTCAATTCTAAGCCTTTTAAAATTCTCGTCATTGTCTTTTAAATCCATAAATTATTTAAAACTGTATTTTACGATTACAAAATATATATATTTTTTGTTATTGTATTTTAATTGCACAGTACCCAGAGAACATGGTCTCAGAAAATGATTTTTATACTACCTGAGACCTGATGTTGGCCTAACATTTGTTTAATTCTTATAAATGTTTCATATTTATATTAGACATCTTATATTCTCTAATTTGTTGTACATGGAAACCAAAATACTAATCCTCTTGTTCAAATCTTCATGTTTATTAATTTTTTATTGTTTGATTTGTCAGTAATTGAGTAAAATATGTTTAAATTTCTACCCCAGATGATAGATTGTCAATTTTTCCTTTTTTTCAATATACTTTTGTTTCTTATATTTTAAGACTAATTTTTTTCCACAGAGATCTGAGTTTAGATTTGTTAGTTTTTTGAAGAATTCAAGCTATTATTATTTAATGATTTTTTTTCTAATCTTTAACAATGATTTCATCTTAAAATCAATTTTGCCTGGTATTAATCTGGCTACCCAACTTTCTTTTGATAGTATTATCTTGGTGTATTTTGTCATAGCCAGTCTTCAAGATGCTCCCAGTGAACCCCAATGTCTGGTGATCATATCCTTACATAATTCTCTTCCAGAATGAATAGGGCTGATTGTTTAATCAATAGAACCTTGCATAAATGGCAGTATGGAAGTTTGGGCCCAGGTAATAAGACAACTTGGCTTCTTGACTTTGAGGAAAGGCAGATGCCATGTTCTGAGGATACCAGGGCTGTAGACAGATTCTTCAGCCAAGTCTTGAGATCATGGTCATCTCTTGAGAGACTCTGGTCAGAATCATACAATTAAGCCTCTTCCTAATAAACAATTCACAGAAAATGAAATTTTCAATTCACATTATGTCAATTCATAAACAGTACATGTTTGCTTTAAGACAAAGTTTTGAGCCAATCTGTTAAGCAGCAATCAATAGATAGAGATAGATCCTATTTTAAGGTAAGCATGCAATCCAACAATCTATTTATTAATTGGGGACTTTATTTTGCAATTATTGATGTATTTTTTCCTCTACCATCTTATTTTTAAAATTGGTCTATTTTTGATGCTCCTTTTCTCTTTTTTTGTCGTTTTATTTCATTGCTTTATGTGTTTATTTTATTTTTTCCTTCTATGATGTTAACATTTATACTGTATTACTTTTCATTCAGTGGTTACTATAAAATAATCTGGGCTTTATAATGTCTAAAGATGTCTGAAGCCCTGCCTAAATATTAGAATCAGAACTCTCCTTCTGACTTACATCCTATTTTGCCCAGTACTTCAGAGTTGTCTTTTAAAATAAAACTATAAATAGACAATATTCTTATTTTTTATGCAGACACATATTTGTTTAGATTAAAATGTATGTGTACCTTTTTATTTTTCACTATATTTTGTATCACAGTTTATACATCTGTGATTATTTTCCATCTTGTTGAAACACATCTTTTAGAAGTTCCTAAAGTAAATAATTGCTAGTGGTAAACTCCATTTTTGTTTATCTGAAAATGACTCCATTTCACTCTGATTTTTGAAAAACATTTCAAGATTTAAAAAATGTTCAATTATAGTTATATCAGCCCAGCACTTGCTGTTGATGATTCTTCTGTTGGTCTAACTTTTAGTCTTTATCAAGTTTTTTGCATTTTGTTTTTGTTTTTTGGTGCTTTTAATAGCTTCTCTTTGATTTTGGTGTTCTTCAGTTTTACCAAAACACATCCAATTGTGATTTTTTTTAAAAAAATTTATACCTCCTAATTTTCATTATGCTTCCTGGATCTGCAAATTCAAGTTTTTTTTTTTTTTTTCCTTTTGCAACTTTTCAGCCACTGTCTTTTCACATATTTCCTTCCTTTCATTATCTCTATTTTCTCCTTTTGGCTTTCAACAACGCATACCTTAGAGCTACTCATTATCTTCTACATGCTTTAACTTCTGCTCTATATTTTCTATTTATTTCTTTTTGTCTCTCTGCATTACATTCTGGACAATTTCATCAGATGCATATTCAGTTCGCTAATTATTTCTTCAACTATATCTAAAAATCTCATTTATAAATATTTTTTATTTCCAAAGTTGTATATTTCATTTCAATAAATTCCATCCTATTTATTTTAAAGTCTTTCTGATCATTACGAATGGTTGTGTATTGCTTATTCATATTTGTGCTTCCATATTTTCTTAAGCATTTAGGATACAGCTTGTAGTAGGCAGAAATGCTCTCCACAAAGGCATCTCTGTCCTAAATCCCAGAACCTGTGAGTATGTTGGTATACATGGCAAAGGGGAATTAGGCTTGTAGATGGAATTATGATTTTAATCAGTAGATAGGAAGATTATCCTGGATTTTCCATTTGGGCTCCAATATGATCATAAGCATCATTCAAAGTAGGAAAGAGAGACAGAGGAAATGGGGTAGAAAAAGAGATATGACAAAAAAAAAAAAAAAAAAGAAAGCATGGTCAAAGAGACACAGCATTGCTAGATTTGAAGACCAATAAAGGCAGTCAGATCCAAGGAACATGTGTCCTCAAGAAGCTGGAAAAGGCAAGGAAATAGATTCATCCCTTGAAATTCCAAAAAAGAACATGGCCTTGATTTTAGGATATATGACCCCAATAACTTTAAGATAATAAATTTGTGTTGTTTCAAACTACTAAGTTTGTGGTAATTAGCTACAGCAGCAATAAAAATGAATACATAGATATTATATGTTTTGTATCCGACTATGTTAATATCTGAAGTCTTTAAGGGTCTTCTGGCTATTGCTCTTATGATTTACTTATGCTTGGTAATAGTAATTTTAAAAATTCTTAATTTACACATAGTGATTACAGATGTTGTATATATAGGGCATAATGATGTTGCAATATATATAGTAATCAGATCAGGGTCATTAGCATATCTATCATCTCAGACATCATTTCCTTGTGCTCAGAATATTCAATAACCTTCTTCTAGCTTTTAAAAACTGTATATTCTGCTAACTATGCTCATCCTATAGTGCTATAGAACACAAGAATGTATTCCTTCTATCTTGCTATAAATTTGTGTACTTTAACAAATCTCACCCTATCCCCCTACCTCATTCCCTTCCCAGCCTCTAATATACTCTATTTTACTTTGTACTTCTATGAGATCACCTTTTTTTTTCTTCCATAGGTGAGTGATAACATTTTGAACTTATATGTTTCTTGATCTTAACTTGTAGGACTTTTGTAAAGCTTTATTGAGGATGTTTTCCTCTTAGGGCATGGGAGCAACCAAACCCTGGAAATTAATCTAATTCTCTGAATAATTTACTTGTATATGTAGATACAACTATGTTTTTTTAATTTAAAGGAAAAATAATACATGGCTACATAATTTGGGGAAAAATACTTTTTATTCCTTAATTCCTGCTCCTGATTTCCCCATTGTAATGGTCAGAGTTAGAAACAACAATAAAAACCTTTATTTTTAAATGGAAATGTGCATGCAAATTAGATCCTGGATTGTATTCTTTGTGTTTCATATGCCAGAAGGAAAGCTTGAACGAGTTAGTGAGTCAGAAAATTTTGACCGTATGTATAACTGATTGAGGGTGCTCGTATTTGCTTATAAATCTCTCTAGTCAGGGCTTAATTCTATAGGATTTGGTTATTTAAATTATTGACATGTTTATTCAACTTTAGCCAGTTCTTTTTATTTTTACCTCCAAGAAATTTGCAGAATGGAAAGCAAAACCATGAAACTCAACATAATTCAATGAGTTTTGCCATCATAAACTTGGATGAAAGACTTGGAAGGTAGAACTTGAACGTCATTGATGGAAATCTGATCTTATATTACTTGCGCCTTTCACTAATCCAAGTCCAGCATATATCTTTTTCTTCAATGTAGAATTCTTTGTATTTCTTTCCTTTTTTTTTTTTTTTTTTGAGACAGAGTCTCACTCTGTTGCCCAGACTGGAGTGCAGTAGTTCGATTTCGGCTCTCTGCACCCTCTGCCTCCCAGGTTCAAGGGATTCAGGTTCAAGTCCCAAGTAGCTGGGACTATAGACGTGTGCCACCACTCCCAGGTAATTTTTGTATTTTTAGTAGAGACGGGGTTTCGCCGTGTTGGCCAGGATGGTCTTGAACTCCTGGCCTCAAGTGATCTGCCTGCTTCAGCCTCCCAAAGTGCTGGGATTACAGGTGTGAGCCATCAAGAAATTATTTGTATATCACATCAACCGTTTATATGATTGTTTATATGATTGTTAAGTGTGGCTGTATTTAATTGCCCTCTGGGAAATACATTAAAGTTCTCTGCATCATCTTTTTAACTTAGGCTATGACCTGTGGTGAATGCAAATCGTGGGCATCTCTGGGATATCATTTGTAAGAGTTTGAGCTAGAATTTATTTTATTTATTTTAAAGTACATGAATTTACACTTTTAGAATTAAATCATCCTGCCCATCTTCCTTCATTTTAAGATTACACATGCAGTTTAACCTGCCTCCTATTTTATTCATCACAGTACATGCAAACATGACAGACCTTTCAGTAACTGAGTAAAAGTCAGAGACAAAATGTATACATAGATTCGTGTTGTGTCTACGTGTCAGTATCGTGTCAGTATCATATGGAATTTTTTTTGATATCCAGTGATGATTTTGATTCATTGATAGTTTTGAGCATAGTTTTGCATCTCTGCTTGCCACAAATCAGCTAGAATGCTTTCTCCTAGAAGTATCCTGAAGTACACTTAACTGGCTAAACAATAAGGAAATGCACTAACTTTTATATAACAGGACTTCAAAAGGCCAGGCACATTTCCAGTTTGATTCAGTGCTCCCCAAGGTCATCAAAGGCCCAAGTTCTTTCCACCCCTGTCTAACACCCTCACTTTTAGCTTCTCCTTAAGTGCCAGGAAGCTGTCTGCATCTGTTCCAGGTATCACTCATGTATATGAAAATGTCAGGAGGAGAGAGAGGAATGACTTAATGTGGCTCTCTTCTAACAGAGAAAGACTGTTTCTTAGGAGTCAGATATTCTTCTTGTCTCATTGGCAGAATGGAGCAAACTGCCCACTCCTGAATCAATCATTGGCAAGGAGGTTGGGGTCATTCTTCGAACAGTCAGTCCTGCTTTAAGAGCAGAGGGCGTGGTTATTCTCCCTGGAAGCACACAGATGACTGTGGGAATATTCCATCAGGAAAAGAAAGGGAGGAATTGATAATGGGTAGGCAAACAAGTGTCAACTACATCATTAAAATATGTTATTTATTTCTTTAGATTTCCGATTGTTATAGGGAACACATATAATCTCAAAATTAAAACTTCTATCCCCTCCCACGACAGCATAGATCTCTCTCTCTCTATTTATCTTTCTCTCTCTCTGCCTAATAAATTGCTTTCTGAAAAAAAAAAAAAAAAAAAAAAACTTCTAATGTGTATTTTGAGATGGACAGTACCTGAACTGCTAACTTTCTTGCTATCTGATGGAAAGGAGTTTTAGGAGTGAAGAAAAACATTATTGGTCACTCAAACAGTTTCCCAATGAATCAAATCATGGCAGTGAAACACCAAAAATATATTACCACTCCTGAGCATTGCTTTCATTTTCCAGGCAAGTGTTCCACCAAAACTAAAAACAACCTTATTTTCTAAATAGAGTATTAATTCTTCAGGAGAAGAGATAAGGCAGCCATTATTAAAGGTGTGGTCACTGATGTTTCAGGTCATTAACATTCCACAAAGCTTGCACTAGAAAATAGTTTAGAAAAATGTGTCCTAAATTTCTGAATGGCAATATATTAACAAGAACAACAACAAAGCAGAAAATTCAAGGCAAAGTAAGTAGAAAGATAGATGATAGATAGATAGATAGATATATAGATGATAGATAGATGATAGACAGATAGTGGAATAATGTATGTGTATATATACAAACACATTACATATATATCTCCAGACAATGGAATAAAGTACAGCCTTTAAAAATCATATTTTAAATACCAAATGACATAGAGGAAAATGCACAATGTAGTATTAATTAAAAAGCAGGATAAAAAGAAAAATCATATTATGATCTCATTAGTAAATTAATTAGAAAGACGCAGAAAATTTTAATTTTTTTTTCTATGCATGGTATGACTTCTAAAATTTAACAGTATGATAAATTATATTGTTCCCTGCCCTTCCTGTCAAATAATTATACTTTTTCACTCCATCTCTCAGGTAGGTGATTTATTTTGCTCAATTAATTGTGAGTGAAGTGATTTCTTCCATGTCTGAGTAAAAGCTCAAGAACCACTGAGAGGCTCTGTCATTGGTTCCCTTCTTCTGCTACGAGCTCAGTGTGTCCAGAAAGGTGTCATTCATGATTATGGACCCCGGAATTAACAACACACGTGGAGATCACATGTAATGTAGACAAGAAATAAACCATTGTTGTTAGAAGCCATTGGTTTTTATTGTTGTTAGAAGTCATTGGCTGTTTCTTACCTCAGCATAACCTAGCAAAATCTGCATAATAAGGAGATTTATGCACTTTTATGTTCAATTCAGAAAAATAATAAATAATATAAAAATCACACCCTGTAAATCGATTTTATTTAACAATCACATCATAAACACTTTCAGGACAAGGAACATGAATATGCGGTGCCCTCTGGAGCTCAGGTAGAGTAAAAGGAGGAGGATTTGTTCTAAGCCCCTTTACACACTTTTACTGTGCAGTGCTGGAGTTTTCTTTCTGGGATTAGCATCCTTGATTCATCTAGTTCCAGTCTTCCTTGTGAATGCTTCCACTGTCTACAATCAATTACAAGTGATTCAGCAAAATACTTCAATGACTTCCATATTTACTTCCTCATTGGCGTCCTTCCTTCTCCTCTTCTACCCACTTTAGTGACTAACCATTAAAGGTTTATGATAATGTCCTGTCAAGTTAAATGGTCTTACTTAGTCCTCATCTCTTTGGCTTATTTTAGCCCTTGAGTCAGGTGTGCGCCCTTGTTCTTACTGAAACTTTTCCTCCCTGGGTCTATGTTTTGTCTCTTCTTATGTTTCCGGGACAACTCCTCTTTGTCTGTTCACCTGGCATTTCCTTATTTTCTTTTCCCTTGTACTCACGTGTGATTTAAGCTTTTTTCTTTATCCTTCTTTTCTTTTATTTTTCTGAAGATAGCTTCTTTGCCACACTTATCCATTTATTTCAGAGATGTATAGAGGAATGAGCCATATATTTGTGAGTTTTGATCTATTTCACCGGGAAACAGTGGCGTGGCTACTGGCACATAAATCCCTCAGTAGACTGTATTGCATCTCTGAGATTAGTATAACATTACACCACTGGAGTTAAATCACTCTTCATTCATTAGTGAACAATCTTTTCATGGGTGAAATTATCTAAAAATTCTCTTGTGACAGTTTTAACATCTAATCTCATTTTCTGGGTTCTTTTCACATATGATATATGAGCACTATTTCTTATAAACAAACTACTCAACAATAAGAAATCAGTAATGATTTCTGATCTTGGCAAGATATAATAAGTTATGTAACTACTTGGGATTCCAAATATGGATTCATGGACTGTTATGTCCATCTAGAAAAAGAGCCAAAATCCAAGATAATGATTTTAGAGGGGCCACAACAACACATACGCTGAGAGATAGTATTTTGAGTGAAGCAATGAAAGCTCCAATAAAACTGCTTTTCCCAGTCATTCTATTGGAGCCTAATTAATGGTTTTTTCAATTTTAAGCATTTTTGAAAAAATAAAATCTTTACTTATAGTCAGAAAAAATCACATTCTCCTTGAAATTATTTATTGTGATTATCCATCTTCACATACAGCTCTGTCCTGGAGAGATGAAATGTAACATGCTTTTAAAGTCCTCTAGAGAAAAAGATTCAGAGCTTACTTTTGGTGACTTATTCCAATGACTAAATCCCTTCAGGAAATTATTTTTCACCTAACCTGAATATTCCACAGTATGCTTAAATATTTCCTTTTACTATATCCTCACTGAAAATGTCTATAAAATAACTCTAAACTGGAAACCAATTTTTAAAAAATTACTCCTTACCAACTTTCTTTAATCCAACTCAAGTCTTAAAAAAAATCCTAAAACATTTCTGAGATACTCTAAATGCTTTCCAAATAAGACTCCCATTTTATCTTTAATTAAAAAAATTTTGCATTATACAAATTTATTTTTCTTTTTACAGTTTTATAGTTCAGAATATTTGATATTGTTTCAAATAAAATAGATGCTATTATAAAATATGCGTTTAATTAGACTTTAAAAATGCTTTTCTAACAACTGAACCTCCTGTCAAGTTTACACCAATAACTATCAAAACAAAAAGATGGCCTAAGACTCTTTTTGTGCTGTTAATTCTTTTTAACTTCCTGACGTTTGTGACTGTTGTTACTCTAGGCAGGATTATCACAGTGTAAAATAAATAAGAGATTAACTTTACAGTCACTCTCCATTCACCATAAAACTCCTTGACCTACTCCAGTCCAGTAGGGTCAGCATTTTCTTTGGCCAGCTTGGGTGGCTGTGGGGCTCACACCATGGAATACTGTCAGCACAAGGGATATCCTTTGGAAAACAACAAAAACTCGCTCGCTCTCTCTGTTTTTTTTTTTTTTTTTTGCCTACAAATGTAGGGAAACTCTCATTCCTCAGTTCAATAATGTCAAAGAGTCTAAAGAAGTTTGTAAGGACAAGGAAAATCTCTGCTAATTAACCATTGTATTGTAATCATAATCAAGATTTACTAAGTACTTTTTGTGCCAGGTAGCACATAGATTGCACAAAAGACAGTTTCTGCTGACACGTTTTCTGCCAGCCCTGGGTCTCAAGCCTCAAAAGTTTGACTCTTTGTGCCAAAGACTTCTGATTAATTAGGAAAATGTAACAAGCATTTATGAAAATACCACCCCGTACCCAAGTCATTTAGACACAAGGTAGTGTTTTCCTGTTATATTTCCAGTAAACAAAAGGATATTGGTTGATTGTTAGAGGGGAGTTGATCGTAACCTTTTGGCTCTAAATAAATAATGAGCCTGTATCTTAATTTCATTTAATGGCTTGGAATTCCTAAGCCATGGAGTTCGTTAGGGAAGCAGAGGAAGTACACACATTAAAAAAAAAAAAACAAAACAGAGAACAAGACCTGTTGAACCCCAAGTGGCTTCCTTTTCCCAGCGTTAACACTGCAGGTGGACTAAATCCACAGCCACTCCTCATGACAAACAGATGAAATGAATAATTTCCAGTTGTCTCTCATGGTATCTTTCAGCTCAGGAGTGGGTTGCACATGTGCTCAACTGAATCAATGAGGGGAGCAGTGCTGAGGGACTTTGGACTACATCGGAGTAGAATTACTAAGTTGATAGTGACGGATGTTTTCAGTTACAATTTTAACTGGACATAATGGCTTCCCCACAGGAAAGCTCATGGATCCATAAACCTAGTCCAGTGCTCCCTTACAGGAAAGGAGCTGTTTATTAGTGCGGTCCATGCCACCTGCTCAGCTATCAAGTTCACATTTGTTCTCTTGGGAACAGCAGGGTGGAGTAGTTACTAGAAACAAGGCTGGGAGCCAGCAGTATTCCACTTCCAAATTCTGGCTGACTCCTCTAGTGACCTCTGACTAGTCCCCTCAATAAAGCTAACCTCTGCTTATTTAAAACTGAAGCCCGATAGGCAGTGTCTTGGGAAATATCCACACTTCACTGAGATTTCTTTGCCACAGAATTCATTCAACATTATCCTTGTAATCAACAAATGTTTATCCAACATCTTCTATTAACATGCAATAAATGAGTCAAAGGCATACGCTATACCTGGAGTTTTACATTATGTGCTTATAAAAACTGATTTTTTTAAAAAAGATTGCTGTGTAGATTGTTTTGTAAAGCATGGGATTTTTTAGGAAGAATTTATGTAAATTCATTGATCTAGCTAAGATTTCTATAAATTCAATTACCCCTTTAGTAGTTGATTATTAGGTGTGGTCTATGCTATACAAAATTAATTTTAAAGATAAACATCAGTAACAAAACAGAGCACAATTTTTTGCCCCTACAAAGAATCAGAATGCTAACAGAAAATTTTTTTTTTTTACTGTTGCTATTAGAACAGAGGGAAAAAAAGTTCCCTGACCTTGGAACCCTATGTCTGTACAATCAGAATCATGTGGATGAATAATAGCAAAATATTCTCCCTACACTCTGAAGGGGGTGACAGCTCCTGGGCACAATGATACTCCATAAACAGCCCAAGTGGCAGAACATCCCTAGCAGCAGAATCCACTGGCAGCTGCTCAATTTAAATGTTTTTGTATTATCCTTGACTTCTGCAGTTGGCAGAGAGAGGGAAAAAAAGGTTTCAGGAAGCAGAGATGTTGAAGGGACCGGAGGTCCAGAAATGGAAGATGAGGAAGAGAAATGTATCTCTCACACTTTGTGATGCATTGGAAA
This sequence comes from Aotus nancymaae, assembly GCF_030222135.1. NCBI lineage: Eukaryota > Metazoa > Chordata > Mammalia > Primates > Aotidae > Aotus > Aotus nancymaae. Next base: position 700,795 of record NW_026988447.1, on the reverse strand, counting down.
CAATAAAGTGGTCACTTTAGAGATCCCAAATATTTTAGAAGTGCAGAAGCTAACAAAAATCTCCTGGTATTTTAAAACACAAATCACCCAGCTGCGTCTCTTTTTAAGAACCTTCTCATTAGGGCAGGGTACCAGATAGAGAAACAAGCACAATTATAGACCCAGCGAAACATAACGCAGATTCTCATAAAAACGCCACTCATGAAAACACTTACTCTAAGAAGCCAAGTTAATCCTGTGCCTGAGTCCTCCGAGTCCTGCTAAGACAGCTCTGGCCAGTAACATTCAGCCATAGTGCATTCCTCTCGGCCCATGTGCTGTCGTAGGATCCTAGTTTTTCAAGCCCTCAATGAAGTAAAGAGCTAGAGTTGAAAACGGATGACAACATAGAGCTAGAAGCACAAAGCCACAAAACATGAGTGTATACTGATGATCGGAGTCTTTCAGCAGCTGGTTTTTCTACGATTCAGTTCCCCATTCTAAGAATGAGTCTACCAGAAATATTTTCTTATCACCAATCTTATTAACAGCCTGAGGCAAAGGAAATGAGAAATAAGCCAGAAAGAAATAGTTCTGAATTGATCCCAAAGAGAAACTAGTCTTTTCCAGTCATGTATCAGGGATTTGCATAATAGATGCAGGTCATCTGAGAGGGCTCTAAGCTCTGCCCTATGAACACAATGCTTTCTTTTCCTAGTTTTGCACATGTAACATCATTGTCGCCAGAAGTCATCAAGTCCCCATCAGCTTGATGGGAATGTATTAATCAGCTCGGGTTGCCATAACAAAATCAAAGCCACCCAAACTGGGTGGCTTTAATGATAGAAATTTACTTTCTCAAAGTTCAGGAAGCTAAAAAAGTCCAAGATGAAGGTGCCAGCATGATTGGTTTCTTGTGAGCTCTCTCTTCTTGGCTTGCAGATGGCTGCCTTCTTGTCTCTGTGCTCTCTGAGAAAGAGAGATATCTGGCATCTTCTTTTTCTTAGAAGGAAATCAATCATATTGGATCGGAGTCCCATCCTTATGATTTAATTTACCCTTAATTATCTCTTTAAAGGTCCTGTCTCCAACACGGATATGGTAGTGTACACCTATAAACCCAGCTATGCAAGAGACTAAGGCAGAAAGATTACTTGAGCCTAGGAATTTGAGACCAGCCTGGGCAATAAGTGAGACACCATCTCAAAAGTGAATGAAATAAAAATTTTAAAAGGCCCTATTTCTAAATAGTTACACTGAAGGTTAGGGCTTTAAAATATGGGTTTGAGGGTGACACAGTTCAATCCACAGCAAATGATAAATATTGATTAGCAATTATCAATCAGTCATATGCACAGGGCACTAGTATTGTCCAATTAAATTACCAGTACAAGCTAATAATTGTGCAGATTAACTGAATTAATAAAATAAGCCAATTGAAACCTAGCAGATAAAATCTCACTTTATGCCATAGACAAATAAAATAAGAGACAGTTTACAGTATTTTTTTTAGAACTGGAGAGATTAGTCTGCAATCCCAGTTCTGCCACTCACTAGTTATAAGGACTTGAGCAAATAGCTGAACCACTCTAAATTCCAGATATTCCTTAATATGAAAGTGGGTTAATTAAGGATTGGAATAAAGAACTTTATATTAAGTATAGAGTGCCTGGCATACAATATACACTCAGTAAATGGAAATTAATATTATGAATTATTTCTATTACGCTAATATGAATATCAAAATTGAACTAACGTCATTAACAAGTGGACATTTGTCAGAATTCTACAGTACAGTTTGTGTTCGTACTTTCAAGTAGAAATTTTCCTGGTCTGCATTGTGGTTATAATTCAATGTCAATATTGTTCTCTCTGGTGATAACCAAAGCTCTCAAAATGCTTAGTAACTTGCCTCAGGCACAGAGACAGGCAAAGGGCATGTTCCCCACGTAGCACCAGGTGCCTTCTTGAGAAAAAAGTACCAGTCCGTGGTTACCACAGAGCAGGTGATTTTGATATGTCTCTGATTATGATACTTTAGGTCACCTTGGTTATAAACCAGGAGCATGTGTACCATACTTAGGTTGAAAATACTACCTCAGACCACAGAGCAGTATTTGCTTGTAAATTTGAGTGATGATGGAGGTTTTGTTTTCAGATATAAACCTTCCATTTCTTGGCCACATTGGCTTCAGTGTATTTTAGGCCTTATGAAAAAAGCAGTAGAAGATTTTGTTATGATTATTTTTTAAATTACTACTCCTTGCACAGCTTTTGACATTTATGAGCAATTCGGTTCTTTTCTGAACCTGATTTTATCGACTTTTCTAGGTTTGGCATTGCCCTTGCTGCTTGGCACAGCATTCTGTTACTATTTTTAAAGATGAGCATGACACTATAGATACTGAAATGGAAGTGTAGAGCCAAAACAAAGTTTGGATTCAACTGGAAGAACCAAGAGGTTGACATTCAAATGTCAATGGATTTCCCTAACTCGTCTTTCATTTGTTCGTTTATTTATTTATTTGCTTTGTAAGATTTACTTTAAAGTCTGGCTTGCTATCACATTAAGCAATATCAATTTAATTTCTATCACAGTGAATATTAACAAGGGCTTTCATTTTAATTTCAGTTGCCTCCTAATGATTTTATTCTTGAAAGTATCTTTTATTTTATGCTGTTCAAGCACTTATCTCCAGTCATCCTTCTTCTTCGTAAAACACTTAAGAACAGGAGAGATTGTAAAACCTTTCATTAGATAACAGGGTGCTAGCTGTTATTACATAAAACTAAGGACCATATTTTAGTTTCTAAGTTGCTGTTACAGTCTTGATATCCATATTTGATTTTTCTAAAGTCAAATTTCATCTCAGCTTAATCCTTCGCAGTGGCATAATCAGCGTAATACGTAACTGGGTAATACTCACATAGCCATACTTTTCCTCTCCTCAACCTGAAAAGGTTAACAGTTGTATCTGAAGGTTTATCGGTTTCACACTCATGGAATTTAGTTTCTAAAAACAAAGAATTAAGTATCAGATGCTTTGGAAATGTATGCAGTACACTTTTGGCTGGTCATTTTTTGAGAGACCAAGAAAAACGCTGTCAGCCATAATGCTAAATTTGGAAGTGCAATGTCGTGCCAGCGAGCATTTTAGCAAGGCTGATGCTATACTTGGGAATTTGTCAAGTACATCAATAATATTTCATAGCACATTTGGCTGTGTGCAAAGTAGATACAGAATTTATTCGTCACTCTCACGATGAGAAATACCACACATTTATAAATGTATTAGGGTGACTTCCTCCATTCTGTTCTTCTATTTATTTTTAGGATGCTTATTAAGAGAAGTATCTAAGCTTCTTTTAAAATGTCGTATCTTCACTGATGTCGTTGATTTTATTCACCCACAGAAACTTAAGTTGTATTCAGATAACTAATGGAAAAAGAAATAATTTAATCTGGACACTTGGACAGCTAATCTTGTTGGGTAACCCAGCCGCAGTCTGGTGCAAAAAAGATATTTTCCAGTTGGCTATCTGTAAAACCCACTCGACTCCCTCTCTCCTGTCACCAGCTATTACTCTTCCAGAGCCTTCGGTGAGGACAATGGCAAATGTGCAATGCTAATTGATTGTGTCTGTGGTGAAAATATACCCACTAGGGAAGACCTTCTACCGCTTGTAAATATACAAAATTCTGGAGCTCAGAAGGACCTTAGAAAAACAATTCTGACTTCTTGGAGAATTTCTTGCAGCAAAAGGCACTGAGTCTCAGGCAAGTGAAGACTTGACTTATCAGACACCATCCTCATCTAGGAACCCCAAAAAGTCAAGTCTCAGACCTACTGAAGCATGACCTAGTCGTCATGTGCTGGCATCGCATCCTGGTACCTTTTTCCCCAAGCAGGTTATTTTTATTCCTACGTTGACAAAGTGCTATGATAATTTGTGGGTATTTGTTTATGCTTAGCCTTTTGTGTTCTGACACTAACAATTGAAAACAGAAAGTGGTCCCAGCTACCTTCCACAGATGCAGAGATTTCAGTTTTTGAGAAGAGATTACCTTTTAAGGAGAGACCATTTTATTCCCCTTAATAACCAAAAAGTGTCTTATATCAGAGGCCCATACCCACCCTCATCTAGGAACCCCAAAAATGCCATCAGAACACTCCCTAACATGCTCAATTTGGAAACCAGAAAAGCAGGGTGGAGGTCCTGGCTGCCCAGTCCAAGATGGCAAGGAGGAGGTGACAGCAATTAGCCACTGGCCAGGCAGCTAGGGCCTTCCAAGTCACTTCCACTACTAATATTGGCGATTAACATTTTTTGGTGCACTTTACCCATCTTAAGCCCTACCACAACCTTGTGATTGTTGTCATTATTATTTCACAGAGAACTGAATAGCGTGTCCAGAGTCATACAGCATGTAGGGACAGGCATCAGAAATTGAAGTGCAGGAAGCCCAATTTCTGATCCCAAGCTTTTAATTGTTTCTCTACGCCTTGCCTCCTCCCTCCAGAATTTACTGGCATCAAAGACCATGTTCTAAGTAACAGTGATGAATATCTTATGCTTGGACATCTCTCATAATAGGGAAAGAAGTCTTCCATATGTTTATTTCAAAATTATAAGAACAGTTTTAACTAAACAAACCACTCCTTTTATAACTTTGTAAAATTTAGGCAGATCCTCAGTTTACAGCACATTATAATCATTGGTCCACATAGGAATCTATTTTTTACTTAACAACCTTAATATTCTATAATGACTATATGGGGATCTATCACTCAATTAAAGAACTAAGATGTTACCACTAATTTATTACTACACGGCCCCAGCTAATTTTTACATTTTTGTAGAGATGAGATCTCACTGTGTTGCCTGGTCTGGTCTTGAAATCCTGGGCTCAAGCTATCCTCCTGCCTTGGCCTCCCAAAGTGTGGGATTACAAGCCCGAGCCATGGGGCCCAGCCAAGAGTAATCTCTACCTCGAATATTATGTCCCTTGTTTTTATAAAGTGTTTTATCATATATATGATAAAATATTTTAAATTTTACATCTTTTTGAAGTTTAAATAGTATATTGTGTGTAATCTTACAGTAATGGATGTATGGATATAGCTGTAGTTCATTAATTTTTACTTCTGAAAGAATTTAAATCTAAACATACTAAAATTTATTTATCAGCTTTAATGATGGATATTTGGATTATGTCCAGGTATTTTTTTTTTTTTTTTGAGACGGAGTTTCACTCTTGTTACCCAGGCTGGAGTGCAATGGCGAGATCTCGGCTGACGGTAACCTCCGCCTCCCAGGTTCAGGCAATTCTCCTGCCTCAGCCTCCTGAGTAGCTGGGATTACAGGCACGCGCCACCATGCCCAGCTAATTTTTTGTATTTTTAGTAGAGACGGGGTTTCACCATGTTGACCAGGATGGTCTCGATCTCTTGACCTCGTGATCTATCCGCCTCGGCCTCCCTATTTCCAGGTTTTAAAGTTTTACTGAAATGGTGGCATAAATATTCTCAGTCTTCTGGTGCACATATGTCTCCTTAGGTATAAACCTAGAAGAGGAACAGGTAGATTGAAAATATGCAAATATTAATATTTACAAGATAATGCCACATGGGTTTTCAAAATGGTTGTACCAATTTATACTCACACTAGTAATATATATAATTAATATTAACCATTAAATGGTAACTCATCGTGCTTGATTTAAATTTCTCTAATTTCTAATATTGGTTCTATGCATTTAATTTTTGAATAAATATTCCTATCTTTCCCATTCTTCTACTATGTTTTTTTTTTTTTTTTGCTTTTTTTTCTTACTCATTTGTAGCAATTCAGTATATAGTCTATAGCAGTTATCATTTGTTGGTTATTTGTATTGCAAAATTATTACAGCTAGTGTTGTATTGCCTTTTTAAACATTTCCTTTTTTGAACAGATATTCTAAATTTTCATATAGTTTAATTTGTTCATCATTTAAGACATACTTGAAGTATATTGCAGGTTCAATTTTATACTACTACAATAAAACAAATACACAATAAAGTGAGTTACATAAATATTTTGGTTTCCCAGTACATTTAAAAGTTATGTTTACTCTATTTTCTAGTCTATGAGGTGTGCATAGCATTATGTCTAAAAACCATGCGATTTTCTTAATTAAAAAATATTTCATTGCTAAAAAATGCTAATGATCATCTGAGATCTCATGAGTGGATGAGGAGCTGCTTCCTATAAATGAGCAAAGAAAGTGATCTCTTGAGATGAAGTCTGCTCCTGGTGAAGATGCTGTGAACATTGTTGAAATGACACTCCAAAATTTTTACCTACACTTAGTTGAAAAAGCAGCCACATGGCTTGAAAGAATTGACTCCAGTTTTGAATGAAGTTCTACTGTGAGTAAAATGTTATTGAACATCATCATGCTACAGAGAAATTCTTCATGAAAGGAAGAGTCCATCGATGCAGCGAACTTCACTGTTGTCTTTATTTAAGCAATTGCCACAGCCACCCAACCTCCAGCAGCCACCACCCTTATCAGTCAACAGCTATAAACATCAAGACAAGACACTCCATCAACAAAAAGATTATGAGTTAGAATCAATGTCTTTCAAACTCCTGTTAATGAGATCGCAGCACTTCAGTCACATCTTCAGGCTTCAATTTCACTTCACACTTGGAAGATGTCTTCAATTTTGATCTTTAATTCTTTAACGCTATTTCTATCATATCTGCAGTTACTTTCTCCATGAAAAATCTTAAACCCCTCCAAGTAATCCATATGAGTTAGAATCAACATCTTTCAAGCTCCTGTTGATGTTGATATTTTGATCTGCTCCCATGAATCACAATACTCTTAAGGGCATCTGGAATGGTAAATTCTTTTCAGAAGGTTTACAGTTTACTTTGCTCAGGTTCAAATCCATCAGAAGAATCACTATCTATGGCAGTCATAGTCATACAAAATGTATTTCTTAACTAATAAGACTTGAAAGTCGAAATGATTCCTTGATCCATGGGCTGCAGAATGAATATTGTGTTAGCAAGCATGGAAACAAAATAAATCACCTTGCACATTTCTTTCAGAGTTCTCTGAGCAGTAATGTTTTGAGAAAAATTTTTTTCTCAGCAGTAGATCCCAACAGTGGGCTTAAAATAGCCCATAAACCACAGTGTGAACAGATATGCTATCATTGAGACTTATTTGCTCCATTTATAGAACACAGGCAGAGTAGATCTGGCATAATTCCTTAGGGCTTTAAAATTTTCAGAATGGTAAATGAGCATGGGCTTCAACTTAAAATCATCAGCTACATTAGTTCCTAGCAAGAGAGTCAAACTGTCTTTTGAAGCTTTGAAGTCAGGCATTGACTTCTCCTCTGTAGCTATGAAAGTCCTAGACAGTGCCTTCTTCCAATAGAAAGCTCCTTCATTGACACTGAAAATCTGTTGCTTAGTGTACCCACCACTTCAATTATCTTAGCTAGATTTGTTTTATAACTTACTGCAGCTTCTACACAGTACTTGCTGTTTTCTCTTCTTACTTTTATGCTACAGAGATGGTTTCTTTCCTTGAATCTCATGGACCAACAACCTCAGCTAGCTTCAGATTATTCTTCTGCAGCTTACTCACCTATCTCAGCTTTCATAAAGTTGAATAAAGGTGGGTCTTTGCTCTGTATTTTGATTTTTTAAAAAAGTTTTGTATTTTTAGTGAATTGGGGGTTTTTGTGGCAGGTTTGATCTTCTATCCAGGCCACTAAAAACTTCTCCAACTCAGCATAGGGCTATTTTGCTTTCTTATCATTATGTGTTCACTGGAATTGCACTTTTAATTTCCTTCAAAAATATTTCCTTTGCATTCATAAACTAACTGTTCTGCACAAGAGTTAGCTTTTGTCCTATTTCAGTTTTGGCATGCTTTCCTCACTAAGTTTAATCATTTCTAGCTTTTGATTTCAAATGAGAGATATGGAACTCTTCTTTTCACTTGAACATTTAGAGATCATTGTAGGATTATTAGTTGGCCTAATTTTAATATTGTTGTGTTTCAAGGAATAGGGACGCCTGAGAAAAGGGAGAGAGATGGAGAAATGGCCAGCTGATGGAGCAGTCAGGACACACACAACATTTATTGGCTAAGTTCACCGTCTATATGGGCATGGTTCATGATGTCCTAAAGCCATTACAGCAGTAACACCAAAGATTACCGATCACAGATCATCATAACAGATATAATACTAACGTGAAATTTCAAATACTGTGAGAGTTACCAAAATGTGACACAGAGACAAGAAGTGAACACATGCTGTTAGAAAAATGGTGCAGACAGACTTCTTTGACTCAGGATTGCCATAAATCTTCAATTTGTAAAAGCCGTAATATCTGTGAAACACAACAAAGTGAAGTTCAATAAAATGAGGTATGCTTGTATTTTTATTCAGAAATTTTGAAGAAATTTTTATTGCTTATTTAAGGTTGGATTTAGGTCTGATGTGTATTCTTTAAAAAGTGTTAAGGTTTTCCTTTTGATATATATTTAACTCTTTAATCCATCTGGAGTTAATTTTATGTAAGCTATGTGGTAAGGGCACAATTTCATTTGTCCCTCCTTACCACTAACTACTTTTTCTAGCTTATATTTACTATATTGATCTACCATGATACCTCTGACAATATTAATATTCCTTCTGTATGTGGGTCTGTTTGGGGGTCTCTGGTCTCTTGCACTGGTAAGTTTATCGGTCTCTACGTCTATTCTACAATTACTTAATTACTATCATTTTACTATAAAGCTTACTGTATTATAGGAAGTCCCTATTTCATTTTTTTAAATAAATATACATTGGCAATGTTTGTAGCTATTTGCTTTTGCATATAATTTTAGAAACAACATAACAAATTTCATGAAAATTACTACTGCAATTTTAATTGCAGTTACAACAAATTTATGAGTCAACTGAGGAGAATTGACATCTGTTTATCATTTTCTTATGTATGAATATGCATTATCTATGCACTTATTTAGGTCTTACGTAACTTCTCTCAGTAAAATTTATCATTTTCTTCAAGATTGTGCATCTTTTTTTTCAGATATATTCTTTGATACTGTGTTGTTTTTGTTAATAATGTATGTGGCATTATTTTAAATTGTATTATGTGTATTTTTCTTGTGTAAAAATGCACTTGACCTTTATACATTGATTTTATTTTCAGAAATCTTGCTAACAAATATCATTATATATAAGAATTTCTGAAGTTTCTTCTGAATTTTCTATTTAAATAGTTATATTATCTGCAAGAAATTACATTTATATTTAAATTTCTTTATCTTTTCTTGTGCTAAATAGGCTCTATAGCAAAATATAGAAGTGATGATAACTGGCCTACTTGTATTGTAACACTTCCCGTAAAATCATGCCCATTGTGATAGTTGTTTTTTTTTTTCCTCCCAAGAGCAAAATTCCAGAGAGCAGTATGCTCATAGAGAATTTTAGTGCACAACCAGCAAAACCACATGTAATAGTCCTGGATATTCTTCATGAAATCAAAAAATTACCCTTCTATTTTTATTTACTTAAATATATATGTGGGTGTTAAATTATTTGCATTCATTTAATTAAAAAATTTAACTTAATCTGTTAATCTGGTGAAGAGCATTTGCTGATTTTCTAAAATTAAACTACCCTTGCATTCTGGGGATAAACTAAGTTAGTCCTGGTTTATTATCCTTCTCCCTCCCACCCCCACCCATTTCTCCCCAACACATACCTCTGATTTCAGATTGCTCTTATTTTGTTAAGCATTCTTTTTTCTTTTTAAACAATTTTTATGAGTAAAATAAGCTTGGAAATTTCCTTTGCAGTTCTCACTTCATTGAATAATTGGGAAGTAGTTCTAGTTTGTTCTCTAGAAAAGCTTATAGAGGACTGCAACAATATGCTTTTTGAAAAGTTAGTAAAACGATTCTACAAAATGGTTTCATCTTGGTGTTTTCTTTATAGAAAGATTTTAATTGCTGCCTCAAATGCATTAATAATTATAGGACTATTTAGGTTTTCTATGTATTTTTGGATTAGTTTTTGATTTTTTTTAAATTAATTTAACCACTTCATCTAAACTTTCAAGTATATTTAAACAGAATTGTTGATTATTTCTTTTTAATCTCTTATATCAGTATGTTCTTCTTTTAGCCATAATATTCATTTATACTTTCTCTATCTTTCTTGACAAGTCTCATACAGGCTTACGTTTTAAATATATATATTTTTTTGTTAATCTTTTCAAATATATTACTATTGTCTATCTCATTCATTTCTGATTATATACTATTTCCTTTATCAAATTCCTTCATATTTATTATGTTTATTCTCTTCTTAAAATGGAGAGATTATTAATTATTAGTCTTTCTTTTTTTTAATTACTACCGGCACATAAGACTATAATTTTCCTTTGTATCTCAATTTGCATTACACCTCTTGTTTTTATATGAGATTTTCTTATTTATTCAGTTTTAAGTATGTGTAAACATTCATTATGACATTTTCTGTAACACATGGGCTATTTAGAAACGTGCTTTCTAATTTTCAAATATTCAGGATATTAAAGTTTCCAACATTTTTATGGCTTCCTAACAAAATTGCTTTGTAGTTAGGGTATGGGGTTTTTTGAAATCTATTTTTCTGACATTTATTGAGACTATCCTTGTGTTCTCCCACTTGGTCAATTTCAGACACTTTTCATGAGTTCTTAAAAAGAATGCTTATTTTTAAATAAGTATATGCAGAATTTTAAATATACCTATTAGATAAATTGTTTTATTTGTGTTATTTAAATCTTCCCTATCTTTGCTGACTTGCTTCTATGCCTAACTCATCAATAATTGAAAGTTGTATAGATTTTCTCACAATGCTGGTGGTTCTATTGATTTTTCCCAGTAGTCTTACCAACTTTTGTTTTACATATTTTAAGACTCTTGTATTAAGTGCAAAAGTGTTTAGAACTGTATTTTTTCTGGTGAATGGCATTTCTAGTATAATTAGTAAACATACCCAAAGTTTTTTGCCCTAAGATCTATTTTACTCAAAACTAAAATGGATAGGCCCAGAATTTTTCTCTTAATATTTGCCTAATATATATCTCTTTTAGTTTTTTCATTAAACTATTGTTATACTTATGTTTATTTCTTATAAACAATAAATAGTTAGGTTTCTAAAAATGAAACCTGAAAAATGCTATGTTTTATCTGGTGAGCTTACATATATGCTAATTATTGATATAAATGTATTTGTTTCAACCTTCTTTTTTCAGATTTATATTTATTCAGATTATTATAATTTTTTCCCACCTATTCTTGTATTGTAAGAAATGACCGATATTTTTGTTCCCCTTTCTCCCATTTTTTAATTTCACTAGTTTAAAATTTATAACTCTATTTTTATTCCTTGTGTGTGGTTAATCTTGAAATTTTATAAAGAATCTTTAACTTGACAAAGTTCAAAGTAAAATTTGTAAAAATAGACATCCCTACATAAACATTAAGTTTTTAGAAAGTTTTAGCTTCGATATTAAGTGCTTAATTATTTAGCCTTACAAATTAAACACTATTTTCTGATACAGAAGATGTTACTTATATTTGCTACTTTAAATGGCTTATTTAGAGTGCCTTTAGAGCAGGTCTCTTGGGGATTTTCTCCTAGTTTTTATTTAATTGTAATTGTCTTTGTTTTGCCTCTGAGGGCTTTGTTGAGAACAAGATTATAAAAGACAAACATGGTAGTTAGCAGGTGAATAGTTCAGGTGCTCATGTAATAATCCAGGCAAGGGAAGATGGTGGATTGCATAGGTTGGTAGCCGTGGAGCTGGTGAAGAGTACTAGATGTATTTTCAAGATTTAGCCAACAATATTTCCTGATTGGCTGTAGATATGAGGGAAAGAAGAGTCAAGTTTGAGAAGCAGTCAACGGCCTGAGAAACTAGAAAGATGGATCTGCTATAAAACTAAGATGAGGAATCGTAAGTGAGGCACGTTTGAGAACGAATAGGATTTTAGTATGGGATATGTTCATGTCATACTTGTTAGACAAAGTGGAATATGTTGAGTCCAGAGTTCAGGAAAGAATTCTGCATTTGTCAGTAATTTACGTATAGATGATATCTAAAGCAATGAAACTGTATGAGCTGTCCATGTAGAGTCAGTATATAGAGAGAAAAGGATCAAGAGCTGATCCCTGGCATACTCCAATGATAAAGTAATGAGAAGTAGGCAAAAGAAAAGGTGCATCTAGTGAGGTAGAAGGGAAAACAGCAATGTGATATTCTTGAGTTTCAAGTGAAGAAGGTGTTCAAAGGACAAAGAGTTAATTATCTGTGTCTCATGCATGTGGAGGACAGAAAACGTAACTACTGATTTGACAACATGAAGATAACTACTGGTGACCTTGACCCAGGCAGCTTTGGTTGAAAGATGACGGTGAGAGACTGATGGAATTAAATGGGGAAGAGTAACTGGAAACAGGAGAAGTCAAAGAAATCGTATTTAAATTGAAGACAAAATTGGAGATAACTTTTTAAAGAAATTTTCCTGCTAAAGGGGAGGAAAATGGATCAGCATCTGGTAGATAAAGAGGGTAGAGACAAATTCTGCTGTGAGCTAACCAGTACTGTAATCACTAGCCACAGGTGATTATTGAGCACTTGAAATGTGAATAGTTGAAATTAAGATGTGCTGTAAGTAGCAAATACGCATCAGGCTTTATAGACTTACCAAAAGCCCGTAAAATATCTCAGTACTTTTAGAACGTTGATTACATGTTAAGATGATAATATTTTGGATCTATTATATTAAAATATATTAAAATTAATTTCACCCACTTGTGAATGTTTTTTAAATGTGTATATCAGAAGTTTAAAATGACGTGTGGCTTGCCTTATATTTCTACCAGACAGTACTTGTCTGGGCAATCATATCATCTAAGCAACCTCTCTATACCCAAGGGTGTGAGGTGGTAGGGGCGAAAGTAAGAAATTCGTATCCACTAAGAATTTAGACACTTAATGATAATTAAGCAATCCTATCTAAAAATATTATTTTCTGGGACCCCACAATATTAATTTATAAATGAAAACCTTCAGAATAGTGACAATATTTGAAGTAAAGCTAACAACACAGAAATATAAAAAATGAAAAGGGCTACCTTTCAGACCCTAGGAATGCTTGTTTTGAAACTATGAACAGAATTTCAGAGACTGTAATGAGTTAATTTTCTCAAAGTTCTCACAGAAATTAGTAGAATTTGACAGTGTTAGTTGCTACACAATTTTATAAATATTGGGTCCCTTTGAATATATTATTGTATATATATATGCAACAGCTAATAAGCTTCTATTTTTTCTGTCATTGATATTTGGAAATTAATGTTATTTTATAGTACTTCAAGCATGGAAGTGATGCAAGTTTTACTAAAAACTGCTTAATCTAGTTATTACTGGCTATCTGTATTCTTACTAAATACTTGCTAAAGTTATGGTTTCATCTCATCCACAGTAATTCTATAATTACAGTATTAAGAATGGAGGAAACCAGCTGTGTTTTGGTTTCATTGAACATCTTGAACTGTTATTCAAGCATTTGGAGTAAAATAAAATCTAAAATGCACTTTGACAAGGACATTTTATGTTTATTTTTAGACCCAAGTACAGTTCAGAAGGAATTTAATTCATAAGTTTCTGATTTATTTACAATCAACTGATCAAAGTTTTGGGTAAGAAGTGTACAATTTTAAAGAAGCTAAATCACCATTAATAAGGTATCTTTGCCCACTTCTTTTTCCCTCATTCTCCCACAGAAAGTCATTTGTGCAAAACAAACATAATTTTAAACCATTTGACACAATACTCAAAATCTACAATGTTGTATTTAACGTGAAGAGATTCCATAGTATTGTAAAAACATTTGGAGAGCTAAGTTATCCTTATTAATTAAAAAAATTAAGAAGACTAGTAATAAAATCCTCTGATTTTGTGTAATACTCCTTTTCATTGACAACATTTAAACAGCAATTAACTATTTGCTGACTACATCAGCTACTGCTTTTAATTTACCTAAGATAGGTGACAGCAATCGCAAAGCCTTGCTTGGTGTAGCTGCTTAATAATTAACTTTAAAAATAGTTAGTGAACAAATGATGAATGAATGAGTGACGATATTAAACTTAACTGGAAAATACTGTGGACTTTTGCTACTATATTTATTTTAAATTTTATTTACTAGGACACTATGTAGTCAAAACAACATACTAATCCCTTGATAATTTCTTATTTATAATTGCACATCTAAAACAAAATATATTCATATAAACTGAAAAAATATGGATATAGACTTAGTTATTAATGAGTGAGATACTAACTAATGTTTTATGTTCATAGAAATATTATACATCTATAAGCACTACATAATTAGAATAATCTGCAGTCACTTATTATATATGTAATATGTCTATTTCATATGTACTACACTATATATAATAGGCATATATTATATACACATAGTATGTAATATATACATGTTAGCATTTTATACGCTATATATTATTGTATACATTACAGGATATGTTATATAACTATATGTGGACCTATCTTCTTACACTAGTTCATTTTATCTTCACAATGATACTATGAAGTATTAATCTGATTTTCTAGAGAAAGATTCAGAAGGGTGTTACCCTGAGTTTGTAAATAATTAACTATATCAGCAAAATTCAAAGTCTATTTTCAAGTAGTTTCAAGATGAGATATTATTGTAATGTATTGCTTTTCTTGCTCTCTTTGACTGTATTCAAAAATATACCTTCTTTTGACCTGATCTAGATTATTACCACAGGATTGTACAGTAGAATAATTTACTCAACACAAGGGATAGGGTAATGGGACTTCATGTAAGACTCCAGAAATCTTGCCAGACCAAATTCTAGAAACCACTCATCTAGAATATTTTCCCTGGCACTCAGCTTTATTGGATATTCTCCTTCCATCTCTCTTTAGTCTTTCTTCAATTGCAAGAAGTTTTAATTATATTACTGTTGTAACAGGTTGTTGTCTTTCAGTTTTCTTGTACTTAGAGTTAATAATGTGATGGAAAGAAATTGTAAAGTTATCTATAAACAGTTTCAGAATAGGTGCATTTCATTTTGCTTTGTTTGTGTCAAGGAGTAGGAAATAAGCAATTTTGGATATTCTTTATGTCTTTTTACTCAAGACTTGCTATGATGATTGCCAATGAACTCCCAGAATAGTGGACTGTTAGCAGAAATGTGTGCTGTCTGATATGTTTTATAAGTTAGAAGACATGGAGGTTAGATATTTACAGAAAAAAATTTCCTTCATTTCCTTTGTAGTTTGTGAATTATGCACTTAAGGGTTATTGAAAGTCTCAATTTATCTTAAGTTTTCACTACAATTCATCAAAACCTCAGTTCTTTTCTTAATTCATTACAACACATTGTTCTTTGTTGAGAATGTACCCAGAGACATGTGCCTTGTATGCCTTTTCTTAAATTAGAGAATAAACAAAGAGTGAGTTCTGTGAAGTGAACAGATGCCATAATTCTATATTTATCACCAGACTGTGAACTCATCTCTTTTTGAGAATGACTATAACCTTAGTTCTGAATTTAAATGATATTTTACTGGCCAGTTTGCACATGCCATCTGAATTTTATGTACACATGTGAAGCATGGCCTAAGGTTCTGTTGCCAAAAATAAATGATTCAGGAACACGATCAGTTTCTGATACTGTCAGCAACCAAATTGGTTTTCTGTACACATAGGAGAATAAGCAATGCTGTTCTATTTGACATCTCTCCTTAGGACTGAGATCCTGTTAATTTACTGAAGGCTAAATGTTCAAGACAACTGTTCTCCGTTACTTCCATTGAATCCCAGTTTAAATTAACTTCCATAGTAAGTAAAATGTGTCTTGGTTTTGTACTGTAAGCTGTTCACAATTCCTCTGTCAACCTTTGCAAGTACATAAGCAATGACCTATTTTTTTAAGGTTTTCCTCAATAGTCCTAAGAGGGAGCCACACCTGTCTCTCACCCACCTGAGCCTATCCATGTAACAAACTCACCCACACAGGAAATTAATCCAGCTCACACTGGCCGCACACACTCATTGTGCAGTTTTCCTTTTTTTCATAAACATTTCCATGTGCTGTTTTGTTTTGCAGCTGGGAACTGCCCAACCACACACAGAGCTAAGCTAAACTAACCTTTCCACTCAACTCACCAAAAAGGACAACTTTGCCTAGGCAGATGGTGATGTGCACTGCTGTGTGCAATGCATTTCCGTGTCATTGGGCATTCTGAACTTTTCAGAAACAATTTCAAATATATTTAAAAGAAAATGTGATGTGAAGGGCTGTGTGCTAAGTGTGCGCTTTAGGCAGACACACCTCTTTTTTCCCCCTGATTCAAGAACTGACTAAGTTAGGTAAATGAAACCAAGTTATAATATTTTGCACTTTGTGTGCGGAAAGTGGGAGGATAAATCTTAGCCTAATTAGACCAAGAGTTTTAGTGAGTTTCCACCTATATCAATGACAATAATTTGTGAAATAAGAAAACGTGGCAAAACTATCTCCTAAAAAAATTAGTTTACCATCATATTATGTATATATCACTCAGAAAATAAGTTTTTTTTTTTTTTTTTTTTTTGAGACGGAGTTTCGCTCTTGTTACCCAGGCTGGAGTGCAGTGGCACGATCTCGGCTCACCGCAACCTCCGCCTCCTGGGTTCAGGCAATTCTCCTGCCTCAGTCTCCTGAGTAGCTGGGGTTACAGGCACGCGCCACCATGCCCAGCTAATTTTTTTTGTATTAGTAGAGACGGGGTTTCACTGTGTTGACCAGGATGGTCTCGATCTCTTGACCTCGTGATCCACCCGCCTCGGCCTCCCAAAGTGCTGGGATTACAGGCTTGAGCCACCGCACCTGGCCAGAAAATAAGTTTTTATAAAATCACTAGACAAAGTCAAGATTTACTGTTTCTAGTTCTGTCTCTGCCATTTTTCAGCCACTTAATTTTTCTGGACTCTGCTTCTGTCGTGTAACATAAAATACTCAATTTATATTAGCACTTCTGAAAGTAAACTTCTTGGATCCTACCTCTTCAAAATCCACAGCAGAGAGTTCCCTGATCAACTAATTTCAGGAAACATCAATACTATATTCTCTTGATGTCACA
Source organism: Aotus nancymaae (assembly GCF_030222135.1). Classification (NCBI taxonomy): domain Eukaryota; kingdom Metazoa; phylum Chordata; class Mammalia; order Primates; family Aotidae; genus Aotus; species Aotus nancymaae. Next base: position 683,557 of record NW_026988447.1, on the reverse strand, counting down.
TTTATTAATTCATGAAGAAATTTACATTTCAAAGACTTCGAGAAGTACAGCAGTAAAGAAACCAAGTAACTTTGTTTAACTCAGTGTTTCTAATTTTTTTTTAAGCATGAAACAATGATACTAGGAGATACGCTTTGGGGATCACTGTTTAACTCCTAAAGTTCTGTTGTTTTAAATTTTACGGATACTTACACTTCACTGAAAGGTATGCTAGTAATGTGTATTGAAAATCCAAAGTTTTAAATCATTAAAACATTCTTTTTTATATTTTATCATCTTAATTTCACTATTTCATGCATTTAATATCTCATATCTCAGAAATGAATGAAAATGCCACTGAGATGATTAACAAGCTCTGGTCTTTAAATTCCATGATCATGTTCTTTATTGTCATAAAACTTATTTTCAGTTTTATTTCAGTTGATTTTTTAATTAATTTGTTATTTTAAACTCTATACCTTACAACCACTACATATATCGTTCATTTTATTATTTTACTCTTAAGTGTCAAAAGAACTTAAAGTCCAGTCAAAGTTAGAACTCAAAGTTCTAACCTGTCAAATTTTATCCTTAAACGTCAAAAAAAAAAAAAAAAAAAAACTTGAAGTCCAGTCAAAGTTAGAACTCAGTGTTCTAACCTGTCAAAGTTAGAACTCAAAGTTCAAATTTATTTTTCTCTGGCTCAGTTTACAGGCTTTTATACCATCCAAATCTAAACACTTTAAAAGAAAGTAATAGATGACTTCTATTTAACATTTCAGGCAATTCATTATAATGCTTGTGTTCTTGAACAAAGTTTGCAGTAGAGATAGTAAAGTTTTGGGGGAGTGTACAATAAATTGATGACATACTGTGGGATGTAACTGGTGTGGCTTAAGAATGGTACTCTCTATACTTACATGATAAGAAAAAGAAAAATATTTGGACACTCAGATCACACCAGATGCCATATAACCTTGTTCCTTGAAATGATTCTGGCAAGAGTTTGGCAGCTGGACCACTGTGCGTGCCATATGTGCGATGGTCTCACAGAGCTGAGATGCTGCCTGCTGAATTAGTTTCATTACGGTAATCCTTACTCTGCTAGAGAGCCTCGCCCACATTCTTTACGTCTTATGCTATTACAGCCTTTCTGTCCTACTCTGCACATCATCCCCAGAATTAACATGTAATTATTCCAGATGAATAATGAGGAGACAGGGAATACCTATAGTACTCTTCATGAATGTTTCAGAAAATACCTATTATTCATTTAAGAGACAAAAATTGCCTCATCTATTAGTATTTTTAAAAGTAATACTAATTCTAAGCTGCCCTAAACATCTCAATAATATGAAGAGCTAAAGTTTGTTGAGTACTTACTATGTCCTGGGTAAAATGCTAATCACGATCATGATGAAATCTGGGTCCAGGGTTCTCAAGTCCATTATACCATTCTCTATACTTTTGTATACATTCAAACATTTATATAATATGAATTAAAAATGACATGAGGTCAAATATACTCAGGAGAGCATACAGAGACTTTTATTATACAGTAAGAAATTCAGGGACTAAATAAAGCATCTACACAAAGAATTTGGAAAAAGAACAGAAACAGAAGGAATAATTTTTTAAATGAAATCATTAGTCAAAATGAAAACAATTTTGAAAATTAAAAAATATACATAAAACTATTTGAAAAAAATTTTACTTCATTGCTAGTCAAATAGTAAGTAAAACATAACTTTAAAACACCAATATTAGAAGGAACATGTCCCCTAGAGGGTTTTAGAAAGTCTTGAAAATTATACAAACTAAACAATTACATTTGAGAATTTTGTAAAAAATATAAATTTCCAAACGTAACAAAAACAAGTTGGAAACCTGAACAAATCAAAATTCATGAAAACTATTTAAAAGTGGCAAAAAAAAAACGCTCCAAACAGAAAACTGAAAAAGGGCCAGTTTATCTTATATTTTGAAAGTACCACAAAATTGCATTAAATAAAAATGTATGGAACAGGAAACAGAAATAGATCAATTAGAACTTAATAGGAAATCCAATAGACACTCATGTTTAAGTAAATATTTAGTGTTTTTGTTTGTTTGTTTGTTTTTTTACAATAATGGCATTCATTTGGGTTTGGAAAAGATTCGTTGTTTGATGAATTCTTTAGGTGTTCAATTAGTTTGATAACTCACTGTTTCCTGATGTATGCTATTCAACACCAATTCTAGATCATATTAAGAGGCATCAGGTGAAGTAGAAGATTTTAAGGTCAGCCGGGCGCGGTGGCTCACGCCTGTAATCCCAGCACTTTGGGAGGCCGAGGCGGGTGGATCACGAGGTCAAGAGATCGAGACCATCCCGGTCAACATGGTGAAACCCCGTCTCTACTAAAAATACAAAAAATTATCTGGGCACGGTGGTGCGTGCCTGTAATCCCAGCTACTCAGGAGTCTGAGGCAGGAGAATTGCCTGAACCCAGGAGGCGGAGGTTGCGGTGAGCTGAGATCGCGCCATTGCACTCCAGCCTGGGTAACAGGAGCAAAACTCAGTCTCAAAAACTCAGTCTCAAAAAAAAAAAAAAAAAAAAAAAGATTTTAAGGTCAAAGAAGACTGTACAACAAACTAGATAATGCCACTTTTATTAACTTCAGACATATGGAAAAAAAAATAGAATGATAGAGTATAAGACATGCTACTCCAAAATATGGCATTTTAGAAAACTGCAGAAGCAGGAAATTTTCTCTGATCTCACCTCTCCCATCTCCGTAGGTCATCAGATCCTAGAAGGGATTTTCTGATTCTGTCCTGAAGCAGGTCATGAGACCCTCATTCTAGAGGTGTCCAATATGTACCTAGAGGAAATGAGCTCAAGATACAAAGACACGAAGAATCTGAACAAATAATCCTCTGTAGTTTTCTCCCAGTTTATTACTATTATGTCATACCTTTTTGTCCATCAATAATGTTTCTCTACAACTGTCCACTCATTATCAAAGCTAGCATAAAAAATACCCAGGTTCACACATTTCTTTGTGGCTTCATTTCCTTATAAAGGCTCCTGTGTCACACAAAACTTATGTTAAATAAATTTCGTATGCTTTTCTTGTGTTAATCGATCTTTTGTTATAGAGGCCTCAGCCATGAACAAGATAGGATAGAAAGATATTTCTTTTCCCTTACAAAAGAATACATATACAAACAATTCATCTCAGAAAGTAAAGCAGCCAAAAATATGTTTAAAAAGTTAATCTTCTCTGGTCAAAAAATGCAAATAAAACAGATACTTTCTTTTAACTCTGCAACTGGCAAACATTAAAATGTCATTAAATATAATATTGCTGACTATTAAGATACACGTTATATACTGTTGGTAGGTGCAAATTTTTCTGACATGCAAATTGACAATAGGTAACAAAAGTCTTAAAAAACATTATGTTGTTTAATTCAGAAATTCTACTTCTAGGAATTTATACTTAAGGGCATAATATATTTAAAATTGCCTCTCACAGCTTTATCCACTGAAATATTAGAAGCAACCTCAATGTTTTGCAATATGGGATTGTGGCAGCCTTTTATACTGATATAGTTTATTTTCTTGGAAATCATTTTTTGAGGATATGTTTTTACATATAAAGTCTGAGAAAATATGTCTCTAGATAAACCTTTAGAGGAAGTTTCTTTTCAAATACCTTATCTATTCTAGGAAAAAGGGGGTGAGGCTCATCAGAAATAAATGTTTATCTGTGCAAGGATGCAACTGTATGTGGCTATTTAAAAATTACATCATGGAAGAGCTGTTTCTCAGGTGTGGTCCTCAGAATTTTAGGGATTCTGTGAGGACACATGGAGGTCATCTAGGAGGAGGGCAAGAGAGCTCTGGACCTTCCATTTACCTCCTTATTTCAAAACGGCATTCTGATGTTTCTGTTTAATATTTATTTTTTTGACATAGGTTTAGATGGTTAAAATGACATTGACAAAAACAATGAAAAATGTTCATTAAATGCCAGGAAAATTTTGAAGGACTATAAAATGGAGGAAATACAAATGATTGAGTGTCCTATCTAGGCGCACCTGCCTGATTATATCTGCTTTTCATGGTCCTTGAAGTATTTAACAACTCTGGAAGTTGTAGAAAACTGATAATGGAAATTATTCTGGTCCCTAGAAATACAAATTAAGTGGGTCTTCGTAGAATGCAATTGATTAGGACATTTTGCACCTATTTGAAAGTGCACTTAAACACTCCTTACTTGTGTATGTATGTATGTGTGTTTCTTTGAATTTTCCTTTGAACTGGCTATATCACCTCATTAGTTCCTCACTAGTGATTGAGTAAAATAAATTCACTGATGTACTTGTTTTATGTACATATGAGCATCATAACTTTGTCTTTTTTTTTAATTGCATTTTTGGTTTTGGGGTACATGTGAAAAACATGCAAGATTGTTGCATAGGTGCATACGTGGCAGTGTGATTTGCTGCCTTCCTCCCCTTCACCTATATGTGGCATTTCTCCCCATGCTATCTCTCCCCAACTCCCCACCTCCCCTGTCCACCCCCACTCTCCCCCAACAGACCCCAGTGTATAGTGCTCCCCTCCCTGTGTCCATGTGTTCCCATTGTTCAACACCTGTCTATGAGTGAGAACATGTGATGTTTGATTTTGTGTTCTTGTGTCAGTTTGCTGAGAATGATGGTTTCCAGGTTCATCCATGTCCCTATAAAGGACGTGAACTCATCGTTTTTGATGGCTGCATAATATTCCATGGTGTATATGTGCCACATTTTCCCTGTCCAGTCTATCGTCGATGGGCATTTGGGTTGGTTCCAGGTCTTTGCTATTGTAAACTGTGCTGCAATGAACATTCGTGTGCATGTGTCCTTATAGTTGGAACGATTTATACTCCTTTGAATATATATCCAGTAATGGGATTGCTGGGTCAAATGGAATTTCTATTTCTAGGTCCTTGAGGAATCACCACACTGTCTTCCACAATGGTTGAACTAATTTACACTCCCATCAACAGTGTAAAAGTGTTCCTATTTCTCCACATCCTCTCCAGCATCTGTTGTCTCCAGATATTTTAATGATCACCATTCTAACTGGCATGAGATTGTATCTCAATGTAGTTTTGATTTGCGTTTCTCTAATGACCAGTGATGATGAGCAGTTTTTCATATGTTTGTTGGCCTCATGTATGTCTACTTTTGTAAAGTATCTGTTCATAACCTTCACCCACTTTTGAATGGGCTTGTTTGTTTTTTTCTTGTAAATCTGTTTTAGTTCGTTGTAAATTCTGGATATCAGCCCTTTGTCAGATGGGTAGGCTGCAAAAATTTTTTCCCGTTCTGTTGGTTGCCGATTCACTCTAATGACTGTTTCTTTTGCTGTGAAGAAGATGTGGAGTTTGATTAGGTCCCATTTGTCTATTTTGGCTTTTGTTGCCAATGCTTTTGGTGTCTTGGTCATGAAGTCCTTGCCTATGCCTATGCCCTGAATGGTTTTGCCTAGGTTTTCTTCTAGGGTTTTTATGGTGTTAGGTCTTATGTTTAAGTCTTTAATCCATCTGGAGTTAATTTTAGTGTAAGGTGTCAGGAAGGGGTCCAGTTTCTGCTTTCTGCATATGGCTAGCCAGTTTTCCAAACACCACTTATTAAACAGGGAATCCTTTCCCCACTGCTTGTTTTTATCAGGTTTGTCAAAGATCGGATGGTTGTAGATATGTTTTGTTGCCTCTGACGCCTCTGTTCTGTTCCATTGGTCTATATCTCTGTTTTGGTACCAGTACCATGCTGTTTTGATTACTGTAGCCTTGTAGTATAGTTTGATGTCTGGTAGTGTGATGACTCCCACTTTGTTCTTTTTGTTTAGAATTGACTTGGCTATGCGGGCTCTCTTTTGGTTCCATATGAAGTTTAAGGTGGTTTTTTCCAGTTCTGTGAAGAAGGTCATTGGTAGCTTGATGGGGATAGCATTGAATCTGTAAATTACTTTGGGCAGTATGGCCATTTTCATGATATTAATTCTTCCTAACCATGAACATGGAATGTTTCTCCATCTGTTTGTGTCCTCTCTTATTTCGTTGAGCAGTGGTTTGTAGTTTTCCTTGAAGAGGTCCTTTACGTTCCTTGTTAGTTGTATTCCTAGGTATTTTATTCTCTTTGTAGCAATTGTGAATGGCAGTTCGTTCTTGATTTGGCTCTCTTTAAGTCTGTTATTGGTGTACAGGAATGCTTGTGATTTTTGCACATTGATTTTGTATCCTAAGACTTTGCTGAAGTTGCTTATCAGTTTCAGGAGATTTTGGGCTGAGACGATGGGGTCTTCTAGATATACAATCATGTCATCTGCAAATAGAGACAATTTGACTTCCTCCTTTCCTATTTGAATACCCTTTATTTCTTTTTCTTGCCTGATTGCTCTGGGTAACTTTGTCTTTTTTAAAAAAATTTTGGAATATGTTTGTATAATTCTCTAGTAAATTTTATTTTGAATATAATTTGCTTGGCTAAAAGACATTTGAAAAAACAATGGAAAAATTTCATGACTTGCAACCTATTTACAAAACAAGTTAAATGAAAAAGTAGGTCATAAAACAGAATCCATAGTATTAACTCATTTGGGACTTATATTTTCTACAAATTTAAGAGAGTATCTCTCATCTCTGTCTCCTGGATATTGCTTTGGGCTTTTTGAACAGTTAACTTCTGTGTTTTTGTAGCAAATCTCCTTGACTGACTTCATACTGAGTGTGCATAGGAGCTTTCCTCTTAAAATTTTCAAAACTCAACTAACATTACAGTTTAATAAAATGTTATTGAAGGCCTTGAGGAAAAGAGTGGATTTAAAATGCAAAGAAAAGGAGACAAGTCTAAAATCTAAGTGTTCTGTATATTCTTGTCCACCAAGAATGATGCTCCAGAGATGGCCATCATTCGTCATGGCCTTTTTTATTCTAAGCTGTGTCCTGACGCAAAGTTGAAGAAGCTGTCCTACTTTCAGTAATCTAAAATGAGAAAATGCTGCTGTGTTAGGCTGTTCTTGTATTGCTATAAAGAAGCACCTCAGACTGAGTGATATGGTTTGGCTGTGTCCCCACCCAAATCTCAAATTAAATTGTATGTCCCAGAATTCCCACTTGTTGTGGGAGGGACATGGGGAGATAATTGAATCATGGCAGCCAGTCTTTCCCATGCTATTCTTGTGATAGTGGATCAATCTCACGAGATCTGATGGGTTTATCAGGGGTTTCCACTTTTGCTTCTTCCTCATTTTCTCCTGCTGCCACTGTGTAAGAAGTACCTTTCACATCCCTCCAGGATTCTAAGGCCTCCCCAGCCATGTGGAACTGTAAGTCCAATTAAACCTCTTTTTCTTCCCAGTCTCCAGTATGTCTTTATCAGCAGCATGACAATGGACTACACTTGGTAATTTATATGGAAAAGAGGCTTAATTGGTTCACAGTTGTGCAGACTGTATAAGTAGGAAGCACAGTGTTGGCACATTTTGGGCATCTGGGGAGGCTTTAGGGAGCTTACAATCATGGCAGAAGAAAAAGTGGGAGCAAGCATGTCACATGACAGGAGCAAGAGCAAGTGAGAAAGTGACACACACTTTTAAACAACCAGATCTCGTGAGAACTCACTTACTGTCATGAGGACAGCACCAAGCCATGAGGGATCTGCGCCATGATCCAATCCCCTTCCACCAGGCCCCACTTCTGACATTTGGGATTACATTTTAATGTGAGATTTTGTAGGGACGTAGATCAAAACCATATTGGTTGCCTTCATAATAATCTCAACACAAAACCAATTTTGTCCCTAAAGAACAAGTCACTTAACATTTCACTTAGAAACATCTATATTTAGATTCCCTTATCCCTGAGATATTTTGTAGGGACGTAGATCAAAACCATATTGGTTGCCTTCATAATAATCTCAACACAAAACCAATTTTGTCCCTAAAGAAGAAGTCACTTAACATTTCACTTAGAAGCATCTATATTTAGATTCCCTTATCCCTGAGATATTAGAATGAGGCCAACCATACATCTTCCTGTCTAACCTCCCCCAGAACCAGGGGAGATACAGTCTAAAACACCAAGTCCATCTTTCGCCCTAAGAAGAAACAATTTATGGACTCCCCAAATGGAATACTTTATAATGTCTAATCTCCACATACCACATTTAGCAACAAGGTAGAAATTTTTGACAGTGTAAAAAATAGCAGCTTCTCAATGTTACATATATTTTCCCTGTTTTCTTCTAGCCAGTAATAATAATGAATAATCAGAAAGGAATAGCAAGTGCTATAATGATAATAATGATTGTAATGGCAACAAAGAATTTAATAAGATAAAAATAAAAAATCTATATTAAGGACTTGAATGATGCTGTCAAGGTCTCCATTTTAACAAAACATGATATTTAGTGAAAATTAATTCATTTTTATTATTTTTATGGTAATTTTATTACCCATAAAAGTACAATTCTTGTCTACCAGACCATCTGATGGGCATCTCAACTGAATAAGTTCACAAATAAAGATAAAATCCATATTCATTTATTAGTATTTGGTTTTCTAGCCAAATTATCTTCCAGACAGTTTTTGTCTTAGACCTAGAAGAGAAAGCACGATGAGAATACCAGGGTGATGGTTGTTTCTGAGCTCATCAGATTAGATATGGCATAGACAATATGTATCCAACTAAATTCTGCTAACATATTGGAGATTTCATTAAAACGCTTTGATGTGTTGATATCTTAACATATTTTGAAGCCATAGAATGACACATACACATACATACAAACACACTCTTTTTTAAACTGCTTTGTAGTGTCTAATTTATTATTATTATCATTATTTATTGTGGCACAGTGGTTCCAAAGTTATGTTTAATCCTCTCAAATCTCCTTAAGTTCTCTGACTGGCAGTAGACAATCATTGGTTTTCTTGGTCACATAACTCATCTTTCTCAATTCAAAGGCACAATAATTTAATTATTTTCTTTATAGTGTGAGTTTCCTTTATAATTTTGCTTGATGGACAGGTTAGAAATATTTAGCATACCCCACTGAGAAGATACAGCCTCTGGAAAACCACTGGCAGAAATGACCTATTACTTAGAAACACCATCCTCTGGAAAAACTGAAGGGTCTGGAGCAACGCTGAGAAATAAAGTCTTTTAGTTCTAACTATCACTTTAAATTAATAGAGCATTAATCAAATTAAATCAGTAGCAGATTTACACAGTAAAGAATTTAGCCAGAGTTTTGTTTCTTTTTAATCTTAAGAAGAAAAGGAATTTGAGTTTTTGAATAATTATATGAGCAGTTTAAGTTTTGGTCTTTGTCCAGGGACGGCAAACATAGTGTCAATTTTGTTATTTTTAAAATTGAACGATAGAAAATGAGAATTTGGTGCAATAATATAAGATGATTCAGTACGTATTAAGTATGTATTAAGACTTCCTTATATATTTGATTTCTATTTGTCTTTCTTGCCTGGTGAAAGAGAGAGTGTGTCTGTGTGTGTGTAAGTATTACACACACACACACACACACAAGATTACTGTGATATATGAAATCCAATTCCTCATCAGAAAAGTATTAAATCTGAAGATAATTTAATTGCTTCTTCCACAAACCATCCTCGGAGTTTACTATGAGACAATTAGTTCTAAGCATAGTGCTTTTCATCACACATGCAACCTGTTTTTTAAAGCTTCTCAAATCTTAGACTACTCTTTTTTCACTCCAGAAAGATGTCTAAATATTTAGAGTTTAAAAAGTGTTTAACTAAAATGTTGGGCAGTTACTCCAGTTTTCTCAAAACCTTTTAAAATTTAGAAACTTATTTGTTGTACAAACAATAAGAATTGTTTGAAGTTTAATAGAGATAAGAAAAAATATTACACATTAGGAACACAAAATAATTGAAGGATTCAAGGCATTTAAAATTCTTTGTAATCAAAAACTGCATTTCTTATCTTGATGAACTCCCTGTTCTCTTGTTTTATCACGTATTGCTATTAGATTGCCTTCTTTTAAGTTGGGATGATACACACAAATGTAAAATAGGGAGTGTAGATTATGCTGATAACTAATTCAATTGTAAAATACTTTCTCTGCCTTTATTTTGTACCTTTTTCTTTGTAATTATTTACTTGAAAAAGCATTTGTAAAGCATCCGTTTTGAGAAATATTGCCAAACTGGGATAAGAGCACTCTTTTGGAAAGTATTAGGCTTAAGTACTAGTTTTTTGTGCTGCTACAAAGTGAAACCCTTGGTAGGAAATACATTTGATTTATTTTTTCCTACAATGACTTCTTGCATCTAAAAGACAGACTGTATATAAACAATGCATTCTTCATAGCTGATCCTACCACAGAAATAAAAATGTGTGTATTATTCTATCACAGACTTATGAGAGTATGTGTTAACAAAAAAATGTGCACTGTATTTATTATGCATGCACATAGGGCTAGCATTGAGGGATTCAGTCTTGCTCTCTAACAGTCTAGATTTACTTTTTTTTTTTTTTGAGACGGAGTCTCATTCTGTCTCCTAGGCTGGAGGGCAGTGGCATGATCTCGGCTCACTGCAATTTCCTCCTCCTGGGTTCAAGCAATTCTCCTGCCTCCCTCAGCCTCTCGAGTAGCTGAGATTACGGGCACCCACCATCATGCCTGGCTAATATTTCTATTTTTAGTAGAGACAGGATTTCACCATGTTAGCCAGCCTGGTCTCCAACTCCTGACCTCAGGTGATCCACCCACCTCAGCCTCCCAAAGTGCTGGAATTACAGGTGTGAGCCACTGTGCCTGGCCTTGGATTTAAAATTGAAGTACACATGTGTTGTGTGTATCATAGTCATTATTTGCTCACTGTTGATAGCCGAACATTGTCCTGAGAGACAATACACTCTCCACCCACATCCACAACTTTGCTTTCTGGGTTACTAATTACTGAATCAGAAAGAGTCACCAGAGGCTGCTCCATTCTCAGTGACTACAGTATCTTAGTTAATCCTCTTTTACTCTCTTCAGTAAGCCTTGTTATAACTACAGAAATTAATAGTAAAACTAAGACTGCCAAAATTATGATGTAGTTCAAAGGGCATTTTTCATTTTATTTTTCCATTAATAACTACCAAACATCCTTAAAATGGGCCTAACTGCATACACATAAACAGCACTGTAAAATCATGAAAACCCTGTGGTTTTGCATGTTGGAGATTTGTCACCTAGGACTTAAGTTGATAATACAAAAGAATATTTTCCACTTTTGTTTTCTTTCTTTTTTTTTTCTAGATGATGCTAGATACAGAATTCTGTTTTAGTTCTCTGCAACTTAATTTTCTTTTTCATTAGCCTTCAAGTAGATAATGCCTGGACAAGATAGAGGAGCAAGAAAATCCTGAAACTTGTTGGTTTTCATGCTTCAAGTCTAGTGATAAAAAGAAAATGATAACTCTAGTTATACTTTAGAATTGAGCAAGGGAAGGAGACTAGAATATTCAGCCAAAAAACGCTGTAGTTAATCTCTAAGTATCAAGAAAACAGAGAGACAGAGTCAAGCAGGCTAGACGTTAGCTTATTTTCACCATTCACAGTTTGACTCTGGGTTAATCTAAGCTTTTTCTTTTCTTTTTTTTTTTTTCAATATGACAATATCAGGGTTTTTAAAAGTATTTATTCATAAGGTCTACTTTCCATTATGTGGACCACTTTGATTGATTATTCTAGAAACTGTGCCCAGTTTTCCTGTACGCCTCTAAGTTTTCTGAAGAGAAAACACACACAAAGGAAATTGATGTTGGCTACTTGAAATATAGGATAATATTTACAAGGTATATGGACTAAGCCTCTCATCTTAAGAGCATGTTCTCAGAATCCCAAGGCCTATTTTGTTTTGATTTTGCCCAGATGTTTTGTTTCCTTATTCCTCTGATATGAATTTGATTAGTTTGCATGGTATTTTCTTCTCTATTTAAAAAAAATAATTTGGGGTTCTTTTTATAATCTGGATATCCATGCATCTTCCATTATAGGTGTTAAAATTGTCTTCTCCCCATTTGTGGGTTGCCTTTCTTTAAATATTTTTTTTTAAATAGGTTTGTGGACAAACATTGAGGAAAGGATTTCCTATTTAATAAGTGGTGCTGGGAGAACTGGCTAGCCATATTCAGAAAACTGAAACTGGACACCTTCCTTACACCTTATACAAAAATTAACTCAAGATGGGTTCAGACTTAAGTGTAAAACTCAAAGCTATAAAAACTCTAAAAGGAAATCTAAGCAATACCATTCAGGACATAGGTGTGGGCAAAAATTTCATTACAAAAATGCCAAAAGCAATTGCAATAAAAGCAAAAATTGACAAAAGGGATCTAATTAAACTAAAGAGCTTCTGTACAGCAAAAGAAAGAAACTATTCTAAGTGCAAACAGACAACCTACAAAATGAGAGAAAATTTTTGCAATGTATTCATTTGACAAGGGTCTAATATCCAGAGTCAACAAGTCACTTAAACAAATTTACAAGAAAAAAACAAACAACCGCACTAATAAATGGGCAAAATGGGAGGGGGGGTGAGGGATAAAAGACTACAAATACCGTGCAGTGTATATACTTCTCGGGTGATGTGTGCTCCAAAATTTCACAAATCATCACTAAAGAGCTCACTCATGTAACCAAATGCCACCTGTACCACAATAATTTATGGAAAAACAAAATAAAACATTTAAAAAAAAGCAAAGAAATGGGCAAAGGACATGAATAGACACTTCTCAAAAGAAGACATTTATGTGACCGACAAACACATGAAAAAAAGCTCAATATCACTGATCATTAGAGAAATGCAAATCAAAACCACGATGAGATACTATCTCATGTAGGTCAGAATGGCAATTATTTAAAAAGTTGAAACAACAGATGCTGGAGAGAAAGATTGCAAAGAAAAAGAAACACTTTTACACCGCTGGTGGGAGTGTAAATAAGTTCAACTATTGTGGAAGACAGTGTGGGAATTCCTCAAAAATCTTTAGGAAGAAATACCATTTGACCCAGCAATCCCATTACTGGGTATATACCCAAAGGAATATAAATCATTCTATTATAAAGATACATGCATGTGTATGTTTGTTGCAGCATTATTCACAATAGCAAAGACATGGAATTAACCTAAATGTCTATTAATGATAGATTGGGTAAAGAAAATATGGTACATATACACCATGGAATACTATGCATCCGTGAAAACGAAGCAGATCATGTCCTTTGCAGGGACATGGATGCAGCTGGAAGCCATTATTCTCAGCAAACTAATGCAGAAACAGAAAACCATACATCTCATGCTCTCACTTATAAGTGGGAGCTTAACAATGAGAACACATGGACATATGTGAGGAACAATATATACTGGAACCTGTTGGTGTGGGTGGGGTGAGGGAGAACATCTGGAAGAGCATGCTGAGCTTAATACCTAGGTAATGAGTTGATCTGTGCAACGAACACCATGGCACACATTTACCTATGTAATAAACTGGCACATCCTGCACATGTACTCTTGAACTTAAAATAAAAGTGGAAGAAATTTTAAAAAATGTTTAAACAAACAAAACAAAACAAACCAACCAAAAGAAATAGGTTTTTGGTTTTCACTGTTAATTCTTCTTTATTTCAATGTTATAATGATATTCTCCTGTATTTCTTTTTAAAATTTCATAAATTTATCTGTTCTATTTAAATCTATAATCCCCATCTGAAATTGATTTTTGTGAATTAAGAAAGGCAGTGATATCATTGTTTCCTCCTCTAGGATATCCAAATGTCCTTGACAAATTATCAAAAAGTCTTTGTCGTCCCCAGTGGCACGCAATGACAATTTTTCTTATACTAAATTTGTTAGTGGAATGTGCCAATACAAACAATTTAATTAACTTTAACTTTATAATATGTTAATTATATTTTGCCATCTGGAAGGGTGAATCTCCTCATCTTTTTCTTCTTCACAGGTAGGAGTTTCTTGATTCTTGAGCTTTGATTCTTTCATAAAATTTTAAAATAAATTTTTAGATTTAATGTATTAGAAGTCTGATGATAATTACATAAAGTCTATAGACCTATTTGGAGAGAACTGAGAAATCTGCAATATTACCAAAATTTGCAATATCGATTAATCCTATCCCTAGTCCTGGTAAATAGTTCCATTTGTTTAAGTCTTTTCTTAAAGGGTTTTAGTAAGGTTTCTAATTCTCTTCTATTAAAATTATTCTTAGATATACATATTTTAGAATTTATATCTTTTAATAAATTATATTTTCTGAATGTTTTCTGGTGTATAGAAACACAATGAACTTTTCCCATTAAATTTTTCCTGAGCAAACTTTCTATTATTGTAATTATTTTTCTGTGGATTGCTTCGATTTTTTTTTTTTTTTTTTTTTTTTTTTTTTTTTGTAAATGGTCACCTAGCCTGCATATAACAATTTTGTCTTTTTTCTCTTCTATTTTTTAAATCTCTCCTTCTAGGCGGGGCATGGTGGCTCATGCCTGTAAGCCTAGCACTTTGGGAGGCTGAGGTGGGCGGATCACCTGAGGTGAGGAGTTTGAGGCCAGCTTGGTTAACATGGCGGAACCCCATCTTTACTAAAAATACAAAAATTAGCCAGGTGTGTTGGTGGGCGCCTGTAATCCCAGCTACTCTGGAAGCTAAGGCAGGAGAATCGCTTGAACCCACGAGGTGGAGGTTGCAGTGAGCCAAGATCGCTGCACTGCTCTCCAGCCTGGTTGACAGAACGAGACTTTGTCTTAAAAAAAATAATAAAAATAAATAAATAAAAAATAAAATCTCTCCATTTCTTTTTCTTACTGATTCATTTAGCTGGTATTCACTTCAGTGTTAAAGTAATGATGGTAGTCATTTTTATCTTGTTCCTGATCTTAAAGGAAATCACTTTAATTATTCATCTTAAGTAGGAGGATTGCTGTAGATTTTTCACTGATACACTGTATAAGTCTTAGAATGTTGCCTTCTGTTTTGAATTCTCTAAAGATGATTTTTATTATGAGAAGATTTGGACTTACTAAAAACATTTTCTGGAGGAATAAATTTTAGTTATTTAGATCTATCACACTGCATGGTGACCACAGTTAATAATAATGTATTGAATATTTCAAAATTGCTAAAGGAATAGACTTTCAATGTCCTCACATGAAAAAAGTTGGTGAGGTGATGGGTATGTTGATTGAATCTTTCTGCAGTATGTAGGTATTCATAGATCAAAACATCACATCATCCCCATAAAAATACACAATTATTATTTGTCAACTAAAAATTTTAAAGTAAATGGAATCATACCACAGACACACAAAAACACATTTTCTGAACTGTTGAGGTGATGATATGGTCTTACTCTTTTAATATATTAGCATAGTTTACTTATCAATTTATCATTGTTGAGGTGATGATATGGTCTTACTCTTTTAATATATTAGCATAGTTTACTTATCAATTTATCATTTACCAATTTTATATTTTTTTCATTTTATTTATTTATTTTTTTGAGATAGGTCTCACTCTGTCACCCAGGCTGAAGTGTCATTGCTTGATCTTGGTTCACCGCAACCTCTGCCTTCCAAGTTCAAGCAATTCTCTTGCCTCAGCCTCCTGAGTAGCTGGGATTACAGGCCCCTGCCACCAAGCAAGGCTAATTTTTGTATTTTTACTAGAAACAGGGTATCACCATGTTGGGCAGGCTGGTTTTGAACTTCCAATCTCAGGTGATCTGCTCGCCTTGGCCTCCCAGAGTGCTGGGATTACAGGCATGAGCCACCGTGCCCAGCCACCAATTTTCTAATATTTTAAAAACCTACATTTCTAGAAAAGTGTCCGATTTGTTTGCCTAGATTTGGTTTGCTAATATTTTGTTTAGGTGTATGAATTAAAATGTCCTGAGTGAGAATGGCTTATTCTTTTTCTTTATTGTAAAGGCCTGTTTTTTTTTCTTTTTCGAGTTTGTGCTAGACTGAAGAAAAAGGAGGGCAGTCTGTGAAAAGTTGCCTTTTCTATGTTTTAAAAGTATTTTTGTCTAATTTTAGGATAATTATTTCCTTGAGTGTTTGTTAGTATATTCCTAGAAAACCATGTGGGTCTATGAATTTCTTATGAAATTATGTTAATAGTTATAGGACAATATAGGTTTTCCGTTCTTGAATTAATTGAGTTACACTTAAAATTTTTTTTTACATTTTATTATTTCAAATTTATTGCTATAAAAATACTGATGATATTTTTTATTTTAACTGAATCTCTTAGCATCTACAGATAGACATGTTTATTTCTTGTTTGTCATAGATCCAACTTTGGGTTTTTAAATGTTTTCTACTGTATGTTACTGTTCTGTTTTACTGCTTTATTATTTTCTCATTTTTACATCCTTAGTTTTATTCTACTGTCCTTTTTCTAACTCACAAATTGAGTAATTATTTTAATAATTTTTCCACTTTTCTTTTTTTCTAAGGAAAATGTTTAAAGTTATAAATTTTCCTTTAAGAATTGCATTAGCAATTATCTCTCAACTTTTAGTAAGTGTACTTTGAAATTTTGTTCAGTTTTGAAGTATTCTGTGTATGTTCTACTTCCGGTAAGTTCTTATTTGTCTATGAGTCATTTAGGATTTTTTTCATTTTTTCTCCTTTTTTTGGTGATGATTTTACTCAACTTAGGAATTAACATCTTTAATCAATTACGAAAATTTAATCCTTTAATTTGATCATGGCCCCTCCTTTATTCTTCCTCTTTGTTACAACTAATGTTGTGTATGTTATTTATTTTTTTACCTAATTGGATTGTAGCAGATAATGTAACATAAAAAATTATAATCTTCTGATATTTGTTAGGATCTGTTGATGGCTTAGTTCATGGTCACTATTTCTGGGCCTAAAAAGAAAATGTTTTCTAAGTACAATGTTTACATACACACACACACACACACACACACACACACACACACATACACACTCTTTAGATAAACTCTGTTTATTACACTATTGCAGTCTGAGATATCTTCACAAATTATTTTTTTCTTGCTTGGTCTACCATTTTTTTAGGAGACCACCACACTGTCTTCCACAATGGTTGAACTTATTTATACTTCCACCAACAGCATAAAAGTGTTTCTTTTTCTTTGCAAACTCTCCAGCATCTGTTTCAACTTTTTAATAATTGTCATTCTGACATGCATGAAATGGTACCTCACTGTGGTTTTGACTACAAATATGGTGCTGCGTATACTGTTCAGGTGATGGGCCACATCAAAATCTTACAAATCACCACTAAAGAACTTACTCATACAGCCAAATACCACCTGTACCCCAGTAACTTAGGAAAAACAACATAAAAAATAAAGTAAGAGGCCTGGGGCAGTGGTTCACGCCTGTAATCCTAGCACTTTGGGAGGCCGAGGTGGGCAGATTATGAGGTCGAGAGTTCAAGACCAGACTGGCCAACATGGTGAAACCCTGTCTCTACTAAAAAATACAAAAATTAGCTGGGCCTGGTGGCTCATGCCTGTAATCCCAGCTACCTGGGCGGCTGAGGTAGGAGAATTGCTTGAACTGGGACCCGGGAGGCGGAGGTTGCAGTGAGCTGAGATGGAGCCACTGCACGCCAGCCTGGGATACAGAGTGAGACTCCATCTCAATAAATAAATAAATAAATAAAATAAAATTTAAAAGATAATAAAATTAAAAGGATTGGGAAAAGGAAATGAACAGACTTCTCAAAAGAAGACATTCATATGGCCAACAAACATGAAAAAAAGCTCAACACCCCTGATCATTAGGGAAATGCTTCTACCAGGACAAGACGAGCACATTTTCTTGCTATGTATCTGTATTCTTAGTTTTATTTTGGGTTTCCTTTATTCCAAAAGCACACAACTCTTTGTGTTCTCCAGTTTAGTTCAGTGTTTCTATTAGCTCTTCTGCATTTGGAAGCCTATAGAAGTTGTTTTCCCAGCCTTTTAACACAACCAGTGCGGAAAGTCTCCCAGAACCGGTGAATGATGTCAAGTTACAAGCCACCTTTGGATTCCTGCTTTCACCTTATTTTTGTCTTCTTACATTTCCTTCCTTTTTGTCAATGTAGCAATAAATTAAGAATATTTAAAAAATATTCTATCACTAGCATCACTTAAGCAAGTAAGCAAGAAAGTAGAAAGAAAACAAAATGAAAATACCACAGGTAAATTTCCATTCCAAAGAATAACCGAACTAGGCAGAAAAAAGAAACAATGAAGTTCAAAAGGAAAATGTGTCTGTTTGTCACCCTGATATTCCACCTGTGGAATATCAATAGATTTGACTCTGTGTCCCCACCCAAATCTCATCTTGTAGTTCCCATAATTTCCACATGTTGTGGGAGGGGCCTAGTGAGAGGTAATTGAATCATGGGAGTGGGTCTTTCCTATGCTGTTCTCATGATAGCAAATAAGTCTCAAAAGAGCTGCTGCTATTATAAGAGAGAGTTTCCCTGCACAAGCTCTCACTCTCTTTGCCTGCCACCATTGATGTAAGATGTTACTTGCTCCTCCTTGCCTTCTGCCATGATTCTGAGGCCTCCCCAGCCACGTGGAGCTGTGTGTCCAGCTAAACCTGTCTTTTGTAAATTGCCCAGTTTTGAGTATGTCTTTACCAGCAGTGTGAAAATGGACTAATACATCAAGTATGAGTGCTCTGTAATCTGTCCCATTTCATAGTGGAGAAATAGTCCTAAAAAGACTGGCATTGATCTGTTTATCCTACACTCTTTATTCCACCCACAGAACTCACATAGATTTCCCTTCAGTGTCCTTGTGTCTTGCACTTGAGCGTATCTCTGGGAACTGTGGTGTACCCACAGCCACTCTCTGCTGTCAACCCTGTAATGTTGGGCTTAGAAGAACAGAGAAAGGGTAGAGAGGATGGAGGTGGAGGTACCGAAAGAAGAAAATGAGTCACATGTAGGTTTTCAACCTTTGTACTATATTTATTATCTAACCTCAATGTTCCCCCCTCCCTCCCCTCCTTCTGCCCCATGTTTTCTGAGACCTCTTGCTCCAGGGATTATTCTCTTGCCTACACCTCAATTTAAGTCTATTTTAGCATCTGTAATCTGGCCAGAGGAACACATGCTGCTTTAAAATATTAACATAGTTCTTGTTTCTGTTTTCTTTGATGTCTTAAAATTTTTGAGACTGTAGTTATCTATACTGAAATTGGAAAGGAATGTAGAGGAATTTAGTTCTGTGGATATTACCTCACCACCTCCTTCCTATTTTCAGTTTTATTTTTATGGGATGTGTAATGTTTAATAAATAAATAATCTGCATGGTTTAGTTTGGTTTTTGTATTGTTAATAATTTATTTAAAATTCAAACTAGCAATTTTACATGGTTCAGGTGGCAAGGTTTTCAGGGACTCTAATTCTCCTTATTACTTGAATCAGAAGTTCCTATTAAATTTTTCTCAGAGTATTGACTGTCCCTACACTGAGTGTTGACACTCCCAAATGTGGTTTTGGAGCCCTTGACTTATATTTATAAAGAACTTAGCAAATGGCCAATATAGGAAACACCAATGTAGATAATTTAACTGGGTAGTTCTGGTAGTTTTTCCAATTACTTAGAAAGCCATCAGAACTCAGAAAGGGCTTTAGTAGATCCACTTCTGTGGAAGTGTTACCATATTTATGAGGTTCCTGTTAGTAACAGAAATGCCCTGAAACCAGTTGGGAGCTCCAAGGATGCAGATCTGTCTAATGGCAAGCACTTGTTTGTTTGTTTGTTTTAACAAACATGTTATTAGAAAAGTAAAAAATATTGCAAAGGTTTTAATACTTGAACATCAAGTGTATTCATGAACAGTAAGTATCTTATCTTCATGTAAACAGTTCTAGATGGATGACCCAGATGGCACTCTTCCCGGGGAGAAGTTCCAACCCCCACCCTCTTGGACCCTCCCCTCCGAGCTCAACTCCATCCATAGTACACAGTGGGGAAGGGGTTGAACGCAGCTCCCAGGTGGATTTTTTCAAGTGTCAAAAATCCCAAGTGATCCCCAGCACCTACCCGTTCCTACTCTTACATTCATGCATCTGTAAGATAGCTGCCTACAGTAACAGGTCAGTAGTGATGCTCCAATCAGAAAAACAAAAGATATGAAACAAACAACAAACAACACTTGATCCCTTCAGACCAGTAAGATATACAAACCACCTCACGACCACCCCCATCCCTCCAGCTGCTCTGAGGAGCACAGGCCCCTTCACCCCCCAGGCCAGGCCGAGGCCGGAGCAGCCCAGCTGTTCTCTGGCTGTCACACCACTGTTAACTATCAGTAATAAAAATAATAAGGTACATGCTACACACACATCCAGCCGGAAGCCTTGTTGGCCCCTAAACCTTTGTTTCATGCTGCAGTACTGAGAGGTATGTGTCCACAGTCAACAGCCACCTGCACACAACTCAACGAGCTTCCTGGGAAACTGTGTTTCCCCACCTCCACCTTAGGTGGCTGCCTGTTTTCCCAGCACAAGAATCAGTCCCTCAGCTCCTGCTTCTAGTCTCCACCCTAAAAGTTCAGTTGTCTCTGCCCTGGGGGGCACTGTCAACCCCCACAGGTTGAAGTTCAACACTCCTTAACGAGCAGCTGTTCTGAACTGTACAGCTTCTTCTTGATGACTCGGAAGACAGTACTCGGTGTCAGGGACTGGCTGAAGCCAGGGAGGAAGGTAGAGTTGGGCGGAGCTGAGATTTGACCCCAGTAGGGCAGTTTTGGAACTCTGTGTTCATGATCTTATGCAAAAAAGATCAGTTTACCTTGATTTCTTCCTTTGTAACAGCGAGTTGTTTCAAGAAACAAGTAAAATAATAGATTAAAAGCACTTTGGAAAAGGAAAAACTTCCACAGACATGTAAAATAACACAAGATCTGTTACAAATGCAAATGAGGTCCCTTGAGACTATTTAAACCAGTGCAGGTGCCTATGGAGTCCAACGAGCACTGGGGTGACTTCGGAAACTCTGCCAGGTCCACAGTTCCTCTTCAGCAGCAGCCTGCAGTGTCTCAAATTTTGCTTGCTTTTTTGTTGCCCTTCCCTGTGAGCTGGGGGTTGTTAAGCTGGTTAAGTTTAGGATTTAATTACTAAACACCTTAAGAACAATGTAACAACGACTGTTCATTCTCCTGCAAATGGAAGAGTTTCATTCTAACGTCCTTTGTTCTCCATTCCTTTGCAACAAACATCTGAAATGATTCACTAACAAGCACTAAGCCGCAAGAGCATTTCCAGGGCACTGTTCCCTAATGTTATAATTGCCACTCAGAAAATTCTAGATTTTGGTTAAAAAGGAGTTTCGGCAAAAACTGTGGTGTGTGGTGCAAATACATTTGACCTGCCAATAGCCTTGTTTTTGATCTAGTTACTGTGTGCACAGATACAGAAAGAACATGGTGCTGAGGAAAGGGATGCCTTCCCAATAGAGCGGAAACTGCCAATAATTCACAAAAGCAGAGCCTTAGCAAGTTGAAAAGGTCACTCTCCAGGCTGTGACAATAGGATGCATTTGTTTTATACAGGAGTTATGTTCAATGTTGTCTGTCATAGGCTATCTGTATAAATCATTTTGACCCATGTTACTTCTTGAACAAAATGATCTGCTTTACAGTTGCTTCCTATCCTGATGTCATCAATATTTATAGCTTTTCTTAGGTTAAAATTGAAGTGTAATTTAAATACACTATTTGTGAAACTAAAGTTTTTACTCTCAACATTGTCATGGAATATGTGAATTTTAAGGCAAATTTGGAAGTTTTGTGAAGTTTTATGAACCAGATTTTGGGAGTAGGAGAATTAACCTCTTCTGTCTATAAAATAGAAATAGAAGCTTTCCAAAGCTGCTGTAGTTATTATTAAGGTATCAACATTTAATTCAATTATGAGTCAATTTTAAACTCAGAAGCAGCACGGTGCAGATTTAACACTTAAAAGCCCTTAAAAACGATTATACCTAGTAAGTCATTTACTGTGAACAACAGTGTCTCCACAATATGATATTATATATAAAGAGGTATTTATTAACTTAGAAAAGTTTCTGGTTATTTGTCAAACAGCCATATTAAAAAGGTGTCTAATGTTCAAATTTGATTATAATTACCAAAAGTATAATTGAAAAAGAAAAGAGAACTATCGCTATCCTACAGTAGTCATTTTCTCTGGATGTATGTAAATTGTTTGTAATAAATCTGGTATAAAACATATGTCACAAAAAACTTGACAAGTGCTTGTCAGAATAGTGTACAATAAAGGCAAACAGCAAATACATTTTCCTTTCGAGAAGTAGCAAGGCATTGCCTAAATTGCTCCTTTTAGAAATAGTCTTATTGGATATTATCTTCAAATGTTGTGAGAGAAAACACCTCAAAAGTAATGTTTAGTTACCCATGTCATTTGTCTATTTCTTCCTCTTCTTTATCTTTTCATTGAATGTCAATTAGGCTATCCCCTAGACCGTAACTGTGAAAAATCTTACTTGAGGATAGGATTCTAGCCAAGTGCCACGTTCTTGAGCATGCTCTGACATATTCTAAAATGCCTCTGATCTACCAAGCCTTTGAGTTCATTTCATGAGAATTATTGCTTACGTGCTCACTTTTATGTTTATTTCTTAATTTATCTTTCATAGGGCCTTCATGACATTTTCATTAGACCATGACTGAAAATAATGCGATTTCTGGTGTAATTACATTTTTTTTTCCACGTGCTACGTTTAATGTCCTTTAAAGAGCATAAACAAGTGCTCCAAAGACTCTCTTTGATTGCTTTCTTTCTCATCTCTTTGTATCTTATGTCTTCTTCCAAGCATAATATAAACAGGCTGAAAACTGAGCCAAGTATTAATAACATCCAATAATAATAAGGTAATTCTATCATTGTTAGGGTTTTTTTGTTTTGATTGTGTTCTCGAATCCTCCATCTTTTATAACTAGTTTCTACTGCAAAATTTAACATACGTATTTGTGTATATGTGTGTAGATATATTAAATGGAGACATAAAGAGAAATGCTAGTGCCATTCAGATGCCCATCTTCTGATGTAATCCACATAAGATACCCTTATAAGTCTAAGAAAAAAAATCCGTTACAGTGTCTCATCAGGATCCTCATTTATCTGCTGAACATAAGAAAATATTCAGGTCACAGAATCTATCTTGTCCTTCTTCATGTCCTTCTCTAAAAGATTTATTCAGTTTACTTTGTGCTTAGCAAAACTTAAAAACACAACTTGAATTATATCTGCTTGGCATTAAATACTAAAAGGAAGAAATCTGGATTACTAATTACAAACGACCAGCCAAACCTAAATCTAACAGACAGAATTGTTTCTATGAGTTTTGTTTGCTCCAAGTTTGTTTGTGGGGACAGGCCAAATAGAAATGAAACATTTATTGTTGATAAAATAAAACAGAGGCAAATAGAAGACTCAGAGAAATATATTTCAAGTGACTAAACTATCAGACCAAGTTACACTGCCCCATGCTGTGATCAGCAAGAAGATAAGGTCTTCACCATCTGTTCTCTGGAGGTCCTGAGTTTAAATCTCGATGGGAGACTACTGCAGGATGCCAGGGGAAAGGAAAAGGTAATTTGGAAATCTTGCATTTTTTATGCCAAAGCAATAAGAATTCTCACGTGTATTTATTTGTAAGAACAGATAACATTCCATCTCAACACTAATATTACAACAGGCTACTATTTAATTAAATATGGAGATCCATTTCAACTTACATTGCATGCTTTAATTTTCGCTTACAATATCTGGGATATACCGTGTATACACAAAATAGGTATCAACAATTATACTAACACTGTTTAGTTTGTCAATCATTAATGCTGTTGGATTCTAGCAATAATGTCTAAATTGGAATTGGCTGATCAACTTTAAAAGTATTTTAAACTTCATCAAATGTGATCCTTTATTTTTTCCCTCATGTCTGATGACGGGATAAGAGTTTGCAATCAGGTTGAAATCACTTTAATATTAAAACAAAGCAAACACTTTTAGATGTGTATTATAGTCTGGTGCTATCCAGACTATAATGCAGCAGAGTGACGCAGTTGCAGTGGTTGTTACAGGCACTCAAGGGGAGAGAGTGCACGCATCAGGTTCTTTGCATCATGTCTATTTTAGTTTTCTATTATTTCTCCTGGTTTCCTAGGGAGACAGCATTTATGTCTCAAAAAAAGTCTTCAATACTGTAAGCATTTATAGAAAATATAGATAACATTTTCATTCTCAAAACAATAAATGCACTCAAAATGCAAAAGCCTACTCCTCTTTTTCTCTTCCTTTGCTACTCACGTCTCTCTCCTACTTCCATGCTACAAGTAGTCATTTCATAACAAGTAAAAATGACTGTTTCCAGGCAATCATGTTGAATGTTTTAAAGAAAATGTTTGGCCGGGCGCGGTGGCTCATGCCTGTAATCCCAGCACTTTGGGAGGCCGAGGCGGGTGGATCACGAGGTCAAGAGATCGAGATCATCCCGGTCAACATGGTGAAACCCCGTCTCTACTAAAAATACAAAAAATTAGCTGGGCACGGTGGCGCGTGCCTGTAGTCCCAGCTACTCAGGAGGCTGAGGCAGGAGAATTGCCTGAACCCAGGAGGTGGAGGTTGCGGTGAACCGAGATCGCGCCATTGCCCTCCAGCCTGGGTAACAAGAGCGAAACTCCGTCTCAAAAAAAAAAAAAAAGAAAGTGTTTACTGTCTGTACAACCCAGCATATCATGCAGTCTCTTACACAAAGATCCTAAAGGAGAGGTCTGATCTTTCCTTTGTCCTGAACACTGCAACCAAAACAAGCTAAGTTTGTTAGTTTCTTGGTCAAAGCCTTATTTCTGCACTGCCTACCAAATTTAGTACATTCCTCCATATCTGCGGGGGGGTGGTTTCAGGCCTTCTCCTTGGATTCCTAGTCTTTAATATAAAATGTATTTGTATAGAACCTACACACATTCTTTAAATCATCTCTAGATTACTTATAATGCTTAATACAATGTAAATGGTATACTGTATTGGTTTTTTTTTTTTTTTTTCCATTATTTTTTAGGGTCATATGGTTATTTTTGTTTTTTGTTTTTTTCAAATATTTTCAACCCTTGGTTGTTTGAATCTGTGAATATGGAACCCAGTGGATACGGAGGCTGACTGCACAGACATTCAAGGACTTCACAATCTGGCTTTACTCTATCTCTCCCAGGCTATTTCTAACTTTTCATAAACGATTTTCCTGCTAGTACATCCATCATTACTATAACAAGTCATGGCTTATCCTTCCTTTGTGATTTTGCTCAAATTTGTTCTTCCTGGAATGCCCTTTAACCGTTCTGTTGATTGATATTCTAATAATTTTTCAAGGCCTAGGCTAAAAACCACTTCATCTATGGGCTTATCAAAGGCCAAGAGAAATTATTTCTCCTTTTTAAATACTTTTAACTATCTTTTTTCCCTTGTAACTTTTATTTTAGGTCTAGTGGGTACATGAACAGGTTTGCCATGTGGGTAAACTATGTGTCTTGGAGGCTTGGTGTATAGATTATTTTGTTGCCCAGGTAATGAGCATAAGTAGTTTTTCAATCCTCACCTTCCTCCCATCCTCCACTCTCAAGTAGGCCCCGATGTCTATTTTTCCTTTCTTTGAGTCCATGAGTACTCAGTGTTTAGCTCCAACTTGTGAGTGAGAACATTCAGTATTTGATTTTCTGTTCCTGAGTTAATTCACATAGGATAAGCAAATTTCCACGTTGCCGCAAAGGACATGATTTTGATCTTTTTTATGGCTGTGTGGTATTCCCTTGTGCTGTAACTATCTTTTAGCATTTATCTTGTGCAATGATATTACAGCAAACTATACAGAACTAATTGCATTAAAATAAGTTATGCCATTCGTTTTAACCAGTTGTTTTCTATTACATTGCACACTCCTTTGTCGACAGAAAGAACTCAATAATTATTAAACTAAATTTGCTACAGATCAAATAGATATTGCTTGTGAGGTTCAGAGTGCTAAAACTATACAGGGCAGTCCTGGTTTCTTGTCTTGGTTGTCATTCATGCATGCTGCCAGAAAATATTTATCAAGTGCTTGCATGCCACTTTGTGAAACAACAGGGATTCAAGAATCAACAAAATAGATGTGGTCACTACTTTCATGAACCACTCCTCTCTGGATTTACGGATCTTACAGGATTTCTGTTTCTTTATCTATAAAATAAAAAGTTAATATAATTTCAAAAACTCCTTCCAATTAAAAAATTATGAGGCCTTAAAGCAGAACACACTGTGTAAGACTAAATATCTATATTAGACAGATAAACTAAGTTATGCATTATATAGAGTTTTATATTTATGTATTTTTTTTCACACATACTATATCATAAAACATGATAATTATAAACCTTGAAGTTTGGGGGTAGAAAACTCACTTGCTATTTAGATATGGGAGTCAAAGACATTATCAGATATTTCCTCCATCTTTTTGAGATTCTGGATAAAAATACTACCCTTCCTTTTAGGAATCAAGAATCAGGATGAGGTTCAAAAGTGGGGAAATTTGCATATTACCCATCTTTTTTGTTGGGTGTCTATAATCTTTCTAGGCATCACATCAACTTCACCATCATATTAAAGTTCTACTCTGATATGTATTTTACATATAGCACTGGGAATGTTTCCAATAGAAAACAGGGTAATAGTCTTGATATAGTGGGGTCTGATGTAGCTCTTAAATCACTTATTTCAAGTATAAGTCACATGTCACCAAGTCTTCAACTAGAGGAGACTTTATAAATTTTCTTTAGATGATAGTGTCTACTCCCTTGGATGTGGTTAGAAATACCCTGCAGCAATGAGATTTTCTTTAGCCAGTTAATCTTTTTATATAACATAATGACAGTGAATCCTTTTAAATCTTCTAAAACACTTTACAATGGGAAGACACAATGTATTTCCAGCTGTGGACTAATGCTGATTTCCCCATTGTTCAAAAACCTTCAGATGACTTCAATATATTAAAAATGAATAAAAATATTATTTTGCAAGCTCTTTATTCTTAGAACTAGGCAACACAAAGTGCGGGTGTCCAGAAATGTGATATCCTGATTATTTTATCCTGTATTGGAGGAATGTCTTTAGGGAGAGCTAACTTTGCTTTTGATTGGATAAATGGACATAGTATGTTCTCAGTGGAAGCGAGGTAAAGTAGCTAAAGAAAAAAAGTGAAAAAGGTAAAGCGGAAGAATTACTTAAAATCAAAATAAGATCAAGATAATAATTACATTGCTATCATTTAAATATAATACTTACACCATTACGAGAAAAGACCAGACTGAGTGAAGGGTGAATATATGTTTACACAGATGTGAAAGTGCTGTCCAGGCCCACTATCTTATCGCAATTCAGTTAAATCATACTCTCAAAGGAGAATGATTTGTTATATTCGTGAACAGGTGGCAGCTTCATCTACTCAGAGACCAATTATGTAAGGCAGCATGAGAAGAACCAGGGTGCCAATGTTGGCAGAGAGAGAGGGAGGGAGAGAGAAGAGAACAAATCTGTCACATGTTACGAAAGCAATAGTGATTCAATTCCTTTAAAGGAAGAGTCTTTAAAATAGATCCAGTGAAATAGTTTCCTGCGTAAGTGTCAATCGTGTGAAATCCCTCTCAGTACCTGGTAGTGATTCTATTAGTGCAGGTAATAGTAGTAAAGCTTACTTTCACTGTATTTCAATGATATTTTGCTTTAAAATATGTTTCTGGAACTCATTTCAAAGAATGCTGACCCTTAATAGATTAGACTAAATGTTAAAATTAGAAAAATACTGACAGATCAGAGTCCTTATTTAGGGTTAAAACATAGTTCATCTGTAGTCCACCAAAGCTACTATTTATATGCAAATGTATCTGTGTAATTCACTATTTTTTTTTTTATTTATTGAGACAGGGTCTGTGTCACCCATAGCTTGCTGCAGCTTCAAACTCCTGGGCTGAAGTGATCCTCTTGCCTCAGCCTCCTGAGTAGCTGGGACTACAGGTGCACATGTTTTGTTTTAGAGACAGAGTCTCACTATGTTGTGCAGACTGGTCTCAAACTCTTGGCATGAAGTGAAGTGATTCTCCTGCCTTGGCCTCCTGAAGTGCTGAGATCACAGATGTGAGCCATCACACCCAGTCAAATTTGCTTATTGAATTAACTACTTATCTCCTGGAAATGTTGGGAGAAGAGCCCAAGAGAAATAAGGAACAAGTCTAGTTTGATGTGCAGATAGCACAATAATTAGAAAAGAGGCTGCGAGATTGAGGAGTTCCTAGGAAACAGGGCAGTGTGAACAGATGGGCCTTAGAGTGAAGCTGCCTTCAGTTAGAGGCAGAAGTCAACTGTTTCCTGGAATCAACAATGACTGGATCTGCAGACAATTTAAAAAATATCTTTCTATAATGTTTCTTGGTAAAGGCTGTTTATATTAAAGTTTGTAAGTTTTGATGGGGAATTAATTCATTTTACTGTTTATTGATTTTCCCACAAGACCAAAGATGAGATGATGAAAAGCTATTATTATTCATTAAGCCTGGAAATAACTTAGAAAATGGTAAACAGGTTAGAATCATAAAGGTATTTAGATAATTGAGCTTTGACCTAACATTATTTTTCTAGTTGCAGAGTTTTCCTAGTAATCAAAAACACTCTTTGTTGTGAATGTTGGGGAAATAATGAATTTTCTCCATTTTGAAGAAAGTATTTATTTCAATATTTGTTTGGGATTCAAATTCTCTACTAAATATATTGATTTCATAGAATCAGCATCACTGGATTTTGGCCAACGTGACACAACCACATAGGATATTTAAAATGTATCAGGAATCCTTCTGATTGAGTTCATCTTGACTTGACTATGATGTTGTATGTAATAATGAGCTTCTACGTTTGGAAACAAAGTTGAGTTTCTAATGGAAAATTTTTTGTGAAGTGAGGGATATAATTTCAAACTTCTCTGATGCCAAATAGCTTCTTCTGGTATTTGAGAATGAGGTACAGCTGGGTCTGGGAATAAACATCCAGGTGCACCTATCTAAACACGTCATTAGCCTGCCTGAGAAGTGTTCAGGGTGATCTGCATTAAATGAGCATGTTGGTATTGTAGATTATGTTGACTAGCTCCTTAATGTCTTATGTGTCTTTAAGCTTAGGCTAATAGGCCACTGGTTAAAGCTCCTTTACTATACAGATGTTTACATTGTTTAGATTATAGCCTAAATTCAAGTTTAATTAGCATGTCTCTGAATGAATCAAAATTTCAGTCTATATATTTGGCTTACATTTTGGTATATTTTTTGAAACGTCTGTTGTCTTAGCTTTGTGTTTGCTTTTCCACGATGCTTACCAGAAGTCTCCCCATGTGGCTCTTTCTACATAATTGGGAATAAATCCCTAAGATTTGTTAGAGAGATAGCAGAGGAAATGTACAGAATTGAGAATGTGAGAATAGAATGTTTTTCGGTTTTTAGAAGTTAGATTAGTCAGATAGAAATTATTAAAGCAGCCTTTTTAATCTGTCTACAAAATTAGTTGGTGGAAAGCAAGCTACAAACCTTTGGGGCTTGTAGTATCTATTAATTTTGTATTATTTATAAATTTAATTAAAGTGCCACTTACCTTTTTAGACAGATTTAAATAAAATTGGGCTGTTCTCATCCCTCTGACAGCACCTAATTATCCCCTCAGTTTTCATTATCTATCGTTAAGTCCTTCACTGTGGTTGTTTTTACCCATCATTGATGGTTTAGACAATATACCTTCTTTTTTTTCAAGGCTCATTTGTCTTTTCATTATGTTCCATTTCAAATAATTAATCTTAGGTACATTTGCCAATTTCCAGTCTACCGGTTTGTTAATATGTAGACCACTCATTTGAATTCTGTGCACACTAGTAAACTATTCTAATGCAAAAAAAAAAATAAAATAAAATAAAAAAATAAAAAACCAACTAGAAGCAAATACCTGTCAGAAATATGTTTTGTTTGTTTGTTTATTTTAAGATGGAGATTTGCTCTTGATCACAGGCTGCAGTGCAATGGCGCAGACTTGGCTCACTGCAACCTCCGCCTCCCTGGTTCAACCAAATCTGCTTGTGTAGCTGGGATTACAGGCAGCCGCCACCATGCCTGGCTAATTTTTGTATTTTTAGTAGAGATGGGGTTTCACCATGTTGGCCAGGCTGGCTCCAACTCCTGACATCAGGTGATCCGCCTGCCTCAGCGTGCCAAAGTGCTGAGATTGCAGGCATGAGCCACTGCGCCGGGCCAGAAATATGTTTTGTTTACAAAGCCAGAGCAGGAAACTCAGGCTACTTTGGAATATTTTTTCAAGTAAAGCAATTGTGAGTTTTAAAGTATCCTTCAAAATATTTTAAGTTTCTATAAGTTCTAAATTTTCTTTTGTGGAGGAATGGACATAATGTGTCAGGGAATAAGGAGGAAAAATAATTTTTTGGGTACAGCTTTTCTCTCCTGAATCTGTTTGCCTGATTCACCAAACTGTCTTAGTGTCGCCTGAAACACAATCAAGACCTCTGTACAGCTCAGCCAGGTTTTCTAGTTGGAGTCTGTGATGGGCATAAATATTTAGATTTAACATACTATCTTCTGCAAATATAAAGAATGGCAGCGAACATATTAATAAGAGAAAACTGCTAGGAATTTTACACATATTCAGGATTACATGGATAATATTTTATATGCTAACCCTTTTTATCTTGTCAAGAAAATTTTATGCATATACAAATAACATTTTCCTGTCATTCCCTACAAGAAAAGGATCTCTTTTCTTATACTATGGATAACTTTTCCTATAAAAATTAACTGCATGGAGAACCCAAAACAACCTTTTTCAGCTTATTATATCGCATGGAATTTAAAAAGACATATATTACAGCATTTTTTATCAGGAATAAAGGACAATTTCCATATAGTAAAACAACAATTTTTCTCAACTTGAGGAATCCCGGTTATCAAAGAACCAAGAATCTAGTGAGCCATGAACAAAACGTATCAATATCTTTAAATTCAGTAATTAGATCTATCTAAAACATTACATAGTTTAAAAAATTACATTCTAGTCCAGGCATAGTGGCTCACGCCTGTAATCCCAACACTTTGGGAGACTGAGGTGAGTAGATCACAAGGTCAGGAGTTCAAGATCAGCCTGGCCAAGATGGTGAAACCCCGTCTCTACTAAAAATACAAAAATTAGCTGGGTATGGTGGCGGGCGCCTATAATCCCAGCTACTTGAGAGGCTGAGGCAGGGAATCGCTTGAACCCAGGAGACGGAGGTTGCAGTGACCTGAGATTTTGCCACTGCCCTCCAGCCTGCGAGATAAAGACTGTCAAAAGAAAAATGCATTCTAGATCATATTCAGGATTTTTAAGCATGCCATGACTTCAGACAGATATGAACTATAGTTCACTTTCGTATTCAGTATCGTCTTTAAGATGCCTTCCAAATGTAAAATTTAATTGAACTCTTATCAATTCATTTTTTGTAATTATTTGTACTTGCTGATATGGAGAGCACAGATTTCCAACGTCTGCATTTCCACAATTTATTCTTAGCCTCCTCTCCAGCTTTTCATTTTTCTTTTTTAATAGCAGCAGTAACAACTAGGATAACTAGTCCTGTGATATGTGTATATGTCTATGGGTACACACACACAGTGTCGTAAGATGTTTATATTCATGAACTTTTTTGTGTGTGATACGCACATATGTCTATGGGTACACACGTACAGTGTCATAAGATGTTTCTATTCATGAACTTTTTTGTGTGTGATACGTACATATGTCTATGGGTACACACGCACAGTGTCATAAGATGTTTCTATTCATGAACTTTTGTGCATGTGATACGTACATATGTCTATGGGTACACACACACACAGTGTCGTAAGATGTCTCTATTCATGAACTTTTTTGTGTGTGATATGTACATATGTCTATGGGTACACACGCACAGTGTCATAAGATGTTTCTATTCATGAACTTTTGTGCATGTGATACGTACATATGTCTATGGGTACACACACACACAGTGTCGTAAGATGTCTCTATTCATGAACTTTTTTGTGTGTGATATGTACATATGTCTATGGGTACACACGCACAGTGTCATAAGATGTTTCTATTCATGAACTTTTGTGCATGTGATACGTACATATGTCTATGGGTACACACATACACAGTGTCATAAGATGTCTCTATTCATAAACTCTTTTGCGTGTGATACGTACATATGGCTGTGGGTACACACACACACAGTGTCTTAAGATGTCTCTATTCATGAACTTTTTTGCATGTGATACGTACATATGTCTGTGGGTACACACACACACAGTGTCGTAAGATGTCTCTATTCATAAACTTTTTTGCGTGTGATACGTACATATGTCTGTGGGTACACACACACACAGTGTCGTAAGATGTCTCTATTCATAAACTTTTTTGCGTGTGATACGTACATATGGCTGTGGGTACACACACACACAGTGTCTTAAGATGTCTCTATTCATGAACTTTTTTGCATGTGATACGTACATATGTCTGTGGGTACACACACACACAGTGTCGTAAGATGTCTCTATTCATAAACTTTTTTGCGTGTGATACGTACATATGTCTATGGGTACACACACACACACAGTGTCATAAGATGTTTCTATTCATAAACTTTTTTGTGTATATAGATATATTTCCTGCCCTTTTTTTCACTAGACATCTAAAACTCTCATGAAAGTCAAAGACCGATTTAACAAATTACTATTTACTGCACACTAGAGCTCCATCTCATAGTGAAACATGCTTTGAGTTCATTTAAATGAGACAATGCCTTTACTCAGTCTGGAGAGGATATACTATCATGGAAAGCAGCCAATTGATTCTGCCAGAATTCTATCTCCAAAATCATTGGAAAATTCTCACATAAAGATACCAATATCCCTGGTAAGGACAATGATGACCTGGCTTAAAAAAAATGCTAGCTGTGATTGGTCAGATTTGGAAAAGATCAAGCTGTTTACAAATTGTTCTGCTAATATATCTTCCATGAGTATAATTGGGAAGGAAGTTACGCAGGCTAATAGAAGTTTCCAGGATTTCCCTGTTCTCCTTTGTTTGGCCTTTGCCTCCATATTTATTTATTTTTTTAGTCGTTCCGACACCTGCCTAAGATTTCTTTTTAAATGTAATTTAAAATTTTCGATGTAAAAATCTTGGATTGTTAGATTTGCTTCTAATTCTCTTTTTTAATTTACTTCTCTGTGTCAAAATAAAATGAAATTATACAGCATTGTAATTATGAAGTCTTTTATATTTTATTATCTCACCCTAGGATTTACCTCCGTTCTTCTTTCTGTAGTTCAAGATGATTACACTCGTTTATTTTTCACCTTCTCTCTCTTTTCTAGTCCAAAAGAACGATGCTTTTTCTTAAGTTGTTCACGAAATAATCACCCATTCTTTACTATCATTATTTAATAACAATAATTCCTATTTTTGCAACACTTACTATATACAAAGCTAAATGCTTTGTGTTACTTCCTTCAACCTTCAAAGGAACTCTTTCGTGTAGGTGCTGTTTTAAGATGGGAACTCTGAGGCATGGAGCCTAAGTCATCCACCCCCCATTTTTGGTTGCTCTCCAGTTCACCTATGCATTGGCTCAATTTTTGCCAAAGCTCCCTTCTAAACAATGATTCTCAACCTCTGCAGCCGTCTGGGTCTCCCTTTCCTTTGCTGGCTGTCCTCTATCTTTTTCCTGCACTGACTTTTCCTGACATGATTCTGTAGTTATGCTTAGTTTCTTCTAAATTCCCTTTTCACTTAACTGATGAGGTCTTTTTTTTTCACCTCATACATCCCCAGCATTATCTGGGAGTTCACACTAAATCTGGAAGTATACAAGTCCCCGTTTACAGGTGTGTTATTAGATCACAAGATAACTGGAAGATGGGAAATTAGTCATAATGAGTGTTTCTGTCAGTAGAGGGCAGGAAAGCATGTTCCCTCCGTCACGGTCACATTGATTACAACCGCCTGGAATTCTTGCTGGGACACAAAGCAAAAACAACCAATTGTTATTTGATTCATCGTTTTGGTCAATTAGAGTTGTCTTCCATTGAAAATGTTTGTTACTTATGAGCCTTCCCTCCTGTTTGGTAAATGGTGGGAATAGGGTGAAGAGAGGGGTAGTAAGTTCATTTCGTTGTCTTTGCCTTCCTCCAAACCTGGTGTGAAATTCCTCTTGGCATCCTCTCTAAAGTTTGACTCCAGCAGCACACACAATGATACATAGTGTATACAGGAAGCAAAATTCAACAGAGCACCTTTGGCCACCACCCATGCTTACACAAAAGAGGAAATGGGCCATTATCCCACTCTCTACTTGCTGAACTTTGGCTACCATTGCTGTGAGGACAATATTTATCCTCATCTCACTTCATTCAAACTACCGTATTGTTTTCAAGGCACAGTGTGAGGCAACAAGAACAAGACCCAAGCAAAACAAAAACCTTCCCTACCACTTTACTAAATCGGGTATACTTAAACCTTGGTGGCATTTGGAGACAAGGTCGTTATAATATAGGAGTGAATAACCCACCAAAGTTACTCCCTCCAGGCATTTTAAGTTTCTCACATCCTAACATTTATAAGGGGAAAGGACATTAGGAGTTGTCCAATTCTTAGACAGTTTCTCGATTTTACATGTTCAGAATACAGAAGTACAGAAATTCAGACTCAAAAAGATGAAATCCGTTCCTCAGTGCTATGTAGCTAATAAGAGACAGAAGCAGGACGTGGACCAGGGTCTCCGGATGCTGAGACTAACATCGTTCACATGTCTTCCATGCTTCCATGTTGTTCTCCACAGTAAGTGACAGGCAGTCTGATTAGCTATGGGATGTAGTCACCTTTTGTTTATCCACGTTTAACATATCCCATTTGTAAATTTTCTACCACAAAATTCTAATCCTGTGCTAATCTCCATGATGGAGCACGTAATCATAACATCTCCAACTCCGTTTATACAAAATATTATAATTAACATATTCCTTCAGCAGAAGTACAGAAGGATTATTTCTGTCTGGAGGAAATTGGAGAAACTCTCATGGAGTCTTTAGCTCAGGATTCAAGAAGAGAGGAAGTTTAATAGAATAAGAAAGAAGGGAAACGTGAACTGAGTCAATATTTTGTGTGCTTAAAGTCTAGGACGATGGCTGGCCCATTGTAGGTGTTAATTGGAAAAAGTCAGGGTTGTAAAAAACTACCTTACTAGAAGAAGGGGAGGAAGGGGGAGAGATACAGATAGAGATAGGATTACTCAAGGGGGTGGGGGAAGAGAGAATATATGAGAGAGAGAGAGAGAGACAGAGACAGAGACAGAGACAGAGAGGAGACAGAGGAGGAGGAGATGCTAGGGAGAAGAGAAGGAGGAGGAAATCACTGAAGAAAGAAGACAAGAGAAACAACAAAAAATTCAGACTGTTGTGGCAGAGGGAAAAAGCAGCTATTTCTTTTTGTTTTTTTGTTTTTATAATGTTTTATTATAAAAGTAATACACAATCTTTATAGAAAAATAAAGAAAATAAAAATCATCACCCAGAAACAATCACTTTTAATCTGCTGGCAGAGGTTAGTCTGTTTTAACATTTCTGAAATCATATAGATTTACATGATTGTTCTCATGTAACTTGTAACATAAGCATTTCCCATGTTGCTAGAATGTGTTAATAGCAGTGGTTTGATTAATTGTATTGGCTATGTGGATGTGGAACAGAAGAGTCTTGATGTCAAGAAGGGCTGAGGCACAGAAGGTACAGTCGGTCATCTGGAACCATATTGTCTGTGACTTTCAGGACAGGGAGCTTCGGGACTCAGGTAAGAGAGTCCCTCTCTTTTGGAATGGCAGCATCTCTTTGTCCTCCCTAAGGGGAATTTAGGCCAGGAAATACCAGATCTTTCCCTCTCTGATTTTCTTCTCAAATCCCAGGGCAAGACAATGGAGACTAAATACGGTTCTGGTCATCAGGCTCTATTAATTCTTCCGGAGCATCTGGGTGCATGAGAAGTGAATAGGTGATTGTGTTCTCAGCCCCAACTTTGTCAGCCTCATCAGAATTAGTGGGATTGGCTGAAATCCGCTTTTTCCTGCAGTAGATCAAGGCCATTACAGCAGCAACAATGGCCGCTATAGCAATTCCAGTGACCACGGCCACAATGATCCCCATCCGCGAAGAGCTCATGCTGGGCACTTGGACAGTGATGGTCACAGGCTTGGAAGAGCGCAGCGTGTGGCCTATGCTTCCTGTGCAGTGGTAATCACCACTGTGACTGTGGTTTGCTTGTGGGATGGAGAAGCTTGTATCCAAATGGGAATATTTCTTGGATTTTCCATTCTGGAAGAGTGTAACTTTGACCAGAGACTTGTCTTTCCAGCTGTGGCACCTCAGCATGATGGTTTCTCCCTCCTGGAACTCCAACCTAGGGGTCTGGATCGCCAAGCACTCGGAGAGCACAGTCAGACGCACAGGGTCACTGAGGCTGATCCGGCCGGTCTGGCACCTGTATTCCCTGCTGTCACTGTTTTTGGCCTTGAAGCTGTAGCTGGGCTGCTTTTGGGTGGGGATGAGATTCCCACTGTGGAACCGCTGAGTGGAGTTGCTCTCGGGGCTGTGAGCCCCCTGGCATGTCAGAATCACTGAGTCCTCCTGGAGCACGTTGATCCATGGGGGCTCGAGTTTCAGCACAGCCTTCGAGGGAGCTGCAGGTGTCCCAGCAACAGGAGCGAGGAATAGCACAGCTGTCCAGAGAAGCATGTGGCCCCAAGTCTGGGGGGACTTGCAGTCCAAAAGCAGCTATTTCAATCATTGGCAAGAGAATCGCTCTTAGTGAGAAAACCGTAAGGCTTATTAGTATATTTGTGTTTTATCAAACATTTTATTGGGTTACTTCAGTGTGAAATGATTGACCCTGTGAGACTAGTTTCTAGAAGAAGCTGGAATAGCAGTATATTAAAAAGTAAGTATAATTACATTGCCTTAAGAAAGAGAAAAAAAACACACAAGGAGTATTAGCCAAGAAAAAAAAAAAATCTTAGAGAAATCCAAAGTTTTTTTTTTTTTTTTTTTTTTTTTTTGAGACGGAGTCTCGCTCTTGTTACCCAGGCTGGAGTGCAATGGCGCGATCTCGGCTCACCGCAACCTCCGCCTCCTGGGTTCAGGCAATTCTCCTGCCTCAGCCTCCTGAGTAGCTGGGATTACAGGCACGCGCCACCATGCCCAGCTAATTTTTGTATTTTTAGTAGAGACGGGGTTTCACCTTGTTGACCAGGATGGTCTCGATCTCTTGACCTCGTGATCCACCCGCCTCGGCCTCCCAAAGTGCTGGGATTACAGGCGTGAGCCACCGCGCCCGGCCCCGAAATCCAAAGTTTTTATGATGAAGTCATGGAGTGACTTTATGACAAAAAAAAATTGCAGTGACATTTCAGTTCTGCTCATATGTCTAACAATATTATAAAATGCAGCAATATACTGACATCAAATTATTATTATTTTAATTCCCATATAATCAAAGACAATCATATTTACCTCACATCTAGGATTAGAATGCAGAAAAATGTCATTCACATACTGAATGCTTGTTCTGTTGAGACACGGGTTGCACAATATGGCATGATAGGCAGAACTGGTAAAATCCATCATAATAAATTCTGATAGAAGCTCTTTGAATTTAAAACACTGTGACTGCACAAATAACCTTCTCTGTAAGTCTTAATTTATTTAACCATAAAATGAAGATTATAATGCTTACATTAGAATTAAATCAAATAAATTATGGGAAGCATCTTGTGCAATGCCCGGTATACACAGGGTATGTTCAAGTATAAGCTCCCTTTCCTCTTGCCTGCGTAATCTAAAAACTGATATTCATTTCTTTATTCTACATAGAGAAAAACATGATTCAAAAGACTCAGGAAATTGCCACCTAGTAAATGTAAGCTGGAAAAGTATTCTTCAATTTTTAAGAAAATTCAGTTGTATCTAGCATTAAAAAATCAGTGCCAAATATCCAGCTAACTTGGTGCTGCACAAAGCTTCAGGTTATTTTTCTGAATGATCCCATAGTCATTGGACACTGATGCAATTTTCTTTGTGAATGAGAAATTTTGCCCTTGGATTAATGCAACTAATCAGTGCAAGTAACTGCCAGGAGGGACAAACATATAAGTAAATATAAAGCAGTCAAAGTACCTGGTGACCTGATGTCCTAACTTACCTTCCTTTCTAAATAAAATAGATTCTAAATACACAGGCTTATATTGGCCTATTGCTCATTCTTTGTAAAATCGTGAGCAAGAAGCACTAAAAATAGATTCAGATCCTATTTATGTAGTTTCGCTGTTAAATGGATATTTCACAGAATGTTGACTCCCCCTTATCTCTACTCTCCACACACACAAACAAATGGAAAGAATAAGAAAGCCTCCCCTGCTGATATTTACCTGAGATTTTTTTTCTGACTATTAATTCAGCTTAGTTGACTTGAATGGATCATCAGCAGGTTCAGGTCACACAAGAGCACTCTAGATCTCTGAATATACTCACATCACTGTCAAGGAACAATAAATGTCCTCATGGAAAGTGACATTTTTGCTGTCTTGACTGTTTTTAATCTAAATTCAATTGTCTCTAGGACAGAAAAAGGGTGTCTGATTTCTCACTATAGGAGAACATGCAATGTTAAATGTTTTATTGACAATTTTGTAGATTTCTGGTTAATTAACATTCTAAGATAAACTAAACTTATAATATCGTGTGTGTCCATTGAATCAAGGCTCCCTGTAAAATGGAAACCTCTCTTTTTATTTGTATAAAGGTTTATAGTTGAAAAACAATCATAGTAACACTATCCATATTGAAAATGCTATGCAAATAACCTAATACATTTTCTCCTCTGTATTTTTTCAAATGTGATAATGAAAGTGTGTGTGTGTGTGTGTGTGTTTAAATGCCTTGGCTTAGGCTTACTAAGCCTCCTTTAAACAAATAAAGTTGGAAAATAAGAGCCACAGGAAATGTGAAAGAAATAATGAAAGTTATTATTGATGGGATAGAAGAATTCACAATATACCTTCTGAATCATGGTTTGACTTTTCCTGATATCATTCTCAGAACTACTTGAAGAAATATAGTCTCCACATCTCACATACCATCTGCCTTGCTGCAAACCAGGTCTAAACACCTTCTCTGTTAGAACCATTCAATTCAGAACCAATTAGTTCACTTTTTCTCCCAGAAGCAATACCCCTGTATTATGGAAAAGCTCCAGTCTCGTTAGCATGACGTCTGTGCCACTCACAGCATGCATGCTGGCCTCCAGCAGCTTCTGCATCTCCAGGTTCCCTTTCCTAGTGCTGCAGTATCCAGGGTTACCTAATAAGTAAACTGCGCTATGCTAGGAGCAACAGCAAAGCATGGGTACCATTTTTAAAAATTAATATTTGCTATTTTAAAAAAAATCAAAATTTTTTTGTATTTTTGAAAACATAATCTCTTTGATGGATATGTTTAAAATTAGGTTGGGGTGAGTATTCACATTTTTTGTTTTCAGGTCTTCATCTAGCCGGTTCCTGCCCTTGAATGCCAGAGAAGCACTTGACTCCCTCACTTCGATCTTAAGTCCTATTCAGAGCCCTCTGTTCTTTTGTTGACACCCCATTGGATCATCTTCCTAGCATGCAAGCCCTTCTGCCTCCCATTATTGCCTTTTAAACATTTACACTGGATTCCAACTAATTAAAATAGAAAGTTTTATTTGTACTATATATTAATTAATTTTACACACACATTGCTTGAATAATACTTTCCTTCCTACATAGATTTTTTTGGAACATTTCTCAAATTTTAAAAATTTCCTAATAATGTAACTTCTGTGCATTTTTCTTTATTGTGAAAGACATCAAGCCTGTTTTCTGACTTGTGTCTGGCCCAATGAATAAAACCATGTTTGACTCTGCACTCTAATTAATGGAGTTCATTTTCCGGCCACGTCTCTATTGGCAGCCCAGGATGGATCAGAGCCAAATTTCTGAGGTTGATTGTTCATTGCGTAGCATGCACACACACACACACACACACACACACACACGGCATCAACAAATCAGTTTTAAGGTGGTTGTATTGGAACAGCTTCATTGCAAATGGTAATTTCTTCCTTCCTGCTCTTCAAAAGCTCTACCTTAAGTTATGTTTAGGAATAAAAACTTGCTCCTGAGCTCTCATGTGCAATCAGAGGAGATACTGAAAACTCGCAGGGTACCTCCTCTTACTTACCCAGATATTTGTTCTGAATAATTTTGGACTAAACTAAAACCTACAGATGGCAAGGAACAGCGTGGTGAGGAAGAGAGCAGGCTTCGCAATGGACAAGATTTGCTCATAGTTCAACTGTTTTTAGCTATATGACAAGGGCTATTATTCAACGTCTATAAACATCAACTCTCCTATCTAAAAACTGGGAAAAGTTTTATGCCTACTGCATAGTACAGTTGTATAGATTAAATGAGATTAGCAGTATCTAAGTACTCAATAAATAGTAGTTGATATTTTATTATTACTATTATCATTGCTGAAGTTTTAGTGTTATCTTTTAGATGAAGGCAAGGACTATAATTAAGTGTGTATTGTTTAAAACTGGCTAAAAGCGACTGTCGGTCCCATCTAACTTGGGAGATATTTTAGCTCCCAGAATCTCTGAAATATTTATAGCAGCTAGAGAAATTCTATCCAGGCCTTCTAGTAGACAGGAGCAGAGCTCAATACCTCTCTGACAGACACCATAGCCTGGGATTCTTTTTGTATTTGTTGTTAATTTGAAAAAGACTATGTCCTATTTAAGAATACAAATATTTAATATTTTTATCTCAGCAAAAATGTTTTAGAAATTTTACAAAGCAAAACATTTTTTCTC
Source organism: Aotus nancymaae (assembly GCF_030222135.1). Classification (NCBI taxonomy): domain Eukaryota; kingdom Metazoa; phylum Chordata; class Mammalia; order Primates; family Aotidae; genus Aotus; species Aotus nancymaae. The sequence continues at coordinate 642,431 of NW_026988447.1, read as the reverse complement.
TCAACAAAAATGTTTTAGAGATATTACAGCTAAGTCAGGACTTTAGTAAATGCATTATTTGAATCAGAATCAAAGATAATACATAATCTTGGGGGGAAAACACCTTAGATAACTGTATGGAACAGTGTTTCTGCAGCAACGTGGATAAATGTATAAGCAAACTTGTATTCCTGAAAGCTTCCAAAGAATTTAGGTGATATATCTTCAGATACAATGGTACAGAAGAATGGCTTGCAAGAGTTCAATGTAGTCTTGTGCACAAAAGTTTGGAATTAAAACATACCAACAGGCAAAAGTTTCAAAACATATAGAGAGGCTTCTGGGATACACCATTGTAATTATTGGCTCTTCCCAGAGGCTACTCAGAACATAACCATGTGAAATTGAATGCTCCTGAAATTTCCTTCTCTTCAAAGTAAAGATTTGAAATGTGTCTTTTCTTATTTATTCTCAGTTTTCCAAAATCCTTCTGTCTCTGGAGTATCAAATTTAAAATTTTAAAACATCAAAAATATCACAGAATTTAATTATAAAATGATAAAATAATGTGTTCCATTTTAAGCAGAAACAATAGGATAAAAAAGAGAATGATCTAACTAAAATTCATCCTACACTTCAATGTGTAAACTCAAGAAACATGGCAATAATTTATTTATTTTGAATTCCTAAGCAACAGAATTTTTTAGTACTATACTTCTTTCTCCCCTGCTTTCTTACCAATTAGCCAGAGTTCTAAAACTTAAGTACGATCGAGAGGTATATTTTAAATTGTATTCAAATCTGGAGACTATTAGGAAATTCAAATTTTATCTTCCATAATAACTTTGATTCACTATCTCTTTCAGAAATGCAAGATATTATCTCTATAATCTAAATAACACGTTGTTATGGAAACTATTAACTCAAGAATGGTCATTTATAAAAAGTAATAAATAATAAAATGAAGTACTAGGTTTTATGCATTTTAAAAATTGGTCAATATTTTCAGCCTGAAAGGAAAGGCTTGTCTTTAAAGAATCTGTTAGTGATTAATAAAACATTCATACTCTGCATGAATTACTGCCATCATTAACATTTTCATTCTAATAAAAGAGATATTTAAACAGGTTTTCTTTTTCTTAAGCAACAAGACTTAGAGGTACCTGTCAAAATGTACTGTGAAATAATTAACTCATATCACTAATCTAGGTCAGACTGAAAATCTTTAACAAAATAGTAACAACTCAAGACCATGGATTTGAAGAAGTAACATTTAACATTTGATAAAACTTGACATTTGGGCATAGATAATAAGATTTAAAATACTTTTAAATTGGTGGCTTTTCTTTCCAACAGCAGCAGGAAATTGTCCTCCGTGGTGTCATCTGGACTTTAGACCTACAATCATATTTGGGAAAAAAATCTATTTCCTTTATGCAGTTTGTTCAGGACTCCACAATATTAGATAAAGTCCAATCTTTTGGAAGAAAAAATGTTTTGTGAGTGAAGGTGAGGAAGAGTGGACATAACTGACATTTAAAATTTTCAAGCGTCAGCTGGGTGTGGTGGCTCATGCCTGTAATCCCAGCACTTTGGGAGGCCAAGGTGGCCGGATTGCCTGAGGTCAGGAGTTCAAGATCAGCCTGACCAACATGGAGAAACCCTGTCTCTAGTAAAAATACAAAATTAGCTGGGTGTGGTGGCACGTGCCTGTAATCCCAGCTACTCGGGAGGCTGAGGCAGGAGAATCACTTGAACTCAGGAGGTGGAGGTTGCAGTGAGTTGAGATCGAGTGATTGCACTCCAGCCTGGTCAATAAGAGCGAAATTCTGTCTCAAAAAATAATAAATAAATAAAAAAGAAAGGAAAAGAAAGACTTTCAAGTGTCGAGCTCCATGGCTCTTCTCATTTGCCTTCTCTTGTGCCTGACCTAGGTTTCTCCATGAACAGTTTTCTATCACTGGCTGTGTTCACAGCATGAACTCAGTAATTTCAAAACTCAATATTTTCATCTGGGGCCAATACCCACTCAGATTTTATCTTCTGGCCTCAATTATTTGTGGGTTTTGACTACTTGAGGAAAGAATAAGAAAATATATTCAATACACTTGGCAAAACATTTTTATAAAGGATGTACATTAATTTCAATCCTGTTTTGTTATCAAATCTTCTTGAACCAAATGTAATCATTGATCTTAAAACAATAATAACCTCTTGAAACTCCAGAAGACTGCAGGCAAGCTAGTGAAAAATGCCTGAAGAATATCTGGCTGCCTCCTCCATGTGAACCACACGACTGTTGACGAGTCTTATCTTTTTGACTTACACACACACACACTCAGAAGAACGATCACAGGGGTGCACATACTTTCAAAACCATAGGGATACCTAGCCATGGGATCTGTTTATATGTCTTGTAGATCACACACACGTGCATGCACAATCTGCTTCCCTATATGGAGATTTGAAAAGTTAGGCTTGCTCTTATCCCTTAGAAGACCTGTAAATTAAATAAGTTAGATAACAAAATAAAACAAGAAAGAAATGTACTTGACATTCTTTGTTCAGCAGCTCAACCAAATTCAGCGTGAGGTGCTGGAGTCTTGTTTGCGCATGATGGGGATGAATCATCATCACTGAGAATTTACCAAGTACCTACTGAGAACATGGCATTATCGCAAATTACTTTTCTTCAGGCTGTGGTTCCTTAAGCGAATCTTTAAAAGTATCACAAACAAGCAAAAATAAACAAAATCATATTCACTCAAAAAATTCTACTTAGTCTAAAAAAGTTGATCTCATGGCAGTAGCAAGTAGAATGGTGGTTACCAGAGGCTGGGAAGGGAGCCATGAAGAGAGGTTGGTTAATGGTAGGAAAAATACAGTTAGACAGAATAAATAATTTCCTCTGCTTGATAGCACAGTAAGGTGATATCGATATCAATGATGTATTATATATTTCAAAATATCTGGAAGAGAAGATGGGGAACTTTCTCAACACAAGGAAATGATAAATGTTTGAGGTGATGGATATTCTAATTACCCTGATTTGATAACTACACATTGTGTACATTGTATGCATTTTTCAAAACATCACATCTATCCCATAAATATCTATGACCATCATTATACATCAATAAGAAATGTTTTGTGAGAAGAATTTCAATTTAGAATTGTAATGCCTTGCCTTTTAAAGAAAATCTCAAAAATTTTTTTAAATTGTATTTTAGGTTTTGGGGTACATGTGAAGAACATGCAAGATTGTTGCATAGGTACACACGTGGCAGTGTGATTTGCTGCCTTCCTCTCCTTCACCTATATCTGGCATTTCTCCCCCTGATATCTCTCCCCAACTCCCCACCCCCTGCTGTCCCCTCCCCTATTTCCCCCAACAGACCCCAGTGTGTAGTGCTCCCCTCCCTGTGTCCATGTGTTCTCATTGTTCAACACCCGCCTATGAGTGAGAACATGCAGTGTTTGATTTTCTGTTCTTGTGTCAGTTTGCTGACAATGATGGTTTCCAGATTCATCCATGTCCCTACAAAGGACACGGACTCATCGTTTTTGATGTCTGCATAATATTCCATGGTGTATATGTGCCACATTTTCCCTGTCCAGTCTATCATCGATGGGCATTTAGGTTGGTTCCAGGTCTTTGCTATTGTAAACTGTGCTGCAATGAACATTCGTGTGCATGTGTCCTTATAGTAGAACGATTTATAATCCTTTGGATATATACCCAGTAATGGGATTGCTGGGTCAAAATCTCAAAAATTTTAAATCAATTTATAAGTCTTCCATTCTCATGGGTACAAATAAAGTAACAGTTTTGAAAACATGTTTCTATTATACCACAACTCTATGAATAAGTAAATTTAGGAAGAGATATATATTTACAATAAATTTGTCATTGTCTTTACTAGGTCAGAAGCTTCTGGCTTCAAATTGCCAACTTTGGAGCAATTATTAGTCTCATTTCTTCTGACAGATAATTAACTCATGTTGAATGCTAGAAAACAGTGTGTTGTCAGGATAGTCAAAGACATTTTATAGATTGTGAAGATGGATTACGATTTGCCATTACATATTTACATTAATTAGATGTACAATTCTTTTTCTTAGTGCAAACTTAGTCCCATATGAGGAGGCAGAGTATGTTAATTGGCAGAGTCCCTGTCTTTCCAAAATGGACTAGCTGGAAGTTAAAAGCAGAGAGAAAAACAACTGCCTTGGTGAATATTCTAATTTGGTGGGTTTTTGTTTATTTGCTTGCTTACATTTTTCTTAGAGACAGGGTCTTGTTCTGGCACTCTGGCTGGAGTGCAGTGGTACCATCCTAGCTCTCTGCAGCCTTGGAGTCCTGGGCTCAAGTGATTCTCCTGCCCCAGCTTCCTGAATAGCTAGGACTATAAGCACATGCCACCACAGTTGGCTAATTTTTTATTTTTATTTTTTGTAGAGATACATCTCATTATCTTGCCCAGGCTGGTCTAAAATTCCTGGCTCAAGTGATCCTCCTGTCTCTGCCTCCCAAAGTGCTGGGAGTACATGCATGTTTTATTTTGCATAGAAGATAATAGATTTTTCCATGTTTAATAAGTTAAATTAAAACAAGATCACTTTTCTTATGTTAGGCTAACTTATACAACACATCCTCAAACATAATTTTTGTCAATATATAAATGTACAAATAAATACCATATTGATATACATTTAATATGGTGTGCACATACAATTAATATAATATATGTTGATATACATATTAATATAATTAAGGTTTATATGATAGGAAAACTCTTACTTTGACATATCAGAAGAAGCTCTTCAACCTTTCCTTACTAGTCTTCAAGAAAAAGATAACTACTCATTTTTCTTGCAGCAGAGTTGTTTCATGCTTATAGACATATGGGATATTACAACTATGATTGCCTAATTTTCTAGAAAACTTAAGCCTAAAGTGTCCTCCTTAGCTAAGCAGTGAGTTGGAAAGCACTGGAAGGAAAAAATGATGCCAGGCTTTCTCCCTGTGGCCTGGATGAAAGCCTAGGGCCCACTATTGAGAAGGTTCAGAGCCCAGACCAAAAATGTGTACATACTGGGAGCAGGTACACCCACATGAATTTAGAAACTTAAGTTGAAGGCCAATTGTCTTAGTCCTTTCTCACACTGCTATAAAGAACTACCGAGACTGAATCATTTATAAAGAAAAGAGGTTTAATTGGCTCATGTTCCTGCAGGTTTACAGGAAGCATGGGTGGAGAGGACTCAGGAAATCTTCAATCACGGCAGAAGGTGAAGAGGAAGCAGTCATGTCTCATGTGACTGGAGCAGGAGGAAGAGAGAGAGAGCAAGGTGGGAAGGGCCCCACACTTTTAAACAACTAGATCTCGTGAGAACTCACTAAACTGAGAACAGCAAGGGCAAAATTTCTCCCGTGATTTAATCATCTCCCACCAGGCCTCACCTCCAACATTGGGAATTGCAATTCAACATGAGATTTCGATGGGGACACAGAGCCACACCATATCACCAATGTTGGTTGCACCCAAGTGTGAAGGCTTTGTGGAACACACACACACACACACACACACACACACACACACACCCAGAGAAAGAGAGAGAGAAAGCCACTATTAATCTGTAATGATCCAGAGGAATTCTAGGTACAAGAGTCTTTAGATTGCCCCAAAGATAATACATTTTTCATTCACAACCTTTTGTGCCAGGACCACTGTGACTGCTAAGACATGCCACACAGTTTCATGGGAAGAAACAAAGCCTCTTTGCCAAAGCCCAGTTATCAAGTTAGTATTATAATTATTGTCAGCCATCCTACAAATCTTACAACATCCAGCTGCAATCGAGATATCATTTTTTCTCCTATATTGTAAGTAAAACTGTGTAATTACATATGGCTCTATGAATTATCTTTTACTATCAAGTTCTGTCATCTCCAAACCTCAAGTTAAATAATTCAAGATTATAAGCTCAAGTAACATAATATATAAAAATTAATGTATTACTAATTTTAAAGTATTCCTGACAGAGAGGCTGATGTAAACGAGCTATTTTTACCATGCCTTTTTGCCAACTGTACTGTCTGAAGATGCTGGCCAAAGTTTGAAAGCTCTTTTGACTCAGAACTCCCTCAGATGTTCTTTTATGATAAGGAATAAAGGAGAAAGCAGAAAAGCTTTGTATCTGTGGTAATCAAGGAAGGTCTGAAACCATAGCACATAGATTTTTGGAAAAGTGTCAGGACTTTTTAGAGAGAAAAGATAAAGATTATCAGCAACACTGACCTTGCAATTCACTGTAATCATTCCTAGGCTAAACTGAAGCCTTTGTGGAACAAATAACACGTTGACCCCCAAAATAACCTCATTATGACTATAAACAGTACGAAAGTACTGAGGCAGAAATGACAATGGGCTTTTAAATCATAGCAGCAACATCAGACTCACATGAACTCTAAGCAGAACCTCTTCCATGTTTTACTGTTTTTGAACATAGGAGGATTATAAAAACTGTACTTTTCTTGTTTGCATTTTTACTATACTGATCATATATTATCATCTTTTGAGAGTGACAGGAGTGCTATTATTATTATTACGCAGCAAGAGGAAGAAACCAGGACTGTTTAGGGGAAGTAAGACTAATAGTCATCCTAGGAATACACTCATGATGAAGAAGCGATTTTATGACAGCATATGTATCCTCCGGGATTTGAATAATAGTTTCTAATTTGTTAACACAATCTAATAATAAATGAATTCAATTAGCAAATTTGGTTAACATAGAGATTTGTTGCCAGGAAAAAAAAGTGATCTAGTTTCACCCAAGTTTCAGCCACAATGTTTTAAAAGTTGTGTTCAATGAACAGTGATAATATGGTCTAACGAGTATCAGAAATGCAGTCTCCTGTATGAATTACAAGTAAAACACGTTAGTGTAAATATAGGTCTATCAAAGGAACGCTCCTGTGGTTTGGTTTATGTTTTTAAAGACCTGCAGAACCCTGTGGGAATTCCAATAAAATATATGTATGGATCCTCACACAGAAATTCCGGTATGTTTCTGTTTTGTAGAAGGATATTTAACATTTAGTCTAGAGAATTCAGTAGTCATAATTAATACTATTGAGAAATCATTTAGGAAAAAAGAAATCTCTGTTAAAAATAATATTAAAATACACATAAACACAAAAGATTAGGTCCAATTTAGTTCTTCCTCCAATTGTCACCTTAATTTTTAAGGCTGCTTTTACATGTAACTGTGGTATTTCACTAAAATATTCCGAAGTTAGTTTATTCTAAGGGACAACTAGTAAATACATACATCTACTTTGAGTTTTAATTGAATAAATTATTTAAAACATCTAAACCCATTGTATCTAGTGGTACAATCTGACTCTGTTTAGACATGCCAAGTCTAAAATTGATCTGTAGGTTTCAGGGATCAATGAAGAGAACACTGAAACAACCAGGAGAGCTAGCTGGATGGATCTAGTCCCGTGAAACTGTGGGTGAATGGATACGTCTCTTTGAGCGTCAGTTTTCTAACCTATAGGAAGGAAATAACTGGATCAGATTGTCCTTGAGATCCTTTCCAGCTCTGACATTGTATACTTTCTGTCCCAGTGATTCAAACTACCAAAACGGTTTTACTGTCATCTGACCTTTAGTCTCTAGAAAATGATCCTCTTACCTTGTAAGCATTTATGAGTCAGAAAATGGCTCTCATGGAAATGCATCAAAAGTTAACCATATTTAAATAAGTACTAGAAAAAAAGGGTTTTTTGTTTGTTTGTTTGGATTTCCAACCTGTAATGATGGTATCTTTTCTAATAGTTTCTGTCCAAATACTTTCATGTTGGCAATCAGCTGCTCTGAGTGGCATTCTCTAAGTGCTGTGTTTGAGTATGTTGCATTTTTAAATTTCACTTTTACACGAGAAAATAATCAAATGTGGTTCATAAGGATTCACTTTCTGGGGAAATTTGGTGGAAATTTCTATTTTTTTTCTTTTCAAAGCAGTTCTGCCAGCTACAAGTGAGATTCCATATGTTGTGTGGTATAAAAAGAGAAACTGCTCCTGATTTTTTTCACACCTGAAATACTCTATTGCAGATGTTCCAAAGAATATCTACCTCAAAAGGAGCTGTAAAATAGATTATGAAGTTATTCTGGCATAATTTGCTGAAGAAAAAATGGATAGTATTTACTAACATTTTCTCACACCATTACATAAAAGAAGGCAGCTAGTTACTAGAGTGCCATTTGAAACAACTGGGTGAACAGAAAGGCTTGTTGGCCCTTACTAAAAATGACTTTCACACTGAATAGTTAAACCTGGCTATGTGCTTTCTGAGACCTTGATTTTTCTCTGTTACATTTTAAATTACAGTAGTCGTTTACAATTCATAATATACAATCACTTACAATTATAGATACCTGTAATCTTAGTTTCACAAGTTGGGTTTCTTGCAAGCGTTGTGTCTCCATAGTAATTCTAATATGCTTGTATTCTCCACCATGCTGTAGAGAATGAGAGCCATGGCCAAATACAGTGGCTCATGCCTGTAATACTAGCACTTTGGGAGGCCGAGGCAGGCAGATCACGAAGTCAGGAGTTTGAGACCAGCCAGGCCAATATTGTGAAACCCCATCTCTACTAAAAATACAAAAAAAAATTATTAACTGGGCATGGTGGTGTGCTCCTGTAATTCCAGCTACTTTGGAGACTGAGGCAATACAATCGCTTGAACCAGGGAGGCAGAGGTTTCAGTAAGTGAAGATCGCGCCATTGCACTCCAGCATGGGCAAGAGTGCAAGACTCTATCCCTCCCCAGCAAAAAAGAGTGAGAGCCATGTACACAATCTATGAATACAGGTCATGACAGATGCTGTCCACAGCAGGACTGCTTGCAGGTGCAAGTTCATATGCACAAAGCATTTATTAAATCAGATTCTACCACTTCAGAATTTTATTCATCTCTAAGCCTCTGAATCAGAAAATTCCCCCAAGAATAGATACCATCCTAGTGTGAACATAAATTTGTATATATCTCTCCTTCTTAACTAAGCAGTCCCTTCTTTGAATTATAATAACTCTATCCAATAACAAGTCTGTGTATAACTAGTTTAAACTGTGAACACAGTGATGCAGTGGCGTCTGCAATCTAAATCACTCCATAGAGCGCTGTGTCAACTGTTCTCCCAACAATAAACAATGAATGTCATTTCTAAATATGACAAATAGAGTTAGCTTCTATGAATGTTGTATTGCATATTTTTGAAGCATCTTATTTTAATATCCAGAGAACGCCACTTGATAAAACCTTGAAAGTATTTATCCATGCCTAAAGAAAGACAATAAATATCCATGTTTTCCAAACTGAAATTTAATCATTCAGTCACACTGGTGATTAAGAACTATAGAATAATCTGGGAGATGTCTTAGAGACTTAGGCCATTCTGGTGTTTAACTTGAATTTAACATGAAAGTTATATTCTATCACATGAAGAAAACACAGTTCTGTGCATAAGACTATTACAAAGCAATGCTGACACCTACAGAGAATGTATGCAAATATCCAAGTTTAATTGGTATATGCTTTATTGACTGGTGTTAATACTTTAAATTATAACTACCTCAATATATAAAAACAAGACAAATTAAGTTTGATGTGGTACATTTATAATGACATTTAATTTTTAATGAAAATGCTTATTTTGTCATCCTTTCAATAAACTTCCCATCCTAACATTATTATTTCGCTGTCAGCATTTTAATAGTCAAGGGTGAGGTCTACCTGAACAGCTCCATTGCTGTGAACCCATCTGCTGATGCAAACTGATGATATATGTAAAATAGAGAATGAGACACAAATACGTTTTTTTCCTTTCTGTATGACATTTGTGTAGTATTTCTAACAAAGGAGAACCATCGTCTTCTCACTGGGAGAGCTAAGACAGAATTTTCCAGAATATGTAACTAGAGGCCAAGGAGAAGCACAAACTACCCTTGTCCGATATTTTCTCTATGGCCTCTTAATTCCATGTTGTAGTAGAAATTTAAGGCAGAACGTGAACTTGGTCCAGAGAATATTTTTTTTGTGTGTGTAAGCAAAACTCACCAACCTTTTAATGAGCATTAGCTACAGGAAGGAAAAAATCATATCTTTTATTATTTATTGATTACCTTGTCATCACATGAATAAATTAGGCTGTGACGATGATGAAAAATCAGAGTCCACAGGTTGTAATTTAAAGACCAATATGCTACCAGCAATTCTGTTAGAAACTATCCCACTTATTTGCAATAAAAATAAGTAAGAATAACTTTAATCAAGAAAGTTCAGTGGCTCTATGAGAGAAAGCATGAAACTTTGCTGGGAGACAATAAAGCTCACTTAAATGAATACAAGAAACATGTTCCTGAATAAAAATATTGGAATAGGGATGTTGATTATCTCCTAATTAACTGCAGTTTTATATAATTAAAAAATATTCATGGGCACTTCAATAGCTTAAACTTGTTAGAAGTTCAGGGACAAAACAGCTAAACGCATTTTTAACAAGAAGATTAATAAGAGAATAGGGCTAGCAAATAACTATATGCCTAATAAAATGTATATTCTATAATATATTCGATATACCAGCAGTCCCCAACCTTTTAGGCACCAGAGTCTGGTTAATTTTTCCATAGACTGGGGGTGGGAGTGGGGGATGGTCGTTTCTGGATGAAATTGCTCCATGTAAGATCATCAGGCATCAGTTAGAGTCTCATAAGGAGTGTGCAGCCTCACAGTTGCAGTTCACAATAGTGTTCGTGTTCCTATGAGAATCTAATACCCCTGCAGATTTGACAGGAGGAGCTCAGGCAGTAATGCTCACTTGCTCTCTCCTCACCACTTGCTGTACAGTCCAGTTCCTAACAGGTCACAGACAGGCACTGGTCCACAGCTGGGGGTTGGGAACCCCTTATATATACCATTTTTTTTGAGACAGAGTCTATCATCCAGGCTGGAGTGCAATGGCGCAATCTCGGCTCACTGCAACCTCTGCCTCTGAGGTTCAAGCCATTCTCCTGCATCAGCCTCCCTAGTAGCTGGGATTACAAGCATGTGACACCATGCCTGGCTAATTCTTGTATTTTTAGTAGAGATGGGGTTTCACCATGTTGGCCAGGCTGGTCTGGAACTCCTGACTTCAGGTAATCCAACCGTCTCGGCCTCCCAAAGTGCTGGGATTACAGGTGTGAACCACCATGCCCAGCCCTATATACCATATTAAACATGTATAATATGAAGCCAAAATAATTAGAACAATGTAGGTCCAGAATTATATGGGCAGGTACTTCCAAGAACAGAATCTATAGTTGAAAGATAGACTTCAGTGTCACAAACTGTAGTGAAAGGAAGAATATTTAACAAAAATGTGTTAGGAAAATTGATGTCCCAGTTTTTTTAATTAGGAAAAACACAGAGAATGCAGAAAGTAAAGTGCATATAATATTTGAACTTTAGCAATGAGCAGATAATGAAGTCAAATGAAATCACAAAGTAAAGAGCAATTAAATTGACATCACAAACGAAAATTTCTGTGTGTCACAAATACGTCACACAAATTAAAAAGAAAATAACAAACCTGGGGAAAATACTTGCAGGGATTATGTAAAAAGTACAAATCCTTGAGGAAAATCCAAAAAATTCCATTGAAAACTAGGCAAGGATTATAAAAAAGGTCATTTCCAGGAGAACTAATACAAATGTTCAATAAATAGAAGAAAATATTGTTCAACATTACTGTTCTTCCCAATATGCCATTTCTATTCCAGAAAACCTGTGTCATTAGATTCAGCAAACATTCACTCTATTGTTACAGCCCATCATTATTTGTTCTCATGGGCTCTAACTCCTCCTTTTTTATAATCTCAAATCCTCCTATTTTAAATCACATAAAAATATCTTGTCCTATGTGGTACCTTTTCCCAGTCCCCACAGACATATTTTTTCTTTTACGAAAATTTCTTGTTTCCTGTTACTACCTTTTTATTTAGATTTACCTCATACCAGCCTATAGTTTGCTCACAGTTTGCTCATATGTTAAATGTTTTACTTTGTTTCCTAATTGCAAGTCATTTTTAGCAAAATTGGAGACATTTACACGTCCCGGTCTTTAACAAATCTGTCATGCTCAAAATCAAACGATAACAAAGCAAGACCAAAAGCAAGGGTACTGACAGTTTGACTAACGTAAATAAAGACATTCACATATACAAAATTCAGTTTTTTATGCTACTGCAGATGAAAAAGCTGTTCCATTCACATGCCCCTGGGGCTTCTGCAAAAGCTGGTTATATTTTGGCTACAAAGAAAATTTGAATATATTTCAAACAGAAAAAAATGTGTCAGACTACCTTATTGGATTATAACACAAACACACACACACACACACACACACAAATTAATAATAAATTGCTAAACAAAGAAAACTTAAAATTTCAAATGCAGTACTTGGAAGTGAAAAAAAATAAACTCTTCTGGAAGATTAAAAAAGAAATATTCTAAATAATTTTGGGTAAATATAATAAAATTACAATAAAACTAGGTAGTATCAAAGATCATTCCAATGAGAAAATTAAGTTTTAAACCTCATGAAATATTGCTTGAGCTCTTTTCTAAAAAATACTTCATGTGGAGGATATAGTGGCTCATCGCACTCAATATTTATCAGCTTCCAATTAGAGGGATTTTTCTGAATGATAAAAACTAGAAAGCTAAAATCTACTTTTCCATGACTTCCTTGCACCTAAATTTTTAGGTGTGAAATCGATTTGGCTAAGAGATGTGGTCTTATGATTCCAGAACAACACTGTCCATTTGAAATATAGTGTGAGCCATCCATACAGTTTTAAATCTTCTACTGGTCACATTACAAAAGGTAAAAAAAAAAAAAAAAAAAAAAGACTAAATTAATCTTAAGAATGCATTTTATTTTACCCAATATATTTAATGTTGAATACATTTCAAAATATTTTCCTTTTATTATGGCATCAAGATTTAAAAATTGGAATATTTTACTTTCTTTCTTTATCCCCATCATGTCTTTGAAATCTTATGTGTATTTTAAACTTAGAGCATGTCTCCATTTGGATTAGTCCTATTTCCAGTGCTCAGTGGCCACACGTGGTTAGTGGCTGCTGTGCTGGGCAGCAGAGGTCTAGAAGATCAAAGTCAAGGAGGCATTTTCCCGGTGCTGAGGCAGTTTCTCAGGGTAGAAACTATTTCTGCAGCAATACTCTAGAGTTTCGTCAGAGGAAGATGTGATGGTAATAAAAGCTTCCTGATTTTCTGCATCAAAGCTAAAGAGGTTTGTTCTCGAAGTCAACCTTTCCAGTGATAGCTTAATTCTTCCTTCTCTGATTCTATCCAATGTGGTGCCTCCCTTGACAGGCCAGGTTTGTGATCTTATTCTGGGGTCATTCCTGAATCAGAATCAAGCCTGTTTCTCCAGGCCTTCCAAGATCTTTCTAAGCATGCAATTCCATCACATTTCTTTCTGCTTAAAATAGAACAGTTTTTGCTTCCTGCAACTGAACTCCAAATGTATACTACATCATCATAAATCTGCTCATTCCTGAAGAAATAGAAATAAATGAACTGAAGACTTGAGATGTTAAAAAACTTCTATAAAATGAACATAAAATTAGAAAGAATTAATAAAGAAATACACAAATGAACTAGAAAAAGAACATTTTTTGACTAGTTTAATAAAGTAAAACAGGAAATTAACAAGATTGGGAATGAAAAAGGCATGAGATGTATGAAAACAGAAAAATGATAACGAAACACTGTATGTGCACATGAGTGTTTCAAATTTGAAAACTCTAATAAAACAGATCAAATGGGGTCCATAATTTTCTAGGAAAAATAAAAATTTCAAATTTGATTCAAGACATAAAGAAAATCTGAATATCTACGAAAATATCAAGCATCTCAGATGACAAAGCCTCATCTTTCTACAAAAGAACTTCCTCTGGCAGAAAAATCACTCTTCTTAATCCCTGTACCAAACGGAAAAATCTGAAAGAATTAAACAATAGTCAACTGAGAGACTTTAAATTGTTTAGATTCCATATTGCTAGCCTTGATACTTAGTACCCTTAACACTCAGAAATATTTATCAAAGGTAGCAGACAAAACCGTAATTTTAAGTGATAAAAAGTATGACCCAAACAATAAAAAAAAGCTGAACATTTTATTTTTCTTGTAACAGTTTAATACTTATGAGCAAACACTGTTCGACAGGTTAATAGAAGCAAAATCTTTTCTCCAACTTATTGGCATTATCAAGTTGAGTGCACCTTTCAGTTTAGTTCATCAACAAAGTACACGATAAAGTTACTGTAGAAGAAAGATTAGATACCTAGCATGTGATTTATGTAGTATAAAGTTTAATAACTATTCTTTAATTATGAAGCCAGTAATATAGAGATTGTATTCTATCTAGTGTTGTGTTCATAAAAGAACGAATTAAAACAGACATAGAACACATCGAACTTTGTTCAAAAAACATACTTTGCCTTTTATTCTTCATTTTGTGGTGATGAAGCCATTTTGGATTTCCATGGCAGTCAAATAATCAGCTACTAGGTGACTATTTCTGCTATAAAAATGTACTTTCCTTTAGGTCAGAAACCATATCCTTTTTAAAAAGGATAAAAAATTCCAAATAAAATTTTCAAATTTAAAATTTACTTTATGGGTCAGGTTCTTCATAGAGCCGTAAAATAATTACAGGAAGAAATAATGCCATATAATCTTTGAATAGCATTAAAACTGTTATCAATTTCTCTCTGCATAATCAGAGAGCTTCCAAGTGACCAAGTCTGTTTCAGGCATAAGATGACTTAATACACATGAGAAATAGAGAATATAATGCCATTGCTCAGTGGTCCCTCATTAATTATATAAAAGAAAATATCTTTATCCATCTCCTTTAGCATGTGAAGACCTACCTAAGTAATGTTGCTCCCTGTGGCAGGCTGCATTAAGACTCAAGTAGTTTTGAATATTAGAATACAGTACAATATAAAGAACTTGTGATGAATGAAGACTCAGTCATCTAGTTCAGATCCTGGCTCATAAACTTAAAGGAAAAAATGGAGCCTAAAACCAATGAACATGAAAATAGCTAAGATTTTTATTGGCTACCTGCCACTCTTACAGATCTACAAGGTATTAACAGAATTTCAATCATTTTAGAAATGAGGGAGTTGAACAAGATCATTTTAATTGCTACAATTCTGATGATTCATGCTAAAATAATCAAATGATTAAAATAACTAATGTTTTTAAATTTAATGTAACTTTTGATTATATGTCCCCTCATTACATACATTGTGTTTAGTTGAATTATAGTGGGTGATTAATTGAAATTACTTTGCACAATTACTAATAACCAAATTGGAAACTAGCTCAGTATTGCCAAATATAATAAAGAAAACAAATGCAAATCTCTACTGTTTCTTGCAATATTCTTTTTTAGTTTAAAAACCGGTTTTAAAAAATAAAGAATAACTCTAGAAATGTTTAGACTAAATTTCTTACCAAAGAAATAAAATAAAATAAAGAAAAGAAAATAAGGGAGAGAGGGAGAAAAGGAAAAAGGGAGGGAGGCAAGAAAGAAGAAAGACAATCAAATCATGCAAGTCACGATATGAACAAATTTAATCAATGAATTTTGTACTCTATTGATTGACTAAATGATAAAGTATTTCATCATTATATTGGTAGAGTTTATCGTATAAAATCTTTAGGACATAATGAGATCCCCATGCTCAAATCTCCCATACTGAAATCTAAGAAAAATTACATTTCCAGTAATAACTACATACCTACATATATATACATATCTATTTTTACTTGGTTATATAATTATGGCACAACATTATAAATATATTGTGTCATATGTGTATTTGAGTATAAAATATTGCTACTGTGTATAAATATCTATAGGCATATTTCCTAAAAAGTGATCACCGGAACAGAAATTTTTTGAGATTGTCAAAATGTTTGAGATTCAATTAAATACATTTAGTATAGTAAAATACATTTTAAATATAAAATAAATATCTTGTACATATTAAATATATAATATGTATCTTCTGCATATTAAACATATATATTTTACAAATTTCCAGGACAAGATTTATTTGATTAAGAAAACTTACCTTTTTTCTGGAAGAATCTTTGAACTCATGTTTTTGTAACACTGTTAAATGTGATATCACTAAAGAATAGGTATGAAATGTTCCAGTTTTTCTAAGTAAAGATAACATTTATAATTTCCATAGCAACTGTGGTTTGGAAACATTGAAAAACTATTTATAACTGTTTAAGTGTAAAATCCATTTTAAATGAGATTATTTATGCCAAATATCCTGATGCACACAATGCATTAATGTGTTCACTGTTATTTACAACAAAAGAGTGAAAATGCAGAAAGTTGAAAGTGTAGGTAAATTTGGGGAAAAATACATGATTAGTATCCAAGGTGTATTTTCCACATTTATCTTACAGATTAAGTGAAGCTACAATAAGGCTGAAGAGGATGAACAGAATTTAGAGAGCATCAAAGAAGGTAGAAAGGTACTGGCTGCTGCTTCTTTCATTCCCTCTCATTGTCCTCAGTCTCTATTTAGGTCCAAGTCATGTAGCACCTGCTATATAAATCCTTCCCTCATTTCCTAGAGTGAAAATGATCATTTTTCATAGAACATATAGAACTTTTCCTTTGTTCCTCATGTACGGTGTTTATCACATTCTGTCAAGTTCTATTTGTCATCCATCCATTAGATTGTACAGTTAGTTTGGGTGGCGGTCATGTGTCATTCATCTTTCTGTGCCTATATTTTATTGTTAATAATATACATTGCCTTTAAGCAACTAGGCATCTTTATAAAAGTTATAGCTAGTATAAGGAAACTTTTTGGAATGAGTAGTATACCAGGTACTATATGCAATAACGTGCTCTGGGAGTTAAAGTCAGGACAGTCTCATTTACACCTTATGTACTTATTTTGTAATTAAATGCCCTTGTTTTGTATCTCATTTTCAGCGAATACTACTATGCTTTTAGAATTAATCAAAATATAGTATAATTGAAGAATGCTAAAATTTGAACAGGTCATTTGTAGAAACGTTTACTGAAAAGCATATGTGAGATAACAGTCCACTTTTACTTATTTGTAATATATAGTTGAGACACATTTTTTTTTTACCCTTGAGAGTCACTTCATATACTCATTGGACTTTTCACCCTTTCGTTTCTTTTTACTAACTTTAGAGTAGTAATTGAAGGTACTGAAATAGTAATTGAAGGACTGGAATAAAATTTCCAGAGATTTCAAGGAAAAAATGTAAAGGTATTTAAAAGAACAGTTTCATCCTCTCAAACCCAAATAGATGCTGTGAGCTGGAAAAAGAAAAAGCATTCTGTGAGCCTAGCTTTTCTTTCTCTGCAGCTCCTATAGGGACTCAGACAGGGCAAGGAAATTTATGTTGGCTGACAACTTCTGGTTCTCACTAGAGGTCGCAGGATGTCAAAAAACTGACCAACCAACAAGGACACAGCTGCCAACCTTAGTCTACATAAAGCATCCTTTTTATACATCTGGGTAATGCCTCGACGGCGTGCCAATTAGAACACCATATTCTAAAACACATTAGGGCCAATTAGTGTCTGAACAGTTTCTTTGAAATTCAGAGTTTCAGTGCTATGTAGCCTTTGAAGGCCTAGGAGAAAAACAGGATCTGAAGGACTGTTATAACATTCTCCAGAGCAAATGCCCCAATCTAGTTAAGGTTATCTGATGACTTAATTAATATCATGTTCTCTTTTTTTTTAGGGAGTGTTAGAGACATTTAATTAGCATTACTATCAATGTTATAAGTTCAACACTCGCAAAATCGATATTTCGTTAAGAGTTCTAATCATTTTGATTAAAGAGGAGATAATATTGTCCTGTCCTTAACATGCTTAGGTTCAACATACAAATATTAGTATTCCTTTGGTCATCTTAATTTTCCAGATTCATTTTATGCAATACTTGCAATACTGAAACTTTAATGTGGAGCTTGTACTTTTAGTTTCTTGATCATCATATTAATTAGAACATTATTAAAACGAAATATTGTTTAAAACACATACAAAAATCACCTCACAATTGTGATATAGAAGTATGAAGTATAAATATAGAAGTAAAAATGATAAATTATAAAAGTACAAAGTACTTTTAAACAGAAAAATCACTTTGAAAACTTACCCTGAGTGACATAGTTAAACAATTAATCTTATAAGAAAGTATATTGTAAAAATTTAGGAAAAACAGACTTTTTACCTTTGATAGAAATTCAAAAACCATAGGGAATCTTATAGTTGCAAAAAATAACCATTTCTTTAGCGTATAGTGCTTGATATTTGAAAGAAGAAGCAACTAATTTTGTAATAAAATCAATTCTATTTCACTAAATTAAAATTTATGATCACATTATTCACTTTGATATTTATTATTTGAGGGAAACTATTTATTAGCAATAAGTCAGATACTGAGGTCAAAGCAGTAAATGTTGATTTAGATAGGAGCAATTTTAATTTAATTTAATTTAATTGGGGAAGAATAGAAGTTGGAAGAATGGGCGTTATAACTGATCCACAGAATCATGCTTTTATATAGTTAAGATCATTAACAGACATGTTAATGATCTTAATTTTATGAAGTGCTCCTTACTTCATGATAATTTTATTTATTTTTTCTGGGTATGTCCTGTGAAAGGAAGCATTTATTTATGGTATTAGAATAAAAATGGCTAATAAAATGTCTCACTACATATTGAATTAATTGCTCTACTAATTGCTTTCCTGTTTCACTAGTAATTAAGAGAAAACAGCTTCAGGTTCTCTGCATGTGGTCTCATGGTTTTAAAAGAGTAAGCCATAAGCTTTGCATTGATTTTAAAGCCAAACACATGATAATTTCCATTTCTCATAGCAATTGTTACTACAGAGAAAGAAAACAAAGAAGAACCAGCCAATTTTTACAGGTTTTCTAGAAATGTTTCAATCTTTTATAATTCCTTGAAATTATTAAAGTGTTTTATTTTCAAATGAGAGCTGTAGTAAAAAATAATTATTCTAGCAAAGGATATAATTACTTTTAATGTTGATATTGGAATCAAAATGAATGAGCAGACTTTTTAATATTCTAAAGAGCTGTGCGCGAGAGAAAAAAAGATAGCAACGCTCTGCTTTTATGTGACAAGCAGAATACTTAATAGTGAAGTGTGAGATATGAGGCTCAGACTCACAGATGACCTGTGACCTCAACTCACAAGTGGTGGTGTTTTTAGAGGAGTGGTAATAATTTAGAAGGCACCGGTATAACCTTCTGTTGAATACACACGCACTAAAGCAGAAAACTGAGGAAGTTATCCAGATATGTCAGCACTTTCTTGTTAGGAAAAATTAAAACACCACACCCGTTTTCATCTGAAATAGCTAGATAATTGAGGATCAAAACCTTGTCTGAGTAATTAGCTCTTGATAACCCAGTCTCCTGTGTACCCTGGCATAAGCACCGTGGATGTGCTAGTGATCTACTGACCTGTGAGACAGTGGGAATCCACTGTTAAGATGGTTGACATCCCCGGCCCAACTGTGCTGCTCCTCTCTGTTTTCAAGATCTCTTTCTTTCTCTCTTCTTTCTTTCTTTTTTTTTCTTTTTTGGTTGTCAGACCCAGAGTAAATATGAATGAATTATTTCCCCAGGAGGTGAGGAAGAAGAAAACCATGAAGGAAATTGTTCCTTCTGAGTTGTAGCCACCTTCAGTGTCTCGGGCTTTTAGAGTTGGTGCCGTGAGCCTAGAGCAAACCATCTTCACCTATTTTAGGGACCATTAGTTAATGTCGTTAAAGTGCTTTGGAGAGAAAAAGCAATAAATATATAAATAAACACACTTCTGATGTTTCATATTGATTGGAGGCTGGTTTTATAGTGCAAAACTATTGCTTTAGTGGTTGGAAAAGCCACCCAAAGTGAGTTATAATGCTGGAAGATGAAGGCCAAGGTCATTAATTATTGCCACCTGAAAGCCCAGTGCAGCTTACAAAATAAATTTGGCTGGGTCCCGGAACTAAGCACAGAGCATAATAGGGAGTTCAGAAATACAGAAAAACTAGTGTTCAAGTGCAGCTGCCTATTATGAATAGAGTTAAATAAGTTATAAAATAACTTGGTGATTTTACAATGCATCATAAAAAATGAAATCACACAAGTTTTAAATTTATGCCAACCGATTATCCAACAACGTAACCAAGAGGTCAGTAAACAGTATCAGCCTTTTCAGTTTAACTCATCTCAGCACACTGTGTTTTTATTTACTGATTACTAAGAGATATTTATTCTCATAGATCCAGAACAAAATTTATTTTATCAACTTACTTTCACAAGGTTTATTTTGTGAAGGTAAATTAATAAAGTTAGCAACATGGCATTACTACTATCAGGACATTTAGTTATTTATGGGTGGAAATGGAAAGGTGAGATGAAATCCTGAAGTGAATGAGTCCTGTTAGGAATTTAAACCTTCTACTTTCTTTTCTGCTTTCTTCACAATCCTTTTTCACCTGCCAAGGAAAAAATCTTGCTTTTCTCAACTGTTTCATGAATACTTATTACAAGTTTCATAAATACTTATTACAAGTGTCCTTTCAGATTGGATTGCTGGTGCTCTGGAATTCCTTATCAGTGGGCAGAAGGGGAGGAGAGGGTTTCATCCTATTGGGTCCCTTCACGAGCCAGGATGCAGGCAAAGTGATTTACATACTTAATGTGTTTTCATTGCAAAATAACCATATGAGTTAAGCATTTTATTTTAAAGGTGAAAAAGTTGAGCTAAGAAAGGATAAGTGTCTAAAGACATCTAACAAGTAGAGCAAATGGACTTAAACACGTTTTCTGACCCTAAAACCTGCTTTTATACTGAATGTATAGATTTTTAAAATTAATTTTCACTACCATTCTAGTATTCAATGTTTCCAGTAATGGAATCTTTTGGAATGTTACTTAGATTACAAATTTGAGTTAATTTTATTTTTGTCCATAAAAAATTATGGACAAAATTTTTTTGCATCTCATATGTACAAATTATTTCATGGGATTCATTTATGGAAAAGATGTGGCTGGATGGACAACTTGAATGCAAGGCAGAGTAGAGGGACTTCTTTGTAGAATATCACTCAGGGAGTGAGGACGGATACAATGCAGCCAGGCTGGAAGGAAGAATGGGCTTTAGCTGGGGATGGAGGCCCTTGGCCTCTGTCGGGCATTTAGCTCTCCACTGCCCAGCACCTGTCAGCAAGATTAGCAGAACTGCAGGCTCCCTATGAGCCGCCAGCCAAAGAAGCCAGTGGAGGGTCAGGGGTTAGAAGGTGACTGTAATATGTCCATGAATCACTCACTCATTTCAACTCCTATTCCCCATCTTTAAAATTGCTTAAGACCGTAAAAACTTTGGCAAGTGACTAACTTGGATAATGTGACTTAGGGAGCTGGGTATTCTTTTCTTCCAAGAAGCTGATAATACTCCATTATTTTAGTTTTAAAATTAAATTATTCTCATTGCATTGGAAGTACATAATACAATCCATCACAAGGTTTTGAAGTCTATTTTTTAATCACCTATGAAGTAAGTAAAATAAGATACAAATTTCATTTTATAGGGCAATTGCTTAGGAAATGTTGAGAGATGGACCTTATGCTCATAATATAAAAATATGAAAACAGTAATATATTAGCCAAATAAAGGGGACAGAAAATGGCCAGATGAGAGGAATTCTAATGTCAGTCACTATATTATAGGGGAATTTATAAACACCACCAGTAATGTTTATTTCAGTTTGAGAGGTTTTGTATTATTAGCGGATTTTTTTCAAATAAAATTATCCAAGTTTTATTTAATCTGTAACCAGCTTTGTGTGTGCGTGTGTTTGTGTGTGCATGCTGAATTTCTTGCCTGCCAGTGGAAAAAACTATGTATAGATTTTGGCGATCACTAAAAAAAATACCAATTAATAATAATAACCAAATTTTTTTGACTGTTGCTAGCTTACATCTGCTAGGGAGTACATTATGTGCACAATTTTACCTAATTCTCAGTTTAACCCTATTGGGTATTTCACTTCTGTTTCAAAAACCAGAAGAATGTAACTAGGGGAGTAATTTGCTCAAGGCAACAAGATAGCTACTGAATGGGAAAGTAACTATCAAGTCTATGTTTTTTTGTGGCTGAATGCTGGCTCTTAACTGATTTGTTCATCACCTCTCTCCAGCATAACTTTGAATGAGTTATTTTGTTTTAGGTCAAGTGAAGAAAGAGAAGCCTCTTTTCAAATAACGTAGCTAGAGGGACTGGAAATAATTTGACTCACTTAAATTGATAATAATAGCAAACAGTTACCAAAAATTTTTATGTACTAGGAACTAGTATATGTTTTGTATGCGAGGAACTATAAAACATATCACATATATTAATTAACTTATTCTCTGTAATAACGCTATGTAATATCCCTAGCCCTAAAATTATGTCCATTTTATGAATGAGAAAACTGAGGACACTTGAGATTACAAAAGCGGGTCCAAAGTTACCAAGCTAGAAAGTAGAGACCTGAAAATTGCAGTGCAGGTCCATTTCCAAGCTCCATACTCTTGTGCCTCCTTAGCTAGGTGTTCAAGGGACAACAGTGAGATTCAGCAAAGGAGCAGAAGTTACGTAATTGAAAGCTTACTAGTGGACTCAAGTCTTTGAGTCCCGTTAGGTTGGAAATCGGAAGACCCCCTTCTTGTTCCATTCCATTGCCCTCATTTCACTTTGGTCAAGCTGTTGCCCAAAGGAAGAATACAATCATTTCTGGATGTCATTAAACAATTATATATGGTTTTCGAATACACAAGTCGGTGGTCGGTGGATATTCTGAAGAGTGATACAGTAAGTAATGCCAGAAACAGCAAACAACTCAAAGTGCCAACAATAAATACATGTGGTTTCCCTGTCCAGACATAGCCCTTTTGTGTTGAAGGACTGGAAGTGAAAATGAGTGATAAGCAGATAAGAGAAGGAATCCACTGTGGGACAGGTGTGTTGGAGGAGGCAAATGGCAAGAACCCACAGGCAGTGTGGTGTAGCGGAGGACAGGAGCTGAACTAGATCAGTGTTTATCAAACATTAGTTAACCTTCCCATGCTACCTTCGTTACTGGCTTAATTTCACAAACCAAGTGGCTTGTTTTTTATCTTAAGCATCCTTGTAAGAACTATATATGCAAAGGCAAATTCAATAACCATTTTTTCTGATACATATACACATCCATATGTAGTTTATTACTGCATTACCTAAAATGACTTTATGTACTCTCACCAGCTTAAGCACCACACTTTGGGTCACTGAACTATAGAATTAGGCAATGCCATATAGAATTGAAGGAAAGTTCATAGAATAAAGCTGTATGTATCCAGTAGAGAGTCACATCAGAATGGGGTGAAAGTAAGAGTTAAATGGCCTGAAGTAGCTAAAAGCTTTAAAAATGAAGGGCACCTCTGTGCCCCACAGGAAGGGCATGGTAGAGAGAAGACTAGTACAGTAAATGACTAAAGAATAACCAGAAATTCCCTTTAGGGGCCCCCTACTCAGATTAGAATCTTAAATCCATTGCAGAAGGAAGGCTCCTTTTATTTCCTGGGGAAGCGTATGCCTTTTCTTAACAAACAAAACTTTCTTGCACACCTTTGTGAATGAAGCAAATATGGCTCTGTGCTTACTTTTTTCATTCTTTCTCAGATACTTTTTTTTTTATTATTTAGGAAATAGCAATAAGGGCAGATTTTGAATGCTGTAGGGTCATCCTAATACTGAAGAGTTGGGAGCATTTTTCAGTAGTGATATATACATATATGTACATATATACATATATAGCAGTATAAAAATCCTAGAATGAAAGATTAAAAAAAAAAGAAAATGTGGAAGTCAAAGTCCATTGAGGCTCTAAGAATCATCTCTTCACTTAAAAGTATTTGACTGAATCGCATATGGGTTCATTCAGAATAACAGTAGCATTAACACAAAGAAGGATTTTTAAAGATTTGAAGCTAATACTTGCTGTTTTTGAGAAGTCAATCTATATAGATGCTATTTGGTTAACAAGTTAACAGTTTTTAGTTCAGAGGAGGGAGCGAGCCCAGAGGGAAGAGGAAAACTCACATTCTATTTATGTCTGATTTATTATTTTTTTCACAAGGGACAAGAGGGAAATATGTTCTTTCATGTATCACTTGGTTTTGTAACACAAAATGATCACATCTAGCTTTGCACAAATCTAGATTAGAAAGTATACATGTCTAATTGATATTTTCTACAAGAGAAGGTTATTTTAATTGGTATTTCCAAATGTAATATTCCAATTGGAATAAAGCTTGCCTTTTGCGGCCCTCTTGGGTGGCTTCATTCCCTATCATTGCTGAGAGTGATGGGGTCCTGCTGCAGGTGGCAATGTCGATCAAGAGAGATCGCCAGCTAGAAGCAAGGACATCAGCACATGTCTTACTGAGGGAATCAATTTCTCCTTTTTGTCTTCCTAAGGAGATTGAATTCATCTACTGCATGTCTGCAGCTATACTATGACAGAGCAATCAACTCTCTGCTCATAAACATATTCTTGTGAATTTATGTTTCTTTCATGGACAGGGAAAAATCTATTTTTGGTTTGTAATAATAGAAACTATAGAGACAAAATTAGTTTATAGAAAAAAATGAATTTTATTATTACAAACCTAGAGTTAGATTTAATATTTAAAAATAAATAGGGATTAAGCCTAGGTATTGTAAGTATTCTCTGCAAGTATATTAGCTATAAAGAAATATTCCTATATTTTGACTTGAGGTTCTATTATGTTAATCATTTTAACTCTCTGGACTACAAATTTATAAAATTATAAAACCAGGTAATGAATATCTGTAAAAAAAAAAAAAAGGTGTCATTATACATAATGAGGCTGATATCCCTATACAGTACTTTTTCCCCCAAAACCAATGAAAAAATCGTACTTATTCTGCATAGTAAGTGATGTTTAGGTAAACCCTAGGTAAAAACTCTTGCAAATTTACACATGATAAAATAGTCTAAGGAGATGTTTGCAGGCCTTTAGATTAACAAGGGATATTTTTAAGGTTTTGGGGTAGGGAATGAGGACACTGTCAGCAGCTGAAGAGCAGGAATCCTCTAGACGACATTTGCATTTTCTGGGCTTTCAGATGTGCTAAGCAGGATACATTCTTCTTGAGCCCTGCACTAGGGCAACAGTATTATTAATTATGCAAACTTTTTTTTTTGATGGCTAGGAGAATTTGAGAATGACTCAGCAAGAGGTTTCAAAATCAGACGACTCTACCTGCTTATTGAACATGTGATATAAAAAAATCTACTTCTGCTCTGTATCCTGGGCATTCAGAGTTTAAGATCTACGGAAGGGAGGCTCCATCATTGCAGTGGCCTCTGAGAAAGACCCAGTTTTGCAAAGGACATTGGATCAGTTCAGTTCCACCTAGCCTTCCTATACGTTTAGTTTAAGTTGAAAATGGTTGGTACTTCCTCAAGATTGGGTTCTTACTTTTCTCTAATAAACATGAACAAAACCCAGGAAAATCTTCCAAACCAAAGATGTCATCAAAGGAGTGTGTGTGTGTGTGTGTGTGTGTGTGTGTGTGTGTGTGTGGTTACCTTCATATTTTCCTCTAGATGATAACTTGAATGGGGGAACACTAGTCAAATAAAAATACAAAGTTTCTTTTTTCTTTTTTAGCAAGTCCTTGCTAAAGTGACAGTTTAGTTGGAAAAGATTTAGTTGGAAAAGGAAACCTCCCAATCACCAGTCCCTTGGAAGCTTGTTGGGGGAGAAGTCATCTCACCTATTTTGGAAACTGCTTGCAGATGTGGGGAAACCTTGGAATTGCTCACAACAGGGGTTTTGCAGAGATTTCCTCTGATTTTTTCCTCCCCAATTTCCCACAACCTGTGTTTGTCTTGAGTCTGCTCGGCTGACATGTGGTTTACCTCGCTGACCCTCCTGCCAGGTTTTACACCCTCTCCTCTGAAGAAGTAAAACAACTGAAGCCGAAGGATACTGAGCAACTCTGCTCATGGGCGCCAGAACTGTCATAGAAAATTTGCTTCCCGAGTATTCCATCCAACTTCCCTTCCTGCGCCCACGTGAGCCACAGCGCCAGCCCATCAGCAAGGTCTTAGCGTTTCCTGCTGCTGCAATCTGTAACTCGATTTTGGATTTTTTTTTTCTTTAAATTGCAGTTCTGAGGATCTTAGTTCTTAGCAAAACTTTGCTGGTTTGGAGACTTTTACAGTAGTCTGTTTATTTTCTTACCAAAATCGCGAAGACTCGGACACTTTTCCTTCATTCCTGCGCTGCTCTAAGGTTAAACAGCAGCAAAGGAAAGAAACACACACTCGCTGTTTATTTGGGGGGAGGGGAAATAGGGATTTGCAGCTAAGTTATCACGATCCTTCGCGCCACCCCCTGTCTGGCACTCTCAGCTGACACGTACATCATCTATTAATTGCTGTTAGCGGGCACAGATGCATAATATATATTCATTTTATCTTTGGTAAAATGTAAATTGAATTGTCAGCGCGCTCCTGTCTGTTTGTTTGTCTAAGGCTATCAAAAGAAGTCAAGAGAGGAGGCTGTGGCCCGGATCCTGACCCTGATTGTATGAATAAGTAAGCAGGATGCAACTGATTGGGTTAGATGCTGCGAATATTTTTTTTTTTTTTCAAGTTAGGAAGAGGGTAAAAAGACAGGCTGGCGGGGGAAGGCAAACAGTGCATCCCCAAATCCTCACACTTTTGCTCTTTTGCCGTCAGTTGCTTTGCTGGCTTCTGTAGGCTTTTAAGGTCTCGCGGCGTAGAAATGCCTGCCCCCCACCCCCTTTCTCGGTCTCCCCTTTCAGTTCAGATGTGCTGATGTGCAGACCGGATTCATCTTCCCGGAGCGGCGGCGGCGGCGGCTTTGGGCTCGGGCGGCGGCGGCTCGCGCTCGGCCGCGGAGTCCTGGCAGCAGCGGGGACGCGGCGCGGGAGCCCGAGCTCTGGTGGCGGCTGAGCCCGCGGGGCGCCGCTCGCCGACCCGCGGCCGCGAGAAGTTCGGCGGCCAGAAGGACGACCTGGCAGGCTGCGAGCGCCCGCGCCGCAAGAGCCGAGTTTGCCTGCAGCCGCCCTCCCCGCCTGCGAGTGCCGAGCTCCTTACCTGCCCTCCGCCCACCCGCGGGCCCCTGGCCAACTTCTCCCTGCGACTGGGGGTAACAGGCAGTGCTCCCCCTCCCTACTGTCCCGGAGGCATCCACGTGTCTCCGGACACCTGAGCACCCCGGTCCCACCGAGGGGCCTCCAGGTGGGGAGAAGAGTGCCGGTGCCCCAAGCCCCGCACCTCAGCGCGGACCGCGGCCGCCTAACCTCCGGGTCCCGTCCCCTCCTTTTCCTCCGAGGGAGGAGGATGGGGTGGGAAACGCTTTACCCGAGGATGCTCTTGTGGCTGGTGGCCTCGGGGATTGTTTTCCACCGGGAGTTATGGGTCTGCGCTGGCCTCGATTATGATTACACTTCTGATGGGAACGAAGAGGATAAAACAGAGACTATAGATTACAAGGACCCGTGTAAAGCCGGTAAGTGGCCATCCAGGTTGGGACGGTGGCGTGCCGGGGGCCACTGCTCTGGGTTTCCGATGGGTGGCGGTGGGAGCTCACCTGTTTCCATCCCTCCCGTCAGCCCCTCTGCTGCCCCTCCTTCTCTCCCCTTCGCCACCCCCAAGTGGCAGCCGCTGCAGCCTCAGTTGACTAAGAGTTCTGTGCTAATGGGATCCACTGCCAAGCTCCCATCTCCCAGTTTGGGAAAAACGCCCTAGAGTTTCTGATCCGTCTCCCCTCGCCCAGCAAAACGGAACAATTCATAAATATAGCTGGCTGCTGTAGGTTTTTAATTCCAACACTCAGCGGGATTTATGCATCTGGAAGGGACACCACCTTCTCTGTCTCTCTCGTCTTCCACTCCCCCCCCAACCCAGGGCGCGGTTTCTCAGCGCTTGTCCGAGACCGAGTGGGCAGGTTCCCCAAAAGATACAGGAGGATGGCATTGCTACCTCGGGACACCTTGGCTCCCTCTTTTGTCAGGAATTTCAAGTGTGGGTTCCAGGCTAGAAGGAGATTGTGACAATCTCGGAAGAACTCACTTCTAGATAGGATTCTGACGCATTTGCCCATTTAAAATAAACTGGGAAAAAAATGTTTTTAAGTTGCTACCCCATTGAAACTTGCGTCTTCCTTCCTGCGAACACCCCAGGGAACCGCAGTTAGACCGGCACTGCTTGAAGCTCGGCTTCTCGCCTCGCAGGGTCCTTGCGTGTCCCAGGTCCTTCCCCTCCCTTCCACGCGTCTGATGTCTCTGCCAGCCTCTCCCGCGGAGGGCGGCGCTTCCCTCTCGCCGCCTAAGGTCGGAGACGCACGTGCCCGGGGCAGCTACCACGTGAGCGCCGCGCCCGGGGACGCTCAGCGCTGGCCGCGGCTCCTGGCCAGGCTCCTGGTTTCTTGCTCTATTGGGTTGTGGCTGAGGTCATCCGCGCTCAGTGTGGACGAACGACTAACTTCGGAAAGGTTACACTGTGGTTGGGGCTAACCTAGTGGAGCGATTTGTAAGCGGAAGGCACGTTGGGTCGCGTCGCAAGAGGTGTGGGCGTTAGCGAAGCGTAGAGGAAGGGAGTGGACAAAGTCAAAGATATCTAGGGTTCTCCAGATTCCGTGCGGGGTTACTCTGTCTGTGACTGGATTTTCTTCCCTTCCATAACTAGATAAACATTATTCACCCTCTCTTGGGCCTGGAGGAAGGAGAGGTGTACACAATGAAGAAAAATGCTGGAAACTCCCTAGTTAATTTTTACCTTTGCTGACGCATTGTTTTGACAAAAGGGTACGTGTGTTGTGTTCACATTATCACGTCTTTCTCGGTACACCCTTAAATGCAACCAGTTACTCAAAACTCAGAGTAGTTTAGCAGGAGCCTGTAAGGCTGGAACTCAGAATTCTGATTTAATTTAATTTTGCTGATCAGTTCCCTGCTGTCACTTCTAACAACTATATCTGTTTTCCCTCTAAAAGTTTCTTGGGCCACTCCTGATGGTTTAGACAAGGAGACGCTGATTGCTGTGGTGGGTGACTAGTGGCTGGGCATTCAGAATCTGCTCTATACAACACCTTAAATGTACCTTTTGTTAAGAAATTGCTTTTGAATAATGTTGTAACTTGCTGAAAATTGTGCGTTTTCTTGTTTGTGGTAAGGTAGAGATGAAGTACATTCTTTCAAAAGACTGTCTAGGAAAACATCTGCTTTGATACCCTGTTTTGTGAAAGATTCAAGCAGGTAAGTATTTGCACCATGTGTATTGAAACACACCTCAGACATTAATGTTTAGTTTCCTCAGCAGATAAACATGTAGGGAAGGAAAAAAAACACTTTAATAGTATTTACTTTTTGTTTCCCCTTTGATGCTGGTTTATTTTTTAATATAGTGGTGAAAGTAAAGCAGCCACAAAACCAACGTTCAAAGGATTATTACCCTAATCTTATTTCTTCCCTGTTTTTGAGCAGAAGAGGTATACCAGTGCACACATGTATGTGTGTTCACAGGCATGCGCGCGCGTGTGTGTGTAATGAGAGAGAAATAAGAATGGCCTAAGTGGAAGGTGAAGAAGTATGCACAGAATGTGAGATCCCTTTTAAAATCATCTACCCTGCTTTTGAATGTAGGCTTCAGTTTACCATCTTGGCTAAAGACGGGCAAAATTTTAGTGCCTCCGTTTTAGCAGTGGGAAAGTCAAATCAAAGTTGCAATCACAGGAAAAAAATGAAATAATACATTGAAATCCCAAGGCGGAGTGAAAAAAAAAAAAAGGTCACTGAAATGAGGAAGTTGGGGACTTACTTAGTCCCCATGGAGGGCATGGCCCATGAAATAAAGGGCTCTTTCTGAACTGCTCTAACAGGGGTCTTCATATTCCTCAAAGTATACAGAGGCTTGATATCACAATGACAATCATGGCTTTGTGGTTTTAAAGCCCTTTTGAGTGCTGGTGTTCATAACAGCCCCATATGATAGAGTTTGTTAGTCTTCCCATTATACAGAGAGGAAAACAGAGGCCCAATGAGGTCACATGTCTTTGTTAAGATTACCCAGAACTTGATTCCAAGTTTCCTGGCTGTGAAGTCTGGCTGTGAACAATTACACTGCATTCTTAGTTGACCTTTTGGAGGCTTTAATTGAGATGATAACAATAGAAATTAGTCCAGGTTTACTGGGAGTCCAGATTAATAGAGATGCAGTTACTTGCATATCTGATATGCGTGAAGTGAAGACATAGTTTCATATTTTCCAAACCCAAATCCCTAAAGACAGAGATCATAATTGGTTTTTAATGTTTACTACAGGGATGGATTACCACTTTTAGGAATTTAATATGTTCTTAATACCTTTTCAATATCTGTAGACTGTTAATACTGTCATTTACAAACTTTTTTTCTAAACAAGATCAAATGTGTGTTACCCAATGAGATATGTTTCTCAATTACAACTTTAAAAATTGCATTATCGCCAACACATTTGTGAAATAGAATACAATTTGTTTAGCTATCAGAATTTGGCTTCAAGTTCATGAAATTGTAGGGCAGAAAGGAATCCTTGTGTTAATTTGATAGAATTTTGATTTAGAAAGACATTATCGGTATAAGCGGTAGTAGTTGAGTCAGTGCAGCACAGCTGCAGAGATATTTATACAGCCAAATCCATTAGGACAAAATATAGGTTCTTTATTTCTCTAGTAAGTAGATATACACAAAGATGCAGATAATTCTGAGGAATGTCTGGCTGTCTTTCATCAGTGCAGTAGACGATCATCTGAATATGCCATCAGATTGATCTTACTCTCTAGGTCAGGAGGGTCGCAAGGGACACTGGGAAACTGATGATGCAGGAGCTCATTCCAGAGCAGAGACAGAGGTGTCCTGTTTCATTGGCATAAATAAGTGTTAATCTGAGTGCTAATATCTGTGAAGAGCCTGGGCGAATTCAGTTTGTAAGTTAATCTTCTGCCAAATACGTGTACAGATTACGTGGAAAAGCAGATGCCTGATGATCTAACTGGGTATTAACACATACCCTTCCTTCTCCTTCTCTTCTTCCCTTCCTTGTTTTTTTCCTTCCTCCCCTTCTTCCCCTTCTTCTTTCTTTCCTTTTTTTGTGTTTAAGGGAATATTAGGAAAGCTCAGGCAACTGCAAATAGAATATCTAATAGGAGAAATGGAAGAAATTAGTATTTTGAATGAAAGGTAGAGGTGTATAGAATTGACAGAGTAGAACGTTTATGAAGGATAATATCCTTATGCTCTGTAGACATAAGACTTTCTGCCTAGAAGCTTCTGAGTAAATAACTCCTAATCGTGAATAATAATAATAAACTCAAGCATGATTAAAGGTCAGTGCCTTGCAAGGTTAAATTTGCCTTTAGAGGAGCATCTGCAAGCCTGTCTATATAGAAATAGACTTACGGCATTTTAGAAAATTCTTTCTGCTTTTCTATCTGGTGTCCACAGTGTCCTAGTATGCTTGTGATAATTTTTCTCAGTTTATAGTTTCAAGGTAACATTGCCTCATTCTTTTGGCCCCATATCTTTATTCCGTCACAATTTTAGGTATCTAAACACTGATTTCTTAAGTCGTGCTCTCTAGACTGCTTCACTGTCATTTAAAAATGCATTTCATAGAGCTGCTTCTCCTAATCAGTTTCTTCTGTTTAATTTTCATTCCTCAGATCTTGAATTTTTTTTTCTCTTCTTACCTTTGGTGCTAACTCAGAAGTGGCCAAAATGCAGTGTTTGTAAAAGGGATGGATAAGGCATTATATTCCGTACACTCAAATTCTGCTGCTCGTTTGCCAATAGTAATTCCTTAGATCTTGTCTTGAGGGCCCACATCCATATTTGGCCCATGATGGCAGTTACTGTGATTAGGTATGAAAAAGATAGATTATTTTTTTTCTTAACTACATTCCCTCAGACTAAGCAAGGTCAAAGGCTTTTCATTTCTTTTTCTTTCTGTTTGTTTACATAGTCTCCTAAGATCCTCCCACATTTTGCTTCTGAAAAGGATAGTGTCATTTGCAAATTCAAAACCTAAGTGGAACCCCTTCTCTTAGCTAGTCAATGTAATAATGAATACAATTCTTAATTCAAGTACGTGCTCAGTCAACCTACTTGACTCAGTGTAGGCCTCCTTAGACCAAGGTGAAACAGTTCATATGTGTACAGCCCAGCAAAGGCTTTTTGAAAAAGTTAACATATAATTCCACTGCTTTCCTTTTACCCTGAGGATGGCTTCCTTTTTAAAAAAAAATTTTTTTTTGAGACAGGATCTCACTCTGTCACCCAGGATGGAGTGCAGTGGTACGATCTTGGCTCACTGTAGCCTTGACTTCCTAGGCTCAAGCAACCCTCCCACCTCAGCCTCTGGAGCATCTGGGACTATGTAGAGGTACATGCCACCATGCTCAGCTAATTTTTTTTTTTTTTTTTTTTTTTTAGAAACAGGGTTTCACATGTTGCCCAGGCTGGTCTCGAACTCCTGAACCAAGTGGTTCGCCCACCTTGACCTCCCAAAGTGCTGGCATTATAGGTGTGAGCACCTGGCCAACAGTTTCCTTTTCTATGAAAGCCTAATATAAGCCATGTATGGTTCCTCCTTCAGAAACCATATTGTCTTCCCCCATTGTGTATGCAGGAATCCTATTTTTGAACATCTTAGCAAATTTCTCTCATGTAAAATTGAGACTTACTTGCCAATAGTTAAAACCATATTCTTTGCAAACCTTCTTATGGCTATTAGTCACCTTTATCATCTTTCAGACCTTTCGGTCATTGAGGCCTTGACAGGATCGTTTACAGAAAAGAGGTTAGCCGTTAAATTCTTCTGGAACTCAGGCAGGTAGTATCAAGTGCTGATAATTTACCATCATTCGTTTTTTTCATATTTCTAATAGTGCCTTAGATCCATCTGCTTAAAATATTTAAAACTAGGACCCTCCTTAAGCTTTTCTAAGAATGCTAGAGAAGACGAGGCAAATAATCCATTTAAAATGAGGCATTGCACATCCTGCTGAGACCATCTGGTGTCTAGGGAAGTGGTGGGGGTGGGGAGCCACGCTGCTCCCCTAAACTGTGAGAACTCCCCCCGTGCAGCCTCTTGAGCTCAGACTTAGGCCAGGGCTCAAAGGCCTGGCAAAGTTCCTGAGGATGTAGGATTTCCTCATCCTCAGGATGAGGGGAGTTTGGAAACCTCTTTCAGTTCTTTCATATTCCAGGATCTGGAATTAATTGTGGACTTATCCTTCCTAAATTGAGGAGTGAAGAGCCCTCTCCCCAACCCTGGATACAGCGGAATGATTTAGCAATATGGCTTTCGTGTTTTGCCTTTGGTTATCTATTGAATACTAATACTTGAGGAGGAAAACTTAAAAAATATATAACCTCAAAGCTATGGAATGAATGACATAGACGATGTTCTTTTCCAGAAAGCAGGAGGAGGGAATCCCTTGCTTATTTATTTCATTCTTGCCATTGTCAGCTCTAAAAATGCAGTGCTGACTATTGGACTTGGAGATATTGTGGACTGGCTAATGGACTGCCTGTTCTGTCAGCTCCTTACAGAATGTGTGCTAATCCTGTCAGGCTGTTCTAAAGAGCTCAACTACATATTTGTATTAAGAACTCTAGTTAATTAGGTGTTAATTGAAATCCAGAAAGTGAAGCAAAGAAGTGTTTATCTTACTCAGCTCTTCTGCAACTTATATTTAGAGTTTAAGCTAAAAAAAGTTGCTATCCATTATATTTTTTAAAAGAACTCTCTTGAATGGTAATAATTCTAAAAAGTTGAAACCATATATTAAATGAGTCAGAAATACTCTATATTATTTTTTTCCAATCCAAATCTAGTTTTATGATTGGTATGCATACTCGAAGCATTCAACTCAGCGTTTAAAAAAGACTTCAACAGTTTTTAACACGTTGTACCATTTTACAAGTCAGGAGAGTTCTTACGGAGTTCTCCCCGACTTGTAAAGATAAAAGCCATATATTTACTCTCAGCAATAAAAGCCATATATTTACTCTCAGCATTTTAAATATTCTGTGTTGTTGACCTTTCTATTGATGACGTTTAATTTGTGTGATGAGGGAGGCAGAGATGGAGGGGTAAAAGGGTGGAATAGTTCCCTCATTCCTTACATTTCTCGTCTATGTTAAACTGTCAGCACATAGATTGTGTACCACAGAGTCACCTCTGGTAGCTCCTGGCCTGGTTGCTGCTGTAAGTGTCTTCTGAGCTCTCTTCCCTGGCTCTGAGTGTATTTGAAGAGTTTATTGGGATAATCTCAGGTTCTTGTGAAGTGTTGGAAACGATGTTGTCATTAGCTCAGTTTGGTCAATCTGATGGTCACTCATCTTTTCCGATTGATCATTCAGAGAAGATGGAACTCTGTTCTCTGCCCTGATCTTTTCTGAGCACGAATACCTAATAGTTGAGGCTTATGGTATTTTGCGTTTCGTATTCAGATTAAAGGTAATTAAGTATACGCCTCACTGCATGGAAGTTAAAACCTTTCAAATACCCCAGGGAGGAACACCATGAATAACTAGGAGACACCAAATGGAGAACATTCGAGAAGGGATGAGTCCTCAGCCATCTCAAGTCCTCACATATCTAGGAAGTTGCTTCATAACTCACATCATAATAACATAGTTTACATTTTTGCATTAAAAATATAGAGTCTCCTGTCTTCACCATATCCCCATCAATTAACATTATTACCCCTTCTGGACATGTGAGGAAAACAGGTGAGGGCTCGAGCTCGAGTTTCTATATTTCAGATGACTTTCTTTTTCAAATCTCTCATATTTGGCTCTGCAGCCAGCACAAATGTAGTGAGACTGTCCATTTACTTGGTGGTGGACCTCCATCCATTGTGATTTCTTTGTTGAGAATGCATCTTGTTTTCAGTGTTCTTGCATTTTTATAAGCCATGTACTGTGTTGTCATAGTAAGACCAGTATTTTATAATCACGTGGAGTGTAGTGCACGGCCTCCTCCCTCTTGAGAGCATTCTCTCAGCGTGAGAAGTTGAGAATGAAACACCTACTTATGGATGAAACAAACAAAAACTCGAGTGACTAATTTTAATAGTATTAGAGACATATTTGAGGCTGAATAGTGTAGGGGAGACAATGCCGTGTGTAACCCTGAGTATATGCATTGTGATAGCAGGCTTCCCATGTCCATTAAGACAGGGGCTGGGTTGGATGTAGGTAGAATTTAGTCATTAGCGCCCTGTTGGCCGGCACCAGCTCTGGCATTTTGTGTGGTCACGTGTTGTTTCACACTTGAAATTTGGTCTCTGAGTGAGTATTCATCGAATTTGTGATTATAAGCCCATGTAGAGTGCAAGAACATCTTTTCAAATGCAGCTGAAAAACATTCAGGAAAGCAGTTTACAGTGTACACTATGTATGTAAATGATGTGTGAATGCCTTTGAGAAAACAAATGTGCGGCGTGAAGTTACTTAAATGACTTCACCTTATTCAATCCTAACTTGTCTAAAAGGCTTAAGGTCAAATGTTTGAAAAATTTTAGAGATAACAGGATCAAATAAACTTCGGAACTCTAGTCTAGTTTCCTAACAGGAGGAAGTCTGGCAAGTTCAAAATATATACCATATGTGATATTTACTAACCAGTGGTAGAACAAAATCTGGTAAAACGGCTTTCCATTTTTTCTTTCCTCCTTCTCTTCTACCTATGACCTAGGGGAAAATTTTCTTTTATATATGTATATTGTTTAGTCGCAAGAGAAGAAATACTATGTATCTAGACCTGAATGCAGCGTAGCTGGCAGGCAGTCACCAGGGTTGGAATAATTGGGTTTTGATGTCTGGAATGGGTGAAAGAAATAATAACCTAAATCAAGGTCTCTGTGCTGCTGTATGTTTGTATTTGGAAAGAGATTTGTGGGGTGAACAGACTAGTGACCAAGTGTGAACATACAGAAAGAAGACAGTTGTTCCAGGATGAAAATAGTTACGGTAATAACCGATGAACTAGTGACCTAGAGTTAATACACAGAAAGAAGATATTGATTATAGGATATTGATTATAGGATGAAAATAGTTCTAGTAAGAACAGATCTCTGGCATATGTAATGGAACTCAGAAGTCGCATGGGGCTTCATACACAAAACTGTATACTTCGAAAACTAAATATTAAGTCTTATTTTTGTATTGAATGGCACTTGTAACTAAGTGTTTCAAGGTAGTGTGCGTCTATCTCCCAGTGATAGAATCAGATTTTGAATCCAAAACTCTGGACTCCATGTGCTGCCATGGTCTGCCTTTCTTTTTCTTTCTTTTTTTTATATGGGTACATTTTTGCAAATTGGAGTTTGTTTAAACATTATTTTTTCAGATGTCAAGGAGGCAGAATAATGATCTATTTAAAAACGTGGGCTTGGAGTGAGAGAACTATGAGTTCTACTCCTAAACCCCCACGTAATAACCATGTGTGGCTTTCAGCAAGTTATTTAACCCCATTACATTTCAGTTTTCAGAGCTATAAAATAAAGGTGATATTATAATCCTCATGGTGTTGTTATAAGAATTAAGTAATTGTAAAGTACACATCACTTTTTCCGGAACATTGCAAACACTGTATAATTTTATTCACAGTAGTATAAATATGTAAGATGTGGAGGATTTTTAATCACAGCTCCTTATTTGTGGAGAGAGTATCTTTATGAAATCATTTGTGGGATAAAGGTCTTTCCTTCTTCCCATACCTAAAAGCACTTTCCTATCTTAAGTTCTCTGAACTTTTCAATTCAGAAGTTAAAACC
The DNA here is from genome assembly GCF_030222135.1 of Aotus nancymaae. Classification (NCBI taxonomy): domain Eukaryota; kingdom Metazoa; phylum Chordata; class Mammalia; order Primates; family Aotidae; genus Aotus; species Aotus nancymaae. Next base: position 605,345 of record NW_026988447.1, on the reverse strand, counting down.
CCCAAATAGATCTTGTTTGAAAAGATACCAGAAGCAACCAACATAAACATTTTCCATGTGTTGTTCTCTTGGCTATTTGCTTATATACCTAATGCACTCAAAATATATTGACAATTTTCAATTCACGTTGACAAAAGTGTGAATATGATATTGGCTATATATATAGAATTTCAGTAATTTTTGGTTCAGATTTTGTTTGCCATCTGGATCAATTCGAAGAGCTTACATATTCACAATCCATGTTTATACAGAGCTAAGATTGAGCACATGGCTCTAAATTACAAATATTCATTAATTCATTAAACATTTTTTGAACAGTTATTATGAAGGAAACAGATTCATCCTTGGGGTTTGCAGAAGTATGCCTCACCTAGTATAGTCTTCACGTTGCCATTTGCAGGTAGATGATTGCTCATATATAAATAGTTGTTTATGTAGTAATCACATAATTGCATGCTAAAGTTATTTTAATTTAGCATTTGAAAATAGATACTACTATAAATTATGATAATCTGAATATGTGTTCTTATACATTTTTTCTGAATTTTTCTTTACTCTAAATAAATGAAGATTAATATATTAATATAATGCTTTGTGGGGAGCACTGCAACATTTAAGTAACTACTTTGTAGACTTTGTTATTTGGCAATGGGCTAGTGTGAGTGTAACCAGTAATTACTTATGCAGATATTTGGAAGTAGTCTGTGTAAGCAGCTTGATAGTAAAATCATACAACTTGATTTTAAAATTTCAACTAGTGACCTGGTGTGGTGGCTCATGCCTGTAATCCCTGCACTTTGAGGGGCCGAGGCAGGTGGATCACCTGAGGCTAGGAATTTGAGACCAGACTGGCCAACATGGCAAAACCCTGTATCTACTAAAAGTACAAAAATTAGCCAGGTGTGGTGGCGAGTGCCAGTAATCTCAGCTACTTGAGAGACTGAGGCAGAGGCAGGAGAATCACTTGAACCTGGGAGGTGGAGGTTGCAGTGAACTGAGATCACTCAGATCACTCCACTGCACTCCAGCCTGGGCGACACAGTGAGACTCCATCTCAAAAAAAATTAAAAAAAAGTAATAAAATAAAATAAAATAAAATTTTGGCTTGTTTCTCATGTTCTCCGACATTGACTGGTAGAGCATAATTTTCTTCTTCACATTATATCTTTATTCTTAAATACATTTGAAGCTACTGCGTTCACTTTTTCTATATTTATGGGTCAGTAGAAGCAAAAATAAATAGTAAAATGAATGAAACGAATGTCTATTCTTTTTACTTCTGCTGTTCTACTGTGATTTTACAAAGTAAATATAAGTTTTGCTTTTTAAAAAATAATCTTATCTGGGTAGTGGTATGAAAACTAGAAAACAAACTAGACTGGTAGTCAAGAAATGTAAATTCCAGTACTGGCTCTGGCTGTATTTGTTTGTAGCCCTGAGGACATCCCTTGGTTTTCCTGGGTCTCAGTCTCTGAGGCTTGGAAATCTCTAAGGCTATTCAAGACATGAAGGGATCAGAAGCCTGGTGTCTCTGACATTGGAAGCAAGAGCTCCTTTCAAATGGTACCAAGAAGCTGCAGTGCTAGGGGGCTTACCCTGTACAGTGAGAGGAAAGGGAAGGTGATCACACTTATCCTGGGGTCACTCTTGATAAACCCTCGGGTTTCTGATGGTTTTGTTCATATCATGGCAGTCACTATAGGCCCTGAAGCAGGTCATGCAAGTTCATGCCTTGTCTGCCAAAATTAGCCCTGAAAGTTCCCCTCTCTCTTCCTACCTCATCACTTCAGTAAAAAAAAACCTACCGAAAGAGTAGCAAGGTATGTGAGAATAGCAGATATCTTATGTGCATATCAGAGCATGTCAGTGTCACATTACCATCAGAACTGAAGGTTGTTCAGTAGGATTTTTTTTTATTATTATTGCATTTTAGGTTTTGGGGTACATGTGAAAAACATGCAAGGTTGTTGCATAGGTGCACACGTGGCAGTGTGATTTGCTGTCTTCCTCCCCTTCACCTATATGTGGCATTTCTCCCCATGCTATCTCTCCCCAACTCCCCACCCCCCGCTGTCCCCCCCACTCCCCCACAACAGACCCCAGTGTGTAGTGCTCCCCTTCCTGTGTCCATGTGTTCCCATTGTTCAACACCGCCTATGAGTGAGAACATGTGGTGTTTGATTTTGTGTTCTTGTGTCAGTTTGCTGAGAATGATGGTTTGCAGGTTCATCCACGTCCCTACAAAGGACGCAAACTCATCGTTTTTGATGGCTGTATAATATTCCATGGTGTATATGTGCCACATTTTTCCTGTCCAGTCTATCATCGATGGGCATTTGGGTTGGTTCCAGGTCTTTGCTATTGTAAACAGTGCTGCAGTGAACATTCGTGTGCATGTGTCCTTATAGTAGAATGATTTATAATCCTTTGGATATATACCCAGTAATGGGATTGCTGGGTCAAATGGAATTTCTATTTCTAGGTCCTTGAGGAATCGCCACACTGTCTTCCACAATGGTTGAACTAATTTACACTCCCACCAACAGTGTAAAAGTGTTCCTATTTCTCCACATCCTCTCCAGCATCTGTTGTCTCCAGATTTTTTAATGATCGCCATTCTAACTGGCGTGAGATGGTATCTCAATGTAGTTTTGATTTTTTTCCACAGGAAAAATAGATTGGTACATTGGGATGAGGGAAAGCCTATTCTGTCAAGTTTGAAGTCAATGTTCATAATGGAGAGAACAAGAACTGTAGGCAACAAAACTGCAGGAAAATTGTTCTGGCCGAAAGCGTTTGACCAAGTACATGACATGTTAACAGACATATCCTTATATTAATTAATTACTCAAATATATCCTTGAAAACATCCTTTTACTTTGAACAGTTGGATATTGTTGTTTATCTTCATAAAATTCAGTTCCACAAACCTTTAATTTTTCTTAATTGTCTAGTAAGAAACTACTCTTCTTGTTATTTTAACTGATTTTATGTATTTTTTTGATGAGTTTAAATTTTCAAACAAATCATCACCAAAGGAAGTTTCACTTTTGTGGCTTTTATGATAGTAAGAAAGAAGTCCAATAGAAATGAATAGCATGAATCTAGGTGGTGTAATTGAATTAGAAGAGCACTGGGTTTTCTGTAGGAGACCTAGGTGCAAGTTCTGGCTGTTTTGTTTAATTATATTATCTTGGTCTACCTGCTTAATGCTTCAGAGTTTAAGTTCACACATTTGTAATGTGGGGATAGTGATCCCTAGTCTATGAAACATGTAACAATTACATATGTAAGGTCTTGGTAAACTGTGATGCACTGTTCAGATTTCAACTAATACAAGCAATATTTTGCAAAGGCTATGTTTCAGGAATATACTTGGGGAGTGCACACATAAGATGTGTTGTCTTCCTAAAAGGATTTCAAAATCTAGTAGAAAAAAAGTAACAAATATTTTAACTATCAATATAAAAATTCAGTAAACAAAGTACAATCCCCCTTGGTATTCACGGAGGATTACTTCCAGCACTCCCTGCATATAGTAAAATCTGAGGATGACTAGTGCCATATATGACATGGCATACTATTTGAATATAAGCCACTCAATCCTCTCATATACTTGAAATCATCTCTAGATTACATTTAATACCTAATACAATATAAATGCAACAGCAATAGTAGTACTGTCGTTTTAAAATTTGTATTTTTTAACCATTGTATTTATTTATTTATTTTTGAACATTTTCTATCTTTGGTTGGTTGAATCTGTGGATGTGGAGGGCTGACTGTGCTATGGTAGCACAGAGGAGGAAATGCATTAATTATGTTTGAGATAGTGAAGGCGTCTCAGGGAAGGTGACATATGAGCTGGATCTTGAAGTCCTGTAATTTTCTTCCTGGAGAAAAGGTGAGGAAAAACTTTACAGTCAAATAACTAAGTAAAAGCTGAAGCTGTGAAAGTTCTTGAATTTTATGAGAATACAGGAAGTGGACAGGGCAAAGGATGTGTAAAGGCTTATGCTTTGGCAAGAAATATTTCTGAAAGATAGTGTAAAGGATCTTTAAAGCCCGGTGTGTGACCTTGATCCTGTTGGCGGTGAGAAGGGAGCTTACCGAAAATTTAAAGCAGATCATTGGCTTGATTACAGTCATATGTTATAAAGGTATATTAGGAGGTAAAGAATGAGCTGGTGTAGTTGGTGGAAGAAGTAATGAGAAAGTGGGAGGAGGGAGGCTTGTTAGGTTATAGTAGAATTAGAGGCAAGTGCTGGATGAGTGCTTGTGTTTTCACTGTGTCAGTAGCCACAGAAAAGAGGGACTGGAGGTAAGAGACAGTGACCAGCTGGATGGCCTTCGGATGAAGGTCAAGAAAGTAAAAGAAAAGAGTCAAAGACGACTTCATGGCTTCATACCTTAGTGACTGCATAGACAGTGCTACAGATGAGCAAAGTAAAAAACAATAAAAAACCAAGTTTGTGTTTTGTAAAGTAATTGAATTTGGTTTTGAGAACCCCTTGACTTGCACGTAATCCTTTATTTGGTATCACAGGTCCCCTCATGTTTTGTTTTTCAGGCATATATTGGTTAAATTTGGACTTTGTATTCTATATTAACTTTGAAATCAGCTTGTCAAGTGTCAACATTTATATGTTGTTTGCCTTTGCACTGAATCTATGGGTTATTTTTAAAAGAATTATTATTATTATTATTTTGTTTTGTTTTGTTTTTGTTTTTTTTTTTTGAGACGGCGTTTCGCTCCTGTTACCCAGGCTGGAGTGCAATGGCACGATCTCGGCTCACCGCAACCTCTGCTCCTGGGTTCAGGCAATTCTCCTGCCTCAGCCTCCTGAGTAGCTGGGATTACAGGCACGCACCATCGTGCCCAGCTAATTTTTTGTATTTGTAGAGACGGGGTTTCACCATGTTGACCAGGATGGTCTCGATCTCTTGACCTCGTGATCCACCCGCCTCGGCCTCCCAAAGTGCTGGGAATACGGGCGTGAGCCACCACGCCCGGCCCCAAAAAGAATTATTTTTATAAGAGTGAATCTTCTAATCCATTAACATGGTATATACCTGTATTTGTTTAGGCCTCCTTAAATATTGATAGTCAATATTTTTATCTGTAATTTGTGTGTGCTTTTGATATAGATTTATTCATATATTTTTATTTTTTGATGATATAATGTAACTTTAAAAAATTATTTTTGAGACCATTTGTTGCTATTGTGTAGAAATGTGTTTCATTTTTGATGTTTTTTACTTTTTAGCTAACATCCTTAACAGTCTCACATGTTTTAGTAATTTATATGTATATTCTTCATATAGGCAATCAGATTATCTGCAAATAAACACGAATTTTCTTTCTTCCTTTATAGTCCCTATGCTTTTAATTCAATTTAATTTAATTGGTTTTTTTTGCTGCACTGACAGCCTCCCAGTGTTGCACAGAAATGCTGACTGAAGGCTAGCTTGCTCTGTTCTTTAAAGGGGATGCTTTCAATTATTTACCAATTATTCTATTTGGTATTTTTTTCAACATAGGTACATTTTCTCAAATTAAGGAACTCTGTGTTTACTAAAAATGATACAATTATCCTTATTTCACCGGTTAATGTGATAAATTAGAATAATCAATTTATGAATATTAACTTACCTTGCATTCCTGAGATGAAGACAATTTGAGCATAATCTTCTTTTTTTTACATCTCTGGATTCAGTTTACTGTTATTTTGTTGGCATTTTTCTTTCTGTGTTTATCAGTTCAATTGACTTAAAACTCTCCTCAGTTTACTGTTCTTGTTGGGTTTTATTTGTTCCTTTAATACATTTGAATATATATGTATATGTGTGTATACACACACATATATATATACACACACATATATACACATACACACACACACATATACACACACACACACGTATATATAGAGAGCTTACATTAGATACTAACAGGGAAGGATCACATTAAACTAAATTCTCTGCTTGAGTGTTTAAGCTTCTGTCATAATATCAATTCAGAATGCAGACCTGTTACCTATTTTGGGTATGGTTCTTGCTTATGTAGTCTCAGAAGATATTTGCTTTTTTCCTCTCTACTTAGTTTCAAGCTTCCAGAAAATTAGCTTTTGTGCAAGTACCTGGGGTGGTATGAATTTAATTTTCATTCTTTCTTATACTTAGAAATCCAAGATGCGGGAATCCCAGATTTTGGAAGGATTATTGTATTACTCTTTCCAGCTTGGGTGGGCCTTGCACTATGTCTTCTATCCTTAATGCCCTATGATACATCAAAATTCAATGGTCATGCCAAAAAATTTTGGCAAATGCTCTCAGTTGAAAGCTGGCTTTAGTCTTCTGCTTATCTCTCTGGATTCTCTCATTCTCTCAGTGGTGAATATATTTCACTCTTCTGTCATCTATTGACACATTCAGGGCTTTAAAAAATACTTTATCTAGCATATTGAGTTATACAGGAAGCTCAGCACCAGTATCTAGTCTGTCATTGTGACAGAAACAGCAGTTATTTACAAGGACTTTTAAATGTTAAGCATCATCAGGGCATTTTGTTACAGAACTTACATTTTATGATGATTAAATGGCTTTATTTGAAACTCATTTATCATATGTATCAAATATAACCATAAGGTCCTCTATGAAAATATATCGATGTCTAATTTGCTTAACATGGGTATTTTATAATAATCAAACCACCATTTGTTTAAGCTGACTTTTGAGGATATCCATTCTGTCCTTTGTATGTATGATAAATTCAGAAGTTTCTTGAATTATTTGTGAACAGTTCGTTGTAAGGGTAAAACTTTCTGTAACTTTCACTTGAAAAGATTCAAATTTCATGGGGGAAGAACATCCAAATGTAACTCAAATACCCATTGTGATTTGCAAAGGAAGGACAATGTTTGTATAAAGTGGTACCACAAGTTACCTGTACTGACTTGCTGCCTCTAGGCAGATTTGATTACTCTTTAACTTTGTAGAACAGCTAGGATTATGCTTTTGTTAAACTTGCCAGTGAAGTGGATTGGAAATATGTTTCTGCATCTTTTGATATTTATTTCATTCTGTTTTATTGATATTAATAGGGAAGCAGCTTACCATCACCAGTCTTTTCAGTTTTTGAAAACAATTAATAAGATTTCTATTTTTCCTTTATTTAAAATAAGTTGAATTGATTTAACTTGTCCTTTGGTTATTGAAACTTTTCATAATACAGCTTTGACCTCAATTAATGTTTACACTGTATTAGTCTGTTCTCATGCTGCTAATAAAGACATATCAAAGACTGGATAATTTATAAAGTAAAGAGGTCTAACTGACTCACAGTTCAGTATGGCTGGGGAGGCCTCAGGACACTAACAATCATGGCATAAGGGAAGCAAACACATCCATCTTCACATGGTGGTGGCAAGGAGAAGTCCAGAGCAAAAAGGAGAAAGCCCCTTATAAAACCATCAGATCTGTGAGAACTCACTATTATGAGAACAACAAGGAGGTAACCGCCCCATGACTCAATGAACTCTCACCAGCTCCCTCCCACAACACATAGAAATTATGAGAACTATAATTCAAGATGAGATTTGGGTGCAGACACAGCCAAACCATATCATTCTGCCATTGGCCCTCCAAAATCTCTTGTTCTCACATTTCAAAACACAATCATGCCTTCCCAACAGTCCCCAGAAGTCTTAACTCATTCCAGAATGAACTCAAAAGTCCACAGTCCAAAGTCTCATCTGAAACAAGTCCCGTCTGCCTATGAGCCTGTAAAATCAAAAGCAAGTTAGCTACTTCCTAAATACAGTGAGGGTTCAGTCACTGGGTGAATACACCTGTCCCAAATGGGGGAAATTAGCCAAAACAGAGTGTCTGTAGGCCCCATGAAAGTCTGAAATCAAGTGGGGCAGTCAAAACTTAAAGCTCTGAAGTGATCTCCTTTGACTACATATCTCACATCCAAGTCACACTGATACAAGAGGTGGGCTCCCATGGCCTTGGACAGCTCTGCTTCTATGGCTTTGTTGGGTACAGCTTCTCTGCCAGATGCCTTCATGAGTTGGCGTTGAGTTGTCTGCACCTTTTCCAGGCACAAGGTGCAAGCTGTTGGTGGATTTACCATTCTGGGATCTGGGGAACTCTCTTCTCATAATTCTACTAGGCAGTGATCTAGTGGGGACTCCGTATGGGGGCTCTGACCCCACGTTTCCCTTCCACATTGCCCTAGCAGAGGTTCTCCATGGGGGATCTGCCCCAGCAGCACACCTCTGCCTGGACATCCAGACATTTCCATACATCTTCTGAAATCTAGGCAGAGGTTTCCAGACCTGAATTCTTGACTTCTGTGCACAACCAGGCCCACCACCACATGTAAATTATCAAGGCTTGGGAGTTGCACCCTCTGTAGCAATTACCTAAGCTGCATATTTTCCCCTTTTAGATGCAAGTCACCAAGTGTTGAGACTGCACAAAGCAGCAAGGCCCAGGGCCTGGTCCACAAAACCATTTTTTCCTCCCAGGCCTTCTGGCTTATGATGAGAAGGGCTGCCATGAAGACCTCTGACATGCCCTGGAGACATTTTCCCCCTTTGTCTTGGAGACTGACATTTGGCTCCTTGTTACTTATGCAAATTTCTGCAGCTGGCTTGAATTTCTCCTCAGAAAGTGGGTTTTCTTTTTCTGTCTCATCTACAAATGATGAGACAAATTCTCCAAACTCATGCTTTGCTTTTGTTTTAAACATAAGTTTCAATTCCAAACCATATCTTTGTGAATGAATAAAACTGAATGCTTTTAAGAGTACTCACGTCACATCTTGAATGCTTTGCTGCTTAGAAATTTCTTCCATCAGATACCCTAAGTCATCTCTCTCAGGTTCAAAGTTCCACAGATCTCTGGGGGGGTTGGGGGGCAGGTGGGCAAAATGTCACCAGTCTCCTTATTAAAGCATAGCAACAATCACTTTTGCTTCACTTCCCAAGAAGTTTCTCATATCTGTCTGAGACCACCTCAGCCTGGACTTCATTGTCCATATGACTATCAGTATTTTGGTCAAAACTATTCAACAGGTCTCTAGGAAGTTTTGCTAGAAATCACATCCTTCTTTACATGGCAGCAGCAAGGAGAAGTACAGAGTGAAGCAGGGGGAAAGCCCCTTATAAAACTATCAGAGCTCATGAGGATTCATTATTACAAGAACAGCATGAATGTTACAGCTCCCATGATTCAATTACTTCCCACTCGTCCCTGCAATGACATACGGTGAATATGGGAACTACAATTCAAGATGAGATATGGGTGGGGACACAGCCAAACCATGTCAACACTCATTCAAAATTTCCTCTAATAACTTTCAGTTACAGGGCTTCAAAGGAAATCTTACACTTTCATTTATGACAATGTACCTTTAAATGGACTGTGAGAGATTATAACCCCAAATTCCTCACGTAAGAAGTACCATAATGCTATTCTGAAGTCATAAACCAATCCCAATTATCATGTTTGACTTGTATGTATGAATAGAGATGAATTAGAATGATCACTCACTACCCTACAAGGTGCCATTCACTAATTAATATTGGCTTCCTGAAAGTAGGTCATTAACGATTTGTTTTTTGAGTTAAGCATTGATCTCTTTATGCCTGTTTTCTTTTAAAATCCAAATTCTCTTTTCTGTATAAATATTAAGTAATTAACCTGAAAATCAGTAATGTGAAAGATCAGACCCATTTCATAAATGTGCTAGGAACATATTCACTAGAAAAGTGGGAAAGCAACCCTGAGAATTACTCTAGCCTATGTCACATGTTTGTTTTTGGGCAGCTCATAGTCTGAGCACCCCAGTAACTCTCTTTCCCTTTAAACTCATACATTCCTAATACTGATGCCTCTGCATTATGGTCATTCCTTGTTAGCCTTTATCTGGTTACACATATTTTTTTTTTTTCTGCAAAGAAATTATTCTGACTTTTTATTATATTTAGTTTCCAAGATGGTAGCTATTTCCCTCAATGCTATTCTTTGACATAAATCCAAATTATGCTTGCACTGAGTCATTAATGACTGCATGTAAGCCAGTAGTGAGCATTTGAGTGAGACTATCACTCAATAACTGCATTAGCTCCCAAAGAATGATGACAATTTTTAAACTATATTTTTATTAAGCATTTGTAATGGAGTGTTCACTACTTAAAGATATTTAGTCCAAATTGAGTTATTGTATTTCTTGATATAGGACTAAATCAGATCTTAATAAATCTAAGCAATGTGAACTTCTGCTTCTGTACAGGATGGAGTAACAGGGACTACATTTATCATTGACTGAAACAACTAAGAAACTGAACAAAATATATGGAACAACAGTTTGCAAGACATTGAGTATCAGACAGCAAAGAACAGTGATTGCTGGGAGATGGCAAAGAAATGAAGTGAGCCCTGTAATTGCCTCAGTTTGCTCCCTATAAAACAGGGTTGAGGAATCCAGGTAGAGACCAGAGTCTCCTCCTGTTGAAGAGGTGGAGCTGGAAATGCAAATAATCCAATGCAGCTAGAATTTCCAGAGTGAAGTATCAGAGCAGAGAAAGCTGCCTAGAGAAAAAACTCTGGAGACATGCAGAGAATCCCTATCTTGTAGTCAGAATATCCAACCCAAATATTTACCTGACTACTGATTAGTACATGCATGGGAGAACACTCCCTATGGCTGAGGAAATAACTACCCAAAGGAAAAAAAGAGAAAAATTCCTTGGGGCTCACCCAGAGCAGGTAACAGTACCTATTCTCATGCAGTACACATGTGCAACTTCATAATTTATTTGGCATAATGCAGAATATTAAGAAGAATTTGCCACAGTTAATGAGGAAATGTTAGCCTTAATCTAAACCTCTGGTCCTACCTAAAAAAGCTAGGAAAAAAAAAAAAAAAAAAAAGACCAGAAAGGATCCCAGCAATTTTACTGCTTCTTAGGATAAAACTCAAGAAGATTTATTGAAATATAAATATTCCCACCAACCAACAAGTTGAAATTCAATCATTGTTGTCTTGCACCCAATAACTGTTATCGCATTCTTTTAAAAGGAAAAAAAAAACCCTGGAAACAATGGAAATGTTTATCATTTTATCATTAGACAAATGGTTGCTAGAGTATGTTATATTATAACATCAAAGTAATCAGAGTTGCTGGAGAGGAAATAGATTGGAGTGGGGGAGGACAAAATATAGAAAAAGGTCAGAATAAATAATGGCCAAAAATTCCTAAATTTTATGAAAACAGTAGATCTGTGTGATCCAGTGATCTCAACAAATCCCCAAGTACAAGGAACATGAAGAAAGCTGCACCATGTCAACATTACAATCAAGTCGATTAAATCTAGTGATAAAGAGAAAATATTAGAAAAAGCCAGAAGGAAGAACGCACTACAGAGGAACACACAGAGGAGTTATTCATGGAGGACAAGAATAACAGTAGATTTCTTATAGTAAGCAATGGAAACTAGTACACAGTGGAGTAACATATTTAAAATAATGAAAGAAAAGCATGGTCAACTTAGAATTCTCTACCCAGCAAAAATATCTTTCATGAACGAAAGTGAAATGAATAATTTTCTAGATATATAAAAGCTAAAAGAATTCATTGCCATCCAACTTAACCTATGATAAATGTTAAAAGAAATCTCTTAAGTTGTGGCAAATAACAGATTAATGTAGAAGTTAAATAGATTAGAACCAAATTTATTGTTGAATAGAAGTTGTGAGAGTAGATATTCTTATTTTTTCCTGATCTTCAGGGAAAAAGCATTCAGTCTTTACTACCAAGTGTGGTATTAGCTGAACATTTTTCATGGGTGACATTTATCATGTTGAGGAAGTTCCTTTCTGTTACTACTTTTCTGGAGTTTTTAATCAGGAATGCTAGATTTTGTCAAGTGTGTTTCTGTGTGTGTGTGTGTGTCTGTGTGTGTGTGTGTGTATGTGACATTAACAGCTTAAATATAAAATGTGATGCATACATGCACATGCTTTTTGTGAAAATTAACAATATAATTTAAAAATTATACAATAAACAGATTGGGTGAACATCATTCAGTATAACTTACTATATTTACATGTTTTATATGTAATCTATTAGTGTGATAAATTACACTGATTGCCTTTCACATGTTAATTTGTTAAGGCCTACTTGCATTCCTGGGAAAAACCTGCACCTAATCTTGTCAGTGCAATAAGTCAAGTTCTAGTTAATGCAGTAAGCCAAGAATAAGAAATCAAAGGAATACAGATTGAAGGGATACAGCAAAACTCTGTTTGCAGTCAGTGTGATTGTCTTTCTGGAAATCTAATGGAATTTACAAAAGAGCAGCTCTTATAAACTGCTATGTGAGTTTAGTAAGATTTCAAAATATATGATCACATACAAAAATTGGTTTCATTTCTACACAATAAAAGTGATCAAACAGAAGTTGAAACTGGAAAAATTGCCATTGACAATTGCATTAAAATAAGTGATTTTAAGGATAAATCTGTCAAAGTATGTGCAAGATCAGTACACTGAAAACTACAAAATATTGCTGAGAGATTGTAAAGAAAACCTAAGGAAATGGGAAGATACACTTTGTTCATCAATTGGAAGACTCAATATTGCTATGATGTTAGGGACAATGTCCTCTAACTTGGTCTGTAGATTCGACACAATCCCAACAGAAACTCAGAATGACTTTTTGTAAAAAGTGACGCTGGAATTCTAAAATTCATATAGCAATGCAAGGAACATAGGATAGGTAAAATAATCTTAGAAAATAAGAAGTCTGGAGGACTTACAGCTCTTGCCTTCAAAACTTATATTACAGCTATAGTACTCAAGACAGGACATGTTTTGGCATCAAGAGGGACAGATACATAAATAGAATGAAATAGAGAATACCGAAATAGGTGTATACTTCCATTCCATTTTTGTTGCTTTCTGATAAAGTTGCAAGAACAGGCAGGTTTGTTACATAGGTATACACATGCCATGGTGGTTTGCTGCAGCCATCAACCTGTCATCTACATTAGGTATTTCTTCTAATGCTATCCCTCCCTCAGCCCCCCAGCCCTCAACAGGTCCTGGTGTGTGATGTTCCCCTCCCTGTGTACATGTGTTCTCATTATTCAACTCCCACTTATGAGTGAGAACATTCAGTGTTTGGTTTTCTTTTCCTGTGTTAGTTTGCTGAGAATGATGGTTTCCGGCTTCATCCATGTACCTGTAAAGGACATGAACTCATCTTTTTTATGGCTGCATAGTATTCCATGGTGTATATGTGCCACATTTTCTTTATTGAGTCTATCACTGATGGGCATTTGGCTTGATTCTAAGTTTTTGGTATTGTGAATGCACTGCAATAAACAAATGTGTGCATGTTTCTTTGTAATAGAATGATTTATAATCCTTTGGGTAGATACTGAAAGGGATAATGGGATTGCTGGGTCAAATGATATTTCTGTTTCTAGATCCTTGAGGAATTGCCATACTGTCTTTCACATTGGTGAACTAATTTACACTCCCACCAACAGTGTAAAAGGGTTCCTATTTCTCCACATCCTTTCCAGGACCTGTTGTTTTCTGACTTTTTAATGATTGCCATTCTAACTGGTGTGAGATGGTATCACATTGTGGTTTTGATTTGCATTTCTCTAATGACCAGTGATGATGAGCTTTTTTTATATGTTTGTTGGCCACATAATCATCTCCTTTGAGAAGTGGCTGTTCACATCCTTTGCCCACTTTTTGATGGGATGTTTGTTTCTTTTCTTGTAAATTTGTTTAAATTCCTTGTAGATTCTGGTTATTAGTCCTTCATCAGATGGATAGATTGCAAAAATTTTCTCCCATTCTGTAGATTGCCTGTTCACTCTGATGATAGTTTCTTTTGCTGTGCAGAAGCTCTTTAGTTTAATTAGATGCCATTTGTCTATTTTGGCTTTTGTTGCCATTGCTTTCGGTGTTTTAGTCATGAAATCTTTTCCCATGTCTATGTCCTGAGTGGTACTGCCCAAGTTTTTTTTTCTAGGGTTTTTATGGTTTTAGGTTTTATGTTTAAATCTTTTATCTATCCTGAGTTAATTTTTGTATAAGTTATAAGGAAGGGGTCCAACTTCAGCTTTCTGCATATGACTAGCCAGTTCTCCCAACACCACCATTTATTAAATAGGGAATCCTTTCCCCATTGCTTGTTTTTGTCAGGTTGTTCAAAGATCAGATGGTTGTAGATGTGTGGTATTACTTCTGAGGCCTCTGTTCTGTTCCATTGGTCTATATGCCTGTTTTGGTACCAGTACTATGTTGTTTTGATTACTGTAAATTTACAGCACAGTTTGAAGTCAGGTAGCATGATGCCTCCAACTTTGTTCTTTTTGCTTAGGATTGTCTTGGCTATATGGGCTCTTTTTTGGTTCCATATGAAATTTAAATTAATTTTTTTCTAATCCTTTGAAGAAAGTCAATGGTAGCATTGAATCTATAAATTACTTTGGGCAGCATGGCCACTTTCATGATGTTGATTCTTCATAACCGTGAGCATGGAATGTTTTTCCATTTGTTTGTGTCCTCTCTTATTTCCCTGAGAAGTGGTTTGTAGTTCCCCTTGAAGAGGTCCTTCACATCCCTTGCAAGTTGTGTTTCTAGGTATTTTATTCTCTTTGTAGTATTTGTGAATGGGAGTTCACTTACGATTTGGCTTTCTGTTTGTCTGTTATTGGTGTATATGAATGTTTGTGATTTTTGCACATTGATTTTGTATCCTGAGACTGCTGAAGTTGCTAATCAGCTTAAGGAAATTTGGGGCGGGATGATGGGGTTTTCTAAACATTCAATTATGTCATCTGCAAACAGAGACAATTTGACTTCCTCTCTTCCTATTTGAACATTCTTTATTTCCTTTTCTTGTCTGAATGCCCTGGCCAGAACTTTGATTTCTATGTTGGATGGGAGTGATGAGAGAGGGCATCCTTGTCTTGTGTCAGTTTTTTAAGAGAATGCATCCCGCCTTTGCCCATTCAGTATGATACTGGCTGTGGGTTTGTCATAAACAGCTCTTATTATTTTGAGACACTTTCCATCAATACCTAGTTTATTGAGCGTTTTTAGCATGAAGAGGTGTTGAATTTTACTGAAGGGCCTTTTCTGCATCTATTGAGATAATCGTGTGGTTTCTGTGATTGGTTCCATTTATGTGACAGATTACGTTTACTGATTTGCATATGTTGAACCAGGCTTGCATCCCAGGGATGACGCCGAATTGATTGTGGTGATTTTCTAGTTTATTCATGTGGAGGTGTTTATAGTGTTCTCTGTTGGTAGTTTGTATTTCTGTGAGATCAGTGGTGATTGCCCTTTATCATTTTTTGTGTCTATTTGATTCTTCTCTCTTTTCTTCTTTATTAGTCTGGCTAGCCGTCTATCTATTTTCTTAATCCTTTCAAAATACCAGCTCCTAGATTCATTGTTTTGTTTGAAGAGTTTTTTGTGTCTCTATCTCCTTCAATTCTTCTCTGATCTTATTTATTTTCTTCTGCTAGCTTTTGAATTTATTTGCTCATGCTTCTCTAGTTCTTTTAATTGTGATGTTAAGGCATTGATTTTAGATCTTTCCTGCTTTCTCCTGGGGACATTTACTGTTGTAAATGTACCTCTAAACACTGTTTTAGCTTTGTCCTACAGATTCTGGTATGTTTTGTCTTTATTTGCATTGGTTTCAAAGAACTTATTTATTGCTGCCTTAATCCAGTAGTCATTCAGGAGCAGGTTGTTCAGTTTCCATGTAGTTGTGTGGTTTTGAGTGAGTTTCTTAATCCTGAGTTCTAATTTGATTGCACTGCAGTCTGAGAGACTGCTTGTTACAATTTCCATTCTTTTTCATTTGCTGAGGAGTGTTTTACTTCCCATTATGTTGTCAATTTTAGAATAAGTGTGATGTGATGCTGGGAAGAATGTATATTCTGTTGATTTGAGGTGGAGAGTTCTGTAGCTGTCTATTAGATCCACTTGGTCTAGAGCGGAGTTCAAGTCCTGAATATTCTTGTTAATTTTGTCTTGTTGATCTGTCTAATATTGACAGAGGGGTATTAAAGTCTCTCACTATTATTGTGTGGAAGTCTAAGTCTCTTTGTACGTGTCTAAGAACTTGCTTTATGAATCTGGGTTCCCCTGTATTGGGTGTATATATATTTAGGATAGTTAGCTCTTTTTGTTGCATTGATATCTTTACCATTATGTAATGCCCTTCTTTGGCTGTTTTTATCTTAGTTTAAAGTCTGTTTTATCAGAGACTAGGATTGCAACCATTGCTTTTTTTTTTTTTTTTTTTCCATTTGCTTGATAAATATTCCTCCATCCCTTTATTTTGAGCCTATGTGTGTCTTTGCACATGAGATGGGTCTCCTGAATACAGCGTACCGATGGATCTTGACCTATCCAATTTGCCAGTCTGTGTCTTTTAATTGGGGTATTTAGCTTGTTTACATTTAAGGTTAATATTGTTATGTGTGAATTTGATCCTGTCATTATGATGCTAGCTGGTTATTTTCCCTGTTAGTTTCTTAATTATGTCAATGGCCTTTACAATTTGGTATGTTTTTGCAGTGGCTGGTACCAGTTTTTCCTTTCCATATTTAGTGCTTCCTTCAGGAGTTCCTGTAAGGCAGGTCTGGTGGTGACAGAATCTCTCAGCATTTGCTTGTCTGTAAAGGATTATATTTCTCCTTTGCTTATGAAGCTTAGTTTGGCTGGATATGAAATTCTGGGTTGAAAATTCCTTTCTTTAACAATGTTGAATATTGGCCCCAACTCTCTTCTGGCTTATAGTATTTCTGAAGAGAGATCCACTGTTAGTCTGATGGGCTTACCTTTGTGTGTAACCCTACCTTTCTCTCTGGCTGCCCTTAACATTTTTCCCTTCATTTCAACCTTGGTGAATATGACTATTATGTGTCTTGGGGTTGTTCTTCTCGAGGAGTATCTTTATTTTCTGAATTTGAATATTGGCCTGCCTTGCTAGGTTGGGGAAGTTCTCCTGGATAATATTCTGAAGAGTGTTTTCCAACTTAGTTACATTCTCCTCTTCACTTTCAGGTACACCAATCAAACATAGGTTTGGTCTTTTCACATAGTCCCATATTTCTTGGAGGCTTTGTTTGTTCCTTTTCATTCTTTTTTCTCTAATCTTGTCTTCACACTTTATTTCATTAAGTTGATCTTCAATCTCTGATATCCTTTCTTCCGCCTAATCAATTCAGCTACTGATACTTGTGTATGTTTTACGAAGCTCTTGTGCTGTGTTTTTTGGCTCCATCAGGTCGTTTATGTTCCTCTCTAAACTGGTTATTCTATTTAGCAATTCCTCTAACCTTTTTTTCAATGTTCTTAGCTTATTTGTTTTGGGTTAGAACATGTTCCGTTAACTTGGAGGATTTTGTTATTACCCACCTTCTGAAGCTTTCTGGCAATTTGTCAAACTCATTCTCTGCCCAGTTTTGTTTCCTTGCTAGTAAGGAGTTGTGATCCCTTGGAGAAAAAGAGGCATTCTGGTTTTTAGAATTTTCAGCCTTTTTACCCTGGTCTTTCCTCATCTTCATGGGTTTATCTACCTTTGGTCTTTGATGTTGGTGACCTTTGGATGGGGATTCTGAGTGGACTTCCTTTTTGTTGATGTCGATGCTATTTCTTTCTCTGTGTTAGTTTTCCAACCGTCAGGCTCCTTTGCTGCAGGTCTGCTGGAGTTTGCTGGAGGTCCACTCCAGACCCTGTTTGCCTGGACATCACTAGTGGAGTCTGCAGAACAGCAAAGATTGCTGCCTGTTCCTTCCTCTGGAAGTGTCATCCCAGAGGAGCACCCACCAGATGACAGCTGGAGCTCTCCTGTATGAGTTGTCTGTTGACTCCTGTTGATAGGTGTCTCCCAGTGAGGGGACACAGGGGTCAAGGGTCCACTTGAGGAGGCAATCTGTTCCTTAGCAGAGCTTTAGTGCTGTGCTGGGAGATCTGCTGCTCTCTTCAGAGCCAGCAGGCAGGAACATTTAAGTCTGCTGAAGATGTGCCCACAGCTACCCCTTCCCCCAGCTGCTCTGTCCCAGGGAGATGGGAGTTTTATCTATAAGCCCCTGACTGGGGTGCCACCTTTCTTTGAGAGATGCCCTGCCCAGAGAGGAGGTATCTAGAGAGGCAGTCTGACTACAGTGGCTTTGCCAAGCTGCAATGGTTTTCCCCAAGTTTGAACTTTCCATGGCTTTGTTTATACTGTGAAGGGAAAACTGCTTACTCAAGACTCAGTAATGGAGGATGCACCTCCCCCCATGAAGCTCCAGTGTCCCAGGTCAACTTCAGACTGCTGTACTGGCAGACAGTATTTCAAGCCAGTGGATCTTATCTTGCTGGGCTCCATGGGGGTGGGATCTGCTGAGCTAGACCACTTGGCTTCCTGGCTTCAGCCCCCTTTCCAGAGGAGTGAACAATCCTGTCTAGATGGTGCTCCAAGCACCACTGGAGTATGAAAAAACTCCTCAGTGTCTGATCAAATGGCTGCCCAGTTTAGTGCTTGAAATCCAGGGCCCTGGTGGTGTAGGCATCTGAGGGAATCTCCTGATCTGCAGGTTGTGAAGACTATGGAAAAAGCATAGTATCTGAGCCAGAATGCACCTTTTCTTAAGGCACGGTCCCTCAGAGTTTCCCTTGACTAAGGGACGGAGTTCCCCAACCCCTTGTGCTTCCCACCCTGCTTCTGCTCACCCTCTGTGGGTTGCACCCACACTGTCTAACCAGTCTGAATGTGATGAGGCGGGTACCTCAGTTGGAAATGCAGAAATCACCACCTTCTGTGTTGATCTCCCTGGGACTTGCAGACTGGAGCTGTTCTTATTTGACCATCTTGTCAGCCACACAACAGGTAGAGTCTTTTCAACAAATGGGGCTGAAACAATTGGATATCTATGTGCAAAGCCTACCCCCAAAAAGTTGATACATATATTGTGCCATATAAAATATTAATTCAAAATGAATCAAATACTTAGATGTAAAACCTAAAGTTCTAAAACCTGTTTATGAAAATATTGAAGAAAATTTTTATGACTTTTAGTTGGACAAAGATTTAAGATACCAACACCACTGTGCGTAAGATAATTGATAAATTATACTTTAACAAAATTAATAAGTTCTGCTCTTCAAAAGATACTTTTAAGAAAGTGACAATAGGCAGGACGTGGTGGCTCAAGCCTGTAATCTCAGCAATTTGGGAGGCTGAGGCAGGTGGATCACCTGAGATCAGGAGTTCGAAACCAGCCTGGCCAACATGGTGAAACCCTGTCTCTACTATAAATACAAATATTAGCCAGATATGGTAGTGGATGCCTGTGTTCCCAGCTACTCAGGGGGCTGAGGCAGGAGAATTGCTAGAACCCGGGAGGCAGAGGTTGCAGCGAGCCCAGATCATGCCACTGTACTCTAGCTTGGGCAACAGAGCAAGTCTCTGCCTCAGAAAAACAAAACAACAACAACAACAAAAACAAAGAAAGTGACAACACTGTATTGTATACAAGAAGTTTTCCTAAGAGGGCAGATTTTTTTTTTTGTTTTGAGATGGAGTCTCACTCTGTTGCCCAGGCTGGAGTGCAATGGTGTGATCTTGGCTCACTGAAACCTCTGCCTCTTGGGTTCAAGTGATTCTCCTGCCTCAGCCTCCTGAGTAGCTGGGATTAGAATTAAGGTGACTGCCACCACACCCAGCTAATTTTTGTGTTTTTAGTAGAGACAGGGTTTCACCATATTGGTCAGGCTGGTCTTGAACTCCTGATCTCGTGATCTGCCTGCCTTGGCCTCCCAAAGTGCTGGGATTACAGGCATGAGCCACTTTACCTGGCCAAGGGTAGATCTCAAGTTCTTATCTCACACACACACACACACACACACACACACACACACACACACAAATAATAATAATAATAATAAATAATAGGGCTGAAAGACAGTTTTGGTGATGACAAGAGGTTTATGGCACATATTGTGATATAATCTATGATACAGGTTTCTTGGATGGATACTTACCTCCAGATTCATCAGCGGGTATACATAAAATACATACAGTCATTTTGGTATAAAAACAAATGAAATACATTTACCACTATTATATTTCAGGAAAAAGTTCTCATTTGGTCTTTTTATGTTACATGTTTAACAAGCACTAATTTCTTGTTGCTAATATATTAGGATTTTGCATGTATCTTCCATTATTTTGTGATATTTCATTTTATATGGCATCTTTTTTTAAAAAAAGTCTGTATTAATGTTATAGTTGAGTTTTCCTTCAATCTTTATGCCCTTGAGTCTAGAATGGTTAAAATTCATGAAACTTTTTCTAGAAGTTTTGGAAGAACTTGCCTATGAATACAGTGTTATATTGATTACTCAGCCAACAACTTGCTCAAAAGTCTAAGATTATTACCTCATGATTCCTGGAAAAATGCCATGTTTTCTTATTCATCCATTCCTGCAGGTCTCTTGGTTTCTAATTTGGTTTCTGTCCCTCTTTGTTTGATTAATACAGTCTTGGTATTACATAGGCTCTCTTGGCATTTGTTCTTAGTTCTGTGAAGGTGACGTTGATAAACTTTATCAATATGATGGCCAGGATATTTTGCCCAAAGTGTGTACTCCCATAAGCAGGCAGGGAAGAAGGAGGAATTAGAGGAGACAGAATGGAGATTTAAATCATTTGAACACTCAGATATTTCTATGATAAACTATAATTTGTAGAATATTTTCTGATATGTAGATTTATCTATCACCAAATTAATTACTTCTTAATTCATAAAATCACCATGTTTTTTGAGATCCCGTGTATTAACACATATTTTCTAATTTCACAAATTGTTTTATTAAATAAAAATATAAGCTATGGATTTACAGAAAATCTTTTCATTTCGCATCTTTTATGAAGACTTGTATCTGCAACCTATAAAGCATTCTCAAAACTTAAGAAAGCTAACAACCTAATAAAAAATAATCAATGTATTTAAATGCTTTACCAAATACACTTCATCAAAAAGAGAAAAGGATGGCAAATAAGCACTTGGAAATAAGCTTAACTTCAGTCATGAGGAAAATGCAAATTAAAGCCAGAGTGAGATACTTCTTTAACCTATTAGAATGTCTTAAATAGATCATCAGGCAAATGAAGGGCAATTTACAAAATACTTGACCAGTACGCCTCAAAATGCCTGATAATAAAAACCAAGTGTTGGTGAAGCAATGGCCGTGCTCACACAATACTGTGGGAATGTAAAACAATTCAATTTTGGAAAACTATCTGGCAATTCCTAAAAAATTTAAACGTATACCTGCTATGTGATCCAACTATCCCATTCATATACATCTACCAAGGAGAAATGAAGGCATATGTCCCTACAAACCTTTATGTGAATACTCATAGTGATTTTAGACCTAATAGTCCCAAACTAGAAACAACCAAAATGTCCATCCACAGGTGAATGGGTAAACAAAATGTACACTTTAGAATGCAAATCACTTTATGTTGATTTTATTCAATAAAGCTGTTAAGATTGAAATTCAACTTATGTTGCATTTTAATTGAACACAAATTTAAATATTTCCCTCATCACATTAAACTCATATTAAACTTTCCTTTAGCCCTGTGTTATGATGTCTTGATTCACAAACGATTTTGTGTACTAAATTCTTCCTAGTTACTGGGACCTTCTGTTGACTCCTGTTTAGATCTTATCTCCTGGGCCTTATTTACCTCAGCTGCTTCTCCTGTTGTCTTCCTGTTTACTGGCATAACCTGCTTGCACCTCGTCCCCGGAAGTACACACATTCCTACTTTTATAGGGTGAAATTTGGCTAACAGTAACATCACATGCAATTTTGAAGTGAGCATAGAACAATTAAGAGTGGTAATGTTGGAAATGGTTAGGATTAGGGGTTGAAGTGAAGAAAAAGTATCTGTGTGTGTTAAAACAAACATTAGGATTCCTAATCTATTTTTGAAAAGCATCATTGGATATTTTCTGACTTACTTCCCAGTCCTTCACCAGTGAGACATCCCATAAATATCTGGTGAGGCAGATACTGTCATTACATTTTAGGAATAATTCTGCTTGGCTTTTGAGAGTCATAATGCCATAGTTCATTTCTAGGATAGGAGCAGTTTTGTATACATTATAATTCAGGATTCAGCAAACTAAGGCCTGATGCCTGTTTTTGGAAATAAAAGTTTCATTTAAAAAAGTTTTATTGAAACATAGCTGTGCTGATTCTTTTTTGTATTGTCTATGGCTACTTTTACACTACAACAGCATATTTGATTAGCTGCAGCCACTATAGATAGTGTGAGCCTCTAGAAAGCCTAAAATATTTATTTTTCGGCCCTTTAAGAAAATTCGTGTTAACCTCTATAGTTAATTAAAATTAATAATAGTGAACACATAGTATGTACTATGTGCCATGTTGTCGTATATTAAGCAAAAAATACTAGTTCAAATACTCATAGTAACCTTATAAGGTAGAATAACAATTTAATGCACGAGGAAACTGAGACACAAAGAGGTTAATCTTCCCTGTCACAAAGTTAAGAAATACAAGGACTAGGAATTGAACAAAGGTGGCTTGACTCCAAGCCTGGTCTTTTAATAACTTCTCATACTGCTGTTCCATTTGGAGGAATAGAGGAAATACAAACTATTTTGATAAATGGTGAAATTATAATATACAACCAATAAATTTAGGTGGAAATCTCAGAATTATTTAAATTATAAGAATGAAGATAAGATATATTTAATTAGTTTTAGATTAATTATTGCAGTTTTTCAGGCTCATCCATGAAAGAACTGTGAGTAGCCAATTTGTTAAAAATTTGGTTTTATTCCCTCTTGGTAAATTGTCTCTTTGAATTAGGCGTGTATCTTAGTATAGTGATTTTATAGGATAGTAGAAAATAGATCATTTTGTCAGCTGATTTCTCCAATTTGTTTTTTTTTTGTTGTTTCTTTTTTTGGTTCAGTGTTATATCCAAGGAACTGTTACACGAAGCAATCAGAATCATTTCCAAAATTTTAGTTTCATAAGTTTGAGTTTTCTTTAAACCTGTTTTATATTTTCTGCATCATTGTAATAGAGAAATCAGTAAACATTTACTTCAGTAATTGTTTGCAACTAAAACATGTGAAATGAAACAGGCTCAAGAGATCCTGACAGCTTGCTTATTTTTCTTGGAATAACTTCAGTTTGCGTTTTTGAAACACATATATTATACTCTCAAGAAAGTTTAAAAAATAAGAACATACAGTTTGTGTTTGTCCTCATGAAGATTACACTTGTGACCCCAGTTTAGCATGTACTAATATTTAAGAGGAGTATGTCATAATAAAGTTTTTGTTAAGACTGTCGTTGGACAGAGCTATAATTTTTTTTCTCTTTTAGGGCCACAATAGACATTTCTTTCAATACAAGAAGCATGATTTTGCTCATGATACATTGAATCTAAATAGCCTATTCATTGAATCCCAATAGCCACATCGGCTATAAAAATATGTGTATTTTCTTTTACTAGGTATGTGTGGCATATGTAGGGAATTAAAAGGGTAGTTTGTAGAAGGCGTCTTGTCCTGCAAAGAAATTATGTCTGGTCAGGAGTAATACAATTAGTATACAAATTAGTGTAATAAAAATCTAGAATAAGATCAATTTAATGTAAGACACTTTTATAAACTTCTGATAAGCAGCTTTACAATATTGAAATACCGGTTCAATTATATCAGTTGATATAAGTATAACAAACGTTTCCAACAAACAGTGCTGCAGGCCTGTAAAAGAAGAGATATACTCTTTACTAGTTCACCTTGGAAGTGCTCCACAAGAGGTGTGAGCTGAATTTTGAGTAGATAAGAAGGATGAGATTACAATAAATACTAAATATTTCTCTGGCACTTGATGTTTTTCAAAGCAATTTCAAATATGTAATTTGATTTTACAGCAACTTGATAGAATAAGTAGTAGTTGTTGTTCTCACTTTAAAAATAATTTGAGATTTAGAAGGGTTAAATGACTTTCTTACATAGCTGGTAAGTGGTGGAGGTGCTACTTACACCCAGATCTTCCAACTCCAAATCATCTAAATTTGGCATTGTAGCGCCGCTGAAATAGAAGGATGGGTCAGGCACGGTGGCTCATGCCTGTAATCCCAGCATTGGGAGGCCAAGGTGGTAGCATCACTTAAGCTCAGGAGTTCAAGACTAGCCTGGGCAACCATGGCAGAAACCCCATTTCTACTAAAAATTATCCAGGTGTGGTGGCATGTGCCTGTAGTCCCAGCTACTCAGGAAACTGAGGTGGGAGGATCACATGAGCCTGAGAGTGGAAGGCTGTAGTTAGTCATAAACATGCTACACTCACTCCAGCCTGGGTGACAGAGTGAGACCCTGTCTCAAAAGGAAAAAAAAAAAAGGAAGAGTGGAAAGCACTAAAGTAATATCAGTCTGTATGGAATTCAGATAAAGGAGGTTGGAGATTCAGAGGCAGAGAGGGACTCGATTCTTAGCTTTTTAAATGCCTGAGAAAATACCTGCGGTGGGGAGGGTTAGATCAAGCACCGAGGGAGGAGAGACTGTGAGTAGACCCTTGCAGTCATAATCCAGGCCAGGCATGATTGTGGCACAGGCCAAAGTGTTAGTTATGGAGTTGGAGGGAAGTGTGTGGATTCTGGATGGATTCTGAAGGTAGAGCCCACTGGATATGTTGTTGAACTGAATGCAGGGTTTTAAGAAGAGGAATCAAGAGTGGCTCACACCTGTAATCCCAACACTTTGGGAGGCTGAGGCGGGCAGATCAGTTGAGGTCAGGAGTTTGAGACCGACTTGTCCAACATGGTGAAATCCCATCTCTACTAAAAATACAAAATCTAGCCAGGCGTGGTGGCATATCCCTGTAATCCCAGCTACTTGGGAGGCTGAGGCAAAATAATCACTTGAACCTGGAAGGCAGAGGTTGCAGTGAGCAGAGATCGCACCACTGCACTCCATCCTGCGTGACAGAGCAAGACTCTGTCTCAAAAAAAAAAAAAAAGAAAGAAAAATTAAAAGAAATGCTCCAAAGTTTAAAACTTGAGTAACTGGAAGTATAAAATTATGGTTGAATGAGATGGGAAACAACTGAGAAATGAGGAGGCCAGGGTTAAGTTAGACATGTAGAGTTGAGATGCCAATTAAACATTCAAATGGTAAGTTCAAGTAGGCAGGTGGACACAGGTTGCAAGTTCAAAGGAGAAACCAGGCTGGAGACGTGAATTTAGAAGCTGTCAGAAGTGAGGCCCCTGAAAGTGGGAAAAGCTATAAGCGTTTGTTGAAACGTAACTTCAAAGCCACCTAGTGAGTTTTTTCTATAGACCATGCTGTGGGCCTTGTGATATGATAGGCATTGAATTGTTCAAGAAAAGTCCATAATAAAACACTATAGTGATCAAACATTTTTACTTATTGGATTAAGCAGTTATTTAGTTCTCATAATAACAGAGTGAGAAGTGTGTAACAGGGATCATTATCCTCACTTTTAACATAAAGAAACAGACTAGAGGTGAGAGGGTTACACGTAGTTTTGCAAGTAATAGTAGCACAGTTTTTTCCCCTCATACCCGCTGACAAAGATCTTGATAAATTTCTAGAGTGATACATTTTATAAGCAGGAAACAGAGGCCAGAACAAACCAGAGAGAAGAAGCTACCATTAAGGAAAATAAAAGAACACTTGGAACGCAAACAGAAGCATGATCTATAAGGACAGGAGGAATCACGGTGTGGTGAAAAGCACTAGCTGAGAATCAGGAAACTTGGATACCAGTCCTGGCTCTTTCACTTTCGGAAAGCCTGGAGACCAGTTTCTTAAGGCTTAGTGTGTTGCTGAGAACACGACTTTCTTACAGGAAGGATTTGTAAGCTCATTAAAAAGGTCTGGGAGGACGCCTAGATCCAGGAGTAACTTCTTGGGAGCAGATGGGCTTTGAGGGGGCAACAAATGGAGATTTTGTTACTTTTCTCTTCATTATTATTTGAATTATTTATAATGAGTATGTGATACTTTTTTTAGTTTCATCAAAAATTGAAAATGGGAGATACTGTAAGACAAAATTCAATTAAGCAATTTCTAGACACCAGTAGAAAAATGTGGCTTATATCCATTTGATTTCTAAGTCTTAGTTTCTTCTGTTACAAAGTTAGGGAGTTTTCAAGAGTCCCCAAGTCCAATTCCAAATCTGGCATCCTATCATCCTGTGCAGAGCCACACATTTCAAGATACGAGGCCCTTCATAACTAGTATATAGAAGACAATCTTTGCACTGATGTGTTCATGAAAATCAGTTAACTGAAATGCTCGGATAGCACTGTAAGGCTAAAATTGGAATTTGCACTAGTACTAAGTAATTTAATAAAACAAATGCATTACTTCAAATAACTATGCCCATCACTTGAATTAGTTAATGTTATTATAGCCCATTATCCAGTTTTACACATGAGAACACTGGGGCTTATTAAGATTAAGTAGCAGGCCCATGATTGTGTAGCTGCCAAGTGATGAAACCCAAGCCTGAGTCATATGCTTAAAATCTTTTTTTAATTGATATATACATAATTTTAGTACATATTTGTGGGGTACGTGTGATATGCTGTTACGTGAATAGAATGTGTAATGATCAAATCAAGGCATTTAGGATATCCGTCGCCTGGAATATTTGTTATTTCTATGTGTGGAGAGCATTTTAAGTCCTTATTTCTAGCTATTTTGAGAAATATAATTTGTTATTGTTATCTGTAGTCATCCTACTCTACTATCAAACACTAGAACTTATTCCCTCTCTCTAACTGTAGTTTGTTATCCACTAACCAATCTCTGTTCATCCCTCCAACACCCACATTCTTCCCAGTCTCTGATAATTATTCTACTCTCTACCTCCATAAGATCAGCTTTTTTTTTTTTTTTTTTTTCAGCTGCCGCATGTGAGTGAGTACACGCAGTATCTGTTTTTCTGTGCTGGACTTATTGTACTTAACATAATGACCTCCAGTTCCATCCATGTTGCTGCAAATGAAGTGATTTCATTCTTTTTAACTGCTGAATAGTATTTCATCGTGTATATATACCACATTTTCCTTATCCAATCCATTAAGGAACACTTAGGTTGATTCATATCTTTGCTGTTGAGAATAGTCTAAGCCTAAAATCATAATCACTAAATATATCTGTTCTCTCAATCTTTGTGGGCGTGGTGGTGGTAAACACCTTCCTTGATATAGGAAAGCATGATTTATTTTGGTTTGCAAAGAAGGACACCAGAATCTGCTCAATTTTTGTCAAGTGCCCTTATTTCTGAACCCCCTCTTTTTAATTTTCAAGTTAACTTTATAACTTAATAAGTAAACTGCTCAGTGTTCTACCTGTGCACCATCTTGATATAACCCCACCTTCATGTATTTCACTCATAAAATGCATTGCCCCAAATTGAATGTTTCTGAAACCTGAATGTCTTATAGTTAATGGGTCTGTTTAATGTGACAGTATTTCTTCTTGCTACAGAAAAAATTAAGTCAATGGTGTTCTTAAACATGGTATTGTCCCTGGTTCTAGAAAATAAGACGGTAGACTTTCTGTTGGAAGCACTGCTGCCTTGTTTAACAATCTAGGCGTCCATACACCTAGTTTCCTGACTGTGTTTTTGGTCTTAAGACACTGTCTTATGAAGATGTCCAGCTTGAGTGTTCGACCTCCGTTTCTGTCTTCATTATCAGCCACGGAGCCCTCTCAGATCTGATCCACTCCTTTGCTGCTTCCTACATCTCATTCTAAAACTTGATTTGGTTTGCTAACTGTTCTGGTTTCCTACCCAGCGTCTGCGACCCATGTGAACGGCTCTCAAAACTGCCAGAGTGTTAGAAGCACCTGGAGAAATTTCTTAAAATTAAAGGCTCTAAAGTACAGATCAGAAGTGCAAAGCCAGTTGCTTGGATTGGGATCTGGAAATCTATATTGAAAAGAGGGCTGTCACGCACAGTCTGATTAGATTCCCTGCCTATGTGATAGCTTTACTGGAAGCAGGTTGCCAAGTAGATTTCTTCCCCATTCCATAGTTGTTCAACAGAATGGGAGAAGTTAGGGACTCAGGTGTCATTCTATCGGGGTATCTTGATTAGAAACTTTATTTATTGAGAGATAATTATAACAAGACTGCATTCTAATCCCTTAAAAAAAAGTATCTGTTTATACTTACTGTTGTGTAGGCACATCATAGAAAATTACATTTGAAATTACATTTCCCATAGAGGTGCTTATCTTACCACAGAATGAAAAAAAAAAGCTTTTGGACTGAGTTTTCTTTTTCTCATTTTTCTTCTTTAATCAAATATAAAATACCTAAATTATGCATTGGGGTTTATGAGCACATATTTGAAAAAATCATCACTATGCGACACGAACTATGAAGTAATTACACGTTTGTTCCAAGCAGTCTTTGAAATAAGAGATTTCAGTCAATTTCCCAATGGATACTTTTCTTATTTCAATAACAAGTCCAGATCATTGACTTAAAAAAACACCAAGGAAACTCCCTTAGTACATGATAAGTTTGTTATGATTAAAATCATCTGTGAAAATGAAATTATTTATGCTAATTAATGAATTTTTAATACATGTCTCTGAAATTCTAAGAATCTTAATAGGTTCTAGAAAGAAACATAGTTCACATCCTCTTGTTGCTGAATGTTGTCTATTTTTATTCCAGGAGAACGCCTTCTTGGAGTTGATTGTTTTTGTTTGGTATCTCATACTGTTTCTCAGAGACAGCACATACAGGTTACTTTTTGAAATATGGCTTAATTAGAAAGAACTGCTTAGGCCGGGCGCGGTGGCTCACGCCTGTAATCCCAGCACTTTGGGAGGCCGAGGCGGGTGGATCACGAGGTCAAGAGATCGAGACCATCCTGGTCAACATGGTGAAACGCCATCTCTACTAATACAAAAAATTAGCTGGGCACGGTGGCGCGTGCCTGTAATCCCAGCTACTCAGGAGGCTGAGGCAGGAGAATTGCCTGAACCCAGGAGGCGGAGATTGCAGTGAGCCGGGATCGCACCATTGCACTCCAGCCTGGGTAACAAGAGCGAAACTCCGTCTCAAAAAAAAAAAAAAAAAAAAAAAAAGAAAGAACTGCTTAAAGCAAATAAATGATATGTAGCTAACTCACCTGAGAAACTCAGGGCAAAGCTGATCCTTTTTAGGTATATGAAAATCTAGTTGAAAATATGCAAATACTGTGTTCTGAAACAGAATCCTGTGTCACTGAGCCTTTGCATTCTGCATCTTGCTTTTAATTTGCAGTCATGCCATTTAACAGCTGTCTCATAATAGTCATTTAAACTAAGGTACTACGAAAAACAGTTATATTTTAGTTTATAATTATTTATAGCATCCCCTGGGGAAGTTTAGGTACTACAAGAAGGCAATGTAGGCTAGGCACGGTGGCTCACACCTGTAATCCCAGCACTTTGGAAGGCTAACACAGGTGGACTGCTTAAGACCAGGGGTTCGCAGCCAAGCAGCCTTGTCAACATGGTGAAACCCTATCTCTACAAAAAATAAAACAAATTACCCAGGCGTGGTGGTGTGTGTCTGTAGTCCCAGCTACCCAGGAGGCTGAGGTGAGAAGATATCTTGAGCCAGAGAGGTCTAGGCTGTAGTCAGCCATGTTGGCCTCTACACTCCAGCCTGGGTGACAGAGTGAGACCCTATCTCCAAAAAAAAAAAACAAAAAAGAGAAGTCAGTGCAGTAAATCTCTATAATCCTCTCATTCTTCACTTTCTTTGGTTGCTTCTAGCACCATCAAGAAATGATGTTTAAACTCTTTTCAGGAGCGCTTACTTACTCTTTTACAGTCATGAAGGTAACTTCATGAGATAGTATTTCCTGTTTGGCTTTTCTATTACCATGTGAAAAATATTCATAGGGTTTGTTTATCTATTGCTACACAAGAAAACAATGGCCTCTACTAAAAATGTTATATTTGAATAGATCTAAAGAAGTCTTGAACTTACTCATGTTATTTTTTCTGCAGAATTTGTTTTCTAAATAAACATTAATAATTTTTTGATTCTATGAACCAGAATGTGTCTTTCAGGAAATTTATGTGAGGCATGATGTGTAAACCTGTTAGTGTTACCTGAAAGCTTGAGTGATTCCTCAGATGAACAGAGATTGCACCCAGATAACAATCACGGATAATGACAATGTCTTCGTGAAGAACTGTGACATTTAACTTGTTAGGTTGCTGCAATTTCATAGATGCTCACTGTAGCTCTTTTTGCAGAGACAAAGACCTTTATTATGTCTGGCCTAGCAAACGGTATGAAATTCATTTTTGTGTTGAGTTCCTCTTGCAACCTAAGTCCCTTGGGGGTGACATGGAGTGGGAAGGTGGATACTGTGAATGCAGAGGACCCTTGTCACAGCTGAGGACCCTGAACTTAGGGAACTCTTTTATAACAGGCTGCAAGCAAATCTGTTCAAGCTTTTCCCCAGAGAGAGATGTTACACTGATCAGCAAACAAATCTGCCCTGTGTGGTATCTGGCTAGGTTGTTCTCTATACAAAAATGTTTAAAAAGATAATCTAGAACAAAGGACATCAGATCAGTACTTCTACTGACAAGATGTGCAGAAACTCAAGAGATCCATGGAGAACTGTCTGCCCACTGTCCTGAGCAATGACTATGCTCACGGTTCAAACTCTTCTCACCAGAATTGTCTCCCCAGTCTACTAATTCTACTTGAGTTACCCTTGGAGTGTATTTTTTTATATTACCTTTATCATAGGCAATATTGGTGATCAATAGACTCACCAAAACATTAATAACAAGTACAGAGGCGAGCTCATTATTAATTGGGCCCTGTTTCATAGAGATGTACTATAAGTAATATTGAACTTTTTGATGTTCTAGAAAATGCATTAAAAACTAATAGCTCAAACTGGAGTTTTTTTAAGGAAGATGGTCTGAGAAAAAAAAGAAAGTTATGTATCAGACAAATGAGGATCAGCTATTCAAGAAGTCCATATAAATACTGAGAACAGGATTAAGTCTTCCTGCAGTCTGAGTCAAATCTGTGGTTAGGCCTGAATGTTTATGATGATTGAGTGATCTGATGAATTACAGGTTTATAGCTTTCTTTTCCAGGTACTTAATTGCCTGCAGGAAGCTGGCTTTTTTGAAGTGAAGTTTGTGTTCACTGTTCATATGACTGAAGTTATTAATGCTGAGGATTATTTAGTGACCCCTCCCTCAGTGTTACCAACTAGAAAACCGAGGCCTGAGAGACTTGTCTACAATTACACGGGAGCGAGGAGCAGGGCTAGCCTCTCATATTTCCCTGGAGGGGCTTTGTTTACTTAAATGGTACAGCTTATATTAAGGTCAGAGAGACAGAGAGAGCATGCATGCTCCCAAGACTGATTGATCTCAGCAGGAATTGTAATTCCTGTAGGTGTAGAAAACTCTACTCTTCACTGTAAATACCTACCCATAGTAGTATTGTATTTGGTAGCTGGCCATAATGTATGAAAGCTCATTCTAGTTTGTGACTAGAGCTTGGCCCTAGTATAGAAAAATATTAATTGCCATTCAAAATCACTTAAAAAAAGATGACTATCCAAGATGCAAACCCAGGATTGCCTTAAGCATAATAAACAAATAATTAAACCAATTATAACTTAACAGCGAAACTTGCAAGCTTTGAGAAGTTGGCCTTGTTTCATGTTTGGTGAAAGGCAGAATGGTTCAATTACTTTCATCTGTGGTCAGAGGCATTGATATAGAGAGCTGGAAGGGATCTTTGAGAGAATCTGATCAGATGATTTTCACTCTTTTGAAGAACTGCGAGCTCTCAGAACCCCTGAGGCAGGTGGAGGGACCCACTGAGGGTGAAGATCTTCACTCTTCCTTATTTCTGATAAGGCCATTTTGTTTATACCTGTTTTATATCTTGGCCTCTGTTACTTGGAAAACAAATTTTAAAATACACTAATACAATATTTTATATTTTGATAGGCATTGGGTACATGCATTTATGAAAACTAATTGTTTTAATAAGCACTTAAGATCTATAAATTTTATGTAAAAAGATGAAACAATTACTGAACAACTATAGCATGCTGAAATATTTAGCGGGAAATGTATATCAATGTGAATTACTTCAAAGTGAACCAAAAATAAGATGCATTGATGGATGGGTATAGGATGGATACACAATGAAACAAGTATAGTAGCATATTAATGGTAGAAGGTAGGTAAAAGATATATGTAGGGGTGCTTATTGTATGATTCTTTCAACTGTGCTGCATGGTTGAAAACTTTCTAAAAACATTATATGGGAAAAAAAATCAGCAATATAGGTTAACCTTCTCATTTTTGTAATTAAGGAAAGTGATCCTCAGGGAGAATAAGATTAAATCATTGGCAGAGCAGAACCTAGGACCAAATAATCTTCAGAGAACTGGTTCTGCTGCTTGTCTATACATTCAAATTTGAGCATTTGCCTGAGAATTTTTGCATGAATGCCAGGAAAATCACGTATTTTTGATGAAATAATAGTATTATTAATGATGAAAAAAGGCATTTTACAGGATTATTGGAACTCTTACTTGCATGATGATATCTTCACATGCCCACCCCCACCTTTTTTTGTTAATTTTTATTCTGGTAACATTGAGGACATTTTTTTGTGCTTCTTGTAGTTTAATACATTAGAGTTTATTGTAAATGTATATATTATATAATTTTTATGGCTTAAATTTTCATTGTTTTCAATTCACAAGTACATAAATGCATGACATTTTATGATGAATGTCTTCCTTTGAAAGTACAGAAATAAAAGTAACATCTTAGAAAAGGTCCATGATTCTACAGATTCTTTTGATGTCTTTTATGAAATTAAAAAAGTGGCCTTGCTTCTAGTGTTTGACTAGCATGTTATGATAAAGGACAGCCTAAAATGTGATTTCTCCATTACTCTTGTACTGTTCTAGAACACTTACAGGGTAAGAATCTCTGGAGTCAAATCTGCCTTAGGTTTGAATTCTGGTTATGGTATCTCCAGATGTGAGATTTTGGGGAAGTTACTAAAATTCTCTGAGCCTTTTTCCATGGATATAAAATGGGAATGACACTAGTATGCTATGACTCTTAGTATTTAATAGGTATTAGGTATAACTTTTATTAGTAGTAAACTTAAACTTTGCTAGTGAATGACATATATTATGTCATACTATATTTGTACTTATAACATCTATTTATATTTTTGTGTTTTATTTTATTTATCTTATTTTTATTTATTGTTGACATTCAACCTTACATGGGATTGTGCTTCTGTATATTTATAGGATTTACATCTTGCATGTGCAGTATTCGGTCTTACAGTTGTTTACCTCAAAGTGTGAGTCAGGCTGGGCGCGGTGGCTCACGCCTGTAATCCCAGCACTTTGGGAGGCCATGACGGGTGGATCACGAGGTCTAGAGATCGAGACCATCCTGGTCAACATGGTGAAACCCCATCTCTACTAAAAAAAATACAAAAAATTAGCTGGGCACGGTGGCGCGTGCGTGTAATCCCAGCTACTCAGGAGGCTGAGGCAGGAGAATTGCCTGAACCCAGGAGGTGGAGGTTGTGGTGAGCCAAGATCGTGCCATTGCACTCCAGCCTGGGTAACAAGAGCAAAACTCCGTCTCAAAAAAAAAAAAAAAAAAAAAAAGTGTGAGTCATCTACAAGCACGTTTTAGTTAAGATTGGGTGTATTTATTTCCTAATTCTGTCCTCCTTTAAATGACTCTTTTGGCTTTCTTAGATTTTGGCATTGATTACTGCTTTTCAGTTTCTTCCCTAAAATCCAAAATGTAAGAATTACAGAATTGCAGCCTTGCACAACTCAAAATGTAACAAACGTTTAAGGCCCAACTAGCGAATAATTAATTTTTTTTTATCATTGGTGTAACTTTAAAAAATTACAGTGCAAAGATGCTACTTTTTCTTATTAAGTTGATAAAATACTGGTGTTATCTGAAGATATAATTTTAGACAAATGGAAATTTTAGTTGGAGGATTGTTAGATACATATCCTACCCATCCCAGCATACATGTATACATACATAAGATAATAGTATAGTAAGTGATATACATGTAACATAACAGTATACCATTTGAAGGAAAACATGTCAAGGTTATATTTATTATAGCTCAGTAGTTGTGTAATGCTGTTTTTGGTTCATCATTTGAAATATTTTTTAAAAATAATGTGATACTTCTTAGCTTTTAAGAGTGATAGAATGAGCGTAAGTACAGCATCATAGAATTTGGAGGTACGCAATCATAGAACGCTTACAGGCTAAGAATCTCTGAGTCAAGGAAAATGCTTTGAGATCATTTGGAATTTTAGATTTGTGGTGTTTTAACACTTGCTGCACATTAAAATTATTTGCGGGATCTTAAAAATACTAATATTTAAGTTGTATACCAGCTGCATTAAATCAGAATCTCTGTGAGGGGTACTGAATATTCCTAGTTTTTAAAAGCTCACCTGCTGATTCTACCGTGATATCAATTATAAAATCATTTTCCGATTTTTTTTTTTTTTTTTTTTTTTTTTGCCACTGTTTCAGGAGGAAACAGATCACTACTCTAACTCTTGGTAAAGTCATAGAGCTGTTTATCTTTGGAATTGAAACAGCATCTTGGTCTCCCCTTAAACAGTGGCTTCTCCCCTCTCCCATGACAATTTCATTTTCATTTCTTCCAGTTTATGTTTTTTATTTTGAGTTTGTGAGGGTCCCCAAAACCACTGGAGTAGGAGCATCAGGTGTAGCTAAGCCCGATTTTGGTGGATGACCCCAGAAAATCACACATTTGCTTTTCCTGAAACATTGGAGAGTAAGTGAAGACCCTAGCGTAGCTCCAGTGTACCTGAACTGGACTAGTCAAACTGCTCTGTAAATAGAGTTCTTCTGTGGTTCAGGAGAAAACCCTGTGGTATTTCTAGTTGGTTACTTTAAATCTTATGCACTATGTATTAATTAAATTATATTGTACTTTATTCAGTAATAATGGAATATATGTGTATTAGACTAATTTTAGTTTAAGGTATGTATTATGTTTTCCAAAAAGATGGAAGAATAGGCCAGGCACAGTGGCTCACACCTGTAATCCCAGCAATTTGGAAGGCCGAGGTAGGAGAATCAGTGGAGCCCAGGAGTTCAAGATGAGCCTGGATAACATAGGAAGACCCCCACCTGTACAAAAAATTTAAAAAAAAATTAGGCAGGTGTGTTGGCATGCACCTGTAGTCCCAACTACTTGGGAGGCTGAGGCAGGAGGATCACTTCAGCCTGGGAGGTCAAAGCTGCAGTAAGTGGTGATCACACAACTGCACTCCAGCCTGGGTGACAGAATGCGACCCTGCCTCAAAAACTAAAATAAGATGGAAGAATAAACAAAAATCAATATATTTTATAATTGGAACTTAATAATTTAAGTTTTCATATTTTATGATATTATTAAAATGTTGTTCTTATTTATAGACAATATAATTCATATGGTATATATATAATTAATTGACTTTCTGTGTATTCCATAATTAATTTGTATATGGAGTTGTAATATTATCACGACATCAAGACTTAACTTCCAAATGAATGACAATACTTATGATACATTCTTTGGATAAATACAGCTTATTCTGGATTTTCATCGCCACCACTTGCTGTGGTGGGATAATGTAGTGTGAAATGGCATGTGGCCAGACATGGATGCAGTATTAGTGCCTCTTGCAGGCCTTGTTTAAAACACTCACTCTGGGATACTACTGTGCTTCTTTACTTCCAGACTGACCACTGCTCTAAGCAGTGTTGGGGCAATGCCTGGGCTGCCCGAGCCCTTGAAGTTCAAGAAGAAGCACCTGGACTTCTCATGAGGGGAGGTCAGAGTCAATGTAAGTGACTTCCTAATTTGGGGGGCTAAATCCCTTCAGTGACTGAGGTCTGTATGACGTCAGCCATATAAATAGCTATTTCCAATGTGTTTTATGTCATCGTCATACCCCCAAATACTGCCATTGACCTAAAATAAAACTTTGAAGTGTTCCTCAAGTAATAAATGCCATGTATCTCCTGTGAAAAGCATAATGTTCTTAGAGTTATTCATTGATATTTTCAATTCCATGAAAATAGTACTTTGAGGACATTGGAGTTGCTTTGAAAATTGACATCAATTAAGAGAAAACTTAGTCTAATTTAAAATTTTCTTGGACTTTATAGCTAAGTAGAGAGCTTTTTTTTGTCAGGCAGAAATACATGTGTGGGCAAAGGTGAAACATTCATAACTTTGAGAATCGTTCTAATTTTGCTGGAGTGAGAGAAATGTTGAGCAGTGTTGCTTAATACAGCTTTACACCCATATAATGATGTTGTTCCATGAACTCCCAATCATGTAATAATTCTCGAAAGTAACAGTTCAGTAAATTGTATCAGAAAATACTTGCCATGTACACAAATGGACAATAGAAATGTAGAAATAATGTTTATTCATGAGAAATTGCAGGGGAATATAATTCGGTTTTTCCTATAAGGCAACATAATGGAGTTATAACTTGATGCTTGTATTAAGATGGAATTTTTTTAAAAACAGAGATAGATGAGAAAGTAATGAAAGAATAGAAAATATTATAATCCCATCAAATTTGATTCTCCTCAAATCCTGAGGATCTAAATCTCTTTTCAAATATATTTTTTTTGTTTATAAGTTAAATGGTAATGGTGTTTGGAGATTATGTGAAGATCATTTCTTTAGTACCATTGAACTTTAGAACATTTTGTGTAAAATTGTGATAATTTGAATAGGAGGGAAAACAAAGGTCCACAGTAAGTAAAGGTTCAAATTAGCTTAATGTTTTTTCCTCTTTCATGGCTTATATCTAATTAGATAAATTTGGGCAACGAATATTATATGAACGAATGTTTTACAAATAGTACTTTCCTTAGTTGAATCTATCTTGTAACACATGAATCTATCTTGCAAATCATGAGTATTAGGCAGAGTGTGGAACATACAGCTAAAAGGCTTCAGGTATACTTTCAGTTCAGACTCCCTTGATTGCTACAGTGTCATTTAAGTTCTTTCAGCATCACATCTGATAACCTGCCCTGCCTACCCTCCCGGAGCCCAAATGAGATTACATATGGCATATGTGAAACTGCACCTTAGAGATAGTTGTCTTTTTTATATATGTACTTTGTTTAAAGCAAGAAACAAGGTAATTAATATAGAATGGGCCAAAATGCATGGCATAGCAACATCAACATGCAGAGTAGCTTCAGTTACCGTGGTGTATCCTGGAATCAAACTGTTTGCATCAGTCTCTTGTCCCCTTTTCTTTAGCTTCTCCTCCTTCCTTCTCTTTCTGTCTCAGCACTGTTTCTTCCAACTTTTCCTGCTTTCCAAAGTTGGAAAGATTTTTCTGTTTATCTCCTGACCATAAGCTCTATATCCTGGGGACCCTTCTTTCTCAGTGTTATATCACTTAGTTATTCTGGCAGATTTTGTATAAAGTATTTTTAAAACCTTTCCCTTGATGTCTTATAGTTATACAAGGTGAATTTCTAAGCTGCTGGACCAGAAACAGGAAAAGCACTCTTTGGTCCCCAAGAAGTGATAAAACTACAGGTAGTGTTGACAGGCGTGTATAGTCACACTTCATCTGAGACTGTTCTGTGGTTTGAAAACCTTTAGCTGTCTATGTCATACCATTTACAGTTTTTTTCTTTTAATTTACAAATTGCATCACTACCTGTCTAGAATAAAGTAACTCAAGAAAGAGCAGAAATGTAGAAAAGTAATGCACAGAAAGGAAAGTAAACAGAGCATCAGAAGAAATACGGAGAAACCTGAATTATAACAAAAATAGCAAAGGTGAATTTTAGGTGGGAGATTAGGGGAAGACTTGGATGAGAGAGAAATAAAACTGATTTTACCAGGCTGTACCTTTTCAGGGCTTATTTCAGA
The DNA here is from genome assembly GCF_030222135.1 of Aotus nancymaae. Taxonomy (NCBI): domain Eukaryota; kingdom Metazoa; phylum Chordata; class Mammalia; order Primates; family Aotidae; genus Aotus; species Aotus nancymaae. The sequence continues at coordinate 567,210 of NW_026988447.1, read as the reverse complement.
AAAGTTGACTAGGGCTCTGGAACTCAGGGTATGAGTGCTCACCAGTTGACCTATGCCAAGAACACTGGGAAGGGAAAAAAAGCCAAAAGTGAATGGGTATCAGGAGGTAAGGACTCATTTATTTTGGCATTCATAGTTTAAACAGCAAAAACTTGAGAGGAGTATCTGTTTTGAAACTATTAAAACTTATTAGCATCAAATACTTGCTGTGATTCTTTGTTATTGGTTGTTTGTTTTTGAAACCTCTAGTTGAAAGAGTGGTTTAGAAAGCTCAATATTTCCATGGCCATTGTTTGCCGTTCTGTTATTACCCTAAGGCAGAAAATTGGGGTTGCTTCTTCTCTATTATTCTCCTTCCTTCATGTCTTTATTATAATCATCCTTTTTCTTCCCATGTCTCTTTGTTCTTCCTTTGCTTACTTCTTTTCTGTTCTCCTACCCCAAGATTTTAGAATGAGTTATTCAGACTTACAAGTCTTTACATGACACTGTAAAATCTCAGAAATATTTTTCTTCAGGCATATCAATCGTAAGTAATATCAACTCAAAGATGATTCATGTGCCACTTTGAATTCTCAAATTTTCCCTCCTGTGAAAAGAGACTAGTATTTGATAAAAACATAAAAGTTAAAAGCAGAATATTCAGATATTTGGACTATTTGTGAGTATTATCTTATGATTATCAGAATTTATATATATGGAAACACTGAAAATTTTGTACTATGATATTTAGATGGAATCTTACTGAGGGTTAGGATCTGGTACCCAGCACAGGATTTGGGAAAATCAGTCTCTGATTCCTTGAGATTTCTTTGTTTACCTGATTTCTGCATTTGAGTGGCTATCGAGCTGCTATAGTGTACCTCTGTCTCTCAGGTAGAAATATCATTAGCTTGCCTGTACTTGTCTTTGGAAACATTACGAAAAATGTGCCCCTTCTGAGCCAAAGAATTATAAAGCACTTTTCAGTTTGTCTGGGAATTGAAATTGGGCTGAGTTTAGACCCCCACATGCCACCCAGGAACTTCTGCACATACATAAATACTACAATTATATGCAGTAATCCCTAGGGAAAATGTAATTTTTTTCTTTAAAAATGGGGCTTTATAAATCATCAGGTATTCAAACCATAGCAAAATTTTTTTAAGTCTTAGTCAATAATCAGACATTGCTTTTTGTAAGAGATTATCAACATTTTATCTGCCGAAGATTCAAAGTTTTGAATAAAGTAATGTAGTAATATAATAGTAATAGGAAAGTGCATCTGAAATATAGGTATGCCTGGTTTTATTGCACTTTGCTTTATCACGCTTCACAGCTACTGCATTTTTTAATGAAACTTAATGTTTGTGGCAACTCTGTGCCAATGCCATTTTTCTAACAATACGAGCTTACTTCATGTCTCTGTGTCACGTTTTGGTCATTCTCACAATATTTCAGACTTTTCTATTATTATTGTATCTGTTATGGTGATCTGGGATCAATGATGTATGATGCTAATCTTGGAATTGTTTTGGGGCACCATGAGCCATGCCCATATAAGACAGACAACATTGTCAACGTTGTGTGTGTCTTCTGATTGTTCCACTTACTAACCCTTTTCCAGTCACTCTCCTTTCCTTGGGTCTTTCTATTATATGAGACATAACAATACTGAAATTAGGCCAATTAATAACCCAACATTGGCCTCTATATGTTCAAGTGAAAGCAAGAGTCTCACATATCTCGCTTTAAATCAAAAGCTAGAAATGATAAATCTTACTGAGGATAGTATGTCCAAAGCCAAGATAGGCCAAAAGCTAGGCTTCTTGGGCCACAGAGTTAGCCAACTTTTGAATGCAAAGGAAAAGTAATTGAAGAACATTAAAAGTGCTACTCTGGTGAACACATGAATGATAAGAAAGCAAAATGGCTTTATTTCTGATATGGAGACAATTTACTGGATAGATGATCAATCAACCACAACAATCCCTTAAGCCAAAGCATGATCCAGAAGAAGGCTTTAATTCTATTCAAGGCTACGAAGGCTGAGTGTGATGAAGAAACTGCGGAAGAAATGTTGGAGGCTAGCAGAGATTAGCTCAGAAGGATTAAGAAAGAAGCCTTCTCCATAACCTGAAAGTGCAAAGTGAAGCAGAAAATGCTTTTGTAGAAGCTGCAACAAGTTATTTTGAAAATCTAGCTAAGATCACTGATGAATGTGGCTACACTAATCAACAGATTTTCAATGTAGGTGGAGCACCCTTCTACTGGAAGAAGATGCCATTTAGGACTTTCATAGCTAGAGAGGAGAAGTCAATGCATGACTTCGAAGCTTCAAAAAACAGGCTGACTCTTTTGTTAGGAACTAATGCAGCTAATGACTTTGAGATAAAGTCAATGCTTATTTACTATTCTGAAAATTCTAAGGCTCTTAGCAATTATGCTAAATCTACTCTGCCTGTGTTCTACATATTGAACAACAAACCCGGTGTTACAGAACACCTGTTTATAGCATGGTTTACTGAATATTTTAAGTTCACTGTGGAGACCTACTGCTCCAAAAAAAAAAATTCTTCTCAAAATATGACTGCTCACTGGCAATGTATCTGGTCACTCAAGAGCTCTGAAAGAAATGTACATGGAGATTAATGTTGTTTTCATGCCTGCTAACACAACATCTATTCTGCATCTCACAGAGGAGCAATTTTGGCTTTCAAGTGTTATTGGTTAAGAAATACATTTTGTATGGCTATGGTTGCCATAGTGATTCCTCTGATGGAGTTGGGTCTGAGAAAAGTAAACAAACCTTCTGAAAAGAATTCACCATTCCTTGGCCTGGCACAGTGGCTCATGTTTGTAATCCCAGCACTTTGGAAGGCCAAGGCGGGCAGATCATGAGGTCAAGAGATTGAGACCATCCTGACCAACATGGTGAAACCCCGTCTCTACTAAATATACAAAAGTTAGCCAGATGTGGTGGCTCATGCCTATAGTCCCCACTACTCTGGAAGCTGAGGCAGGAGAATCACTTGAACCTGAGAGGAGAGGTTGCAGTGAGCCAAGATCACACCACTGCACTCCAGCCTGGTGACAGAGTGAGACCCTGAAAAAAAAAAATCACCATTTCAGATGCCATTATAAATATTGAGATTCATGGGAGGAGATCTAAATATCAACATTAACAGGATTTGGAAGAAGTTAATTCCAACTCGTATGAATTACTTTGAAGGATTCAAGATTTTTAGTAGAGGAAGTAATTGCAGGTGTGATGGAAATAGCAAGAAAAGAATTAGAAGTAAAACCTGAAGATGTGACTGATTTGCTGTAATCACATGATAAAACTTGAATGGATAAGGAGTTGCTTCTTATGGATGAGCAAAGGAAGGGGTTTCTTGAGATAGAATATACTCCAGGTGAAGATGTTTGGAGCATTGTTGACATGACAACAAAAAATTTAGTTTATCAAGTAAATTACATAAATTTACTTGATAAAGCAGTGGCAGGGTTTGAGAAGACTGACTTCAAGTTTTAAAGAAGTTCTATTTTGGGTAAAATGCTATCAAACAGAATAGTGTGATACAGAAAAATTCTTTGGGAAAGAGTCAATTGATGTGACAAATTCCATGTCTTATTTTAAGAAATTGCCACAACTACCCCAACCTTTAGCAACCACCACCCTGATTAGTGAGCGGTCATGAACACTGAGGTAGGACCCTCCATCAGCAAAAAGATTACTCTTTACTAAAGGCTCAAATGACTGTTAGCCATTTTTAGAAATAAAGTAATTTTAGATTAAGGCATATAGATTATTTTTTAGTGATAATGCTGTTGCACACTTAATAGACTACAGCACAGTGTAACTTTTATATGCACTGGGAAACAAAACAGTTTGTGTGACTTACTTTATTGTGACATTCACTTGATTACAGTGGTCTGGAATCAAATCTGCAATATCTCCCAGGTATGCCTGTATAGGAACTGTTTCTATGGTACTTAACAAGATTTTTGGCTAGGAAAAAAATTCAATTTAAATGAAAGACTGAAATTTTGGAAAGTATGGATTGAAATAGAAGTACTATACCAAAAAATGTTTCTGTCCATCTATCTATTTTTTGACACATTCATTCAGATTTATGACCATACAGAGGAAGGAGAAACTAGGATGGGAAAGATTTCTGGTTAAAAACTTCACACTTGGAGTCATGACACTTCTCTTAAAAGCCTTTTAAACACACAAGTGAATGTTAAAACTTCCATGAGAAATAGAATTTGGATGTAGTATAATTTTCAGTGTGTTCGCATCCTCTGGTTAAGGTTCTTATCTTATGGGGACGGGAAGACTACAGAGGAGGGTGATGCGGTTGGGAAATAGGAGATTACTCTGTCTTCAGGAAGCAGAACAGAGGGGCGCGTCCTCTGTCTTAAGTACCTTTTGGGTTTAATTTGCACTATCTAGTGATAAAATCACTTGAGTTCTATGTGTCCCTGCTGCTGTTTCTTGGCCATCAAAGCTGGCATTACTGCCAGGTATCATCTTCATTGATATTTAGGCCAGAGAGGACAGTTGCTACCCAGTGGTGCTACACCAAAGCCAGGAGCTGGAAGCCAGACTCCAAGAATTCCCAGCCAGCTAGCTTTACCGGCTACTCTGCCATTTCATTAACTGTGCAGTAATGGAAGCTCCTGGTCTGTGCTATTTAACAACGGTGGTTTTGGACTGTATCTACTTATAATGATAAAGTTTTATTGTACCAGATGAATCTAGATGAATAAAATATAGTAGTTTAATGTTACTCCTTTCTTCAAGGCCAATCTCGGCTTCTTTTTCAAAAATAGAAAGTAATAGCTCTGGCCATTGACTATTCATGTTTGTTCCTGCAGCCCTGAAATGTGAATTTAATGTTATGCTGCATATTTAGAAACTAGAATAGAATTATGCAAATTATGAAGTAATTTTAAGGGTTAAAGAGAGGAAATCCCAAATTCCGAAAATGCACATATATGTATAAAAATCTCAATTGGAAAGCTTTACGTACCTTAAAAGAAGAGATAGCTTTTGGAAGATATATACTAAAAGCATGTGAAGGACATTCAATTACTCTCTTAGTAATTTTATTTCCTTAGGTGATGTTGTACAGTAATACCGAATTTCTGGTTCTTATGTTTAATACTGAGCAAGGAACTTTAAGCAAGTTTAAAAGTAAAAATTATTTAGATTACCTTTAGAACTTGTTAAATGTGTTTAAGTTTTGTATGAGCTGGAAGTTGTAGTGTTTTTTCCTTTAGCTGTTGCATTAGCAGCCATAGACCAAGTGACAACATCGTTGTTTTTAATAAAACAGATTAATAAAAATGTAAGAGGATTAGGCATTTCAGGTTCTGGCTTCTATGCTTAATATGAGAGTATTAGTTTGAAGCCAGTGTACCACACATGTTAATTAATTGCTACTTTGCTTGAAGTAATGTGGAAGATTATCTCCTCTAAGATTGTTCATCTAGGGAAGTTACTCCCAACCAGGAGCAATTTTGCCCCCAGGGGACATAAAGCAATGTCTGGAGACATTTTTTGGTTGTCATAATTGGGGGTGGAGTGTATTTTACTGGCATCTAATAAGCAGAGGCTGGAGATTCGGCTAAATAACCCACAATGCAAAGGAAAGCCCTCCATGACAAAGAATTATCTTGTCCAAAATAACAGTAGGGCTGAGGTGGAGACCCCCTTGTTCTGGGACTATTTCCAGTTTAGTTTCTTCTTTATCTCCTTTTTCTTTCCTTTCTTTCTTTTTCCCTTCCTCTTCAACAGGTATGTGTCACTTGGTAGGGAGATCAGTAAGTGTTTCTCTGTTTTATGCTAATTGTAATCTTTTCACAGTAATTTCTCAGGGTGGTTTTGTACATAGTGGAAAGGGAGTCGAAAGCCATGCATTGTAACTGTATGACCTTGGGCATGTCACTCATGCTTTCATTTATTTGTTTCTGAAAGTCAGAATTAAATGAGGTCTAAGTTGGCGAAATCATTAATTAAACCTGATTGAGCATCTACTGTGTCAGGCAATGTGCTCCGTTCTAAGATTCACATGATACAGAAGACGTAGTTCCTGATTTCTAAATGCCTGAATTTAGTTGGGGAGATAACAGGCATGTAAATTACACAGAAGTAACCATACATTGTGGTAACAGTTCTAATGAAAGTGTGATGAAAGTTCTACAGTAGAACAAGGTAGGAAAGCCACTATAGAAGTCCTCTGAGAGAGGATGGAATTTGAATTGGCTGTCGGAGGAGAGTAGGGATTTGCCAGGAGAAAAGGAGGAAGAGCATTTCAGGCAAAAGGAACAGCAAAAGCAAAAGCAAAAGCTCAGAATTACAAAACGCCCTGGGATGTTCTGGAATATCGAAAGCTTCTCTATGTCTGGAACATGAAGATCACTGAATAAAAATATTCTTTTTGTATTGCTTTAGCATATCAAAAATTTCCAAAAGAATCTCAAGCCTTGAAACATAGACATTACCGTCTAGCCATTGCTCTTACACTTTAGCTGTTCACTCCTCTACGATGTGTGTGCATCACAAGCACAGACAGCCTGAGTTATAGTCCCAAGATTCCTTCGAACTTCATTCTCCTGCTTTGCTTGTCTTAACTGGTGCCTCACTGTTTATACTAGACTTGTGATGCAGCAAGTTCAGGTACAACGAATCCAAGTTTTTAAAAAGTGCCTGGTTTTATTTTCCTCATCAAATTTTCTTGACGTACTTTTGAATTTTAATAGCTTCGTTGGGGCAGTGGATTTAGGTAATTAAAATTGCTGATTTAATTCACAAACAGGTGAACCAAGTGTCAGGCCATCCTATTGAGCCCTTCTATACTAAGGAGAGAAGTTGATGGCAGACATAGCGCCAAGACTTCTGGTACAATCTGACAATTTTTGGCTTCGGGCAATTAAATGCTGCTCAGCATTGTTTAACAAAAGGTTCATAGTGTGCCCTAAGCCACCAACAGGATTTTTTTTGGTAGCCATGAAAGTCAGCTTAGAGTATGTCACAGAAGGAAACGGTGTATTCTGAGAGAAATTCATCTTTCTATTGTTTAAAGAAGTAGATTAATTTTGCCTGAGCTTTCCCTCAGCAAATCTGACTTCTCAGGAGAAGGGAGTTTAAGTTAAGGGAGAAGGGAGTTTCTGTGGCTTTCCTTTAGAAATATCTGGATACACAAAGAAGTTTTGTAGTAGATATCACTGTGACTTAAAGACAGTTCAGGAAATATGACTTCTGTTTCCAGCCAAGCAGATGACTTTTTGTGACCCATTATTTCTTGATGTCTGAACTTCTTTCTAGAAATAAATCTAATAATATCTGCTGTTCATTGCTCAGGACTTATGAAGTAATGTCTGCAGACTATGTGAGAAGAAAAAGGTTCTATACCGCGAAGTATTTTTCCACTCTTGATATCAGCTCATTCCTTGTTTATATGATTAAATTTGAAGTAGCCTGACATTTGGCAACTTCTTTTATTTTTTTTCCCCATCAGAAACCAAAATTCATGATCAACTAACCGTTTGCTATGAATTTGTCACAACTTCACTTAGCCTAATAAATATCCCAGAAAAGAGCAGACTTGGCTGGAGTTGAATTGGTACAGCTTTACTAATTTGGCCACTAAATTAAGCCAATACTTTTTAATCTGGATTGAGCTAAGGGGGAATGTTCAGAAATCAAGGTCTGGGTGCATTCTCCCAGAAATCACTGGAGCTCAGCTGGCTTTATTAGTCTGGTGAGAGGAGGGGGAGGTATAAACACTGCATAGTGGACACCACTTTTCCCTCTGGTATGTGTATAGACCTTCAGCAGTAGTAGTAGGGAGGTTTTAATGAACAAATACTGGATAATCAATCTTAAGTATGATATATGAGAATTTAAAGTATTCTGAGTTCCTAAAAAATGTTTATTATATAACATGTGGTAATTTACATTCTTTTATTGTTCGATAGATTTTGCTTTCTAGATGAATAATCATTTACTGCACGCTTTAGAGCAAGGAGAGCTAAAATTTTACTGAAACAGAACCACATTCATTTACATGTAGTCTGGGACTGCTTTTGTTTCACAAGGGCAGCGTGAAGTAGCTCCAATAGAGAATGTATGGTCCACAAAGACTAAAATAAAATATATGCTACCTGGCTCTTTACAGAGAAAGTTTACTGACTCCTCTGTTAAAGAAACACCTTTTTAAAACAAAAACAAATTTCTGCAATTGAGATCATTTTTCACCCAGACAAATGAAATTCTTCTCTTTTGAAAAAGTGATAACATAAATAGTTTCTTTTCATGGTATTTGCTTTATAATACTTGAAAAATTCTTTAAAAATGCAACTGTTGAAATAATGTCAAAAGAAACATTTCTTTTTTTTTTTTAATTGCATTTTAGGTTTTGGGGTACATGTGAAAAACGTGCAAGGTTGTTGCATAGGTACATACGTGGCAGTGTGATTTGCTGCCTTCCTCCCCTTCACCCATATCTGGCATTTCTCCCCATGCTATCCCTCCCCAACTCCCCACCCCCCCGCTGTCCCCCCCACTCCCCAACAACAGACCCCCGTGTATAGTGCTCCCCTCCCTGTGTCCATGTGTTCTCCTTGTTCAACAGCTGCCTATGAGTGAGAACATGTGGTGTTTGATTTTGTGTTCTTGTGTCAGTTTGCTGAGAATGATGGTTAGGGACATGGATGAACCTGGAAACCATCATTCTCAGCAAACTGACAAAAGAAACATTTCTTATGATTTATAAGCACTCCAGAAAAAAAAACATATGCATATATGTAGTACGGTGATTGTAAAGTGACTTTGAGTATTATGTTATTTGTTGTATTAGGGAAATGAATAAATAACAATAACAATAGCAAATGCTTCTAAAGTGCTCCTTGGGTGTTAAGCACTGTTCTAAGTACTTTTACATTTCTTTTTTCAGCAACCATTTAAAGTAGGATAATTGTTATCTCTGTTTCACAGATTATGTGTTTTGTTGTTGTAAATAAATTTGAAGAATATAATTTGTAAGAAACACAACTAGTAAAATATCGTTTGTAATTTACTTCATGGGTTTATGGATATAAACAAATAATTATATGTCTTGAGATCATAAAGCCAAGGCATTTACTGCATTCCATAACTAAAGGAGTGAAAATGAGGCCGGGCGCGGTGGCTCAAGCCTGTAATCCCAGCACTTTGGGAGGCCGAGGCGGGTGGATCACGAGGTCAAGAGATCGAGACCATCCTGGTCAACATGGTGAAACCCCGTCTCTACTAATACAAAAAATTAGCTGGGCACGGTGGCGCGTGCCTGTAATCCCAGCTACTCAGGAGGCTGAGGCAGGAGAATTGCCTGAACCCAGGAGGCGGAGGTTGCGGTGAGCCGAGATCGCGCCATTGCACTCCAGCCTGGGTATCAAGAGCGAAACTCCGTCTCAAAAAAAAAAAAAAAAAAAAAAAAGATATAGAAAAGCTTTAATAGCATAGGAGGGTTATCTTGAATAGATAATTTGATAGTTTTCAGTTCTGAGCCTAATTAAATGTTCTCAAGCTTATTCTATGCCTATTGATACAGTTAGGTTTCTTTTGGGCTTATTTTTCTCCTCCTTTAAAGTTAAAAAATTCAGATGTGATGAGAGATTGCAATGATTAACTTCATATACTGCACAGGGTAGTTCTCCACAGAGCAACTCATTTCAAGGTACCACGTTTTCACAAAGAGGAAGTGGCCTGAGGCAAAGACCAGTTCTTAGCAGGTGACTTGATAATTGATAAGCAGACATGTATGGTTTTTAGTAGTAAAGTAGAAGCTTATGCTAAGCTGATTAGAAAGGAGGTCAGGTGAGTGACTTAGAGTTTGGCTGTGAGGAGAAGCCCTAGTGGGGACTTTCCTTTGAAGGAAAGCCAGGTGATGGTTGGACATTTGGGAGCAGGTGATGAGCAGATGTTTGCAGTTCAGTATGTCACACCACTTCTTTGCCTACTCTGGAATTTGTCCTGAGAACGCACAAGGGATAGAATGAAAAGAGGTAAGAAGCAAAGGTTAAAAAATACCACCAGAGGCAATAAAAATCAGAAGATCTCCTAATTAGGCAGTCCACAGTCATGAGATTCACCCCACCCCACATTTTTGAACCTACAGCACTGCTGTTTCAGCTATTTGACACGTACTATATGCTTTTAACTCTGAAAATGTTGTTTAATTTGTTCCATATATCACCATCTCTTCCAGGTTGTTTCTTTATACTGAGAGATTCTCAGTTGATTAAACAATGTTGTGTGGATAGGAAGTATTTCTTTGTGTGTGTGTGTGTGTGTGTGTGTGTGTTTCAGTAAAAGTTTATTGCAAAGCTGGCAGCTGCCCTGTGAGTCATAGTTTTCCAACCATTGTTCTCTGCTATAAACTTCTTAAACTTATATGTGCTAAACTCCTTGAGGGCAGGGGCTATGTTATGTGTGTGTGTGTATAAATACACACACACATACACTTGAAGTTCTGGGGTACATGTGCAGAACGTGCAGGTTTGTTACTCAGGTATACATGTACTATGGTGGTTTGCTGCACCCATCAACCCATCATCTACATTAGGTATTTTTAACAGAAAGTATTTCTCATTCCTGATTACCATCATTTTTGCAAAGTTCTACCTCTGCAACTGTTTACGTCAAGCAAAAGGCAGGCTAGTGAATAAGGATGGCTTATAAATCTTTCAGATTGGGAATGCCCGTTAGCATCCACAATAACTGTGCATATGAGGATGGAGCTCAGTCATGGAGCTAGAAATGAAGACAGAATAAGAAGTTAGTACTGCTTTTAATAGGATGTTCTGACATTTAAACTTCAGATTTCCTTTTTTTTTTTTTTTTGAGTTTGTTTGTAAGCTGTTGCTATTGAAAAGATTTGGAATTACTCCTCAGAAAAGTATTTTAAAACAACACCTAAAGTCAGTTGCATTCCTTGTTTTCTTGACTCTGCAAAAAAAGCCTTCTGTTTGGTATGCATTGATTTGACCATTTAAACTTCCTCGGATACAATAAATTTGCTGAACTGTGGAATAAATTGTGATATTGAATTGTTTGATGCACAGAAAAGAGCTTTTAAGCTGCAGAGTAAATTCCAGCAGGATATAATACCACTCTCATCAGCTATACATAAGACGCTTATGTTACCTGGATATATTTACAGCTTCCCATTAGAAAGTTAAAGCATCTTTAAGTATATGAACTTGCTCAGAATACTCTTGCATGAGACATCACAACTTTGTACTTTACTATATGTGCAAAACCAATGTTCTAGCCTATCACATGTATTTTTGAAGCTTTCTTTGCTGCTTGTGGTGTTGATTGCAGTAACGGGTACTTAAAGCATCAACTTATCTCTGCCTCATTTTGCATAATTGTTCAGTAAGTTCACTTCCCTGTCAGATCAGTTTCCCCTCCAGACACTCCCTGAGATGTTATTTGGGTACAAAGCGGGCAGAGTCATCCTGTGACATCATGGTCTTGTGGAGAGAGGAAGCCTCAGATCTGAGTCTTGTTCTCCAGTTTCTCTCTGGCCTTCCCTGGGGGGTGATGAGTCTGGTGTTGTGCTAGTACTGTTCGCTATGGAAATCAGGGTTGATGGGTGTGTGCCCCAGCTTAGGCAGACTGCACAGACTGTCACTGTCATTGCACATCTCGAGGTCTGCAGTCTATTCCATCCTGGCGGCCATTAATTTCAGAACCAATTTGACTCTGTTGCAGTGACCATCCTTGGAAATTTTATCCAGTTGTGTCACCTACCTTCTGCCTCCTGCACAGGGCTTGGAGAAGTATCCCAAATGTCATCTTTGCCTTATGGGAGTTGGGGAGGGCAGGGAGGGGTAGCTTGGATCCCTTCTTACCTAGAACAGTAGCCCTGTCTTTTTATTCTGACATGACCACACGACCTCGTAGCAGGTCCGCTCCACAGACACTTCCCTCCCAGATTTTCAAGCGCTCTCCACTTTCTACTTTTCTTCCAGCATGTCTGAGCCAGCTCCCCTCCCAGGCAACCTTCACCATTTCAACACGTGATGTGGGAGCTGGGACACATTTGAATGAGTTCTCTGCTGTTCCTCTTATTCTTCAAGTTGTTACGAGCTCCTTTTAGTTCTCCTTTCTGTTTTGCTGGAAATTCCCCTGTGTCTCATCCACCTTCTGTTGGTGACATTCATCCTCCCTTTCTAAGCACACAATGTCTGCTGGGAAACACTTTTTATAACCGAAGAAACGGGAATAAAATACAATGATGTTTTTGAATATTAATCTCTAGCCTTTCATACGTGACTTAAACTGACTACATTTATCCTGACAACCAGAAGTTGGAAAATGGTGATAGAACATTTTGTAAGTATTACAGAAAGTCGTGTTTACAAATCAGACACCAAAACCTGACATCCAGGTTTCAGGAAATGTCCCAGTGTGCTGATGGCAGTGAGAAAGAGGTTCACTTAAAGAGAAAAGGCCAGAGGTGAAGGAACAGATTTTCTTCGTATTCTGTACCACGTTCTTTCTTTAACACCTGGGTTGATTTAATTCCAACAGACTCCCTGGATCACCTCTAACCTGTCTCCTGGTGGCCTTCACTAAGTTCCTTAGAGGCTTCAGGAAGCTGATACATTTTAACATGTTTGTCACAATGGCCACAGGATTCCATAATAAAAAGATAACTGTAACATTTCTTATTGATTAAAAATACCTGTAAGCCAATCATAGAATTTGGAGTAAAAATTAATCTGAATTAATTAATCTGAACCAAAGATCTGTGTTTTCTTTGTTATAGAATACTGCTGGGGAGAGTCAGTATTTTGGGGTCTGTTATTTTGTTAAAGTGAATACCAGAATTATAAAAGGAATTTCTGTAATCAGAATAGCAGATAATATTTCTTGAGTGCCTTAACTGCTTCTAGGCACTTTATATAAAATATTTTAAAAATAATGATATACAGTGGTTACTCTCATTTTGCACATAAGGAGATGGAAAATCAGAAAGGCTAAGTCACAAAACTAAAGGAAAATGGAGTTGGGATTAAAATTTAGACCTGTTTAAGATCAACATCCATGTCTTTTCAAGTTAATAAGCCTCAGTAAATTAATCATGCCAGAAATACCTCTGTGACAGAAAATCTTGTGAGACATAAGTAATGCTTAGTTACCTTAGGAACTCACTTGGGAAGGTATGCTGATAGAGTTGATATTACCTGTCTGGAATCTGTCTCTTTTGCTCTAGCAGTATATAAATTTTATGGCACTAATTTAATACACATGACCTATGTTTAACCTTTTAGACCTTAGTATTATAAAATAAAACTCAGTTGGAGGAAAACAGACAAAAAATAAAAAACATGTACTTAGCGAATTACAAGCTGAATACCTGTGTAACTACCACCCAAGCCAAGAAAGAACATTTCCACTGGCCGCAAAAGCTATCCATGTGCCCTGCCTTGATCAGAGGCCTTTTCCATTCTTCAAATGTAACTACAATCTTGATTTTTATAATAACCAGTTTTCTCTATGGTTGTATCAGCTAAAATTGCATTCATTCCTGCACATTATAGTCTGGCCCCTTTTAGAAATCTGATGTCTTTTAAGTTTAATCTACAGGTTCTCCTTCAATCGCTTTCTTCCCTTATAATCTGTCTGAGGAAGAATTTGTACTTGTACCCTTTAACTAGTATAATTTACCTTAATCTAGAAGTTGCTGACTTGGATACTCACAGTGCATTCAACCTGTTCCTCTATCTTGTATATTTCCAGCAGTTGGCAGTTTGAAAAGCGATGTAATCAGATTTGAGTTAATCTCTTGAGTGGTGGTGTGTTGTTTTATCAGGACACATATAATGTCTGGTTTTAACTTTTTTTTTTTTAATATCAGCAGCTGTTGACACAATGGTTAGAAAGATTGTAAGATTGTTGATTCCTTGAGAGTTGCAAAATGATGATACTCTCTCATTCTTTTTAATTTATATACTTTAAAATATTTGATGTTTCTAGCCCACTGCAATTAATTAGAAATTCATTTTGCTTTATATATATATATATACACACACACACACACACACATATGTATAATTTTTTTTTAGATGTAATAATACTCTGTTGCCCAGGCTAGAGTGCAGTTGATGTGATCTCAGCTCACCGCAACCTCCACCTCCTGGGTTCAAGCGATTCTTCTGCCTCAGCCTCCCAAGTAGCTGGGATTACAGGCATTCACCACCATGCCTAGCTAATTTTTATATTTTTAGTAGACACGGGATTTCGCCAGATTGGCCAGGCTGGTGTCGAACTCCTGACCTCAATTGATCCACCTGGCTCGGCCTCCCAAAGTACTAGGATTACAGCCCTGCATGGCCATTTATATTGTTTTTGATTGTATCTGTTTGTATAATTTGATTGTATTTGTTTGTATAGTTACAATATAATTCCCAGAACAACTACAGTGTACATATGTAACTTATCACGGTCTACTGGTATTGATGTTTTACAACACTGAATGAAATGTAGAAACCTTCCAGGCATTGTGGCTCACGCCTGTAATCTCTAATTCCAGAACTTTGAAAGGCTGAGGTGAGTAAATAACCTGAGGTCAGGAGTTTAAGACCAGCCTGGACAACATGGTGAAACCCCTTCTCTACAAAAAAAAAAAAAATTTGCCTAGGCTTGGTGGCAGTGCCTGTAATCCCAGCTACTCAGGAGGCTGAGGCAGGAGAATTGCTTGAACCTGAGAGGCAGAGGTTGCAGTGAGCGGAGGTGGCCCCACTGTACCCTAGGCTGAGTGACAGAGCAAGACTCCGTCTCGAAAAAGAAAGAAAGAAAGAAAGAAATGTAGAAACCTTACTTCCTTTAGGTCTCTTTATTGTTCCCTACTTTTAAATATCATCATCTTAATTATCAGAGATGGCATTATAATTTTTGTTTCACTCATCAAATATGATTTATAAAACACACAAAGAGAATAGATTATTATGTATACCCAAATTTCTGCTACTTCTATTCTTATTTCTTCCTTCTTCATGCTCTAAAATCCCTTCATTTATCATTTATTACTGTTTCTTAGTCTATACTGGAAGAACTAGGACATATCTATTTATTTTTAACAATGAAAAACCTGATGTGTTTGTTCAAATACTTCCAATTCAAATTTTGGATTACTGGGTTTTTAGTTATTCTCTTTATTTATCTTTGGCTCTCAAGGACATAGGGGGTGTTAGAATTAGAATATTCCATAATGATTCTATCCCACATTTCACATACACTTTCCCAGAATAACTATACCAGTACTATTGCTACCATTTCTGCTTACTGAAAACAAAATAAAGTCTTTGTATATGCCACATCTATTACCTGCTACTTTTTAATTGTCAGAGCTTATAGCTGTCACGTACAATATTTTCTTCTCTCTAATCCTCATTTATTTTTGTTCTGCAAGTGATTTTTTAAATTTAATGTGCTGCACAGTTTCTTCTGTTGATCCTGTAGTCATTTTGACGGTTTGTAGGCAATTCATTTTGATTTTTTTGAAATTTGCTCTCCAGTATATTCCTTAAGAAGGACTAATAGCAACCACATTTTCTGATCTACTTAATGTTATAAACAGTTTTTATCCTTTATATTGAAGGCTGTTTTACTTGGTATAAAATCTTTGAATCACATTTTTATTTTTCTGGGTATCTTAATTATACTTTCTGATATTTCCTCCCCTTCAAAAAAGCATTGCTGTCAAAGAAAATGATTTCTTTTTTTTAATATGTCATATTCTCCTTTTATCTAGATATCCATAGGATTACTTTTTCTTTAAGGTTCAAAATTTCCTAGATTATTGATTAATGTTGGCATTTTGAGTTGATACTTTCAGGTACACTGTGTGCTCTTTGGATACACAATTTG
The DNA here is from genome assembly GCF_030222135.1 of Aotus nancymaae. Classification (NCBI taxonomy): domain Eukaryota; kingdom Metazoa; phylum Chordata; class Mammalia; order Primates; family Aotidae; genus Aotus; species Aotus nancymaae. The sequence continues at coordinate 551,297 of NW_026988447.1, read as the reverse complement.
ATATGTATTTTAGAAAAAGCTTTTTGAATTATGGTTTTTAGCATTTGTTTTGTTCCTTTCATAGACTAGATAAAATAGTAGAGTGGATGCGTTTTTCTCTGTTTATTTTGAAAGTACCATCCCACTGTTTTTTAGCATCTTATGTTATGTAAAACTTCAAAAGCCATTCTGATTCATGTTTTATTCAATGTTTCTCTTTTATTTCTGTCTCTTTTTGGTGAGCTTTTAGGATCTTGATTTTATTCCCAGTGTTCTGAAATCTCTCATACAGGTGCCTTAGTGCAGGTCTTCATTCATTCAATGGCCTAGGTACCAGGTGAACCATTTTATCTAGAGAGTCTCATGCTTCAGCTTGAGAGATTTTCTTCCATTATTTCTTTGAAATTTTCTCTTCCTTTTCTTGATTTTCTCATTTTACAGCTCCTTAGTTGAATGCTTGGTCTTCTAGATGAATTTTCTTATTTTTATCTTTGTTTTTCTACTTTCCATCTTTACACCATTTTTAAAAGTATAATCACCCCTGTTAAACATACAGTTTGATATGTTGACAAATTATAGTCATTTGACTGCCCCACAGTCGTGGTAAAAATTCCCTGTGCTCATTTGTACCCTGTCCTTTTCCCTATCCTTGGCCCTTGCCAAACAATGTTTTCTGTTCCTAGAATTTCCCTTTTAAAATCTCTTTTTTTTCTGTACTGTTTCTGTAGACTTTCTCAACCTGTAGATAATTTTTTAAAACTACCCTTCTAATAAGTTATTTCAAGTTACATTTAAACCTTTTTAAAACACTTATTCTTGTTTCATGGTTGCAATGTCATTATATCTCTTTGTGAATATTGATTATGATTTCCTAGATTTTTTTTCTGTGTTTCCTCAGAATTCTTTTTCTCTCTTTGTTTTGCCTTTTTTAAAAGTTGGTTATGTTTCTCAGTTATCTGATGGTTCTTAATGATGCAATCATATTCAGTGTAAAGCGCAGAAAATCTGAGCAGAAGCTCTATGTGCGTGGGTGGATCTTGCAAACTTTGAGGCTTCATTGTAGAGTGATCAAATAACTAGCTGGTCATTGGTTGGGGACCCCAAAATTATCTGTAAATGTTGTTCTTGGTGTGGTTTTCTAATTTCAGAGAAAAAGCCACCAATATCCTTATTGATCATATAAGCTACCAATCTTATTAGTATGGGGCAGGAAAAGGGGGCTTTGAATCTTACTGATGACTATGCAGAACATCACTTAACCCTCTTGTTGTGACTAATGCCTCATGGCGGGTTTATTATGAACTTAGTGTTCTATATCTTGCATCTGACTAGTGCATTTTCTCTGATATCTATAAAACTTCTTTATTATATGTAGCTCGTTATATCTGAATAGGGTAAACGCTGGTTATACAGACACTTTTTTCAACAGATTTTCAAATGACCCACTGTTTTTCAGAGCCAGCCTCATCTCAGCCTTTTGGGGCCTCAAACTACTGAAGCTTTCTAGGGTTCTACAGGGCAAATTGGTTTGTTTCTTCATTATTTCTGTAAGGTTTATTCTTCTTTGCCTCTACTAGGTCACTAATTCTCTGTCTACTTTTTCTTTGAGTTACAGATATTTCTTAATTTCATTGAAGACAGTGTCTACATTTTGGTTTCTTGTTTTATTTATTGCTTAAGGGAGATGTTTGAGAGTAGAAGGGTATGGAAATGTCTTTTCATATCAATCTTGAAACGGGAAGTCTACAGCAGCTATTTACTTAAATATTCCTATGGACTTCTTGTACATAAACTGCAGTCTTTTACAGCATTTGACACAGTGTATTTTTCTTGCTAGAATTCTTTTTCCTTTGATTTTCATTACTGTCTTTTAAATTGCATTCTCTTTTGTCTATTTTTATGGTGCCACTTGGTATCTATTCTGCCTTTTATACACGGATACAATTCAGATTCTTATCATTGTCCCACTGGTCTTTTCATCAGTGATCACTTTTACTATCTCATCTAGCACTGACCAAAGTAAAATTCCACATATCCATCTTCTTTCTGGACATTTTCATTTATGTTATTTTTCTGTTTTCATCACAGCACAATTTTTCTATGCAGTTAGGCTTGATTGACATTTTGGAATTACCTTTAACTATACCTCATATATTTAATTGGCAATTAAATCAATCTGTTTGGTTCTTTCTTAAAAAAAAAAAATTGTATGTGATTGCATTCAGTGTTTCTATTCCATCACTGCTGCTTGAATCCAATTTGAGTGATTGGTTTCTTTATTCTAATAAGAGCTATACGGTACACATTTGTATACTAAAGAAATCTACTGAACGTAAACTTCATAAAACTGACATAAGGAAGTTGGAATTTCTAAGAACTTAAAAATGTATACATGTGTTTATATTAGATTCAATACACACACACACCCCCATACATGTATACATTCATCATTGAATGATATACATTGATGATGTATATTTTGATGATAGATACATCATCAAAGATATTGGTAATTTTATGGTGGCTGAATCTGTGGTATGAAAAGGAGAAATTTCTTTCTTAATTGTTCAAAAAAATAAGGTTTCTCATTAATATGTACATATGCAAAGTAGAAACTATTCAAAGAAAAATACCATAATATTTTCTCCTCCTAGATATCCCTTCCTATGTTATTGTTAGGAAAGATGATGAGGATATATGGCTTTTTCCTTATACCATCAATTTTATTAGAGTGCAGAATGCACATGGCCAACCTTTGTTATTTAATTTCTGGACTGAATGCTATATTGGGCAGAGCCAGACTTGCTTTCATTTTGTAAGCATTCACCATTTGGGGGTTTATTTCTTCCTAGACTCTTCTACATTCTGCCATTTAGCGAAAATGCATTTTCTCAACCCTGTCTCTCAGATTGCTTATTTTATTAATTGTTTGGACAGAATAACTCAGAATTTAACATAATTCTGTCATATCAGAGATTTATGATCATTTTACATCATTTAGATCTGAGACAGATAGGTTTTCTCTATCTTCAGGCCTTTATAATTGTGTCAAGGTTATATAAAAGTTAAAATAGATGCCTTCTTGGTGTGTAATTTTGAAAGACGTGATTTGTTTGTTTATGACTGTTGTTCTATTGCCTTTACTTTCGAACACAAAGGATTTACTTAATGGGACCTTGCTGTGTGATGATGCAGAGATGATTTCTACTCTTTATATATCAGTTTATAAAAAAGAGACTTTGAGAAGGGGTAATTTTTCTGACGTTCTACATAATAAATTGAACTTGTCCTAATTATGAGGCAAGAATCCCATTTTAGGAAAGAGTCTATAGTTAAATGGAAGAGAAGAAATCATCTGAAGCATAGATAACGTGTACCGTGGATGGATGAACCAAAAGTGCAAATCATTATAGCAGAGCACAGAATTTATGCTTCAGGTTAGAGTGAGAGGGCAAGCTTGTTTAATGAATGATAAAACTACCATAGTTTGATAATTTATTGTTGCTGAGATTTAATAATTGATCTAATTTGGCATTACTCCTTAACAAATTCTTTGGGTATTTAATGCCCAGTGTCAACATAAAAATGTACCTGATTTGAAGTATATTCATTTGAAAAAAAACTTAAAATTAATCTAAATGCAGAAAAAATTGTCTAAACAAAGCACTCGCACATATAAGGACTAAATCCTATAACCAATAGCTGTTTATTAGCATTTTTTTCTAGATTATAAAGCATAATTACTGCATTTCATAGTCCACTAGGCTTAAGGTAGTGCTATAATCAATGGCTTTAGGGTTTCTTCAATCTGACTTAGGTCCTGGCTGGTACACTTACTAGCTGTATTGTCTGGACCCAGTTACTTTTCTTCTGTTAGTAATAGCAAATGATTCAACGTGTAAGGTGTCCTAGTCATCCTTGTGTTTTAATTTTTGGATAGTAACTCCTTTATTCCTCACAGAAATTCTATATATTATTAGCCCATTTTACAGATGGAAATGGACACTCAGAGGAAGGTTAAGTAGCTTTCCCAAAAGAACTCAAATCATAGTTTCTTCTTAAGGAATATTTGCTGATGTATTTTCATTTTTTTGCCATTTCTGTCCACAAGCATTATGCTCCCAGAAACATTGGCATTTGCGATTGCTGGAAGAAGTGAGCCATTTCATATCTCCATGGCTTTGTCATGCACTTGCCTCTGAGGTACTTCCCAGCACCCTCCTTATTTTATTTTCCTAGCTAACCCTTCATGCTCCCCCACGACTCAGTGTAAACAACAGCATCACTTAGAGCAGAAAGAGTTCTTTCTCTGTCCACCTGAGGCTGAGTTAAAAACAATGTGGGCTCCCATGTTATTCTTCATGTTTTGTCTTTTCATTTTGCATTGTAATTACTGTTTTGTCTAACTCCATGATTGAGTTGAGGCAAAAGTAACCTCCTGTCTTTGGATTACCAGAATGTAGCCTAACTGAAAATCTTTCAGTATAAAGAAATAGGGAAGTAACTGAGAGCAGAATGTGTGTGTGTGTTTGTGTGTGTGTGTATACATTTTATATAATTATGTATCTACTATATATATATTAATTATAAGCTGTAGAATTTGAACAGATTATTTATTTTAAGCTTCTACTTCTTCCATTGTAAAAATGGGTTCAATACTATTCCACCCTTATAGGATAACTGTGAGAATATAGATAATGCATGTTAAGTGCATACATGCCATTAGAGTGGTTACTTAACAAGTGAGAGCTGTATATTTATTTATTTATTCATTTGAGATGAAGTCACACTCTATCATCAGGCTGGAGTGCAGTGGCCCTGTGCAACCTCTGCCTCCCGGGTTCAAGTGATTCTCCTGTCTCAGCCTCCCGAGTAGCTGGGACTACAGGCACGTGCCACCACACCCAGCTAATTTTTGTATTTTTAGTAGAGACTGGGTTTCACCATGTTGGCCAGGATGGTCTTGATCTCTTGACCTTGTGATCTGCCCACCTCGACCTCCCAAAGTGTTGGGATTACAGGCTTGGGCCACAACACCCAGCTGAGAGCTGTTTTTATGATGATTATTAGTGTTTCAGATTACATGGAGACTTTTCATACAATCACATATAGAGAATTTCTCAGGAAACCAAAATGTGTAGCTTATCACTGGTCTTGGATCATGGACACCATTTATTTTCATGTCAGAAAGATATTTTCACTGAGAATATTTCAGTTCATTGTTGAAAAGAGCAGAAAAAAAATCTTCAGTTATCAAAAGTGAATAGGACATTCAGGTTCTCTTTATTCACCTTTAAATTTGCAGTGTTTATCTAAGTACCTTAAATTGAAATTAATTACATTGCAAGATTAACTCCATTATTCACTTTTTGTACTCAGCATATAAGTAAAGATTGCTAGCTCGTTCAAATAGGATCGTTGCTTGAACGGATTTTTCTTCTTTGCAGTCTAATTATTTAGTGGTTTAAAACCCTATATTCAAAACAGTAAATTTTAAGTTTTCATGCAAAAAAGCAAAGTGTTAAATTTCTTAAGAGTCATCTCCATGATGAGATAGAAAAATTCTCTTCATTATTGTATGTACTGTAATGTTAATTTTTTTAATGTTCTTATACATCTTCTTAGAGAGATTTATGAGTTCCAAATTTTAAAAGATCAGAAGTTTTTCCTCTTTGGTAATATTTTATACTTTTGGTTTCTTTCTTATACTCTTCAATATGATTTTTCTTAAGCATAGATTAAATGCATGCAAAAGCTTGAAATAAAACTGCTTATCTCCTTAAAAATTGAACCTTTAAAATACTCATGCCAGGGAGTATTAAGTAAATCATGAGTCTGAGTTCTAGCTGTGGTTATTTGGAAATTGCTTCCTATAGTCTTCCTAAACCACATGAACTCTTTGGAAAATGTAAAGCAAAATACTTATCACTGACCTCATCATTTAAAGCTATGAAAAAAGAATGCATATACCCTATAAATAAATCTGCTAAATTACATTGGAATTGTTTTTTATTTCTGACCTCTTGCTCTGTATTTTATTGGGAGTTGATCATTTATAGTTAGAATTTTTTTTATTGTTGCTGCATGTGCACAGTGTCTATGTACTTCTGCTCATCATGGTATTATTAGGCTTTTTATAGTTAGAATTTTTTTTTTTTATTGCTGCTGCATGTGCACACTATATATTGGCTTCCGCTCGTCAGGACATTATTAGGTTTTCCTATTCCACCTTCCTTTTGGGAATTGACCTCTTTGTGCTTGTACATACACATTTTTAGTAGTTTCAAATAAAGTCTTGTTTTATGCTTATGGGCTCAGCTATTTGAGAATAAGCTGTCTTCTGATATATCTTTGTAACAAAATAATGAAATACCCCTTTGGAGGTACATTTAGCATTTGAAGATGCTTTTATTATTGGTACTCCCAACAGCTGGTTTTAAGCTATGTCTTATGAAAAGATTTTTTAAAGTATACTGCATTAAAGTTATCTTTGTACATCAAATTTTGTCACCCTATTGCTTAAAAAGTCTGAATTATTTGTCTTCTGTACCCTACATGGTAGGCTTTGAAGTGAGATTATTAACTTTATCTGGTACTTAGAGCCATAATTTAAAAAAATTGGATTTCTTTCACAGTATAAAGAGAAATAATTATGATGTTTTAAGCAGGGGATGAGAAAGTCTGTATGTTAGAGTGTTTAAATTTGCTGTTCTTGGAGACTGGTTTAGATGTAGGCAACAGTGAAACAGGGAAAACCCCAGCAGGAGGCTTGTGCAGCACCCAGGGAAGAATATGGTGACTTGGACTCTTGTGGTGGTGGTTAGTTGAATAAAAATCATATTGAAACTGGAATAAAATAAAATCTGTGCCATTTCTGCAGATGTCTAATTCTGGCATTAAGGTTACACGTTAGGGGTAGGAGATCAAAAGATTTTAGACATGCTATGTGGCAGATGTCTGAGACATTCAATTAGAGGTATCAATTAGGCAGTGGTATGTGACTTGGTAACTCAGAAAAGAGGTTTAATTCAAGAAATGAACTTGGCAATCTTTGATATGTAACTACTATTCAAATAGAGACATGGGTATATTAATCTGGGAGGCAGTATTGAGAGGGAAACAAGTCTGGGGAAAAAGCTTGAGAAATTAAAACATTTAGGAAATAGAATTTTGCAGAGTCAGTAAATCAACTGATGAGGAATAGCTGATGATATAGAGAAGTAGGATTGTGAGTCACTGAGAGTGAGTGGTCAGCCTTGCCTGATGCCACTGAAATATTACTAATCTTGGCAAGAGAACTTTTAGTGATGTGAATGGGACAAAAATTGGGCGGTATTTATTAAGCAGGAGAGGAGGATCTAATGGCAGAATATCTAGATTTTCAAAAATGTATCTGAATGATAAGCAGATAATGGTATAGAAGTACTAGAGACATTTGGGATCACAGGATGACTTTAAAAAGAATGATACATATTGGAGCAATTTGTATGTTGACAGGAGTTTTCTGGTAGAGAGAGAATGGTTGGTGATTCATCAGAGAGCAGAGATAATGGTAGGGCTTTCAGTGTGATGTATATGGCAACATCCTAATGAGACCTGGTAAGAGACCTATGTACTTGTCATTTTTCAAAAATTTGAAATGATAAAGTTATTAATTCTAAATAGGTGATATAAAGTATGAATTGTATATTGTAAACACTAGAATAACAGCTAAAAAGATTATATAAAGGACTATATAAATGATTAGCCAAGAGAAAAATTAAAATGGAAATGTAAAATATATTCATATGTCTCAAAAAAGGGCAGGGAATGAAAAACAAGAACATAAGTGTGTTAGGCAGATTCTAAAGATATCTTCCCACCTCTACCCCAAGATACCTGTCCACAGGTTGTTCAACCAAGCTAATGTGGGTACAGTACTGCTCTGAAGGGACTCTGCAGATGGAATTAAGTTTGTTTAAAATTCAGGGGTTATCCTAGATTTTTCAGGTGAGCCCACTGTAATCACATAAGCTCTTGGAAGCATAAGAAAACAGAAGAGGCAGTCAGAAAGACGTAGCAGAAGAGGAAGGAAATCAGAGACAACTGAAGCCTGAGAAGTTGTCAACTTGCTGTTGCTGGAGTGGCAAGGTGAGGAGGAATACACACGTGGCCTTAAGGAGCTGAGAGAGACTCCCAGATGACAGCCAAAGAACGAGGACTTCACTCTCTAAATCCAGGGAATTGAATTCTGTGAACACTCTGAATGAGCTTGGGAACTGATCCTTTTTCAGAGTCTCCAGAAAGGAATGCAGCCCTGCTGACACCCCAAGATCAGCCTTGTAAGACTTTAACCAATGAAAACAGCTGAGCCACACTGTGCCTGGACTTCTAACCTATAGGAATTGTGAGATAAACAACGTGTTAAGCCACTAAATTTATCTTTTCTTTTTTTGGTGACTGGGTTTCACACTGTCGTACAGGCTTGAGTGCAGGAGCATGATCACAGCTCACTGCAGCCTTGACCTGCTAGGCTCAGGTCCTCCCACCTCAGCCTCCCAAGTAGCTGGGACTACAGACACATGACAGCATACCCAGTTTTTTTTTTTTTTTCTTAGAGACAGGGTTTTCCCATATTGGCCAGGCTGATCTGGAACTTCTGAGCTCAAGTAGTTGACCCATCTCGTTCTATCAAAGTGCTGGGATTATAGGCATGAGCCATGGTGTCCATCAAAATTTGTCATTCTTTATTAAGGCAGTAATAAAAGCAAATGAAGATTTTTGTTCCTGAAGTAGGGTGCTTCAGCAACAAATACCTAAAAATGCATGAGTGGCTTTGGAATCAGACTATGGGAAGAGACTGGAAGAATTTTGAGGAACATCATAGGAAAAGCCTAGATTACCTTGAACAGAACAATAGTAGAAATTAAGGATGCTTCTGATGAGGCCTTATAGGAGAATGAGGAACATGTTATTGAAAACTGGAGGAAGAGGGATGATTGCTATATGAAAAAAAGAGATTAGCAAAATTATGTCTTGTAGTTATGTGGCAAGTAGAACTTTAAAGTGATGAACTTGGATATTTACTTGAGATTTCCAAGCAAAATATTGAGGGTATTACCTAGTGTATTTGTCTGCTTGGGCTGCCGTAAAAAGATGCTACAGACTGGGTGGAATAAAAACAAATTTATTCCTCACAGTTCTGGAGGCTGGGAAGTCCAAGACCAAGTAGGCAAAGTAGGTTCATCCTGGGGCTGCCATCTTGGCCTGTGGGTGGCCATCATCCTGCTGTGCACTTATATGACCTTTTCTTTGTGTGAGCTGGTGGGGATGGGGAGCTCCCACATGTTTCTTCTTTGGTAGATGGTAATGTTATCAAATCAGGACCTCATCCTTAAGACTTTACTTAATGTTAATTACTTTCTTATTCAAATATACAGCCACACTGGAGGTTAGACCTTCAACATATAATTTTTCTTGGCTGGGAACAAGGAGGAAGAGGCACAAATATTCAGACCATAACAACTGGTTTCTTTCAGCTTATAGAAATATGTTGAGAGGAGAGAGATAAACTGAGGGAAAAACTGTCAAACAAAAAGGAGCAAAGACTTAATGATTTTAGAAATTTTCAGTTTACCCAGCAAAAGACTAAAATTAAGAGATTCATTGTTAGCAAAGAATGCACTGGAGAAAAGGCTAAGGATATGATTGTTTGGTTCTTCTCTGAAATCTCAGAGAAATTAAAAGATTAGAGTATTTAGTTACATAAAATACTCTTTAAAGAGATTAAGTGTATGACTTACAGAACAGCTTCATTCAAGAAAGGGGGCAGGCATCTAGAAATCTGAAGGGTGTTGTCACTTATCAATCTCTGCAGAAGCCAAACAAGAAAGATTATCTAGGAAAAATCTGTAGAAAGGCATCTTTTCTAATGTAGTGAAACCCTGTGAAATTAATGCCAAACTCAAAAGATTGTTGACAATTTTGTACCAGTAAAACTTTACTCCCAGCATGGACAGAAGGGGACAGAGGCTATAAAATGAAATAAGGCTGTTTGGTCCCTTCAAGTCTATTGGTAAATGAAACTACTGATAAAACTCTTAGCTGTCAACAGATGCTACCTTTCAGGAAAAAGGATGACTCAGAGGACAGAGTAACTTGCTCAAATTATGAAATTTTGAGCCTAAAGGATGGAGCTCCGAGTGACAGAGGAGTTTTCTCAGGCCTTGAAATCTAATGTATTTAGCTGGTCTGTACTCTGTTCTACCGACTATGTTTCCCAGGTTGGAACTGGTGTATTTATAACTGACATCCAATACCTGTCTCACAATTGTATGTTAGGAGCAGATAACTTGTGTCTTTAATTTCACAGATCCACAGATAGAGAAAAGTTGTTCCCAGGAGTTATACCCAATGGGATATTCAACTGAACTCAATTTAGTTGAGAATTTTTAGACTTTTGAGCAAATGAGATTTAAATGAGATGCTTTGAGTTGTTGCTGTAATGGAATGAGACTCGTCTTAGTCCACTTTCTGTTTTTTATAACAGAATACCTGAAACTAAGTAATTTATAAAGAAAAAGAATTTGTTGCTTACAGTTATGGGGGCTGAGAAACCCAAGGTTGAGGAGCCACAAGTGATGAAGGCTTTCCTGCTGATGGAGGCTCTGCAGGGTCCCACTCAGTGCAGGGCCTTGCATAGTGAGGGGGCTAATTATGCTAGCTTCAGCTTCTCTTCCTCTTCTTATATATTCTTCAGTCCCACTTTTGTGATAATTCATTAAAGAATTAATCCATGAATGGATTAATCTATTTATAAAGGTCTGCCTCTTAAAGTCTCCACCTCTTAGTACTGCCACATTGGTGATTAAATTTCAATAAGGGTTTTGGAGGGGGAGAACATTCAAAGCATAGCAATACTCTTATAAATATTGAAAGAAGTATGAAGGTATTTTACATTTAGGAGGGTCTTGAATCTTTGAACGCTAGAGGGAAGACTGTGGTAGACATAATTCTAAGGATATTTCCTCAGGCTTCCTCTCTTCTGGTTATTCAATTAATTGATAATCCAGGTTTATCTGTGAAGGGACTTTTCAGATATGATTAAGATGTAATCAGCTGATATTAAAATAGGACGATTATCCTGGATTATCTGAATGTACCTACTGTAACTAAATGATCTGGTACAAATAGAAAAGCAAGGCAAAGAGTTAGAAAAATTCATCAAAAGGGGAAGTAAGAGAGACTGGAAACATGAGAAAGACCCAAACCACTGTTATTGGAGGGCAAGATGAGGAGAAATGTAGGTAATATAAAGATTTGAGAAATGTTCCCAACTAACAGCCAGTGAAGAAAGAAGCACCTCAGCTCTGTTGATGCAAGGAACTGAATTTTTGCAATGATTTGAAGGAGATTAGAAGCTGATTTTTCCCGGAACCTTCACAAAAAAATGTAGCCCTTGATTTCAGCTAATCCCTTGGTTTCAGCCTTATGAAGCTCTAAACAGAGAAACTAGTTGAGTGACATTGTCTCCAGACTTCTGACCCACAGAAACTATGAAATAATAAATGAGTATTGTTTTAAGCCACTCTGCTAATTTGTTACAGCAGTGATAGAAAACGCATACAACTGTATTAGTCTGTTTTCATGCTGCTGATAAAGACATACCCAAGGCTGAGCAATTTACAAAAGAAAGAGGTTTATTGGACTTATAGTTCCATGTGGCTAGGGAAACCTCACAATCATATCAGAAGGTGAAAAGTACATCTTACATTGTGATAGACAAGAGGATAGTGAGAGTCAAGCAAAAGGGGATTATCCTTGTGAAACAAATATAATCTCATGGTAGTTATTCACTACTACAAGAACAGTAGGGGGGAAATTGCTGCCATGATTCCATTATCTCCCATGGAGTCCCTCCCACAACATGTGGGAATTATGGGAGATTAATTTAAGATGAGATTTGGGTGGGGAAACAACCAAACTATATCAGCAACAAAACATAAAGAACAAGTAGAAAAGTAACAATAAAATGTCAGGCATAAATCCAAACATATTAATAACTACATTAAATGTAAATGATCTAACCACATCTCTGATCACCAGAGATGATCAGATTGGATATAAAAGAAAGATCCAATTATATGCTTTCTACTGGAAACTTAACTGTCATTATATTATTCAGTTAAAAATAGAAGGATGAAAAATATATATCATACAAACTCAAATTAAAACAAAAGCTAGAGTGGCAATAAAGAAGACTTTATTTGATATTAATATTGAACCAGGACAATTACCAGGGACAAGAAGGGATATTATGTAAAAAGGATCAATTTAGCAAGTCAGAACTATTTATGTAGGTTTTTTTGTTTGTTGTTTTATTTGCTTATTTTTACAACAAATTATCAAAAGATGATATGAAGCAAGAACTGAAAAGAGAGAGAAATACACAATTATATTTTGAGACTTTAGCATTCCCTTTGTCACTTATTGGTAGAACAAAGAGATGAGAAATGAGCAAATATATTCAGAAAATTTGAACATCATCATCAGTGAGCATGCCAAGTTGACATTTATAGAACATTTTATCCAACAACAGCAGAATACACATTCAAGTATGCATGGAACATTCACCAAGATAGACCACATTGTTTGTAAAAAAATATCTAAGTTAAAAAATTGAAATTATTCAAAGTTTATGATAATAGAATTAAAGTAGAAGTTGGCAACAGAAGGGTATGTTGAAAATCTCACATATTTGGAAATATTAAATAATGTATATAACATATCAATAAATACTTAAATGGCCAAAGAAGAAATACTAAAGCAAATGAGGAAATATTTTGAACTGAAAGAAAATATATATGCAACATCAAAATATTTGTGATGTTGCTTAAACTGTTCTTAGGGGAGAATTTATAGCATTAAATGCTTCTATTCAAAAAGTTCTTAGGAAGGAAATCATAAAGATCAGAGCAAAAGTCATTTAAGCTTAAAAGAGACAAACATTAGAGAAAAATCAATGAAACCAAAAACTGATTCTTTGGGAACAAAATCAATACCATTCATAAAGTTGTAGCCAGATTGACCAGGTGAAAAATAAAGAACACACAGATTACAAATACCAGGAATGAAAAGAGAGGATGTAATTACTAATATTAGCAATCACAAAAATGGAAAACTATGAAAGTTATATGAACATAAATTTGATAGACTAGATGAAATAGACAAATTCTTTGAAGGATTTGAACTACAATAACTTACTCATAAAGAAATAATAACCTGAATAGCCTACACTTATTAAATAAATTGAATTACTGTTTAAAATCTTTCAAGCAGAGAAAATGTAAGATGCAGGAGGGTTGGGATTAGGGTAAGGAATTGGAGTGAGAAAAATAATGGACAGATGAGGTCTGGGCAGTCTGTGATGTAGTGCTGAAACATAGGGGAATCTTAGCAGGAATGGAATGGAACCCTTAATAAGAAGTCTGTCTTAGGTACAATTCGCCAATGCACAGCTAATGCCAGTTATCCTCATATAGACAGTTAATGCCCTGGGCAGTGAATGTGGTCAGTGGCTACATTCAAGAAGGTCTAGGTGGTCTTTGAAGAAGAGAGAACATCTCAAGAGGACAACATGTCATGTTAAAAAGAAAGAGCTATATTATGTGTGTTACCCTAGTGACACAGTACTTATGTGTAGGAGAAGAATTTTGACTAAGCGTTCTCATCGTTCATGGACACAGGGAGGGGAGCACTACACACTGGGGTCTGTTGGGGGGAAATAGGGGAAGGACAGCGGGGGGTGGGGAGTTGGGGAGGGATAGCATAGGGAGAAATGCCAGATATAGGTGAAGGGGAGGAAGGCAGCAAATCACACTGCCACGTATGCACCTATGCAACAATCTTGCATGTTCTTCACATACACCCCAAAACCTAAAATGCAATAAAAGAAAAAAAAAAGAATTTCGACTAAGCTGTGTATGACTTAAGGTTTGGTGCTACTGGTAGTAGAGACAGTTCTTGTGGGACTGAGTGCTTTCATAAGCTCCCTACACTGGAGTGAAGTTTTCCAGGCAATGAATGTAAACATCTTGCTATATCCCAGAACTCTATTGTAATCATTGATCCATTTTTACCAAGTTAATCTAATTTTAGTTGTTGATCCATTTTCTTTCTTTCTATAGCAATGTTGTTGATCTTACAAGAGCACAGTGCTAGAGCACTACTAATCGACTTGTACCATACTTTATGTGGCATTGTGCTTATTTTTACCCTTTTATTATAAATCTGAATATTTATTATAAATATTTTATGTTGAGAGCGCTGAAGAAATAGAAATAAAAAGTTGACTTTTTGGAATTACAAATAGTACCTGTGGTACAAATATTTCCCATGTGATTCAAAATGGAGAATTTCCTGCTCACCAGGTTATTCTTACAAACTCCACAATTTTGGCCAAATTAAGGAAAATGTGAAATGATGCTCTTCTAAATATGGAAAATACTAAAGGATTATACTAAATTTCCACAGTGTTTTATAGTTCCTTGTCCATATTGTTAACCTACTAAAATTATGAAATATTATGGATTCAATATAACTTTTAAACATTTTTGGACAACTTCCAGAAAGCATTTGGAAAATTAAATGATATTGTATTCTGGTTTTGAAGAAAACTTGCTTAGGGGCTAAATTGTGCATTAACCCGAATGTTTTAAACAATGGTTTGAATAGTTATGGGATAAAGTGGACAGGGAAGGAAAGCATGGGTTTTAAATATTGTCAGTTTATGAACTGGGACCCCTCACTTAACAATTTCCCTTGCATCTCACAGATTTATTTTGAAGATTGATGAGAATGGATGGATTCAAAGGTTTGAAATATAAATAAAGAAATGAAATTAACCTCCCAGAATAGTGCACACCTTCTAAAGACACCAATAGTTATTGTTTTCATGATTCTAATGTATTGGTGGTGAGTGGAAGGCATGAAAGAATTGGCACTGCCAAAATACTCATTTATTCATTATATTTCATATTATTGGCAGCTGGGGGATAATCAATGTTTTCAGATGTCAAATAAATAAATAAGTAAATATCATTTTTCCTTCCAATTGTAATGGACAAAGCCTCCCCTTCTAAAGAGCATGAATGAGTTTAAAAAGAAAACTTGGGGTGTTATATAGATTTCATTGCTTACTTTTTTCTTCAATTTCCAACATTACTTATGTACGTTTTCTTAATTGTAATCCTGGTGGATTCAAACATTTTCTGGCAGACATTTTCAAACATAAAACAAATCTAAGGATATAAAATTAAAATGAAGATCAAAATAAGATGTTAAAGCAGTTGTTGCCTGTTGAAGGCATAGTACATCAAGTGTTAGGATTGACATCATGATTACTCGAGTGCCACGGTGAAAGCATGAGTGATTTCAACATGTTGAAACTAAACTATGGCTTTAGGTCATGTGTGGGAGGCAGGTCCAGGTGAGTGTGTACAATATTTGTCCTTTGGTATTTATTGTTATTGTTCAGGTTCTTACCCAACCTGCAGTTTTCAGGAACCATGAGGTACAGCCAGATGGACAGCCTGTGCTTTCACATGCTGCGGCTCCCCCATGCTTCCCTCTCCATCTGGAGTCTGGTGGACTTTGCCAACACTGCAGCACCAGGAGCTAATTTCTACCTGCCTCTCCTGGGCTATGTTCTCTTGATGGAGCATCTATTTATATATCACCTCATGCTGCAGCACCCTGGTTTTGTTGTTGCTTTCCATTTGCAGAGACGTTAACTGCAGTGGTATTTCTTCTTTATTAAAAAGAAAAAAGAAACACCTTTGAGATAGGTCATACATTTGCTCTGTCATATATATTTTTTTGTGTGTACAAATGAAGAGAGTGAATTTCACTCGGTCTAGTCAAGGACAAAATGCCATTTACACACCTCTTTATTTAACATTAAGTGTAATTTTCTTTAAATCTCATTTTGCAAATTTGTTTTTGGACTCAGACAGATTACTTTATAAACAGGGAGAACAACAACCCTCTCCAGGCCCCCATAACCACTACTCCACTCTCTACTTCTATTAGATCAACTTAGATGTGGCTCACACCTGTAATCTCAGCACTTTGGGACGCTGAGGTGGGCAGATCACAAGATCAGAAGTTTGAGACCAGCTTGGACAACATAATGAACCCTGTCTCTACTAAAAATACAAAAATTAGTTGGGTGTGGTGGTACATGCCTGTAATCCCAGCTACTTGGGAAACTGAGGCAGGAGAATCACTTGAACCCAGGAGTTGGAAGTTGCAGTGAGCTGAGATCAAACTACTGCACTCCAGCCTGGGCGAAAGAGCAAAACTCCGTCAAAAAAAAAAAAATCCTGATTCTTTTTCCCCCATATAAATAATTTTATCTTTTTACCTAACTACTCAAAAGACAATCTTTAAGATCCAAAACTTTTCTACAATATGTCCTGGTATCTAGCATATGTCCTATACTGCTTAATTTTCCCTGACATAGCCTGTGTGTGTGTTTTTTCTTTTTTATTATACTTTAAGTTCTGGGGTACATGTGCAGAACATGCAGGTTTGTTACATAGGTATACATGTGCCATGGGGGTTTGCTGCACCCATCAACCCGTCATCTATGTTAGATATTTTTCCTAATGCTATCCATACCCCTGTCTCCATCCCTCATTGGTCCCAGTGTATGATGTTCCCCTCCCTGTGTCCATGAATTCTCATTGTCCAACTCTAACCTATGAGTGAGAACATGAGGTGTTTGGTTTTCTGTTCTTGTGTTAGTTTGCTGAGAATGATGGTTTCCAGATTCATCTATGTCCCTGCAAAGGACATGAACTCATCCTTTTTTTATGGCTGAATAGTATTCCATGGTGCATATATGCCATATTTTCTTATCTAGTCTATCATTGATGGGCATTTGGGTTGGTTCCAAGTCTTTGCTATTGCGAACAGTGCCGCAATAAACATACGTGTGCATGTGTCTTTATAGTAGAGTGATTTATAATGCTGTGGGTATACACGCAGTAATAGAATTACTGGGTCAAATGGCATTTCTAGTTCTAGATTCTTGAGGAATTGCCACACTGTCTTCCACAATGATTGAACTAATTTACACTCCCACCAGTCGTGTAAAAGTCTTCCTATTTCTCCACATCCTCTCCAGCATCTGTTGTTTCCTGACTTTTTAATGAACACTACTCTAACTGGCATGAGATGGTATTTCATTGTGGTTTTGATTTGCATTTTTCTTTTTTTTATTTTTTAATTTATTTATTTTACTTTAGATGCATACTATATCTGGCATTTCTCCCCATGTTATCCCTCCCCACCCCCCCACCCCCCTTTGTCTCTCCCCTACCCCCCCAACTGTCCCTTGTGTGTTACGCTCCTCTCCCTGAGTCTACATGTTCTCGTTGTTCAACACCCACCTATGAGTGAGAACATACGGTGCTTGGCTTTCTGTTCTTGAGTCAGTTTGCTGAGAATGATGGTTTCCAGATTCATCCAAGTCCCTACAAAGGACACGAACTCATCGTTTTTTATGACTGCATAGTATTCCATGGTGCATATGTACCACATTTTCTTTGTCCAGTCTATCATTGATGTGCATTTGGATTGGTTCCAGGTCTTTGCTATTATATACAGGGCTGCAGTAAACATACGTTTGCATGTGTCTTTATAGTAGAATGATTTATAGTTCTTTGGGTATATACCCAATAGTGGGATTGCTGGGTCAAATGGAATTTCTATTTCTAGATCCTTGAGAAATTGCCACACTGTCTTCCACAATGGTAGAACTAATTTACACTCCCAACTGTGTAAGAGTGTTCCTATTTCTCCACATCCTCTCCAGCATCTGTTGTCTCCTGATTTTTTAATGATTGCCATTCTAACTGGCATGAGATGATATCTCAGTGTGGTTTTGATCTGCATTTCTCTAATGACCAGTGATGATGAGCATTTTTTCATATGTTTGTTGGCCTCACATATGTCCTCTTTTGGAAAGTGTCTGTTCATATCCTTCGCCCACTTTTGAATGGGGTTGTTTTTTTCTTGTATATCTGTTTTAGTTCTTTGTAGATTCTGGATATTAGTCCTTTGTCAGATGGATATATTGCAGAAATTCTCTCCCATTCTGTAGGTTGCCTGTTCACTCTGATGATAGTTTCTTTTGCTATTCAGAAGCTCTTTAGTTTAATTAGATCTCATTTGTCAGTTTTGGCTTTTGTTGTCATTGCTTTTTGTCTTTTGCAATTTTTTAAGGGAGATAGTGTTTCTGAAATGAAATAATGTGAATGTTAGCATTTTGTAAGTCAAATTATAATTAAATTGGAGAAACATAGGTTCTAAACCCAGGAAGGGATCCTGTGACAAAATCTCTTGTAATAAACAGTGATAGTCTTTTCTTATGTTTTTACTTTTTAAAAGTGATCTTTGTTTTCAAACATTGGTGCTCACCTAATTTATTTCTTTCAATTCTACTCTGATTGCTGAATTCCTAATTTGGATATTATCTTACAGTTTTTACCTTTAAACTCAAGATTTACTTTTATTGTGTCTTTTTTGAGATCTTCATTTAATTCCTCAAATAATGGCTGGCTTCTTTCAAATATTCACTAATTGGCTAGATATCACAATACTGTCAAGGGCTATACAACATTACCCAATAGTAAGGAGGGAAGCAAAAGGATATGGGAATAGGAGGATTTTAACAATATTTTTGGGTGAGATTGCCTATAACTATTTTTCTGAAATATCCAGAACACCTACACACTTGAGAGGAGTAGAAGGGATAAATACATTTAGAAGATGTAAGTAGGTTCTCCAAAAGGAAGATTTTTTTTTAAGATTCTGGAAAATACTGATATACTTATAAAAAGATAAATGGAAAAAATTATGACCGCAAACTTAATAATAGTGCTAGGAAAAAAACACAGTAAAACACAGCATTAGGAGTGTGAGATCAAAAGAAGAAAAGAACTGGATTTGGGTTCTTCTTTATGGCTCTGTGTCCTCTGCTTTTGGATGCCTATGTAACTTTGCCAGTTCTCTCTTGTTCTGTGACCTGCAGGTATTGGGAGAGCCACAGCTAAGATGTCAGGATGCCCTGGAAAACAGAAAATTCACACATTGCCTATGAAACCCAAGGCAGGACTCTATCTGGAAACAAATATCCCATACAGAGCCTTGGCCCTCTGAAAGCACCCAGAAACAAAACCAATTGACTATACTCAGCATAAACATAAACCAGGGTGAAATCCCAAAATGAAATCAGGAATATATATATATGTATAACTCATCCAAATGACAGCAACTTCGCAAATATAAAGGAACACCACCCCTCTCAGATGAGAAATAATGAATGCCAGAACTCTGGCAATTCAAAAAATCAGAGTGTTTCCTTACCTCCGAGCTATCATACTAGCTTCCCAGCAATGATTCCTAACCAGATTGAAATGGCTGAATGATAGACAAATTCAGAATCTAGATGACAAGGAAGTTCAATAAGATTCAGGAGAGAGTTGAAATATAAGCCATGTAAGCCAGTAAAATGATACAGGAGTTGAAAGACACCATAGCCATCTTAAGAAGAATCAGTTGAACTCTGTAATTGAAAATTTCATTGCAGGATTTTCATAATAGAGGTGAAACCAGTAACAATAGAACAGAGCAAACTGAGAAAAGAATGTGAGAGCTTGCAGACCAGTCCTTCAAATCAACCCAATCAGACCAAATATAAAAGTAAAATAAAGACAAAAAGAAAGAAAAAGGAAATTAAATATGAGCAAAATTTGCAAGAAATATAAGATGTAAAGAGCCCAAACCTATGACTTATTAACATTCCTGAGAGATAAGAAAGAGGAAGCAACTTGGAAAAAAATATTTGTGGATATAGTCCATGAAAATTTCCCTAGTCTCACTAGAGAGGGCAGTATACAAATTCAACAAATTCAGAAAACTCCTGGGGGATATTAGAAAAAATGATTAACTCCAAGACACATAGTCATCAGATTCTCCAAGGTCAATTTGAAAGACAAAGTTCTTAAAGGCAGCTAGACAAAAGGGGCAGGTTATTTACAAAAGGAAACCCATACGGCTAACAGCAGACTTCTCAACAGAAACTCTGCAAGCTATAACAGACTGGGGACCTATATTCAGCATCCTTATTGAAAGAAATTTCAACCAAGAATTTCATATGCTGCCAAACTAAGTTTTGTACATGAAAGAAAAATAAAATCCTTTCCAGAAAAGCAATGCTATAGGAGTTTGATACCACCAGACCAGCCTTTCAAGAGGTCTTTAAGGGAATTCTAAACATGGAAATGAAAGGACAATACCTGATACCACAAAAACACACTGAAGTACACAGCCCACGGACCCTATAAAGCAGCTACACAATCACATCTACAAAACAACTAGCTAGCAACACAAAGACAGGATCAAAACCTCAAATATCAGCATTCATCTTAAATGTAAACAGTCTAAACACTCCACTTAAAAGGCACAGAGTGGCAAGTTAGACAAAAAAATAAGACCCAACCAATTGCTGTCTTCAAGACACCCATCTCACATGTAATGACACCCACAGTCTCAAAGTAGAGATGGAGAACGATCTATCAAGCAAATGGAAATTAAAAAGAGCAGGGGTTGTTATTCTTATATTAGATAAAACAGACTTTAATCTAACAATAGTCAATAAGGACAAAAAAGGGCATTACATAGTGATAAAGGATTCAGTTCAACAAGAAGACTTTAGTATCCTAAATATATATGCATCCAATGTTGGAACACCCAGATTCATAAAACAAGTACTTCTAGACCTATGAAAAAAGATAGCCACACAATAATAATGGGGAACTTCAGCACCCCACTAACAACTTTAGACAGATCATTGAGGCAGAATATCAGTAAAGAAATTCTGAATGTTAACTCAACACTTGACCAGTTGCACCTAATAGACATCTATAGAATATTGCTGCCAACAACTAAAGAATATACATTCTTCTCATCTCCATATGAAACATACTCAAACATCAACCATATACTTGGTCATAAAACAAGTCTTAATAAATTTTTGAAAATTAAAATAATAAGCATACTCTTGGACCACAATGCAATAAAAATAGAAATCAATAACAGGAATATCTTTCAAAACCACCCTATTGCATGGAAATTAAACAACTTGCTTCTGAGTGACTTAGATGAAACACACAATTAAGGGAGAAATGAAAAAGTTATTTGAAATTAATGAAAACAGGAACACAACATACCTAAGTCTTCGAGATGCAGTAAAAGCTGTGTTAATATGAAAGTTTATAGTGCTAAATACCTACCTCAAGCAATTAGATATATCTCAAATTAATGATCTAACATCACACCAGAGTAACTAGAGAAACAAGAACAAACTAACCCAAAATGAAGCAGAAGAAAAGAAACAACTAAATTCAGAGCAGAGCTGAATGAAATTGAGATTCAAAAATCCATACAAAGGATTAACAAAATCAAAGTTGGTTGTTAAGGAATAAACAAAATTGATAGCTCACTGGTTAGATTAACAAATAGAAAGAAGATTCAAAATAAGCCCAATTAGAGATGACAAAGATGATATTATAACATATCCCATGGAAATACAATTATGAAAGCTCTATGTTCACAAATTAGAAAACGTAATGGAAACACACAACCTCCCAAGAATGAACCAGAAAGAAACTGAAATCCTGAACAAACCAATAATGAATTGTGAAATTGAATCAATGGGAAAAAAAACCTAAATCTGTAAACAAACACCCAAAAACCCTGGAATAGATGAATTTACAGGCAAATTCTACCAGATGTACAAATAACTGGTACCAGTCCTACTGAAACTATTCCAAAATGTCAAGGAGGAGGGACTCCTTCCTAACTAATTCTAGGAAACAAGCATTATCCTGATACCAAAATCTGGCAGAGACACAAGAAAAAAGAAGACTTCAGGCCAATATCCCTGATGAACATAGATGCAAAAATTCTCAACAAAATACTAGCAAACCAAATCCAGCAACATATCAAAAAGTTAATTCACCACAATCAAATAGGTTTTATTCCTGGGATGCAAAGTTGTTTCAGTGTTTTCAAATCAATAAATGTGATTCACTACATAAACACAATTAAAAAATATGTATGATTATCTCAGTAGATACAGAAAAAGCTTTTTTATGTAATCCAGCCTCCCTTCAGGATAAAAGCCCTCAACAAACTAGGCATCAAAGAAACGTATCTCAAAATAATAAGAGCCAACTCTGACAAACCCACAGCCAACATCATACTGAATAGGCCAAAACTAGAAGTCATTCCCTTGAGAACTGGAACAAGACAATCATGCCCACTGTCACCATTTCTATTGAATATGGTACTGGAGGTTCTAGCTAGAGCAATCAGACAAGAGAAAGAAATAACAGGCATCTAAGTAGGAAATGAAGTAAAACTATCCTCTTCACTGACAGTATGATTCAATACCTAGAAGACTGTCAAGATTCCACCGAATGACTCCTACAACTGATAAACAACTTCAGTAAAATTTCAGGAACAAAATCACCATACAAAAGTCAGTAGCATTTTTATGCACTAACAATGTTCAAATTGAGCCAAATCAAGAACATGATTCCATTTACATTAGCCACTGAAAGAATAAAATATCTAGAAATACATCTAACCAAAGAGGTGAAAAATCTCTACAAGAAGAACTACAAAACACAGTTTAAAGAAATCGGAAATGATACAAATGAATGGAAAAGCCTTCTGTGCTCATGATTGGAAGAGTCAATGTTCTTAAAATGGCCTTCTTCCCAAAGTAATTTACAGATTCAGCATGACTCCTGTCATACTACCAATATCATTTTTCACTAGATTAGAAAAAACTATTCCAAAATTCATGTGGAATCCCAAAAGAGCCTAAGTAGTTAAAGCAATCCTAACCAAAAAGAACAGAACCAGAGGTATCATATTACCTGACTTTGAACTATCCTGCAAGGGCACAGTAACCAAAATAGCATAATACTGCTACAAAAGCAGACACAGACCAATGGAATGGAGCAGAGAACCCAGAAGCAAAACTGCATACCTACAGCCATCTAATCTTCAACAAACTTGGCAAAAATAAGCAGAGGGGAAGGGACACCTTATTAAATAAATAGCGTGTGGATAACTGGCTAGCCATATGCAGAAGAATGAAACTTGACCTCTACCTGTCACCATATACAGAAATTAACTCAAGATGGTTAAAGAATTAAGTGTAAGGCCTCAAACTATAAAACTACTGGAAGAAAAACCAGGAAATGTCCTTCTTGACATCGGCAAAAAATTTATGGCTAAGTTCTAAAAAACACTGCAATAAAAACAAAAATTAATAAGTCGTGTCTAATCAAACTGAAGAGCTTCTGAACAACAAGAGAAACCATCAACAGCGTAAACAAGCAGCTTATGGAATGGGAGAAAATATTTGCAAAGTGTACATCTTAAAAAGGCCTAATATCCAGAATGTATAAGGAACTTAAATCCACAATCAAAAAATAAATAACTGCATTAAAATGTGGGCAAAGGACATTAACAGACACTTCTTAAAAGAAGACATACAAGTAGTGAACAAACATATGAAAAAATTCTCGACATCACTAATCATTAGAAATGGGAAATGGGAAATCAAAACCACAGTGAGACACCATCTTACACCAGTCAGAATGGCTTTTGTTCAAAAGTCAAAGAATAACAGATGTTGGCGGGGCTTGCAGAGAGAATAAAACCCTTACACACTGTTGGTGGGAATGTGTTAGTTCAGCCACTGTGGAGAACAGTTTGGAGATTTCTTAAAGAACTGATAGTTAAATTACCATGTGACCCAGAAATCCTACTACTGGGTATATACCCAAAGGAAAATAAATTGATCTAGCAGACATAAGCACCCATATGTTAATTGCAGCACTATTTACAGTAGCAAAGTAATGGAATCAACCCAGGTGCTCCTCAATGATGGATTGTATAAACATAATGTGGTACATATACACCATGGAATACACACACAGTTCTAAAATAAGAATGAAATTATGTCCTCTGCAGTAACATGGATGCAGCTGGAGACTATGATCCTAACGCAACAAACACAGGAACAGAAAACTAAATATGAAATGCTCTCATTGACGTCAGGAGTTTGAGACCAACCTGGCCAATATGGTGAAACCACATCTCCCTAAAAATACAAAAATTAGCTAGGCATGGTGGCATGCACCTGTAATCCCAGCTAATTGGGAGGCTGAGGTATGAAAATCGCTTGAACCTGGGAGTCAGAGGATGCAGTGAGTCAAGATCATGCCATTGCACTCCAGTTTGGGTGACAGAGAGTCTGTCTCAAAAAAGTGGTAGCTAAATATTAGGTAGTCATGAACATAAAGATGAGAACAATAGATACTGGGGAATACAAGAGGGAGAGGGAAGGAGATAGGCAAAAAAATGGAAAACTATCTATTGTTTACTATGCTAACTGCTCAGGCGTTCTGTCATACTTTAAACCTCAGCATCATGCAATATACTTTTGTAACAAACCTGTACATATGCCCCCATCCCCCCAATCAGAATCTAAAATAAAGGTTGAACAAAAAAAGAAAAAACTGTTGATTTGGAGAATGTAGGTTTTCAAGATTGCATACTCTTGAACAAAGACTGAAATGAGCAAATATTTGGATTATGGTTTCTTTTCATGATGGTATTTTTGGTATTTTATGCTTTTCATATATCTTTTATTCTTTCTATGTCAGTTAAGTGGAGGAAAGCATATTCTCCTTACAGTTTGGATAATGTTGAATTTAAATGCTGTAATTTTAAGATTTTTAAATTGAGAATTGAAGAATAATAAATTAACAAGAAAAGATAATCCAGAGGAAGGAAATAAATACACAGAAGTTTTGGAAGACTGAAAGGGTCATAATTGTCTATAATTTATCATAAACTGTGAGGAGTACAAGTGATGCTCAGTAGATAAAACACTCTAGCTTCACCCAATAGGATAGAAGAGAACATGTTTCCACAGTGATGGTACTCAGGTTTACAGATTCATAACAGGTGTGCTTGGAAGACTGAAAGGGTCATAATTGTCTATAATTTATCATAAACTGTGAGGAGTACAAGTGATGCTCAGTAGATAAAACACTCTAGCTTCACCCAATAGGATAGAAGAGAACATGTTTCCACAGTGATGGTACTCAGGTTTACAGATTCATAACAGGTGTGCTTGGCTCAGCATGGACCTGATGAAGTGTAAATGTGTGGCTGGGGAGAAATGGAAGAATGGAAGACATGGAGATATCAGTCCAGCTGCACATCATTAAAAATTTCAGCAATTACTGAAATAACATGTGTTAAACTATATCTTTGTGAGAGTTGTATTTTATTATCTCCTACTGCAAATCTCCTATATGCCCTGCTGTATACTAGAATCTCAAAATTTTAGGGTAAATTTGTCAGAGTTTCATTAAAATTTTACTACCTAATGGGGAGACATATCTTAGCATATACATTAAAATTAATTAAGTGCTACAAAAGAAAGATATTAGGACAGTTGTCATGGTTAAATATTTGGAATCAGACTGTCTGGGTTTGAATCCGTTCTATGATTTGCTGGCTGAATTTCTCTGAGGTTCAGTATCTTCATCAGTGTTTCAAAATCAGGGAAAAAAATGACTGAATGATTTAATGGGTTGTTGTGCAAAATTATTTGTATCATATTAACTTTGGTGCTAGTTACACATAGTATGTTAGTTATGAGGATAATTATGCATAAAAAGTTATGAGAGCAACATTGTGATGTATAAGCTGTAAGGCATCAAAACTTAATACCTCTATGTATGCTTGTGTGTGACTGCATGTGTTTGGGCGTGAGACACCTAAGAGTTTTGACTTTAAATTCATCATGCAGATCTGGGTTTCTCCAGCCTTGATGTTTGAGATACCACTCTGGAGAGTCATTAAATCTCTCTCACATTTAGTTTCATATGTTGTAATTCCTACCTCCGAGGGTTGTTATATGGGTATTAAAGATAATTTCCAAAAGTATAGTCAAGGCCAGGTATAACAACTCATGCCTGTAATCCCAGCATGTTCGGTGGCTGAGGTGGGAGGCTAGCTTGAGGCTGGGAGCCAGGAGTTCAAGACTAGACTTGGAAGCAATAAGAGACCTTGTCTCTACAGAAAAAAAAAAAGCCCAAACCTCTTCACCCCCAAACAAAAACCACCACCAATTAGATGGGCATGGTCATGAATAACTGTAGTCCTAGCTATTTAGGAGGCTATGGCAGGAGGATGGCTTAACCCCAGGTGTTAGAGGTTAGAGTGAGCCATGATCACACCACTGCACTCCAGACTAGGTGACAGAGCAAGACCCTGTCTCAAAAATAAATAAATAAACAAATAAATACCTAAATAAATAAATGTAATAAAACAAATAGAACCACCTATCTTAGTTACCTGTGTATAATTTTGAACAGTTATATATTTTTAATACATGAAATTATGCTGATTGATGTTATCTGGTTATGTTCAAATCATTTAGATTTCTAAAACTGCATTTTTAGTCTGTCCATGACTTTGTTTCTACAGTAAATTAGAATAATTAAAATCTAAATATAGATATATCATGCTGGGATAGTATTTAGACTCTGAAAAGTCATAATATGTTTCTTTGTAGATAAGTTTGGATAATTTTTGATGATGCTATATTTACTTTAAAAACCCTACATTAAAAAAATCTCTTTACAAAATATTTTATATCAACACCCCTTTACTCTAAAGTCATATTTAGAGCTATTTCAACCCTATCGAGCACAGCTTTGAATTTTGCTATAAATATCAGACTCCAACATCCAACACAAATCTGTGTCACAAAACCCTGTGTTAAATTGGGCACTTTATTTCTTGTAATTTCTATCAGAGCCTTATTGATTCTTTCTTAGCATAGTATTTTTAATAAGCTTACTTATCAGCTGTGCTGACCCACATCATCTTGAATCTGAGAACTAGAAAAGGACTGGGAAAAGGTTTTAGAGATAAATAGCAATGGCTGGGGAGAAGCGACCCTACATGATCAGTGGAGACAGGAACCTTCATGTCAACACGGATACGTATTCCTGCAGTTTCCAATAATGTTCGCATTGCCTACGAGTCACTGAGAAAGAATGTTAACATCCATTATTTATGAAGACAAGCACATGTATCTTATATTAATACTTTTCTAGATTGCCATCTAAGAATTTGATGTGGAATGCTCACTTACCTGGAAGCCCAAAGCACATTATAGATTTAGAGTGGTAGCATGAAGGATATTGAATTGAACTTAGAAAATACAGGGATTAGAGGAGCACAGGCAACCAGTCTGAATAAAGACAAAGGAGTAGAGCAAAGCCATGGTCACTGGATGACTGGAAAGCTGACAAGACTGAAGCAAAGGATCAAACCAGACTTTGAGGGATGGGGGACCTCTTAACTTTATAGAAATCACCCAGCATTCTACTTAAAACACAGATTTATGGGTTCTGTCTACAGAGAGTATGTTCCAATGGCAAGAAGTTAGGCTTAGGTATCCCCACTTTTTTCTAACTTTCCAATTAATTCTAATGTTCATGCTCTGAGAACTACTACCAGGGAAGATGGAGATATTTGTTGGTGATTTTGCAAAACAGTGATGCTAAAAGCATTCCAGAAAGATTAATCTGGTGTGGAGTGGCATGCCAGAGGCCAGTATGTAAGCTACTAATTGGTTCAGCTCAGAGGTGGTGAGAGCATGGAAGAACATGCTGACAGGAAAATTAGAAAGGGCAGAAAAGTTACTAGGGGTGTGTAGAGGGCAGAGTCAGTGGAATTTGATGATTCACACTGAAGATTGGGTAGAGAAGAGGAATGCAAAGCTGCTGTACTAAGATGTAACTAAAAAGAAAAACAATTTTAAGGCAATGAATAAACTTTATACTGAGTTTATTGTTTATCTGGTCATGATTAGCCTAATTCCTATTTAAAGTTTATTTGGGTGTTTACATAACATAATGATAAAATGCCTAAGTTTGAATTCCAACCCTTTCTAACTTAGGCAAGTTTCTTTACTGCACTGAACTTCAGTTATCTTTAAAAGGGATGAACCATCCTCACAGAGTTGTTACGAAAAATAAATGCACACACAGTTTTTTCATCCCTTCTCTAAGAGTAAACATCAGAGAAAACTTCCTGAGTGTTTTACCTATCTTTGGTCTCCAAATTTTGTTACCTGACAATAGTTTTATGTTTAAATGTCTTTTTCTTTTACAATATAGTGTTTCTAAACAAGAAGTAAATATCTAAATTTCTGAGGTTGTTTTGAATATTTTTGAAGAAATATTACATTAATAGCCATTATATGATATACCTAAAGCACTGCCATTCTCATAGTAGTAAACAAACTGCTTGTCTTCCAAAAGATTTCAGAATACATTTTTTCTGTGCCTATTGCCAATTCTGAATTCTTATCCCTGATTGCTAATTCATCAGTTCTCTGCATAGGAAGATAGACTAAGAAAGTGATTGGTGAAAATACTTTTCCCCCCACCATTCTGTAGAGTAAGGTTATCTGTTAAAGTTTCAATCCTTACTCTCTTTGGGCTAAGGACGGTTTTTGCCAAAATAGTTAGGTACATGAATATGTAAATGAATGTGAAAGTATTGACTTTTTCCCAGAGAACAATCTGTTAATTCTGCCACATTCATTGGCCTAAAAGGGGGAGATGATGAGTTTTGTCATGTCAATTTATTTTAAAGAAAACTATTTCAATCATAATGTTTGCTACCAAAATGTCATTTTTTTCTATCTGTGAGATGGAATTGTTGGAGTAGTTCATCTTTTAAATTAAAAGTCAGAGTTTCTCCCACCCTGTGATTGTGGCAATAGTTATGATGACTTACATAAAGAACTGTGTTACCTTGGGTCAAAGAATTATTGATTGTGGTTTAGAAAGCTACATTTATTGCTGCCCTGGGTGGTGAAAAGAAAGAATATAAATGTGTATGTGTTAAGCCTTGTAGAACCTGGAAGTATTTTGAACTGGGCAAAATTAAATTTCACATTGAGATGCTTTGCATATAGCAAAACTCAAAACATACTTTGAAAATTGCTTTCTCCCTTAAGTTTATATCTCTGGGTATTTTAGGTAATATTATTTTTGTTTCTGAGTTATTTCCAACATGTTATGAGAGATATTTGACAACCATGGGATGTATTTCTTTGAACCTGGAAATTTTATCTTACCAGTATTAAATTTTGTTCTATTCCAGAAAGCCCGAGATCAGTCTACACTTTTTAATTTGTTTCTTGATGGCTGACCAGATATCTTCAGTTATTCATTTTATGTTTGTATTTAATTTTATTGAAATTTACATATTCTATCTTATTATGCAAGTAGTTATACGTTTACATGTTTCAGTAGACATTCATTTAGAAAGAGTTTACAACTCTAAACCATTAAGCGTCAGGATTACTGTATCTTTTATTTGATGAAGGTAGAGTACATAACATTATATGTATTTATACATACATATATTTTTGAAAAATGCTCCATATATGTTGTTTATATTAGAATGGGCTTCAGTCTCAACAATTCCAGCTTTAAACCAAGTTATTAGAAAAATATATGAAAAATATTTTCTCTTTCTTCAAATCAATAAAAGTTATCATAGCAGAGAATGTCATAAATTGGTTGTGGGTTTTTTTTTTTGTTGTTATTATTTTAGGAATAACCTAACACACATTACTGAGGTCTTACTTTTCTCTCCTTTGAGGGATCTGTGGCATTCTTGGTGTCATGAAAATAGTGCACAAGTTTCAAATTATTAATCACTGTACTCAAATGGACTTTTTCTTATTAAAATGTTAACTGATTCATTTCATTAACTTATTAAAGTCTTACTGGTCCTTTGAAAACTCTTGTATGTATTCTCACTTGGACACATTCTTATCATATCAAGTTTATTAGAAGTTGTTACTCCTAGCTAGGGTCTTATTCTGTGTAATGTTATATGTATAATTTTACAGAAATCTGTAGTTCCTACACGGATTTTCATCGTATGTAACTCTAAGGGAATTCATTAGCCTGAAATACACAAACTACAAAGGATGCTAAATAAGTCTCATTATTTATAACATGTAAACATTGAGCTTTAATCAGTGTTCTAAGGCTGTAGACCTCTTTTTGGAATTAAGTTTTTTAAGAACGTTTTAGTCTTTGTTTTTACCTGTTCATGTTTATAATTATTCCGATGATACTCATGTTTATTATTTACTTTTGTGATTAGAGATGCTGTATTCTATTTAAGCATATTTTAAGATATTGTAAACATTGCTGTTTTCTTGTGGAACCTTCTATTCTTTGATTTCTAACAAAATCAGGAAGGAATATAAACATAAACATTCACAGTGGTTTTGGAAATAATCCAGTGGGAATCCACCACAACAGAGTGTTTAATTGAAATATGACTACGTATAATATTCTAAAGCAGGTGATTTCTTTGAGACATTTAAACTCTATTTAAAAATGTTAATTTCCATATTCAATATTTATTTTCTCCTGGCAAATGAAAGTGGAGGAAGAGGTTGGGGTTAAAATCTTTTTCCTTCACAGGAGGCATAAGAATGCTAGCATTTAAAATAGACATTATTCTTTGACAGTGTATGACTGGACTCTAAGAGTTTTTACCTTTACTTTTTTTAACCTATTCAAATTTCCCATTTTAGAAATTTCTTAACAATCGAAGTTTCTTAACAATGTGAAGAAGCATACTCTAAAATAAATAAATAAATCACATTATTTGATTATACTTATTCTGCTTTGAAGAATACATATATATATATTTAAATTGGTTCACTGGTAATGTATTGTGTACAACAGGAATTGGAATTCATGGGGCATCTCTCCACCCCAAGATCATTCAGCGTGTGTTGTCAGTATTAGATCTCCCTTGGCAGGTCCAGGCAGCTTAGCTAGTGATATCACCCCCATTTTTGTCCCTAAGGACTCTAAACCACTGCTTACCATGCCCCTTTGGGCTACAGCTGCTGCATCTACAATCAGAATTGATCAAGAATATCATGAAGGAAGAAGATCATTTGGCATCAAGGAATTCATTTGATGCCAAACATATCACTCCATTCCCATTGTTATGTGACAGCACCCCAATTCCTCTGATAACCAGGCTAAAGGATTCTGCCAGGACAGTGATTCCTTATGTTGCTTGCTGATCTCTTTGCACAAAGAGCCCAAAGTGCCCAGCATTAGCTTAAAATTCAGTGGCATTCTTGGCATAGCTTCTGGTAGAAAAGTGCTTTTTTGAGAATCAGGATTTCTGAATGTCCAGAGTTCAGAACTGTGGGGGATGAGAAGCCTAAGTAAGTTTCTCAGTGGATCACTGGGAGTGCTGGCTTTTCCCTTTGGCTTTTTATTGTGAAGCAAGTCTACACTCAGTCTTCTAAAACTTTTTAAAAAATTTTAGATGTTTTCTTCTTATCACTTTTAGGGTGTTGCCTCTTCTTCTCAAGCTCTACCAGAGGTGAAATAGTTGGTATGTCCTATCTCTCTTTAGCGGGGCTTGCCACTAGATGGAATTCAACTGGCCTTTGTAATGTTAGCTCTCTGGGTTCCAGAAAAATTATGGTTTTGTCAGTGATCCGTTTTTTTTGTGTTTTATTTTCATGGTTAGAGTGAGAGCAACATTCTCTTCCAGCTTTGTGTAGCCTACGTATAAGTAGAACCATCAGAATAATTGTTTTTAAGTTGATATTTTGCCTAGGGTAGGGAATGTGGATTACAGTCGAAGAGGCTTCCCCTATAGGACAGATTGCTTGAGCTGAGGAAGAAATCTGGAAGTTGTGCCAGCTACCTGTGTGAATCATACTTATATATTTTATGACCTGGAAAATGACCATTAGGTGGATCACAGACCTAGTGGACAGACTGTGAGTCAAACCTGGGACCAGACCCAATTTACTAGTTCCAGAAAAATCCATGAAAGCTCTTTCATTTTCCATGTATCAGTGTCAATGGCCCTGTTTCCAACAGTCCTTAAAATGACTGTGTATGGTTATCCAAAGATACGACTGTTGGCACCTCTGTGGAAGGACTTTAGAATCATTACCATGTATTATTTTCTTGATGCTACAGAGTTGCTCCTCCTGGAAATCTGTTTCTTACTTCAGTATGTTGGTTCCAGCTCTGAAAACTGGCTCATATCCTGAAGCTCAGTAAGATAGTTTGGGACGGTAGGTGGCGGGGTGGGGAGTAAATACACTCTATCTTCTGATCATCCAGGATTCATTATTTTGATTGTACATGCTGAATAATATCCTTGGTTGACTGTCCATCTATTTTGCTCCTTGGATACCATGTTCTATTAACTATCTCGTAACTCTCTAAGGGTCAGTGTTCCTACATGTGACTACAACCTTGAGAGGCATTATAATTGCTTCTACCTGGCTTATAACAATAGGGTATTACCCTATTATATCTGTCTTTTCAGGATTCTATCATCTCCATTGTTGTCAGTGAGCCCCTTCCACCATCAGTCTTGGCCTTCAAAGGAACACCAACTCTGAACTTCTTAGTGATGTTCTTTTTCCTTTCACCAATGGGTTCCTTCTAACCTTGGTAAACGATCTGTCTTCAGGGCCTTCATATGATGGAAACACTCTTCTTGTAGAATCTACAAAGGGAAGTGTAGTCATTTGATGGGTATTCTGGCTGAGAATACTATGTTTATTCAATCATGCTTACTTCTCTGAGCCCTTTAATCTCCCTGGCATTTCTCTATTACTTAATGCAGGTCAGTGCTTTATCATTTCTTCCAGGAGCCATTTGTATTAGTCAGGGTTCTCCAGAGGGACAGAAGTAATAGGATATGTGTACATATGAAAGGGAGTTTATTAGAGGGAATTGGCTCACACTACCAAAAGCTGAAGTCCCATGATAGGCCATCTCTCTTATACAACTTCATGTTCTACCTTGGCAATTGAGCCCTTGAGTATTCTCTGGGCTATGAGTAGGCAGGGTTTTGTAGATCCTTTTGGCCACAGTCCCTTGCTTCCTGTTTTAGGCACAATTCATTCTGGTTAGGCTATGTTGTAATTTAACCCTGTTATTGGTTTAGTGGCTGGAAATGGGAGGTAAGGGCAAATCTTGAGGGGTACACATTGTCTTTCAGGAGAGAAAATATTGCATTATCCTTAACAAGAGGGTAAGCATTAGTTCTTTTTTTTTTTGAGATGGAGTCATGCTGTGTTGCCCAGATTGTAGTGCAGTGGCATGATCGCTGTTCACTGCAGTCTCCACCTTCCGGGTACAAGGAATTCTCCTGTGTCAACCTCCCGAGTAGCTGGGAATACAGGCGCACACTGCCACACCCAACTAATTTTTGTATTTTTAATAGAGATGGGGTTTCACCATATTGGTCAGGCTGGTCTCAAACTGCTGACCTCAGATGATACACCTGCCTTGGCCTCCCAAAGTGCTGGGATTAAAAGTGTGAGCCACTGCGCCCAACCAGCATTAGACTTAACAGGATCAGAGAAGTCTAGAGTTTCATGATTTTCAGGTGTATCAACACATATCTTTTCATCCCATGTGTTGGGGTTTCCAAGTAGAACTGTACCCTGGCATAGCTGACCTGCTGAGATTGAGAGGCCAATCCTATTTGGGTACTTCATAGCTCTCAGTATTAAGTCCTGGACCTCATCTTTAGTTTTCTCTGCTATCAAGCTGTAGGAGATGACATTTTTTATATATTATCGAGAAGGCTATCTGTCATTTACTCATAGCCTTTTATTCATTAATTTTATTCATTAATTGTGACCAATCTTTTGTTAATATTTAACAAGCATCAATGGAGTTTAGCATTAGCTACCCAATTTACTATCCTTAGAGTTACTATTTTACCTATATTGCACAAATACCAGATACATAACACCAGCATTTATTTTTACAATTTGCCATCAGTACAGGAGAAAGATTTAATAGTTTTACTGATATTATACGCCAGAGGCTATTTTTTGCTCCCCTCTGAACTTGGATGGGGTTCTGATTGGCAGCTCCAAATCTCTATTGCCAAAATACCATTGCACTGCCTGCTTATGTGCACCAGTATTGGCACCAACTGTCACAAGTTGCGTTGGTTAGGAAGCAGACCCTGTGATAGAGATTATCATTTGGGGGTAATCGGGGAGAGTTCTCAGGATCACCACTTGTGAAAAGGAAGGGAAGGAAGCAGGTGTGGGAAAAGGAATTTATTGGGATACAATCTAGTTTCAGTGAGGGTCTTAGGCAAATCTGAAACTCTGATGCTCAGATGACCCATCAGAGATGTCTCATGTTGGCTGGAAGGAGCTATGCCCTTATATACCCTTCTGGACCAGTCATTAGATGCTGGCTACCCACAGGAAGTGGGTTTGGCTATGGGTGAGGCAGTTTTTCAGCCAAGAGAGCTGACAGCTGAAGTCTTTCAGTCAACAGCCTTCCCAGAATCTGGGAATAAATTCTTCACTCTTAAGGTTGGAACTGGGCGGACCATCAAAGCATTCTCTAAAAAACACCATGGAAAAAACTCTAGTAGTAGTACCCCGCCTGCCACCCCCCCATCCTGTCTCCATATTTATAGGGAGAGTGGAGGCAGGGAACATCTAAGATATTGTATAGGAAAAGAAATCTCCCCTTAAATATAATACTATGCCTAGATAAATTTACAAGCAATTTCTGCCAGCTATTTAAGGAAAAAAATTCTAACTTAAACAAATTGTCTGAATGACTAAAAAATAATGCCTGCCAGCTCATTTTATAAGGTTAGTATAACTT
This sequence comes from Aotus nancymaae, assembly GCF_030222135.1. Taxonomy (NCBI): domain Eukaryota; kingdom Metazoa; phylum Chordata; class Mammalia; order Primates; family Aotidae; genus Aotus; species Aotus nancymaae. The sequence goes on along the minus strand of NW_026988447.1, from coordinate 516,435 downwards.
TGATACCATAACTGGACAATGAAAATAAGAGAAAAAATATTATGTGTTAAATCTCTTATAAAGCCAAATGCTAAAATCCAAAATGAGAACTAAGGGGTTTCTTTGACTTGGTAAAGTAACTGCCAGAATCTTTTAGCTAAAACCGTAGTCAATGGGAAACTATTAGAAGCCTCTTCAAAAGTTATAAGATGACCAAGCATGGTGGCTCACGCCTGTAATCTCAGCTCTTTGGGAGGCCAAGGTGGGCGGATCTCCGGAGGTCAGGAGTTTGAGACCAGCCTAGCCAATATGGTAAAACCCCATCTCTACTAAAAATATAAAAATTAGCTTGGAGTGGTGGTGTCCACATGTAATCCCAGGTATTCAGGAGGCTGAGACAAGAGAATCACTTGAACCTGGGAGGTAGAGTTTGTAGTGAACCGAGATCATACCACTGCTCTCCAGCCTGGACAACAGGGCAAGAAACCATCTCAAAAAAAAAGAAAGTTATAAGGCAAGTATTCCTGCCATCACTACTTATATTCAGTGTTATGGTTTGGATTCTAGCATTTTGCTGAAACACACACACACAGAGGAATGGAAAAGAATGAATACAACACTACTTTCAGATGGTAAAAGTGTCTTCACAGGAAATGCAAGAGATCTATTGGAGCCAATGGAAATGTTCAGGATATCTGATGAATACAGGATCAAAATACAATACTTCTTTTGTTATACAGAAGGAACACTTAGAAAATATAATTTAAATGTTAATATTTATTAAAGAAACACAATCTGAAAGTTTACTTTGAAATAAGTTTAACAAGGAATATATTAGGAAGAAAAAGTTATACCTTTATAGGAAGATGTAAATAAACCAAAATAAGTTGAGCTGTGATCTTTAAAATGGCAATTATTCTTATATTAATTTACTTAGACAATGCAATTTTAATCAAGGCTTCATGGACTTTTTTCTTGTAGCTTGACCATCTGCTTCTAATATTTATACAGCAAATTATATTGCTAAGAAAAACTGAGAAAAATTTGATAATATAGATATGGGACTAATTCTATTAGAAATAAAGATACATATAAAGTGATTGTTACCAATATAGTAGGGTATTAAACACTATACACCAATGAGACAGAATAAAGTGCTTAGGTATGTAACATATATGACAGAGACGGTATTGTAAATATTTGGAAAAATGATAGAGGTTCTTCACATGGAACAGGGTCACTTAGTTATTCATGTAGATCAAGCATGTCCAACCCATGGCTGTGCGCTGTGTGCAGCCCAGGACGGCGTTGAATGCAGTCCAACACAAAACAAAACATTAAGAAGTTTCTTTTTTTCTTTTTTTTGTGCATTTTTCTTCTTTTTAGCCCATCATCTATAGTTAGTGTTCGTGTATTTCGTATGTGGCCCAAGACAATTCTTCCAGTGTGGCCCAGGAAAGCCAAAAGATTGGACACCCTTGAATGAAAAGATTTTTTTTTTTTTGAAGAAAGAAAGAGAGAAAGAAAAAAAAGAATGAAGGAGAGGAAGAAAAAGGAAGAGAAAGAGGGAGAGAGAACGGGAGTATTGCTTTATTGCCCAGGCTAGAATGCAGTCTAAAAATGAGAATTGAAAACCTCTTTTATGCCAATAATTGTGCTTAACAATGGAGACAGGAAGGAATAAGGGAAGAAAATAACAAACAAGCAGCCAACCAATATTTCATTTAAACCTATGAAATGCTATGCAATTACTGATGAGTGATTTACTTCCAATTATATAGTCACTTTTAAAATAGATGTGATATGATACTGATAAGAATGTATATTTTATGTATTTGAAGTGGAGAGTTCTATAAATGTTTATTAAGTTTACTTGTTCCAGGTCTGAGTTCAAGTCCTGGATATCCTTGTTAATTTTCTGTCTGGTTCATCTGTCTAATCTTGACAATGGGGTGTTGAAGTCTCCCACTATTATTGTGTGGGAGTCTAAGTCTCTTTATAAGTCGTTAAGAACTTGCCTTTTGTATCTGGGTGCTCCTGTATTGGGTGCGTATATATTTAGGATCGTTAGCTCTTCTTGTTGCATTGATCCTTTTGCCATTACATAATGTCCTTCTTTGTCTCTTTTGATCTTTGTTGCTTTAAAGTCTATTTTATCAGAGGTAAGAATTACAACTCCTGACTTTTATTTATTTATTAATTTTTGCTCTCCGTTTGGTTGGTAAATCTTCCTCCATCCCTTTGCTTTGAGTCTTTGTGTATCATTGCATATGAGATGGGTCTGGATGCAGCATACCGATGGGTTTTGGCTTTTTCCTGTCTGTATCTTTTGATTGGGGGATGTAGTCGATTTAAATTTAGAATTTATAATAATATATATGAGTTTAATACTGCCATTTGATGCTAGCTGGCTGTTTTGCCCATTAGTTGATGCAAATTCTTCATTATGTTAATGTTCTTTACTTTTTGATAGATTTTTGGAAAGGCTGATACTGGTTGTTCCTTTATATGTGTAGTGCTTCTTTCAGAAGCTCGTGTAAAGCAGGCCTGGTGGTGGTGAAATCTCTTAAGTACTTGCTTGTTCGTGAAAGATTTTATTTTTCCTTCATTTGTGAAGCTTAATTTAAAAGATTTTTAATCTTTTAACTATAACAGAGGAAAAAACAGGTTAATGTGGATGAAAACCAAAATGTTAAAAGTCAGATTTTAGAAGTTTTAGGAAATATAGCGATATGGTTGGCTCTGTGTCCCCACCCAAATCTCACTTTGAATTGTAATCCCCCTAATCTCCACATGTCAATGGGAGGACCTGGTGGGAGGTGACTGGATTATGAGGGGAAGTTTCCCCCATGCTAAAAGTTTAGTGAGTGAGTTCTTGCGATAGTGAGTTCTCATGAGATCTGATGGTTTTATAAATGTTTGACAGTGCCTCCTACATACACCCTCTCTCGCCTGCCACCATATAAGACGTGCTTGCTTTCCCTTCCACCATGATTGTAAGTTTCTTGAGGCCTCTTCAACTATGTGGGTCAGTGACTCAGTTAAACCTCTTATCTTTAGAAATTACCTGGTCATGGATATTTCTTTACAGCAGTGTGAAAACGTACTAATGGAAGAGGAAACTACTTTTATGGTCTCAGAAAAAGATATGATGCTTAAATGGAGCTCAGAAGCCCAAAATATAAATGAGAAACAGTTATAAAATTTTTTGCATTAAAATTAAATACATTTATTTAAGTTGACTGCACTAAATAAACTACATCCAGTGTAACCCAAAACTTATACTTGGAAAAGCAGCAAAAGAGTGGTAAAATAGTTTGTTCCCATCCACTGGTATTTGAAGGCTTGAGGTGATACTTTGTAACCTAATTCTATGCTATATATTGTCCAAAGGTCTTTGGGTTTTGTTTTTTTTAAAAAAATACTTGTTGTTCTGTGTTTTTACAGCAGGATCAGAGAATATTCCATTATTATGTTGCTATTGCTGCTGCCATTATCACTCTGTATTCAAATTCTAGGCAATTTCTAAAAAAGGTGTATACATGCATATTCTATGATTCATTGATTGACTACCTAGGTATATATCCTAGACAAGTCTTGTGCAATACACGGTGTTTATTAGAGCATTGTTTGTACTAGGGAAAAGTTTGATACTACATAAATTTAAATTAATAGAAAAAATACAAATAAATGTTATAGTCATATAAAAGACTAACTTAGAAATTAAGAAAACCTATAGTCAGGAAGATCCAAGATGGCCGTTTAGGAGCAGGTCAGGATTGCAGCTCCCAGTGAAAGCGCAGAGGGTAAGTGGATGCCACATTTCCAGACGGATTTTTATTGCCCACAGACCAGGAGAATCCCAGGCGGAGGAGCCCCACAGGTCACCAGCGTGGCTGTTTTGGCCAGTGCAGCTGTTTTGCCGGTGCCCCAATGCAGCGGTTCTCCATACAAAACACACTGGTCTGGGTCTGGCGAGTGGAGGTCCGGGAAGCCGCAGTCGCCCATTCATCTGATTAAAAAGGGGGACCAAAACAGGGAGCCAGGCCAAGAGATTCCTGGGCAAAAAAAAAAAAAAAAGGCGCCACAAATCTCAGCACCACTGTTTCAGCCAGCTCAGTGGGTTTCTGCATGGGAAAGCATACAGACCCAGCACCTTTTCAGCAGGTGAGAGAGTCGACCATTCAACTAAAAGAAAAAAAAAGGCTCTGAGTCAGGGAGCCAGGTAATCAGGCTCGGCTGGTCCCACCCCCCCACACACACACACAAACTCAGCAATTGGAAACATTCTGGGTTGAGAACTTCACAGCAAGCACAGCTGAATCTGGGATGGTCCAGCTCTGTGGGGGAGGGGCATCCTCCATTACCAAGGTACTCCACCACTATGAAGGTAGTCTGCCTTTGCTAAGGCAGCCCACTATTGCCGAGGCAACCCACCATTACAGAGAGATTCCACCATTACAGAGGTGGGCCACCATTGCTGAGGCAGTTCTAACTACACCCATATAAATAGGACTGCAGGAAAGTTCACATGGCAGCTGGGTGGAGTCCACAGCAGCTCAGCAGAGCCTCTGCAGGCAGACAGTGACTAGCCTGCCTCCTTGCTGGGCAGGGGAGTCCTGAAAAAAAGGCAGCAGCATAACGGAAATTCCTAAATAATGCCCTAACACCCTGGGACAGAGCACCTGGGGAAAAAAAGCAGGTGTATGAGTTCAGCTTCAGCAGACTCAAACATACCTGCCCAGCATCTCTGAATGAACAACGGAGCTCACAGCTCAGCATTTGAGCTCCTATAAAGGACAGAATGTCTCCTCAAGCAGCGCCCTGACTCCCGTATATCCAAAGAGTCACCTCATAAAGGAGAGATCAGACTGACATTTGGCGGGCATCCTTCTGGGACAAAGATAGAAGAAGAAGAAACTGGTAGCAAACCTTACTGTTCTGCAGCTGCTGCAGGTGATCCCAGGCAAGCAGGACCTGGAGTGAACCTCAGCAGTCCTACAGCAGAGGGGCCAGACTGTTAGAAGGAAAACTAAGCAACAGAAATAACTTCATCATCAGCAAACTAGATGTCCACTCAGAGACCCAATCTGAAAGTTAGCAACTACAAAGACGACAGGTGGATAAATGCACAAAGATGGGAAGAAACCAGTGCAAAAAGGATGAAAACACCTGAAACCAAAACACCTCTCCTCCTCCAAGGGATCACAACTCTTTACCAGCAAGGGAACAAGGCTGGATGGAGAATGAGTGTGATGAAATGACAGAATCAGGCTTCAGAAGGTGGGTAATAAGAAACTCCTGTGAGCTAAAAGAACATGTTCTAACCCAATGCAAAGAAACCAAGAACCTTGAAAAAAGATTGGACGAAATGCTAACGAGAATGGACAACTTAGAGAGGAATATAAATGAATTGATGGAGCTGAAAAACACAACACGAGAACTTCGTGAAGCATGCACAAGTTTCAACAGCTGAATTGACCAAGCAGAAGAAAGGATATCAGAGGTTGAAGATCAACTCAATGTAGTAAAATGAGAAGGAAAGAATAAAGAAAAAAGGGTAAAAAGGAATGAACAAAGTCAACAAGAAATATGAGACTATGCAAAAAGACCTAATCTATGTTTGATAGGTGTACCTGAATGTGACGAAGAGAATGAATCCAAGCTGGAAAATACTCTTCAGGATATTATCCAGGAAAAGTTCCCCAACCTAGCAAGACAGGCCAATATTCAAGTACAGGAAATACAGAGAACACCACAAATATATTTCTCAAGAAGAGCAACCCCAAGGCACATAATCGTCAGATTCACCAGGGTTGAAATGAAGGAGAAAATGCTAAGGGTGGCCAGAGAGAAAGGTCAGGTTACCCACAAAGGGAAGCCCATCAGAATCACAGCAGATCTCTCAGCAGAAACCCTACAGGCCAGAAGAGAGTGGGGGCCGATATTCAATATCCTTAAAGAAAAGAACTTTCAACCCATAATTTCATATCCAGCCAAACTAAGCTTCATAAGTGAAGGAAAAATAAAATCCTTTGTGAACAAGCAAGTACTCAGAGATTTCATCACCACTAGGCCTGCCTTACAAGAGCTGCTGAAAGAGGCACTACACATAGAAAAGAACAACCAGTACCAGCCACTCCAAAAACATACCAAATGGTAAAGAGCATCAACACAATGAAAAATCTGCATCAACTGACAGCCAAAACAGCCACCTAGCATCATAATGGCAGGATCAAATTCACACATAACAATATTAACCATAAATGTAAATGGACTAAATGCCCCAATCAAAAGACACAGACTGGCAAATTGGATCAAAAGCCAAAACCCATCAGTGTGCTGTATACAGGAAACCCATCTCACATGCAAGGATAAACAAAGGCTCAAAATAAAGGGATGGAGGAAGATTTACCAAGCAAATGGAGAGCAAAAAAGAGCACGAGTTGCACTTCTCATCTCTGATAAAATAGACTTTAAAGCAACAAAGATCAAAAGAGACAAAGAAGGACATTACCTAATGGTAAAAGGATCAATGCAACAAGAAGAGCTAATGATCCTAAATATATACGCACCCAATACAGGAGCATCCAGATACATAAGGCAAGTTCTTAATGACTTACAAAGAGACTTAGACTCCCACACAATAATAGTGGGAGACTTCAACACCCCATTGTCAAGATTAGACAGATGAACCAGACAGAAAATTAACAAGGATATCAAGGACTTGAACTCAGACCTGGACCAAGAAAATGTAATAGACTTTTTTTTTTTGAGACGGAGTTTCGCTCTTGTTACCCAGGCTGGAGTGCAATGGCGCGATCTCGGCTCACCGCAACCTCCGCCTCGTGGGTTCAGGCAATTCTCCTGCCTCAGCCTCCTGAGTAGCTGGGATTACAGGCACGCGCCACCGTGCCCAGCTAATTTTTTGTATTAGTAGAGACGGGGTTCCACCATGTTGACCAGGATGGTCTCGATCTCTTGACCTCGGGATCCACCCGCCTCGGCCTCCCAAAGTGCTGGGATTACAGGCTTGAGCCACCGCGCCTGGCTGAAAATGTAATAGACATTTACAGAACTCTCCAACCCAAATCCACAGAATATACATTCTTCTCAGCACCACATCACACCTACTCTAAAATTGACCACATAATTGGAAGTAAATCACTACTCAGCAAATGCAAAAGAATGGAAATCATAACAAACAGTCACTCAGACCACAATGCAATCAAGTTAGAACTCAGAATTCAGAACTCAGAATTCAGAAACACAGCTTCATGGAAACTGAACAACTGGCTCTTGAATATTGACTGGATAAACACTGAAATGAAGGTAGAAATAAAGATGTTCTTCAAAACCAACGAGAACGAAGGCACAACATACCAGAATGTCTGGGACACATTTAAAGCAGTCTCTAGAGGAAAATATATAACAATAAGTGCCCACAAGAAAAGCCACGAGAGATCTAAAACTGATACCCTATCATCAAAATTGAAAGAGCTAGAGGAGCAAGATCAAAAGAACTGAAAACCTAGCAGAAGACAAGAAATAACTAAGATCAAAGCAGAACTGAAGGAGATAGAGACACAAAAAACCCTTCAGAAAAGAATCAATAAATCCAGGAGCTGGCTTTTCAAAAAGGTCAACAAAATAGACAGACCACTACCCAGATTAATAAAAAAGAAAAGAGAGAATAATCAAATAGATGCAATAAAAAACGGTAAAGGGGATATCACCACAGATTCCACAGAAATACAAACCATCATCAGGGATTATTACAAACAACTCTATGCACATAAACTAGAAAACCTGGAAGAAATGGATAAATTCCTGTACACTTGCCTCCTCCCAAGCCTAAACCAGAAAGAAGCCGAAACCCTGAATAGACCAACAACAAGGTCTGAAGTTGAGGCAGGAATTAAGAGCCTACCATCCAAAAAAAGCCCAGGTCCAGATGGGTTCACAGCCAAATTCTACCAGACGTATGAAGAGGAGCTGGTACCATTCCTTCTGAAACTATTCCAAATAATCCAAAAAGAGGGAGTCCTTCCAAAATCATTTTATGAGACCAACATCATCCTGATACCAAAACCCGGCAGAGACTCAACAAGAAAAGAAAACCTCAGACCAATATCCATGATGAACATAGATGCAAAAATCTTCAATAAAATACTGGCAAGCCGATTGCAACAGCACATCAAAAAGCTTATTCACCATGATCAAGTAGGATTCATCCTGGGGATGCAACGCTGGTTCAACATACACAAGTCTATAAATGTAATTCACCACATAAACAGAACCAAAGACAAAAACCACATGATTATCTCAATTGATGCAGAGAAGGCCCTCGACAAAATTCAACAGCACTTTATGCTAAAAACTCTCAATAAACTAGGTATTGACGGAACATATCTCAAAATAATAAAAGTTATTTATGACAAACCAACAGCCAATATCATACTGAATGGGCAAAAACTGGAAGCATTCCCTTTGAAATCTGGCACTAGACAAGGATGCCCTCTCTCACCACTCCTATTCAATATAGTACTGGAAGTTCTAGCCAGAGCAATCAGGCAAGAAAAAGAAAAAAGGGTATTCAAATAGGAAAGAAGGAAGTCAAATTGTCTCTATTTGCAGACGATATGATTGTGTAACTAGAAGACCCCATCGTCTCAGCCCAAAATCTCCTGAAACTCATAAGCAACTTCAGCAAAGTCTCAGGATACAAAATCAATGTGCAAAAATCACAAGCATTCCTATATACCAATAACAGACTTAAAGAGAGCCAAATCAAGAATGAACTGCAATTCACAATTGCTACAAAGGGAATAAAATACCTAGGAATACAACTAACAAGGAACGTAAAGGACCTCTTCAAGGAGAACTACAAACCACTGCTCAACAAAATAGGAGAGGACACAAACAGATGGAGAAACATTCCATGTTCATGGTTAGGAAGAATCGATATCATGAAAATGGCAATAGTGCCCAAAGTAATTTACAGATTCAACGCTATCTCCATCAAGCTACCAATGACCTTCTTCAGAGAACTGGATAAAACCACCTTAAACTTCATATGGAACCAAAAGAGAGCCTGCATAGCCAAGTCAATTCTAAACAATGAGAACAAAGTGGGAGGCATCACCCTACTGGACATCAAACTATACTACCAGGCTACAGTAATGAAAACAGCATGGTACTGGTACCAAAATAGAGATATAGAGCAATGGAACAGAACAGAGGCCTCAGAGGCAACACAACATATCTACAACCATCTGATATTTGACAAACTTGAGAAAAACAAGCAATGCAGAAAGGATTCCCTGTTCAATAAATGGTGGGAAAACTGGCTAGCCATGTGCAGAAAGCAGAAAATGGATCCCTTGCTGAAACCTTACACTAAAATTAACTCCAGATGGATTAAAGACTTAAACATAAGACCTAACACCATAAAAACCCTAGAAGAAAATCTAGGCAAAACCATTCAGGACATAGGCGTAGGCAAGGACTTCGTGACCAAAACACCAAAAGCATTGACAACAAAAGCCAAAATAGACAAATGGGACCTGATCAAACTCCACAGCTTCTGCACTGCAAAAGAAACAGTCATTAGAGTGAATCAGCAACCAACAGAATGGGAAAATATTTTTGCAGTTTACCCATCTGAGAAAGGGCTGATATCCAGAATTTACTACAAACTAAAGCAGATTTACAAGGAAAAAACAAATGAGCCCATTCAAAAGTGGGCGAAGGATATGAACAGATACTTTACAAAAGAAGACATACATGAGGCCAACAAACATGAAAAAATGCTCATCATCACTGCTCATTAGAGAAATGCAAATCAAAACTACATTGAGATACCATCTCACGTCAGTTTGAATGGCAATTATTAAAAATCTGGAGACAACAGATGCTGGAGAGGATGTGGAGAAATAGGAACACTTTGACACTGTTGGTGGGAGTGTAAATTAGTTCAACCATTGTGGAAGACAGTGTGGCGATTCCTCAAGGACCTAGAAATAGAAATTCCATTTGACCCAGCAATCCCATTACTGGGTATTGGGTATATATCCAAAGTATTATAAATTGTTCTACTATAAGGACACATGCACACGAATGTTCATTGCAGCACAGTTTACAATAGCAAAGACCTGGAACCAACCTAAATGCCCATCGATGATAGACTGGACAGGGAGAATGTGGCACATATACACCATGGAATATTATGCAGCCATCAAAAATGCTGAGTTCGCGTCCTTTGTAGGGACATGGATGAACCTGGAAACCATCATTCTCAGCAAACTAACACAAGAACAGAAAATCAAACACCGCATATTCTCACTCATAGGCGGGTGTTGAACAATGAGAACACATGGACACAGGGAGGGGAGCATCACACACTGGGGTCTGTTGGGGGGAAATAGGGGAGGGGACAGCGGGGGGTGGGGAGTTGGGGAGAGATATCGGGGGAGAAATGCCACATATAGGTGAAGGGGAGGAAGGCAGCAAATCACACTGCCACACGTGTACCTATGCAACAATCTTGCATGTTCTTCACATGTACCCCCAAACCTAAAATACAATAAAAAAAAAACTCTATAGTGAAAAGTGTATAACAAATATTATATATTCAATATTGTACAAAATAATACAGATGAAAAAGAAAACATGGGTTGAATGATATTTATATAAAATTTAAAATTATTAAGCAAAATTAAGTACTATACTTTCCACAGATAAATATGAGTTTGGACAAATAGAAACAGGTATGGGAATGACAAATACTACATTTGTGATACTGTTTACTCTGTGAGAACACGGGGTCATGGTAATTGGAAGGGAAACATAGATAGTGTAAGCACTAGTCTAATAATAAAAATCTGAAATAAAAAATTTGCCAGGCATGATGGTGTGTATCTGTATGTGTAGTTATTCAGGAGGCTGTGGCAGGAGAATTCCTTGAGCCCAGGAGTTTGAGGCTGTCAGTGAGCTGTGATCGCACTGCTGCACTCCAGCCTGGGTGGCAAAGCAAAACCCTGCCTCTATGTAAATAAACAAATAAACAAAGATTTGAGGCAAAATTTGCAAGCTGTTCAGAGTTTTGCAAAATTCAATGGTGAGTATGCTTTTCTATATAGCTGAAATACATCATGATTTTGAAATAGAGAGGGAGAACTAATCTGGTTGACTGACTATGTTAACATGAATAATAGAAGAATATGTCAGTCAGGAAGGTTTTGGTTAGATGTGAAAAGTGGGGAAAAAAAAAAAAAAACAGTTTCAGAGGCAAATGTTGAAAGTGCCTATCCCAACTGTATCCATGTAGGAAGCTTCTCTGCATAAAGACCTAATGGACTGATATTATTAAACATTGGAAGCATATAAGTAATCTTCCTTGTTCTGGTTACATGTTTAACAAGCACTCTTCTAAGCATGATTTTTCTTCACATAGTTTTATTTATATTGAGAGTATGTTGGGCAGATACCCTGAGTGTCCAATCCCTTTTACAGTTCTTACTATGAGCTGGCACTTTATTTTCATGATAGCAATCTCATATGGGCTGTCTCAGGGATGTCTGTATTTCCAAGTGTAGTGGATTCCGGAAAACATATAAGACAGAGTTTCTGAGTTGGCAAGGCTCAACCCAGACATTAAATTCAAGCAAATTCATCAAAAGTTTCCATCTCCCTCGAAACATCCTTCTGTTTTCTATAGCATATTCTTCTTGAATTTAAGTTAGTGGTCTCTTGTGAAGCAAATTAATGGCTGTTACAGGCACAGCCTAAGAAAATTAAGTAATTCAAATGTGCAGCCAATTGTAGTGATAGGCTGTCATTCAGAGATAACTCAGGATTATGTGTAGTTAGCACCAAATTTACAGAACTGGTAAAACCAGACATCCTGTGAGTGGTTGCTATGGTAATATGATTAATTTTGGCAGAGAAGTCTATTTGTAATATTCAAAGTAACCTTCAAATACCTGAGCCTACTGGAATTTTTAAAATGGTAAATAGAAGGCAAAACAGTCAATTTAAAATGGACTTTAAGTGGTTGTTAAGAGAGCCTACTTGATGTTCTAAATTATTAATCTCTAAGGGATATTGCCTTATTGTTGAATTCCTGTCGCTTAGCACAATATCAGACACAAAATATAAGTTCAATAAATTATAATGATAATTAAATCATCTCATAATTTTTGAGTATAATAAAATGTTTTAAACAGTTCTTTAAAAAATTCTATTATTTTTGGAGGGTTTCATTTTAGGCATTAGTTTGATTTGTAAGCCTCTGATGACTTCATTAATGTGGCTTAATATCAATGAGCTCTTTACAAAATTTTAGGCCCTAATGGTAAACTACTGTATTTCTAAAATTTTGCACATGAGTAACCAATATAATTATCTGAAACTCAGATAATAAGAGCAGCAGATGATAACTGCCTTCATCCTCTATAGAGTTTTTTTCCCCCCATGATTCTTCTAGTTTACTGAAAAGGTGGTTATCTTTCAGTTAACCAGTTAATTTAATAGATTTTGACACTCATTCCCCAAGAGATAGTGATTACCGAAATGTTTTGGATGTTATATTGTTACAAGCAAGATAAAATACATACAAACCTGTGGATTTTTTGTTTGTTTTTCAAAGATTACAAAAGGATTCCTTCAACAGTTTTTTTTTTTTTTTTCTGCTGTGAATAATTTAAGTGGAAAATTACAGTTCTATCTTGGATCCAAAGATTTACAGAGCTGATAAGCTTTGAGTCAAAGTATGCATTTTAAATTAGTTAATCAGTCATGCTGCAGGGAGACTGCAGGGTTGGATGGGCCAAATTTCCAATTTATATCTACTAGCTAAAACTTAGCATGTCAGTTCTACATATGTAAATTTTAAAAGGACATACTAAAGACTATAATTTGCTGATATTTACGAAAATTTTATTTACTTAGTATTCATGTGCATCTAAATTCCAACGTCTTTCCTTTATTATCTCAAACAAGCTTTGAAACAACACTGGCAGATTACTTAACACTGAAATTACACCTAGAACATGGGTGTAGCCCAAGGCGGTTTTGTTGCTACCAGTATGCAAGTTATGATGAATCTATTTGCCTTTAGTAAATGTTTTCTTTGCACGTCACCTTCATTTTTCAATTAAATGTATCCTATCCCTGTTTCTGCAAATCTGAAAAGAGGGGAATCATCTGTTTCTTCATTTCCTATATGAGACTGCTGTGGTTAAACTGGATCATCAGCATGATTTCAAAGGGAAATTCTTAGATGATGCTTCTGACTCGGAATAATTTTACTCTAAGAAATGACCTGTCATCAGTACTAACAGACTCTGCTTTACTAAGCAAAGTGTAGATGCAAAATAATATGATGGACAATAAGAGAATGGGAAGTTTTTTAAAATGTAAATTAGATAAGCGAGTTAATAGTATTAGTCGATGCCACAATTTTCTGTGGCTCAAATGGAATAACATCAGTGAGGGTGCTTTATTAATAATGTGTCATGCATTTAATAGTAATACATGTTACTGACACTATGAAACTTGTAACATAAAGCTGTAAAACATTGAAAATAATATTGAGAGGGATATTTCATAGATCTTCAATTTTGTGCTTATTTTAGAGTGAGTAACATTCTCTTTAAATATTCTTTCAATTATTTAAGGTCTCTAAGACTATGAAAAAAAGAAATAGAAATCAATATATTAAGTAAAGTTTCAGAGAGTCAATGAGTTTTTAAATTTTGGAAAGTTGATTTCGCTCAGGCCATGTTGTTTTATGGCTGTGCAGTGTGAGGTATTAGCCAAAGAGAAAGGACTCCAGACTTTGATATATGCTGAAAGGGAAATCTTTTACAATGATAACAATAACCGGAAAGGCTGGAGTACAGATTTTCTCAGTCTATCATAAAAACAGACTAAACGAAAATGGGTAAAAGTGGGGACAAAAGGTTCTTGTGTTTGCGTGAAGCAATGACCAACCAGTGGGTAAACCATAGAGCAGTGTATATAAAAAAGAGCAAATTTGCATGAACAGTCTTACTTCCAGAAAGAGATCAAGATTTACTCCCAGACCTAGTGTCAATATTTAGAAAATAAGGAAACTTAATTCAAAAAGAAGTATCGGAGTTGACTCCTACCCTGGCCACAAATGTAAACAATTACAAGCGTAAGGGAAGAAAAAAACAAATGTTTGCCCTGTCCTTACAAAGTGGATGATGTGGGAAATATAAATAAACCAAATCTCGCTAGTCGTTGATTATATACTTAATATTTGAGCAGTGTAATAATGGAAGTTTTTAAAAATTTGTGAACTACAATAATTTATTTTCCTAAAGCTCAGGAAAGAGAATATTAGGCCATACACACAAAAAAGTTTCAATATTTACTTTTACGTTTCTGGATCAAAGCACTTTTCTGTAAATGTTTTCCCTTTTGAGACAAAGAGTTCAGAATGAATATTTGTGGTATGAGTGATATTTTAAAAATGTCCTGAGAAATCCTATCCACAGACATTGTGGGCTATAAAAGCAGATTGATATGATATTTCAATGGATCTTTGTTATGGGAACAATTTTGTTTTCTGACCTAAATAGAAAGATGTGTTTATTTGGAAATTTAGCATTTAGTCATATCCATAATGCAAAATTATGTTAAAACAGAAAAGGATTTAAAAAAGGCAACATACTGTTTGTGATCTAAGTTCGGAATGGATTGATCAATCTTGATTCATCTTGAAACTAATAAATATCATGAAAAATGCCTTTCTTACCAAATATTTTCATATTCTGGTGGAACAGTCCTTGTATCAACAGAATATATCTGTATATGTATATAGATTTGTATTGCACTTCAGATTGACATCTGGTTGTGTATTGAGGTTATATTCTATTTCATGATTTAATAAGTCATTGAAGAAGATGGTGTTTAACTGGAGGAACAGCTCTATGCTCTTTGAAGGAACTTCTAAATTTGAAGTATCTTTGGACAGTTTCTTTCTTGTTTTCTTCCTAGAGCCAATTATCCAAAGTCTAGCTTTCTTATTTCGTACTCCTACCATCCTTCAAAAAATCTACCCTGGGTGAAGACATATTGTTTTCAAATGGCCAGGTAAAAGTCAGGTTCCTAGACATACGTTCTAATCCAGTGTGTGAGGAAGAAGGAGTAAACAATTTTATTTAACTAAATGTTAGTACTTAATTGCAAGCACACTTTTTAATTGTAGATTAGACTCTTCTGTTGATTTTATGTGGTAATGTATGGTAAAAGTGGAAAAATAGATTCTGAAAAAAATAAATGGTTAAAATAAAATATTGCATGAGATGCCTTTGTATGAACAAACACTAAAATAATTGGACTGCAAATACTTTCTTCTTTATTATTAGAAATTTAAGAAAGATACATTCTACATTAAAACATATTTTTCTGAAGAGTATTTCTGATTCTATGTAAGATATTTTTGTATTTATTTTTCTATTGTATGAAGAGCTTTTGAGATTTTAGATATTTGTTTCTCAAATTTGGAATTTGGAATTAACTTCGTGTGCCATTTTGGTGGAAAATTTATTCTATGCATATGAAATGCCATCAGAAAATTATTTTCTCTTTTAACTGGTGTAACATTAGCTAAAATGTATATCTTAGAACTTTCACCAAGTCTTACTTTTCCTCGGGAATTTGCTCAGTGGTTGTCAATCATGTAAAAATAGTTGACTTTTGAGACTTCACTGCTGCCTTTGCCTGAGAAAATTTTCATTATGCCTTCATTGTGAGCAAGAACAGTTAAAGCAGCCTTCTCAGAGCTTCACATGACGTCATCTTTCATCCCTAAATCCACTATCAATAAAAGCAGAAAGCTTAAACTGTATCTGGAAAAAGTATAACGAACAAGTGCTCTTGGCTATTGTTGAATCTTTGAGCTATCTCTTCCAATCCCATAAATCTCAAGATAACTAATCTTCTAGCTCAATAATGTATTTCCTGAGCGTATAAGTATGGTGTTTGAAGAAAAGGGACACGTTTCCCATAATTACATTTAATGATATATACTACTAAAATAAAAAAGAAAGGTAGGGTTCTTTTAATTGCTTTAAAAATCTTTATAACAGTAATCCACTAGAGATTGAAGTCCTTGGAAATATTTATTCTTGGAACAGTAAAATATCTAGTATTTTGGTTCTTAAGGCAACTTTGTCAAATAGGTAGCACATCTAGCCTCATAAATTCTTATATGGACTCTTTTGTTACACACAACTTACTCTCCAATTCATGGTATATTCTCATTCACATTTTTGTGCCTCAAAATATGTAAATTGACAACCTACTTATTTCTGGTACTATAGCATTGAGGATTTTAAGGTGAGCAATACATGCTTCCTGTTGTCAGTATTTTCAAAATTAGATTGAGGAAGCAGATGATTGAAAACAATTATGAAATCCTGTGTCAGACGTTAACATGACAGAAGCCCAGTCAGAACATGAAAGTAGAGATACTGAATTAGGTCAAATGGGAAGAGCAGGTTTCTGAGAAGCTTTTCTGGGGAGGCCTAACGAGACTCAATTTTCTGGTCAGTGTGCTCTGGACTGGCAACCAGCTATCAGATATCTTAGTGTTAATTCAGATAAATGTATTCATTTTCTTGAGCGTATTTAGTTTCCAAGTATTTTCTCCTGAGTGGACAGAAAGGCTTCACCCTTGGCTACATTAGTGGTTTTTTACTGGATGACCGACTCCTTTTAACAATCTACCCGGGACTTTTCCCAGAAAAATATGTGGTGTTTGTGTTTATAAATTCATACATATTTTTGCATGTAGTTTTTAAGAAATCACAAATTTAAAGCCGCCTCAAAGCTGATGGCCTCAGCTTCAGACTGAAGAGGTAGAGCTCACTGAGGAATTGGGGACATGGGTGGAAGTGGCAATTTTTAAAGTTAAGGTGTAGGGAATCACAATCTTGAATTGCTTATTCTCATGATACATTATTTTATAAAAAGCACTTATTCTCAGTATTACAATAAAAGCACTTTGTCTGCTTTAGTCTCTGATTTAAAACAAAAAACAAAAAACAAAAAACATGCTTGTTGTGCATTGACAGCAAATAACCTTTAGGGGAAAAACAAAACCTGTGGTTTTCCATGTAGCTTAAAAATTGTTCTCTCTGACATTTAATTTTGGCCTATTGGTTAGCTCCAACTCCCTATCTGACCATAAGAATCCAAGCAGAATTCCAAACACGTAGTAAATATTCTAATTCCAGTTGAGCATTTTCCTAGTATCATCCCAATAACCATTTTCCCATTTTTTTAGTTCTGATCTCACTAACCTCAAATCACGTATTAAATGAGCCAAATAAACGACAATTCATACTTTTAAGACTGTTTTTCTCCAATTTTGTTTTTTGAGGTAAAATAAATACTAAATACCACATAAAAATGAAAAAAATTCCAAAGTGGATTTGAGAATTTCATATGTATTTTCGCAACTAAATATCAAATTTATATTAGAATATAATGCAAATCATAATACATATAAGTATAATTTGCCATGGTCCAACTCACTGTGCCAATGCATAAGTAAAACATTTTAGAATACAGAGATAGGACATAGATTTAAATAGAAGATGAATTAAGGAAATCTTTAAATGTGTGCAATATAAAGAAGAAATGCATTTTAAATTATGTGACAGGTTGAAAATTCTGACATGTCTTTTTTCTGTTGAGCATATCAAGATTTAAAGATGTATATGGGTGACAGTGCATCAAGTCTGGCCCTAAATGAATTGGCTTAGTCACTCACTATTGTTTTCTTTCAAAGAAATATTTGGTTTTCTCCTGAAGCAACTTATGGTGTATTCAGAACTGTGAAACTACCCTGAAAAGTTATTAGTTTAGAAAAAATAACAATAAATAAATGGGCTTATGTCCTCTGGAACTGTTTTTTTTCTCCTTTTAAGTATCATCTGGCCTGGTGCCTTTTCTTCTCTCCAGAAGTAATGCTTTTGCTTCTGTGAAGTGATTCATCCTTGGACTGTTGACCTGTGTTTGATATAATCCATCAAGACATGAATCCTACTGCATATAAAAAGCCATTACAAGAAAATAAAAATCTAAAACACATTTAAATTTTATTTTATGTGTTCTGCTTTTATTTGAAACGTAGTATTGACGAAGTACATTTTGCTTGAGTTGAGTGCCTTGATTTTCAGGTCAACCGTCTGACTCAAAGAAGAGTGAGAATTTATTCTTGCAGAACAAAATTAATACTAATAAAGATGACAATGGCAGTGATTTGAAGTGACTGGGAGCTTGATAAAAATGTAGAATCTGAGGTGCCTCTCCAGACCTACCAAATCAGAGTCTGCATTTTGGCTGGATTCACTATGATTCCTCTGCAAGTGAAAGTTAGTGAAGCACTGCTTCAGAGACTAGTGGCCACCACACTCTATCAGCAGTAAGAAAGGAAAAGACAGGCTGCAAATCCCTGCCGGGGGAGGCTTGCAGCTTTTTGCATCATAAATGCACCTGATGGAAGTTTCAAATAACTAGTCAACTTCGATTTACCTTACAATCTAAAAAAGCATAACATTTATTTTTATGAAAACCGACAAGCCTTATATTATAATTGGCAAAATATTTAACTTGGGTAAGTTTCTTGGGAGGTCTGGCTTTAGGGACACCGGAGCATTGGTGTTTTCTGTTGCATATGTACGAAGCTGATTAGAATCTGGATTCAGTTTCAGGCATCAAAACCACCCTCTTAGCTAGTGTTGTAAACTATTCTGTACAATCTTTGTGGCTTTGCTGCTATGATAGTGAACAACAGTAAGCATCCCTTTGCTTCTTTAGACTGCCTTTCTATTGGTGAGAGGGGCAGTGAGGAGTTTAAGAGAGAAATCTAAATATAATAAAGATTTTTCCATATGTTGAAGTGATAATCTACATTGTACTCATTTCTATTTTCTTCATTTCTAGATTTACACATAAATCTAACACCCTCCTTCTTATCTCATGTCAGTTTTGCACTGGATGAATTATTTTATATGATAAGCCTTTGATCAAAGCCTAAAGCATTGCATAGCTTTTAGGACTGAAGTTTAAACTTCATAAATAAGCTGATTTAAACTTCATAAATAACTAATTCTCTATACTGGTAAACTTCATAAATATTAACATTTAAATCCAATAAAACACAGTAATTTGAAAAGCATAGATTTTGTCACTTTCTAAATTGTAATGTATTTTCTTTCTTTTCCTTTTGGTTTTACAGAAAATAAAATCTGAAGAAAGTTAAAAAGTAAAGAAAATTGGTAATCCTGAAAAAAACAAATATCCCTATATTTCTAGGCATTTTTCAGTGTTCTGTCTCATGATTAATTTATTATTTCTCAAGTTTTCTGTGCTTCCTGAAGTTACTATGCTTTGATTCTGGCAGTACTAAGGGATTGGTTGGTTTAGTTTGTACTCAGATAAACAGGGAGGCTATTTTATTGTCTCACTAATGTATATGACTAACCTGAAAAGAGAAATTTACATACTGGTTATCAATGAACTCTCCCACGGGGTTTCACAATGGTTTATAGAGTTTTGCTTTATTAAGTAGCGTAAAAGAGTAGGTATAAAAGATAGAGTCAGAATGTGCTCAGTTGCTCACTCCTGTAATGCCAGCATTTTGGGAAGCTGAGGCAGGAGTATTGCTTGACGCCAGGAGTTCATTACCAGCATGGGAAACATGGCAAAACCGTTTCTGCACAAAAAATACAAAAATTTACAAGCGTTACAAAAATTAGCCCAGCTCGGTGGAGTGTGTCTGTAGTCGCAGCTACTTGGGAAGCTGAGGTAGGAGGAGTACTTGAGCCTGGGAGGTTGAAGTTGAGGCTGTAGTGAGCCGTGATCGCGCCACTGCACTCCAGCCTGGTGACAGAGAGACCCTGACTCGAAAAGAAAAATGCAAAGACAGAATGAGAGTGTTTTCAGGTTTTAGGATAATGACTTGGAGCCTCTTGAAAATATGGACCATGTTATATTGGTCATTAAAGATCAAAAGTCTGGCATCTAGTCGTTGCCTAAATAAATGCTGACTTAAGTATTACTTTTGATAGTTATAAATCCATTTTACAGAGACTCAGAGGCAATGCCCTTTTAGATAAAGTGTATTATAAAATATATGAAATGTGATGAATGAATTGCTGCAATAGCACAGTATTCTTTTGTCTTGATTGCACCTTGCATTATAAAATTAACTTAGTTTATAAAATATCACATGGTTTAGTTGTTACTACCTTTTCGTTTTCCTCTCAGTGAAGACCTGCTGGACACAAGAATCCACAGAAAATGCAGTCATTCTTACCAGATTTTCACATATTTGCAAATCGGCTCATGATTGCTATTTCCTTCTTTAGAATCCCCATAAATCAGTAACCTTCTTGTTCAAGGAAACTATTTTTCCCCTCTCCCCAAACAACAGTGTAAAAAAATGGAGTCATTCCTTTTTACAGGTGGCTAATATTTGTCCTGTAACAGGTCCAACACATTCAGTTAGGATTACTTTCTGAAAGATGTGTTTCTATCCAGACCATGTTTCTATATTTTTAACAATGTTTTTCTAATTAGCTTTGTTGGTATTGATTTCACTGAAATATTTTACATTTTAATTCAACTTTTCTTTTTTAGCTATATTTTGGGGTGATATTGCCTTAGATGATGAAGACTTAAATATCTTTCAAATTGATAGCACAATTGACCTTACACAGAACCCCTTTGGAAACCTTGGACATACCACAGGTATGGTTGATTGTTTAAGAAAATTTGTCTTCATTTTGGGGAAAATATACTCTTGAAATGCTATAAATATATTTGGATCATTTTTAGTCTCCTGTTAATCAACTCTTGACTTCCTATGCACAAATATACATATTTAGAAATGCAGGTTTTATTCACAGTTTTAATTTTATTAATTATTGATATTATTATTTTTTACCAAACATGTTGTAGTATTTGCTACATACTAGGTCTGGTTTAAGTGCTTTGCAGATATTAACTCTCTGAATCTTCATAACAACCCCATCAGGGTCGATACTAATATTACTATGATTTTAGAATTTAGCAGATTGAGATTTGGAAGACTATATAGCTTTCTCATTGTCACATCATCAGGAAGTGGCCATGTCAGAATCAGAATTCAATTCTGAGAAAAGCTAGGTTTCATCCTCTATGCTAAGTTGCCTGTCATTTGGATATTGAATGGCAAAATATGAATTATTTGTAGAGAAATTATATAGAAACATATTTGGAAAATGTATATGTCTATATAATTTTTGTGAAAACCCCAGAAGGCAATTTTAATTTTAGTTGATTTGAACATGTATGCCCGTATGAAACTTGATATATGTAAAAGATTATTTCAGTTCTCATTAAAAAAAATTTAAACTAAAATTTAAAAATTCATTATAGTATCTTGGTAAAATTTTTACTCTGTATAATATTTTGGAGAGAATTGCGAGGCTAGAAAGTTAAAATTTCTTTTTGTGATTATATTCATAGCTAAAACATTTATTTCATGTCATGCTTTTGATTTCATTGCGTTCTCCCTTTTTAGTATTTTTATTTTCTTCTATTCTGTAGAAAATACCATATGTAGTCCTTTCTGGTATCTAACATAAATATATATTAAGGACTTAAGACTTTTTACTGTGACTTTTTACTTTGCCAAATTTATTTATTTACTTATTTTTTGCAACTCTTTTCTATGACCAGTTTTAAATATATAGAAATATTTCTACCTCCTTAGATTGTAAAATAGTGGTACTCTTACTTCTTAGATTCAGCAGTTTTTAATAGTTTATTATTTTCACTGGGTGTGTTTGTGTGTGTGTGTGTGCATACATGCATAAGTGTGCTTAAAACAAAATTTGAAGTCAATTGCAGGAAACACAACACTTTCATATCATTAGGTAGTCTAGCATGCACTTTGTAAGAATAAGGATATTATTCTATATAATCAAAAACCATGATCATTTATTTAAAATGGTAAGTATATAAGAGAAAGCCTAAGAAATTCATCTAAAATAATAACACATACTATTTAAAGATAGTATGCTTTGTTGTTTGTTATGCGTAGTCACAATCTTTTCTGAAACATATCAATATGGGGCTAATCTTGCTGCGCAGTGTCATCACAGATAGTGTATCCTGTAGATTATGTTCATTGCCCAAATATCCAGTTGCTGTGTCACCTGTAATGCTGTCATGGAGGCAACATATTCTGGAAAGCTGAGCAATGATACAACAATAAACTGCTAGATTTATTATAAGTTGCATTTCCAGCTTCTTTAAAAGTTTTCATTAGCTCTAAGCTTTAAATCATTTCTTTGACCTGCCTTCTCCCATTATTTTGAAGGCATCAAAATAATCTATGATTTAAAAATTTTTTAATATTGTTCTTTAATTTTATTTATTGTTAAACTCAGAGACTGTAACAATTGGAAGAAAAAATGCTATTTTAGACATAGAATAAAACAGATTATACTGATAATAATAAAGACATTTATTCTGTCTGGTTTCGGTGGCTCACACCTGTAATCCCTGCACTTTGGGAAGCCGAGGTGGGCGATCACCTGAGGTTGGGAGTTCAAGACCAGCCTAATCAACATGGAGAAACCCTATCTCTGCTAAAATTACAAAATTAGCCAGGTGTGGTGGCACATGCCTGTAATCCCAGCTAGTCAGGAGGCTGAGGCAAGAGAATCGCTTGAACCCAGTGGGGCAGAGGTTGCGGTGAACCGGTATCGTGCCATTGCACTCCAGCCTGGGCAACAAGAGAGAAACTCCATCTCAAAAAAAAACTTATTTGAAATTCTTCTGTGGAAGGTACATGTTTGAAAGTTCAATAGTAACTTGCACTATTCAGTTACATTTCAAACAATATAATATGAATATAGTTGTTACATAATGGTCATTTCAAACATCATAGATACCATGCTTTGAAAATGTTTCTCTTCATTGCTTAGGAATGAATGTATTTAAGTATTACCTCATCTTTCTAAAACGTGCAAAGAAAAAATTTCAAAAATGTTTCTTAAGATGTATGGCAAAAATGTGGCCATGTAATGCAAGCAATTAAGTAGATTATTAGTCAGTGAAAAAGCATTCTAACTTATTTGCCTTATAAGGACTTATTGATTTTTCTTTTAAGAGACTTATATGGCAATAAATTTTATTATTATTTTTTAGCTTCAATCTAGGTAATTAGGTTCAGTATAATTTTAAATAAAAAATAGATACTGGGAGGAAATAGTTCAAGTGATTTGTGAATAGTTTGTTGTCTTTGTGGAATTACTGCTTTCTTTATCTAAGCCCAAAGACACTCTATGAGCCATACATACTCCGTGTTAGTACAAATTCATAGGCAGTTTTTAACATGTCATTAGTGGTTATATTGGTTGGTTGTTCAATGATAACTCTTTCTTATTTGTCTAATAAAAATTCAAGGAGAATAGAGAAAATAGGTGACAAAACTGAGAGCAGCGTTTTATAAAAGCCCTGAATGATAATCTGGAGAAATGCTCTGCTTTCTGACTTAAGACAGGAATCTACCTTTTCTAGGTTTTGTTGGTAAAATTGCAAGAACACATATTGCCTTATTTCTACACTTTCTTATTCCTTTTGCACTACAGACTCTTTTTACACTCTGTGTTTTATAAATTTTTCAAATTACACAGTGTAACAGAATATATTTTGCAGCTGAACATTCGTTTGGATTCTTGTGGCTTTTTCCACATTGTGTTATTGATTTTTATAAATTCAACTAGATTTTCAAAATGTGGTTGAATATATTGTTAAAATGTCATATGCTTTTAAAAAGTTTTTGAAGTCAATGGAAGCTTTGGAGGAAAACTTGCACTACACATTTGCTCTTTTAATGTTTTTATTTCCATTTGCTTATTTGGCCTCTGAAAATATTCAGTTTGCATTGGGGAAATAGCTGGCATGCCATCAACAGGCAGAGCAACTTGCTGCCATGCTACATAACACTATGTGATGTCAAGGTCACAGTAAAGAAACATGCTTCAAATTATCAATAGATGACTCGATTGTCACGATGTCCAAATAAAGTCATTTAAATTGCTCTCTGAGTCTCCCCATCCCCTTATTTTAGTTACCAACATTGGTTGCTGGAGAATTTTTACCCTCTTCAACGATTCATGGATATTCATAATTTTAACCCTTTAAGACCACATAAAAATGGCCAAAGAGAAACCAATGTTGCCTATGACTATTTTTTATTTGCAATAATTTTAACATATTTTGAGTTTAACTTAATTGTTACCTTTTATTCTTTAAGGTGGACTTGGAGACCATGCTATGTCAAAGAAGCGAGGGGCCCTCTATCAACTTATAGAGAAGATAAGAAGAATTGGCTTTGGTATATCAATGTTTAAAGTTGCAGACGCTTGACTTGATGTACAGTAAATATTATACTCATAGCAGTTCAGTTTATTAAAATCAGTGAGCCATTATGATGTGAAGTATGTAAAGGATATTTTCTAAAAATTTTTATTTTGTTAGCTCATATTTGATCAAAGCCTTTTAGAAATCATTTGGAATAATTTGAAATGTTTCTTTGTTTTAAGCCTCTCTTTGTTAAAACATGTATCAGGTGAATATTTTATTATTAATACTTATATCCAGTCAATTAGGCATCACACCAAGGTATTTTTAGAAACCCTGGAGTTGCGTCAATTGTAATCAAATGAAAAAATATCATGGTTATTTGTTTTGAAATAAAATCTACTTAAAGTAAAATGAAAAAACTAATTACTGGATTAAAAAAATGTTTTTGACCAATCAAAAAAATATAAAAAGGTTATAAATGTATATAACTATGATATATGACTATTTATAATCATTTATATATATAAATCATATATTTATATGTTTATATTTATATGTATATTAATATATATTTATATATAATATATACTATATATTTTTTATATTTTTTATATGTATATTTTTTGTATATATAAATATATACAAACATTCAGAAAAACTGTCTCTGGTTTCATAATTAGTTAATATTTACGGTATTGAATGTATTATAAGCTATTTGTAGATTTTAGAGGTTTTTTAAAAGTCCCATGTGCATAGCTCGTATTCTAACACTTCTTAAATTGATGGATTATTAATTAATGCTCCCAGTACATACTTCCAAGGAATAATTTTCCCAAGCAAAGACACTTTGCTCCAGGCTATTGAAAAGACAGATATGTTAGGGACAGAGTCCCTAGTTGTTGTGTCAAAGTATATACCAGTGGTAGGATATTCATATTGACAGTAACAGATAAGAAAGAATTAATCACGTAAATTTAGGAAAAACAGCAACAAAAATATCATGAAAGGCCACCAAGAAAAGGAAAAGGCTATAGACTTGAAAGCTGCTCCAGAATAGAATGGATTTTGTTCATGTTGCGTGCTGACCTCTAAATCCTGCTGCAGACCTTAATCTGAATCCTGAAGAAACTGGAATGGAGATAGCTTTTGGCACAGGTGCCTGAGACCATGTCTGTCTCAATGTTACTTCATTTACTATCTGTATAATGTAATATTCATAATTTTAGGCTGCGCTATAGAATATCAGTTCAGATTTGAAGGATTAGGGAGTAGCAGGAGTAACAAGAATCTTAAATATCATGGGACTTTATTAAACAAAATCTGTTTTAACTGTTGGTGAATTGTTAGTGAGCTAACAAGACAGGAAACAGAAAACAGATTTTTTATGGCCTATAAGCCTGCCTGACTTCTATTCACTTAGTCTGTTGTATGGATATTCATCAAAAATTCAATAAAATACTCACAGAATATTAAGAAATAGTATTTTGACATTAAATACATACATATTTTAGTGCTTTTTTTCCAAGTATATCATATAACTGAAGTTTTTCTTTAATGCATTTTGACTTCCAGCCTTTATACAAAAAATATGTAAATAAGACATTTTAACTTTTGTCCTTTAAGAGGTAAATGATTCCCTGACCAAGAACTTCTGTTTCACAGAATGTTTTAAATGTCACTGCAGGCTTGGAGCAAAATAACACAGTTAAGGGAAAAGTACCCCTACAGTTCTCAGGACAAAATGAGAAAAATCGAGTTCCCAGAGCCGCTACATCAAGATCTGAAAGAATATGGCCTGGAGGCGTTATTCCTTATGTTATAGGAGGCAACTTCACTGGTAAGACACTCCCAGAGTGTCTGTTTTGATAAAGAAATAAAAACTTTCACACAGATTAAGTGTCTATTTTTATAGAATAGGATACATAGTATTAAGTCAAGGTTGGAAAATACTGCATTAACTTAGGTTATTAGTGTAGAGTGTCTTTGAAACTGAAAAAATATCTTTAGTCTTGTGTTCTAAGAGTTTAAAGCACTGTTCTGGTTTTTAAGTGGAGTTTCAGATGTGCCTATTAAATTTGGAAGCTGATCACTCTTCAATTGACAGGAAGAATGTATGTTTCATTTATAGAGCCTTGTAAACACGTATTTGTAGAGATAGTGAGCTTTAGCCCTCTGATTATAAAGTGAGTGTCTGTTCTTAACAATGACTCATCTGTGGTGCCATAAACTGGTATTCTTTGGCTGATGATAGTGGTGGCATTCTGCACTACTCAGCCAGACTTAGGGTAGAGGATCCAGCAAGAAGCATTCTTTCTGGGGCAGCCACTGTTTTATTAACATCACACATTTTTTCCAGGCAGCCAGCAAGCCATGTTCAAGCAGGCCATGAGGCATTGGGAAAAGCACACATGCATGACTTTCATAGAAAGAAGTGATGAAGAGAGTTACATCGTGTTCACCCATAGGCCTTGTGGGTAAGTAAACTAGGGACTGACTTAAGGGAAATAAAATTAAAAGGAAAAAAAATTAAATGTCCACAGGTAAGATTTATTTCTTAAGACTTGCTTTGTATTTTGGCCATGAGAAAGTCTGGATTCTATGTAAAAAATATTATATATTAGGTATGTGTATTCTTTGATCACAGAAATCTGGGCATCTACTGCAAGGGTATTCTTTTCTACCACCCCAGTTAATTTCTTTCTTTTTTTTAAATATATATTTTATTGAGTTTTAGGTTTTGCGGTACATGTGAAGAACATTCAGGATTGTTGCATAGGTACATACATGGCAATGTGGTTTGCTGCCTCCATCCCCATCACCTATATCTGGCATTTCTCCCTATGTTATCCCTCCCCAACTCCCCACCCTCCCCCCGCTGTCCCTCCCCTAGTTCCCCGCCACAGACCTCAGTGTGTGATGCTTCCCTCCCTGTGTCTATGTGTTCTCATTGTTCAACACCCACCTATGACTGAGAACATGCAGTGTTTGATTTTCTGTTCTTGCGTCAGTTTGCTAAGAATGATGGTTTCCAGGTTCATCCGTGTCCCAACAAAGGACACGAACTCATGGTTTTTTATGGCTGCATAGTTACTTTCTAACAGTGACATTGCCAACGTCCCACTCACCTGAACTAGAAACTTTAGTATAGTTGACTAGGGGTTCTGTTGTGCTGCCTCTAAAATCCGTGCAGTAAGTTTCTATTGTTAGTCACTATATCCTTTGATTTCAATTTCTATCCCATGTCAATGTCCTAGTTCATTCACATATTTATCATCTCACACCTGGTCTGTTCCATTTACTCTCCTGTCTGTCTTCATCAATTCACTGTGATTAAAATTATCTTCTAAAAATTCTGATCAGAGCAGGATACCACACCTTCTGAGATTCTTTGGTGTTTCCCCTTACCCTGGTGTCATCTAGATTTGCAGTGGTTCAGGCTGGTAATCCCAACACTTTGGGAGGCCAAGGTCCAGACAATTGCTTCAGGCCAAGAGTTTAAGACCAGTCAGGGCAACATAGCAAAACCCAGTCTCTACAAAAAATTCAAAAAATTAACCTGGCTTAGTGGCTCACACCTGTAGTCCTCTAGCTACATGGGAGGCTGAGGCAGGAGGATCTCTTGAGCCCAGGAGTTTGAAGCTGCAGTGAGCCATGATGGCACCACTGTACTTCAGCCTGAGTGCCAGAGCAAGACCCCAATCTTAAAAAGTACATTAATACATAGATTTGCTTCTTACAGGATGATGACAAATACTTTCTAGTATATATGCCATATATATAATATTTAATATATATACTTTCTAATGTATTACATATGATATATATACTTACAGAATATATATATACACAGATACTTTCTAATATTGTATAATTTAACACAGGGTTTTCCTGACTTACATTATTTATAAACAAGTATTTTCTAATACATATATTAGAGATATATACATAGACAAATCTTCCATAACTTATAGATATATACCTATATAGAAAGTATTTTCGATATAATACATTATATAATACATTTGTATTATATTGAAAATACTTTCTATATAGGTATATATCTATGAGATATAGATATATATCTATATCTAGATATATCTAAATATATCTATATCTATATCTAGATATTAGATACTGCTGTGTGAAATTTCAATAGATATTTTTAATTCAGGGTGCTAATGTACATCATCTATATATCTTTATGTATCTAAATACATTATAAATATATATTATAGATACATTTAGATATATTCTTTATATATCTAAATAAATTATAGATATATATTATATATTTAGATATATATAGAAATAAGATATATCTAATGTATCTAAATAAGATATATCTAAATATATCTATAAGATATAGATACATTTCTACATAGATATCTATATTGACAAATACTTTATAGATATGTAAGTTATATACAGATATATAATATATATAGAAAGTATTTGTCTATATAGATATATATCTATAAATTCTACATATAGATATGTAAGATATATATAGGAAATACTTGTCTATATGGATATATAAGTTACATATATATGTAAAGTAATTGTCTCTCTATATATCTGCAAGTTAGAAATGCTGTGTTAAATTTCAATAGGTATTTTTACATCAGGGTGCTAGTGCACATCATCATTATTATTACTTATTGAGACAGTGTCTCACTCTGTTGTGATGGCTGGAGTGCAGGTGCATGATTGATCGTAGCTCCGAGGCTCAAATGACCCTCCTTCCTCAGCTTCCTGAGTAGCTAGGACTACAGGCCTGTGCCAGCATGCCTAGCTATCTTTTATTTATTTTTTTTTTTGAGACAGAGTTTCATTCTGTCACCCAGGCTAGAGTGCAGTGGCACAGTCATGGCTGACTGCAGCCACAACTTCCATGGCTCAGGTGATTCTCCCACCTCAGCCTCCCGAGTAGCTGGGGCTACAGGTGTGCACCACACTTCTTGGATAGTTCTTTTGGTGTTTTGTAGAGATGAGGTCTTCCTATATTGATCTCAAACAACTGGGATCAAGCAATTTGTCTACCTTGGTCTCCCAGTGTGCTGGGATTACAGATATGAGCCATTGTGCCCAGCCTCTGATTTTTTATTTTTAATAGAGACAGGGTCTTGCTGTATTGCCTAGCCTAATCTTGAGCTCTTGGCCTCAAGCAGTCCTCCTGCTTAGGCCTTTCAAATTGCCGTGATTACAGCCATGCACCACCACACCAGGCCATGAACATTATTAATATTTAATTAATTAAAGGAACATGTTTTCTAAACTTATTTTAAAAGGGAATACCCATTCTACCCTTTTTAAAGTGAAGAAAATGCATCAATGTTCCAGAACATTATGAGAAATACTGGCCTTAGAATAACACCTGAATTCCTTGATACAACATTTTATGAATGCCATGAACTTACCACACCTTCCATTTTTGGCCTCTACATCTCTCCAGAAATCCTATAATCCAGCCAAGATACAATTCCGGTAGCTCTCCATGCAATGTCGTGTACTTTAGAAGACTTTTTATCGTACAAGTTTTCAAACTTGTCTCCCTGTATTTCTAATTAATTGGAATTTATGTCTAAAGATGTGATTAAATTCAGCTTTCTTGCTAAGAACACACAGTAGCGTATGCTGACTACTTGATACTGCATCATATTTGAAGACACTGCCACTTTAACAGCTGCTTCAGTGATTGATCAGTGGATTAAAGTGGTGCCAGCCAGGTCCTTTCATTGTAAATATACCTTTCATTGCAGAATAAGGGTTTTCTAATGCTATTCTGATATTTTAGTTCTTCTGAATTTATTGGCTGAAATTATTCTATGAAGTAGACTTTTTTCTAAACTGCTATCACTATATGAATACCCTGTTGTGCATTTCATAAAAAGAAGTCAAAATAAATGCTTAATTTTTCTTGAGGATATAATTCTTGCCCTAATGATGTGTACTTTTGGGGGAAATATGTATAGTTTCAAGGTCTTGGAGGGGGGCATTATGTCATCTTTGTCTTGCCATATTTTCCTAGAACACTTATTTAATTTAATGTAACATATTTTTATTTTCGACCTATCTGAGGGTTTTTGAGAAAAATTATACGTCATTACCCAGATATTTTTGGATAGTTCCATACATTTTTACTTATGACTTATTCAGCAGTGTTTCTTTCTAAATTACTTTAATTTTTGCTTGATATGTTTTGGTTACATTTGAAATACCTCCTCCGTCTTAGCTATTTAATTTTTAAAAGATCCAAATCTAGACTATCCTTCCATCTTTCTGGTTATCTAATAGGAATGGATATAAGCTTATCTTACATATTTCTAAATACATAATCTGTTCAGATCAGTACATCTTTCCTCCTTCCCACACATCAATTTTGTAAAACACATCCAAATTTCTGATCACTTATTATTTTATTGCCTAATTTCTGTTTGCAATAAATTTATATTTGTATAAATTATATTTTATTTATTTTTGTAATTTCCCATTTCACTTGTTTTATCCTCCCAAACTGTTTTTCACCATTCACTATCACATCTTCATGTTTTTGCTCATGATAGTTTGCTGCTTGGAATCCCTATATCTTTTTTTTTAATCAGCGGAAATCTTTCACATCTTTCATTCTCACCCATCCCTGAACTGCTTACAGTGGGATTTTCCTCTACCTTTAGCTGTAATCGTAATATTACCACAGCTTGTCCAACTGTCTGTCTTTCTCAATGAGAATGGGTAACTTACCTCTATGTCCCTCATGACACCCAGCCCACTACTTTACATGTAGGTGATCAAGAAAGTATTGATAATTTAAACATCATTTAAGTAGCTGGGCACCGTGGCTCATGCCTGTATCTCAGCACGTTGAGAGGCTGAGGCAGGCGGATCATTTGGGGTCAGGAGTTTGAGACCAGCCTGGCCAATATGGTGAAACCTGTATCCACTAAAAATACAAAAATTAGCCAGATGTGGTGGTGTGCATTTGCAACCCCAGCTACTGAGAGGCTAAGGCAGAAAAGTCACCGGGACCCAGGAGGCAGAGACTGAAGTGAGCTGAGATCATGCTGCCACATTCCAGCCTGGGCAAAAGAGAAAGTTTCCATCTCAAAATAAATAAATAAATATTTATTTTATTATGAAATAATAAATTCATAATTAATTCATGATAAATACATTTATTATGAATTAATAAATATTATTTAAGTACATTGTGCATAATCCTCACACACAAAAGATGGTTAAGAATTTATATTTTGCACTAAAAAATTGTGAGTCATTAAGGGGATATTTTGCACTAAAAGACTGTGAGACATTAAGGGGATAGCTAAGGACATGTATTTCAATTATTTTAGAAATGTGAAAACTAAAGTTGTGGCTTGCCCAAAAAAATTAAATCTGTAATTGCACTCCTGAAGTTAGCCTCTTGAGTATTAATATATACATATATGTGTATTAATTAATATATACATCTATATAGAGAGGTATATAATTCACATAATGTAAAATATATGTATTAATATATATTTCTACATATATATACATATATGTGTTAATGAATACATATATTTGTGATTTTTATCATAGTAGTGCAGTAATGCTGATTTTCGGTAATTTATCTTGTTACTCATTTTATGGTTTGAAGTTTTCTCTGTGTTGTGTTTTTGGTGCTAGAAAGGATGATACTTGTATAGGAATTGATCACTGGCTGGCAAAACATTATAATCATTCTAACTTCATTTGAAATGATCATTATTGACCACAATTTCATAAAACATCGTATTTCACAATGATTTTTCTATGATAATGCCTTACTTAAATCTCATAAAAATTCATTTAAATTATTATTATTATTTTGCATTTTAGGTTTTGGGGTACATGTGAAGAACATGCAAGACTGTTGCATAGGTACACACGTGGCAGTGTGATTTGCCGCCTTCCTTGCCATCACCTATATCTGGCATTTCTCCCCATGTTATCCCTCCCAACTCCCCACCCCCTGCTGTCCCTCCCCTATTTCCCCCAAACAGACCCCAGTGTGTAGTGCTCCCCTCCCTGTGTCCATGTGTTCTCATTGTTCAACACCCGCCTGTGAGTGAGAACATGCGGTGTTTGATTTTGTGTTCTTGTGTCAGTTTGCTGAGAATGATGGTTTCCAGGTTCATCCATGTCCCTACAAAGGACGCGAACTCATCATTCTTGATGGCTGCATAATATTCCATGGTGTATATGTGCCACATTCTCCCTGTCCAGTCTATCATCGATGGGCATTTGGGTTGGTTCCAGGTCTTTGCTATTGTAAACAGTGCTGCAATGAACATTCGTGTGCATATGTCCTTATAGTAGAACGATTTATAATCCTTTGGATATATACCCAGTAATGGGATTGCTGGGTCAAATGGAATTTCTATTTCTAGGTCCTTGAGGAATCACCACACTGTCTTCCGCAATGGTTGAACTAATTTACGCTCCCACCAACAGTGTCAAAGTGTTCCTATTTCTCCACATCCTCTCCAGCATCGGTTATCTCCAGATTTCTTAATGATTGCTGTTCTAACTTGTGTGAGATGGTATCTCAATGTAGTTTTGATTTGCATTTCTCTAATGACCAGTGATGATGAGCATTTTTTCATATGCTTGTTGGCCTCATATATGTCTTCTTTTGTAAAGTATCTGTTCATATCCTTCGCCCGCTTTTGAATGGGCTTGTTTGTTTTTTTCTTGTAAATCTGTTTTAGTTCGTTGTAAATTCTGGATATCAGCCCTTTGTCAGATAGGTAGGCTGCAAAAATTTTTTCCCATTCTGTTGGTTGCCGATTCACTCTAGTGACTGTTTCTTTTACTGTGCAGAAGCTGTGGAGTTTGATTAGGTCCCATTTGTCTATTTTGGCTTTTGTTGCCAATGCTTTTGGTGTTTTGGTCATGAAGTCCTTGCCTACGCCTATGTCCTGAATGGTTTTGCCTAGGTTTTCTTCCAGGGTTTTTATGGTATTAGGTCTTATGTTTAAGTCTTTAATCCATCTGGAGTTAATTTTAGTGTAAGGTGTCAGCAAGGGGTCCAGTTTCTGCTTTCTGCATATGGCTAGCCAGTTTTCCAAACACCACTTATTAAACAGGTAATAATTTCCCCATTGCTTGTTTTTATCAGGTTTGTCAAATATCGGATGGTTGTAGATATGTTGTTTTGCCTCCGAGGCCTCTGTTCTGTTCCATTGGTCTATATCTCTGTTTTGGTACCAGTACCATGCTGTTTTCATTACTGTAGCCTGGTAGTATAGTTTGATGTCCGGTAGTGCGATGCCTCCCGCTGTGTTCTTTTTGCTTAGGATTGACTTGGCTATGCGGGCTCTCTTTTGGTTCCATATGAAGTTTAAGGTGGTTTTTTCCAGTTCTGTGAAGAAGGTCAT
Source organism: Aotus nancymaae (assembly GCF_030222135.1). Taxonomy (NCBI): domain Eukaryota; kingdom Metazoa; phylum Chordata; class Mammalia; order Primates; family Aotidae; genus Aotus; species Aotus nancymaae. Next base: position 482,653 of record NW_026988447.1, on the reverse strand, counting down.
TGGTAGCTTGATGGGGATAGCATTGAATCTGTAAATTACTTTGGGCAGTATGGCCATTTTCACGATTTTGATTCTTCCTATCCATGAACATGGAATGTTTCTCCATCTGTTTGTGTCCTCTCTTATTTCATTGAGCAGTGGTTTGTAATTCTCCTTGAAGAGGTCCTTTACGTTCCTTGTTAGTTGTATTCCTAGGTATTTTATTCTCTTTGTAGCAATTGTGAATGGCAGTTCCTTCTTGATTTGGCTCTCTTTAAGTGTGTTATTGGTGTGTAGAAATGCTTGTGATTTTTGCACATTGATTTTGTATCCTGAGATTTTGATGAAGTTGCTTATGAGTTTCAGGAGATTTTGGGCTGAGATGATGGGGTCTTCCAGATATACAATCATGTCGTCTGCAAATAGAGACAATTTGACTTCCTCCTTTCCTAATTGAATTCCTTTATTTCTTTTTCTTGCCTGATTGTTCTGGCTAGAACTTCCAGTACTATATTGAATAGGAGTGGTGAGAGAGGGCATCCTTGTCTGGTGCCAGATTTCAAAGGGAATGCTTCCAGTTTTTGCCGATTCGGCATGATATTGGCTGTTGGTTTGTCATAAATAGCTTTCATTATTTTGAGATACGTTCCGCCGATACCTAGTTTATTGAGGGTTTTTAGCATAAAGCAATGTTGAATTTTGTCAAAGGCCTTCTCTCCATCAATTGAGATAATCATGTGGTTTTTGTCTTTGGTTCTGTTTATGTGGTGAGTTACATTTATAGACTTGCATATGTTGAACCAGCCTTGCATCTCCAGGATAAATCCTACTTGATCATGCTGGGTAAGCTTTTTGATGTGCTGTTGCAATCAACTTGCCAGTATTTCATTGAAGATTTTTGCATCTATGTTCATCATGGATATTGGCCTGTAGTTTTCTTTTCTTGTTGAGTCTCTGCCGGGTTGGTTTCAGGATGATATTGGTCTCATAAAATGATTTGGGAAGCATTCCCTCTTTTTGGATTATTTGGAAAAGTTTCAGAAGGAATGGTACCAGTTTCTCTTTGTATGTCTGGTAGAATTTGGCTGTGAACCCATCTGGACCTGGACTTTTTTTGGGTGGTAGGCTCTTTATTGCTGCCTCGACTTCAGACCTTGTTATTGGTCTATTCAGGGTTTTGATTTCTTCCTGGTTTAGGCTTGGGAGGAGGCAACTGTCCAGGAATTTCTCTATTTCTTCCAGGTTTTCTAGTTTATGTGCATAGAGTTGTTTGCAATAATCCCTGATGATGGTTTGAATTTCTGTGGCATCTGTGGTCATATCCGCTTTCTCATTTTATATTGCATCTATTTGGATATTCTCTGTTTTCTTTTTTATTAATCTGGCTAGTGGTCTGTCTATTTTGTGGATCTTTTCAAAAAACCAGCTCCTGGATTTATTGATTTTTTGAAGGATTTTTCGTGTCTCTCTCTCCTTCAATTCTGCTCTGATCTTAGTTATTTCTTGTCTTCTGCTAGGTTTTGAGTCTTTTTGATCTTGCTCCTCTAGCTCTTTCAATTTTGATGTTAAAGTGTCAATTTTAGATGTCTCCTTGCTTCTCATATGGGCACTTATTGCTATATCTTTTCCTCTAGAGACTGCTTTAAATGTGTCCCAGAGAATCTGGTATGTGGTGTCTTTATTCTCATTGGTTTCAAAGAGCATCTTTATTTCTGCCTTCAATTCATTGTTTATCCAGTCAACATTCAAGAGAAAATTGTTCAGTTTCTATGAAGCTGTGCGGTTTTGGGTTGGTTTCTGAATTCTGAGTTCTAACTTGATTGCACTGTGGTCTGAGAGACTGTTTTTTATGGTTTCCATTCTTTTGCACTCGCTGAGGAGTGATTTACTTCCAATTATGTGGTCAATTTTAGAGTAGGTGTGATGTGGTGCTGAGAAGAATGTATATTCTGTGGATTTGGGGTGGAGAGTTCTGTCAATGTCTATTAGGTTTGCTTGCTCCAGGTCTGAGTTAAAGTCCTGGATATGCTTGTTAATTTTCTATCTCATTGATGTGTCTAATACTGAAAACGGTGTGTTGAAATCTCCCACTATTATTGTGTGGGAGTCTAAGTCTCTTTGTAAGTCATTAAGAACTTGCCTTATGTATCTGGGTGCTCCTGTTTTAGGTGCATATATACTTAGGATCGTTAGCTCTTCTTGTTGCATTGATCCTTTTACCATTATGTAATGTCCTTCTTTGTCTCTTTTGATCTTTGTTGCTTTAAAGTCTATTTTATCAGAGATGAGAATTGCAACTCCTGCTCTTTTTTTCTCTCCATTTGCTTGGTAAATCTTCCTCCATCCCTTTATTTTGAGCCTTTGTGTATCCTTGCATGTGAGATGGGTTTCCTGAATACAGCACATTGATGGGTTTTGGCTTTTTATCCAATTTGTCAGTCTGTGTCTTTTGATTGAGGCATTTAGTCCATTTACGTTTAGGGTTAATATTGTTATGTGTGAATTTGATACTGCCATTTTGATGCTAGCCAGCTGTTTTGCCCGTTGGTTGATGCAGATTCTTCATTGTGTTGATGCTCTTTACCATGTGGTGTGTTTTTGGAGTGGCTGGTACTGGTTGTTCTGTTCTATATGTAGTGCCTCTTTCAGGAGCTCTTGTAAAGCAGGTCTGGTGGTGATGAAATCTCTGAGTACTTGCTTGTTCACAAAGGATTTTATTTTTCCTTCACTTATGAAGCTTAGTTTGGCTGGATATGAAATTCTGGGTTGTAAGTTCTTTTCTTTAAGGATGTTGTCAGCCTCCACTCTCTTCTGGCTTGTAGGGTTTGTGCTGAGATATCTGCTGTGAGTCTGATGGGCTTCCCTTTGTGGGTAACCCGACCTTTCTCTCTGGCTGCCCTTAGCATTTTCTCCTTCATTTCAACCCTGGTAAATCTGATGATTATGTGCCTTGGAGTTGCTCTTCTTGAGGAAATCTTTGTGGTGTTCTCTGTATTTCCTGGACTTGAATATTGACCTGCCTTGCTACGTTGGGGAACTTTTCCTGGATAATATCCTGAAGAGTATTTTCCAGCTTGGATTCATTCTCTTTGTCACATTCAGGTACACTTATCAAACGTAGATTTGAAAATCAAGTGAAAATCAAGTCTTTTCACATAGTCCCATATTTCTTGTTGACTTCGTTCATTACTTTTTACCCTGTTTTCTCTAATCTTGCCTTCTCGTTTTATTTCATTGAGTTGATCTTCGACCTCTGATATCCTTTCTTCTGCTTGGTCTATTCAGCTGTTGAAACTTGTGCATGCTTTGCGAAGTTCTCCTGTTGTGTTTTTCAGCTCCGTCAGTTCACTTATATTCCTCTCTAAGTTGCCCATTCTCATTAGCATTTCGTCAAATCTTTTTTCAAGGTTTTTAGTTTCTTTGCATTGGGTTAGAACATGTTCTTTTAGCTCACGAAAGTTTCTTATTACCCACTTTTGAAGGCTGATTCTGTCATTTCATCACGCTCATTCTCCGTCCAGTCTTGTTCCCTTGCTGGTGAGGAGTTGTGATCCCTTGTAGGAGGAGAGGTGTTCTGGTTTCGAGTGTGTTCATCCTTTTTGCGCTGGTTTCTTCCCATCTTTGTGGATTTATCCACCTGTCAGCCTTGTAGTTGTTGACTTTCTGATTGGGTTTCTGAGTGGACGTCCTGTTTGTTGATGATGAAGTTATTTCTGTTTCTTAGTTTTCCTTTTAACTGTCTGGCCCCTCTGCTGTAGGACTGCTGAGGTCCACTCCAGGCCCTGCTTGCCTGGGGATCACTTCCAGCAGCTGCCAAACAGTAGAGGTTGCTGCCAATTTCTTCTTCTGCTTTGTCCCAGAATGATACCTGCCAAATGTCAGTCTGAGCTCTCCTTTATGAGGTGACTCTTTGGATATATGGGGGTCAGGGAGCTGCTTGAGGAAACAGTCTGTCCTTTATATTATTTCAGGTGCTGAGCTGTGAGCCCCGTTGTTCATTCAGAACTGTTGGGCCGGTAAATTTAAGTCTGCAGCAGCAGGACTCATAACCCCCCCTTTTTTTCCCTGGTGTTCTGTCCCAGGGAGTTAGGGCTTTATGAGTTTCCGCTGTGCTGCTGCATTTTTTTTTTTTCTTCAGGGCTGCCCTGTCCACAAGGAGGCAGTCTAGTCACTCTCAGCCTGCAGAGGCTTCGCTGAGCTGCTGTGGGCTCTGCCCAGCTGCTGTGTGAACTTCTCTGCAGTCCTGTTTATATGGATGTAGTTAGAACTGCTTCCACAATGTTGGCCTGCCTCTGTAATGACGGACTCTCTCTGTAATGGTGGGTTGCCTCGGCAATGGTGTGTTGCCTCAGCAATGGCAGGCTGCCTCAGTAATGGCTGATGCTCCTTCCCCACAGAGCTATGCTTGCTGTGAAACTCTCAACCCAGAGCGTTTCCAATTGCTGTTTTTTTTTTGTTTGTTTTTGTTTTTGTTGGGGTGGGACCAGCCGGGCCTGATCTCCTGGCTCCCTGCCTCAGAGCCTTTTGTTTTTTAGTTGAACAGTCAGCTCTCTACCAGATGTCCTGGTCGCCTATTGAATAGGTGCCGGGATATGTGTGATTTCCCGTGCAGCGACCTGCTGTGCCGCTGAAACCGTGGCTCTGAGACTCGTGGCACTTTTTTTGCCCGGGAATCTCCTGACCTGGCTCCCTGTTTCAGCTCCCCTTGCTGGCTAAGTGGGAACACAGTCCCATTTACTCTGCAGTGGCTGCTGCTGAGCCAGGGGGCAGGCCAAAGAGCCACGCCAGCCAAAACAGCCACCCTGGCAACCCGTGGGGCTCCTCCGCCTGGGAATCTTCTGGTCTGTGGGCAATAAAAATCTGTCTGGAAATGCAGCATCCACTCACCCTCTGCAGTTTCACTTGGAGCTGCAATCTTGAGCTGCATCTAACCGGCCATCTTGGAACTCCTCCAGCACCCCCTTTTTTTTTATGTTTGAATGGTCAGCTCTCACCCAGGTGTTATAGTCCCTGTTGAAAAGGCTCTGGGATCTGTGTGATTTCCCATGCAGCGACCCACTGTGCCGACTGAAACAGCAGCGCTGAGATTCGTGGTGCTTTTTTGCCTGGGAATTTCCTGGCCTAGCTCCCTGTTTCAGTCCTTTTTTCTTCAATCAGATGAGTGAGTGACTCTGCCTTCTCAGAGCTCCTGGGAGCTTCCCAGAGCTCCCGTTGCTGGCTAACAGGGCAGGCCCAGTCCCATTTACTCTGTAGCAGGAACCACTGCGCTGGGGCACCGGCAAAACAGCCGCGCCGGCCTAAAGAGCTGTGCTGGTGACCCGTAGGGCTCCTCTGCCTGGGAATCTCCTGGTCTGTGGGCAATACAAATCTGTCTGGAAATGTGGTGTCCACTCACGCTCTGTGCTTTCACTAGGAGCTGCAATCCTGAGCTGCTCCTAACCGGCCATCTTGGATCTCTCTCGCTTTTACCACTTTCATTTAGATCTCCCACTAAGTTAGGCAACTGGTAACTTTTGCAATTTTTTAAAATCACAGCTAAAATAATTTTGCCCATATTTATAGGAAGAACTGTTATATATGAAGCTATCTGTCTTTTAGAACATTAAATATTATTTTCCACCTTATTCCACTGTAGTCTGCTCATATTCAATTAACATTTATTGGTACATTTTCCATGTCAGGCCTTTGGTAGATGGGAAAATAATAAAATATAATAAGCAAAATGTGGAGTTCAGAACTCTTTACCAGCTAGCTCCAGTGCATTTCCTCTTCTTAAATTGTATTATAACTGTAAGTATAGTTTGTGTATGACTGTAGGCATGTTTGTATGCATAGGCACATGCTTGTTTCTAAATATATGATCTTTTTGATTCATCTTCAATGGGACATATGCTTTAACCCTCACCCTCATATTGATAAAGGTTTGAACTGAGATATAAGTATTGTTTTTACATTTGCATTTAATATAACAACATGAGAGAACTCGGTTGCAGTTGATTAGCAGACTGATCATCAGACTTTCTCAGCTACTTATCCTTATAGAGACAGATAAAAGAGGGAAGTTCTCTAACTGCCTTCTTATTTCTTCTTTTTCTTATTTTTTTTCAACTAAGAATTTTTCAATGAATAGTTATTGTCATCAGTGGCATTTATTTATTTTGCATGATTGATTAATATTAGCAAAATGTGAGATCATTTTATGACAGAGATTGATTTCATTCTTCGTGAGAGATTTATATGTTTATTAACTCAGTTTGTTATATAACCTTATATAATTAAACATATTCTGTTTATATGACTTCTCTTTTTTTATTCGATAATTTTTTTGAAATGATCTTACTTTTAAAAAAAATCTACTTAGCTTTCGTGATTGCCAAAAAACAAACAAACAAATTACAGTTAATCTGTTTAATCTTTAAATTTTATGTTTAAATGATATTTAACTTTATTCTATTTGGTTATTCAGGTTATAAAAGTACACACTTTTTCATCCTATACTTGTTGAATTCTCCTTTAGTCCTACTTACATACTAAGTTTTGGGAATATAAAGTTGAACATAAGATGTTTTCTCTCCTCAAGGAGGTTATGTATTTAGGCAGAGGAGGTATGCTAGCCAGGATTCTTCTTTGCAAACAACAGAAACTGCCTAGCTTAAGCAGAAAAAAATAATTTATTAGAAGATCTTTGTCTAGGAAGTTCCAAACTTTCCCACATCTTTCTGTCTTCTTCTGACCCCTCCAGCTGTACCAAGCACTGCCCATTACCCAGTTCCAAAGTCGCTTCCACATTCCAGTATTTTTATAGCAGTGCTCCACTCCCAGTACCAATTTTCTGTATTAGTCTGCTTTCACAATGCTACAAAGAACTACCTGAGACTGGGTAATTTATAAAGAAAGAGGTTTAATTGACTCACAGTTCTGCATGGCTGAGGAGACCTCAGGAAATTTACAATCATGGAAGAAGGCAAAGCAGAAAGAAAATACCCTCTTCACAAGGCAGCAGGAGAGAGAGTGCAGGGGAAACTGTCACTTTTAGACTATCAGATTTCTTGAGAACTCCCTCATTATCATGAGAACAGCATAAGGGAAACCACCCCCATGATCCCCTTCCTCGACATGTGGGGATTACAATTTAAGAAGAAATTTGTGTTGGGACACAGAGTTAAACCATATCAGCTACAAAGTCCAGCTAACTTTTAATTTTTTTTTTTTTTTTTTTTTTTTTTTTTGAGCTGTTGCCCAGGGTGGCCTCAAACTCCTGGGCTCAAGCGATCCACCTGACTCAGCCTTCCAAAGTTCTGGTATGACAGGCATGACCCACCATGCTTAGCCCTGGAAAACCTATTAAATCAAAACAAAAAAGAAACTGAGTTATTTTTAATGAAAAGATATTTGGTGATTAACTTAAGTAATTGAAACTATTTCAAATATAGCACATGAAAAGGCAGAACCAGTTCTACCTTCATGGATGATCTAATGGATTAGCTTCCAAATGGGTTTTATTCCAAAGGGGCTTTGGTCTACCAAATACTGTTCCAAAGGGGTTTTGGTATACCAACCCAAGACAAAAGTAGAAAGTAGAATATTTTGATTTACCTGATTACCATCTATGACTCATGGAGAGGTTAGGCTTTTCTGTTGATGGGGAAAGTTTTTCTTAGGCTACAGGTAGACCTTAAAATGTCCAAACTTTAAAAGTGGCACACAAATGAGAAACAAAAATCCAACAGCCATATACAAGAAAATGTCATCAAACCTGGATGATATTAGAAACTAAGATAATATTTAGACATTTTAAAATCATATTTAAAAAATCACACATTACCCTTTTCTTTCCATGACTAATATTTGTCTAAGCATATATGTAGTTATTTTCTTAATCTGAGAGTCTAGAATTTATCTGTCCCCAAGGCCTTTAATTAGTCAGGGATCAAAACACCACATTTTTGTTTTATTCTCAGGACCATTGTAAAATAATACCTCTGAATAAGGCAGTGTGAAGTCTATCTTTTCTTTCCATTATAAAACCCCATCTTATAGGAAATTGCTATGAGGGCAATTATGCTAAAAAGGATGTTTTAGAGGAAATAAATTGACCACACTGATGTACTGTCTACCACATTTTGACTTGCAAGGAACTTTATTCTCTGAATAAAACCAGCAAGAATGACTCAACATTGGTAATTTAGTTGCTTTGTAATCATCAGATACTTCAGTTTCATCACTGTTGATTTAAGGTAGCAACTATTTTAGTTTAAATCTCTCCAAAATTTGAAAATTTTGTGTTTTTCTGAGTCTAATACATTTTTGGGCATGTAATAAATATTTGAATATTTAATAAGTACCTATATATGAATTAAAGCATATTATTTAAAAAAAAAACCGACCTGGGGCAAAAACAAACTTCACTGATTCCTCTTTCACCCACCAGTTACCTTTCTTCTTTGTATAACTGATTTATTAAACTTAGTTAACTGCTATAATAAATTTATTAATAATGAGGTCAAATTTGTTCATCTAACTGGTATAGTATGTATGAAAATACTTAGGTATTTACAGCCTACAGGAACAATTAGAAAATTAAAAGATGGGTAGGGGAGAGGGAGATAAGGATTTACATTTGTGGAAAATCAAAAGGGCTGTCAAATGTACTTACCCCAGAAATTGAAATAGTGAAATTCCTTTTAATCATACGGTCAATTAGTTTTTGGCAATTTGCTCTTTCAATTTAATAAATCAGAAAAGGTGTTCGGCAATGCCTGGTGCGTCATGATCCCAACTATTCAAAACCAACTATTTAGTGCCCTCTATTGCTGTGCTATTGATGTTATTTTAATACTATAATACTATGCCATTTAAAATTTATTTTAAAGTGAGCGTCCTGTGTGCTCAGTCTCTCTTACCTTGTGTCCCTAGAATATTTGGGACTGTCACACACTGACACATGTACACATGCACACACACACACACAGTAACTAAATGGAACTTCTATATTTTGGATAGAAAAACATCATTGAGACCGAGCACAGTGGCCCATGCCTGTAATCCCTAGCACTTTGGGAGGCCGAGGCAGGTTGATCACCTGAGGTCAGGAGTTCACGACCACAGTGAAACTCTGTCTCTACTAAAAATACAAAAATTAGCCAGGTGTGGTGGCAGGTGCCTGTAATTCCAGCTACTCGGGAGGCTGAGGCAGGAGAATCACTTGAACCTGAGAGACGAAGGTTGCAGGGAGCTGAGATCGTGCCACTGCGCTCCAGCCTGGGTGACAGAACAAAACAAAACAAAAAAGAAAAGAGAAGAAAAGAAAAGAAAAACATTGTTGATATGTATAAATATCAATCAATTGATGAAAATTTGCAGAAAGACATTCCTGGATGTTCCACATTCTGTTCGACAATCCAGGAGATTCTTTCAGATGATGAAATAAAAAATCAATCTAAATTATTAGATTGCTCATTTGAAACAAATCACATAAATATAATTCATTTAAATACTACCAGTTGTTGATTTTTCTTCACTACTTAGTCTGTTCAGGCTGTTATAACAGAATGTCATAGACTGGGTGGCTTTTAAACAACAGACATTTATTTCTCAGTTCTGGAGGCTGGGCACTGCAGAATTGGTGTCTGGTAAGCGCCTGCTCTGGTGCATAGATGGATGTGAGATGTGTTTTTGCTGTGCTCTCACATGGTACATGGAGTCAGGGGAGCTCTCTGGGGCCTCTTTTATAAAGGCACTGATCTCTTTATAAAGGCAGAGCCCTCGTGATCCCTAATCACCTTCCAAGGGCTCTGCCTTCAAATACTATCATCATGAAGATCAGGTTTCAACATATGAATTTTGGGGCGACATAAGTATTCAGTTCCTAACACTAGTTAACCATTAACTTTAGGTAATTCATCTTTTGAAAATAATTTTCTTTTCTTTCTTTCTTTTTTTTTTTTTTAAGAGACAGGATCTTGCTCTGTTGCCCAGGCAGGAGTGCAGTGGTATGATCCTAGCTCACTGCAGACTCAGACTCCTGAGGGCTCAAGTCATCCCTCCACCTCAGCCTCTTAAAGAGCTAGGACTGCAGGCTTGCGCTACAATGCCCAGCTAATTTTTGAATCTTTTGTAGAGATGGGGTCTTACTATGTTTCTTAAGCTGGTCTCAAACTCCTGACCTCAAGCAGTCCTCCCAGGTTGGCCTTCCAAAGTGCTAGGATTACAGGCATGAGCAACTGCAACCAGCCAAAAATAATTTTCTTCAATTAACTTCTTTTAAACATTTATTTTATAAAAAATATTCTTTCATGAGTAGAAAAAGTAATTTTTTTTTGATTAACCAACATCTTTCATAAATAAGCTTAATTCTGTTTTTCTCAAAGAGGAAAAATAAACTTTCTTTAATTTTATATTTAATACTGAAATGATACTGAATTATTGTTGGATAGCCACACTGACAAAGTAATAACCTAGTAATTAATATGAATTCTGAGGATAAAATTATATTAGAAATAAATATATATTGATGTCTTCAGCTTAATTATATGTCTTCAGTAGTACATCATCATTATCATGATGTAATTGTCATCATCATAATTAATTATTTTCTTTTCTGATGTATTTTGGAATGCTTCTAAAATGATGTAAGCATATTTCTAATATATAGATAATTACAAAAGCACTTGAACTGATTGTTCAGAAACTTTTGTTACACTTAAATTTGAAAGGATACCAGAAACTAGACATATATAGTAATAAAGGTTGTTCTGCCTCTGAATGTATTGGACTTTATAGCTCATTACTATTCTTTATAAAAAATTTACCATATTGTTAAGTTTTCTGGCACAACCTTTCCACCACCATCTCCACTTTCTCTTTTATTCCAGATGCTGCTCTTATGTAGGTCGGCGGGGAAATGGACCTCAGGCAATCTCTATCGGCAAGAACTGTGATAAATTTGGGATTGTTGTTCATGAATTGGGCCATGTCATAGGTTTTTGGCATGAACACACACGACCAGATCGAGATAACCATGTAACTATCATAAGAGAAAACATCCAACCAGGTGAGAGGCATAGGATGTGTCGGGTTTAAGGCTGACTGGATATCTTTGAATCATAGTTATGCAGTTTATTGTTTCACTTTCCCAAAAATATAAACTTATGTTTTTGATATAATAGAGTAACATTTTATTTGATTAAAAATTACCCGTGATGATTTTTATATTTTAATTTTTTTCCTGGAGACTGTATGAGTTCATGCATTGATTGGACTTGCTTTCTTTTATAAGATTTAGCTGTTTTATTTCTAAGCTTCTGTGCTTTCCAAGTATTGGGTGTGAGCTATTGAACCATAAATTAAAATTATTAAATGTTTCTTTTTTACTTAAGCATTTTTTGTGCTTAGTTCTATAATTTATGTTATGGGGATTTTAAAAGGACCCAGGGTTTGCCATAAAACGTGCTGCTACCATAGGAATCTATGTTATACCAGGTACAATTTCTGGAGAAAATTCCAGTGAAATGAGTTATTTCCAAGCTAGTATCTTTTTTTTTTTTTTTTTTTTTTTTCCTGAGATTTTCTGCTTAAAGTTGGCTACCCTAAAGACACATTTTTAGGAAAGTTTTCAGTAATTGAAATATAATTTCTAATTAAAATCTGCATTTCTCCGATACTTGATATTTGATAGTAGCCTCATTGTAAGACTTTCTATTTAACTTTTATGTGCATAAAGATCAGTTTATTTCCATTGCCAAAAAATATTCTGTTGTTTGGAATTTTCTTGTAAGGTATAAGCATGTATTTTAAGCATATCCAAAGTGAAAATATGTTTTGATTTTTATTCATGACCAGTTTTGTTACAAAGAGTGAATTCCTTGTGTAAGTAACAGTACTGATCTCTTTATTTGCTCATTATATATTTGGTGCCAATTATTTATGAGGCCAATATTAGGTGTTGAAGATACTGTCATGAAAAATGCAAAGCTTAGTGTGGGATATATACGTATATATATATGATTGCAAGTGAGTGAGAAAGTGAAAGTAGTTAGTAATATATGTTGAGAATAGTGTAGAGTCCAAGCAAAGCATGATAAATAGTTCCTTAGTGAGTCAAGGGAATTGTAAAGGATGAAAATTTAAGACTTAAGTAGAAATATTTCAGGTGGACAGAAGAGTGATTAAATTTCAAGCTAAAAAAACTTCATGAGCAAAGCTATAATTACAGAAAACTGAATTATTTTTATCTGACCATTATGGTTGATAGTAAATTACAAGTGTGGGATTAGTTTGTATCTCATCATTTACTTAGAGAATATTCTCTATGATGTAAACCTCAGGAGAAAATTTGGGTTTTATTCTCTAGTTACTGGGGAATACTTGAAGGATTATAAGAAGGAAAAGTTCAGATTAAAATAAAGAGAACTCATTTTCACAGTCAGTCTTAGAGCAATCATTAACTGGGTGTGGGGGGCGGGATGTGCCTTAAGTCCAGGAAACCTCATAGATGCCTACATGAGTAGGCATGAGAGGTGACTAGGTTCTTAGTAAGGGCAGTACATGTCAAGAGGAAGAAGACGAAATAGTCTTTCAAAAACATTTTAAGAGGAATATCATCATGTGAGGGGAAATCTTCAAAGGTTTTCTTTTTAGGCAACAAGATGAATGTTAGTACCATCATATGAAACATTTGAGATACTGAAATATTGATAAAGCAGCATGTTTTTGAGAAAGAGAAAGGCAATTAATGATTCCATTTAGCATTTCCTCATATTTTAAAAGGCTTCATATGATCCTTATTTTGCAGAGAAAGGAAAGGTGAGTCTGGACTTCAGGGTGTATCTAAAGATAAAATATCTAAAGACAAAAATTTGGCATATATTTGACTAACTAAGGAAAAACTGGAGGGAGAAGAAAAAAAAAGGTCTAGGGTAAAAAATGGGTAAAAACAATATTTAAGGAATATTTAGTAGAGTATGTCCTAAAAGACTAAGAAGGTAGTGCCTAAAAGGTAAGAGAAAAATCAGTGGAATGTGGTGTCCTGGAAGCCAAGGAAACAAATAATTTTAAAAAGGATGAAGTAATCTGTAGAGTTAGATATCAAAAATAAGTATAAAAAATGGATACTCCCCTATATAGAAGACTCTAATGTATAAGCTATCAAGATTCATCCTATATATCACTAGGTGGGAAATAAAGAGAAAATAAATCTGAAAATTATTTCAACTACCACATAAATGATAACTTGGCTGTTAACCAGAGTTATTAGTGTCCTCTATTTGTCAAACATTGTATTATCTGAAAAAAAATTTATAAAAGATGTAATTTTCAAAAATGTTTCTTACTTTTAAAAATAGGACCCTGTTTCAATATAAATATGTATCTAAAACAAGGAAAAAGTATATATAATATGTAGTAAAAATAAACATATAATCCTAAAACAGTGCCAAGCAAATTATGGTTTTTAATATTTTCTTTTGACTAAACATTATGGCCAATAGAAAAAAAATTATTGAGTGAGATTTCTTGAATAATGAGAACCACTGTAACAGAGCAATTCCAGTATGAAAGTGTTTATGTTGGAGAGTAATCTTCAATAGATTTATGATTTGCTGTCAGGCACTTAATATCAAGTCTTAGTCAAGGATGATGTCTAATAAGCATGAACTTTGGATTTTTATTTATATGCCAAATTAGTGATTATGATAGGAACCAAATTGATACAAGGATTCGGTTACTCTAATCCATGTTAGAATATGCTTTTAAGAAGGATGCCTGCCATTTTTAAAATTGTCAAATGTGATTTCCATTAGCGCTATGTATTTTGTTTCTTTTTCCTTCTTTCATGAAATATGCCTAATTTTCTGTTATTTGAACTATGTACAGCTATGTTGTTTTTAACTAACAAAAAATATTGTGTCATATACATGTTAAGTCCTTGAGTTAGATGCATTAAAATGTATTGCTAAAATTGCTTAATGTTCTACTTTCAGAAATTTTTATGGAATATTTTGTTTTAGTTAGAGAATCTAGACCCATATTATGCTCTAAATTGAAATCTTACAGGTTAAAAAGTATAAAATACATAGCTTTTAGAAAATCTGATCATAGATTTGTTATATTAGACTTCAGATTGCTTATGACACAAAAGTTTTAACAGTTGCCTCTATCATGGGTTGAAGAGAATGTTGAATATTTCCCAAGAATGGTCATAACATAAATAGACTTATCAGAGATTCGTGGAGCACATATATCATTATAAGGTTTGGTTAGTTAATTTTAAATTAAGCTGTGTAAATTTCTTAAAAGATGGACTAAAACACTTTGGTCTAGGACTTGGGTTCTTTAACTCCCTATTGATTCTTCATTCTTAATTCTCAAGTGAGTACCCCAGATTTCCTTTATCACATGAGACAGCACTCAAGGAAAACTCTTATTAATGTGATCTTTTATATTTAATTGAAATATGGCAATTGGAATAAAAACCTAGGTTGATGAATGGCATAATAGTTCCATTTTTAGGCCCAAAATTGGATTTGGAATTCCAATAGCTTATCTTTCTTTATATTTTGATGTTTCAAAGCTTTTTGTTACATAAGTGATATGATTTGCACAACCTTTAGCTACTTAAATTGTGAAAACTGAGTCATCAAAACTTAAACTCTCTTTGAAGGAATGTTCCTTTCTGGAACCATTGAATTTAAGTTTGTGTTCTTTTCAAATTTTGAGAAATAATACTACAATACAGATACAAACAGACAGTTGAAAAATCTATTAAAAATGAAGATGTCCAGAAGCTAAACTAACAGATGTGGAAATCAAAAAAAAAATTAAGTTCTTAAGCATGTTCTTCTTAATTTCAAAGTAGAACTGCCTTTTCATCATGAATAAACTTGTTTAATTTTTAAATGAAAGTAGAGAATTTGCTGCTATTTTTATATCTTGAGTGATGAAGTCATGGAGCTAAAGCCTACAGAGCTCTGTTTATACTAATATTGTTTTTGTATCTTTTTACATTGTTTCATAGAAAGGAATTAAACCAAATAGGAAGATAATTTTTTGTGGGAACTGGCAAATCTAGTCATAAAAATGGGAAAACTCCTTAGATGAAAATGTAACTTTTTATAATTATTTCTACGTTACCAAAAATGCAGTAAGATTTTGGAGAAATCAATATTATGAAGTGTTAAAAGAGCATACATATAAAACAAAGTCAATATATGCTTTTTGGTAGTTCACCTTTGTGCAGAAGTTAATTAACACTTTGTTCCAATTCAATATTGCTTTTCAACATGATGGTAGAGTGAAGACAGATGCTTTTTGTATGTGTCTGTGTGTTTGTATGTAAATTCAATCAGCAAAATCGTTTCACAGAAAGCAGATGCAGGTGTAGGAAAGGTCTTCTGGTCTTTTTTCTGTCAGTTAAAAGACTTCTGAGATTTTGTTTATCCCTGGTTCTTAGGTCAAGAGTACAATTTTCTGAAGATGGAGCCGGGAGAAGTAAACTCACTTGGAGAAAGATATGATTTTGACAGTATCATGCACTATGCCAGGAACACCTTCTCAAGGTTGGAGTCTCAGGTTATACCTTTTGACTTTTAATTCCTTTCCTCCATTTGGCTC
This sequence comes from Aotus nancymaae, assembly GCF_030222135.1. Lineage (NCBI taxonomy): Eukaryota > Metazoa > Chordata > Mammalia > Primates > Aotidae > Aotus > Aotus nancymaae. Next base: position 467,065 of record NW_026988447.1, on the reverse strand, counting down.
CTCACAAAGCTATGCCTGACATTAGAACTAGAATTACTTTCAAATATTGCTGCCTCACCACAGAAATAAAGTAGAAAAGTAATTGATGAAGATTTATTGACAAAAGCCAGTACTGAAAATGTATTTTTACATTCTCTACTAGATACATGAATTTAAAGTGATAATTAAGATGGTATAAATTATGTAAACAATTTTATATTTCTAAATCATTAAAAATTTGAATTAAAAGTATTACCAAACGAATTAGCATATTAAATTGACAAAGCATTGTTTAATGAAAATTGGATATTCATAAGTTAAATAGGTTCTCTAGAAGTTCAGTTGGAATGTCACAATCTTTGTGACTTGTGCTTTATACTGTGTATTTTCTACTGCTTAAGTACAACTTAAACTCAAAAATTTGTATTACTAAATGAATTGTTAAATAACATATTAGAAAGATATTTTATCTCACAAAATTTGGAATTATAGTTCATTACTCATTAACCTTACAATTATTTCATTAATGACTTAAAGCTACTTTTAAAGAATGCAATAAATTTGGGTTTTGATATACTTCATTCTAAAGATGATGTCATCAGGCAAATAGTTCCCAGGTAAGGAATTTGGAAGTGTTAAACCATTGAATTCACTCTTTTTTCCATTTATGCCCATTTTACGCTCATATGTCATTTCAGCTCTTTTTTTTTTTTTTTTTTTTTGCCCACTTACGTCCATTTCACAGTTCATTAACGTCTATTTCTGAAGACAAGGTGAGGAAAAGGGAAAAATATTCAAATTTATTAACCTGTTTTTGTAAAACTTTCTTGGTAAAAAGTAGAGAAGGATGTGTTAAAGAAACCTTAATACTTGGATACATTTACTAATTATCTATTTTTGCCAAACCAAAGTTTATTATTTAAAAAATTTATGTTAACTGTATTTTTAAAATTACTCTTTTCTAAAGTACATGATTTATAGACATACATACTTATTTGTTAAAATATAAGTAACTGTCCAAATGACTATTTTTTCTAGAACTTGAATTTAAGATTTCAATATACATATATATTTATTTTATTGTACTTTAGATTCTGGGGTACATGTGCAGATCATGCAGAATCGTTGCATAGGTACATACATGGCAATGTGGTTTGCTGCCTCCATCCCCCTGTCACCTATATCTGGCATTTCTCCCCATGTTTTCTCTCCTCAACCTCCCTACCCCCCACTGTCCCTCCTGTAGTTCCCCTCAACAGACCCCAGTGTGTGATGCTCCCCTGCCTGTGTCCATGTGTTCTCATTGTTCAACACCCACCTATGAGTGAGAACATGCAGTGTTTGATTTTCTGTTCTTGCATCAGTTTGCTGAGAATGACGGTTTCCAGATTCATCCGTGCCCCTTTAAAGGACGTGAACTTACTGTTTTTTATGGCTGCATAGTATTCCATGGTGTTTATGTGACACATTTTCCTTGTCCAGTCTATCATCAATGGGCATTTGGGTTGGTTCCAGGTCTTTGCTATTGTAAACAGTTCATGTGTCTTTATAATAGAATGATTTATAATCCTTTGGATATATACCCAGTAATGGGATTGCTGGGTCAAACGGAATTTCTATTTCTAGGTTCTTGAGGAATCACCACACTGTCTTCCACAATGGTTGAACTAATTTACATTCCCACCAACAGTGTAAAAGTGTTCCTATTTCTCCATATCCTCTCCAGCATCTGTCGTCTCTAGATTTTTTGATGACTGCCATTCTTACTGGCTTGAGATGGTATCTCAATGTGGTTTTGATTTGCATTTCTCTAATGACCAGTGATGATGATATGTTTGTTAGCCTCATAAATGTCTTCTTTTGAAAAGTGTCTATTCATATCCTTCACCCACTTTTGAATGGGTTGTTTTTTCTTGTAAATCTGTTTTCGTTCTTCATAGATTCTGGATATTTGCCGTTTGTCAGAAGGGTAGATTGCAAAAATTTTTTTGCGTTCTGTTGGTTGCTGATTCACTATAATGACTGTTTCTTTTGCAGTGCAGCAGCTCCGGAGTTTAATTAGATCCCATTTGTCTATTTTGGCTTTTGTTGCCACTGCTTTTGGTGTTTTAGTCATGAAGTCCTTGCCTATGCCTATGTCCTGAATGGTTTTGCCTAGGTTTTCTTCTAGGGTTTTTATGGTGTTAGGTCTTATGTTTAAGTCTTTAATCCATCTGGAGTTAATTTTAGTGTAAGGTGTCAGGAAGGGGTCCAGTTTCTGCTTTCTGCACATAGCTAGCCAAATACACACCCAGTAACTTGACTTGAAATTAATTGTAAAGAGTTACAGAATTTTATTTTCTGGTAAAGGCTTGGAATGGATTTTTCCATAAAACATGTAACACATGGGGATTTGGGTTCCAGTTCAGTCAAAGTGCCTCTCTTGTGATACTGAATTATATTATTTAGAATTAACTTGAGTTTTGGTTCCTTGGAACAGAGGAGGTATTGGAGAGTAGAGAAAAACAGTTTATTCTTTCTGGCCTTCATAGATGATAAAAGTTTAGCAAAGTTCAAAATGTATGTTTCCCCTTATTCTATACTCTTTTTCCATATTACATTGCATATTTTCCCATAAATTAATCTGCTCTTGTTTCCCATAGTCCACCTCCTTCACACCTGCTTTTGCGTTGAATGCCAATCCACTGTTACATATTACTTATCCTATTGTTTCAAAGCCATCCTATGCATTTGTCATAAATAAACTCAGCACTTCTACTGTACAGAAAAACACATAACATAAAATTTGCTATCTTAACCATTCTAGGCATACAAGTCAGTAGCGTTATTAAAGGATATTGATATTATTGTGAAATAGATGTCCAGAACTTTTTCACCTTGCAAAACTGAAACTCTATACCTATTAAAGAACTTTCCTTTTCCACCTCTCCTCAGACCCTTGCAGTCACCATTCTATTTTCTGTTTATAAATTTGACTACTTTTGATATTGTATGTAACTGGAGGCATACAGTATTTGTCCTTTCATGATTGGCTTATTTCAGTCAGCATTATTTCCTCAAGGTTGGTCTATGTTGTAGTGTGTGAAAGTATTTCCTCACTTTTAAGGCCAAATAATATTTCATTGTAAGTATATGCCACATTTTGTTTATATTGTCATCTGTCAGTGGGCATTTGTGTAGCTTCTGGCTCTTGTGAATAATGCTGATATGAACATGTGTGTGCAGATAACTCTCAGAGACACTGCTATTAATTCTTTTGGTTAGCTACCCCGAAGTAGGATTGCTGGGTTATATACTAGTTTTATTTTTAACTTTTTAAGGAACATCCATACTCTTTTCCATAGTGTTTGCACCATTTTAGAATTCCATCAAAGGTACACATGGGCTTCAATTTCTCTTCATCCTAATCAACACATTACTTTTTGTTATTTGAATGTTAGCCATTCTGGGTGTGATGTCATATCTCATTATGGTTTTGATTAATGAACATCTTTTTATATGCTTGGTGGCATTTGTATATCATCTTTGGAGAAATCTTTATTTAAGTCCTTTGCCCATGTTTAAATCAGAATAATATTTTATTATTTTGTTGTTAAGTAGTAGAAGTTCTTTATATACTCTGATTATTAACCACTTATTTTATATTATTTTCTTGTTAAGTAGTAGAAGTTCTTTATATATTCTGGTTATTAACCACTTACTTTATATGATTTGGAAATATTTTTTCCCATTTTGTAGGTTGCCTTTTCATTCAGTTGACTGCATCCTTTTATGTACACAGTATTGCATGTCTGCTGTCATCCTATTTGTCTATTTTGGTTTTATTGACTGTGCTTTTTGTTTCATATCCAAGAAATCATGGTCACATCTAATGCCATGAAACTTTCCCGTTGTATTTTATTCTAGGAGTTGTATAGTTTTGGGTCTTATTTTTAGTTATTTAATGCATTTTGAGTTAATTAATTTTTTTTAAAAAAGCTTGATTTTATTCTTCTAAATGTGGATATCCAGTTTTCTCAGTATCATTTGTTGAAAAAAACTGTCATTTCCTAATTGAGGGATCTTGGCACCCTTGTTAAAGATAATATGATCATGTGCATGGTGGTTTATTTCTGTACTCTCTATTTTATTTTGCCGGTCTATTGGTCTGCTTTTATACCAGTACTGCACTGTTTTTACTACTGTAGCTTTGTGATATGTTTTGAAATCAGTTCTGCAAAGTTGGAGTTTGAATTTTTCAAATTTTTCTTCTTTTTCAAAACTGTTTTGGCTATTTGGTATCTCTTGAGATCATGCCTGATTTTTAGTATAAATTTTTCTATTTTCAGCAAAACATTGTTGAGATTCTGATTGAAATTGCATTGAATCTGAGATCACTTTGGATGTTATAGCATCTTAACAGTGTTAAGTGCTCTAATTCAGGAACAAGGGATCGTCATCTCTTCTTTAATTTCTTTCAGCAGTGTCTTTAGCTTTCAGTATAAAAGTCTTTCACTTCTTTGGTTAAGTTTATTTCTAAGCATGTTTTTTGATGCTGTTATAAATGGAATCAATTATCTTTTTTGATTGTTTGTTGTAAATGCATAGAAAAGCAAGCTATTTTTGCATGTTGATTTTATATCCTATGACTTTGCTTAATTCATTGACTAGTTCTAACAGGGTTTTATTATGTGTGAAATAATTAGGATTTTTTATATATAAGATCAAGTCATTTGCAAACAGTGAGAATTTTACTTCTTTCTGTCCAATTTGGATGGCTTTTATATTATTGTATTTTGTTCCATTGCACTGACTAAGGCTAAGAATGGGAATCCTTGCCTTGTTCCTTATTTTAGAAGAAAATATTTTTATTTTTTACTATGGATTATGATATTATGTGTGGGATTTTCATACATAGTTTTTATTATGTTGAGGTAGCTTCCTCCAATTCCTAGATTTTTGAGTGTTTATTATAAAAGGATGTTGAAGCTCTCAAATGCTTCTTCTATATCAACTAACATGATCATTTGGTTTTTGTTCTTTATTCTGTTTATGTAGGTATTTGTAGTTTCTTAGTTTTAAAAATTCTGAGACCACAGAGTCTATAAGTTACAATTGTTTTTATGAATGTTGCCTATCCATATATTTAGGGAATCACTTATGGGTAGAATAGAAATGGATCCATAGGGTCTTTATATGTGTGAATATGTTACAATGTACATGCTTCTGAACTGTGGACTGCCCATTTTTCATTAGAAAAAGGTTGTAAAATTTTACAAATTTTTGTTAAAAGTATAGCTAATTTGTTCTTTCAATGTAGGTAGACCAAATCAAGAATAGTAAGTGAACCACGATATGATCTGTCTTTGCATATTGATAGTGGCTCACTGAGAAGGTTTGGTAAGATCCTGCATTGCTCACTTGTCAGGATTTGGAGAAGAATAATTGATAACTTCCTGACCACAAAGAAAGAACAAAAGACTGAGTGACTAACTCCCTTGGAATGGAAGGGAGATTACCTTAGAAGACACAATAAAATGAAATTCATAATTCTGTTTTCTGAAATTGAATATATTCTCTCCAAGATATCATTGAATTTTTTTAATAGAATCTTTTTTTCAAAGTTAGGAAAAAATCAAACCCCAGAGATGACAACTTTGATTTTAGAAATAAATAAAGAAAATAGTAAATAATTTGTAGTACTGCAGTACTACAGAAATTTAATACTCCATTAATTTGAGTTTATGTAATTAATGTATCTGTTGGCTCATGCATAAAGTTAAAAGGATTTTCTCAATGCTACCTTGTAACTTGTTTGTTTTCAACTACAGTGGCCTACCCGTAGTTGTGTCTTATTAAATATGCACAAACTCTCACTTTTGATGGTCAGTTCTCATAAATCGCTAGCTATACTTCTCTGCTTTCTTTTCAGATAGTGTACATTTTTAGGTTGTATAGTAAAGAGTCCAGTCTCCCTATTTGAATTAGTTGTATCTAAAGATCTAAAGACCTAAAGGGAAAGTGCCCTTTCCCTTACCTAGGAGCCAGGGTAGTTAGTAATAAAATTACTCATAGATCATATTACTCCTCTGTTTACCATTTTCCTGTAGATTAACAATTGTCCTCAGAGTAAAAGTTAAATTATCTGGCTGGTGCTCAGACATTTTAAGGGTCCTCTCATTTCTGAGCTGTTGTGTTTCTCTGGTAACACTGTACTGCCAGTTACCCACATTTCTCTCATCTTCACTTTCTTCGTGTGCGACTAAAATGTCAACTTTCAAGTGAGTTTTTCTTTGATCACTCTATTTAAAAGCAGCCCATCACTGCACAATCAGTATCCATCTTCTCACCTTTATTTTTCTCCATAGTACCTATTACTACCTGGATTATCAATCCTTTGTTTAATGTCTCTTTCCTCGCATTTGAATATTAGAATCATAGAGGAAGGAATACCTGTTTGTTTTATTTACTGCTATAAATCCAGACCTAGAACAGTACTTAATATTTCCTAATGGAAGCTAAGTAGAGCTAAAAATGCTGTTCTTTTAATGCAAATGTTAGTTTAAATGCATTTATGTTCACTTATTCATTTTGGAAAGGAGTTTTCCATCATTATCTCAATTTAAAAGATATTATAACATTTTATTTTTTAATTTTAAATATTTTTATAAAAAGGTTTTTTGTCGTTGCTTGTTTTTGGTAAATCCACATACACACAACCCATACTTCTCAAACCCATGGAATAGCCTCCCAGTTCATTTAACTTTTAAATTCCCACTTCTTTAGAGCTATAAATGTTTGACATACATTAAAAAAAAAAAAAATAGAACGTATTTTTAGGGCACTGCATTCAGAACTTTAGGTCCTGCATATTAGGAAAAATTAGTGATTATTTTACCACAATCTTGAGTCCCAACAACTATCTGTAGTTTAACATTATTAGGGCATTGATTAGGTTTTCTTATTTATTAATTTTACCATGAAAATTGAAAACATTTGCTTGAAATCACCCTAAGTTTTGGCATTCTTTATTTTTTTTTCTTTTGACATTTGCTGTAATACTTGGACTTCTAAGAATACCTAGGTTAAATTAGGAGTTTAATTCAGAAAAATTCACCTATGTATATTTTGTTTGACTCTTACGATTTTAGTAACCTCAACGTTATTTATTGTAGGTTGCTATTAGGGAAATAGACCTCTATGAGGAATAATTGTTTTGCAACCTGGTAATCCAAGGAATTCTTAGATCTGCTTGGGAAACCAAAAGAAATGTCATGGTGTACTTTGTGGGGGATTATAAGGTATTCCATATTTTGAAGAACATATATGTTTCTAGGAAAAAAATGAATGTCATCATTGACCTTATACTAGGCATACACATTTAACATGCATGGTTTTTTTCTACTTTGATGAAAGTGTTTTGAAAACCTGATATGCTGCTTAAATCACCAAAGGTGTATTTCTCCTTTGATTGACTTGAGTTTGAAATAAATAATTTTATAATAGTAAAGACTTTATGAGTTTTCATTTGGTGACTTAGGTGTGGTTTGCTTCTGTTTTTTTTTTTTTTTTTCAGGGGGATGTTTCTGGATACCATTCTCCCCTCCCGTGATGATAATGGCATTCGACCTGCAATTGGTCAGCGAACTCGCCTAAGCAAAGGAGATATCGCACAGGCAAGAAAGCTGTATAGATGTCCAGGTATTGCACCACACAAACACAAGAGCGTGGTTGTGCTTGATTGTGCTCTTCCAGTTGAACAAGCCACAATTTAATCAACTGTTTTATTTGTCTCACTCCCTGTTGGCAAGTGACATGTACAGTTCAAAGTCAGTAATCATAAAACGAGGCAGAAGAGAACTCTGGAACACCTAATTGCTGTAAATAAAAACAAGTTGCTGAAATCAAAGTTCAAGCACAGGGAGAGTATGCTTTATTTCTTTTAATTTAATGAGTGAAAGAGCAAAATAGAATGGTTGCTTAATAGTCATTAAGTAGTTGCATGATTTCATAGTCAAATACTAAATTTCCATTCTAACATAAAAGCATATCCCTTATTTGAACTTCAGCACTGGATCCTGGATGATCTTTTCTTGCAAGTATCATCATTAATGGCATATAAATTACAATTTTATCAATAGAAATGCATAACTTTGTTGTTAAAAAAAGTTCTAACCAGTTGCAAGTGAACTACTCTATGTTTTTCCCCTAAATAAAGTTTCAAAAGCAGATTCATGAAAGGTCTTAATGTTCTAAGGGAACACTATGTTTTAATGGTCCAAGAAAGAAAAAGATTCTGTTTTCCAAATTAGAAATCTAGACTCTATGAACCTCCAGTGTACTCACAATATTTGAAATATCCTATAGCAAACAAACATGTTTAACTTTGCACAACACAGTATTTTCCAAATTATTTGTCCAAGGAAACCTTCTTTTTCCCAATGTTTACTTGTAAAATTTACTTTTGGAAGTATTGTTCTACATACCTAAGATTGCAGATATAATAAAATAATTACTGTAAAACTTTTAATTTGCTATGAATCTGATAATCTTTGCAGAAAATCAGAGAAATGATGGATATCTAAATTGTTGGAGTTTTATATAGATAATTGCTTATGTTTATATATTAAGTTATTGGAAAAGTCTTATATTACTTAAATTTTTATAATTTCTGGTGTCAGTTGAGGGAACTTTTCATTTTGGCTATCAGAGAGGACTAGTTAATTCATCTTAAAAATTGAATATGTACGCATTGACATATGGTATAGAACCCTTATGTTGAACAGAGTAAATTCATTAATTTACTCAAGTGCAAGCAAGAAAAAGTGAGTTGCTTGATTACTCCCAGGAAATACCTAAAAAGTTCATAATTCAGTATGAAATGGTACTTAATTCGTTGATTCAACCCAATGGATTCTATTGACATTTCTGCTGAGAGAAGGGATTTCCTATTCCTTAATACTAGATTTGTTAAAGAAAGTTGTAAGAAATTATGTTTTTTTCAATTTTACTGTAATTATTAGTTTTCTTGTAACTTAAGACTATTAAGTTTTTAGAAGGGCAGTCGATATTTTCAGAATTTAAAGCTGTATGTGAAACCTTTTACATCATAATGATTCAGTATTGAAAGTGAGTTTTCAAATTTTTTTGTATGTAAATATATCTAATTGTCTGCCTATCTAATTTTTCTATGTACCAAAGGACACTTCTACTTACTTCATGCTGCTTACTTAAGTTGCATTCATATTTATATAAACGCCTTTAAAATATTTTATGTATGCCGAGACCATCCTGGTCAACACGGTGAAACCCCGTCTCTACTAAAAATACAAAAAATTAGCTGGGCATGGTGGCGCGTGCCTGTAGTCCCAGCTACTCAGGAGGCTGAGGCAGGAGAATTGCCTGAACCCAGGAGGTGGAGTTTGCGGTGAGCAGAGATCACGCCATTGCACTCCAGCCTGTGTGACAAGAGTGAAACTCCGTCTCAAAAAAAAAAAATATTTTATGTATGCATGTAAGATACACATGTATATGTGGTATATTTTTTAAAATTCAAATTTCCATAAGCAAAATGAATTTATAAGAGAATGATACCACTGTGACAAAAGATATGGGTGATGCTTGACTAATGTCTAGTAACATTGGGCATATATTTTTGAACTTTTAAAAAGCAAAAATTATTTGATTAATAGCAACTAAATAAATGAACCCTTTGTGTATAAAACTATCTTGATAATATCTCTAAATGTAAGACTATATACACTACATTTGAGAAGTACACTGGAGATTCATATGCACACTGACTTGTAGAAAATTCAGGAAGAATAAAAAACTAACCTTATGATACTGTAATTTAATTTTTAGCCTACGATTCTTGGATATTTCAGTTATAAACAGGAAGATTATTAGAAGCATAGTTTCTACTTTAGATTTCAATTGTGTAAAATACATTAATAGGCCATTTTTGTACTTGAAATATAGAAATAATGTATACATTATTTTAATTATTTTGTTTAAAACCACATTTATGAAAGCACTATGATCTGTGAAAAAGATATTTTATATTTCTGAAACAGTATAAAAAGCAAGTTACTGTATTACAGCTAATAAAATAACTGGAGTAAGCAATAAAGAAATGTAAATATATGTATATACATATACATATATATGTGTGTGTGTGTGTGTGTATATATATATATATTCTAGTGTTAACTGTTAGTTCCCCAAATCTTCGTGAATGATTTTTTTCTTCTTGGCCCTTTTTTTCAACTTTTATCTTAGATTCAAGGGTTACATGTGCAGGTTTGTTACATGGGAATGTTGTGTGATGCTGAGGTCTGGGCTGTGAATGATCCTGTCACCCAGGTTCTAAACATAGTACCCAATAGGTAGTTCTTCAAATCTTGCTGCCTTCCACTCTCTCCTCTAGTTGTCCACACTGTCTGTTGTTCTCATCTTTATGTCCATGCATACTGCATGTTCAGCTCCCACTTATAAGTGAAAATACGTGGTATTTGGTCTTCCGTTCCTAAGTTAATTCACTTCGGATTATGGCCTCCATCTCCATTCATGTGCTACAAAGGACATGATTTCATTCCTTTTATAGCTGTGCAGTATTTCATGGTGTATACGTATCACATTTTCTTTATTCAATCCACCATTGGTTAACATCAAGGTTGATTCCATGTCTTTGCTATTGTGAACAGTGCTATGATGAACATACCAGTGCATGTGTCTTTTTGGTGGTACGATCTATTTTCCTTAGGATATATGCTTAGTTTAAGATGGCAGGGTTGAATTGTAGTTGTGTTTTAAGTTCTTTGAGAAATCTCCAAACTCCTTTCCATGATGGCTGAACTACTTTTTATTTCCAACAACAGTGTGTAAGCATTCTCTTTCTCCACAGCCTCACCAGTGTCTATTGCTTTTCATCTTTTTAGTAATAGCCATTTTGATTGGTATGAGATGGACTTTTTCATATTCACCAAATAGCTCCCTCCCTTTCTCTTGTTCTCTCTCGTTTCCTATGTTTCTTTCTCTGCCCCTCTCAGCCACTATGTTCATGTGGATGTATCTATCTCCCTTTTTGTTTCTTTCTCTTTCTGAAATAGTTAGCTTTCAGCCCTGCATGTGGTTATATGTTTAAGATTCTTCTTTTCCTTAAACAAAGTGCACTTACGATTTGTCAGGTTAAGGACAATGATATTGGCATAAATATACTTACCACGGGCCAAACAACATTAAGTTATACTGATACAGTAGGTTTACCAATGACTCCAAGCACATGAATGGAATAGAGTTAAAGATTTATAACTGTATATATAAGTCTAAATAGGATGACTTATGTGTGAATGACCCAGAAGAGAGTATATAAATTGAGATCTGATTGTGTTTGATTTTCATACAGAGAGGATGGGGTTATAAAACTGCATACTCCTTTGGAGTTTGTTTTATTCTTACTCTTTTGTTAGAAATTCCTGGTGGAAAGGCAGACAGAAACAAGCAATGGGGAAAGGACTTCCTATTCAACAGATGGTACTGGGATAATTGGCTAGCCATATGCAGAAGAATGAAACTGGACTCTACCTTTCACCATATACAACTATATACAAAAATTAACTCAAGATGAATTAAAGATTTAAATGTAAGACCTCGAACTATAAGAACCCTTAAATAAAACCTAGGAATCACTATTCTGGACATCGGCCTTGGGAAAGAATTTATGACTAAGTCCTCAAAAGCAGTTGCAACAAAAATAAAAATGGACAAGTGGGACTTAATTAAACTAAATGGCTTCTACACAGCAAAAGAAACCATCAGCAAAGCAAATAGAAAACCTACAGAATGAGAGCGAATATCCACAAACTATGCATCTGACAAAGATCTAATATCCAGAATCTATAAAGAACTTAAGCCAATCAACAAGTAAAACAGATAACCCCATTAAAAAAATAAGCAAAGGATATAAACAGTTAACTTCTCAAAAGAAGACATACAAGCACTAACAAACTTATGAAAAAAAATGGTCATCATCACTAAACATCAGAGAAATGCAAATCAAAACTACAATGAGACATCATCTCACACCAGTCAGAATAGCTGTTATTAAAAAGATGAAAAGCAACAGATGCTGCTGAGGCTGTAAAGTAAAGGGAACACATATACTTGTTGATGGGTTTTAAATTACTTCAGTCACTGTGGAAAGTGGTTTGGAGATTTCTCAAAGAACTTAAAACAGAACTACTATTCAGCCCAGCAATCCCATTCCTGTGTATATATCCAAAAGAAAATAGACTGCTCTGCCAAAAGAGCGCCTGCATTCTCACGTTCATCACTGCACTATTGACAATAGCAAAGGCATGGAATCAGTCTAGGTGTCCATCAGTGCTGGGTTGGATTTTTAAAATGTGGTACCTATAGACCTGGAATACTAGGCAGTCATAAACAGAATGAAGTCATGTCCTTTGTAGCCACATGGATGGAACTGGGGGCCATAATCCTAAATTAACTAACACAGGCACAGAAAAGCAAATAGTGCATGTTCTCACTTATAAGTGGGAGCTAAATATTGAGCACACACGAACATAAACATGGAAACAGTAGACACTGTGGACTACTAGAGGGGATAGAGTGAGAGGCCACAAGGGTTGAAAAATTGCCGGTTAGGTTCTATGCTCCCTACCTGGGTGCAGCATACCCATATAACCGTCTTATACATGTACTCTTTGTATCTAAAATAAAAGTTGAAATTAAAAAATAAAAGAAATGCTGGCAAATAAAGCCAATACATATATTTGGCTACTTTTAATGCCAGCTTTTTTTTCTCATCAGTTTTTGCTCAGCTTTATTAGATCTGCATTTTTATAGCACTGTTTTGTAGAGGCTAATCTTGAAAAGAATACTGACCTGCTAAAGAATATAGCTATTCAGGGTTGTGGCTTTTATGGTCTGTGACAAGTGGGGCCTTGAGTCCAAAAGAGCAAGTTTCTAACAGGCTGGCTATAAATACTACTGAACTTTATTAAATAATATATACATTTTTTAATGTATCAGAAGAGTGATGGCATTAAAATATATACATTTAAATTTTCCTTAACATAATACTCTCATTTTGTGAAATATATAGCTGATAAACATCTTGTAATCTATTCTTATATTTATTTATATATGCCAAAAATATAAATTAGTTTGGTATATGAAACCACAAATAGTTATTGCATACTCATTATGAAAAAGCTCAATATAGAAATAGGTTAGATTTTGAAGCAGTTAGTATGAGGATAAGTTTCTTTTAGTTTGCAGTTGTTTTCATTGCCATTTCTTGCTCTTAGTCTGAGAGACAGGAGAGGAAGCTCTCTTTATGCACTGTTGTATTAAGAAAGAATATGATCCCTTAGAACTCTGGCACTCTACTACTGTAACACACCCTCATCTATTGCCAGATCACATAGCTCCACAAGCGGCGAGACCAAGTCTGTTCAACATGGTGAAACCCCCATCTCTACTAAAAATACAAAAATTAGCTGGGAGTGATGGCTCACACCTGTAATCTCAGCTATTTGTGAGACTGATGCAAGATAATTGCTTGAGCCTAGGAGGTGGAGGCTGCAGTAAGCTGAGATTGCACCACTGCACTCCAGCTTAAGTGATAAATTGAGACTGTCTCTAAAATTAAATTAAATTAAGTTTTAAAAAACTTATGTCATCTTATCAACTCACCTTGCTGTCAACGGACAGTCTAAGCATTTTGAATTAGTAGTGCCAACATTTCTTGGTAATTTTCCTTTAGTTTTTAAAAATAGTAAAGTTTGACTTTTGTATCTGAGAATAAATCAGCAAATTCTGAAACATCTTATGTAGCAGGGGTCAGCTAGCCTGGGACAATCACATTTATTGAAGAAAATTCACAAGTAATTCCCACAACTTCAGTATACATGTTTGTACTTCTTGCATTATAATCAGGCACTATATTATAGACATTAATTTTTAGTGTATGTTGTATTTTGTTTAGCAAGTATGTATCTCCTTAATCAGAACAGTATTGTATGCATACTTTTATGGATTAAATATATTTAATTTATTTAATTGCACTTTGGGAAATTCAGTACTGGCATTCTCTGTGACTTGCTGGGATTTTAAGTTGTTACAGAATTTAGTCTCAAACTGCTGTTAATTATAGATTTTTTTTTAATAGAAACACAATTCCCAAATCATTATTTAGCATTTTACTGATCCTATTTAGAAGCACATTGTTTGCATTAATAAAATCCAAGTACATTTTCATTTTTCTAAGACTTCTTTTAACCTTACATTTATGAAGTGCCCTAGATGATTTATAGAACAGTGCTGACTTATGTATTCTTGACTTTGAGCTTTTTTATTTTGTCCTAAAGTTGCTTTTGTCTGCCTGCTCATCAGACTAAAATTACTTACTCCTACTTTAAATTTATTGTGTCATACAAACATAATACCTATTTTTCTGAATAAATATTTATATCATGTCTATTTTTAGAGCTCTATGCTTTGTTTTTGAATTCACTATCTTTCTTTATTTAACACAAGCTATCCAGATCCATTTATAATTTATTGAGAATTCGATGAGATGAGAGTTCACCTGCTGGTAGCTAAGGCCCTGGAATGAGATAATAGCTCCGTTTTGATTACAGTGTCCTTCAGAGGGAAGAAACTGTTCTTTCAAATTGTTGAGTGAAGGTTGTAAAGAGGACTGGCTGCAGTGGAGGAATTATTCTTAAGCCGAGGATGCTTCAAGCAGCCTAGGTTCATGTGGCACATAGCATGTCTTGCAAGAGCAACAGGGAAGCCCATTGTAGAATGGTGCTGAGAACTAGCCTTGGATGAACACAGAGCCTGATGCTGTGCCGCTAGTAATTTGCTATTTCAAATGACTGATAATTGGTTCCAGGGAATTAAACAAACATAGTAAGAGGAAAATACACAAGTTGCTTTTTCAGCAATTTTTACTTAACATCAACAGAGAAAAGTAAATAAGTATATGTATCTTTTTGGAAAATTTAAATCTTCCATGATGTGTATATATATATATATATACTTATTTTGAAAAATGTTTATTGTGTTGGATATTTTCTTAGAAACTTTGTTGACCACTCATTAGTTATTATTTAATATTTTTAAAACTTGATATGGTATTCACTTAAACTTAACCTCAATTTAAATCAAATATGTTAGTGAAAGGTTTCACATGGTCCCAGAACCATATCATGAAGATATCACTGGCCTGAATCTGAATATGGGTGTACTTTAGAGTGGCTACTGGCTCCTTGGAAATGAATGAGAATGGTTTCAATGAGGAAGAATTTTATGAATGCCAGATTATTTATCTTAAAATTTTGTACAGTGATTCACCATAGTGATGCCATTAAATACACTGGAATTTCGGTAAGACGGACATAAAAAGAAATTTACTTAGAAAAGAAACTACTTCGATAAAATACAAATATTTAGTCTTATTTAATACCAAAACCCTTCAAGGCTTTATTTATGATATTCATGTCTTTTATATAAATTAAGAAATGATCTTATATCTTTTTTCATTTCAGCATGTGGAGAAACCCTACAAGAATCCAATGGCAACCTTTCTTCTCCAGGATTTCCTAATGGCTATCCTTCTTACACACACTGCATCTGGAGAGTTTCTGTGACCCCAGGGGAGAAGGTAGTTTATACCATCAAGCCTACTATTTTACTCTCATATAAGTACAAATGTTCACCTCACTTCAAATATAAATTTGCTTTATCCTTTCTTTTTGTTTGATCTTTCAAATAGACTAAAAAGTTCAGAAAATTCATAATGGAAATTGCTTAAACTCCAGGATTTTTTTTGAAAGATATAATTTAAAAAATTTTAATTCAATAGAAGAGATGAAATAATACAAATTATACTCTCAGATACAAAAGCAATTGTAGTAAAAATTAGCGTCAGAAAGACATTTTAAAAATCCCCATATTAAAATATACATCTAAATGTCCAGTTCAACCAGGAAAAAATTGTAATGAAAATTGTAAACTATTTTCAACTATAATATAAGAAAAATATTGAATACCAGTCCTGTAAAATGCAACTAGAGTAGTACTTAGTTGAAAGAAAATTCACAGACTTAAATACTTACATTAGGAAATGTGAAAGACCCCAAACTAATGAGCCTAGACAACCATATGAAGAGGTTAGAAAAAGAACAATAAAACAAAAGAAAGATATTTAAAAAGGAAATGGTAAAAGATAAAATTAATGACATGAAAATAACATATGATAGGAAGCATGAACAAAGTTGATAGTTAGAATTAACTTAAAAAAAAAAAAAGCAAGGAAATGCATCAGGTGAGGTGGCTCATGCCTGTAATCCCAGCACTTTGGGAGGTCTAGGTGGGAGGATCACTGGAAGTCATGAGTTTGAGACCAACTTGGCCAATGTGGCAAAACCCCATCTCTACTAAAAAATACAAAAATTAGCTTGTCATGGTGACACAAAGCTGTAATCCCAGCTCTTCCGGGGTGCTGATACATGAGAATCACTTGAACCGGAACCAGGGATGGGGAGGCTTCAGTGAGGTGAGATCCCACCACTGCACTCCAGTCTGGGTGACAGAGCAAGACTGAAAACCAACAAACAAACAAACAAACAAAAAAACAACAAGGCTGGGCATGGTGGCTCACACCTGTAAGTCCAACACTGTGGGAGGCCGAGTGGATCACTTGAGACCAGGAGTCTGAGTCCAGCCTGGTCAACATGGTGAAGCCCCGTCTCTACTAAAAATACAAAAATTAGCTGGGCATGTTGGCAAGTGCCTGCGATCCCATCTACTTGGAAGTCTGAGGCAGGAGAATCACTTGACCCTAGTAGGTGGAGGTTGCAGCAAGCCAAGATTGCGTCACTGCACTCCAGTCTGGGTGATACAAGTAAAACTCTGTCTCGAAAAAAAAAATAGACAAAAACAAATCCCAAGGAAATAGATGAAAAGATGTTTGATCAAGAAAGGTGAAGAATAATAGAGAAAGCACAATTATCTAACGTTTCGGAAAAAAGATTTTAAAAGATTATTATAACCATAGAGTCTTCAGACAACAAAATGAGAATAAAAGAATCTTGTGAACATTATATCAGTAACTTAAAAACATTGAATAAAATGGGCAAAATTTCTACAAAATATTGCTACTAAGTTCTTACTCAAGAAGAAATTAAAAAGTATTTACAATAGCAAAGACGTGGAATCAACCTAGACGCCCATCAGTGGTGGATTGGATAAAGAAAATGTGGTACGTATACACTATGGAATACTACACAGCCATAAAAAAAGAATGAACTCATGTCCTTGTAGCAACATGGATGGAGCTGAAGGCCATAATCCTGAATGAATAAATGCAGGAACAGAAATTTAAATACCACAAGTTCTCATTTATAAGTAGGAGCTAAATATTGAGCACTCGTAGATACAAACATGGGAATAATAGACACTGAAGGCTATTAGATGGGGGAGAATGGAAAGGGGGAAATGAGTTGAAAAACTACCTATGGGTAGTTTGTAGTTTGCCTTTGATTCTTATTTAGCTGGAAGAATTCAAGTACTCTCATTAGCTGTGGTGGTAACGCAATTGCAACTTTTTAAAACAAGTTTGATGTTCCTATGATAACTGAATGCTATTAGGAGATAATCATGGTATGGAGTTGTCTAGGTTTTTGTAATATTCACAGTGGAAACTCTGAATCAAACACTCATGTAACATAAATAATTTCTAGATGCAAAAAGTTACAACTGACTTGTAATACATGAATGCGTGCATAGCTCTTGGTATAGTTATTTTTAATTTAAGAATTGTAAGTTTGTTGTAATATGGTTATAGGCGTTGATCAATTTTCTATTTCAGTTCTTTTAAAAAGAGTTAGAAAACCTCATACAATATGAAAAGCTTGGGAGCAAGATTAACCCAATTAAATTGTTTCACAAGAGCAAGTTAATATCTAGGAAAAACATTTCTCCTGTCCAATTTCAAAACTCTCCCCATTAGCATTCAGAGTTAATTTACTTTACTTGTATGTATAATTATCTATAAAACTATATTTCTAAAAATGTTGCAAATAGGAAGAAAAAACTATCATTTTCTCTATTATTTTTCTTAATATTATTTATGATGATTAGTGAATAAATTGGATTGTTATAAGAGGCCAATGAACAATATTAACTCATATTAATCCTTGTGTCTTTATTATTTTCTTATTCTCTTTCTCCTAATATTTGGTTTCATTCTGCTGGATTTTTTTTTTTTCTTACTTCTTGGCTGGGAATTTAACTCATTAATTTAAAGCATGTTTTCTTTTCCAATGTAAACCTTGAAGGCTGTAATTTTCCCTTCAGAACTACCTCACCTGAATTCCACCAGTTTAAAATAGAGTATTTGTTATGTTTCAATTCTAATTTTTTCTGTTTGTTATTTCTCCTTAACCCACATCTTTTTTCTGTAATGTGTTTTTCTTCTTTGCAAACGTTGTTTTTTCAATCATCCTTTCCTATTTATCTCTCCTTGTGTCACATTTAGGTAAAGGACCATTATTGTGTGTCAGTCTTCACAATAGCTTCAGCCTGATATGACCTTGGAAGTGACCAGTATTCATAAGACTAATCTTTGCTTTAAAAATATGTTTTGTGCAATGGTTGGGTACATTCATCTTAATTGTGATATTCATATAGTCTCTATATTATTGTTGTGTCTGTTTGATTTATCAGATATTAATACTTGTCACTATGGTAGATTTGTTAATTGCCTTTACAGCCTTATTAATTTTTGTTTTAATTTACGCTATATCATTTTATATACGTGTTTATAATATTTTATCTCTCTGATGTATTAAACTGTTATCACTGTATAATGAGTTTCTTTATTTCTAGAAATGGGTCAGGTAAAACTCTATTTTGTCTATTATTAAGGAAGCTACACTTACCTTTTGATTAATATCTTTACCAGGTATATCTTTGTCCTGCTCTAGACGTTCAATAATTTCCAACCTTTTGTTTCAGGTATCCAATTCCGTTTATTTTTATTTAGTCAGTGAATGGCAGGTTTTGTTTTTAGTTATAGTGCTAATTGTAGTTCTGTTTATCATGACTATTGGTGCGTTTTAGACAGTCTACAGTCCAGTTTATTTTTTGTTTAATCGATGATGGCAAGCTTTGTCTTTAGTTAGTGTGCTTATTGTAGTTCTATTTATTGTGACTATTGGTGTGTTTTTGTTTCTTGTTTACATTGCGATCCATGCCTTTTTTGTTCTCCCCCTTTGCCTTCTTATGTATTGAATTACATTTTGCTTTTGTCTTATTTCTTTTTTAAAAATTTATTTATTATACTTTAAGTTTGGGGGAACATGTGAAGATTATGCAGGTTTGTTACATAGGTATACACATGCTCTGGTGGTGGTTTGCTGCATCCATCGCCCCGTCATCTACATTAGGTATTTCTCCTAATGCTATCCCTCCCCAATCCCCTCACCCGCTGCTATTCCTCCCCTAAACCCTACCCCCCAACATACCCCTGTGTGTGATGTTCCTCTCCCTGTGTCCCTGTGTTCTTATTGTTCAACACCCACTTATGAGTAAGAACATGCGGTGTTTGCTTTTCTGTTCTTGTGTCAGTTTGCTGAGAATGATCGTTTCCAGTTTCATCCATGTCCCTGCAAAAGGACATGAACTCATCTTTTTTATGGTGCATAGTATTCCATCGTGTATATGTGCCACATTTTCTTTATTCAGTCTATCATCGATGGACATTTGGGTTGGTTCCAAATCTTTGCTATTGTAAACAGTGCTGCAGTAAACATGTGTGTGCATGTGTGTCTTTACAATAGAATGATTTATAATCCTTTGGGTATATATCCAATAATGGGATTGCTGGGTAAAATGGTATTTCTAGTTTTAGATTCTTGAGAAATCACCACACTGTCTTCTACAATGGTTGAAGTAATTTACACTCCCACTAACAGTGTAAAAGCATTCCTATTTCTCCACATCCTCTCCAGCATCTGTTATCTCCTGATTTTTTTAATGATTGCCATTCTAACTGGTGTGGGGTGGTATCTCATTGTGATTTTAATTTGTATTTTTCTTTTTCTTTTTTTTTTTTTGGTCACTTACTCTTTTTTTTTATTGCATTTTAGGTTTTGGGGTACATGTGAAGAACATGCAAGATTGTTGCATAGGTACACACATGGCAGTGTGATTTGCTGCCTTCCTCCCCTTCACCTATATCTGTCATTTCTCCCCATGCTATCTCTCCCCAACTCCCCACCCCCCACTGTCTCTCCCCTATTTTCCCCCAACAGACCCCAGTGTGTGATGCTTCCCTCCCTGTGTCCATGTGTTCTCATTGTTCAACACCTGCCTATGAGTGAGAACATGCGGTGTTTGATTTTCTGTTCTTGTGTCAGTTTGCTGAGAATATTCCATGGTGTATATGTGCCACATTTTCTCTGTCCAGTCTATCATCGATGGGCATTTGGGTTGGTTCCAGGTCTCTGCTATTGTAAACTATGCTGCAATGAACATTCGTGTGCATGTGTCCTTATAGTAGAACAATTTATAATCCTTTGGATATATACCCAGTAATGGGATTGCTGGGTCAAATGGAATTTTTATTTCTCCAGGGTTGTAATTTGCATTTTTCTAATGACCAGTGATGATGAGCTTTTTTTCATATGTTTGTGGTTGACTGCATAAATATCTTCTTTTGAATAGTGTCTGTTCGTATCCTTTGCCCACTTTTTGATGGGATTGTGTGTTTCCTTCTTGTAAATTTGTTTAAGTTCATAGATTCTGGATATTAGCCTTTTGTCAGATGGGTAGATTGCAAAAAATTTTTCCCATTCTATTGGTTGCCGGTTCACTGTAGTGTTAGTTTCTTTGACTGTGCAGAAGCTCTTAAGTTTAATTAGATCCCATTTGTCTATTTTAGCTTTTGTTGCCATTTCTTTTGATGTTTTAGTCATGAAGTTCTTGCCCATGCCTATGTCCTGAATGGTATTGCATAGGTTTTCTTCTAGAGTTTTTATGGTGTAAGGTCTTATGTTTAAATCTTTAATCCATCTGGAGTTAATTTTTGTATAAGATTTAAGGAAGGGATCCAGTTTCAGCTTTCTGCATATGGCTAGCCAGTTTTCCCAGCACCACTTATTAAATAGGGAATCCTTTCCCCATTGCTTGTTTTTGTCAGGTTTGTCGAAGATCAGATGGTTGTAGTTGTCTGGCATTCTTTCTAAGGTCTCTGTTCTGTTCCGTTGGTCTATAACTCTGTTTTGGTACCAGTACCATGCTAAACTTCATATGGAACCAAAAAAGAGGCTGCATAGCCAAGACAATCTTGACAAAAACAAAAACAAAAACATAAAACAAAAAAGAAAGCTGAAAGCATCATGCTACCTGACTTCAAACTATATTACAAGTTGACTGTAATCAAAACAGCTTTTTTCTCATTTCATATTTTTCTCTCTTTTGGTTTGAAAGTTATAAATGGGTATTCTATCATTTGGTACCCTCTTTCTACCAGCTTTCATTCTTAACAAAGTTATATTTAATTGGTATTTTTAGCCTCTTCCAAATTCAAAAAAGGATCTTAAAACATTTAAGATTATTCCCTTTTTATAAGACAATATTTTGCATGTTTGTTGATGCCTTTTTTTAAATCACACAAATGAAACACTGTTGTCTTTTGCACTTAACATTATTTTTACATGTGAAAGTACTACCAAGGATTTTCATTATTTATTGTCCCAAAATAAACTACAATATCGTTATGGTAAAAACTACACAGCATGAAATTTACCACCTTAACTATTTTTAGCTGTACTGTTCAGTATGTTAAGTATATTCACATTGTTGTGAAACAGATCTCTAGAACCTTTTCATCTTGCAAAACTGTAACTCTATACTTATTAAACCCAACAAATCCCTTTTCCCTCCATCCCTTTGCGCCTGGCAATCATCATTCTACATTCTGTTTCTGTGAATTTGAGATACCTCATATGATTGGAATCATAGAGTATTTGTCCCTTTGTGACTGGATTATCTCACTTAGCGTAATGTCCTCAAGGTTCATCCATGTGACAGGATTTACTTTTAAAGCCTGAATAATATCCCACTGTATGAATACACCACATTTTCTTTATGTTTTCATTCACTGGTAGACATTTGGGTTGCTTCTATCTCTTGACCATTTTGAATAGTGCTGATAGGCACCCGAGATTGCAAATATCTCTCAGACACCCTGTTTTCAATTATTTTGGTATCTATCCAGAAATGAGGTTCCTGAATCATAAGGTAGTTCTATGTTTAAGTTTTTGAAGAACATTTATGCTCTTTTCTATAGTGGTTGCATTATTTCAGAATCCTAAGAGTGCATCAGGGTTCTAATTTATTTCCATCCTCACCAACACTTGTTATTTTCTGTTGTTTTGATAGTAGCCATCCTGCTATGTGTCAGGTGATGTCTCATTATGGTTTTGATTTGAATTTTTCTGATGACTAGTGCACATCTTCTAGTGATTACTTGGGTGTCTTTTTGTGTGCTTAATGGCTCTTTGTATATCGTCTTTGTAGAAATCTTTATTCAAGTCTTTTGCCAATGTTTAAATCAGATTATTTGATTTTGTTGTTCAACTGTAGAAGTTTTTATATATTCTGGTTATTAGGCACTTATTAGAGAAGTGATTTACACATATTTTCTCCTCTTTAGCAGGTTGTATTTTCACACTGTTGATTGTGTCTTCTGATGAACAAAAATGATAGAGTTTGATGTCATACCCCTTGTCTACTTTTAGTTTTATTGTCTGTGCTTTTGGTGTCATATCCAAGAAATCATAGCTATATACAATGGCATGAAGTTTTTCCCCTACTTTTTTTCTATGAGTTCTATAGTTTTAAGTTCTTATGTTTAGTTCTTTATTTAATGCTGTGTTAATTTTTTAATGTTGTAAGATAAGTGTCCAATTCAATTCTTGTACATGTGGATATCCATTTTCCTCAACACCATTTGTTAAATATTTAACTAAATATTTTTGTTCAGCATTTCTGCTCATTTTTCTGACTTTTATTATGGCTTATTTTTGTCCTGCCTATAGGTTACATTACAGATTATTCTTAAAATTTACATTTTGTTTTTTTTTTTCTGTTTGAAAATGGGTTTTCTACTTCAATTTATGAAAGTATAGTTTCACTGGATATAGTTGGCTGCACATTCACCTTTGTTATAAATCAAAGCTTGCAAAAATACCTTCATTTCAAATATTTTAAATGTACAGTTTTGGACATTAAGTTATCAAAAGTGATTTAATGAGCACTAAAAATTTGATAAGTTAATACCCATATAAAATGAATGAACAAAGAAATATTCATAAAATGAAGCTGCTCAAGATGATTTCTCAAGGCAGTTTTCCCAAATTCATGGATACCTCTCATGTAATAAAATGTATCTTAAAAATATTACAAACACTGTGAAGCCTATTCATTTTTTTTAAAAACAAGTAAAATTCCGAAAGGCACATCTTATACCATGCAATAAAAATAGACCTATATACAGCTTATTAGATGAATATAACCACATGGCTGTCATATAAATAAGTTAAATCAATCTGTATCTTTTATAAATTTTATAAATTATGGCAATTGCAACTTTTTTTTTTTTTTTTTTGAGATGGAGTCTTGCTCTGTTGCCCAGGCTGGAGTGCAATGGCACAATCTTGGCTCACTGCAAATTTCTCTGTCCGGTTCAAACAATTCTTGTGACTTAGCCTCCTGAGTAGCAGGGATTACAGGTGCTTACCACCTCACCTGGCTAATTTTTGTATTTTTATTAGGGACAGGGTTTCACCATGTTGCTCAGGCTGGTCTTGAACTTCTGAGCTCAAGTGATTCACCTGCCTCGGCCTCCCAATGTGCTGGGATTACAGGTGTGAGCCACCATGACTGGCCTAAAGTTCTTTTGATTTGAATAATATGAGAGTATTTCAATGTTATAAAATATGTTAAACATTTGAAAAATGATAGGTCAAAATTAAAAAAAAGTTCTCAAAATTTTCACAAATACTGAGTGAATTAGAATTCAATGTATATGTTTAGTGATAAACAATTGAATAATTAGGAGTAGCAGGATTTTTTAAAAAAATACAATAAATAGAAAAAACCTAGTATTTCCTGAGTGCCTACACTATGTTAGGTTCTGTGCCAAGCTTCTCTAATCTCCTCACACCCTACTGAGGTCAGTACTAGAATTATCAAAGAAACTGAAGTTGAGAAAGAATTGAGTAACCTATCTAACATCATATGCGAGGCATCTGACATTTGGCAGAGCTAATTACTAAATATTTCTTTAGTTATACGAAATTTTTTTCTCTAAAATTCAAAATAACCAAAAATTAAGCAAGACTAGAGGTATTCAAATAAAAACAAATATATTAAAATATAACATATTTTAGAAAACCAGAAACTTTACTGTGGGACTAAAATAAACAAAATAGCACATCATGAACCGAAATGTAAAAGTATAGGGTTATAAATTATCAGTTCTCAAATTAATGTATAGTAATTCCAAATAAACTTCCAATAGATTTTTGTTTCGTACTAGACCAAATTTTTCTGGAGTTTATCTTAAAAATAAAATAGTTGGTATAACCATGGCAAAGTCACAAACAATGGCAATGCAGGGTAGTGGATTGCTCTATAAGATAGTAGAAAAATATTCTGAAACATCAGTAATTCAATGTCAAAAAAGGCTTCTGTATCAATGGACAAACTAAAAAGACCAGAATTATGCCTGAGGGCATAGAAGACTTCTGTCTTACACTTATAAGGATCATTTTTCAAATAAATTGGGAAAATTGATTTTTTTTGGTAAATAATATTTAAATCATTTTAAAGGATATGTGAAAATTAAACAATTTTTACTTCATATTGAATATTTTCTAAAGAAAACAGTGCTTTATTTTTCTTTTTGAAAAAGATATGCTGAATACATGAGTTGAAAATAAGAAAATTTAAAATAACTTGTTCAGATTATCCATATAAAATTAATTTTATAAAAATACAAAGTGCATAAATAAAAATGAAATTGGAGACTATTATAACACATAAGGATGAGGGACCATTGGGTTAGTCATATGTAGAGAGTTGTTATAAACCAATAACTAAAGATTCACCCCACAGCAGAAAATGACTGAGAAAGTAGAAAATTTATTGAAGTAGAATATCAATGCAAGTAGATATTCAATTAATATATGAAGTTGTTTAATCTTATTCTTTATCAGATAAATGCTATTTAGACTAACAAAAATTTTGTCATGTTTCACCTGTCATATTAGTAAAGATGGAATTGAATGTTAATATCAAGTGATCATAAAGATAACGATTCCTCAAAGTAGAAATTAAAATAATCTTTTTGAAGAACACTGGGTAATTTGTATTATGCTTTACAAAATGTACCTGCACTTTTGCCCAGGTATTTATCCCAGAACAATTATCTGAGTGTGCATAAAGGTAGCTGTTTATTAAAATAATGAAAATTGGAAACAAAATAAATTTTGAAAACTTAAAGAGAATTCTGATTTGAGAAAATGTTTTACAATATATCATAAAAATTTTAAGGCAGATCAAAAGTCAGTGGTATGAGAATATCCAAATTTTTAATTATGTACATTAGAAACAAATTTATGGAAGAATATATATCAAATTGATGCTTATTTCTACCTGCTGAGTTTGCAAATAGTTTTTATTTCTTCTTTGTTCCTTTAAAAAGTTATCTGTGTTAAGCATATGTTATTTTGGGCAGGAGAAAAATATTCTCTTTAAAAATACAGTCATTGTTGGACAATAATGTGAATGTACTTAATGCACAGAACTGTACACATAAAAATGATTAAAATGGTAAATTTTATATTGTGCACACATAATTATACCACAATTAAAATATAAGAATTTCAGTTCACATGTATGTCTTTCTTGAATTGAGCCTCCAAACGTACAGAGGGATTTCTGTTGAATTTAAGGTGATTCTTGATGTTGCATAGTTCATGCTGTCAGCAATACAGAATGTGCAGCTAGGAGAGTGGCTGTGTTGAGCTGATAGAAGTGCATAGTATTGATTCTTGCATCCCTTAGAATTGACTAGCCTTTGAACAAGGGCAGATTGCTTATGTCTTGAATAGACTTAACATTTTCTCTTTTCCTATATAACCCATTTAGAAACTATTGACTATTTTTTGCAAATATTTCTTTTTAAACACTCACCTATGATTTACAGAGTCAATTCACAATAATATGTTTATATTGACAAAGACATTGCTTAAATTTAGCAATTACTACATAAATACATTTTTATTCTATTAAAATAAATGTATCTTTTGATGTGTGAAATCAATTCTTGCTATTATAAACTTATAACCTAGTAATATGTTTGAACTCTGAAAAATAACTGAAAAAATACAGTTTTTGATGGACTTTAGGAAAGCTCAGATCTTGTTGGAAGATCCAGGCATGACTGAAGAGATGGTAGCATTTAATAAAGATTTTGAGTGAGATGAAGAATTTCCAGGAACAAGGAAGGGGAAAGTAGAATCCAGGTAGAGTTTTTCACTTTAAGTAAAGGAATGGGACTAGATGCTGAGATTGGGATACTTTGCCAGAGCACAATAGTAAGAAGTTAGGGATGAGTGGAATGAAGCTTATGTGCTTGAGATAATGAATGATGAGGCAGCCAAGTTCGGTTATGACTAGTCATTGATTCCAAACCTTGATGGGAAGCAAACTGTGTTGAGATTACCATGGCCACAAAGTGTACGAAGAAATGGAGAAGAGTAAAATTATAAGCCAAAGCACATCTTGTGAAACTATTGTATTGTATTCAGAAAAAAAAGTACAGCCAGAATTAACAGTGAAAAAGAAAAAAAGAGGGAGGAGTATTGTTAGGGATATTATAGAATATTATCTGTAGAAGTTGGCAATTAAATAGATATAGGGATATAGTAGGAATTTAGGAAAGAGAAGTCTCAGTCCATTAATGCTGCTATAACAAAGCACCTCAGACTGAGTAATTTATGGACAATAGAAATTTATTTCTCAGAGAGGTAGAGGTTAAGAATCCCAAGATCAAGGTGCCTGTAGATTCAGGTATCTGGTTAGTTCTCACTCTCTGCTTCTTCTTGCATTCTCACTTGGTTGAAGGGGTGGAAGGGACAAAGGGATAAAAGAATGAACTTGTCTCCTCAAGTCCTTTTATAAGGGCACTAATCCCATTTCTAAGGGCAGAGCCCTCCCGGCTTAATCAGCTTCCAGCGACCACTTCTTAATACCATCATTTTGGAATTTAAGTTCCAACATATGAATTTTGGAGGGACATATACATTCAAACCATGGCGAGAAGTATAAAATATATTCCAAAGAATAGTGGGTGATGGTTTATCAAAATTTCAAAGCCAGATGTTATCACAAAGGTTTAAGCAGCAAAATAATATTAATAGAATAATTCAACTCCTGGTTTCCACCTATCATAATGAATCTCTGATAAAAGTTAGGGTCTACCTGAGGCACACACAACTATTCTTTTGTAAGTCGAGTATTTGAACCAAGTTCCAAATTCTACTGCCCATTCTTCTTTAGATTTTTCTCATTCATTACTTTCACATGCTGACTTTCTCATGAAACTTTAAAATCAAACTGTTTGTATGTTTCAGAGCATAGATGGAATAAGGAAATGGAGTAATACTTTATTTTACATATTTTTTTCAGGATTTATATTGTGAGGAATGTCTGAATATATACCATGAAAATAATAATACATTACAGTCTTAACAGTGCTTTGGGATTACCTGAGTGTTTTTCTCCATATCATTCAGTTAAAGTCTTGTGAGTTAATTCTGGTGAGATAAGCCTGATATGGTAACCTCTAGTTTACAGCAGTAAGATTCACTCGACCTCCACCTGTTTAAGTAAACCAGATCACTGACAACTTAGAACTTGGACCCAGGTCTTCTGTCCCAATCAAGAACAACTTCCAGATGTAGAAAAAAATTGTATTTTTTTTCCCATAACATGATACAATTTCAGAGCTGAACAAAACCTTAATGATCAGTTATTCCACAGACTGGCAAAAATTTCTGGAAAGAACATACAGTAAATATATTTGTTTTTGCAGGCTATACAGTATTTGTCACAAATACTGATTTCTAACACTGTAGCATTGAAACAGACATAAACAACGTGTGGCAAAGGAATGGTTCTGATAGAACTTTTATGGAAACAGGCTGCAGGCAGAATTTGACCCATGGGCTATAGTTTACTGATCCCTGATTTACTCTCTCTGAGCCTTACTTCTGAGTGGGTTGTGGAGGGGAAACTCTATCATCACTCTAGAAAGTTTATTAGATTTCTCCAGGCTTCTTCTGGCTGTAACACAGCAATCTATTTTTATTTTGCTGTTTTGATTCCAATATGCCTCTCTGAAGAGCTGTGTAATAATATCAGTCTAATTGACAAGGTTTGTACATTCTCTATTCTTATAACGTGTGGTGCAAATATTTTGCTAATTGGCCTTTTTTAGTGGTGCTCATGGAATTTGTTTAGGTAGCCAATAATGTCTTATTTGTGCTGAAAAAAAGTTCATTGATTATATCTTTCTCTTGAGACTTGCAGACATCCAGTCCCTTGAACTGTTAACCTGCCTTTCTTCACGATTCTTCCCTCTGCAGCATTGTAAAACAAAGTCTTTAATAAGCACAATTGGCAGCAATTGCATCTATTCAACGTTGCAACTTAGACTCCTAACAGATCATAAGAAATCTTAAAATTGTTCCCTCAATCTCATACTCCAAGGGAGCTATAATTAATTTTGAGTTGTTACTTAATACTTACATCAAAAATAAAATATTTATACAGTTATGTTATGTATTTTTTATTTGATTATTCTTTGGGGTAAGATGTAATATGTTTACATAAAATAACATAGTGTAAAACAACCAGATACTTTCCAAGCGTGTTTGATTTGTTATTCAAATATGAATTCTGCTAGCAATCTTAGTCAAAGGCCAAAATTTTACTACTATAGTCAGAGCCCTAAGATTTGATTTTAGAAAACCTGTCTTTATTACATTTTCTGCTTTTAAAGGACTCTGTGTTTTATGTTAATGTCAGACCAGTTACATTCCTCCACAGTGCTTGGTGTTTAAACTAGAAGATTAAAAGCAAGATAGAAAAATTTTCTGCTTAGAGTTATCCCCATCCAATTGTGTGTGTGTGTGTGTGTGTGTTTCAAGACATCAAATATTAACTATTGTTTTGCAGTCCAAACATACTTTTTAATTTTGGATGAAATTGATAATACACGTATTTCTAATTTAGCTTTATTTTTTTTCCTCATCAAGAAGACAGTAAAACTATGAGCACATCATTATAAAAATTATAAACTTTCAATCTAAGAGGGAAGCCAGAAAATGAGCCTTGGGGGATTTCTGTGTCTATATTCAAGTTTTGCTCTCTCTGCTATAATAAATGAGTTATTACATAATCAAATAAAGTTGAAATCTTGGTGGTTGGTATAGGGAAAATATAAATGTAAAATTAAATGTAATATCAGGCAGTGGTAGTATTCTCCATTTGTAGAAGACATAAAGTAAACAAAAAGTTAAAGGGAAAAAATAGATACTATTTCCCAGTTATATCTTGAGTATAATCTAACGTTGCATTGGTATTTAGAGATGGAGGAGAAAGTATTTTGTGAAGTTCATAAAAATAAATTAGATACTAAAGCATTTTGATAATCAAGTATTGATGATTATTGGGAAAAAATCATCAATGCTTTGTCTTTGGATATTTTAAAAAATTTTGTAAACATTAAACGATGGAACATTACAATAAGGCAAAGAAAAAGAAAAACAGAAAAAAGATAAACTGCAAAGAAGGAAGATAAAAATAAGTAAACAATTCTATTAAAACCAATTTATGGCTGGATGCAGTGGCTCACTCCTGTAATCCCAGCACTTTGGGAGACCAAGGTGGGAGGATCACCTGAGGTCAGGAGTTTAAGACCAGCATGACCAACATGGCAAAACGCCCTCTGCTACTAAAAATACAAAAATAAACTGAACATGGTGGCAGGCACCTGTAATCCCAGCTACTCTGGAGACTGAGGGACAAGAATTGCCTGAACCTAGGAGGCAGAAGTTGCAGTAAGCTGATATTGTGCCACTGCACTCCAGCCTGGGTGAAAACAGCGAAACTCCATCTCCAAAAACAAAACAAAACAAAACAAACAAAACCCAACTTATTCCACAACTTAATGCACTACATTTAAAAAAATTGTACCCCTAATTTCTTATCTGTGGCAGATTTCTTCCTTTGTTACTAGGAAAGTATATGTTAGTCTATACGGACATTTGAAACCAACTTTGGTGTGCAGTTTCATCAGTGATCACTGTGGTACCTAGATATGAGATGTAATGAGAGATATTTATAGTTAATCTGTGTCATTTGGGGTAGAAGTAAGTTCATTCAGTATTGATTTGCTATAATTAGTGCTTACCTTTCTGTTAAATATTGTGTTCAAAAAAGGGGAGAAGCATATATTTTCCAGCACAGAATTGGTAGTACTTTTCTGGAATATGGATTCAGTATTGATTGATTATGTTTTTATTTTCCTGCTTTCTTTCCTTCCTCTCTTCCTTTCTTCTTTCTTTTATTTCTTCCTTCCTTTGTTATCTTTTGAGACTTCTCTCACATTCAGCCGTTTGTATTTTCACAAAAGGGACTTTTTTTTTTTTTTTTGAGATGGAGTTTCGCTCTTGTTACCCAGGCTGGAGTGCAATGGCACGATCTCGGCTCACCGCAACCTCCGCCTCCTGGGTTCAGGCAATTCTCCTGCCTCAGCCTCCTGAGTAGCTGGGATTACAGGCACGCACCACCATGCCCAGCTAATTTTTTGTATTTTTAGTAGAGACGGGGTTTCACCTTGTTGACCAGGATGGTCTCGATCTCTTGACCTCGTAATCCACCCGCCTCGGCCTCCCAAAGTGCTGGGATTACAGGCATGAGCCATCGCACCCGGCAAAAGGGACTTTTGAATATTGCTACAAACTGTAGTTTTGTACTAGGAGCATTTCAAATATTCATAATTTGTTGCTTTTGGCCAAAGTCCATCACAATTTATAGAGTAGAACACTGACTCACTATGAGCCTTAAGCATCTCAGATGTTTTAAGCACAATAGAGTTAGAATGAGTTTTTGAATGTGAAAAACATCCAGATGAATTTCATTGCATCAGATAAGCACGTTTCTCATGTAAGTTTGCCTTTACTTTTGGTGTAATCAACTAAAAAAAAAATGAGTTAACTGTTTGAAAAGTAAAGTCCTTTTGTAAAGCTGTAAGAAAGTTGTCTTTCCAAGTATGGTTCTTTTTTTTTTTTTTTTTTTTTTTTTTTTTTTTGAGATGGAGTTTCGCTCGTTACCCAGGCTGGAGTGCAATGGCGCGATCTCGGCTCACCGCAACCTCCGCCTCCTGGGTTCAGGCAATTCTCCTGCCTCAGCCTCCTGATGCCCAGATAATTTTTGTATTTTGTTTGTAGTAGAGACGGGGTTTCACCATGTTGGCCAGGATGGTCTCGATCTCTTGACCTCATGATCCACCCGCCTTGGCCTCCCAAAGTGCCGGGATCCAAGTATTGTTCTTAAGTTATCTTTACACAACAGCATCATTTCAAAACAAAGCACAGAATAAGGGTCATGTACAAGATGCTCTAACTTGAAAGGTCTTTGGATACATATTTTTGGATCCAGAGAAACATAGTGACATCTGCCTTTGATTATCGTTAGACGGATAAATTCTAATTCTAGGACTGTATTTAAAATATTGCAACATACACAATGATACTATACGTTCTGGGAATATGGCACACAGTGGTTCTTTTTAACATAATTGTAGATGTCCTACAGGTTGTCTTTGAAATAAATTATTTTTTAAAATATTTTCATGGAAAAATTAGAATTCTTCATGGTTCAAGCCATGTTTATATTAGGAAAATTCAAAAAAACTACTTGAATAAAAATTTCTATTTGCTTTACAATCGTCAAGATTGTCAAGATTAACTTTACAGAAACTTTGGGTTAATTGCTAAAATATCTAATTTGTTCAACTACTCATATTGTACTTCTTCTGACATTGTTAAACAGTTAGAATGAGAAAACAGGATATTTTTTCATCAATCAATATTGAATCCATATTTTAGAAAAGTACTACCAATTCTGTTTGTTCAGGAAAAAAATTAGGGTAATTATAATATAGGAAAAGAATTAGCAATGCATGCATTTTTACTGTAGACCAGGGCTCCTTACCTCTAGGAATCAAATCACTATCTGTAGATACAATCATTTTTACTCTGTTGCTTATTTATCTCAATTTTCCAGATTGTTTTAAATTTTACAACGATGGACTTATACAAGAGTAGTTTG
This sequence comes from Aotus nancymaae, assembly GCF_030222135.1. NCBI lineage: Eukaryota > Metazoa > Chordata > Mammalia > Primates > Aotidae > Aotus > Aotus nancymaae. Next base: position 434,602 of record NW_026988447.1, on the reverse strand, counting down.
TGCTGGTATGACTACATTGAAGTAAGAGATGGGTACTGGAGGAAATCACCTCTCCTTGGTAAGAGATCTTTTACCTTTATGTGGCTATGTATCTAATCTGTCCTGTCCAAAGAAAATCAACCGATTCTTTCAAGAGTCATCTTAGAGTTAAAAATATATGTGATTAAAATTATTTTTATTTTAATTATACTTTTCTCTACCATACCTCAAATACTCAAAGACAGACAGATGGATAAATACATGGACTGATTAATTAATTTGAGCTAGCTTAAGTTACGAGGTAACTTAATACCTGGATTTAAACATAATGATTTAGACTAGTCTTCTCATGTATTGTGCATATCATGAGTACTCCTCACAATATTTCTGTATTTTTGCCTTAAGAATAAGTTTCGATTTAAAAATAAAAAGCTAACTGTGGGTATATATATTGTATATTTATGTGTTTTGTTTTTGTTTTGTTGCTAAGCCAGTAGTGTAAGCTATTAGGTACATGTTTGGTAGCTGGCTTCCTATGCCAAGCATATCAGCTCTTACTGTAGACATCACAATTTTGCTTCTCAGAGAGCTTTTTGTGGCTGAGAAGAGACACTTGCAGTTTGTGTCATAAATTGTAGCTTAGATTTGGTGCTCATGAAAGTCTGTTGCCAATGTTTTACCACAGACCACACTATTAACTTGCATAGACAGTTTACTGTTGCCCTCTGTTTTACTTAAAGGTGAGAGCTGTTTGGAGCATGCAAACATCTACTCTATATTGATCCTTTTTGAGAGTGTGACTTTTTCTTTATTATTAGAAGTAGTTTCTCCCAGTTGCGTTGATGAACTGTATAGCATTTTTAACATCTAAAACCTACTGAATGGGCACGATTGTATTAAAACTGACAGCAGCCATAGTAATTCCAACAGATATGTAGAAATGTTTAAAAATAAAGAATTGAACTAATTTGGTAAGTCAGGTTAAGGAAACCATTGTCTTCTACATTTACTTTCTTAGCCTAGATAAAGCAATTTTTTAGATATGTATGCACAGGCCAAAGAAAATATTTCATTAAACTCAACTTGGAGAAACAAATCTAGAGCTAAAATTCTGAAAAACGCTTCCTTTTAGGCACCATCAGCATTACATGGCTTAGTGTATAATGGATGACCAGAGTGACTCAGCGTAATCATGGTTTTTGTGTGAAAATCTTTCCCTACTGTATCTTCCAAGACTGTGCTCCAAGAAGTGCAGCACTTATATTGGTAGCATCGGAATCATCCAGAAAGTCGTTAGAATTATAGAAAATTGGGTCCCACTCCATATACTCTGAATTAGAGTTTGCATTTTAATAGATTTCCTAGAAATTCAGATGCACACTACAGTTTAAAACACACTGCTCTGTATTACCTGCCTCTAATTTGCTTTGCAATTTAGGAAACTATGTCTTCACTTGTTAGCTGTTAGTACGAACTTGCTTTATGCAAGTTGGCTACCATTTTTCATATACTAAAACTATGTATGCCATTTCCAGAGACACATAAAAATAGATAACATTGTAATATGTTTGTAGAATTATTGCATGTACTTTTTGTCATATTTAAGCGTTTTGTGATCATGTGAAAGCTTAGAGCATAAAGGCAGACATAAGCATAAATATTTGTGGAAAGAAGAGGAAGAAAGGAAGGAATGACATATTATATTCATTTGTTGTAATTCATATTTATAGATACAGAATTAGAAGGAATTAGAACTTGTGCTCAAGTCTTCTGATAGTATTTGTTATTTTGCCTCTAACACTACATATTACAGCTTTGTAGAAGAGATAGAATGTGTTCAGGTATAAAAGATATTAAGAGTAGCCTCAGGGTTTTCCTCAGCAGTTATTATTGAACCTGGCTGAATAAAGAACTCCACTTTGACTGAGAGCACATTCTTAACCAAGTCATTTCCCTGCTGTTGGCCAGGCTGACAATTTGAAACTACTTTCTTAGGGTGACTTGCACCTTTTTCTGTTCCCTATTAAATAATATTCCCCACTTTGATGCATCATTTGATCTTTTTCAAATACTGTTTTTGAGGAACCATCTTACTTCTATATATGGTAATGATACTGACATCACTCAGTTATTACTTTGAGGCTGATGGTCAAATACTTTATAAATAGATAAGAAGATATTGTTTTGTTGATCTACCATTAGTAAGTAAATATTAAGACCTAGCTGTGGCCACAATCACTTGGAATAGAAATGTGAACTAAATCAGTGTTTACATATTATTTGTGGCTAGTACGAAAAGAAAGTAGACTATAGAGTCCTACTTAGGAGTTTCTCTTTATTCTTTTATTTCTTTTAGGTAGATTCTGTGGGGACAAAGTACCTGAAGTTCTTACTTCTACAGACAGCAGAATGTGGATTGAGTTTCGTAGCAGCAGTAATTGGGTAGGAAAAGGCTTTGCAGCTGTCTATGAAGGCAAGTCACATTGAATTTTGGAGAGTAGTTCATCTTATATCTCAACAGAAATGTCCACTTCTTCATTTCATTACAATGGCATCGTGACCATATTTTGAAATTATGAATTTTTCTGAATCTGTATTCTAATATTCATACAGATAATTTTAATAAAAATACTCAGTAAATTTAAATTGCAAGAACAACCTGTTTTCTGGTATCAGTGATATAATAATATCTGAATGTGCTCAGGATGTGTGGGGAAAAAAGCAACTGATGCAAGCACTCTTAAAGTTTCATTGTTTCATGATAGTTTTAAAATGTTATGAAGAAATTATCATTTTCCATTGTACTGATTTTCTGTCTGTTTGGTCCCTGTATTCCTGAAATACTTTTTATTAGAGGAAATTGCACAGAAAGTAATTGTGCCGATTTCTGGGCCATGCTTTATCTAAATAAGAGAGTCAGCATTTGAGGAAGGACTTATTTAATGCTTTGTTTTATGCTTCTCTAAAACAATAAACTGGCATTGTGTTTTCTTGGCTTTAAAACAAGCTCCTTTCTTGCCAGGTTGTGGGTGGAGGAGACACTTCCTAGTACAGCAATTTAAGTAATTTTGAAGACAGAAGATTTCTGCTTCCTTTAAACTTTTAAGTAAACCGAAGCATTTTATTTTAAGGATTAACTACCTAGCAGCGAAGAGGATTATTTAGAGGGAGACAGAGACACTGCACACACGACACTAACTCACTGCCACAGCCCCAGTGAATTCTGTTCGGGATGAATTCTGTTTCTGATGAGTTATTTAACCTGCGTTCCAAAGACCAAAGGAAACAACTCAGAGAATCACATAACAAACTCAGAGAGAATAAATTCACAAAGTCACTAAATGTTTTTAAAGGTTAAAAATATGTTTTTGTTAAGACAGGATTAAAAACTATCCATTCCTTGGACGTTATCTGATATTGGTAGTTATTTGACTAGATTTATTTTTTTAATCTAATAAATATCTACTACATTAAACCAGTCAACTTTGATTTTTATTGCCTGATCTTTATGTGCTGAGCTACAGGAGCCGAACTTAAATTTTAACATAAAAGACAATGAAAACGAAATGCCACGTCTAGGCTTAGTTATTTGTTTTTTGCTTTCTTCAGCAATCTGTGGAGGTGAGATACGTAAAAATGAAGGACAGATTCAGTCTCCTAATTATCCTGATGACTATCGCCCAATGAAAGAATGTGTGTGGAAAATAACAGTGTCTGAGGGCTACCACGTCGGACTGACCTTTCAGTCCTTTGAGGTAAAGTCTTCCTGGCGCATATTCTCCATAAAGGACAATGGCATTTAAGAGAATCCTCATTAAATCAGCAAAGAAACAGAGAATCAGCTTTTTAATCAGCAAAGAAGTAAAGGATCACTCATAAAATGCAACATCGAGAGCAAAAGGTTTTGTTTTTCTTCTTTCCTAGTTCGCAGACATTTTCAAGAAGATTAAAGTGAGTTTACATTATCTGTGCTATTTGAACTAGAATGTTTGAAGTACTGACAATAGTTTCTTTTGACAAATGCACAGGCTTATTTCACAAGACTGCTGAGAAGGTCCATTAAGTAACAGAACTTTTGTTTCTCATCTAAATTAAGAGGTAAAAAGGTAGACAGTCTTTTTTGTAAGAAGAACAAAATATTTTTCACCTTTTTTACCATTACACAGATAACTGTTTATATCAAAAATAGGGATTTTAAGTGCTCTTATGAATTTTCAACTTCCTTCAAAATATTTGTCAGGGAGATCAGCAGCATCGTTGTGTTATTAGATGAAGAGCCAGAAGAAACAAAAGCTAATCAGAATTGTTGGATCAAAGTCCAGGTCCAGAACTACCAAACTGACTCATGAGTCATTTTTATGGGATAAGCGGGACTGAGTTAAGGATTTAAAGCCAAGAAACAGAGGAATGTGTCAGAAATTCCAGAGTATGTTTAAATCAAAGGGTCGGTCTAGAAATTGAGAGCCCAAGCTGAAGTGGAGAGGAACGATGAGATGCTGGTGGTAGGTCCTAGTAAGGGTTGGAAATTTAGATGTGTGATTGGAGATGGAGTCTTTGCTGATTAGAAGCCTAATTCACTAAGTCATCAGAAGGCAGTAATGACCCTTATTACCCAGTGGGTAGTAATGATCACCAGGAGCACTAACTGCCTACTGAGGACAGTGACCATGGTCATGGTCATGTGTCTGTAGGACAGCAGGAGCACCAGGAGGATCCAGGCATTGCCAGTAAACCCAGAGAATCTCTCTTCCTCATCTGCAAGCCTGTGTGTTCTGTTTCTTCGGTACTTGTCTCTGTCCCCTTGCATGTACCATTTAACTTTCCAGACAGATTTCTGTTTATTGCCAAAAAATATATGCTTTCTACTTTAATCATTATGTTATTTCTTATGCTCCTGACCATTTTTTTTTTTTTTTTTTTTTTTTGCATTTTTGGAAACTTTGATTCTGCCATTATTTGATTGACAGTTGAACTTTGTTATTTTAATGGACTAATAAGTTTGCAAATACTATTCAAATAGACCAGTTTATTGTTGATAATGAACTAAAAATGAGTAGAAAAATTTCACCCATGATTTGGACAAAAAGTTCATAAACATTATCTACCCACTGTCTGTATTTGCTGTGTTTTGTGATATTTCAGGAATTAAGAGATTAACTGTCTTAATACGTAATTCAGTTTTTTGTGGAGTTCTATTATAGATGTGATGCCAGAAAATGCATTTATTCCATCAACCTGAAAACTGATGCATGAAAGAGCTAGCTTAGTTGATTTGCAGTTTTTTTTTAAAATTTATCGATGCAATAAGCAGTGATAGTCTTCAAAAATAAGATAGCATAAGGACAAATGGAAAATATTTGCATCTTAGGCACTTAGAACCGTACCTGACACATAGTAGTCACTTAATAAATACTTGCTTACTGAGTGAATGAATCAGTGATTACTATGCTTAATGACCTGGGAAAAGTCATGTCCTAGGACGGCTGACAGTACATTTTATTTATTGTCTCTAGTTTCCTGTCCTATCTTCATATTCCTTTATTCCTTTACATTTCTGCCTCCCTCATGTTTTGACGTCTGATAGACCTCTCATCTTTAAATGGCCAAACCGGAACCATCGGTTATATTGTCTCACTCACTAAACCCACTCTTCTTTAATTTATTTCAGCACTATTTCAGTACTTTTTCTCACCACTTATCCGACAAAAATCGTTAATTCTGCCTTTTCTCTTAAGCCCTTCAGCCAGTCTATCAGCATATTTCAGTTGCTTTGTCTTCAAACTATACTCCATACACAATGACTTTACACCACCGTTTTCCACCATCCTCTCTTTGCTTGGAACACATAGCGAGAGACTCGGGTTTCTGCTCTTGCTCTGCATATCCCATTCTTCAGCTCACAACCAGAGTGATGCTTTTATAATGTATTATGACACTGCTCTACTTACAAGGAGTTTCAGTCACACCTAAAATAACATCTGGACTCTATTATCATGGGCCACGGCACTTGTGATTTGGGCTTTGGCTCCTTCTTACTCCCTCTGTGTCAGCTCTTCTCACCCTTTTTTTCTTCCTCAGAAACACCAAGCTCACTCCCACGTCACAGCATTTGCCATTGATGTTCCTCTGCCCCAGGTCTTTGCTTTTATGCTATTACTTTATGTGGATCTCTGCTTAATTACTGCCTTCTTAAAAAGTTCTTGTCTGATAACACTACTTAAAATATTTTCTGACCTACAATTATCTCTAAATCATCACTCTGTTTTATTTTTAGTTAATTGCACTTTCAACTACTGGAATTTATACAGATCTGTTTATCTACATGTTTATTCTCTATTTCTCGCACTAGAATATGACCACTAGCGGGTTGGGATCTTACCTGTGTTGCTGGTCATTGTGTTTCCAGCAACATTGTTTGTGAGATTAATGTTTGGTAATAGATGAGATAAATGGACGGATGGATTATATGTAAGTCAGTGTATGAGTGTGTGATGTTTGGTGGCTGGAAATGAGTATATTCTTTCTTTATTAAAGGCATGTTAGTTTCCATGGAGAGGGAAACAAGTCTGGATAGATAAAAAAGATTTAGATTATGGAGTACCTGGTATGCTGAATTTAGACTAGAGATGCTGAGTGTCAATAAATTCACCAGTAACAGTATTTAAAAGTGCCTAATAAACATCTAAATCTTCTAGATAAGGAAACTGAGTTTATAACGTTAACCTAGTATCACACAGGTGAGTGCTAAAAGAGCATCAAAACGCAGGTACATTTGATTGTCATTTTATTTGCAAATTTGCCTACTCAGTAAAATTTTAGAAGCCTAAAATTAATATTTGCAGTACTTTCTAGGTCCTTCACAGATGTGTACAGAGCAGCAAATTTTGAGTCACCGAATGTGCCTATTGCCAGCTGTGATGTGCCTTACTGAGCAAATACATGTGTCAGATTATCTTCGTTCAGACATGTATGCATACATAGAGCTGTTGGGTGAGAGTTTAGAATTAATAAATGGACCAACTGTATTAATGCTTCTTTAAACAGAAACATATAAAACAAAATGTTGTGACTAGACTCTCACAGGAACCCTAACCCTAGGAGCAATGAATCAGTACTTGATAGTTCAGTATTCTGAGCAACTTAATAGACGTAACTAGTGTGAATATAAAAAATCAGCTTTATATATTTTCTTATTTGTTCAAATAGTCATTAGGTGGTTGTTAAATTTAGTCAGTTATCTGTTTATATCAATTTATTTCTGTTTACATATGTTTTCAATATGTATATTATATATTTTATATATATTTATGCTCAAAATGTATAATTAAAATGTCCTCATAAATTTCCAATATTCTGTGATTTTGCCTGACAAAGTATAGTTTTTGTCACTGATTATAGTCTTTGCCTTTATTCAAAAACAGTTTATATTTTTGTTTATTCTTTTTTTTTTTTTTTTTTTTGAGATGGAGTCTCGTTCTGTCACCCAGGCTGGAGTGCAGTGGCACCATCTCGGCTCACTGTAACCTCTGCCTTCTGGGTTGAAGTGATTCTCCTGCCTCAGCCTCCCGAGTAGCTGGGACTACAGGTGCATGCCACTGTGCCTGGCTAATTTTTTGTATTTTCAGTAGAGACAGGGTTTCACTGTGTTAGCTAGGATGGTCTCTATATTCTGACCTCATGATCTGCCCACCTCAGCCTCCCAAAGTGCTGGGATTACAGGCTGAGCCATTGTGCCCTGCCTTGTTTATTATGCTTTATGTTACTGTATTCCTCTTCAGATATAAAGACCATTAAGAAAAGACCATTTAAGAAAAACTTGCCCATCGTGCTGTTGAAATCTACTTTAAAGAACTTTTTAGCTAAAGACTACCCTAAAGAACTACTCTAAAAACTAAAGAACTTCTTAGTCATCATTCATGCTTCTATGTGAATTTATGCCATGGCTTTACCTTTGCCAGCGCCATTTGCATTTTCATGAAAGTGCAGAAATAAAGTCTACACACCTTTGCCAATGAATTTCAGGAATCTTTGAGCAGGAAGGAACATTATTTGTAGGGTAATAGAAGCTTGATGCTTCTATAATTATACCATTTGAGAAGTGCTGTGGTCTGGATGTTTGTGTCTACCCAAACTTTATATGGTTAAACACTAATTCCAAAGATGATGGTATTAGCATGGGGTCTTTGGTAAATAATCAGTCATGAGAGTGGAGCCCTTATGGATGGAATCAGTACTCCTATAAAAGAGGCCTAGGGGCCAGGCATGGTGGTGCATGCCTGTAATCCCAGAACTTTGAAAGGTCCTGTAGGGTGGGTAACCTGAAGTCAGGAGTTCAAGACCAGCCTGGCCAACAGCATGGCGAAATCCCGTCTCTACTAAAAACACAAAATTAGTTGGGTGTGGTGGTGCATGCCTGTAATCCCAACTACTCGGGAGGCTGGGGCAGGAGAATCACTTGAATCTTGGAGGCAGAGGTTGCAGTGACCCGAGATTGTGCCATTGTACTCCAGCCTGGGCAACAAGAGTAAAACTCTGTCTCAAAAATAAATAAATAAATAAACAAATAAATAATAGAATAAAAGAAGCCTAGGGAGCTTCTACCATGTGAGGGCAAAATGAAAAGCCACCACCTCTGAAGAGGGCCCTCACCAGACACAGAATCTGCTAGTGCCTTAACCTTGAACTTCCAACCTTGAAAACTATGAGAAATAAATGTCAGTTGTTTGTAAGCCACCCAATCTATGATATTTTCTCAAAGCATCTGGAATGGACTAATACAGGAAGCTTTCTCTCCTCTGATAGTTATTGGATACATTGCTTCTTAAAATCAATCTACTGAAGTGAGTTTGTACATGAATAAAGATCCCCTCAGAAAGTAATTTGGAGAGCTTGTTCTCTATTTAGCAGCAGAATCATTTGTAAAGAAGCTTCTAGTACTATTACTTTGAGAACTTTCAGTAAGCAGAAATACAAAAGAGAAAAAGTTTGGAAGACTGGAAATGTTTACAGTAACAACTTCCAAGAGATGTCAACAAAGCAAAAAAGAAGTGAAAGAAACTTGGAGCTTACTTTTGCTTAAATTGAAATTCCCACATATATTAGTTCAAGTGATATTAAGTTTGAGGTACTTGTCAACATTACTACACATTCTGATTTGGTGATATGTTCCTTATGAAAACCAGAGCTGATTAGTATCCCTAACCATCACAACTGCAAGCTGAAACATTCTAAATTATGTACATAGGTTTTTATCTTGGTACTTGGTAGATTGCTTGTGTAAAAGTAATTCTTTAAATCCTTTAAATATTTTTTGTATTAATTTATGATAAGTAAACTAGTCTTTGTGAATTAACTAAAAAGCTGAGATAAAGGGGTTTTAATTAGTTAAGGATTTCCTGCTTGCCATGTACTATTTTTGGGAGCTTAGCTAAGAATACATTTTGATAATGACTACAAAACAGAAGAGTTATGTAGCTCTTCATGAATTATGATCGAGGCTATCACAGTATCTGAAAGGTTAGCACTTGTTAGTGTCAATAAACTTGCCCAACTTTACACAAATGTAGCACTCTGCTTGAAACCAAGTCCTGGGTCTGTACATTTATGTCACCAGGTCTAGTAGTAAAGAGAAGCATCAGTATTCTATTTATATAATATTGCAGCATTCAATTTTTTCTTTCGTAACTCTCTTCCCTCGTATGTTCTTATTGTTTAATCATCATGTGTCAGTCAGTCAGTGTCATGTCTGTTTAATTCACCGCTGTTCACATACTGTCAAGTGAATATTATTTGGCATTGCATTAATTAGATCCGATTACATTAACTATGCTTTAAAACTACATTGTAACAGTCAAGAGAGCTACATTTGATTATAATAAAATATTCATAACAAAATTTACCATCTTAACCAGTTGTTAAGTGTACAGTTCAGTATTGTTAAGTGGATTTGAATTATTATTCAAGCAATTTTCATAACTCTTCATCATGCAAATAGGAAACTATCTCCATCACACAAAAACACCCTCATTTTTTCCTTTTTCACCTAATTCCTTATGGCAATCTCCATTCTTTCTGTCTCTATGAATTAGAGAACTTTACGTACCTCATATAAATACTGGAGTCCTGCAATATTTATTGTTTTGTAACTGGTTTATTTCACTTAGCATAATGTCTTCAAGGTTCATCCATGTGGTAGCATATATTAAATTACCTTCCTTTTTAAGGTGGAATTATATTCCATTGTATGTGATACCACATTTTATCTACCCTTTCATCTATCGATGAATCCGTGGATTGTTTCCACCTTTTGGCTGTTGTGAAAGTGCTGCTATGAACTAAGTGTGCAAATATCTCTACAAGACTGTGCTTTCAATTCTTTTGGGTATTTACCCAGAAGTGGTATTGCTAGATCATATAGAAATTCTATTTTTAATTTTTTAGGGAGCATGGGATACCTTTTCCTAAAAATTATTATCTAGAAATTTCTAAGTTTTCAGAGCTTTTTATAAATGACTAGATACTGTAGTAGATGCTTGTGCAATGGTATATATTGATTTGGAAATTTGGTTATCAAATGAAGGCAAGCATGTGAGTGGGTCCCAAGCCTGGGTCTGACCCCTACCTCCAGAGCTGGTTTTCCTTCAGTGTCAGAGCTCACCCCCATGTACTGACCACTAAACTCTGTACAGGTTGGCAGGTTTAGAATGAGAAGTTGACCCCTTTTGGTTAAACTCATTTTAATTCTTGCTAAATAGAAATCACTCAATTTATCTATGGTTCCTCTTCATTCTACATTAAAGATACAATCCCTCACTTAGTAGTGAAATGTAATATGAATCCCTTCTGGCTAGTCTTTGTACACGCTGTTCCTTCTTTGTGTGTTTGGATCTACTTCTAATGTCATTTATTTACTGGTTTTCTGAGAAATGTTCAGAGCTTACCATCACTTTCCCTATATTCTCTATGAACATATTAGATCTGTTTACATTATGACAAACTTGCCATATTAATACATAGTTTATGCTCTGATTACCTTAAAGTGTGTAATAAATCAGTGTCATCTTTATTTATTATGTGTTTATTATGTGTGTAATTATACATGACACTGAGTTCAGCTCCCAGTTATCTGAACTGTGTCCATGCTTAAACTCAAAGAGAAACTGCTCTTTCTTTCTCTTTTTGTTTTTTCCTTTTTTACTTTTCCCTCCCTCCCTCCCTTCCCTTCCCCTCCCCTTCCTTCCTTCCTTGTTCCTTTCTTTCTCTTCCATTATTTCTTTCTATAAATCATGGTCTTTGTTCTTTTTCTGATGAAGCTTAAAGTTACTGTCATAGCATCAATGAACTTGATTCACATTTTAGTTCCAACCGTATTTATTTCTATCCATTCCTTATATTAATTGATGAAGTAATTTGATACAGCTCAAGAAAATGAGCACAAGAAATTCGTAGCTCAGGAAATTGTGCACAAATGACACAAATAAAGTAACTAAAACATCCATTCGTTCTCATTGTTATCACTCGTGTGTTGATGTAGCTAATGAAGTATAATCATAATTAATACTAATGGAGCAAATTTATTGTGCAGGCCTTGCATTTAGGATTAAACTGGAAAAATAAGTAACTGAAGACAATTTAGGTATTTGTTGAGATATCTAAAATTGTTGTTGTAAAGAGCTAATGTATTTCCAAATATCAATTCATATACATGAGGCAAATATTATTTTCTAGGTAACTCAACACCTGTGGCATTCACTATGTGAGAATATTGCTACCCAAATACCAGATACATATTTAATACACAAATAATATGCAATGCATAAATGTGTACTAGTGAGTTTAACCCTATAATTAGTTTTTACCTGTGAAATATTTACTCTTCGCGTATCATATAAAATATTAAAAATTCCAATTTTTACTAAGTAACCAGTGAATACACTGCAAATTAAAATTTAACGTGAATGACTATATATCTGTTAAAGGAACAGAGTGAGTTTTATAGACTAGGCAATATAAATTATCCTATTTCTTTTTAATCATTGAAGAAATCTAAAATTTTGAGTTTCATTTTCAGTAGGACCTATGTTGTTTTCCTCCTTGTTAGTAACACAATTTTTTAAAAATAATAATCTTAAAATTAAAACCCTTTTAATTAACCTTTTTAATTTTTACTCTAGTTTCTAATATGAAGCAATGTAATTTTATTTTTATTAATGGACCTTCTATTACAAGATGTTGCTTTTTCGTTGCATATTCTCAGTTCTTGTTGTTTTCTATCTCATTCTTTTCCCCCCTCTTCCAATATGACTTGTGAGTCAGGAGTAATTCATTCTGTGCTCATTTAAGCAGAGGAGGATAGATAGGTTTGCCAAGAACTTTGGTTATTTTCCATACAGTTTTGTCGTTTATTCTGTTATCAAACCTTATACCTTGAAATCTGAGATATTATTATCTGTATTGCCCCCTTGACCAAAAACAGCCTTTGGCCATCAAGGAATGTCCTCATATTTATAGAGAACCCTCATTTTGAGGGGATTCCATTAAAAACTGAGATAAGAGGTTTTATATATATGTAATATATATATTATATATAAAAATATACAAAATCTCTTATCAAATATATATATATGTATTTGTTCAAATTAGACTTGTCATCTCTGGTGACTGAGTTACAGTTTTCAAAATGATTCTTTTTTTTTTTTTTTTTTGAGACAGAGTCTTGCCCCGTTGCCAGGCATCAGGCTGGAGTGAAGTGGCACGATCTCTGCTCACTGCAGCCACCACCTCCTAGTTTCAAGCAATTCTCCTGCCTCAGCCTCCTGAGTATCTGGGACTACAGGCACACGCTACCACACCCAGCTTATTTTTTTTGTATTTTAGTAGAGACGGGGTTTCACCATGTTGGCAAGGATGGTCTTGATCTATTGACCTTGTGATCCACCCGCCTTGGCCTCCCAAATTGCTGGGATTACAGGCGTGAGCCACCGCACCTGGCCAAAATTAGATATTCTTTATATAAGTATTTTCCACTTATTCCCATAATTGCACACACACAAAATAATTTATTTTTAGGAAAAACACAGTTTTATGAAACATACCCAGTGAGCACCTACCTTAAAATTACAGCTTTCTCTCCCCCACCCAAATTCTCATACTTCTCTCATCCTGATACTAACCAGGCCTATTCTTAATTAGTTTCTGAGTTCAGACCATATCAGGAAACTTCTGGGTGGTAAGGCCATAGACATCTTCTCATACTTCTTATCTTGCTACGTTTTCTATTTTTCCATTGAATTGATGACTTTCTAACATTTTATGATTTAATTATTTCTTCTGTTTATTGTTCATTTTCTGGCTACTCATCAGTAGAATGCAAGCATCAGGAGAACAAGGTTATTTGCTATTTTTCTGAATGATGCATACCAAGCAGGTAGAGAGCCTAGTGGAGAGTAAGCACTGAATATTTGTTGAAGAAATGGATAAATCCATTTTGTGGCTGGAAAGCAGAAAATGTAGTACCTATTTTGAACTAAATCTGTGCTTCAAAATGTATTTTTTTTGTTTGTCTTTATGCTACCTAATTTGAAAACTATTATTGTTAATGTATCGATAAGGCAGAAAACAAATTTTTCCACCAACTATACCAGCAGTTTCATGCATTCAAGTTGTAGTTCTATGGACATTCCATGACATTCCATGACATTCTATGTATTCCTTAACACTAGTAACAGAGTTCCATAAATTAACAAATTGTATGTTCAGTGATAATTGATAACATTTGATACTTTCCATGGTGTTCTAATTGTAGATATGGTTGCCTTCTAGTTTTAAATATCTAATAAGCAATTGACTCTATTAAGACTTTAGTTCTAGTGGTCAACTTTTGTGAAAAGGTGAAAGGCAAGAATTTTATTTAAAAATGTCTTACAATTTTTAAAACAATTTATATATTCTGATATTTGTTTGTTTGTTTTTAGAAGCTCAGGGCCGAAACATAGGTCCGTGAACATGTAGTTCTCCATAAAGTGTCATAGGCCAATAGTCTGACCTAATATTTGCATTCAGTTGTTAAAGAAAGAGATTGCGTTTCCCCTAATTATCTGGGCTGAGAGCAGTGTGTTGAGGTAAAAAGCCTTATTAAAAGAAGGCCATATTTCCTTGGGAAAGAGAAAACCACTGCTAATTCTACTATATAGTAGTCTTTCTCTACACAGCCAGGTTAATTATGGAGAAAGAATTCAGTAGACTAAGGAAGAATAGTAATCCCATATTATCAGATTTTCCTTTCAAAAAGAAATTTATAACAAAAAATAGTGCTACATTTGTTCAGAGAATTTGAATCCAAATTTTCTATGAATAAAATCATGATTTTATTGAAGGACTATGTAGCAATTTTTATAACTATGATTCAGAATAAATTATGTATTACTTGTAGCAGCATATCAGATCCAGATTTTTAGTGATAATTTTTAATTTTGGATTTTTTTCAGCTCTATTTAATGAGTTATTACTACTTGTAGTTTAATTTTGTCTTAAAAGACGATTAATTTCTATTGACCCTGACTCATGGGGATGTACTGTTTCATAGTTATTTTTTGTCCTTCCCTGTCTACTAGAATAACATTCTTTGTTCATGGCTATTACAGTGTAGACTCATGAGAAACACTCAAGTACATTCATTTGATACAAATAACCTTTTATAATTAACAAATCAGAAGTATGGGACTGAGAAGACATCTATTCTCCTATAGAAACTGATGTATTTATAGACATATATGTTCACATATTTTTACTGTTGTAGATTGAAAAACATGACAACTGTGTTTATGACCACCTGGAAGTTAGAGATGGAACCAGTGAAAACAGTCCATTGATAGGGCGTTTCTGTGGTCATGAGAAACCTGAAGATGTAAGATCTACCTCCAATACTTTGTGGATGAAATTTTTTTCGGATGGAACTGTGAACAAAGCAGGGTTTGCTGCTAACTTTTTTAAAGGTAATTTGAAATAATTTTCAAATGTCAGATTTTCTTTATCAAGGATAAATGTGATTTTTAGCTTTGAGTTAGGGGAGAACTACAGAAAGTTGGATTGAAAGTTGAATATGAATAAGGATATTTTGGAGAGTTTTGATAGAAATGGTTATTAATAAAATATTAGAGTTCAGAACTGTAGCACAGGGTAGGAACTCCATTAGTATATTCAACCATCTGTTTTTTATGAAATAGTCAAAACAGCAAGTTCTAGAAAGGGTTATACAGACAGAAAGACAATATTTGCAATTCAAATAACCAACCAAGAATTCATGAACAGAAGAAGGTTACTGACATGAAGTTTATCTATTTGTTTCCAGGTGTCAGCATTACTTTCTTTCAGACTAGTGTTTCCCCACATTGGAAATAATATGACCTCCTTGCAGAATATTCTGATATCTAAAACGTCTTTTTGACAAATGATTATCTCTGATCAGCTTTGATTTTCAATTGCATAACTACATTTCAGTTTATTCTTATGTCCCATATTTGGCTTGTATTGTGAGTTAGAAAGAAAGCAAATACTTAAGTGAAAATATTAACATCACATGTGCATTTAGGAAATTCATAGACACTTTCGTTGTGTGTCATTGTAGAATACAATTTTTCTATGGGAAGAGAAAACAAAATTTTCCTCGATATTGATTTTTATACGATAAATGATATAGGATAAGGTAAATGATTCAATTGTATATTGCAATACTTAGAGTTATGGATATGTAAATATTGTCATAATTTAAAGAAGAACAGTATAATGGATTTTCCCTGGGAGCTATTTTATTCATCATATGAATTAAAAGATAAGAAAACTTGGTATTTATACTACAGGTATTAAAAAAGTTCACTAAAATCTCCATTTATATGTTTGAAATTTTCTGTAGTTATATATTTCATAGAAAAAAATATGCTATCAAGCTTCTTTCATGTGATATTCATATATTTACTTATCAAAAATGTCTCGCTGATGCATGATTTCTTCAGAGCATGTTTACTATTTGTCTAATTATGGAGTATCCTGTCATATACATTTTTTAAAATAGTATATATTATATATATACTTTATGTATATTTTTGTGTTTCAATATACAATTATACCATATATATATTAAAATATGGGGTTATCATATTTTCTGGAGCAAAATGTCTATATAAGAAACACAATGTTTTAGATTTAAAGAGATCCAGTCAATTTCTAAGTTTTATATCTTTTAAATTTATATTCAGTGCAATCTATTTCTTAATAATGATATTTCTTTAAAGGATTTTTGCAGATATCTCAAGCTATAATGTAAAATTAGCATTGCCAAAGCTGTGCTTCTTAGTAAGTTTTTTAATTTCATTCAGAAAAAAAGCCTAGGCTTCATTATCCTCATTTGACTTCAGAGTCAGAAAAACTCACACTGTATCTGAGATAAGGTGATCTTCAGTTGTTCCAGCTATAGGTTTCTAGGACTTCTCTGGGTTCTTTGACAATGCTTAGGTGGCAGCAACATGAATTTTTTGCACATTATCCATCAGGGGCTTACGTGTTGTTCCTGCTCCTTTGTTGATGGAAGCAATAAATTGTTTCCATTTTATTTGGAACCATTAAGTATAGTAGGTTTTTAGAAATATTTATACCCATATATATATATATGTGTGTATATAGGTATACATATATGTATGTATATTTGTATATGTATAGTTGTTCTGTAACTATGGCCATTTTCATAGAGGAAGATGAGTGTGCCAAACCTGACCGTGGAGGCTGTGAGCAGCGATGTCTGAACACCCTGGGTAGTTACCAGTGCACCTGTGAGCCCGGCTATGAGCTGGGGCCCAACAGGAGGAGCTGTGAAGGTATGACTGCACTCCTGTCTGGACCCCCACCCCCCAAAGTTTTTTATTTCTTTCTTATATTCTCATTCTTTCTCTGTTTTCCCCTTTCCTTCCCTTTTTCCTGTAGTGACCTCTTTTCTCAATTAGTAAGACTCAATTCATAGTCACAGCTGATGTGACTATGGGTTCGTGTTATAGAATCAGCCCTTTCCTCCTTTGATTACCAGGCCACCTTGTTTATATATGCATAACACAAACTGTATTAGCCCGTCCTCATGCTGCTAATACAGACATATTAGCATATTTATTATGCAAATAAAGACATACCTAAGATTTGGTAATTTATAATGGAGAGAGGTTTAATAGATTCACAGTTCCACATGGCTGGGGAGGCCTCACAATCATGTAAAAAACTAAGGAAGAGCAAAGGTGCATCCTATATGGCAGCGGGCCAGAGAGTGTGTGCAGGGGAACTCCCTTTCATAAAACCATCAGATCTCTTAAGACTTTCTCACTATCATGAGAACAGCATGGAAAAGACCTACCCCATGATTCAGGTACCTCCTCCCGGGTCCCTCCCATGACATGTGAAAATTATGGGAGCTACAACTCAGGATGAGATTTGGGTGAAGACATAGCCAAAGCATTTCATACAAAAATGCATATATAAATAAATTTATCTATATCCGTTTCTATCTAGATTCGTCTATATCTAGATCTACATCTAGACCTAGATTTATATCCATCCTTCCATTCATCCGTCCATCCATCCATCTATCCACAGGCCATTGTGTTTGTGTATATGAATATACCTATAACTATCTCTGTCTGGATCTAGATTTTTATTTATCTATCCATCCTACTATCATTCATTCATCCATCTGTCATACCAGACCTCCACGTATGTTAATATATCTAGATCTATTTCTGTCTCTATCTAGATCTAGATCTTTATCCATCTGTCTATCTATTCATCCTTCCATTTCTCCATCTATTCATCTGTCCATTCACCATTTGTTTTATCTTCTTCTTATCATAGTCTATAGATATGTCTCCCTTATTAAAATGAGAAGTCTTGGGTCAGAGTCACCTTTGTATCTCTAACATCTAGCACAGTCAGACATAAAGCAGGAGATCAATATGTGTTTTATGAATGAATGATCGATTTTTAAAGACACTTTTGTCATGGTGATCTGCATTTCCTCTTTACATTCTAAGATGACGTTTCTTGTACAATGTTTTGTTACCATTACCTATTATCTCTTCCTTCAGATTTTAAAGCTCACTCTTTTTTATTTTCCCTGTCTCTACCCTATTACAGCACCCATACCTCTATTACAGGCAGAATGAATTGGAAGACCCTTTTTCCTCGAGTCTATCCCTCCTTTATTCCTCTTTTAAAATTTCTGCAAAATTCATCTTCATAGACTGTGTAGCAGTTTACCGTTATTTATATTTATGTATTTATTGGTTTACTGTTGGTGTCTCCCACCAAAATGTTAGTCCTCTGAAAATGAGCACCTGCTCTCTACTGTACCTATAATAGAGGATATAGTAAGTGGCAAAAGGGAAATAATTATTTGCTTAATGCACACACACCTGCTGACCTATTTAGCAAAAATCAGAGACCCCCTGTTTTTCCTTAAAAGTTTTTTGGCTTCCAGAAGTCTCCATGCCACCTACTAAACTACTAATCTTCCCCCTTTACTAGAATTAAAAAGTCCTAGTGATGAAGTGATGTATTTTTAATTTTTTTTTTTTTTTTGAGACGGATTTTCACTCTCATTACCCAGGCTGGAGTGCAATGGCACAATCTCAGCTCACCTCAACCTCCATCTCCTGGGTTCAAGCAATTCTCCTGCCTCAGCCTCCCAAGTAGCTGGAACTACAGGCGCATACCACCTTGCCCAGCTAATTTTTGTATTTTTAGTAGAGACGAGGTTTCACCATGTTGACAATGATGGTCTCGATCTCTTGACCTCGTGATCCACCCACCTCGGCCTCCCAAAGTGCTGGGATTATAGGAGTGAGCCACCGCGCCCGGCCTGAAGTGGTATATTTTTAAAAGAGACAATCAAAAAATAACAAGACTACTGTTTCTGTGTATTATTAGAAATAATTATAGTACTTTACCAAGAAAGTGGTAAAAGTGAATGTACAGGTAGTATGTGTATATACTTTATAGAATACATGTATATGTCTTTGTGTTTATGCTATACTCATAAATATAGCATATATGTATATGTCTGTATGTCTTTGTGCGCGCACACACACACACACATACACATGTGCACAAAGGCAAAAAAGGGACCAGTTATTTTAGGGAACTCTTGAGTCCTTAAGAATTAATTACGAACTGTGTACAATGTATGTTCTTTTCACTCAACTTGCTTTCGGATACCATGATTTTGCTAATTATACTGTTGATAAGGAAGAGAGGGAGTTTAAATAAAACCTTTTAAAAACAGATAATCATAGATATATTTAAAGAGAAAATCAGTGTTTAAATGGGGCTTTTGAAATAACAAATATGTTCTATTTACCATAATTTATCTTGTCTGCTAGCTCAGGTAATATAGAGTTACTTGTCTTGGAAAGAAGTTTGAGGAAATGAACAATTGACTTGGTTTTTTTACATCAGCCTATACTGTACTTTATATATATCTTTTCCTTAAATCTCTAAACACCCTTCTGAATTTTGACAAAAAATATTATTTTTTTCTTAATTCAGTAGTGGCCAAGACACTACAAGATATTATTAGACCTAATTAAAAGATAAGAAAACTAAGACCCAGGTTTTTTCATTGTTTTAAATTGCTCGCCCTACTTTAAAGTGACTAAAATGTAGTACAGCCATAATATTCTTGGCTCCTAAGCTACAAAATAACACTTTTAAAATGAGTCTTAATGACTGCAATAGTTGTATAAAGACCGTGGTACAGAGACTGCCATTTCTGGATTTTGAAACCCAGAAGATGGTTGAAATTTAGAGCTGAGATGTTTGGATATTCATTACTGGACAGGTGCTAAGAAATGAGTGACTTTATGGAAGGAATACATCTTTTACTTTTCTTTTCTTCCAGCTGCTTGTGGTGGACTTCTTACCAAACTTAATGGCACCATAACCACCCCAGGCTGGCCGAAGGAGTACCCTCCTAATAAAAACTGTGTGTGGCAAGTGATTGCACCAACCCAATACAGAATTTCTGTGAAGTTTGAGTTTTTTGAATTGGAAGGCAATGAGGTAAGTAAACAATAACTGTAATTTTTAAATCATGTTTTGAAACTCCCTTTAGGCGGCCGGACACGGTGGCTCACGCCTGTAATCCCAGCACTTTGGGAGGCCGAGGCGGGAGGATCACAAGGTCAAGATCGAGATCATGGTGAAACCCCGTCTCTACTAAAAAAATAAAATAAAATACAAAAGTTAGCCAGGCATGGTGGCGCGCACCTGTGGTCCCAGATACTTTGGGGACTGAGGCAGGAGAATTGCTTGAACCCAGGAGGCGTAGGTTGCGGTGAGCTGAGATTGGCCACTTGACTCCAGCCTGGCACCTGGCAACAGAACAAGACCCTGTCTCAAAAAAAAAAAAAGAAAGAAACTCCCTAAAGGCAAGCTGTCAAATTCAAAAATAAGAAAGGAAAGAAGGAAGAATGTAGTAAAATAGGAGAGACATTGTATTCTTTCTTTGTCCTACGGCTCATTTCTGCAACTGCTTATGAATCTTAGTTTAGACTGTTTCTGGAAGATTGAAAATTACCTAGAGGGAGTTTTTATTTTGTGTATTTAATATTTACTATTTTCTTGATTTATTAAAGAACTATGGAGTATTTAGGGTCAGCTTCATGTCACAGAGACATTTCTAGAAAAAATAAACCAAAATCCTCTGGCTGAGTCATAACAAAAATATCATTTGGAAGAACTCGGCATATTTTACTTACGGAAATGGGTACATTTTCATTATATATGAAGCTTTCATTATAAATGTGCTCATGGTTCATAAAGAAAGATTAATTTTTTTAACCTCAGCAAAAGATGTATTTAGCTAAACCTATCTTTTTTTTTTTTTTATACAAACTGTACCTTATTCTACTAAAGGTACAGTTTTTGTCAGGTGACCACATTTAAACAAGTGACATCATTTATTTGAAAATTCCTGTGTGCTACTGCATACACACACACATCAAATTCATATGGAATGTCAAGCCTGAAGTGTGAACTTTCACAAAAATGTCCTTTGTGTCAACACTGGTTTAATTCCAGAGGAAAGGTTATAAACATTGGTTTTGTTTAATCTTCTGTACTTTCTCTTCTTTTTTTAACTTCCTTTGTATCCCTTCTCTGAACAACATTTTTGATGTTTATTAAATGAACATAACTTTTATCCATCCGTAAAATAAAATTACCTCACAAAAATAATTTTGTCTTTGATGTTTATCAGTTGGGCACTTTTGTCTCTGATGTATATCACCGAACAGAAGCAATATTTGTGGGTTTTATGCCGTAATTTTGCTTTTGTGTATTTATCTTTGCTTCTTCCTTTTTTACTGCCTACTTTTCGTTCTTTCCTTTTTTTTTTTAGATGGAGTCTTGCTCCTTTGCCCAGGCTGGAGTGCAGTGGCGTGATCCTCCATCTCCCAGGTTCAAACAATTCTCCCTGCCTCAGCCTTCCGAGTAGCTGGGATTACAGGCACACACCACCACGCCGGGCTAATTTTTGTGTTTTAATAGAGATGGGGCTTCACCATGTTGGTCAGGCTGGTCTTGAACTCCTGACCTCAAGTGATCCGCCCGCCTCAGACTGCAAAAGTGCCTGGATTACAGGCGTGAGCCACCGTGCTTGGCCTCTTTAATTACTGTTTTCCCTCTTAATTTAGCTTGTAGTAACCAAGGAAGTTTTAGTTTTTCACTAGTGGCTTTAAAGTAAAAAGTGGTAGCTGACTAATGTGTTCCCATAAAGAAAACTAAGGTTTGAAATGTGATGAACTTACATATTTCAAGGATTTGTAGAATCTTGGAACTCAATGGGCCTTTTGAGCTTCTTTTTAACATTATGCATAAGTTTTTAATGAGAAAGGCTACAGTTTATCCTTTTAACATACTTTATCCACCTGAAATATAATTTTCTGTTAATAACTAAAATTTGGAGAAATATTGAAATAAAGAAAATAATATTTAAACTATTTTAGAAGGGTTTTTTTTTAAGCTACAACTTTTGAAAATGAGAACGTCCCTACCAATTCTGCAATTTGATATGAACTTACTGTTGAATGAGATCTACTCCCATAGTTTTCCCTAAAGCTATTAGTGTGTTGGGTGGGACATTTTGATTCATTAATTGATAGATATTTTTAAGAAGTCTAGAGGTTTGCATTCAGAAGAAAGCAGGGTAGATGGTTTTATATAACTGAGATGTTGTATTCTGAAAGCATTATTCTCATAGTCGTGGTCACCATTCATAGAAGGGCTCTTTACAAACTGTGTTAACATATCCCTGTTTTCTTTAATTTATAATGGTGTTACTGTGTAGAAAGCTGTTATAGAATTCTCTGTATTTTTGTAGTTTGGCATCTTAGCTATTTAAAATAAAAGGCCTGAGCAAAAACGTGACTTACAGAATAGTGGGTTAAGCTTAAAACTTCATTATTTTCTTCATTATATTGATATTCCAAAGGAAAGTCAATGGTAAACCCTTTAGCCTTGGAAACATTCTTTTATATTATGTTGGAACTCTCCAAACAAAAATTGCAATTGTAACAAAGTTAGTAGAAAAGTTATTTCATTTTCCCTAGCAGCATTTTGCTTATTTACACCTAATTAATATCACAAGAAGCAGTAATTTGAGTTGACATATTTCAAAGCACAGATCATGCCCCAGGGTTCAATCATATGCATTGTTAAACCTTGCTAATTACACATTTATGTAATAAGGTCATTCATGCAAGATGTGTTCTTGAACATATGCCCTGTTGGAACTTTGGAAAAGTGTATTATGGAAACATCTGTTAGTGGCCATAAAACTGCTTAAAAATACCTGGCATTCATTTAGCTTCTTCCATTTTGGTGTTGTTAGTAGATTACATATAAATCAGAATGAGGCCATCTTATTTTAGTCTAAGAGTTCCTATGCACTGAATAGAGTTCCTATGTGTTTGCAGTCCTGCAGCAATCCTACAGAGTAACTTCACAGCACTCAGCAACAAAAATAAATTAAGAAATATCAATCCTTCAATAAGTTTAACAGGCAAATAATCTTTTTTATTATACATCAAGTATCCATCTTTCTCTTTTAAAGTTACTAATGGTGCTGTTCTCATTAGAATATGGTGTTTCTGGGGAACGACACTGGACTAAACCAAACTCCATGTTGTTAACCACCACATTGCCATGTATGACAAGCATAATTTTGGAGAAGCTATATAAAAATTTCTGAACTTCAGTTTTCCCATCTCTACAATGGGAAGTGCTATTTCTATTGCTAGTAGTTGTTTCACAGGCTTATTGTACCAATTTCACGTAATTGTTGTCAGTATTAAATAAGACAGCACATGACAAGTATATTCACAGTTCCTAGTGAAAATTTAAAATATGTTTTAAAAAGGATAGCAACTGCTGCTCTTCTTCTATCAGCACCATCATTTTAAAATATATTAATTTCAGTTCTCTTTATCTTTTTGTGTTTTTTGAAAAAGATTTATGCTATAAATATACACAAACATGCATATATTTGCATATGAAATATATGATATTTATATATTATATATATTTATATAAATATATGTATCATATATATCATATGCAAATATATGCATGATTGTGCATATTCATAGCGTAAATCTTTGTGTTTGGAAAATGTAGTCTCATATTAACAACACTTGTATAAATCTTGAAGATATTCAGAGCAAAATTCTGGAATCTGTCTTTCATGCCTTCTACCTCATAGTGGAACACCTTTTCTTAAAACAAAACAAAACAAAACAAAACAAAAACCAGAATCTCACTCTATTGCCCAGGCTGGAGTGCAGTGTCATGATCACAACTCACAGCAGCCTCGACCTCCCAGGCTCAATCTCAGCTTTCCAAGTAGTTAGGACAATGAGCACACGCTACCATATGTGGCTAACTGTATAGTTTTTGTAGAGATAAGTTTTTGCCGTGTTACCCAGGCTGGTCTCGAACTCCTGAGCTCAAGTGATTTGCCTGCCTCTACCTCTCCAAGTGCTAGGATTACAGGCATAAGCCACTGTGTCCAGCCTGATTTTTTTCTTTACCTGTTAGTTCCAGTTAGACTACCATGAGAGTAAAATGGGAAAAACACGATACATTTTTCTAAGATAAATGTCAGTCATCTTGTACTCACAAATCTGGTAACGGATAACAGCGTTTCTTTCCAGGTTTGTAAATATGATTATGTGGAGATCTGGAGTGGTCTTACCTCTGAGTCTAAACTGCATGGCAAATTCTGTGGTGCTGAAGTGCCTGAAGTGATCACATCCCAGTTCAACAGTATGAGAATTGAATTCAAGTCTGACAATACTGTATCCAAGAAGGGCTTCAAAGCACAATTTTTCTCAGGTATAAGTATTCACATGTTGTGTGTTTATATTACAGATTTTCAATGTGAATTGGATTAAATTGTATGTGACCTGTTTTTCTTAGTTTTCTGTAAATGCAACTTGAAGTTAAGAAAAAGGCCTTACCATTTTCCATAGGTTTATTAATTTTTTACTTAAAATTAGGATATTAATAATAGGGGTCCTGATGTAATGTTGCCTCCAAACAATTAGATCTTATATAAAATCTAATCAAATATTATAAAGGCTAGTACAAATAACACAAAATAATTATAGTAATATTTTTACACATTGGCTTTACTCTATACAGGTGTATGGGAATAATGATAAAACAAATGGGCAGATTTTTCAAAATACTTTTTATTTCTATTTGGAAAATGTAGTCTCATTTTAGCAACACTTTTATATTCTTTTTATTTTGCAACGTATTTCTTCTTATTTTAATATATTTTCATTATTAGTAGGCTAATTAAAATTGTGCTTTGCCTCATCATTATGGAAATGGTTGCAGTAAGAGACCTAGAAATATAGAAATTATAATTTCACTAAATATATTGACAACTGTATTTAATGCTTTGCACTTTTGTATTTGGAATTTAGTATTTAGTTTAAGCAACTCAAAGCAAAATTTCCTTTATAAAGAGCTGAAATTTTATAAAACTCCCCAGACTTTATAGAAATATATCAAAAACCAAGAAATTTTCATTTTTTCTCAATCAGAATCATGCTTTATAAAAACATTATTTTGAAATTTTCCAAGTAGATGAAATTGTAATAAACCTTAGTATAGCAATTTATTCTCTTTGCAACTAACAACCAATTTAAAGCAATTGAATTCCAATTATGTTTTAATATTAGGTAATTTGGATTGAGTTAATTCAAAGGCCATTTATTCTGGTCCTCATGTGTTTAAAATTAATGAGATTTACAATGTCCAGCCTTTGTTTGGGGTTTTCAGTGTAATTGAAATTAATGGTTCACAAGCTCCATTGAGTTCCAAGTCATACAGAAAAGTGTCTCCAGAATACAATGGACCTTGGCTCCCGTGTCCTTATTCCCTTCTTTTTTTCCAGATTAAATAACCTTTTACAAATGCTTCTCAGGTATTTAAGATTTATGCTATTCAAAGTACAGTTTAATATTTTAATAAAAATAAGACTTTTTTTAGACTTCACCATTTTATTATTATTATATATATTTTTTGAGACAAAGTGTCACTCTATCACCAGGCTGGAGTGCAGTGGCATGATCTAGGCTCACTGCAACCTCCACCTCCTGGGTTCAAGCAATTCTCCTGCCTCAGCCTCCCGAGTACCTGGGACTACAGGCATGTGCCACCACGCCCAGCTAATTTTTGTATTTTTAGTAGAGACTGGGTTTCAGCATGTTGCCCAGGATGGTCTCGATCTCTTGACCTCGTGATCCGCCTGCCTCGGCCTCCCAAAGTGCTGGGATTACAGGCATGAGAACATTATGTATTTTAGCAAGTTTAAGTCATCCAGTAGTTAGGTAGAGATAAGATTACTTATCTTAGAGCCATCTAAATATTTATTTTAAAAATTGAAATTATAAAATAAATGAATTTTGTCATAATAATTAAAGTTGCTAATGAGTACTGTGTTCACTATTTGGGTGATGGGTTTCATGGAAGCCCCAAGCCCCAACATTATGCAACATACTCAAGTAACAAATTTGCGTATGCACCACATTAATCTAAAATGATATTTAAAAAGAAAGTATTCAGGATCCTTTTTATGTTACTTTCGTCATATATTTAATTTTAAATTTTTTTAAAGAAAAGAAACATGCTACAAATACTGACTACAAAGTATGATTAAATTTAGTTACTCAGAAAATTTAAAATTCCCTTTCTGATATTTTTGGTCAGAAAAAAAATTTCCAAATCATAAAAACAGATTATTCGTGTCCTCAGAAATAGGACTGATGAAACATAAAATATGCTTCCTTAATTCTTTGTAATACACCTCTGAAGCCTTGTGCAGAAGATGCTGCTCTCCACCACATGAGCATATATGGTCTTTATCCTTTTATCTCTGTGGAACTGCGCTTTGTAAAATAACTGAGTACCTTTGTACTACTTGAGCCAATAACAGGTAATTTGCTATAAATCATGTTCACTGATGCAGTCATTTCAGAATATTATCCATACTTTAAGGATTTATCAGTGCACTTATACACACACACACACACACACACACACACACACACATATGTAAATCAATTAACATGACAATGTTTGGTTTTCAAAGAATCTAGCCTAGATTGTTTGCTGGAGTATAAGTAGTTAACTAAACTGAACAATGACGTTCATGGAGAAATTAAACCCCAAAGTTTCATCTTATATTGTTATATTTATATATATTTATATGAGAGATGAGGCAGCTGAAGAGTTAAGTAAGCATCTCACTGTCACAGATCATTTAAACATAGTATCTCTTGGTCCAAAGACCATTCTCTTAACCATAAGAACTGATCATGACCTTGGCAAATAGCATTAATTCTTTTTCTTATGACCTGGAAAAAAAACAGCAGATATGATTTTCACTTCTTTATTAGGTGATTGTTTTGAAAATCCAAGTCAATTAATATTAAGTATACATTTTTGAGGTTCATTTTGTGAATCATTGAAAAGTCTTGGCTATTTGTCAGATCAATATTTAAAATACTGTGGTTCTGGATGAATGACTAGAACTATTTCACACTTAATTTTCTGGGAGTTTCTATTAGTGGGAAAGATGTTTGCTCCAGAAAAGAGAAAGTTAAAAACATGTTTGTAATAAATTGCTGTTGTATTATCTAGAGATGGCAGAAAATAAGAATTTTGGTGAATAAACGTCCTTGTTATGATGATCTTATGAAGGCATAATTTACAAAAGATTATTCACTTTAATTGATGTCTGTTCACGTTGCAAATATTAGAGTTCTGATAATGCTTTCAATATGATAACATATAATCATATGTCAAAAGCCAAGTAATTCACTGTAATACATTATTAGAAAGTAAGTATGTAAACTATAAAGATATACTTCACAGACAAAATTGAAGTTTTTTAAAATGTTAAAACTCACTATGGGAGCTTTGATAAAGTGTGTTACTGGGTTTATTGTCACAGATTCTTTAGAAAGAAATTTAGCATAGAAATCAAGTCATTAAAATGACTTTTCCATTTGCCCCAGAAATCACATTTGTGGGACTCTTTCATCCAGAAATATCTCAAAATCTGGAAGAAGGATTTCAATATAATGTGATAGTGACAGAAATTTGCAGCAAGAGGAAAATTGTAAATAAGTTATGGCAAATGCACTTTGTGGACCCTTCTGTGCTACAAAGATGGGTCGACGATTCCATGGTGCAAAATATTGTATGTGGTAAAATATTAATGGAAATCTAGGTATAAAACAATGTATGCACTATCTATACAGCTAAGCATGCAGGTTGGAACAAACCTGAAAATTGCCATATAAAAATACCAAGAATGCTTAGTTAGGGTGGAAACATGATGCATTATGGTTTTCTCCATTTTCTTCTCAGAGTTTTTCTTTAATTTAAATATAAAAATAAATTTAGAAGAAAAAGACTCCTATTGTATTTTCACCTATTACGGTTAGTCAAAAGATTTCTAGTTTGCAAACACTGCCTAATAGACTTTGACCTTCTTTGCAAGTGAAGGAATTTTTAAATTCACCTATTTCTTCATTAGTTAATAAATATTAATACAAGTTAATATTAATAAAAGTGTATTGAATTGAATTAAATTCCAAAATATTTTAATTACAGGCAATCTAAC
The DNA here is from genome assembly GCF_030222135.1 of Aotus nancymaae. Classification (NCBI taxonomy): domain Eukaryota; kingdom Metazoa; phylum Chordata; class Mammalia; order Primates; family Aotidae; genus Aotus; species Aotus nancymaae. The sequence continues at coordinate 406,392 of NW_026988447.1, read as the reverse complement.
AAAGATGTTAATATATTATATACATTAATCAAGAGATAGTTTATAGACACATAGTCTTAAATGGTTAGATTTACAGCCAGTGTTCTAAAACTTTCAGAAGTAGTTATGGCTTTATGAAACCTTAACACGGAATATAACAAGTTCAGCTATTTTTTCCACATTCTTTGTCTAAGAACCTCTAAGAGTTTTCAATACTAGTAAAAAGTAGTGTTTGGTAATAAGTGATTCCATATATTTGGAGAAGAAAGCTATTAAAAATAAAATTCTAGCTTTCTTTTAGTTAGTGATACATGAGAAAAAGACAAAAATATTTAAGGTTTAACATACCATGAAATAATATATTTACAGTATTATTTTCAACATATCATTGTCTAATAAAATAATTGTATAAGAGATTTTAGCTATTCTTGCACATAGCCTTAGATTTTTAAAACAAACTCTTTTTAGATTTAAGAAAGGACATTGAAGGGATGTCTCTAAGAACTTTTTAGCAGAATAATTCACATCAGTGATTTCTGTCACATCCATGCTCATAGAATTAAGAAACTCTCATCTATCATTTCTGACTAAATATCATAAATGAGTCACAAAAATGCCATAGCTTAAAAATGAATGTCATTGGATTTTATAGCAAAATAATTTACAAGCCACTCTATAAAAACCAGTGTAATATGCTACACTTATTCCAGGGCATATTTAAAGAGCAATATAATGAAGTAATATTAAAGCAAATAAAAAATTAGAAAGCCAAAATAAGACCATTTAGACATTATAGAGAATTATATGTGATTCACTTCTTTTCAGGTAATTCATACTATAGTGGCATAGACATTTTCTAGAAGATATCTAGTCCAACAATAATATATTGCTGTTATTTTCTCAGACTAAATGAGATTTGTTACTAGATTAACAATAATGATTTTGTTTATATGATAGTAAAACCAAACTTAGTTTTATATGATATATTTGAGCACAAGTGTACAAGTCTGCATTGGTCTACATGATGCAGTTTATTTAATTAATAATCTTAGCAAAGCTAAGAGTATTCCACTCAAAAGAGTTTCTTTTCTTTAAATGAGTTAAGCATAAAGGAAATATTAATCGGACTTTATACCTGAAAAAATAGCACATTTGGGAACTTGACATGCTTTTATAATTTTAATTATAGCATTTACAATTTGGGAATATTATAACAATGGCTTTAGGCAATGAGAGTTGAGCATAGGCATTGCGCCTTTTATAGGCAACTCTGTATTAATGAAAAGATTCAGTTATGACTCTTCAGTTCTAAGAACAGAAAATATGAAGAACAATAACAGTCTCCCTCAGTAAAAAAATTAATAGGAATGTGATCTAACTATTGCTGATAAGCCCAGGGTCTTGCTCAGTGACAGAAATGGACTAAAACTCATTTTCTGACTCCTAGCTCATTTCTGCCTGTAACAAATGGAGGAATCACTTAAAATAATTTGTGCATTGCAGTCTTTCTAGCTCTGAAATCAAGTGATTTCAACTGACATGCTCCTCATCTTATCTTCCTTTCATTGTGTCTCGATATTTGTTTGTAAGTGTCCTTCTTGTTCAACGTTTCTCTAGTGGAATGGTTGTTGATATCTGTAGATGAAATTCGACATGATATTACACTAACAGAACTTTAAATGCTACTGTGATTAATTACAAACAGTAACACAACTACAACTTTCTTGTATGATTTAAACTCCTGTGTCCAAGTTGTCATCATTAATGGAATTTAAATATTCACATGTTTATGAAAAGAGAAAAGTGTCTCTGTTGTAGCTCTCCTAGTGTTTATAAGTGTTTTTTTGTAGGTGATTATTTACCTGATAGTTTTATGTTGGACCTGTGTGTGCTGTGCATGTGTCCATTTATTTCAGATCCTGAACATTTAATTTGAGAATACCCACTCTTGTATGTGTCTGTTCTGTTGCATGGACCATTGATTTCTTTTTCCTACAGATAAGGAAGCTTTCTGCAAAGAGAAACTTTTTATTTTTGAATCTTGCAAGAACTTGATACAGGTTGCCACTTCAGTTCCATCCAGTATGTATTATTCATAGACTGATGACCTCTGATAGTCTCAGAGGTTCACTGTAGTCCTCTGATGGAAGAATACCCCTTCACTTTTTCCTAATGATGGGCCTTTTCTTTATCTTACATGAAGGAATGGAAAGCAGATATGTTCATTCCAAAGAAGGGGGCTAATTTCCATCTGCAGAAAATAAATGCTTTTATTTTTCCTCAATAAAACATTTATTTCTAGCACTAAGAAAAACTCTTTTGCTTTATTCTGTGTCTAGTATATGAAAATGCCAGAAAATTTCAAATAAATTATTGATAGAATTTTAAATTTTTAAATGTGTTATGCAGGCATTATGAGAAATGTTTAAATCTCTCTCTCCTCCTTCCTTTTCCCTTTCCTTTGATTTCTGCTGTTCGAAAAAACAGTTTTTGTCCTAAGAGGAGAAATGGAAAGTGAAAACATAAGTTAATTATGTTTGCAAACAGCTTTTTCCCAAGTTTGGTGACCTTTCATAAATAAGAAATCTACAATATATTTGCAGAATTTATCTTTTATGAAGTTGCTATTTCTCATAACCATAAGAAATCCAAAATTACATTCACTTTAATTAGTCTATTAACTCCTGTTCAAACAAGTGTTTTTAAAACAACCACACTGTATTTACTACTCTGCAGATGAATTAAAACATTTTTCAAAATATAGTGCAAAATACCAAAATTTTTAGATCTGCATGATGTAAAACATCTGAATAATTTTAAGTATTCCAATGACTTCCTGAAATTTTCTCTTTTGATATGACTGTTTGACACATGAAGCCACAGTTTTACATTGCTACTTTTGAGGATATAATAACTTTCCTCTGCTGCTTTTAGATGCTATTTTGATTAGTTCAGTTTTGAATTTTAGCTAAAATTTAGACTAACTGATAAATATATTTTAGTAGCCTGATAAGTTTTCATTTTCATGAGACCTTGATTAAGTTATGCGATATCAGATGTGTAAATGAGGCAGGAAACTCTGAAAAATTGGGAAAGTTAAAAAAAAAAATACTTAAAGAATAATGACTATGTAAATAACAATAACAACTCTTCTTCTGTTTGTTCTCCTTCTTTTTCTTTCTCTTCTTCTTTCTTTTCTTCTTCCTCTTCCTCCTCCTCGTCTGCTTTCTCTTCTTCCAAAAATTATTTTGCAATTATCATTATTTTTGAGCACAAGAAGAGTATTAATTGTTGGCTACAAAATCATTGAAATATAATTGATTTTATTTTTAATTTGATCTCTCCTTAGTTACTACTATTATAGGTCAGTTTATTTTTAACAAATCTTGCAACTAATGATACCTAGATATATGAGCAGATGACTTGACTCTTCCACTAGAGTGAAGTTTGGATGTTAGGGATATTTTATGTTTTGAAATTATTTTTCTTATAAAATAACTGTGAATTTTAACACTCACAGCAATAATTCATGTGTTATTAAATAACACTTGTGTTCACATTTGTATTTTAGCATTTTTGTATCTTTCATGTATGGCAGTCCAAACAGAAACCAATAAAAGGGTGATTCAGGCCGTGTCTACCTCCACACTGTTCATCTCTGAGCAGTTCATCTGTTTATCAGTGAATTGAAAATGTGAACTAATTTTAAACTATTTTCAAAGGTTTGGTTGACCCAGGGTACAACTAAAGTTCACTCTATGAGGTCTTATATTAGGTACGCCAAACCATTGTTATATAAACATTTGCATAGGAAATGTGTGTCTATTTCAGAATAATTCTGGCACCAGCATTTTCTTAATTGGTTCCTTCCATTTAACAGAGATATATACATTCACTCATAAGGAAGCATTTTTCTGAAGTTTCTTAAGGCAAAGAGCCTCTGGAAAGTCAGAATAAAAAAATGAATTTAAGCAATTTACTGTTTAACTATCTGAATCAGAAAATGCAGGCAGCTGACACCATAGTGGTAGGAAGTATGGTTTACTGTCTACCCATTCTGTATAAGTCATTCATAATTCATAAACTGTGATTCTCACTGTTGATGCAATTAATGGAATAAGAGTTCAAAATTACACTAAATTGCTCTAAAATTAATTTTACAAATCTAATTTTCTGTTATTTTTTTCTGCGTTTCAGTATTTGATGCTCTTTCACAGAATCGTTTTGTTTATTCTACTGTTTTGCTTTTTGCTTAGTCTCCATAGTAAGTGTTGAAAGAATAATGGAAGTGTCAAGAATAGGTGGAGAACACGTGAATCACAAATATACTAATTACGACATATTCTTTAAAAACTGAGATTGCCTGTATTTATTTAAAATATTCAGCTATGGAGCAATGCATTAATATCGCCTGTTAAGCATGTGTGTCATGTAATCAATCTTCAAATGTGACAAAATAGATGCATATTTAAAAATTATTATCAGATTATTTGATAAAAATATCTTCCCTAAACCTTTTCCTATGGAATGAATATTGATTTGATAAAAAAGCAAAAACAGTGTACTTTTTATGCCAACAAGAACTTGCTAGTGCCCGTTAGAAAAATCAGCTGAGAGTGGACAATTTGAATTCAGCCTAACTTCTTATATGACTATAACATATCCTTTTGTTCTCTATGTGTGGGAGTGATGAAAGTCTGAGTGATGTGCCATCATACATCTGTGTCAGGAGCAATCTGCCAGTTTTGATGTTAATGGACAAGCCAGCTATGGAATGACAGCTGAGTGACACAGAGTGATGGTTGATGCCTCACCAAATTGACTGCCTGTTAATCTAGTTTGGCTTTTTTCCCTGTAGTGAATTTTTTGGCTATTTCATGAGGCTTACATTTCCTAGTCTAATCTTTACTTTACTTTTAGCACACTAAAAGCCTTTTAGGGGATAACTTTTAATAAACTTCTCTGCCAGAGTAGATTTGTTTAAAATACATAAATTTCATTTCTTCTTGAGAATAGTCTAATTATGCCTTTTTCTGTCTTGGAGTGCTATGAAGTATCCCAATTCATTAATGCTAAGCATAACCGCAGAGTTAATGCAGAAAAAAAAATCAACTACAGTAATTATACTGAGTGATTTTTTAAAGTGATTACATACAAATCTTGGAACCTTGTTTAGCCTCTGTCTGTATACCATGGTTAATATATTGAAGGGTATCCCTCTACTTAAATGCTATTTCTTGTCTCTATTCAAACTATGCACAATTTTAAATTTATTTCTAAATATTGGCAATAAATGTTTAGGGTTAATTTGTAAAAAGATCTATTGATTCCCTCTTTCTCCTACTCAAAACTTCAACTCCAGCATAGGAATAAAAGAGGATTACAAGTTGTTATCGTAGCACTAATGGTCTTGGAAACTTGATTCATGGTACAAGCCTTCAAGCTAAACAAGGAAAGGGTAAAACTAAAAGATCATACATTTTTGTTTGTTTTATACTTGGAACAGAAGAAGCCATGACTTAGCTTACCCTTTGGCAATGTTAACCATAGCTAAATGACTCTCTGTGATATCCTTTGTTTTTAAAGTTACTTAGTAAACTATGGAATTTATCTCTTTGCTAGACAAAGACGAATGCTCTAAGGATAATGGTGGATGTCAGCACGAATGTGTCAACACGATGGGAAGTTACATGTGTCAATGCCGTAGTGGATTTGTGCTGCATGAAAATAAACATGATTGCAAGGAAGGTACGGCAAGGAATACACTTTTCTTGACAACATGTAGAATTTCATGTGGTTCTGTTAAAGCACTGCTCCAAGTAGAGTTAATCATTTCAATGAGTGATATCACAGTGGGCTATCTAAATGTCAAAAAACAAAATTCTGTGTGATGTTCAAAGATCCAAGGCAAATTACTGGATCTGGACTTCGCACATAGGTGGCATTAGAGTAGCTTTGAATAGCAGACATAGTAGCTGCTAGGCTACCATCTGGTAGCCAGAAAAGCACCACATTCTCCCCATGTCTTTGTGGAGCAGACCTTATAACACAATGCATATTTAAACTTAACTTCTGCTGAATGTTTTGCATTTGGTGTAATATTCCTCCCAAAAATATCTTGTATATTTTGTGTATGTGCTACATAAGTGATGCGCCTTTAAATACCAGGAGTATCAAATTCAAATGCCTACCACAGGGAAGACATTTGAAAATGGTAGACACTGTGCCATTTAAAGTTTTAAGTCATGGTTTTGGTCCAGAAAAGCTTAATAGAGCATAATAATACCCTGTCAGACTTTGTCCTTGAGGCCTTACAAAATTCAAAATTTTTATAAACCAATAATATTATTCCCCTTAGCCACTATGAGCTAAATGGGAACAATACATAGTTATTCAGCTCTTATTTCTTCCTTTGAGAGTCTGTTCCCGAATTTCCTACTAAAATTGGATTTATACTTGTTTTGAGAATAGAATTACTAAGGCAAATTTTGTAAACGTAGTCATCATATGTATATTGGAAGGTACCTGACTCTAACCACAGTTAGATAACATTTTTTTTTGTGTGTGAAAACACTGGAATCATAGAGAATATCCTCAGTTGACCCTTGTTCCATTCAGCTCCTTTCAAATATGGTCACGTGTCAGGGATTTTTTTTTTCATTGAGTTAATGACACTATGCAGAATCATACACAAACAGAAATTTTTCTTTCTCTATTTTCATGTAAAAGCATAATATCTGTAACTTGGTAAGATACAATATGCTATTAAATCAATAGGTTAGGAAATAAACCCAGGTTTTTGTGGGTTTTTTTTTTTTCATTTTGAAACAGGATCTCCCTCTGTCACCCAGGCTGGAGTGCAATGGAGTGATCTCAGCTCATTGTAGTCTCGACCTCCCAGGCTTAAGCAATTCTCCCACCTTGGCCTCCCGAGTAGCTGGGACTACAGGTGCACACCACCATGCCTGGCTAATTTTTTGTGTTTTTTGTAGAGATGGGTTTTCCCCATGTTGCCCAGGCTGGTCTGTTAACTCCTGAGCTCAAGCAATCCACTCACCTCAGCCTCCCAAAGTGCTGGGATTGCAGGCATAAGCCACTGCAGTTGGCCCAGGCTTTTGTTTTTTGTTTTGCAGACATTGAAGGTAATTCAGAGAAAAAAAGAAGACAGCTTTTTTTTTTTTTTTGAGACGTAGTTTCGCTCTTGATACCCAGGCTGGAGTGCAATGGCGCGATCTCGGCTCACCGCAACCTCCGCCTCCTGGGTTCAGGCAATTCTCCTGCCTCAGCCTCCCGAGTAGCTGGGATTACAGGCACGCGCCAACATGCCCAGCTAATTTTTTGTATTAGTAGAGACGGGGTTTCACCATGTTGACCAGGATGGTCTCGATCTCTTGACCTCGTGATCCACCCGCCTCGGCCTCCCAAAGTGCTGGGATTACAGGCTTGAGCCACTGCGCCCGGCCAAGAAGACAGCTTTTATAGATTATACATGTATCCTGTGGATCGTGGGTAGCAAATATGTCTCTGTTTATTACATAAATGATATAGGAAACTTCGTTATAGATAAAACAGCATCCAGACACACTGTAATAAACTTGTCTTATCGCCAGGAAAGTGGTCAGATCATCTTTTACCTTCACTATAGTACATGCTCCTTGTACAGTTTAGCAATGAGCCTCTCAACCCAGTCTCAGTGTAATTGCCACATTCTGCCCGGTTTACATTTCACATGGCGAGGCAGAGACAGAAACAATGGAATTTAGAAAACCCTTGTCATAACTTGATCCAAACTTTTAAGGCTGTTGTCTTGCTACCATAATCGTAGATTATTAGACGGGAACTGAATTTTACCTTCCACTTTATGTGATCTTCTGTTGCAAATACAGGTCTCCCTATAGAAACCTAGCACAATTAAGATGAAGGTCTAGTGTGAATGAATGCAGCAGAGCAAGAAGCAGCAACTACAGAAAGCGCATTAACTAATGGGCATGTTACCCTTGTTGTGTGGCCCTGAAGGGTATAACAGGCGTGTTGTCCATTGAATAAAGTATTTAACCAAATATATTGCTCAGGAAATTTTAGAAATCTGTATTTTAGAATGGGATACACAATACATAACAAATAATCCCAGTCTAAACAAGAATGTATGATATAGAGCTTCATAAATTATACAGAAAGAACACAGCTTGAAGATATTAAGTATTTTTTAAATTTGACATTAACTGTGTGGAATGATCTTGTCTAAAATGAGGTTATTTTGGTTGTTAAAAAAAAAACTCTTCAATAATTATACTGATTGAATGAGGTATCCTTTGAAGTTAGTCCAGAAACACCTCTAGGGCAGGGCTAGTAGCTGTTTGCTTATTTTTCCCCTTAGTGCTTCCATTTGCTTTGATGACATTAGGGCTAATTTATTTTAGAAGCTAAAATTGTGGTGTAGGTATTCAAGTGTATATTTAACTAAGGGAGAGAGAAAATGTAAATACTTGATTCATAAGGTGCCTTAATGATGTTAATTAGCTATAAATGATGTTTCTTTTAATAGGAAAAAGAAATGAAAATGGCATAGTCCAAGATGTTTATTTGTGACATTGGATTAAATATTTTGCACATGCCCAGTGTTGATATTCTCTACTGTCAATATATGTTGCACTGTTAAATTCTGAGCTACAGACCCATCAGTTTAAAGTGAAAGTTCATTTTCTTTTAGGCATTTATCTGATTTATGGTAAATACTTAATTTCATATGAGACAGACAACAAACTGCCTGATTATTCTCAGCAACATAGTTTCCAGCGTAGAGGAATATGATAATCGACACTGCAGTGATAATTAGCTGGTATTCAGGAAAGTCTTTCAACAGGGCAGTGGGCAAATAGGCTGCTTTCTGCCTCAAACCTGGGCTGCATTTCCACACTGTCACACTGTCTGATATTATGGTTATTGGTGCAGCTGAGTGTGAACAGAAGATCCACAGTCCAACTGGCCTCATCACCAGTCCCAACTGGCCAGACAAGTACCCAAGCAGAAAAGAATGCACATGGGAAATCAGCGCCACTCCTGGCCACCGAATCAAATTAGTAAGTGAGCACATCCTTTTTCTTTCCGTTAAGCTGACTGCCCTTGTCTTTCACTACAAGCACTTGGAAATAAAATGAAGGCTTATCTAATTGAATTGAATAATTAGGCAGCTGGAAAAGATTTTTCGTCTCATGCTTTTCTACTAGCACTAAAATCCTTGGCTTCCTACATCAAGGTGACTGCCATATTGTTCTCCCTACAGTTTCTTATTCTGGATGTTTTAAAAGGCCTTACCAAAGTTGCTGCAAAACAGCAGTCTTTATTCCCTAATATATTACTGGTAATTATATTTCCAAATTTGGAAAATAAATGAAGGAATGAAAAAATCAGAAATTTGCAAGAAAGCAATAGAATAATAATTCACTTAAACCCAGCATAGCATATTCTACTGGTTGCACCAATTCCATATATGTATGTGTTTTTTATAATAATATAAATTTTATCTTGTGGTTTATAGAATATTATTTTTGCATAATATATTGCCCTCTATACAAAGATACTGATGTCCTTAGATTTCACTCACATTTTATTCAGCATGAGTTATTCAAATATGAGTATAATGTTTGTCTTATCTCTCCTACATTCTTTGAATTTTGCATTCTGGCCTGCTCATAAATAATAAACATAATAAGTGTTAAATTTCATTATAGGCTACAGAGTGCTTGAAGAGTGTAATCTAAAGAAATAAAATTATCCCAGCTACTCAGGAGGCTGAGGTAGGAGAATTGCCTGAACCCAGGAGGCAGAGGTTGCAGTGAGCTGAGATCGCGCCATTGCACTCCAGCCTGGGTAACAAGAGCGAAACTCCATCTCAAAAAAAAAAAAAAGAAATAAAATTATACAAATGTAGAAATGTTAACAATTTCCTGCAATATGTTGTTTTTAGAAGCAGAAAGCAGTGCCAGTGAACAAGGGTCAGGAAAGAGTCTAGCATGCACTTTAATAACAAAAAATATCTGAGGAGTGAGGCTATCAGTCCAAAGTAGCTCACTGGATCAGTACAATCATAAGCTTAATTTCTAAATTTCTTGTTTTGACTCTTCCCGTCGGTGAATATTATTGGCCAATAAAAAGACCTTATTTATATACAGCTTTATAATAAAATCAGAGACAGTCACCAAGAAATTCATATTCCTAGTATGGAGATCCTTCCAGTCTCTATAGTTGTAAATGACTGCCCAGACAGAGACATCAGTTCATTTCAGCCACACTGTTGAAGTGTATTAAATGCTGAAATGACAGCACTATAGGAATTTAGTTGCTCTCTAGTCCTGTCCAAGGTCCTGATTGAGAGGATAATTCCCTGGACCTTATGGTAACTCCCTGAATCTTATGGGCTGAAATATAGAGGCTGCATTTTTTTCAGGAGAGCACTTTCCTAAAGGAGTTGGAAAAGCTGATTTGACTGAAGACATTTATTTATTTCAATCTAAATTTTGTTGGGTATTTTATTCTTTCTCTCTGAAGAACTTATTTTTATATTTTGTATAAAGTACGTGACAGTTTTCTTTCTCCATCTTGAATGCTTGACTCCATTTTTTTTCTGAAACATAGTTTTTCATCCTTCTTTTGTAAATCTTATATTTATGTGTAAGTTGTGATTCTTTTTTCTATGGCTGCCATCAAAATCTTCTTTTTATCAGCAATTTGAATATAATATATGCAGATGTGTGTGTTTATGTGTGTGTGTTTCTGTTTAGCGATTTTTTTATGTTTATCCTCCTCAGAATTCTCTGAATTTAGTGCATCCGTATTATGGGGTCTGTCATTAATTTTTGAAAATTATCAATTGTTATTTCTTCATATAATTATTCTGTGCCATTGTCTTTCTTCTGGGATTCAAATTACTTATGGGCTAGATTGTTTGCTGTTATCCCTCAACTCTTGGATGTTCAGTTCATTTTTTGCCCTTCTTTTTGAGTTTAAGTTTCAGTGATTTCTATTGACCTATCTTCAAATTCAGTAATTATTTCTTCAGCTGTCTTGAATCTACTGATGAACTTGTTGAAAGCATTCTTTGTCTCTATTATTATGTTCTTTATTTCTAGAATTTGCATTTCACTAATTACAGTTTCCATATGTACTAGTCTGTTTGGGCTGCCATAACGGATTACCACAGACTTATGGCTTAAACAACAGAAATTTATTTTCTTATAGTTTGCAGGCTAGAAGTCCAAGATTAAGGTGCCATAAGGCTTAGTGTCTGGTGAGGCCTCTCTTCCTGGCTTCTATATGGCCTCCTCCTCACTGTGTCCTCACATGGCATTTTCTCTGTGTATACATAGAGAGAGACAGAGCTCCAGTGTCTCTTACTCTTCTTATAAGAACACCAGCCCTATAGGATTAGGGCTGCATTCTTATGGCTTTATTTAACATTAATTACCTCCCTAAATATATCAGATTGGAGGTTAGGGCTTCAATGTTAATTTTTGAAAAACACAATTCAATCCATAACACCATTCTCTGCTGAAATCTCCTATCTGTTCTTGCATATGCTCTACATCTTCACTAGAATCTTTATCTTATCAATGTTAAATTCATACTTCCTTTAAATTCTGTTTGATATAAACATAGGGGCCACAGGCTTGAGTCTGTTCTGTTGATTGTTTTGTCTCATAGCTGCATTGTTTTTATTTTTCTTGCCTTTTTGTGTCTCATGTAATTTTTTAAATTAAAATCAGACATTATGTGTAAAATTGTAGAGACTTTATTTCTGGAAACGGATGCATCTCTTGTGTTAGACTATTAGCCTATGAGGAAGGGTGTTAGGTTGATTTAACCAGGAATTAAGCTGAGATTGGGTTTTCTTGTTCTATTATCTTCAGTGCACCACTGTCTTCAAATTATTTTTTCTTAGGATGGAGGCTGGGATTTAACAGGTGTTTCCTCAATGCTTCTATTTCACCCTTACCTTCTCTGTTCATCCCCACCACAAATATTGTTCCTCTCCACACTTTTTTGTCTTCTTCATCAGTGGTAGATGGCAGTTGCTTGTTACTTGGTGCTTGCTGGTCTGGTGGTGAAGGCAAGGGGTTCTTTATTATTTCAGTATAGCCTCCACCTTAGGCAGGCCCTGCATGTTCAGGTCTTGTGGTTGAGCTTTCTCAGGGGTCCTATTTCTTCTCTTCATGGCAGTGAAACTCTGTCTATATACCTTATGAGTGTTCCACGGGAGAGAGATTCTTTTCGGTCTCTTAGTGGTAGGAGATCTCTAATATTACTGGTATAAGATCCTGCATCCAGGACTTCCCCTAGGGGTAGTAGGTTTTGTTTTTGGTTTTATTTTGTTTTGACCTTTCCTCTGCCTCCAGTAGGTCTATAACTTTGTTGTAGAGGTGGCAGGATATTCTGCTTCTCCCTCACAGGCTTAAGGCTTTGTTTTCTGAAGAAGGATTACAGTAAGGCTTCAGACTTTTCTCACGGCAGTGATCACTTCCCTCTTGCAAGCCTGAAACACCAAGGAAGGCACTCATGCACCTCCTGCTTTTTCCACAAATTTTCTCATGAGCAGGAGGTGGAGGTCCATGGGAAAGGGTCTGCGAGTTTGCACAAGCTCCCTTCATATCTGCAGTTTCCATGAGTTCTATCCTCTCCCCCTCATCCACACATGACCTTTACCAATCCATCACCAATTTAATCAGAATGCTTTCTTTTTGCCTGGCTGTATGATACCAACATCTCTTCCTGTTGTAGTCTGCCAGTAGCACATCTTTTCTTGCAAAGACCTGACATTCAGTAGATTTCAGAATACTTGGTTGATTTGTGATTTCCATACTTCTGTGTGTTCAGCCAACATTGTGATTTTTTTTTTTTTTTGCACTTTACATCATGGCTTTTTCTTGTTTTGAGGGTAGAAGGAAAACTAGTTCCAACTTTCTATATCCAAGGGGAAGTAGAACTCCTGATATACCCCAGTTTTAAAAATAGCAATACTCAATCCTTTCTCAATTATATCTTTCAGCTTGAAACATCCCGTCTAACTCTAGGGCAATCTGTTCCTTCACAAATTACAGGATTTATTTATTTATTTTTTGCCAATATTCGACTTGAGAATGAGGATATAAAGTATGTCTGTTCAACAATGGTCATACCTGTTGGTTTCTTAAGCAGGTAATATTTAGAAGCACAATGAGAGCCTTAATGCAAGTATTAAACTTTATTTTAGGAAACGGAATTTGTGTTTTTTGTGGGAGTAGTTACAATGTAAGCCAGGTTTTTCAATTGCTTGCGTGCATCAGAATTACCTGAAAAGCTTGTGAAAACACACATCTCTGCCACACCAGAATTTCTGATTCAGAGCATAATATTGATTCCCACCATCCTATCCCGTGGATCATGTTCATAAAAAACCTGACTCTCAATATCATCTTAAGAGTCAGGGTTAGTAGAAAGTGTGTCACAACAGATTAGCCCCCAACTCCAAGTAACATTTCGATTCTATATTTTTTGACTCTTGCCATTTTGACATTATAGTTGCTTGTGTTTCTTCTGATTGCCTTTCTGCACATAATGTAACTGTTACCTAGTGTTATCTACTTTAAAACTAAAATCACTGTTGTTATGGATATCAGCCAATAGACATTTGGTGAACAATACTTTATACTAACAGTTCAAATCATTCGATCACTTACCCGTGTACTTTGACATTTATAACACAGGAAATTTCATCAAGATTTTACAGTGTGTAAAATAAAAGCATTTTGCCTGATTTCTTTAGGATCTTTGATTGTTACTTTTTTTTTTTGTTGTTGTTGTTATTGTTTTTTGGAGTTGGAGTCTTGCTCTGTCGCCTGGACTGGAGTGCAGTGGTGCAATCTCAGCTCACTGCAACCTCCAACTTCGAGGTTCAAGCAATTCTCCTGCCTCAGCCTCCCGAGTAGCTGGGATTACAGGCGTGTGCCACTATGCCTGGCTAATATTTATATTTTAGTAGAGACAAGGTCGTGATCTACCCGCCTCAACCTCCCAAAGTGCTGGGATTATAGACATAAACCACCATGCCCTGGCTGAACTTTAATTTTTTTTTTCTTTTTTTAATTGTACTTTAGGTTCTGGGTACATGTGCAGATCATGCAGGATTGTTGCATAGGTACATACATGGGAATGTGGTTTGCTGCCTCCATTCCTCTGTCACCTATATCTGGCATTTCTCCCCATGTTATTTCTCCCCAACCCCCTCAACTTCCACTGTGCCTCCTGGAGCCCCCCCCAACAGACCCCAGCGTGTGATGCTCTCCTCCCTGTGTCCATGTGTTCTCATTGTTCAACACCTGCCTATGAGTGAGAACATGCGGTGTTTGATTTTCTGTTCTGTGTCAGTTTGCTGAGAATGATGGTTTCCAGATTCATCCATGTCTTTACAAAGGACATGAACTCATCGTTTTTTATGGCTGCATAATATTCCATGGTGTGTATGTGCCACATTTTTCCTGTCCAGTCTATCATCGATGGGCATTTGGGCTGGTTCCAGGTCTTTGCTATTGTAAACAGTGCTGCTGCAATGAGCATACGTGTGCATGTGTCCTTATAATAGAACGATTTATAATCCTTTGGATATATACTCAGTAATGGGATTGCTGGGTCAAATGGAATTTCTATTTCTAGGTCCTTGAGGAATCTCCATACTGTCTTCCACAATGGTTGAACTAACTTACACTCCCACCAACAGTGTGAAAGTCTTCCTATTTCTCCACATCCTCTCCAGCATCTATTGTCTCCAGATTTTTTAATGATTGCCATTCTAACTGGCGTGAGATGGTATCTCAATGTGGTTTTGATTTGCATTTCTCTAATGACCAGTGATGATGAGCATTTTTTCATGTTTATTGCCGTCATGTATGTCTTCTTTTGAAAAGTGTCTGTTCATATCCTTCTCCCACTTTTGAATGGGTTTTGATTTTTATGGGAAAATTTCAACCAAAACTGAAATTTAGAAAATGGAGTCAACGAAACTTGAAAAATTATGAAATATTTTAATCTTCTTAGGTTGAGAACTCCTGACACTTGGTTACCAGCTGGCTTCATTATTGGCAAGTGCAGAGATGAAAAGCAAAGAAAACATTTGGGTCCCTGTGTATACAATGGAGCTTTCTTCACAATTCATGAATTGATACCCCTCTTTCCTTATGCTGGGTGGGAAAATAAGAAATAAATAAATTTATTTTTCTTTTTTAAATTTACCTTTTCTAACTGACAGATAAAACTGCTTGTATTTACCATGTACAATGTGATATATTGAAGTATATGTACATTGTTTAATGACTAAATTTAGCTAATTAATAAATGTGTTACCCATGTTTTGATCATATTTGTGGGGTAAAACACTTAACATCCACTATCGTAGCATTTTTCAAGAGTGTAATACGTTATTAACTGTAAGTCACCATGTTGTATCGTGGTTCTATTGAATTTATTACTTCCATCTAACTGAAATTTTGTATTTTTTGAGTAACATCTACCCAGCCCTTTCCCATCTCAACCACCCTAGCCTTTGATCAACACAATTTAACTCTCTGCTTCTTTAAGTTTGATCATTTTAGATTCTCCCTATAACTGTGACCATGTAGTATTTATTTTCACTTAACATAATGTCCTACAGGTTCATCTATGTTGTTACAAATGACAAGATTTCTTTCATTTTGTGGCTGAATAGTACTCCACTCTGTGTGTGTGTGTGTGTGTGTGTGTATATATATATATATATGCCATGTTTTGTAATCTGTTCATCCATTAATGGACACTTAGGTTCATTCCATATCTTAGCTATTGTGAATAATGCTGCAATGAACATGGGAGCAACAGACATTTCTTCTACATTCTGATTTCATTTCTTTTGGATATATACCCAGTATGGAATTGCTGGACCATAGGGTAATTCTATTTTTAACTTTTTGAGAACCCTCCATACTGTTTTCTATAATGGCTGTACTAATTGACATTCCCCAAAACAGTGTGCAAGTATTCCCTTTTGTCAACGTCTTCACCAACACTTGCTATCTTTTGTGTTTATGATAACAGTCATTCTAGGAGGTGTGAGGTGATACCTCATTTTGGTTTTGATTTGCATTTTCTTGATGGTTAGTGACGTTGAGCATTTTTTCAAATATCTGTTGGTCATTTGTATCTCTTCTTCTTCTTTTTTTTTTTTTTTTTTTTTGAGACAGAGTCTTGCACTGTTGCCCAGGCTGTAATGCAGTGACACAATCTTGGCTCACTGCAATCTCTGCCTCCTGGGTTCAAGCAATTCTTCTGCTTCAGCCTCCCGAGTAGCTGTGACTTCAGGCACGCGCCACCACGCCGAGCTATTTTTTTTTTTTGTATTTTTGGTGGAGACAGGGTTTCACCATGTTGGCCAGGGTGGTCTTGATCTCCTGACCTAATGATTCTCCCATCTGGGCCTCCCAAAGTGCTGGGATTACAGGCATGAGCCACCTTGCCCAGCTTGTATCTCTTCTTTTGAGAAATGTCTATTTAAGTCCTTTGCCTGTAAATTGGTCTATTTGTTTCCTTGCTATTGAGTTGAGTTCCTTATATATTTTGGATATTAGCCCTATAGCAGATGAATGGTTCATAAATATTTTCTCCCATTCTGTGGGTTGTCTTCCCACTCTGTTGATCACTCCCTTTCCTGTACCAAAGCTTGATGTAGTCTCATTTGTCTATTTTTGCTTTTTCTGTTTGTACTTTTGGGGTGAAATCTAAAAAGTCATTGCCAAGACCAGTGTCATGGAACATTTCCCCTATGTTTTCCTCTAGTAGTTTCATGGTTTTGAATCTTACATTTAAGTCTTTAATTCATTTAGAATTGATTTTTCAATATGGCATGACATATGGGTCTAATTTTGTTCTTCTGCATGTGGATATCCAGTTATCCCAACACCATTTGAGGATACTGTCCTTTCCTTTGTATGTTCTTGGCATCTTGGACAAAACACAGTTGGCTGTAAATGTGTGGATTTATTCCTGTGCTCACTGTTCTGTTTCATCGGTTTATGTGCCTGTTTTTATGCCAGTATTATGCTGTTTTGGTTATAATACCTTTGTAGTGTATTTTGAGGTCAAGTAGTAGGATTCTTCTAACTTTTCTAAGTTTGGTTTTCTCTTTTTCGGTTTTTGTTTTATTGAAGATTGCTTTGGCTAAGCAGAGTCTTCTGTGGTTCCATACAAATTTTAATATTTCTTTTCTATTCCTGTGAAAAATGCTATTTGTGTTTTCTTTCATCAACGTTTTATAGTTTTCAGTGTAGAGTTTTCCACCTACTGGGTTAAATTTATTCCAAAGTATTTTATTTTATTTTAGCTGTTGTAAATGGGATTGTTTTCCTGATTTCTTTTTCAGATAGTTTACTGCTAGTGAATATGAATGCTACTGATTTTGTCTATTGATTTTATAACTTGCAACTTCACAGAGTTTATTTATTACTTTCTAATAGGTTTCTTGTGGAGTCTTCAGGGTTTTCTCTGCATGAGATTGTGTTATCTGCAAACAGAGATAATTTACCTTTTTTTTTTTTTTTTTTTTCAATTTGGATGCCTTTTATTTCTATTGCCTAATTTCTCTGTCTAGGACCTCCAGTACTATACTAAATAGAAGTGGCAAGAGTGGGCATGCTTGTCTAATTTTGGATCTTAGAGGAAAAGCTTTCAGGTTTTCTCAGTTGATTCTGATGTTAGCTGTGGGTTTGTCATATATAGCTTTTACTGTGTTGTTGCATATTCTTTATATGCCTAATTTGTTGAGAGTTTTATTTTTATCAAGAAAAGATGTTGAATTGCCAAATATGTTTTTCTACTAATATGATCAGATGGTTTTTGTCCTTCATTCTGTTACTATCATGCATCACATTTATAGATATGCATATGTTGAACCATCCTTGCATCCTTGAGATGAATCCCACTTTATCATAGTGAATGATCTTTTCAATGTGCTGTTGAATTCACTTTGGTTGTGTTTTGTTGAAGACTTTTCATCAATGTTCATTAGTGATATTGGTCTTCAGGTTTTTTGTTGTTGTTGGGTAATTGTCTGGTTTTGGGATCAGGATAAGACAACATTTCTATATATTCTCTATTCAAATTAAAAGCAAAGAAAAGAAAATTGTCAGTGAAGACAATTTTATGAGGCTATTTTTTAAAATCCTGGTTTATGAATTTTGAAAGCCTACTATACTTTCTAATCCAAATTGTCCTGTAACTTGATATATGGTTTTGTTGAATGACATGCAGGTAGTGGATGATAGGTATAAGCAAGCCTTCTTTCACTGTGTCTGAAACACAGTGAAAAACAATTATTTTGGTTAATTTGGGTTATAAGACTATAATCTCAAAATGATATTTAGATAATCTAGCAGTTACAGATAATAGGAATTACAATAAAATTCCTGTGTGCCCTTATGAGATAGGAGCATTTGTGTGCATGGTGTTCATTCACCATATGTATATTCAGTTTACAGTATGATTATCTAAATCTAGTATGCATAATTGTACATTAGTATGAGAACCGAACTATCAGAATCAGTTTATTTTAGATTCACATCGAGACTTAGGCATTATAATACAGTTAATATATTTTATGCACTGTTCTGGTTATCTACTGCTGCATAGCAAACTATCCCAAAACCTCAAGGCTTAAAAGAGGTACTGTTATATCTCATGGTTTGAGGGAGTGGCATCAGTATTTAAATAGTACTTTGCTGGTAATTTTTGTGTTATTGTGATATTGATTGATTCACCTGGGAGCATATCTGAAGGGTCAAGATAGCTGCAATTATATGTCTGTAACCTTGATGAGGAGGGCTAAAAGGCTGACTCAGCTGGGACAGCCATAACACCTACATATGACCATTGCAGCATGGTGGTCTCAAAGGAACCAGACTCTTGACTGTCAGTCTTGGATCCCCAAAGTGTCCCAAGAGGCCATTGAAGCCTCAGAAACCCATGAACATTACTTCAGAACATTCTATTGGTAAAGAAAATCATTAAGGCTAGCCAGGATTCAAGGGGAGGAGAATTAGACTAGAAACAACATAGCCTTGCCTTCCCAATTTAGTCTACTGACCTCCACAGCTGTAGAAGAATAAATTTGTATTGTTTTAAAACATTAAATGTTTGGCAATGTGCTACAGCAGATACACACAAAAAACACATTTGCTTTGTTTTTATTATGCACGCATGTGTTTATTTAATCGTGAGATACTGACTGCATTATTACAGCTTTAAAGTACAAAGAAATTGCAGTCAAAAGATGCTTGGGGGAAAAAAGTCTTCTTGCTAGAAAAGGGACAAAATTCTAAATGTATAAGTACAAGTATCTATTATCCCTGTTTTTATCCTGTCTTGGTTCTGAAAGACTCAACTGATCATTAAAATTTTGGGTGCCTTTTTTATATTTTGAATTAATGTTCATTCAAAACAAAATACTAACAAACAAATTTCTAGGCATCGGAGCATACTGCAATAAGCTAATGTGCTTATATCATTTTTAGTTGATTTATATCCTTGAGTTTCACCAAATGACATATAGTTACAAATTTTAGCTTCATATATGGAATATTTAAAAAACAAAAACATCTACAACTGTCATATATAATTATCCATCATAAATTCATAAAAATATATTTGATCAAAGTTATAGAGGACTCACAGAGAGGAAAGGTTCTTTTGAATTGGGAGACTGAGGTTTGTATTTCCACACTAACATTTTTTCCAGTGGCCTCTGATCCTTCAAATATTTTGTGGGAAACCAAATGACAGTTTTTACCAAAAACAGGAAAAGGTGAAAGATAGCTAGAATCTCGAAAGCTTTTCTTACAGTTGCTCAAATTGCATCAGTCTCTTTAATACTTTTAGTTTAAATGTTCACCTTTGCTAAATTTTATTTCTGCATGAAGTGCTATCATTTTATTATCTTGTCCTTTGTGAATATATGCAGTTACTCTGTAAGGACTCATTCTTTAGCGATTGCCAGTATTTTCAAGAAAGGAAACTCTACAGATGTTCATATGAGTGAACAGCATCTGGAAGCCTGGCCAGGGGCCAGCCAGGTAGATTAGGCTTGCTTGGGTGTTCCAGGAAGAAAGTTATTATTTCTACAGCCTACAACGAGAGTTCAATTTTATTTCTTTTGAATTGGACTCCTTAATCTCTTAGCTTGCTTGCCTTGTGGGAAATGCATTAGGATTTATGACTAGGGCCCAAGGTTATTCATTTGTTTTTTTGGCCTCTCTAAAACCTATATTATTAACCCTAAAATTACAGAAATATAATCATGGAATGAGTATGTTTTAAATTTTTTAATACCCAAATACTTATAAAGTCTTAAACACTTAAGAAAAATATTTAAGTCCACCAAAGGAAGGCAGTGTTTTAGTGGAAATCAGAGTTCCTTACAGCTTTATACATTCTGCCTTGCTGGCTCTTCTGTCTCCGTTGTGAACTTATGGAACTTTTTGGGAACCTAAGTGTCTTCTGGGGACATTTCTGTGGCATTGGTTCCTGGTGGCTGGAAATGTGCACATTCTGTATTATTGAGATATTGAGATTCATGGTTCAGCTTGTGTTGTAGAATAAAGTAATAAATGGCATATTACACCTTATCATTGTGAACTCTAAAATATATTTTAGAGGTTTGTCCTTTCCAAAGAGTTCCTATAATACATTTCTGTGGCGTAGAAATATTTTCTGTTGATGTAAAGTCACTGTGTATGGAAGGTTCTCTATGTGGGTATCTCTACAAATCTACAAAGGGCAGATTTCCGAGATCTCCACATATGAATTAGTCACACCTTTGCTTGTGTGTGGTGGAGCTTTCGGTTCAGGCTGATTTCTGGAAAAGGACCACCCAGCCTTTACATTTGACCTAACAAGTTGCTACCTATTCCAAGAAGAAAATTCATTAATATCTTAATAAATGAGAGTTATTTGCATCACTAGAGTATATGTCAGCTAGAAACCTTTGACTAATTTGACTCTTACAGACTCAGTCTGATTCCATTAGTAATTTGATAAAGAGCTGTAGCCAGTTGGCTCCAGACCAGATTTCAGTATGGCCCCCGGCCCACCAACTCAATAACACTTTGTGTGGTGTTGCTCCGTTCTGTTAAACAAATGTTATGATTTAGGCCAAACATCCTGGATTTCATTAGGAAGAAAAATAGTCACCTATTTATCTCATTCATTCAGTCTTCAATGGACCAATCAATGGACTGAACATGTGTGGTCTGTAAATTTTTATCCCAGCTTTAGCTACTACTTATAGCAAATACTTTAGAATGCCATTCCTCCATCTTTCTTAAAATACTCTCTTCTACACAGTAGGTTTCCCTGGTTCTTTGCTCTTTATATTTACAGATTAATGACTTTAAATCACAATCAAAAGACATAATTCTCAGCATACACTGATTTTCAGATATTCTTTCCCCGAACCAATGTTTTTCCTCTTGATATAACATTATTTTTATAACATTATTTTTATAATTCAGAAGCTTGGTTTCATATTTAATACAAAACTCTAGGTACAGTTAAGTCAATTTTCTCATAGTAGTTTCTTATCAATTACAAACTGATGTCAGGAATGTATGTATGTACACAATGGTAATAAAAGCAGACTGCTACCTCATGAGAGACAGAAAATAAGATTTAGTAGGCATTGTCTGTAGAATTTTCATAGTTGAGGTTGGCCATAAACATCAGCTAGGTTTTTGGTAAATGCGATGACAGATTTATGCAGACATCCACATATTTATTCAGAATCTTCTATATCCCTTGTAGTGTGTGTATACGTCACTGAGTTACAGAGATTAACAAGTGACACATTCCTTCAGTTACTACCTGCTTTGCATGCTGTGCTTCAGGATAAATAAACTCTACTGATGTCTCCTTGT
The DNA here is from genome assembly GCF_030222135.1 of Aotus nancymaae. Classification (NCBI taxonomy): domain Eukaryota; kingdom Metazoa; phylum Chordata; class Mammalia; order Primates; family Aotidae; genus Aotus; species Aotus nancymaae. The sequence goes on along the minus strand of NW_026988447.1, from coordinate 384,451 downwards.
TCACGGTATTTCCCCACACTGTCTTCTGTTTCCAGTGAGATTCTTTGCACTATGCTCAGTCTTTCTGTCCTAGGCAGTGTCTTTGGTCAAATGAAGCAAATGTTCCTTTTCTCCCATAATGATGATAACAAACAATTACTCTAAGGCTTATTGGTTATAACATTTTTTATTTCTACTTTTTAAGTAGAGTGCAGTGGAAAGAGACCAAAGAGAGATCAGCTTTTTTTTCTTCCCTTTTCTTTCTTTAAGTAACTCCATTCCTTTCTCCTACTTCCTAGTTAATATGAATTGCTTTTTTCATTTCTTTCCTTACTCCTCCAAAGTCAGAAGTAATAGTAGGTGATGTAGTGTGGCATGGAATAGATAGTGGGTCCACACTGAGACAGAACCATTTTTAGTCTTTTTTTTTGGTATGTCCTCAATTAGACTGAACATTATGATCACTTCAGTAAAATTGTATCAAAGAAAATATGTATATTAAAAGTTTATGAGCCTATATTTTGTTGGAGGGCTTATAGCAAATTAACAAAGTTTGAAACATATTTCATACTTTTTCCTGTTTATTTTCTTATAATATTTTAGTTTCGTTCCATAGACTTAAGTAAGAGTGATGGCTTTATTTGTTTAATGCATGATGTTTTTCTGGGGAAAGGAAAAGGCCTTTGGCAATGACAAATAGCCTGTAATGTATGTAATTATTAATAGTTTGGACAATGCTATTTTTAGTCCATCTCAATTAAACTTTCATTTGTGATCTTTGCTGTGTTATACAGGTAATTATTATTTATTTTAAATTTGCTAAGTCACACAGATGAAAATAACAACACAGGTAAATTAGAATGGTTTTTAAATGTCATAATATTAAAGCATTCAAACTCTCCAAGATGTCCAATAGTAAAATAAATGTGCTATCTACATAAAAAGTAAATTAAAAATATCTAGCCTAAAGTATTATGAGTGTTTGCTACTGATACGGTTTGCAAGAACTAAATAAATATTTCAATAAATATGAAAGTTATTCTTTTATTTATGCTATGAAGATTTGTTGCATTTAAGTTTTGCAAAAATATAATGATACTTTATCAGATTTTCTTTAGTTTAAGTGCCCAAAGATAGGATGATGTTCAATGGGTTTTATGATCATCAAACCCAGAAGGAATCAATCTTATAATGTGATTGGTTGAAATTTTCTGATGAATTCTTTGGATGAAATTCAGAATAAAATATGATTTTGTTAAAATCTGTTTAAATTCTGAGATTGAATTACAATAGTAGAAGTGGTTGTAATAGCCAATTGGCAGAATTTCATATGAAGTTATTACATTGTTTTCCTCATTATGTCTTTTCAGATATTACATATTCTATTGATTTCACACCTTTCTCAATAATACTCTAGATGTTTTAAATTATTAGTATGCCCTGAACATGTTTATTGGTATGCATTTCTCTCCCAAAAATTATTCCGTATTGAGTGATTTGTGTTTTTAAAAATTTTTTATTTCTTCTTTTTAAAATAGGCCTTTAGTGAATTTGAGATTGAGCAGCATCAAGAATGTGCTTATGACCACTTAGAAGTATTTGATGGAGAAACAGAAAAGTCACCAATTCTTGGACGACTATGTGGCAACAACATACCAGATCCCCTTGTGGCTACTGGAAATAAAATGTTTGTTCGGTTTGTTTCTGATGCATCTGTTCAAAGAAAAGGCTTTCAAGCCATGCATTCTACAGGTCAGCAACTTAGAGTCACACTTCTCTTTCTGGCCAAGATCCAGGTTTCCTTTCTGGAGAATTTGGTTCAATAATAGAATTGCAAATAAATCTCCAAACATAGCAGATGAAATTTCACTGAAGCACTGTGTGAAATATTTGCAGAACCACACAGCATCCTACTTAAAGATCTTTGTAGTTGTTGAGCATTTAGGGAAACCCAAAAGATTTTGCCTGATTTGTGATCAGTGCAGTTTCTTTCAGTAGAACTGTCCAATATTTATATAATGTATTTCATATTAAATTTAGCAGTTTGATTTATATATTATATTTAACAGATAGAAATCTATGGCTTGATATTAAAAATTTATGTTTTATCTAATAACCTATCTGGGTAGCTAGATTTTACATTAATTATTTTTATAAATAAGTTTAGGACTGATCTTTTTGATGGAGCCTCTATTTTTCCTTTTTTTATTTGGTATGCAACATGATCTTTTGCCTAATCTTTCTACTTTACTCTTAGAGATTTCAACTAACTGTTCTGGGAATCTTAAATAAAATTTAATTTAGAAAAATACGAAAACTTTTAGGCTAAAAATATAAAATAACATTATTTATAGTTTGGAGACAGTTTAATTATATGTTCCATAAAATATCTGAAGAATGTCACCTTTTCATTCAGTTAAAACAATGTATCAGTTAAATGTAGATATTAGCTGGTCAGTTAGCTTATACTGACACCTAGAGGCATGGCTAATGCATAAGCGATTGATACACAGGAGAAATTTGTCTTGTTGGAAAACAAAGCATAAAAATACACAAACTCATCCATGAGATAGTTTTAGTGAAATTTTATCATGATATTCTGCTGACTGTTTTTATTTTTTAACTTTGTTTTGTAATTCATAATTTTAACTATTCCATTATCCAGCATTATTTTTTCACTCTGGTATATTTTATTGTAAGCATTAGATTTATGTTGAAGTCTGTAAGAAAGATATTGTCAGGATACTAATCTGAATAATAATAGTAATTATTGGACTTATTTCAATAACAAATTAATTACTTCTCATGATTAATATAAATATTATGGCATGAGGAAAATCTTACATGGAACATAGAAATGTCATGCTAATGAGAGATTTTCCACACATTTGGCATTTATGTCTTGAATATTTTTCTTATAACTTATCGCATAATGAAGGGGTGAAAAAATAAAATCCTATTACTTAATCAATATTTTGCTGATCGCACCAAGTTCATCACCTTTTAGAAAATATCACCATGGGAGGGATCCAAGATGGCCGATTAGGAGCAGCTCAGGATTGCAGCTCCCAACGAAAGCGTGGAGGGTGAGTGGACACCGCATTTCCAGATGGATTTTTATTGCCCACAGACCAGGAGATTCCCAGGCGGAGGAGCCCCACGGGTTGCCAGCATGGCTGTTTTGCCAGCGCCCTGGTGCAGTGGTTCTCCATACAAAATACACGGGTCTGGGCACCATTTTAGCTGGTGATTGGAGCTCCTGGGAGACAGAGTTGTCCATTCATCTGATTAAAAAGGGGACTGACACAGGGAGCCAGGCCAGGAGATTCCCAGGCAAAAAAGCACCACAAATCTCAGCGCAGCTGTTTCAGCCAGCGCAGTGGGTCGCCGCATGGGAAATCACACAGATCCCAGCGCCTTTTCAACAGGCGACTGAAACACCTGGGAGATAGTCGACTGTTCAACTAAAAAAAAAGGGGGGCTCTGAGGCAAGGAGCCAGGTGATCAGGCTTGGCTGGTCCCACCCCCACAAAAAAACAGCAATAGGAAGCGCTCTGGATTGAGAGTTTCACAGCAAACACAGCTGAACCTGAGACGGTCCAGCTCCGTGGGGGAGGGCGTCCACCATTACTGAGGCAGTCCACCACTACGGAGGTAGTTTGCCATTGCTGAGGCAGCCTGCAATTGCCGAGGCAGTTCTCTATTACAGAGAGAGTCTGCCATTATAGAGGTGGGCCGCCATTGCTGAGGCAGTTCTAACTACACCCGTATAAACAGGACTGCAGGGAAGTTCACACAGTAGCTGGGCGGAGCCCACAGCAGCTCAGCAAAGCCTCTGCAAGCAGACAGTGACTACGCTGCCTCCTCGCTGGGCAGGGCAGCCCTGAAAAGAAGCAGCAGCACAAAAGAAACTCATAAATAAAGCCCTAACTCCCCAGGACAGAGCACCTAGGGAAAAAAGGGGGGGTTTATGAGTTCTCCTGCAGCAGACTTAAACGTACATGCCCAGCAGCTCTGAATGAACAGCGGAGCTCACAGCTCAGCACTTGAGCTCCTATAAAGGACAGACTGTCTCCTCAAGCAACTCCCTGACCCCCGTATATCCAAAGAGTCACCTTATAAAGGAGAGATCAGACTGACATCTGGCAGGTATCCTTCTGGGGCAAAGATAGCAGAAGAAGAAACTGGGAACAACCCTTATGGTTTTGCAGCCACTGCAGGTGATCCCCAGGCAAACAGGGCCTGGAGTGGACCTCAGCAGTCACACAGCAGAGGAGCCAGACTGTTAGAAGGAAAAATAAGAAACAAAGAAATAATTTCATCATCAACAAACTGGACATCCACTCAGAGACCCAATCTGAAAGTCAACAACTATAAAGACGACAGGTGGATAAATCCACAAATATGGGAAGAAACCAGTGCAAAAAGGATGAAAACACCTGAAACCAGAACACCTCTCCTCCTCCAAGGGATCACAACTCCTCACCAGCAAGGGAACAAGGCTGGATGGAGAATGAGTGTGATGAATTGACAGAATTAGGCTTCAGAAAGTGGGTAATAAGAAACTTCTGTGAGCTAAAAGAACATGTTGTAACCCAATGCAAAGAAACTAAGAACCTTGAAAACAGATTTGATGAAATGCTAATGAGAATAAACAACTTAGAGAGGAATATAAGTGAATTGATGGAACTGAAAAACACAACATGAGAACTTCACAAAAGCATACACAAGTTTCAACAGCTGAATAGACCAAGCAGAAGAAAGGATATCAGAGTTCAAAGATCAACTCAATGAAATAAAACAAGAAGCCAAGATTAGAAGAAAAAGGAGAAAAAGGGTAAAAAGGAATGAACAAAGTCAACAAGAAATATGGGACTATGCAAAAAGACCTAATCTACATTTGATAGGTGTACCTGAATGTGACAGAGAGAATGAATCCAAGCTGGAAAATACTCTTCAGGATATTATCCAGGAAAAGTTCCCCAACCTAGCAAGGCAGGCCAATATTCAAGTCCAGGAAATACAGAGAACACCACAAAGATATTCCTCAAGAAGAGCAACCCCAAGGCACATAATCTTCAGATTTACCAGGGTTGAAATGAAGGAGAAAATGCTAAGGGCAGCCAAAGAGAAAGGTCAGGTTACCCACAAAGGGAAGCCCATCAGACTCAAAGCAGATATCTCAGCAGAAACCCTACAAGCCAGAAGAGAGAGGGGGCCAGTACTCAACATCCTTAAAGAAAATAACTTTCAACCCATAATTTCATATCCAGGCAAACTAAGCTTCATAAGTGAAGGAAAAATAAAATCCTTTGTGAACAAACAAGTATTCAGAGATTTCATCACCACCAGGCCTGCTTTACAAGAGCTCCTGAAAGAGACACTAAACATAAAAAGGTACAATGAGTACCAGCCACTCCAAAAGCATACCAAATGGTAAAGAGCATCAACACAATGAAGAAACTGCATCAACTAACGGGCAAAACAACAAGCTAGCATCAAAATGGCAGGATCAAATTCACATATAACAATATTAATCCTAAACATAAATGGGCTAAATGTCCCAATCAAAAGACACAGACTGGCAAATTGGATAAAAAGCCAAAACCCATCAGTTTGCTGTATCCAGAAAACCCATCTCACATGCAAGGATGCACAAAGGCTCAAAATAAAGGGATGGAGGAAGATTTACCAAGCAAACGGAGAGCAAAGAAAAAAAGAGCAGGAGTTGCAACTCATCTCTGATAAAACAGACTTTAAACCAACAAATATCAAAAGAGACAAAGAAGGACATTACATAATGGTAAAGAATCAATGCAACCAGAAGAGCTAATGATCCTAAAATTATAGGCATCCAATACAGGAGCACCCAGACACATAAGGCAAGTTCTTAATGACTTACAAAGAGACTTAGACTCCCACACAATAATATTGGGAGACTTTAACACCTTATTGTCAATATCAGACAGATCAACAAGACAGAAAAGTAATAAGGATATCCAGGACTTGAACTCAGATATGGGCAAAGGAAACCTAATAGACATTTACAGAACTCTCCACCCCAAATCCACAGAATATACATTCTTCTCAGCACCACGTCACACCTACTCTAAAACTGACCACATCATAAGAAGTAAAACACTCCTCAGCAAATACAAAAGAATGGAAATCATAACAAACAGTCTCTCAGACCACAGTGCAATCAAGTTAGAAATCAGAATTGAGAAACTAACTCAGAAGCACACAGCTTCATGGAAACTGAACAACTGGTACTTGAATGTTGATTGGATAAACAGAGAAATGAAGGTAGAAATAAAGATGTTCTTCGAACCAAACGAGAATGAAGACACAACATACTAGAATCTCTGGGACACATTTAAAGCAGTCTCCAGAGGAAAATATATAGCAATAAATGCCCACATGAGAAGAAAGGAAAGATCTAAAATTGACACCCTATCATCAAAATTGAAAGAGCTAGAGGAGCAAGATCAAAAACTCAAAACCTAGCAGAAGACAAGAAATAACTAAGATCAGAGCAGAAGTGAAGGTGATAGAGACACACACAAAAAAAAAACTTCAAAAATCAATAAATCCAGGAGCTGGCTTTTCAAAAAGATCAACAAAATATACAGACCACTAGCCATATTAATAAAAAAGAAAAGAGAGAAGAATCAAATAGATGCAATAAAAAACGATAAAGGGGATATCACCACAGATTCCACAGAAATACAAACCATCATCAGAGATTATTACAAACAACTGTATGCACGTAAACTAGAAAACCTGGAGGAAATGGATATATTCCTGAACACTTGCATCTTCCCAAGCCTAAGCCAGGAAGAAGTTGAAACCCTGAATAGACCAAAAACAAGATCTGAAGTTGAGGCAGCAATGAAGAGCCTACCACCCAAAAAAAGCCCGGGTCCAGATGGGTTCACAGCCGAATTCTACCAGACTTACAAAGAAGAGCTGGTACCATTACTTCTGAAACTATTCCAAACAATCCAAAAAGAGGGAATCCTTCCCAAATCATTTTATGAGACCAACATCATCCTGATACAAAAACCCGGCAGAGACTCAGCAAGAAAAGAAAACTACAGGCCAATATCCACGATGAACATAGATGAAAAAATCTTCAATAAAATACTGGCAAACCAATTGCAACAGCACATCAAAAAGCTTACCGACCATGATCAAGTAGGCTTCATCCTGGAGATGCAAGGCTGGTTCAACATACGCAAGTCTATAAATGTAATTCACCACATAAACAGAACCAAAGGCAAAAAACACATGATTATCTCAATTGATGCAGAGAAGGCCTTCGACAAAATTCAGCAGCGCTTTATGCTAAAAACCATCAATAATCTAGATATTGACGGAACATATCTCAAAATAATAAAAGCTGTTTATGACAAACCAACAGCCAATATCATACTGAATGGGCAAAAACTGGAAACGTTCCCTTTGAAATCTGGCACTAGACAAGGATGCCCTCTCTCACCACTCCTATTCAATATAGTACTAAAAGTTCTAGCCAGAGCAATCAGGCAAGAAAAAGAAATAGAGGGTATTCAAATAGGAAAGAAGGAAGTCAAATTGTCTCTATTTGCAGACAACATGATTATGTATCTAAAAGACCCCATCGGCTCAACCCAAAATCTCCTGAAACTGATAAGCAACTTCATCAAAATCTCAGGATACAAAATCAATGTGCAAAAATCACAAGCATTCCTGTACACCAATAACAGACTTAAAGAGAGCCAAATCAAGAATGAACTGCCATTCACAATTGCTACAAAGAGAATAAAATACCTAGGAATACAACTAACAAGGAACGTAAAGGACCTCTTCAAGAAGAACTACAAACCACTGCTCAATGAAATAAGAGAGGACACAAACAGATGGAGAAACATTCCATGTTCATGGTTAGGGAGAATCAATATTGTGAAAATGGCCATACTGCCCAAAGTAATTTACAGATTCAATGCTATTCCCATCAAGCTACCAATGACCTTCTTCACAGAACTGGAAAAAATGATCTTAAACTTCATATGGAACCAAAAGAGAGCCCGCATAGCCAAGTCAATTCTAAGCAAAAAGAACAAAGCAGGAGGCATCACACTACCGGACTTCAAACTATACTACAAGGCTGAAGTGATCAAAACAGCATGGTACTGGTACCAAAACAGAGATACAGACCAATGGAACAGAACAGAGGCCTCGGAGGAAACACCACACATCTACGACCATCCGATCTTTGACAAACCTGATAAAAACAAGCAGTGGGGAAACGAGTCCCTGTTTAATAAATGGTGTTGGGAAAACTGGCTAGCCATGTGCAGAAAGCAGAAACTGGACCCCTTCCTGACACCTTACACTAAAATAACCTCCAGATGGATCAAAGACTTAAACATAAGACCTAACACCATAAAAACCCTAGAAGAAAACCTAGGCAAAACCATTCAGGACATAGGCATAGACAAGGACTTCATGACCAAAACACCAAAAACATTGGCAACAAAAGCCAAAATAGGCAATGGGACCTAATCAAACTCCACAGCTTCTGCACGGCAAAAGAAACAGTCACTAGAGTGAATCGGCAACCAACAGAATGGGAAAAAATTTTTGCAGTCTACCCTTCTGACAAAGGGCTGATATCCAGAATCTACAAAGAACTAAAACAGATTTACAAGAAAAAAACAAACAAGCCCATTCAAAGTGGGCGAAGGATATGAACAGACACTTTACAAAAGAAAACATACACGAGGCCAACAAACATGAAAAAATGCTCATCATCACTGGTCATTAGAGAAATGCAAATCAAAACTACACTGAGATACCATCTCACACAAGTTAGAATGGCGATCATTAAAAAGTCTGGAGACAACAGATGCTGGAGAAGATGTGGAGAAATAGGAACACTTTGACACTGTTGGTGGAAATGTAAATTGGTTCAACCATTGTGGAAGACAGTGTGGCGATTCCTCAAGGACCTAGAAATAGAAATTCCATTTGACCCAGCAATCCCATTACTGGGTATATATCCAAAGGATTATAAATCTTTCTACTATAAGGACACATGCACACGAATGTTCATTGCAGCACTGTTCACAATAGCAAAGACTTGGAACCAACCCAAATGCCCATTGATGATAGACTGGACAGAGAAAATGTGGCACATATACACCATGGAATACTATGCAACCATAAAAAATGATGAGTTTGTGTCCTTTGTAGGGACATGGATGAACCTGGAAATCATCATTCTCAGCAAACTGACACAAGAACAGAAAATCTAACACTGCATGTTCTCACTCATAGGTGGGTGTTGAACAGTGAGAACACATGGACACAGGGAAGGGGAGCATCACACACTGGGGTCTGTTGGGGGAAATAGGGGAGGGACAGTGGAGGGTGGGGAGTTGGGGAGAGATAGCATGGGGAGAAATGTCAGATACAGGTGATGGGGAGGAAGGCAGCAAATCACACTGTCATGTGTGTACCTATGCAACAATCTGGCATGTTTTTCACATGTACCCCAAAACTTAAAATGCAATAAAAAATTAAAAAATATAATAAAAAAAGAAAATATCATCATGGGTTCCAAGAAGGTAGTGTGAAGATATGCTGTCAAAACTGCTTAAATAGTTGATAATACAGAACTTTGAGATTACCTACTTTTTTTCTTATTTAGTTTTACAAAAACTTACTCTTATACTGCCTCTTTTTATCCCTAGTAAGTGGAAGGACTGAGGTTCCATTATGTCACAGTGTGTCGGTACATATGGGTTCCTTGTACAGGTGAACCCTTACCTAGCAGGAAACTTTCAAAAAGATCGTTTTTTGGATCTCTGTTTTTTCATCTGTAAAATAAGAATCCCAGGGTTACTTGCCGCAGTAAAACTCCTAATTTGCATGACTTCTGCCCATGCATGCTATTTGCAGTGTTTGTGTTATGATTAACATTTCATTGAGAGGATCTAATTTTACCTTAATAGGGGTCATGTATTGTAATCTAATGGTATAGAAATCACTGGGCGTTTTAGGCATATACACTTATAATTTACATATATTGAATCCTCAAAAGAACTGTATGACATAGATATTATCATCCTCGTTTTCCAGATAAAGACAGTGAAAATCTGGATGATTAATTTGCAGTTTCTAAAATAGTGTCAAAGCCTGGATTTTATTTAATTCTGATTGTTTCCAAAGCTACTGTACTTCCTACTGTAGTAATATTTTCTCATGTAAAACTTTTGGATTAGGAAGAAAATGAGTATACAACCGTCATTATTAGGTGAAGATTGAATGCTTCTTTATAGAAATATTAAGCAAATCTCTTCAAAGTATATAAGTGACCAGGCTCATTTTATTTCCCTGTTTCATTCACAACCATTTAGATACCCACACGGGGAACTCCAATCACAATTTGTTAGGCAAAACGTGCTTTGGATATTCTTTAATCCTGCCCTGTCATTTTAGAAATGAGAAATTTGAGGCTAAAAAGTTTAATCGTAACTGACATAGCACAAGAAGTTAGTAACAGTTGAAATTAGAGTTCCTGTTTCCCAACTCCTGTTCCTTTATTATTCTGAGAATTTTTGATATTATTTGTCTGTTCTATCAGCTATGTTGGAATTTTTCTGGGTGGACTTTTATTTCTGTTACTTTCTAGTAGTCATACATGCTCAAATATTCTTATCTACATCTGCTTTTATTTCTCCTCAAAGTCTCTTTAAGAGGTTCATTTATTCTACTCTTTCATCAAATATTTATTTTGCATCTGCTTTGGACAATGTAAATGCATGGGAATTTTTAAGACAAGGGAAGGAATTCCTGCCTGTTGACAGCTTACAGTCTGAGAAGTTAAACATGTGATGTTCAGTTTATCTTTTAATTTCTGCTGACAAGATGGCCAAGTCCAGTACCATATCTGTCAGCTTTTGCTACACATATAAAGCATTTATTCATTATTTACTGTCTTCTAGAATATGGATGGCTATTTTTGATGTATTCTTAAGTATATAGTTTAATTTGCTTAGGTAAATTTATATTTCTGTATACAATTTTAGTTGTATCCACAAGAAAAATTTCTAACACTATGAATTTTAAAACTTGGTGATTAGAAATGTTGTAATGTATAATGATGGCTCTTTTCTTTACAATTAAAAAAAAAGTCCATGGAAAATGGACTTAATTGAAAAGAGTTATTTTTTCCTCTGACAGTTTGTTCAAATTCTAATTCTAAATTTATTTTAATAAGGAAACAAACGGTGGTACACCAGCCTTAAATTAGTTAATTAAAGGAAACACATCTTTAGTAGAAAAAAATGTCCTGTGTTTTTTCTAAGAAGATATGGCTGCAAAACAGAAAAACAGGAGAAACATGGAGAGAAAATAATTTTAAAATTCATTGCATTGTCTCTTGAGACTTCTTTTTTGTAATATAAAGCATCATACTCTTTGTCAATGCCATTTAAAAATAAAATATTATCAAACTCCTTGGAAAGGAAATTATTTTGATCTAAGTCAATTAAATTAGAGTGCTCACTAGAAGCATTTATAGGTCAAATTACAAGATTTCTCCTGGAGTTTAATACTTTACCAGGCAATTAACAAACCTATCTTTCCAAATTAACATGAAGTTCACCCTAGGCTTCTCTTCCCTTCTTGTTACCTTTCTTATTCAGTTTCATTTTCCATTTCTCAGAATTCTACAGGAAACTCTGGCAGCAGTTCTTTAGTTGATGTAAAAATGGTATTTCCAACATACTAAATAACTGGTTTTATATTTTTCTGACTTGGTAAATGAGTAGGTAGATTTGATGAAAATGTGTTCACTGTATTTAAAAGTCATCTTTTAAAGTGATCTATTACAATAAATGACCTATTGATCACTGCTTGAATGGCCAGGAGGATTCTGGAAAACACCCAGAAGCAAATTGCCCTCAGGCTGCCTATTTTATTCTGGAATTTCTCTCAGGGCATATTATAGGTTGATGCAACAGTAATTGAAGTTTAACAAAATCACATCTCTTCTGCATATAGTATTCAAATATTCATTTCATTCTTTACAAATTCATCCTGTGGACTAAGTTCTGTCACAGTGTGTGTGTGTGTGTGTGATGGTTAGAACATTAATTCCAGGTTTATTAGTTTGAGTGGTGATCTATAAGAATGAGGGTGTGCATTGCAACAGATACACGAAAAAGGAAGCAAAAATGGGGGGAACTTCTTGTTATCCTTAAATGTAATTTAAGACATTTGTTTTTAAATGTAGGCCGTTTTTCTAGTTTTTAATGAAGTCTCATAAAGACACCTTTCTGTGATTTTCAGATTTACAAAGCCTCTATAAAGTTATTTTTCCTGTTCTGTTTAATTTCTTCAACTTTTCCTTGATTTCTGTTCCAAGCTGTGGCTGGCAGAGGGTTGCTTCTTGAGGATCCTGGTCTTTGCATTGCGACCTTGTTGTATCTGTGAGGAAGGCACACAAAAGAGTGCCTGCACCAGAACTCTGGGTCCTCCCCTCAGCACTTCCTGGGCTGTGGAATGAAAGTAATGCAAGTGCTGAAGGTTTACTTTAAAGCTGAAAACAAAACATATCAGTCAATTCTCAAAATTGGAGAATAGGTAGAATTTTTTAAACAATCTGTAAATGACATTACACTGATTTACATATTTATATGTTGAATTCAGAAATATTTTCCATAAAATATTTTATTGGCTTTCAAAAATAGAATTTTCCCTTTCTAACAGCAGATTAATAGTGCTTTAAATTGTTGTTCAATTTTCCTGATTTTTCATTTCATACCTGAGTGGGTGCTAGAGTACAGATGATGACATTTATATGTACTCATAAGGAAATAATAATAATAATGGTAGCTCACATTTATGTGGGTTTTACCATGCCAGGAACTTTTCAAGCATTTTTCATATATTAACCTATACACTCTTCATCTGGACCCTATGATGTGAGTACTATTTATGATTCTCTTTTTAGAAATGAAGTTGTGGTAAATAACAGAGCCAGATTTGCACCCAGGCAATTTGACTGGGAGTTCCATCACAAGAAAGGGGAACTAATTATTGGAGTTACTGAGATAACAAAAGTACCATAGTGGGAAAGGGATGCCTGGCTTCCAGTGTGTGAGACTTGGGGGGTAAAATCCCAAGGCTAATTGATATTCCACTTTCAGGAATATTTCCTCACACAAATACATTTGTAATAGTTGCACCACTATCAGTTGGTTTTGTGAGCTACTCATCTACCATTTGGGAGATGAAGGGATATTTACATTCACTGTAACACAGCCCAGTAGGGAAGTCATTCTCATAATTGGAACCCTAGCTAGAAGTTCCTTCATATGTTAGTCACACAAAGGTCTCTGAATTTGCAGTTGTTTATGACAATGCCCATAGATTTGCTTGGACACACCTGAATTCAGACATGTGTGAAAGGTATCCCATACCCGCAATTCAGAAATATTTTGTTACTTAAAAATCACCAAACCACAATATGGGTAAACTATATACAAATCTGAAAAGTCCAATTTAGAATTTCAACTGCCTAACCATCTTCACTAAGAAGTATCTGGTCACAGACTACCATGACAGTATTACAGTTGTACTTGACTATCCAGTAGTTTTGCTTCTACAGCTCTTGCCACATTGGATTTTCCCTGAGGTGTTCTTCATTTTAGCAGTGAAACACCTGCTTCCCAGAAACTCTTTCAATCCTTAATAAACAAGGACAGAAAGAAACTCTACTTTCTCTTGACACTTTCATATCCCATATTTTTTTTTATTGAATTTTAGGTTTTGGGGTACATGTGAAGAACATGCAAGATTGTTGCATAAGTGCACACATGGCAGTGTGATTTGATTACTGTAGCCTTGTAGTATAGTTTGAAGTCCGGTACTGTGTTGCCTCCCACTTTGTTCTTTTTGCTTAGAATTGACTTGGCTATGTGGGCTCTCTTTTGGTTCCATATGAAGTTTAAGGTGGATTTTTCCAGTTCTGTGAAGAAGGTCATTGGTAGCTTGATGGGGATAGCATTGAATCTGTAAATTACTTTGGGCTGTATGGCCATTTTCACGATATTGATTCTTCCTAACCATGAACATGGAATGTTTCTCCATCTGTTTATGTCCTCTTTTATTTCATTGAGCAGTGGTTTGTAGTTCTCCTTAAAGAGGTCCTTTGCATTCCTTGTTAGTTGTATTCCTAGGTATTTTATTCTTTTGTAGCAATTGTGAATGGCAGTTCGTTCTTGATTTGGCTCTCTTTAAGCCTGTTATTGGTGTACAGGAATGCTTGTGATTTTTGCACATTGATTTTGTATCCTGAGACTTTGCTGAAGTTGCTTATCAGTTTCAGGAGATTTTGGGCTTAGACGATGGGGTCTTCTAGATATACAATCATGTCATCTGCAAATAGAGACAATTTGACTTCCTCCTTTCCTATTTGAGTACCCTTTATTTCTTTTTCTTGCCTGATTGCTCTGCCTAGAACATCCAGTACTATATTGAATAGGAGTGGTGAGAGAGGGCATCCTTGTCTAGTGCCTGATTTCAAAGGGAATGCTTCCAGTTTTTGCCCCTTCAGTATGATATTGGCTGTTGGTTTGTCGTAAGTAGCTTTTATTGTTTTGAGATATGTTCCATCAATACCTAGTTTATTGAGGAGTTTTAGCATAAAGGGCTGTTGAATTTTGTCAAAGGCCTTCTCTGCATCTATTGAGATAATCATGTGGTTTTTGTTTTTGGTTCTGTTTATGTGGTGAATTACATTTATAGACTTGCGTATATTGAACCAGCCTTGCATCCCCGGGATGAATCCTACTTGATCATGGTGGGTAAGCTTTTTGATGTGCTGTTGCAATCAGCTTGCCAGTATTTTATTGAAGATTTTTGCATCTATGTTCATCATGGATAGTGGCCTGTCATTTTTGTTCTTGTTGAGTCTCTGCCAGGTTTTTGTATCAGGATGATGTTGGTCTCATAAAATGATTTGGGAAGGATTCCCTCTTTTTGGATTGTTTGGAATAGTTTCAGAAGGAATGGTACCAGTTCCTCTTTGTATGTCTGGTAGAATTCGGCTGTGAACCCATCTGGACCTGGGCTTTTTTTGGGTGGTAGGCTCTCAATTGCTGCCTCGACTTCAGACCTTGTTATTAGTCTATTCAGGGTTTCAACTTCTTCCTGGTTTAGGCTTGGGAGGATGCAAGCGTCCAGGAATTTATCCATTTCTTCCAGGTTTTCTAGTTTATGTACATAGAGTTGTTTATAATAATCTCTGATGGTGGTTTGAATTTCTGTGGAATCTGTGGTGATATCCCCTTTATTGTTTTTTATTGTATCAATTTGGTTATTCTCTCTTTTCTTTTTTATTAATCTGGCTAGTGGTCTGTCTATTTTGTTGATCTTTTCAAAAAACCAGCTCCTGGATTTATTGATTTGTTGAAGGTTTTTTTGTGTCTCTATCTCCTTTAGTTCTGCTCTGATCTTAGTTATTTCTTGTCTTCTGCTAGGTTTTCAGTTTTTTCGATCTTGTTCCTCTAGCTCCTTCAATTTTGATGATAGGGTGTCAATTTTAGATCTCTCCTTTCTTCTCATGTGGGCACTTATTGCTATATATTTTCCTCTAGAGACTGCTTTAAATGTGTGCCAGAGATTCTGGTATGTGGTGTCTTCGTTCTCATTGGTTTCGAAGAACATCTTTATTTCTGCCTTCATTTCATTGTTTGTCCAGTCAACATTCAAGAGAAAGTTTTTCATTTTCCATGAAGCTGTGCGGTTCTGGATTGGTTTTTTAATTCTGAGTTCTAACTTGATTGCATTGTTGTCTGAGAGACTGTTGGTTATGATTTCTGTTCTTTTGCATTTGCTGAGGAGTGATTTACTTCCAATTATATGGTCAATTTTAGAGTAGGTGTGATGTAGTGCTGAGAAGAATGTATATTCTGTGGATTTGGGGTGGAGACATCTGCAAATGTCTATTAGGTTTGCTTGGTCCAGTTCTGAGTTCAAGTCCTGGATATCCTTGTTAATTTTCTGTCTCATTGTCTAATATTGACAATGGGGTGTTAAAGTCTCCCACTATTAATGTGTGGGAGTCTAAGTCTCTTTGTAAGTCATTAAGAACTTGCCTTATGTATCTGAGTGCTCCTGTATTAGGTGCATATATATTTAGGATCGTTAGCTCTTCTTGTTGTATTGATCCTTTTACCATTATGTAATATCTTTCTTTGTCTCTTTTGATCATTGTTGCTTTAAGGTCTCTTTTATCAGAAATGAGAATTGCCACTCCTCCTTTTTTTTCTCTCCATTTGCTTAGTAAATATTCCTCTATCCCTTTATTTTGAGCCTTTGTGTATTCTTGCATGTGAGATGGGTTTCCTGGATACAGCACACTGATGGGTTTTGGCTTTTTATCCAATTTCCAATTTGCCAGTCTGTGTCTTTTGATTGGGGCATTTAGTCCATTTACGTTTAGGGTTAATATTGTTATGTGTGAATTTGATCCTGCCATTATAATGCTAGCTGGCTGTTTTGCCTGTTTTTGATGGAAATTCTTCATTGTGTTGATGCTGTTTACCATTTGGTATGTTTTTGGAGTGGCTGGTTCTGGTTGTTCTTTTCTATGTGTAGTGCCTCTTTCAGGAGCTCTTGTAAAGCAGGCCTGGTGGTGATGAAATCTCTGAGTACTTGCTTGTTCACAAAGGATTTTATTTTTCCTTCACTTATGAAACTTAGTTTGGCTGGATATGAAATTCTGGGTTGAAAGTTCTTTTCTTTAAGGATGTTGAATATCAGCCCCCACTCTCTTCTGGCTTGTAGGGTTTCTGCTGAGGGATCTGCTGTGAGTCTGATGGGCTTCCCTTTGTGGGTAACCTGATCTTTCTCTCTGACCGCCCTTAGCATTTTCTCCTTCATTTCAACCCTGGTAAATCTGATGATTATGTGCCTTGGGGTTGCTCTTCTTGAGGAATATCTTTGTGGTGTTCTCTGTATTTTCTGGACTTGAATATTGACCTGCCTTGCTAGGTTGGGGAACTTTTCCTGGCTAATATCCTGAAGAGTATTTTCCAGCTTGGATTCATTCTCCATCACATTCAGGCACACTTATCAAACATAGATTAGGTCTTTTCACATAGTCCCATATTTCTTGTTGACTTTGTTCATTCCTTTTTACCCTTTTTTCTCTAATCTTGTCTTCTCATTTTATTTCATTGAGTTGATCTTCGACCTCTGATATCCTTTCTTCTGCTTGTTCAATTCAGCTATTGAAACTTGTGTGTGCTTTATGAAGTTCTCGTATTGTGTTTTTCAGTTCCATCAATTCACTTATATTCCTCTCTAAGTTGTCCATTCTCGTTAGCATTTCATCAAATCTTTTTTCAAGGTTCTTAGTTTCTTTGCATTGGGTTAGAACATGTTCTTTTAGCTCTCGGAAGTTTCTTATTACCCACCTTCTGAAGCCTGATTCTGTCATTTCATCACACTCATTCTCCATCCAGTCTTGTTCCCTTGCTGGTGAGGAGTTGTGATCCCTTAAAGGAGGAGAGGTGTTCTGGTTTTGGCTGTTTTCATCCTTTTTGCACTGGTTTCTTCCCATCTTTGTGGATTCATCCACCTGTCGTCTTTGTAGTTGCTGACTTTCAGATTGGGTCTCTGAGTGGACTTCGTGTTTGTTGATGATGAAGTTATTTCTGTATCTTAGTTTTCCTTCTAACAGTCTGGCCCCTCTGCTGTAGGACTGCTGAAGTCCACTCCAGGCCCTGCTTGCCTGGGGATCACCTGCAGCAGCTGCGGAACACTAAAGGTTGCCACCACTTTCTTCTTCTGCTTTGTCCCAGAAGGATACCTGCCAAATGTCAGTCTGAGCTCTCCTTTATGAGGCGACTCTTTGGATATATGGGGGTCAGGGAGCTGCTTGAGGAGACACTCTGTCCTTTATAGTCACTCAAGTGCTGAGCTGTAAGCTCTATTGTTCATTCAGAGCTGCTGGGCAGGTACGTTTAAGTCTGCTGCAGCAGAACTCATAACCCCCTTTTTTTTCCCAGGTGTTCTGTCCCAGGGAGTTAGGGCTTTATTTATGAGTTTCTGCTGTGCTGCTGCCTTTTTTTTTTTTCAGGGCTGCCCTGCCCAGCAAGGAGTTAGCCTAGTCACTGTCTGCCTGCAGGGTCTTTGCTGAACTGGGTTGGGCTCCGCCCAGCTGCTGTGTGAACTTCCCTGCAGTTCTGTTTATATGGATTTAGTTAGGACTGCCTTGGCAATGGTGGCCTGCCTCTGTAATGATGGACTCTCTCTGTAATGGTGGGTTGCCTTGGCAATGGCAGGTTGCCTCTGCAATGGCAGACTGCCTCCGTAGTGGTGGAGTGCCTCAGTAATGGCGGACGCCCCTCTCCCACAGAGCTGGACAGTCCCAGGTTCAGCTGTGCTTGTTGTGAAACTCTCAACCCAGAGCATTTCCAATTGCTTTGTTTTTGCTTTTCTTTTTGTTTTTGTGGGGTGGGACCAGTCAGGTCTGATCACCTGGCTCCCTGTCTCAGAGCCTTTTGTTTTTTAGTTGAACGATTGGCTCTCTCCCAGGTGTTCTGGTTTCCTATTGGAAAGGCTCTGGGATCTGTGTGATTTCCTGTGCTGCGACCCACTGCACTGGCTGAAACAGCGGCTCTGAGAGTTATGGCGCTTTTTTGCCTGGGAATATCCTGGACTGGCTCCCTGTTTCAGTCCCCCTTCTTTTTTTTCAATCAGAGGAATGAACAACTCTGCCTTCCTGGAGGTTCCTGGAGCTCCCTGGAGCTCCCCTTGCTGGCTAAGAGGGAACCCAGTTCCGTTTACTCTGCATTGGGAACCGCCATGCTGGGGTGCCGGCAAAACAGCTGCGCCAGGCAAAACAGCCATGCTGGCGACCTATGGGGCTCCTCCACCTGGGAATCTCCTAGTCTGTGGGCAATAAAAATCCATCTGGAAATGTGGTGTCCACTCACCCTCTGCACCTTCACTGGGAGCTGCAATCCTGAGCTGCTCCTAACCGGCTATCTTGGAGCTCCATATCCCATTCTTTTATCTCCATTCCAACCACCATTCTTGCTTGCATGGGTTGGTGGGGCATTGTAGGCTCTCTCTGTCTTTATTTAATCTCCAGTAATTAAAATTTTTAGGGCTCTTGCCAGATGCAGTGGCTCATGCCTGTAATCCCAACACTTTGGGAGGCTGAGGCAGCTGAATCACTTAAGGTCAGGAGTTCAAGACCAGCCTGGGCAACATGGTGAAACCCTTCTCTACTAAAATTATAAAACATTAGCCATACATGGTAATGCATGCTTGTAGTGCCAGTAACTTGGGAGGTTGAGGCAGGAGAATCACTTGAATCTAGGAGATAGAAGTTGCAGTGATCTGAAACACGCCTCTGCACTCCAGCCTGGGTGACAGAGCAAGACTTTGTCTCAAAAAAAAAAAAGTTTTGGGGCTCTGACTACAAAGTGTTCCTGAGAAGAGTGTTTGAAACCTTTTATATTCTAAATTATACCAGCTAAAAGGTTTTATGCACACTTATTTATTTATTTGATTGACAAAGTAATAACTGGTAGAGCCTAAGATTATTAATTTATCTTTTTTAAAGGAGCTGTGAAGAACATTTAATATTTTTTCTTGTAATAAACACAGACTGTCATTGGATAGGTTCTAGAATTGCAAAGATAATTGTAATTAATGATACATGTAGGTTTACCCCATCAAGTTAGATAAATATTTCTATATAAGTAAAATACTACTATTCTATATAGAAAGTTCTATATAACACAAACACATGCAGAGGAGTTTTATATATATTGTTGATTTTCAAGTTATTTCTTACTTCTTTGGATTGGGGTTCTTAAATTGTTAGGATTGAGCTTATGTTAATACTCTGGCCTCTTTATGAAAACAATTATTTGAGACTAGAAACAGTATTAGGTATAGCAATCTTAAAAATTGTTGAGTTACTAGGTAGTAGATTCTAAGTGATTGTCATGTTTTAAATTCTCAAACCTCACTAAAATTGGTACCATTATTTTCATCTGTATTATTTTCATCTGTAATACCCTTGAGAAAATTATGGCTCAGAGACATCACTTACCCATAATCACAGAGCCAGCAGGTGTTGGGGCTGAGATTCCAACCCAGGTCATCCATGTCTAGGGCCTGGGCCAGTACCCATGACACTGACTCTCCAGTTATGGAAACCATGTCTCATGCTGGAGGTATAAACAGATGTTAAACAATGGTTAGACTACACTGAAATTTTAACTGAAACCCATTAAAGCTCATTGACATTACTCGTTTTATTTTTCTTTCCTGGGCAGAGTGTGGTGGCCAATTGAAAGCAGAATCAAAACCCAGAGATCTGTATTCACATGCTCAGTTTGGTGATAACAACTACCCAGGACAGGTTGACTGTGAATGGCTGTTAGTATCAGAACGGGGCTCTCGACTTGAATTATCCTTCCAGACGTTTGAAGTGGAAGAAGAAGCAGACTGTGGCTATGACTATGTGGAGCTCTTTGATGGTTTCGATTCAACAGCTGTGGGACTTGGTCGATTTTGTGGATCTGGGGTAAATATACCACCAATAGGCTACCCTAGACATGATTAAAGATGCCTATTGATTTGTGATTGATACTTGTAACATTTACAAATTGGCAGTGTTTTTGCAAAAAAAAAAGTGACATCATATTATAAATGACTTGACAAAATATAACATGTCTCTATCCTTATCACTTCACTTCTAATGATTTCGGCTGAATAATATCAGATGAAACAGATGAAATCAGTAGGTATAATTTCTTGTCACTTTTCCATGTTCTAACTTCTTACTATGTAATAAATATTTAAATACTTAATCTAAAAGCAATATATTTACATATACACCATTGACAATTCTGTCATGTTTCTGAATTAAAGCATAAAGGAAAAAATAGTATGCACATCATTCTAATTCACATTCTCTCTTCAACAAATATATTTGGTGGCAGTAGCAGGGTCAGCCACTGGTGTGTGTACACAGGCAGTGCTACAGGGAATTGTTCCATTGCAGAGTGTCACTTCTGCAGATGTAGAGCACCAGGTACAGGCCAGAAGAGATCACCATGCAAAATAAGGAAAAGAAAGACTTAAGGCTTTCTTAATGCTTTTCCCCCAGGACTCACTCCATTAATATTTATATATTTATAGACTTCTCAATACATATTTTGTCCTGAAGATATTAGTCTCAGTTTTTCAAATGTCTACCAGTAGCTATTGCTTAAGTAATACTATTGAACTCTTGTGCAAATGACAACTGAAATGAAACAAAATGCTTCTTGGTTCTTAGATTATTAAAACACAAAATAATGGAAGATTTGGATTCTGGAAGTGGCTCTGCTTCAGAACAGCTTCTGAAACACATTTACAGAGAGTGTAAAGAGATACACTCTCTGAAGCTCACATTATTGATTTGTAAATCAAGAGAACTTGGCTTAAAAGTTTAGAAAATAACACTGAAATTCTAGAGAGAAAAGTGTCCGGAACATAGAAACAGTAATGTGTGTTCAAAGCCCAACTACATCATTGACTAGCCGCATGAACTCTCGCAGGTCACTTTCTTCTCTGAATCCCATTTTCTCCTCTGTAACATGAAGAAGTTGATTATACCTACTCTCCAATGTTGTTGGGAAGATTAAATTATATTCCAAAGAAACGTATGCCCAAACACACATTACACTGAAGAAAAAGTGATTTTGTTCTATTGCTTGTTTACTTGTTTGTTTGTTTGTTTGTTTTTTCAGCCACCAGAAGAGATTTATTCAATTGGAGATGCAGTTTTAATTCATTTTCACACTGATGACACAATCAACAAGAAGGGATTTCATATAAGATACAAAAGCATAAGATATCCGGATACCACACATACCAAAAAATAGCACCAAAACCTCTGTCAGAACATAAAGGAATGTGCATAATGGAAAGAAGACATATTTTTTTTAAAAACTGAAGATACTGGCATAAATGTTTTATATAAAGAGTTTGAACAAAAAATCCCTGTAAGACCAAAATTATCTTTGTACTAAAAGAGAAGTTTGCAGTGAATCCTGATCAGCATTGCAAGGATATTTGAACTCCACGCTTAATGGTATTAATAAAACTGATGAAAGGGCATCACGTATGACAAGGAAACTCTACAAGCTTTTGTTCATGGCATGAAATAGATGCCTCACAATTCAGACAGTTCAATTCAGGAGCTGTGACCCTGCAGAGTTCTTTTGACAATTTGTCAAGATTTGGGGATATAAAGTGATCTTGCAAATCAGAAACTGGAAAACACTATTTTGGTTGTCTTACGATAATTGCTTTGACTTTTATCTTGGATATAGTGTAAACCAGATCCATATAAGGTGTTGGGAAATGGGAGTCTTTTGAGTATGATTTGTACTTTCCATGTGTATGTGTGTGTCTGGTGTTTGGAAACTGGAATATGTCAGCTTCATTATTTCCACTTGCAGGCCAGCTTAACCTCTTTGAAACACAAATGATCTTGAGGCCACTTTAGTGTAGTTACATTTGATGAGTTTGAAATGTCAGTAGTGTCTATTCTAGACACCAGTTCTTTAAGTCTTGGAAAATGCCCAGTGAATTGGTGAATTCAGTTCTTTTTTTTGGAAGTGCTGCCTTTTCACACCAAATCCAAGAAGCCTATGATGTCTTATGAACCTTATGGGAAAACTCTGAAGAGGTGTGAAGAGGATTCCTCTGAATGACGTCTAGATGGTTCACTACTCAAGTTACTGCTGCTGCTATTGTCTTTCCTTTGTTGTTGATCTGTTATTGTTGTAGCTATTATTGTTGATGTTGTCATGGTTAATCTATTTTTTAAAAATGAAATGAAACAGAAGTAGGCTTTGTGACAACTGTAAGATTGCTTTCGCTTTTCTCTTCCTGGGATATAGTTTTTCAAAATGCAATACTGGGAAAAAAAAAAAAAAGATTTGTTTCTGAAAGACTTCTTATGGTGCTATTCCATAAACATTTTTTTTGATCAAGTTTTTGACCTTTGAGCCAACCACCTGTAGACTACGAATGTCTCCCTATGGCTAGTGGCATTTGAAGACTGAAGACTTCTTCAATATATCAAGAGTATATCATTGCAAGGGCAGCACTTGTCCTGTGGAACACCTACATATAATGCCTTAGAATTCTTGCACATGACCATACAGATCCTCCTACACATGAACATAATAGTGTTCATTGGAACATTGAAATGTTGAACATAATAGTGTATGTTAATTAACAGCTCTGTGGAGAAAATCCATTTCCATGACTGAAGCATTAGATATAAATATGATGACCTGCTTTTCTTTTGTACAAAACGTAATTTTAGGATGAATTTTCTGCTTTAAAGGCATATGTGTTTTAAAATTAATGTATGTAGATGTGTGATTGTCTGAGCGAGTGAAACTACAAGTGGTGAAAAACGATAGGGGTTGAAAAGTTAAAATTTATGTGCCAAGTTCTACAAGAATTCTATTTGAAGTAGCACCTTCCTTAGGTTTCATGGACAAATAATGGGAACTTTTAATTATGATCAGGCTCTTTCCTTTAGAGAAACTCCATTTTGATGTCAATATAGATTACTGTATGAAGTAGCTTTGTTTCTGTTATCTGTCCATGAGCATACGACTTTTAATACAATTGGGTATATTCTTTCAGTTTTACAAAATTATACACACAAATATAGCTTATCTGTTTTTTTTTTCTTAAATTGTTGCCCTTAAAAATTTTCTTGCATATGAATTGTAAAATGTAAATACATTTTTGAAACCAATGTTTTGATCTTATTGAATGTTACTTTGAAAATGTATAACTATTGCCTGCAATTTAGATGAGCCTTTTAGTAGGGCCAATTTATTCCAGTAACTTCTTTCATATTTGCTCACTAATCTCCAGTTAGCCAAAATATGCCAGGAATGGGAAAAAGAGGAGAAAAAAGCATTAACATTTACACCTATACTGTTTTATACTACTCCTACCCCTGTGCTAGGAATGTGCACTCTCCCTTTTTAAACTCCATGCTACACTTTGAGGACTGTCATAATGTTCTCATTTTGTAGTTCAGAAAGTGAGGCTCAAAGAATTTATGTAACAAAGTCACAGTGTAAAGTTAGATGTTGAAATCTAGTTTGTCTTACATAAAAGTTTCTGCTTGTTCTACAAAATGAAGTAGAATCAATCTTGACCTATATAAATAGTAGATTTTCTTATGGTGAAACTTTCCCACATAAAGTAAATTTTAGGGGTGAATTACAGTAAAACTTTCAGGATTAGCATTTTGTTCTTTTCAAGAACAGCATGAAAATTAGAATATCAATGGTAGCTATCTTTAGGAATCAGAATTAGTACTAGAAATTTTAAAAACAAACTATAGTTTGGAGTTAGTATGAGCCTTTTGTGAAAATAAATATATTAAATTATTTTGCCTAGGGGAAAATGTCTTGCTCTATATTAAGAAATATTCTGGATATTCTGATTGACATCTTATTAGGCCACAGTGAGCTGTGCTCAGCATGGTTGAGAAATTAGGTATTTAGAAGGCATATAGAGATATTGTCATAAGTAGGTCTTCAATGTGAACATGAATTTTTATTGTATCTTATGTCAGATAACAGTTTGCTACATATTATTTTTATATTAATTCAACATTTGCCTTAAATATGGTGTTAAATGAAAATACAGACAGCTTCATTGTTGTTTTGTTAATAATTGTTAGTTACTATTCCAGGCATTTTATTAAATTAATTTTGTAAATTATTTTCCACCCCTACATCAGTATATTGGTTGTGCTTTATGTTTGCCAAAGTTCTAACTCCCATATTGCCTTCTCTGACTATATACAAAAAAAAAAAAACAACAACAACACTGTTCTAACTTGATGTTATTAAATTTCTTTTTTAAAGTCAATTTTGAAAATAACTGTAGTTTATTAAGGAGATCATGACTTAACATAAATGGACAAAATAGCTTTTAAAAAGAAATGGATGAAAAGCAATTGGGTTTCCAAAGCCCTCAAGTATCCGATTCCTATATTGGCTGGATTTTTGCTCTCTAGGACTAATTTTAACATGTCATAGTATGAGATTCAAATTCTGTTTAACTTTATTTTCAAATATCATAAGTCTGTTTTATTTGGTTTGTAATACTGCTGTATTTTTGGTGGTAAGCTTCAAATACTGCTGTATTTTTGGTTGTAAGCTTCAAATGTCAGATTTTGTTCTCTCATAGAAAAATCTCTAAAAGCATCAAATGACTAATTTTATTTTTATATGTTTAAAATTTATTTTTTAAAAGAAACATTCAATTACATGTAGATTAAACCTGTGTGTCATTATAAATTACTTAAAACAGTTATCAAACATTTGGAAACTATTATTTACTAATAAGAACAAGACTTGCCTTATGGAAAATCGTTGGTGCCACTCATTAAATCAGGCATGGAAGGAGGAAAGCAGGAAATATAATTGCCTCCTAAATATATATAATTCGAATTGCAGTAATGCTTTCTATTTTACAACAATGAAGGTGTAATAAGAATTTATTGGCCAGGTGCAGTGGCTCACAATGGTAATCCCAGCACTTTGTGAGGTCAAGGTGGGTGGTTCACCTGATGTTAGGAGTTTGAGTACAGCCTGACCAACCTGGAGAAACCCCATCTCTTCTAACAATACAAAATTAGCTGGGCGTGGTGGCACATGCCTGTAATCTGAGTTACTTGGGAGGCTGTGGCAGGAGAATCTCTTGAACCCAGGAGGTGGAAGTTGCAGTGCACAGAGATCACACCATTGCATTCAAGCCTGGGCAACAGGAGCAAAACCCTGTCTCAAAAAAAAAAAAAAAAAAAAAAAAAAAACCTTTTCAAAAAGAGGAAAAAGGTGGCCTGTGGAATGAATTGAAAGTTTTTATGCTTCAATGCATGATCATTGATTTCCAATGAGTATTTAGCTTTTGGTCTTTTATATTATTATAAAACTGAGAAACTTTGTCATTAGCTTAGGAAGCAAATAGTGGAAAGGCTGGCTCTGATATTTTGTGAAATAGTAGTCATCTCCAGATTTTCTTCTGACGTCTACTTTTTTCACTGTCCTGTTTCCAACCTGCCTAACTTTCTCTCAGTCCAATATATTGAACCTGAATCCAAGCTGGTCACATGACTCTAGTTCCAACCATGGCACCCTACTGCAAGTATCCATTCAGGATTAATAGAAAGGAATTAATGGGGCTCTGAGCATATTTCACTATGTATAACCTCCAATGTTCTAAGCGGCAAATGAATACAATGAACTTCTAACTTCAAAAAACTCGTAGTTGGTAATATATCTATATAAAAAGCAGTTGGAAAGAAACCTATTAAGCCATATGCAGATTGAGGGTCTTAGAAGGTCCTATCATCAGGACATGTTTTACTTATTGCCAGGTTGGAGGTATATGAGTAAATATTCAAATTGCTTCTGTTGTTATATTTCTATATGAATACAAGCTAATGGCTTCACCAGTCCCTCTGACCTTACTTTGTTCTGTCTGTCTGTTTTGCCCTTATATCTAGAAAATTAATTATGTAACATTTTATTTTTGCTCAGCTATCAAATTTTCAGAGCATATTTGCATCTGAAAACAAATAGCAACAAAGGTTATTAAACCGATTTACACTATTTTAAACATGTGCTCAATGCTTTAGTGTATTTTGCAAATTACGTATTTAAAAACAGATTCAATGGTGCTTCTTCTATTGAATAATATATGATTATATTAGCCACAATATTTAATTCTACAATAAATCTAAGAAAGAAAAAAATTGCATTACCATTCAAAAGTTGGGTTAGGTTTTTTTCTTTGAAGAGCAATTGTAAAAATTTACCTAAATACAGTATATTTCCATCAAAATGTAAAAATGCATCTATATTATCATGTAATATTTTTATGTTAGGGTTAGTACCTCACAAAAGTAATAGTTGATGTTGAAAACGCAGTGATGATGTCACTGTGGTAATAGGTGTGTAAGAGGAATTACTTTAAGGAATGACATTAAGAAGATTTAAACAAAAAGATTAACCAGAAAGGACAAAGTGAAATGATTATAGATAATAAACCTTTGATATGTAAAACTCCCCTAAAAATTATTTAGCGGACATTCCTGAAGGGGCTGAAATTGAGACTTAAAAGTAAATTGTAGGAAAAATTTCCTCAGGAATCATATTTTTCATTGTTTCTTTATGAAATATTTCTTTATGAAAAATGTTTTCATAAGGTTTCAAACTTTATACTACTACATGCATATGTGTCTAATCTCTATTTTTATCCATTTTTAAGTATTTAGGTTTAAGTGAAGCTTTATTTTCATGTGTTTTCTAAGTGCAACCTTATTTTCCTTGGAAATTTTTTGTGTTTCCTAAATGCATATTAGTTGTGTTTGAATTCCCTGGGATTAAAGGGCTGCTCATAATAAGTTTTGTCATTTTCAAAAAAAAATGCATAGTACAACAGTGTATTTTACTCACTCATTTATTCTATGTATTCGCTGAACAAATATTTGCTTAATGCCTGCTAAAATGCATAGTACTCTGCTAAAAGTACAATGAATTGAAGATAAAAAAGAAAAAAAAAATCAATATTTGCTCTCATGAAGTTTAAACTGTAGTTAAAGAGATAAGCATTAATTTAAAGCAACCCCCCAAAGTTGAAATTTCAATAATAATATGTACATGTGGATTCTACGACCACTTGGGGGCATTTTGCCAAATTATGTAGTTTATATTTTGAGACTAGCATTAACATAACATCCTTAGTTC
Organism: Aotus nancymaae; assembly: GCF_030222135.1. NCBI lineage: Eukaryota > Metazoa > Chordata > Mammalia > Primates > Aotidae > Aotus > Aotus nancymaae. Next base: position 356,609 of record NW_026988447.1, on the reverse strand, counting down.
TGCATTTGAGCATTAAAAAAATTCAGTTGTCCTATAAAGGTTTTTTTTTTTTTTTTTTTTTGGATGTGTCACTTTTTTAAAATTTATCAACTATTCAATCTCAGGATGGGCAACTGGGGCTTTCTGTAAACAATACGTTTTACAAAAAAAGCTACCTAATAGTAGCACCGGTAGCACCTGATAAATTGTAGTTCAAAATATGAAACACATTGAAACATTTTTAAACTGTTATTTATCTCCAATCAATGCTGACCTAACTGGTGGAAAAAAGAAAGTTTTCCCTAATAGTGTGGTTGCAGGACAGTAAAATTCCTCACTGTATCACAATTTGCTTCCCTTTCAAGTCAACAAGTAATTTTTTTAAAGGTGAGTAAAGTCCCTAGAATGCTCAGCTCTCTCAAGAGCATGCATACACATGCACGCATGTGCGCACGCACACACACACACACACATAGTGTGTATATATACAAAAGCACTTTGGAGACACATACCTGCAACCTAGGCAACATATTATGCACAGTGAAAACACTTCATAGAATATGATGCAACAATTTAGAAAAATCTATAGAAAGTTCAGCTAAGACAGTTTACAATAGCAAAGACGTGGAACCAACCCAAATGCCCATCGATGATAGACTGGACAGGAAAAATGTGGCACATATACACCATGGAATATTATGCAGCCATAAAAAACGAGGAGTTTGCATCCTTTGTAGGGACATGGATGAACCTGGAAACCATCATTCTCAGCAAACTGACACAAGAACACAAAACCAAACACCACATGTTCTCACTCATAGGAGGGTGTTGAACAAGGAGAACACATGGACACAGGGAGGGGAGCACTATACACGGGGGTCTGTTGGGGGGGAGTGGGGGGGACAGCGGGGGGTGGGGAGTTGGGGAGGGATAGCATGGGGAGAAATGCCAGATGTAGGTGAGGGGGACGGAGGCAGCAAATCACACTGCCACATGTGCACCTATGCAACAACCTTGCATGTTTTTCACATGTACCCCAAAACCTAAAATGCAATTAAAAAAAAAAAAAAAAGAAAGTTCAGCTAAGAGTAATCCCAAATAATAAGCAATAGAATTAGACTCTTAAGAATTTTAAATGCTGGAATGATCAAATGTAGAGTAAAAAGAAAAGTATATTAAAATGATTAAGGAAAGGAAATGGAAATATGGGGAAAAGCTACAGACACTATTGAAATACTGCATAGATTTTGAAAACAATAAATTAAACTTGCAGAAATGAAAAAATACAGTAATTCAAATAAAAAATGTAGACAATATGTTTGATATGATTTATGAAGTGGAAGCACATATGAATCACAGAACACAACAGAGAGACAGATGAAAAAATATATTTTAAGAGACATGAGAAGTAGATGTGAATGTTCAATATATATTATTAGGAGTTATAGAGGAAGACAATATAGAGAATGGAGGCGAATAAAACATTGAATATAAATATCTGTAATGCCCCTGGACTTTTGGGAGACATGTATCCTTACATTTAGGGAACACAAAAAATTTCCAAGGAAAATACTTAAAAGTAGTCAAAGAAAAAGATTATCAAGGAGGAGATACTTTTAGAAATATAGCAGACTTTCCAATATTAAGACAGAATATAGTGAAATCAAGTCTTCAAGAAATCGAGAATCAATAATTGTCAACCTTAATTTTTACACCCTGTAAAATACCACTTACAAATAGGAACTAAATTAAGCCAATTTTTTATTAGTAGAGACCAAGAGTTTGTCACTAAAGGATCTTCATTTCAAAAACAACTAAGGGATGTTCTTCCAAAAGAAAAGATGAAAACTGTAATGCAAATGATATACAAGAAGGAATGGTTATTAAAGAATTGGTGATTATGCGTTAATTTAAAATATTTACTATTATAAAATAATGTTAATTATCTTATAATTAATGTTATTATAATATTAATGAATAATTTGAAAAGAAAGTAGAAGTAAATATAAAAAAAATATCATGTACAACTGGAGAGGATAACTGAAGTTTAAAAGTTCTAAGGTCCTTGTCGTGTTTGAGAAGAGGATTACTTTAATATTTTGTTAAACATTCAGGGTAAAATGATAGTCTAACCAAAAGAAGAGAAGTAGGATATATAACTTCTAAACCAGTAGAGAGAGAAAAATAGTATAAAAATAATAAATCTTAAGGATTGTGTCTAAAGGAGGTTAAAAGACACAGAAAAAGAAATATGAACAGCACAAAATAAGGTGGTAAAAAGATAGTAGTAATATTTAAAATGTAAAATACATCTTCCAGGCAGTTTTCTAAGTGTCTGAGGCATTAATCCATTTAATTCTCACAGGTATGTGAGTTAGAATTTATTGTCCCCATTTTATGTGTGAGGAAATAAAAAATATACTAGTAATTGTAATAAATGTAAGTACACTAAAATTTCCAATTTAAGGAAGGATATTCAGATTGGATTAAAGTGTCATCTATAAGCTTTTAGAAAAGATGCTTGTAAAAGAGTATGAAAAAAGTTGAAAATGAAAAAATAATATTGGGTAGAGTTTAAGCTAATGATAGTTGAGTTTCTTTTAGGCATAAGAGTCTATTTGGAATAAAATTAGCAACTCCAGTGATTAAAAAAAAATGTATCTAGAACTTTTAAAACAAATTTGATGAATGTAAATCTAGAGCCTCAAAACACATACAATTATCAAAATCATAAAAATGTAACTTATGATGATAATGGGAAGATATTAAGATCTTCGTAAGAGAGATAGTATGATATAAGGTATTTGCAAGACATATATCTGGCAAAGGATTAGAAACCAGATTATTTTTAAAATCCTCAAATCCAATAAGATGCAAACAACCCAATCAATCAGGAATTGGCAGTCTACATCTCGTGAGTCAAATTCAGCTCACTGCCTATTTACATCCAGTCCACAACCTAAGAATGATACATCGATGATAGACTGGACAGGGAAAATGTGGCACATATACACCATGGAATACTATGCAGCCACAAAAAACGATGAGTTCATGTCCTTTGTAGGGACATGGATGAACCTGGAAACCATCATTCTCAGCAAACTGACACAGGAACAGAAAATCAAACACCGCATGTTCTCACTCATAGGTGGGTGTTGAACAATGAGAACACATGGACACAGGCAGGGGAGCATCACACACTGGGGTCTGTAGGGGGGAAATAGGGGAGGGACAGTGGGGGGTGGGGAGTTGGGGAGAGATAGCATGGGGAGAAATGCCAGATATAGGTGATGGGGAGGAAGGCAGCAAATCACACTGTCATGTGTGTACCTATGCAACAATCTTGCATGTTCTTCACATGTACCCCAAAACCTAAAATGCAATAAAAAAATGACTGTTAGCCCTTTGGCAAGAAAAGTTAAGACTTGAAGACTTCATCTGTTGGGCTATAAATTCTAAAGTGCCACTTGGTCCTTTACAGAAGAAGATAGGCAACCCATGTAATCGATAAATGTGCAAAGGATACACACAAGCAATTCACAGAAGAGGAAAGCAGAATATTAAAAAACAGATGAAAACATATTTGATATTGCTATTTTTTGGAAAATTCGAATTTAAAGACTAGTATACTATCTTATATTCATTGCATTAGTAACTAAAGACTTAAACACTATGTTTGCAAGGATGTGTAACAGGAATTTTACACACTGCTGACAGAAATGTAACCAGTAATGCATCCAGAATGCAAATATTTTGGATAACGATTTGACTCTATCTAATAGTTGCAGATGTTCTTTTTCATTGACCATAAATTTAAGTCATGAGTTCATATAGAAAACTCTTGTGCATTGAGCTGGTTTTAGGAAGTCACCAGAGCTCCAGTAGCTGGGCTGCAGGGAAGCTGTGCAGGCTTCCATAGACTACTGAGAGAAGCACACCGGAACTAGAATGAGGAATCCCTTTCTCTAGCAACATCCTCTGTATTGATGCAGCTTCATATCAGAAGAGCAAAAGACAATTGTTCAAAAGCACTAGCTCCATTTTCTACAGCAGGCAATGAAAAACATATTTAGAATTGAGAGGCAGTAAATCGACGATTGGCACATATAATATGGCATATTAGAATATAAATATACATTATGTATTTATGATCTTTACACAATTCTAATAAATCCACAATCAAAAGAATTAAATATTTGGCTATATTTGGAAACAAAAAGTGTATATGTACCATAAGTTATGCAAAAATAAAATTGCCAGTTAGACATGCCAATCTCCTCCTTTTCTTTCTCCTTTTCCCCCTTTAGCTTCTTTACAACATGACCTATGATTTTTTTAAAAACATGTTTTCAAGGGATTTTAAAATAAATTATTATAGCTCACACATATGTAGATTTTAAATTGAGGTTCAGCATTTATAGAGTGTTGTGAGATAATTATTATTATTCCAATATTACAGATGGGAGTCTTGAACATAAAATAAATAACTTCCAAGATCACTTGGTGTCTGTGATGAAGAGAATCCCTTTAAAGTGGGGTAGATCTATAAATTATATTTAAATTTAAAAAGTAATCATAAATTCAGATTTTCATTTTGCTCTTTATATAGTTTATAAATTTTGAATGCTAGTATGTTCAAAGTTGTCTCACTTAAAAGCAAGGAAAGCCATTGGCTTTCCCATTAAGAACGTGATTTCATGCCATTTGATCAAATTTTGTTGATTTCTCTTTAGAGTTATAATAGAGTAGCTTGCCTGAAACTAATATATTCCATCAAGAATAAACAGAAAAGAAAATAATTTTATGTTTACGGCATCCTCAAGTTTCCAACAGAGCCAGGACTCGAGGGATCAAATGCTCAGATAGAAAGGAACCTGTTAAAAATGAAGCTACATTTTTAAACAATTATTTTTTGAAAAAATTATAAGCAATTCATATCCTAAAGGCACTGTCATATATTAGAAGACAAAGGACAACAAATGATGCAGTTATTAAGGAACAAAAAAGTGATAGGAAAACCTGATAATTTTCAGTGGAAGATAATTGTCAATAAATACAGTTAACAACTCAAATGGGAATCCAGAAGTAAAAATGTATTTGAGTTGTTTTTAGTTTTAGCTTTCTACAAAGGATCGTCCTAACGTCAATGAACATTATTAAACTGACATTTTCCTCCTGTTTTTTCTATTCTATTAATTTTAATGAAATCAAGAGTGTACTTAAATATGAGAAAAATGTTCCAAATACCAGATATTATAAAACATTTCTGTTAGCATGTTATTATAAAGCTAATATGTGGCTGAGTGCGGTGGCTTACGCCTATAATCCCAGGACTTTGGGAAGTCAAGGTGGGCGGATCACGAGGTCAGGAGTTCGTGATCATCCTGACCAACATGGTGGGACCTCGTCTCTACTAAAAGTACAAAAATTAGCTGGGTGTACTGTAATCCCAGCTGCTCGAGAAGTTGAGGCAGGGGATTCGCTTGTGCTCGAGAGGCCAGGGTTGCTGTGAGCTGAGATCCGCACTCCAGCCTGGTGGCAGAGTCAGACTCCGCCTAAAAAAAAAAAAAATTGCATTTTATGCCTCAGTTTCCTTTAAGTAATTCTATGGAGAAAGGCAAGGTAAATTAATTTAGTACTATATTGTGCTTCAAATATATAGCTTTTGTTATAAGATAATATGCTTTAGAAAGCACCACAATAGAGGTTTTGAAAATTATTGAGTGCACCTCAAATTACTTTTCATGCTGATTTTATTCTGATGTTGATATTTTTTCTGTGCAATGTTTTGAGATCCTCAAAAGCAAGAAGCAGATGCTATTTATTTTTTTCTGTACTTACACACAACTGCACACTAAAAAGACCTCCTATATGTATTGGTTAAATTGAATTGAATTGAAATGGGATTGAATTAAACTAAATTGAACTAATCTGATGTGCTAAAAATTGTATCATTCAAAAAATGAGTACTTGTCATTTAAGATCTGGGATATTTTCGGAGGAACACTGATACGAAGTTAAACCATACAACTGATGCAGAAAGAGTTTATCATTTATAATAATGAAGATAAAATATGTATCCTTCTTTCTTCATAAATATGTTTAGTTTAGTCATATTTACAGAACTGTGAAATTACTTTTTTAGAATAAAAAAGAGATTTCTCTCTGTCTCTCTCGGATTTGTCTCATCTGTATTTGGGTTAAGATGCTAAGATCATTTTATAGCAACTCTAATAAATTAGATTTTCAGTAATAAGAAAAACTTATATTTCAATTTTTAAGCAAACATTTTTTCTTAACTACCTTAAGCTACCTATATGAAAAGATAGGTTATCTTTTAATCCCTTAAAAAGACTAGCTTATCAACATATAATTTAATTGTAAGAGATGTTTGTTTAATAAAGAAGAATGATGCTAAAGTTAAAACATTTAATTATTGAAGTAAACATATTTTATTTCCACTTAATAATTTGTTTTTCCAAAATGATACTTTTTGGTTCTTTTAAAATTTCTGAAAAGAATGAAAAGGATGTCAGTATAACAGGTAACCTTGCAAATTTAAAGAGATAGAAAGTCTGAAACGAAGAGAAATTCCGTTTTTATTCTACTGAATCTTTAGCAAATCTGAACCTACTTAATCGTAGACTAAGAGCTATTAAATACCTCTATTCATCTGAAATAAATAATATTGGATGAATTCTTGCTTTTGTGGAGGCAAATGAAAATACTAAGAATTAAAATTTTGTCTAGAGGTGGAGAACTATGACAGAAAAAAAAGGAAGCAATTAATACACTTTTTAGTGCTACCAAGTGTTATTAATTAACCAAATTAATTGTATGTTAGAGTATTACATAAAGGTGACCACGCATAAGTCTATTATAAAAATACAAACAGATATTGTGTATCTTTTTTGAGAAATGTCTACACAGGCCCTTTTCTCATTTCCTAATCAAATTATATTTTCTTCTATAGAGTTGATTTAGTTTCTTACATATTTTGGATATTAACTCATTATCAGATATATGACTTACAAATATTTTCTACCAATCCATAGGTTGTTTCATCAATCTTTCAGTTGTTTCCTTTGTTGTTCAGAAGCTTTTAATTTTAGTTTAATTCCATTTGCCCATTTTTGCTTTTGCTGCCCGTGGTTTTCATATCAAATCTAAAAAAATCATTACCCAGACCAACATTGTGTAGTTTCTCACCTATGTTTTTGTTTTAGCAGTTTTATAGTTTCAGGCCTTACATTTACATCTTTAATCCTTTTTGAGTTGATTTTTGTATAGGTTGTGAAATAAGGGTCTAATTTTGTTTTTCTGCATGTAGATAACCACTTTTCCCAATACTTTGTATTGAGAGACTCTCCTTTTTCCTTTATCTATTCTTGGCACCTTTGTTGAAAATCAGTTGATGGTATACATGTGTGGGTTAATTTCTCAGCTTTCTATTTTTGGGCTCATGAATCCATTTTAATGTTAGTATGATGCTGTTTAAATTACTATTGCTTTGCAATATAGTTTGGAATCAGGTAATGTGATGCTCACTGCTTTGCTTTTTTTTTCTCTTGTTTATGATTGCCTTGGCTATTTGAGTTTCTTTTTCAGAAAGTTTGTTGTTACTGTGTAGAAATGCTAATTTTTTGTGCTGATTTCTTTATCTTGGAAATTTACCATATTTAGTTCTAACAGGTTTTTGGTGACATCTTTAGGGTTTTCTCTATCTAAGATTATATCATTAGCAAACGGGAACAGTTTCACATCTTCCTTTCCTATATGGATGCTTTTATTTCTTTCTATTGCCTATTTACTCTGGCACAAATTTCAAATATTATGTTGAATAGAAGTAGTGAGGGTAGGTCTCCTTGTCTTGCTCCAGATCTTATAGGAGAGAGTTTTAATTTTTCCTTATGGAGTATAATACTAGTTGTGGCCTTATAAAAAATGACCCTTATTGGATTGATGTACATTTTTTCCTAATTTATTGAGATATCACTAATAATTAGGAAAATGCAAATTAAAATCATGCTGAGATAATACCTTATATCTGTCAGAATGGTGATTATCAAAAAGACAAGTGATAAGAAGTGCTGGAAGGGATGCGGAGGAAAAAATACCCTTATGCACTGTTGCTGGGAATGTAAATCAGTACAGTCATTATGGAAAACTATATGGAGGTACTGTAACAACTAAAAATGGACTTACCACACGACTCAGTCATCCCACTTTTGGGTATTTACCCAAAATACTTGAAATCAGTATGTCAAAGAGATATGTGTTCTCTCATATTTATTCCAGCACTATTCAGAATAGCCAAGTTATGAAATCTACCTAAGTGTTCATCAACAGATGATTGGATAAGGAAACTATGGTATATACACACAATGGAATAGGAGTCAGCCTTATAAAAGAAGTTTTCTCATTTGTGACATGAATAAAATCAGAGAATATTATACCAAGTGACATAAACCAGGCAAAGAAAGACAAACACCATATATTATCACTTATATGTGGAATCTAAAAAATGTCAAACTAAAAAAAAAAAATAGCATGTTGGTTACCAGAGGCTGGAGTGGGATGAGGTGGACAGAATGCAAAGATTGTGATCCAAGAGTACAAAATCTCAGTTATTCAGAAGAAATCATTTTTTTTTTCTTTGAGATATATGGCACATAATGGTATACATAGTAAAGAGTAAAATAAGGTACATTTCAAAATTGTTAAGGGAGAAAATTTCAAATACTACCACCAGGAAAAAATAAAAACATTGAGGTAATGGATATGTGAATTAGCTTGATTTAATTGTCTGTACATCATATTCATAAATCAACATGTTTGTGCCCCATAAATATATATAGCTATAATCTGTCAGTTTACAATAAAAAAGTATAAATTTTTAAAATCCACCTGATCAGACCAAGCCCAGGTAAAGTAAATGCCTTATCACACCACGCCTAAATAAGCCCAATGCCTAGCTATAGCCCTTCAGGTGATTTCCCTACTTTGCTTTTGTTTCTGGACTATCAAAGCTTGCTGCTCACACTGCCGAACAGAGCTCTCAAAGCTCTCCTGGTTCTTGGTGCTGCCCAATTCATGAACTGTCCCTTGCTTGAATAAACTCTATTAAAATTAAAAATAAATAGATATGGGAAAAAAACTCAATAGATATAAGACCTGCTTTTTATAAGCATGAAAAACATGAGTCTGAGTTCAGCATAATAATTAGAAGCTACATTGGATATTTTAAGCAAAAATAGAGTTAATTCATGTAGTTGTGAGAAGAGTGGCAGGGGCACTAGTATTGTCTCTCTGAGATCACAAAAGTAACCTACTAGAGAATTGCTACCTGTGGTACAGTCTGACAGGCAGAAACTCGGAAGACTGCTTGTTGAGTTTTTAGGTTTAAGAACACAGGGCTGTTGCAGATATAAAGATATTTTCATGGCTATTAGTGACTCCTGACCCCTTTGAAATTGTGGAGTATATTAGAGAGTATATCCAGGAAGACTGCTGGAGAAAATCATCACAGACCCATGGCCAAGCTGCTGAGCTGAAAACAGTAGCAGAGAGATGGCTTCACCCTCATTTTGCCTTCCAAAATTCACATATTTGCTTCTGGAAATACAGTTTTAAATTTTGCAGCCCTGGAAGTATGCTGTTATGAAAAGAGATGAGAATAGATATCAATCCAACATATCTAATGCATTTGCAGTTGACATCTATATTAGTTATCTATTACCGTGTAATACATTACCCTGAAATGAAGCAACAAGAAGTATTTTTTTTTTTTTTTTTTTTTTTTTTTTGCCTCACAGATGCTGTGGATTAGAAATCAGATGATGTAACCTAGATGCCTCTGCCTTAAGGTCTCTTGAAAGTCCCCAATCAAGGTGTCTATTGGGCCTGTGATCTCATCTGATAGTTTGACTAGGGAAAAGTCATTTCCAGTCTCACTCATATGGTTGTCAGCAGGATTCAGTTATTCACTGGCTGATGGACAGGGGCCTTCCTCAGTTTCTAGATATGAATGTCTTTCCATAGGGCAGCTTACAACATGTCTTCTAGCTTCAGTAGAAGTGATTGAACAAGAGGTAGAAAGATAACAATCAAGATACACATTACAGCCTTTTTATAACAGATTTCAGAATTGGCATTCCATCACTTTTGCCATATTCTGTTCACTAGAAGTTATTCACTAGGTCCAGCACACACTCAAAAGGAAGGGACTAAACCAGCAAGCATCACTGGTGGTTGCCTACCTTTATGACTTTCACTACTGTAATATCATCTTAAATTTTCTAAAGAACTTTCAAAACAAAAAGAGCTGTTGAATTTAAAATTATTAGATTTACTCTCAGTAACTGGAATTTTTTTCTTTTTCTTTTAATTGGGGTATTGATGGTATTTCAAATGGAAGTTACCAAATAAAGATATCATTTGCGGCACAACCCCAGGAAAAGATGAAAACAAAATAAAAGTTTGAAGGCATTGCTTACAGCAGGCCATCTAATTATAGATGTTTACCATATATTGGACCTGGAAAATGTCATAGTGGTAGGTTTTTAATTATCCTTTCTATTTGCTCCTCAGTGTTCATAAGAGAGAAATTTTAGTAATAAACACATGTTGTTAACATCTAGCATACATCTAAAGCCAAGATTCTCATGTTTTCTAGTTTTTTCCCCCATCACCTTTTCTTAAATATTCCTTAACATATTTCTGAGCCAAGGAGAAACAAGAGAAACATTGCATTTGTTATCACACAATTTGTAGCTAAATGCTGATTCTTGCTATGAGACTATTTCACTCCAGCTGTCTTTAATATCACAAAATATCTTTTTTAAAACTCAATAAATGAAAAAATAATCCTCTGAAAAATAAGCATTGTAATTAATACAGTAAGAAAGCAAATCTCTCAAAAAACATCAGGTCAGTGCCAGAACAGCTGGGGGCAGTCGTGGGTGGAGGAAGCAAGAAAGGTAATCCCTTTTTAGGTACTTGCTTGGTTTTTGCTTTTTGAGTTTTTTGTTTTTGTTTTGTGTTTTGTGTAGCTGCTGTTCATTTGTTTGTTTTACTATCTGCTTGTGTAATTGCTAGCATACTGCAAACTTCTAATGAGATTTTAAAGAAAACATTTTGAAATTAAATGCATAAGAAAATATATGTTTAAAGCAACTATCAAATTTCACTTTTAAAATAATTTATAAAAATTTTGAATATTCCTAGATATCCTTGTTAATTTTCTGTCTCATTGATCTGTCTAATATTGATGGTGAAGGGTTAAAGTCTCCCACTATTATCGTGTGGGAGTCTAAGTGTCTTTGTAAGTCATTAAGAACTTGCTTTATGTATCTGGGTGCTACTGTATTGGGTGTGTATATATATAGGATCATTAGCTCTTCTTGTTGCATTGATCCTTTTACCGTTACGTAATATCCTACTTTGTCTCTTTTGATCTTTGTTGGTTTAAAGTCTATTTCATCAGAGATGAGAAGCAATATCCAGAATCTACAAAGAACTAAAACAGATTTACAAGAAAAAAACAAACAAGTGGGCAAAGGATATGAACAGACACTTTAAAAAGAAGACATCTATGAGGCCAACAAACATATGAAAAAATGCTCATCATCACTGGATATGTTCGTGGCTATGATGACAATTATAGCATGGCAGGTGTGCTCTGTGGGAGGAGAAGTGTACTGTGCATTTGTCCCAGAGCCCTTAATTTTACAGCCAGTGACCTGGGCCAGTAAATCAATTCCTGTGTTAGTAAATGACAATTACACTGGATGGACCACTGACCCTCCTTTGTGTGTCTCCATGATAGAGCAAATAGGTTGTATAAAGGCTAAATAGGAAAATAAAATGACAGCAGCCTCTGTTAAGGTAGCCAATCTTTCAAGACCTTGAGACGTTTTTCACTACCAGTCCAAGGTTAGTAAATGAGGGTTTCCAAATAACATGCGTGATATCTCAGGCATACACCACTCCATGGAATATTGCCACCATGAGACTGGGATAGAGTTTAAAGACTTTCCGGAGTAGAAGGACTGTGCTAATGTGCTCCCTGTAAAGCATAATCTTTCTAAAAACTGAACAATGTATGACTGGTCTCACAATACAGTTAATCATGCTGGGCAGCCAGAAGACATGTCATTCAGAGCATTCATCAGCAATGTTCTAACAGCAAACCATGGGACTTTACAAAAGGAACTGTGGCATCTGGTCACTGCCATGAACTATGTTAATTTTTCTAATGTATTCACCAATGACATTTATGGACTAAAGGCTTGTATTCCTAGGCATTATGTGATTGTAACAGGGGAGGTGAATGTAACTCAATATAGAGGGGAATTTTATGTGTCTTGTATAAGTTGTAATCTTACTTATTGGGTATCTACTAATAATAAGGGACAAAGTCAGGCCAGGCATGGTGGCTCAAGCCTGTAATCCCAGAACTTTGGGAGGCCAAGGCGGGTGGATCACGAGGTCAAGAGATCGAGACCATCCTGGTCAACATGGTGAAACCCCGTCTCTACTCAAAATACAAAAAATTAGCTTAATTTTTGTATTATAAAAAATTATAATACAAAAAAATATAAAAAATTACAGGCATGGTGACGCATGCCTGTAATCCCAGCTACTCAGGAGGCTGAGGCAGGAGAATTGCCTGAACCCGGGAGGCGGAGGTTGTGGTGAGCCGAGATCACGCCATTGCACTCCAGCCTGGGTAACAAAAAAAAAAAAAAAAAAAAAAAAGGGACAAAGTCTGCTGGTGTTAAAGCAGCCTGTATATGTGATGATTCCTGCCAATTTAACAGAAGAGTGGTATGAGGATAGGGGTTTGGTAGTGTTGCAACAAATGGAAAAAATGTTGTCTCAATGTAAAAAAGCACTGGGATTATTGATTTTTGGTATTGTGACATTGATAGGAATTATTGCCAGTTCTACACTTGCTGCCATTTCACTTTCTCAGACTATTCAAACAACCCATTATGTAAATCAATTAACATCAAATGATTCTCAGTTTATGGCCACTCAGGAGGATATTGATCAGAGGTTAGAGGCCAGACAGGCAGCTCTTGAGGCAGCCACTATGTTTATAGGAGAAGAGCTGGAGGTGATAAGATTAAGACAAAGGCTTAGCTGTCAGAGTAATTATATTGCTACCTGTGTGACCCCTGTAATTTGGAATTATACAAAATGGAATTGGGAGACAGTTAAAAAGCAACTTAAGCACATAAACTAGAAAACCTGGAAGAAATGGATAAATTCCTGGACAGTTGCCTCCTCCCAAGCCTAAACCAGGAAGAAGTCGAAACCCTGAATAGAGCAATAACAAAGTCTGAAGTCAAGGCAGCAATTAAGAGCCCAGGTCCAGATGGGTTCACAGCCGAATTCTACCAGACATACAAAGAGGAACTGGTACCATTCCTACTGAAACTATTCCAAATAATCCAAAAAGAGGGAATCCTTCCCAAATCATTCTATGAGACCAACATCATCCTAATACCAAAACTCAGCAGAGACTCAACAAGAAAAGAAAACTACAGGCCAATATCCATGATGAACATAGATGCAAAAATCTTCAATAAAATACTGGCAAGCTGATGGCAACAGCACATCAAAAGGCTTATCCACCATGGTCAAGTAGGATTCATCCTGGGGATGCAAGTCTGGTTCAATATACACAAGTCTATAAATGTAATTCACCACATAAACAGAACCAAAGACAAAAACCATATGATTATCTCAATTGATGCAGAGAAGGCCTTCGACAAAATTCAACAGCCCTTTATGCTAAAAACTCTCAATAAACTAGGTATCGACGGAACGTATCACAAAATAATAAAAGCTATCTATGACAAATCGACAGCCAATATCATACTGAATGGGCAAAAACTGGAAGCATTCCCTTTGAAATCGGGCACTAGACAAGGATGCCCTCTCTCACCACTCCTATTCAATATAGTACTGGAAGTTCTAGGCAGAGCAATCAGGCAAGAAAAAGAAATAAAGCGTATTCAATTAGGAAAGGAGGAAGTCAAATTGTCTCTATTTGCAGACGACATGATTGTATATCTAGAAGACCCCATCGTCTCAACCCAAAATCTCCTAAAACTGATAAGCAACTTCAGCAAAGTCTCAGGATACAAAATCATTGTGCAAAAATCACAAGCATTACTATACACCAATAACAGACTTAAAGAGAACCAAATCAAGAACGAACTGCCATTCACAATTGCTACAAAGAGAATAAAATACCTAGGAATACAACTAACAAGGAACGTAAAGGACCTCTTCAAGGAGAACTACAAACCACTGCTCAACGAAATAAGAGAGGACACAAACAGATGGAGAAACATTCCATGTTCATGGTTAGGAAGAATTAATATCGTGAAAATGGCCATACTGCCCATAGTAATTTACAGATTCAATGCTATTCCCATCAAGCTACCAATGACCTTCTTCACAGAACTGGAAAGAACCACCTTAAACTTCATATGGAGCCAAAAGAGAGCCTGCATAGCCAAGTCAATTCTAAGCAAAAAGAACAAAGCGGGAGGCATCACACTACCGGACATCAAACTATACTACAAGGCTACAGTAATCAAAACAGCATGGTACTGGTACCAAAACAGAGATATAGACCAATGAAACAGAACAGAGACATCAGAGGCAACACAACATATCTACAACCACCCGATCTTTGACAAACCTGATAAAAACAAGCAATGGGGAAAGGATTCCCTGTTCAATAAGTGGTGTTGGAAAAACTGGCTAGCCATATGCAGAAAGCAGAAACTGGACCCCTTCCTGACACCTTACACTAAAATTGACTCCAGATGGATTAAAGACTTAAACATAAGACCTAACACCATAAAAACACTAGAAGGAAACCTAGGCAAAACCATCAGGACATAGGCGTAGGCAAGGACTTTATGACCAAAACACCAAAAGCATTGGCAACAAAAGCCAAAGTAGACAAATGGGACCTAATCAAACTCCACAGCTTCTGCACAGCAAAAGAAACAGTCAATAGACTGAATCGGCAACCAACAGAATGGGAAAAAATTTTTGCAGTCTACCCGTCTGACAAAGGGTTGATATCCAGAATTTACAATGAGCTAAAACAGATTTACAAGAAAAAAAAAAAAAAAAACAAGCCCATTCAAAAATGGGTGAAGGATATGAACAGATACTTTACAAAAGAAGACATATATGAGGCCAACAAACATATGAAAAAATGCTCATCATCACTGGTCATTAGAGAAATGCAAATCAAAACTACATTGAGATACCATCTCACACCAGTTAGAATGGCAATCATTAAAAAATCTGGAGACAACAGATGCTGGAGAGGATGTGGAGAAATAGGAACACTTTGACACTGTTGGTGGGAGTGTAAATTAGTTCAACCATTGTGGAAGACAGTGTGGCTATTTCTCAAGGACCTAGAAATAGAAATTCCATTTGACCCAGCAATCCCATTACTGGGCATATATCCAAAGGATTATAAATCGTTCTACTATAAGAACACATGCACACGAATGTTCATTGCAGCACAGTTTACAATAGCAAAGACCTGGAACCAACCCAAATGCCCATCGATGATAGACTGGACAGGAAAAATGTGGCACATATACACCATGGAATATTATGCAGCCATCAAAAACAATGAGTTCGCGTCCTTTGTAGGGACATGAATGAACCTGGAAACCATCATTCTCAGCAAACTGACACAAGAACACAAAATCAAACACCACATGTTCTCACTCATAGGCGGGTGTTGAACAATGAGAACACATGGACACAGGGAGGGGAGCATTATACACTGGGGTCTGTTTGGGGGAGGGGGAGATAGTGGGGGAGTGGGGTGTTGGGGAGGGATAGCATGGGGAGAAATGCCAGATATAGGTGAAGGGGAGGAAGGCAGCAAATCACACTGCCACGTGTGTACCTATGCAACAACCTTGCATGTATTTCACATGTACCTGAAAACCTAAAATGCAATAATAATAAAAAAAAAGCAACTTAATGGAGCTCGAGGTCATTATAATTTAACTAATGACTTAATTAAATTACATCAGGAAATTGATGAAATACAACATGCACACCTTGATATAGAGGACCCTGTAAAAATAGGGAAAAAGATATTGGGTCAATTACAGGGATTTAATCCTTTTGGAATTCTAAGGCATGCCTTCTGGCTGTTTATAATACTGTTATCTGTGTACTTATTCTGTTTTTGTTATATGCAGCAGTCCATATTCATGGAAATCTAAACAGTAAAAACTTACAAGCTAAACTGCATTATTTAAACTTACAGGCAGTAAAATAGGTATTAGAATTAGAGGTGTTTGAAAAAAAAAAGGCACACAGAATATCCATCCTAGAAGTTGCAGGCTAAAGCTAAAATAAAAATGTGGCTGCATGTGCTCCTCAGTGACATGTGGTCTAATATTGTTTACAAGACCATTAAGCCTCTAAAAATGATGTTAATTGTGATGCTGGACCTGAAGGAATGGCTGGATAGTCAATAACAGGTACGATCCTCAGAGAAGGTGGACTTAAGACAGACACAGTTGCAGTAAGGCCAGCAAACATCAGGGATGTGCCTAGCCAGCAATCCCTCCTGAGGCTCTGATGGTTACCCAGCAATGCTGTAAATCCAACCTGCCTTCGTTGTGAAGGTCACACCCGCTATTGGATGCAACTTCGACATGAGATTCCTGTGTGGTCTGTTCAATGTACTACACCTTACATATTAATAATAGTATTGATAAATGCTGTGCCAATTTTTGTTATGTTTATATTTACAGTTAAAGGGGAGGCGTAGAGAGCCAGAGTAGCCCACCCCCCTGGGGCAATCAGCAGCAAGTCTGCTGTGAACTTTGGGTGAACTCCAGAGAAGTGAAATCATAATAGGGGAATGTGTATGTCTCGAAGAAGAGCAGAGAGGCCTAGAAAAAGATAACCAGCTCTCACTGACCTTGCTGCAAGATAGTTGTTAGCTGAAGTATGTTAGCTAAAGTGTGAGAATTATAATCACAGGGTGTTCTAAGTAACTGCACCCTCCCTCTGCCATATACTTTGTAAACATATAAAATAAGGTACTCTGAGGCAGGTTGGGGTTGAAGAGACTGACACCATCAGCTTTTCAGACTGCCTGGCCCAGCTTTATCTATGTCTGTCTGTATGTCTTTCTTTATCCCCCTGCCATTCCCTCTTAGGTCTTTGAACCCTTGAGCAGCGTGGGATGCAGCACATGCCAGATACTAGCAGATGTAATATATAGGCAGGAAAAATTTACATTCTAAGAGAAAAGATACTGTTCTGTAAGAAATTTTAAAAGGTTGTTAATACAAATGATTTAATAAAGTAATAGGACATGACTGATTGGTATAGTTTTTGGAATAAAATTGTGCCATTTATTTTCTTTTATTACATTTTACTTTACTTTGATTTATTGTCAGATTCACTAAATGTTAACATTTTACCACACTCGATTTATCTTTCTTTGTGTATGTGGTGGCATGTGTAATTTCAGAGTATGTTACAGACAGCATGACACTTCATTCCTAAATATTTCAGAATTTAAGTCCTTAAAATAAAATCATTCTCCTATAATGATTATAGCACAATTCCATTATTCAGAAAATTTAATATTTATACAATGTTGTTATTTTACATTGTCAGTTTTCAAAATTTCCCAATTATATCTATTATAATAGCTGGTTATCACTAGAGAGACATCTATGCCTATATCTATATCTACCTATCTATCTACTTATGTATCCAACCATCTATTAATCAACACATAATTTATTAATAATGTTATCCTTGTAAAGCAGCTGGTCTATTACCACTTATGTTCTTCCTCAATAAATTCTCATATTGTTGTTCACTCATGCATTTAGTCATCCAAATGTATTTAAATTTTTTTAAAAAATTACTCATAATAATTTACTTTTTACTTAATATTTTATTTTCAGAAAAGTTTAGTACTATCTATATTGGTGAATTGAAGCCAACTTTGTTTCTTAACTATTTTTTTCTAAAGTTAATTTAAAAGTAAATAAGAATTTTAATAATATAATTTTAAAGTATACATTAGTTTACTCAAAAGTGTGCCAAAACTCTCAATCATATAGTGTATACTAATATTTATTTAGCTCATCCCATGTACCAGGTACTAATTTAAGATCTTTAGTTGTATAACTCTTTTAATTCTTAGAGCAGTCCATGAGATAAATACTATTATATTATCAATTTTTACAAATAGAAAAATTGTGGCATATTTAAAATAAAAAGTACTGACCACCTCATTCATTCTCAATCTTCCACAATATTTCACAGAATATAATTTAGCTCTTTTGCCTAGGATAATCACTTAACTTAGTGCTATTTTCTTTTTTCCTTGGGACTTACTTGCATTAATGGTCTACAGCTGCATCAATCCTCTGGTTATTAATGAATTAAAGTTTATTTAAGATACATGTTCAAAGTAAGCTTGAGAAGAGTGTTAAGGAAATCAGAATTTACTTTAAAATGTATTTGGGAATACTAAACTAAATGAAACCCAGTTGGGAATAATCAGATAATTCATCATTCATTATAGATTCATTAAATTGAGGTAATTTGGTATAATGGAATATGTCAGTAATATTATCCTTAATAGTGCTACTGTTAATTATCAAATGCAGCTAATTTCTCAATAGTGTACATAATTATTAAACATTATTAAAGCTATTTTATAACATGCTTTGTAATGTCTTGCCTTGCTTCTTTCAGTTTTGGATTATCTGTGTCTACAATCTTCACTTCCTATTAACACGGATTTTTGAGTTGACTTAAAAAGATATGAAGTACATGTATTAGTTTCTAAAAAGCATGAATTAGTGTATTAGTGTGATAATGTCATAATGCCTTTGAGCGTGCCTCAAGTTTCAGTCCTAGGTGTATTTTTATTTGAAACTCTTTCCCTCTCCTCCTGTCCTGATCTGAAACTGTTAATGTCCACAGGTATAAAGCCAATTTAGACTGCTTCATGAAGTTCGAGATCTGAATATCAAACTACGAACTCCTATTTCAAAAACATTTCAAACTCAAGACATTAAACCAAAGTTAGGATCTTACCCCCTAAATGTAATTCTCTTTCAGTGTACTCTGTCTCCATGAAGCATATCATCTCTCCTCCAGTTGTTAAGCCCTAACCTAGGTATTGTATTAGACATCCTTCTTCCTCTTTACATTTCATATCCAATTCCATAACAAGTCCTGTCAATATTATCTCCTAAATCTCTAAAATCTGTCCACTTCTTCCCATCTTTATTGCTACTAACCTAGTACAAGTAACAGTCATGGTTTCCTTACCCCTTTGCAATAGTTCACTATGCACCAGTTCCCCCAAATCTTTATGTATATTAACTTATATAATCCTTATCTTAGAAGGCCAGTACAGTGATTATTCTCATTTCACCTGGGAGGTAATCTGCCTAATATCCTGTAAGTGAGTAGAAGAGCTGCAATTTAAACCTAGTGGGCTCCTGAGTATTACACACCATACTGGAAAACTGATCTTGAGAGACAAATATTTTACTGGCTTTAAGTTCTGTAAAAAACAGATTGTGAATAATTAAATCACATTTATCTTACTTCTTCAATTTAACCTTACAAAACATAAACTAATTATTTTTCATACTAGAATTTCATAAATTACAATTCTTGAGCAAGGTAGAGAGTATAACATCAAAATTTTAGTTCACTAAAATTCTTCCTACTGGGAATTATAAGGAATCTGATTTAGTTCTATGTTTTTCCATGTGGAATCTGACATTTGACTTAATACAGGGAAAGAGTTTGGAGAAAGTTGAGGAATAAAGAGCTAGCCTGTTCTTAGACTGTGCCTATAACATCTCAAATCTCTCCAGTAAGTCTCAGGCGAGTGCTGCATCACAGTCTATTTATAGCTTCATCTTCTGACAAGTATGTGAAGTATGGCTCTTCTACCACTGTTGATCATAGAAGTATCCATGCAATTTAAATTCCATATGGACAGAAGGTATTCATGACGTCTTCTTTTGACAACTGAGGAGACTGACCTACAGTACCTTTCGAAGTCCATCTCAAATGAACACATATGGACTCCATGACAGTCTATAGAACTATTTAATTGGCTCCTACATTTTAAAGTGACTTTATTTTCCTAGGTGATGCTGTACATTAATCGATGTAATGTAGAGTCAATTTTAATTTTAAACACTTTGATTACGGTAATCGATGTGACAACTCTTAGTAGTTACCTTTCATTGAGTTACTCTTTCTGATCTCTTATTTTCTAGCAGGTTCTAGGTTACAAATGCAGCCTCTAGTTTATTGTCTGCATACAACTTATAGGACATGGTAAAAACTTGGCAAGGTCTCCAGTGGCATTCATGCAAGCCATAGGTAAAACTAAAAGAACATCCTGAATCTGTGTCTCTTTGGACTTTTGTTATTGTTGTTGACCTCTCAAGCATAACACAGACCCCAGATACATGACTTTCAGCTCAGAATGAAGTTTTGTGATCAATGAAGCTACTATATACATTTACAAAGTCACAATTTTCATTGCTTAGGGCCCCAACTCACGCTAAAAGTGTCAATCCATAATCTATGGCATTTATGGGAGAAACAGTTACAGGAAACTTGAATATTTCCTCACCCCATTACACCTTCTGCACCAGGCACGTTATGATGACTTGACATAAAAATGTTTAATAACGTTTCCATATTTGGAAAGAGGAAACTTGAGGTTAACACTTATTTGATTGTTCTTCTGTTTGTTGATGGAAACATCAGTTTTGTAGAGATAGGTGAAGGGAGTATATGTGAAACCAGGAATGCCTTTTTATGTCAAAGTAAAGGTGCCATTTTATAAAGAAATGTTAGCTTCAGAGATGCAGAAGAGAGGACCTCCACAAATTACAAGGTTATTTTCATCCCAGATAGAGAACATACCATTCACTATGGAAAATGAACCTTGGGAGACAACTGTTCAGTAGCAGGACATGGGAACAGAGCCCCATTCCACCAAGAATCAAAGAGATCCAGTTAAGCTTTGCCTTTTTCATCCAAAGGAATATAGCTAGATAGTACTAACAGCTCTCAGAAAAAATGAAATCTCAAAGAGGAGAATAGGCAAGTTATACATTAAACTGTTAAAATAGAGGAAAGATTGAAATGATTGCAATGCAGAGGGAAAATATGTATAAAAAAGATTAAAGTAAAAAGGGATCGCAATGGGGAAAGACAGGTACAGTATTATGACTCATAAAATAATGAGTGTCTCAGAAATACGTAACCTACATAAAGGAGAAGTATTAAATGATACAGTATTGTCTTTTTTTCTCATTTTTGTGGGTTTTCCAACCTTTGATTTTTGAGGCCACTGACCTTTGGATGGGGATTTTGTGGGGTCTTTTTTGTTGATGTTGTTGTTGTTTATTTCTGTTTGTGTTTCTTTTAAAAGTCAGGCCCCTCTTCTGTAGGGCTACTGCAGTTTACTGGGAGACCACTCCATACCCAATTCACATGAGTTCCTCCTGCACCTGAAGGTATCACCATGAGAGGCTGCAGAACAACAAAGATGACTGCCTGATCCTTCTTTTGGGAGCTCTGTCCCAGAGGGCCATTAAGTTGATGCCAGCCATAACGATACCATATGTGGTGTTTGGCAGCCCCTGTTAGTAGGTTTCACTTAGTCAGGAAGCCCGAGATCAGGGCCCGCATAAAGAAGCAACCTAGCTGCCCCTTGGTGGAGTGGGTATGCTGTGCTTGTGGGAATCACACTCATCCAGACTTCCTGGCTTCTTCAGAGACAGCTGGCAGGAAAGACTAGCTCCTCTGAATATGAGACCATGGCTGCTCTTCTCCCAGGGGCTCCTTCCCAGAGATACAAGACTTCTGTCCATAAAACCTTGGCTGGAATTGCAGGGAGGGATGGATCCAGATAGCACCTGAAGAAGCAGTGTGGCCATTATCTGCTACAGCTAATGTACTGCACTGTGGAAAATTCCTCTTGGTCCAAACCACCCAGTCTCCTTGATGCCAGCAGGGGAAAATGCCTGACTGGAGCCGCAGTGATGGTGGCTGCCCCTGCCCTAGGAACTCATTTGTCTTAGGCAGTGTCCAGTCTGTTGCTGCTCTCGGAAACTCAAGGGAGATGCACAGCTTTGTGCTTGGGATCCAAGGCCTTGGTGGCATGGGCTCATGAGGGGACCTTCTGATCCACAAGATTCACAGACCTATGGAAAAAGCATAGTTCCCTGGGTGAGGTAGCACAGTCACTCACCACCTCCCTTGGCTGGGTGTGGGAGTTCCCTTTATCCTATGCAGCTCCTGGGTCATTGCTCCACCCTGCTTTACTTTGCTTTGCATGTGCCAAATGCCTGCTAAGTCCCAGTGAGGGAACCTGGATGCCTCAGCTGAAGGTGCAGGATTCATCAGCTATTTTCATTCTTCTCTGTGGGAGCCACAGACCAGAGCTTCTCTCCCACTTATTTGATATTTTCAAGATGCGTGGTGGACTCATCATGGATCAGTCCATCTTGTGAGGTGCTATTTCCAGCAATCATATAACCAGATCCTTTGGAAGTAATGTATTGTGGGATGCCTTATGACATATTTTTCTGGTGCTTCTTGAGTCTTAGGTTACTTGTAGGTGTGCATATTTCTGAAATAAGTACTGGATGATGATGCTACATTGTTCATTGAATATTTTAAACAAGTTTGATTGAGGATGATACAGGTAATGAAAGCCAAAAATACCTGGCAGATGGGGAGGAAAGCATCTTTCTAAGTATTATCACCATTTTGACTAAGAAAGTCTTGTTAACACATGAACAGGAGTAAGAGGCAGAAGGAAGACAAGAAACTGCAAGCTCTGAGTTGAGGACATGGAATGAATGGAAAAGGCTGTTGCAATTCAGAAAGCCAGCAAACAGCCAATTCTGCTGCCTTGACCTTACAATATTTTTTTCTTTCCTTCTATAGCTGAGGCAAAACAAAACGCATTGAAAACCAAATATATAAACCAAAAGAAAAAAAAGAAAAAAACCTTAATGGAGTTCAATATAAAGTACCACCTCATCGACATACCTCATTGAAATCTTACTGTTGGAAGTTGTGTTTGATAGCAGAATTTTCCCCAAGAAATAGAGATTTATGAATATGTTAAACCCTTCTCCTTAATGAGGAAGTCAGGTAGCTTACACTCTGGGAATAAGGCAATTAAAGTCACAACAGTTTGAAAAAAAAGAAACAAAACACTCTGTACTATTCTGAAAAATAGGTTGAGATTCTAAAACAACTTAAAGATAGGCTGATGTACTTTTGAGAATATATTAAAAGTCATGAATGTTAATTTCTAAGAATCTTATAAACTTGATTTGAACAGACAAATTTGAAGTGCATTGATTTTATTCATACAGAAGAAAAGGGCCTGTATTTATTCAAACACTGTTGGTTGATGTAACATTGCAGGTTTGAATTCAAATGAATTGAAAAAATAATTTAAAAAGTTATCCAAGCACATTTTCAGTAGTACAGTAATGGAACATTTGTTTATTCTGAAGAGCACAGGGAATAGAGCCTAGAGGTTTTATGATATTAAGAAGTAGGTAGAATGAATGACCTTTCCCTGAGGCAACTCAACCTTTGGTGTTGTTTTCTTTTGAACATTTAATAAAATATGTTAACAAATAGTGAAAGAATGGGTATACCATGTGAGAATGAGAGAATGAGGAGGCTATTGCATGAAGTGTTTAGACTGTGATCATCTGTGATACACCCATCGGTTCCTATTAGAAGAAATGAGATGCTTTCAAGTGTGTCAAAGTTAAATGAGTTAGGAAACTGTTACAATTATGTGTTAAAATTATTGGTTATCAGGGTCAATATTCAGATTATTTTTCCTATCTCCTGCTTGGGTTTGCTACCATCTCCCTATTCATTCTCCTGCTATTGTAGCTCCTGTGGGCTGGAGGCCACTAGATAATCACTGGAGAAAGTGTTGAGATACAAATTGGATTTACAGCTACCTGCTGGCTTTCTTGACATGCTAACAGTCATTTAGTAATAGAATAATTCTTTAAGCCATGGAAACCTGAAGTTATAACATCTGTTATACTCAAAGCTAGTTATAACACCTGACATTGATTGAAAAGGAGAGAAAGGAATTATATTTGCTGTAGATTTCTGCCCCCCCAACTCTATCTATATATCATGCCAGTACCCACTAAAATTGCCAATGAAAAAACAAAAACAGATTAGTTGTTTATATTATCATTGAATTTCAGAGCTACTTTGAATCAGTGTGAGTGGTTTGTTGAACTCCTTTGTTTCATTTTCTCTGAACAGCAGAGGAACATAGAACTAATTTGTACTATCATTGAAATGTACTTTAATTCAAAGGCACATGATTGTAAAGTTACAGGAATTATGTCTTCAGGTTTTAAAAGATGCCTTGTGTCTCATAAAAGCTGCCAATTGTTTTCACTCAAAGATACACAATCATCGTCTTCTTCCTGAACCCCATGTTTCATCTGTGTTCCAACACACTTAATCAAATCTTGTCACCCAAATTAAAAACCTAAGCATTCTTTTTGCTTTGTATCCCATTCTTATGTTTAATGTCTAATCGAATTACTGTGTACTGATTATTTAACTCCATAAATGGTTTTTGAATTGGGATCTATTTTTTTGTTTTTGCTAAAAGAGCTCTGGTATAGACTCTCATCATCCTTTGTCTGCATTATTGCAGTCTCCCTGCATTGCGATTCTAGACTTCATTCCCCTCAGAGCCGCTGAAGGGGTTAATCTATACTCTGGCAAGTCCTCAAAAAGCTAAAAGCAGAGCTATCATTCAACCCAGCAATTCTATTACTGGGTATATGCCCAGAGGAAT
This sequence comes from Aotus nancymaae, assembly GCF_030222135.1. NCBI lineage: Eukaryota > Metazoa > Chordata > Mammalia > Primates > Aotidae > Aotus > Aotus nancymaae. Next base: position 331,681 of record NW_026988447.1, on the reverse strand, counting down.
AAAACTTATTCTACCATAAGGACATATGCATGAGAACGTCCACTGCAGCAGTATTCAGGATATCAAAGAAATAGAATCAACCTAAATGCCCATTAATGACAGATTGGATAAAGAAAATGTGGTACACATACACCATGGAATACTATGCAGCCATATAAAGAATAAGATCAGCCGGGCGTGGTGGCTCACGCCTGTAATCCTAGCACTTTGGGAGGCCGAGGCGGGTGGATCACGAGGTCAAGAGATCGAGACCATCCTGGTCAACATGGTGAAACCCCGTCTCTACTAAAAATACAAAAAATTAGCTGTGCATGGTGGCACGTGCCTGTAATCCCAGCTACTCAGGAGGCTGAGGCAGGAGAATTACCTGAATCCAGGAGGCGGAGGTTGCAGTGAGCCAAGATCGCACCATTGCACTCCAGCCTGGGTAACGAGCGAAACTCCGTCTCAAAAAAAAAAAAAAAAAAAAAAAGAATAAGATCATGTTTTTCCAGGAATATGGATGGAGCTGGAGGCTACTATCCTTAGCAAATTAACACGGGAACAGAAAACCAAATATCACATGTTCTTATTTATAAGTGAGAGCTGAATTATAAGAACTTATGAACATGAATAAGTAAACAACAGACACAGACACTGATGTCTACTTGAGAAGGGAAGCTGGGAGGAGGAGGAGGAACAAAAAAAATAATTATTGAGTACTGGGCTTAATACCTGGGTGATGAAATAATATGTACAACAAACCACCATGACACATTTTTACCTATGCAACAAACCTTCACATGTACCCCCAAACTTAAATTAGTTTTTTTTTTTTTTTTTTTTTTTAGCAGTCATTCTTTTTTTTTTTTTTTTTTTTTTTTTTAATTGCATTTTAGGTTTTGGGGTACATGTGAAAAACATGCAAGGTTGTTGCATAGGTACATACGTGGCAGTGTGATTTGCTGCCTTCCTCCCCTTCACCCATATCTGGCATTTCTCCCCATGCTATCCCTCCCCAATTCCCCACCCCCCCCGCTGTCCCCCCCACTCCCCCACAACAGACCCCCATGTATAGTGCTCCCCTCCCTGTGTCCATGTGTTCTCCTTGTTCAACACCCGCCTATGAGTGAGAACATGTGGTGTTTGATTTTGTGTTCTTGTGTCAGTTTGCTGAGAATGATGGTTTCCAGGTTCATCCATGTCCCTACAAAGGACGCGAACTCCTCGTTTTTAATGGCTGCATAATATTCCATGGTGTATATGTGCCACATTTTTCCTGTCCAGTCTATCATCGATGGGCATTTGGGTTGGTTCCAGGTCTTTGCTATTGTAAACTGTGCTGCAATGAACATTCGTGTGCATGTGTCCTTATAGTAGAACGATTTATAATCCTTTGGATATATGCCCAGTAATGGGATTGCTGGGTCAAATGGAATTTCTATTTCTAGGTCCTTGAGGAATCGCCACACTGTTTTCCACAATGGTTGAACTAGTTTACACTCCCACCAACAGTGTAAAAGTGTTCCTATTTCTCCACATCCTCTCCAGCATCTGTTGTCTCCAGATTTTTTAATGATTGCCATTCTGACTGGTGTGAGATGGTATCTCAATGTAGTTTTGATTTGCATTTCTCTAATGGCCAGTGATGATGAGCATTTTTTCATATGCTTGTTGGCCTCATGTATGTCTTCTTTTGTAAAGTATCTGTTCATATCCTTCGCCCACTTTTGAATGGGCTTGTTTGTTTTTTTCTTGTAAATCTTTTTTAGCTCGTTGTAAATTCTGGATATCAGCCCTTTGTCAGATGGGTAGGCTGCAAAAATTTTTTCCCATTCTGTTGGTTGCCGATTCACTCTATTGACTGTTTCTTTTGCTGTGCAGAAGCTGTGGAGTTTGATTAGGTCCCATTTGTCTATTTTGGCTTTTGTTGCCAATGCTTTTGGTGTTTTGGTCATGAAGTCCTTGCCTACGCCTATGTCCTGAATGGTTTTGCCTAGGTTTCCTTCTAGTGATTTTATGGTGTTAGGTCTTATGTTTAAGTCTTTAATCCATCTGGAGTCAATTTTAGTGTAAGGTGTCAGGAAGGGGTCCAGTTTCTGCTTTCTGCATATGGCTAGCCAGTTTTCCCAACACCACGTATTGAACAGGGAATCCTTTCCCCATTGCTTGTTTTTATCAGGTTTGTCAAAGATCGGGTGGTTGTAGGTATGTTGTGTTGCCTCCGACGCCTCTGTTCTGTTCCATTGGTCTATATCTCTGTTTTGGTACCAGTACCATGCTGTTTTGATTACTGTAGCCTTGTAGTAGAGTTTGATGTCTGGTAGTGTGATGCCTCCCGCTTTGTTCTTTTTGCTTAGAATTGACTTGGCTATGCGGGCTCTCTTTTGGTTCCATATGAAGTTTAAGGTGGTTTTTTCCAGTTCTGTGAAGAAGGTCATTGGTAGCTTGATGGGGATAGCATTGAATCTGTATATTACTTTGGGCAGTATGGCCATTTTCACGATATTAATTCTTCCTAACCATGAACATGGAACGTTTCTCCATCTGTTTGTGTCCTCTCTTATTTCATTGAGCAGTGATTTGTAGTTCTCCTTGAAGAGGTCCTTTACATTCCTTGTTAGTTGTATTCCTAGGTATTTTATTCTCTTTGTAGCAACTGTGAATGGCAGTTCGTTCTTGATTTGGCTCTCTTTAAGTCTGTTATTGGTGTATAGGAATGCTTGTGATTTTTGCACATTGATTTTGTATCCTGAGACTTTGCTGAAGTTGCTTATCAGTTTCAGGAGCTTTTGGGCTGAGATGAGGGGGTCTTCTAGATATACAATCATGTCGTCTGCAAATAGAGACAATTTGACTTCCTCCTTTCCTAATTGAATACCCTTTATTTCTTTTTCTTGCCTGATTGCTCTGGCTAGAACTTCCAGTACTATATTGAATAGGAGTGGTGAGAGAGGGCATCATTGTCTAGTGCCAGATTTCAAAGGGAATGCTTCCAGTTTTTGCCCGTTCAGTATGATATTGGCTGTCGGTTTGTCGTAAATAGCTTTTATTATTTTGAGATACGTTCCATCGATACCTAGTTTATTGAGGGTTTTTAGCATAAAGGGCTGTTGAATTTTGTCGAAGGCCTTCTCTGCATCGATTGAGATAATCATGTGGTTTTTGTCTTTGGTTCTGTTTATGTGGTGAATTACATTTATAGACTTGCGTATATTGAACCAGCCTTGCATCCCCGGGATGAATCCTACTTGATCATGGTGGATAAGCTTTTTGATGTGCTGTTGTAATCGGCTTGCCATTATTTTATTGAAGATTTTTGCATCTATGTTCATCATGGATATTGGCCTGTAGTTTTCTTTTCTTGTTGAGTCTCTGCCAGGTTTTGGTATTAGGATGATGTTGGTCTCATAAAATGATTTGGGAAGGATTCCCTCTTTTTGGATTATTTGGAATAGTTTCAGTAGGAATGGTATCAGTTCCTCTTTGTATGTCTGGTAGAATTCTGCTGTGAACCCATCTGGACCTGGGCTTTTTTTGGGTGGTAGGCTCTTAATTGCTGCCTCGACTTCAGACCTTGTTATTGGTCTATTCAGGGTTTCGACTTCTTCCTGGTTTAGGCATGGGAGGAGGCTACTGTCCAGGAATTTATCCATTTCCTCCAGGTTTTCTAATTTATGTGCATAGAGTTGTTTGTAATAATCTCTGATGATGGTTTGAATTTCTGTGGAATCTGTGGTGATATCCCCTTTGTCATTTTTTATTGCATCTATTTGATTATTTTCTCTTTTCTTTTTTATTAGTCTGGCTAGTGGTCTGTCTATTTTATTGATCTTTTCAAAAAACCAGCTCCTGGATTTATTGATTTTTTGAAGGGTTTTTCGTGTCTCTATCTCCTTCAATTCTGCTTTGATCTTAGTTATTTCTTGTCTTCTGCTAGGTTTTGAGTTTTTTTGATCTTGCTCCTCTAGCTCTTTCAATTTTGACGATAGGGTGTCAATTTTAGATCTCTCCTTTCTTCTCATGTGGGCACTTATTGCTATATATTTTCCTCTAGAGACTGCTTTAAATGTGTCCCAGAGATTCTGGTATGTGGTGTCTTCATTCTCGTTGGTTTCGAAGAACGTCTTTATTTCTGCCTTCATTTCATTGTTTATCCAGTCAACATTCAGGAGAAAGTTGTTCATTTTCCATGAGGCTGTGCGGTTCTGGGTTGGTTTCTGAGTTCTGAGTTCTAACTTGATTGCACTGTGGTCTGAGAGACTGTTTGTTATGGTTTCCGTTCTTTTGCATTTGCTGAGGAGTGATTTACTTCCAATTATGTGGTCAATTTTAGAGTAGGTGTGATGTGGTGCTGAGAAGAATGTATATTCTGTGGATTTGGGGTGGAGAGTTCTGTAAATGTCTATTAGGTTTGCTTGTTCCAGGTCTGAGTTCAAGTCCTGGATATCCTTGTTAGTTTTCTGTCTCGTCGATCTGTCTAATATTGTCAATGGTGTGTTGAAGTCTCCCACTATTATTGTGTGGGAGTCTAAGTCTCTTTGTAAGTCTTTAAGAACTTGCCTTATGTATCTGGGTGCTCCTGTATTAGGTGCATATATATTTAGGATCGTTAGCTCTTCTTGCTGCATTGATCCTTTTACCATTATGTAATGTCCTTCTTTGTCTCTTTTGATCTTTGTTGCTTTAAAGTCTATTTTATCAGAGATGAGAATTGCAACTCCTGCTTTTTTTTGCTCTCCATTTGCTTGGTAAATCTTCCTCCATCCCTTTATTTTGAGCCTTTGTGTATCCTTGCATGCGAGATGGGTTTCCTGGATACAGCACACTGATGGGTTTTGGCTTTTTATCCAATTTGCCAGTCTGTGTCTTTTGATTGGGGCATTTAGTCCGTTTACATTTAGGGTTAATATTGTTATGTGTGAATTCGATCCTGTCATTTTGGTGCTAGGTGGCTGTTTTGCCCTTTGGGTGATGCAGATTCTTCATTGTGTTGATGCTCTTTACCTTTTCATGTGTTTTTGGAGTGGCTGGTACTGGTTGTTCTTTTCTATGTGTAGTGCCTCCTTCAGGAGCTCTTGTAGAGCTGGTCTGGTGGTGATGAACTCTCTGAGTTCTTGCTTGTTCACAAAGGATTTTATTTTTCCTTCACTTATGAAGCTTAGTTTGGCTGGATACGAAATTCTGGGTTGAAAGTTCTTTTCCTTAAGGATGTTGAATATCGGCCCCCACTCTCTTCTGGCCTGTAGGGTTTCTGCTGAGAGATCTGCAGTGAGTCTGATGGGCTTCCCTTTGTGGGTAACCTGACCTTTCTCTCTGGCTGCCCTTAGTATTTTCTCCTTCATTTCAACCCTGGTGAATCTGATGATTATGTGTCTTGGGGTTGCTCTTTTAGAGGAGTATCTTTGTGGTGTTCTCTGTATTTCCTGGACTTGAATCTTGGCCTGCCTTGTTAGGTTGGGGAAGTTTTCCTGGATAATATCCTGAAGAGTATTTTCCAGCTTGGATGCATTCTCTTCGTCACATTCAGGTACACCTATCAAACGTAGATTAGGTCTTTTCACATAGTCCCATATTTCTTGTTGACTTTGTTCATTCCTTTTTACCCTGTTTTCTCTAATCTTGCCTTCTCGTTTTATTTCATTGAGTTGATCTTCGACCTCTGATATCCTTTCTTCTGCTTGGTCAATTCGGCTGTTGAAACTTGTGCATGCTTCACGAAGTTCTCGTGTTGTGTTTTTCAGCTCCATCAATTCGCTCATATTCCTCTCTAAGTTGTCCATTCTTGTTAGCATTTCATCAAGTCTTTTTTCAAGGTTCTTAGTTTCTTTGCATTGGGTTAGAACATGTTCTTTTAGCTCACGGAAGTTTCTTATTATCCACTTTCTGAAAGCTGATTCTGTCATTTCATCACACTCATTCTCCATCCAGTCTTGTTCCCTTGCTGGTAAGGAGTTGTGATCCCTTGTAGGAGGAGAAGTGTTCTGGTTTTGGGTGTTTTCATCCTTTTTGCGCTGGTTTCTTCCCATCTTTGTGGATTTATCCACCTGTTGACTTTGTAGTTGTTGTCTTTCTGATTTTGGTAATTTTAAGTCTGCTGTGGCAGAACTCATAAACCCCCTGCTCTTCCCCCCAGGTGTTCTGTCCCAGGGAGTTACGGTTTTACGATGTTCCCCTGTGCGGTTGCTGTTTTCCCTGCCCACAAGGTGGCAGCCTAGTCACACTCAGGTTGCAGAGGCTTCGCTAAGCTGCTGTGGGCTCCACCCAGCTTCCGTGTGAACTTCTGGGTGTAGTTAGAACTGCTTCCGCTATGTTGGCCCGCCCCTGTAGTGACGGAGTCTCTGTAGTGGCGGATTGCCTTAGTAGATTGCCCTGGGAACCGCAGGGTGCCTATGGAGAACGCCCCTCCTCCACAGAGCTGGACCGTCCCGGTTTCAGTTGTGTTTCAGGTCTTCTTGCTGGGTAAGAGGGGACACCGTCTCGTCTGATCTGCCTCCGGAGCCGCTGCGTTGGCTAAAGCCGCGGCTCTGAGATTCGTGGCGCTGGCCTGGCTCCCCGTTTCAGCTCCCCTTGCTGGCTTATAGGGGACTCAGACTCTCTCACTTTGAACAGTGAGCTGTTGCCTCAGGGTGCCGGCCCAGCGGCTGCGCCGTTCAAGCCAGCGGCGCCAGCGGCGCTGGCGACCCGTGTGGCTTCTCTGCGTGTGAATCTCCTGGTCTGTGGGCAGTAAAAATCAGTCTGGAAATACGGCGTCCACTCACCCTCTGTGCTTTCTCTCGGAGCTGCATTCCCGAGTTCCTCCTAAGCGGCCATCTTGGATCTCCCTTAAATTAGTTTTTTTAAGAGGCTAATATACTACCAACAAAAAGAAGTCCAGGACTAGATGGTTTCATGGCTGAATTCTACCAAGGTACAAAGAGGAGCTGATACTATTCCTTCTGAAACTATTCCAAACAATAGAAAAAGAGGGAACCCTCCCTAACTCATTTTATGAGGCCAGCATCATCCTGATACCAAAACCTGGAAGAGACACAATAGAAAAAGAAAATTTCAGGTGAATATCCCTGATGAACATTGATGCAAAAATCCTCAATAAAATACTGGCAAACTGAATCCAATAGCACATCAAAAAGCTTATCCACCATGATTAAGTTAGTTTCATTCCTGGGATGCAAGGCTGGTTCAACATACATAAGTCAATAAATGTAATCCATCACATGAAGAGAACCAAAGACAAAAACCACAAGATTATCTCAATAATATAGGTGCAGAGAAGGCTTTTGACAAAATTCAATAGCTTTCATTCTAAAAACTCTCAATAAACTAGGTATTGATGCAAAGTACCTCAAAATATTAAGAGCTATTTATGACAAACCCACAGCCAATATCATACTGAATAAGTAAAAGCTGGACGCATTCCTTTTGAAAACCGACACTAGACAAGGATGCCCTCTCTCATCACTCCTATTCAACATAGTATTAGAAGTTCTGGCCAGGACAATCAAACTAGGGAAAGAAACAAAGATATTCAGTTAGGAAAAGAGGAAGTCAAATTGTCTTTATGTGTAGATGACATGATCATATATTTAGAAGATCCCATTGTCTCAGTCCAAAATCTCCTTAAGCTGATAAGCACTTTCAGTAAAGTCTCAGGATCCAAAATCATTGTGCAGAAATTACAAGCATTCCTGTACACCAGTAACAGACAGAGAGCCAAATTATGATTCAGAATTGCTACAAAGAGAATAAAATACCTAGGCATACAACTAACAGGGGATGTGAAGGACCTTTTCAAGGAGAACTACAAACCACTGCTCAAGGAAATAAGAGAGGACACAAACAAATGGAAAAACATTCCATGTTCATGATTAGGAAGAATGAATATTGTAAAAATGGCCATACTACCCAAAGTAATTTATAAATTTAGTGCTATTCCTATCAAGCTACCACTGACTTTCTTCACAGAATTGGAAAAAACTACCTTAAATTTCACATGGAACCAAAAAAGAGCCCACATAACCAAGACAATCCTATGCAAAAAGATCAAAGCTGGAGACATCACATTACCCGACTTCAAACTACATTACAAGGCTACAGTAATCAAAACAGCATGGTACTGATACCGACACAGATATCTATATCTATATCTATATCTATATCTAATCTATATCTATATCTATATCTATATCTATATCTATATCTATATCTATATATATGTATAGTAATGGAACAAAACAGAGGCCTCAGAAATAATGCCACACATCTACAATCATCTGATCTTTGACATACCTGTTAAAAACAAACAATGGGGAAAGAGTCCCTATTTAATAAATGATGTTGGGAAAATTGGCTAGTCATATGCAGAAAACGGAAACTGAATCCCTTGAGTTAATAAAAATTAACTCAAGATGGATTAAAGACTTAAACATAAGACCTAAAACCATAAAAATCTTAGAAGAAAATCCAGGCAATACCATTCCGGACATAGGTATGGGCAAAAACGTCATGACTAAATCTCAAAAGCAATGGCAACAAAGCCATAACTGACAAATGGGATCTAGTTAAATTAAAGGGCTCTGCACAGAAAAAAAAAAAAAAAAAAAATAATAATAATAAAACAAAACAACAAAAAAAACCTATCAATAGAGTGAACAGGTAACCTACAGAATGGGAGAAAATTTTTGCAATCTATCCATCTGACAAAGGGCTAATATTCAGAACCTACAAAAAACTCAAATAAATTTACAAGGAAAAAACAAACAATTTCATAAAAAAGTTGGCAAAGGATATGAACAGACAATTCTCAAAAGAAGACATTTATGCAGTCAACAAAGGTATAAAAAAAGGCTCATCATCACTGATTATTAGAGAAATGCAAATCAAAACCACATTGAGATACCATCTCATGCCAGTTAGAATGATGATCATCAAGAAGTCAGTAGACAACAGATGCTGGAGAGAATGTGGAGAAATAGGAATGCTTTCACACTGTTAGTGGGAGTGTAAATTAGTTCAAGCACTGTGAAAGACAGTGTGGCAATTCCTCAAGGATCTAGAAATAGAAATTCCATTTTGACCTAGGAATCCCATTATTGGGTATATAGCCAAAGAAATATAAATCATTCTATTATAAAGACACATGCACATGTATGTTCATTTTGGCATTATTCAATAGCAAAGACTTGGAACAAACCCAAGTGCCAATCAAAGACAGACTGGATAAACAAAATGTGGCACATATACACCATGGAATACTATGCAGCCATTAAAAAAGATGAGTTCATGTCCTTTGCATGTCCAGGCACATGGATGAAGCTGGAAACCATCATTCTCAGCAAACTGACACAGGAACAGAAAACCAAACACCACATGTGCTCATTCGCAAGTGGGAGTTGAACAATGAGAACACATAGACACAGGGAGGGGAACATCACACAGTGGGGCCTGTTGGGGGTCAGGGCCTAGGGGATGGATAGCATTAGGAGAAATACCTAATGTAGATGCATTAGGTATATGTGTGACATGATGGATGCAGCAAACCACCATATCACATGTATACCTATGTAACCAACCTGCACGTTCTGCACATGTACCCCAGAAGTTAAAGTATAATAATAAAAAGTAAAAATAAAAAAGTGGGATAATCTAAAACCAAAATCTGACCATGCGACTCCATCTTAAACTCTTTTAATAATTGATCTCCATTTTCTGCAGAGTAAATATCAAGCTACTAGGCATGATCCTTCGTGAGGACCTTTACCTATAGCTTTAGTTTTTCTGACATTATTAGAAGTCTTTTCCATGAACGCTCTTTTTCTATATCTATGTTGCAGTATGTCGATAAGATCACTTCTTATTTCTCCAGATTAGACTACAGGCGCAACCTGCCCCACCTCTAAAAAGTGACTGCTCAAGTAAAAAGTAACGCATTACTAAATAGAGCATATATTTTAAGGCAAATATCTAGTAACACTTGTTGGTTTTTCCATGAAATTCTGCCTCTCTCATCATCCTTTCTTTTCATTTGTTAATGTCACAGTATTTACCATGACATATATATATATATGTTTGCCTCTTCCCAAATCATAGTTTAATTATACATGACTATAAAGACTATGCTTGCCTCTTCCCAAATCATAGTTTAATTATACATGAATATAAAGACTTAAGTAAATGGTTAGAAAATATATTGCTCAGTCATATAAATATTGTCATACTGAAAATCTATAAAAATCTGTAGCTCTGGCTACAAGAAAAATTATTATTAAAAAAAACTGTTCCTACTTATTTTCAATCTATTCATGTTGGAAATTCATTTAGATCCATCTTTAAAACCATGGCTAGAATATTCTCTTTCTGTAATGTACACATATAATTCTTGAGCCTGAAGAAATATTAAAAGTATGTATACAGGGAAGAAGTGTTTGAATATGAGTGCTTTTAGATACGGAAAGTTTGTGTTTTACATTGCTTTACTAATATCTCTGCAGTTATTTATTCATTTAACTTTCATATCTTGAGCATCTACTCTTATGCTTCATGTTGAGATAAAGCACTTATATTATCTTCATTCGGGGAGCAGTGAGAGACAAAGTCATAGATTTTCTTTTTAAGGATTCTCAAATCAGTGATACAAATATAAAATTTCTCTTCTTTTCTATTTAGTGACTCCTATTATGCTATGCAAAATTTATTTCAATTCATAAAGACAACCTGAGAAAAATTTTAAAATGTTCTAATAACTCTGTTATAAAATAGCCAACTTAAAAATTTAACCTCAGGTGAATATTTCTGATTCTCACATCCCTCAACCAGAGGATTGAGTTGTCACCTGTGGTTTGAAAGAGATGCCTCCCCGTGTGTCTCTGCGTCATCTCTTTTACACTTCCCACATCTGGGTCCAGGATGTTGAGAATGAAAGTGTATAGGTAGTGAGAAGGCTACACCAGTCATCGACAGGTGTCCATGTCCTCACTCCGCTTCTAATTGCTCCAGTTAGTTCCTAGCAGTCCTGTAGAAATGGTGATCTCCCAGTAGGTGGCATGTATGGTTTTCTCAGGTCCTTGCTTTTGCTCTGCTTCATTCCAGCCTACTTATTCACTGAGTACCTCTTCAGAGAAGACCAGGTATGTCCTCCTTCAGAAATTCCATGCCCTCCATTTGGGGCATTCCCTTATGTGGAAAGCTGAAAAGCTTCCACAGGGTGATCTTCTGTGCCTCATCACATGGACTCAAGAAAGTCGCAGAGATGCTCTCCACACAAGACAGAAATTCCCAGAGGATAACTTCCACTATTATTTGTTTAAAATATTGTCAAATAATAGTTCCTGTGTTCAAAAGAGATTATGCAATGATGAATTATGTAAGATTAAATGGTTTACTACATTGTAATGATCCACAGAGATTATTATAATTTCTATATTCTAAATCTTCAAGAGAGAGTTATATTAAGTAATGATTTAACATTTACTTATGACTGTTCTTCAGAACATACTTGAAGAAAAGTTCATCAATGCAAATTCTGAATTTCATATTAGGATAAATAAAAATTACTAGATTAAGTAGTATGGGATATAAGACACTTTAGCAGAGGATACTCTGTTTATAACAAATTTTGTCATTTAAAAGTCTTCAAATAAACATTTTTTCACTAATTTTCTGGATTTAGAACCATACAATTGGCATCAAATTTCAAAAGTAAATCATAGGGAATTAATACCTGCATTATTTGGAACCAGTTTTATGTCCAAGTTTATCCAGTACATAATTCCATCAATTTGCTTAATTCTTGAAAAAGACTGCCTTTGAATAATGTAAAATTTGATATGGAGTTGAATTAAATAATTGTAGCATTTAATAGGATTGCTTTTGGTTAGAAATTTTATTTTTTTATGGTTTTCAGTAAAATATTAAGTGACAAAGTAGAAGTTTTTCTAAGAAAATATTTGCATTTAGTGTCAAAGGCAGTTTCATTGTATTAACAAAAGGCTTATGCTACTATAGGTTTTTATCCTAAAATTAATGTTCTCTTCTTAGGGCTGAAAATGAATATTGACTAGGTTTCCTTCTAGTGTTTTTATGGTGTTAGGTCTTATGTTTAAGTCTTTAACCCATCTGGAGTCAATTTTAGTGTAAGGTGTCAGGAAGGGGTCGAGTTTCTGCTTTCTGCATATGGTTAGCCAGTTTTCCCAACACCACTTATTGAACAGGGAATCCTTTCCCCATTACTTGTTTTTATCAGGTTTGTCAAAGATTGGGTGGTTGTAGATATGTTGTGTCGCCTCTGATGCCTCTGTTCTGTTCCATTGGTCTATATCTCTGTTTTGGTACCAGTACCAGGCTGTTTTGATTACCGTAGCCTTGTAGTAGAGTTTGAAGTCTGGTAGTGTGATGCCTCCTGCTTTGTTCTTTTTGCTTAGAATTGACTTGGCTATGCGGGCTCTCTTTTGGTTCCATATGAAGTTTAAGGTGGTTTTTTCCAGTTCTGTGAAGAAGGTCATTGGTAGCTTGATGGGGATAGCGTTGAATCTGTAAATTACTTTGGGCAGTATGGCCATTTTCACGATATTAATTCTTCCTAACCATGAACATGGAATGTTTCTCCATCTGTTTGTGTCCTCTCTTATTTCGTTGAGCAGTGGTTTGTAGTTCTCCTTGAAGAGGTCCTTTACGTTCCTTGTTAGTTGTATGCCCATCGATGATAGACTGGACAGGAAAAATGTGGCACATATACACCATGGAATATTATGCAGCCATTAGAAATGAGGAGTTTGCGTCCTTTGTAGGGACATGGATGAACCTGGAAACCATCATTCTCAGCAAACTGACACAAGAACACGAAACCAAACACCACATATTCTCACTCATAGAAGGGTGTTGAACAAGGAGAACACATGGACACAGGGAGGGGAGCACTATACACGGGGGTCTGTTGTGGGGCAGTGGGGGGGACAGCGGGGGGGGAGTTGGGGAGGGATAGCATGGGGAGAAATGCCAGATATGGGTGAGGGGGAGGGAGGCAGCAAATCACACTGCCATGAATGCACCTATGCAACAACTTTGCATGTTTTTCACATGTACTCCAAAACCTAAAATGCGATAAAAAAAAAAAAAAAGAAAATGAATATTGAAAAAGAAATGACTTTTGAACAATATAGCTCTCTTTGCAAGCCTGTTGCAACAATCAACCATCTCTTTAGTCTATCCGTGTATACAAACAAATTATTCAAGTCATAATATGAGAATTATTGACCCAACAGAGAAAAAGTTTGTAATAATAATGAGGAAATTATTATAGTGAGAAGGGCAAACATATTGGAATTTGATCTTGCTTGAATGCTAACTTTGTCATTGGATACTGTATGATTATAAACACAATAATTTCACTGAGTTTCCCAGCATTTGAATAAACTTTACTGGGTGTTGTGAATGTTAATTGTGGAAGTCTCCATCGAGAAAATGTCAGTTGAATGAAGGATGAACAAACTTAGACAATTGTCTATGGAGAGAAGATAATTCAGAGAAGATAAAACATGAAGAAAGAAGATTATGCATCAATTAATGTGGGTTTGGGAAAATGCTCAGTATGCCACTGAGAAATGTTCTCTGTGTGTGTAAAAGGCAGCTAGTTATGGAGAGTATAGATTATGGCAGTCCTGGAATGCTATGCTAAGATATGCAGACATAATTTGTAGACAATGAGGACATTTTAAAGTTGCAGCAAGGTATGCCATGAATGGTACATATTTTAGCTGGTAGCACTGTAGTCCATGTTAAGAATATATTAGAAATTATGCTAAGAGAGATATCAAGACACTGAGAGGCACATACTGCATGATAGCACTTATTTGTTGACTCTAAAAAAGTTGAACTAATGGAAACAGAGTAGAATGGTGGTTGTCAGGGGCTGAGGAGTGGATGAAATTGGGAGATGATCAAAGGGTACAAAATTTTAGTTATAAGATGAACACAATAACTTATAACATAACTTATGAGTTATAAGTTCTGGGCTCTAATGTACAGTGTGGGTGGTGCTGGCTGTATTAATTAATTTGATTATAATAATCACTTCACAATCTATATCAGGCTATGACATTGTATTCCTTAAATGTGTATGATCTTTATTTGTCAATGAAATATTTTTAAGTTAAAAAAAAGAATGTATTAAACCTGAAACTACTAAGAGTGCTATTACAGTATACCTAGTAAGACGTGAAGGTTGCCTATGATTGGTGGTGATTTTGAGCATGGAAATTAAGTATTTTAAGTGAAAGTCATTCAGTGGCAGGAAAAATGATTAGTGGAACTAAAAGAAAATTCTTATACAAAAATAGTTTGATCTTACAGAACTTAGAGGCTTGCAAAGTATAGGAAAACAGTTACTCTGTTTGCATATGTCTATGTGGTTACCTGTGTCTTTTTGAATATGCTCATCTTCTCTTTGAGTTTCTCTTTGGATTAACTTTCTCTACTTGCCAAGTACACAGACAAGAAAATTTTATGAGTATTAGCTTTATTAGTGTTGAACACTGTTCCAAATTTATTGGACCAGTGAGGTGGGTTGCTTCCCCCCAACCACAGGGCTATTCTTAATGGAGAATAAGCTGGGCAATTTCTCTAAGGTGGGAAATATGGTTTCAGTAAGGAAGTTACAGACTGAGAAAATGAATGGCTTCTCCAGTTTAGAAGAAACAGGTTAGAAAGTAATAGAATGAAAAAATTTGATGATAAACTGAATGTTAGATGAAGGACAAGAAAGTGTTAAAATTATCAGACTTGGGAAGACATGAGGCATTCCTTCTGAGACAATGAACTCCTGTTCCCAGAGTAAGCAATGGTTAACACATAGAAGCATTCAATAAATATTTATCAACAGGGAGAACAGATGAACTAAAAGGCAATGAGGAATGACAAGTGTGTTTCCGCAAACAGAGTAGGAACTTTGGGCCCATACCTGGCTATTGAGACAGTGAATGTCCTAGAAGAGAGGGAACAAAAAACTCCCATTCTTCCCAAGTCCCTACAAGTAGCAGGGTCACTGTCACTGGTGCAGGTCCAGATCTTGGTGGCAGCAGCCAATATTCAGATGAGAACTTTGAAGGTTGAAGAGGAACTGGGTCCCAATGTGGATGGCAATTGAAAGGGGGAATCAGTGAGTCCTGAGAAATGAGCAAAAGCTGCTCAGAATGCCATAGAACAATAAAGAATGTCTTAGTTCAGGCTGCTCTAACAAATTACTATAGACTGGGAAACATAAAATACACAAAATTATTTATCATAGCTCTGGAGGCTGGAAGTCTGAGATCAGGGTGCCAGCATGATTGGTTTCTGATGAAAGCCCTCTTCATGGTTGCAGATAGGAGACTTCTCATATCCTTACAGGATGAAAAGAGAGCAAGTTAGCTCTTTGATCTCTTTTTTATAAGAGTAGTAATTGTATTCATAAGGGCTACACCCTCATGTCATAATTGCCTCCCACAGGCTCCACCTCCCAATACCATCACACTGTGAATGGGGGTTCAGTACACTCATTTTGGAGGGATATGGAAACATTCAGTTCATTGCCAAGGTGGAAGTTCCTGTCCAAGGTGAGATCTGGAGGTGTCTCCAGCCCAAATCACACACCTTGTGTAGAGGCAGAACAGGATCCAAAAGATAGAAATTGTGCCTGGGAAAGGCTATGCCAAAGGGCCCTTCACTTGGAGATTCCTAGACACAAACTGGTCATCTCATCTCCTTGTAGGAGAGAAAGATCAATGGAACCACCCAGGAGCTTGCTCCTCCTGTGTTTCCTTCAGAATATCGATGGTACTCACCTGAACCTCACGGTTTTATCTGGCAAAGGATGTGATTAGAACTTGTTTTGAGGCTGAAATGATCTGTCTTTTCTCCACATTTAAATGGGTAAGAACCTCAACTTGATGATGTGAAGCTGGGTTTTGAATGCCAGTGTCTTGTGGGCTGCTTTTGGCATAGGCAGGACATTAAGCAATTAAATGAAAATATTTTCAAGAGGAGATTTTACATACATGTACAATCACCCCTCAGTATCGCCGGCAGATTGGTGTCAGGATCCCTGGTGATACCAAAATCTGAGAATGCTCCTTTATATATACCTGTATATAAAATGGTGTAGTATTTGCATATAACCTATAAACATCCTCCATTACACTTTAAATCATCTCTAGATTACTTATAATATCCAATACAATACAAATGTATGTAAATAGTTGTTATGCTGCATTTTAAAAATTTGTATTATTATTGTATTGCTATTTATTTGTCTATTTATCCAAATTTGTTTTGGTGTTGTTTTAACTGAAGCATACCCTGATATTCCCAAATATTTGTGATGCAAGTTTGGTTGAATCTGCTGATGCAGGGCCCATGAAGAGCAAATATTGACTATGTATTTATTCATACAGATTATCCCCAACTCACAAAGATTTGAGCTACAATTTTTCAACTTTACAATGGTATGAAAGTCATATGCATTTAGTAGAAACCTACCCCAAGCACTCATGCAACCATTCTGGTTTTTGCTGTCAGTACAGTATTCAATAAGTTGCATAAAATATTCAAGACTTTATTGTAAAATAGGCTTTTTGTTAGATGATTTTGTCCAGCTGTAGGCTTTTGTAAGTGTTCTGAGAATATTTAAGGCAGACTGGGCTAAGTAATGATGTTAGTAGGTTAAGTATATTAAGTGCATTTTCAACTATAATATTTTATGATGAGTTTATCTGGACATAACCCCACTGCAAGTTGAGGAGCATCTGTGTATTTCACAATCACATCCCACGTGGGAAAGAAAGCACAGAGTGTAAACAAAAGTATAGCAATATTTTCAAAATGAGATAAATAAGTTGCTAGCATTTATGTTAAATAAAAGATCTTCATAAAAACTAAGCTTTAGTGGAAATGTAGATAATTTTGCTCCTTCTGTACAAAAGCTATAAACTTTTCAATTATTACTTTTTTAAACTTACTTTTAATGCTTGTAACGGTGAAGAATTTTGTGAATTTTTGAGAATGCTAACTTGAGCTCAGTTTGTAATTTTGATAAAGAAGGTAGATTTTCTTCCTTTTATAGGCTTTTTCCCTCTGTTTGAGTTGCTAGATTTGCTGTTTTTAAGAGTGTAAAATTTATGATAGACTTGCTATATCCCGACTCATTCAAAGTTTGTTTTATTCTGCACAACAGCACAGGAAAATGTATCTTCCCTACCTGCTGCTACACACCCCCAGACTACCTTAGAAGAGTGAGCGTTCCTTTCTCCTTGGGTTTTTTTCCCCAGTCTATCTATTGTGGTTGAAATGAAACAATCTACTGAGACAGATTTGCTTTGACAGGGAACTCATAGGCTGTGGTAGAAGAAACCGGGATTTAACTAGAAATCTAGCTATATGAATTCTAGCTCTGGCTCTGTTATAGGGATCTGAAAGGGTGATAATTATCATAAAACTGTCTTATGCATAGAACATCACTCTTTTACTCTCAGTAATTCTATCTGTAAAAGAATAAGATAGAACTAATAGCCTCTATATTCTTTTCTGATTGTATTGCAACTGAATTCTAGGAATACTTCTCTTATTCTAAGTATTTTATGTGTTTCTTCTTATCATATTTTGAGACAGGGTCTTACTCTGTTGCCTAGGCTGGAGTGCAGTGGTGCTATCACAGCTCACTGCAGCTTTGACCTCCTGGGCTTAATTGATCTTCCCACCTCAACACCGTGAGTATCTGGAACCACAGACCTGCACCAGCATGCCTGGCTAATTTTTTAAAGTTTTTAAAATTTGAAATTATTTTTGTAGAGACAGGGCCTCACTTTGTTGGCCAAGTCAGTTTTGAGCTCCTGGGCTGAAGTGATCCACCTGCGTCAGCCTCTCAAAATGCTGGGATTACAGATGTGAGCCACTGGGCCTGATCACATCTCCTTTTACACATAGTTCATGCAGTAGTTCAACTCCACAGCATGATTTTAATAATTCTGGTAGTATTTTCCACTTCTCATATGCCCCTAAATCACTTGATGAAATTCCATTATTAGCACATTTATTTTGGATTAAGAAGTTATTCATTTAAAATGCAAATGGCCATTGACATTCTTGATAGAGCAATTATAGGGCATTGATTAAGGAAGAGATAATCCCAGGAGGAGACCCTAAAGAAAATTCTTGAAGAAGTTTTTCTCATGCTGTGCTTTTCTTCTTTGATGGCATGGTTTTGCCTATGGTTCTGCTTGTCTGATGGCTTTTAAATCTTCCCATTGCCCCATCTGCCTTGAAAGTGGTTGAAGAAAATAAGACAAGAGCTTGAATGCCCTGTCTAATCACATCTCATATATATATATATATATGTATATGTATATATATGTGTGTGTGTATATATACATGTATTTGCACTTTAGGTTCTGGGGTACATGTGCAGAACATGTAGAATTGTTGCATAGGTACATACATGGCAATGTGGTTTGCTGTCTCCATCCCCCCAATGCTATATCTGGCATTTCTCCCCATGTTATCTCTCCCTAACCTCTCTACCCCCCACTATCTGTCCCCTATTCCCCACCAAGAAACCCCAGTGTGTGATGCTCCCCTCCCTGTGTCCATGTGTTCTTATTGTTCAACACCCATCTATGTGTGAGAACATGCAGTGTTTCATTTTCTGTTCTTCCATCAATTTGCTGAGAATGATGGCTTCCAGATTCATCCATGTCCCTATAAAGGACACAAACTCATCGTTTTCTTTGGCTGCATAGTATTCCATGATGTATATGTGCCACATTTTCCTTGTCCAGTCTATCATCAGTATATATAGATTTTTCCTTGCTTCTCATGTGGGCATTTGGGTTGCTTCCAGGTCTTTGCTATTGTAAACAGTGCTGCAATGAACATACGTGTGAATGTGTCTTTAAAACAGAATGATTTATAATCTTTTGGGTATACACCTAGTAATGGGATTGCTGGGTTAAGTAGAATTTATATTTCTAGGTCCTTGAGGAATTGCCATACTGTCTTCCACAATGGTGGAACTAATTTACACTCCCACCAACAGTGTAAAAGTGTTCCTATTTCTCCACATCCTCTTCAGCATCTGTCATCTCCAGATTTTTTAAATGACAGCCATTCTAACTGGGGTGAGATGGTATCTCAATGTGGTTTTGATTTACATTTCTCTAATGACTAGTGATGATGAGCATTTTTTTATATGTCTGTTGGCCTCATAAATGTCTTCTTTTGAAAAGTATCTGTTCATATCCTTCACCTACTTTTGAATGAGTTTGTTTGTTTTATTCTTACACATCTGTTTTAGTTCTTTGTAGATTCTAGATATTAGCCCTTTGTCAGATGGATAGATGCAAAAATTTTTTCCCATTCTGTTGGTTGCTGGTTCACTCTAATGATTGTTTCTTTTGCTGTGCAGAAGCCCTGGAGTTTAAGTAGATCCTATTTGCCTATTTTGGCTTTTGTTGCCAATGTTTTTGGTGTTTTAGTCATGAAGTCCTTTCCTATGCTTATGTCCCAAATGGTTTTGCCTAGGTTTTCTTGTAGGGTTTTTATGGTGTTAAGTCTTATATTTAGGTCTTTAATCCATCTGGAGTTAATTTTAGTGTAAGGTGTTGGGAAGGGGTCCAGTTTCTGCTTTCTGCACGTGGCTAGACTGTTATCCCAACACCATTTATTAAACAGGGAATCATTTCCCCATTCTTTGTTTTTGTCAGGTTTGTCAAAGGTCAGATGGTTGTAGATGTGTGGTGTTGCCTCTAAGGCCTCTGTTCTGTTCCATTGTTCTATATCTCTGTTTTGGTACAAGTACTGTGCTGTTTTGATTACTGTAGCCTTGTAGTATAGCTCGATGTCTGATAGTGTGATGCCTCCAGCTTTGTTCTTTTTGCTTAGCATTGACTTGGCTATGTGGGCTCTCTTTTGGTTCCATATGAAGTTTAGGGTGGTTTTTCCAGTTCTGTGAAGAGGGTCATAGACAGCTTGATGGGGGTAGCATTGAATTTATAAATTACTTTGGGCAGTATGGCCATTTTCACGATATTGATTCTTCCTAACCATGAACATAGAATGTTTCTCCATCTGTTTGTGTCCTCTCTAATTTCCTTGAGCAGTGGTTTGTAATTCTCCTTGAATAGGTCCTTTACATTCCTTGTTACTTGTATTCCTAGGTATTTTATTCTCTTTGTAGCAATTGTGAATGGCAGTTCATTCATGATTTGGCTCTCTTTAAGTCTGTTATTGGTGTGTAGGAATGCTTGTGATATCTGCACATTGATTTTGTATCCTGAGATTTTGCTGAAGTTGTTTATCAGTTTCAGGAGATTTTGGGTTGAGATGATGGGGTCTTCTAAATATACAATCATGTTGTCTGCAAATAGAGACAATTTGACTTCCTCCTTTCCTAATTGAATACACTTTACTTCTTTTTCTTGCCTGATTGCTCTGGCTAGAACTTCCAACACTATATTGAATAGGAGTGGTGAGAGAGGGCATCCTTGTCTAGTGCCCGATTTCAAAGGGAATGCTTCCAGTTTTTGCCCATTCAGTATGATATTGCCTGTGGGTTTGCCATAAATAGCTTTTATTATTTTGAGATGTGTTCCATCAACACCTAGTTTATTGAGAGTTTTTAGCATAAAGAGTTGTTGAGTTTTTTCAAAGGCCTTCTCTGCATCTATTGAGATAATCATGTGGTTTCTGTCTTTGGTTCCCTTTATGTGGCAGATTACATTTATAGACTTGTGTATGTTACTCCAGCCTTGCAACCCCAGGATGAAGCCTACTTGATTGTGATGGATAAGCTTTTTGATGTGCAATTGCAATCAGTTTGCCAGTGTTTTATTGAAGATTTTTGCATCTATGTTCATCATGGATATTGGCCTGAGGTTTTCTTTTCTGGCTGAGTCTCTGCTGGGTTTTGGTATCAGGATGATGTTAGTCTCATAAAATGATTTGGGAAGGATTTCCTCTTTTTGGATTGTTTGAAATAGTTTCAGAAGGAGTGGTACCAGCTCCTTTTTTATGTCTGGTAGAATTGCGCTGTGAACCCATCTGGACCTGGGCTTTTTTGGTTGGTAGATTATTAATTGCTACCTTAACTTCAGCCCTTGTTATTGGTCTATTCAAGGTTTTGACTTCTTCCTGGTTTAGTCTTGGGAGAGTGCAAGTGTCCAGGAATTTGTCCATTTCTTCCAGGTTTACTGGTTTGTGTGCATAGAGTTGTTTGTAGTAATCTCTGATGGTAAATTGCAGTTCTGTGGAATCAGTGGTGATATCCTCTTTATCGTTTTTTTTTGCATCTGTTTGATTATTCAGTATTTTCGTTTTTATTAATCTGTCTAGCTGTTGGTTTGTTTTGTTGATCTTCCCATAAAAACAGCTCCTGGATTTGTTGATTTTTTGAGCTTGCTCCTCTAGCTCTTTCAATTTTGATGATAGGGTGTCAATTTTAGATTTTTCCTTGCTTCTCATGTGGGCATTTATTGTTATAAATTTTACTCTAGACCCAGCTTTAAATGTGCATCAGAGATTGTGGTAAGTTGTGTCTTCATTCTCGTTGGTTTCAAAGAACATCTTTATTTGTGCCTTCATTTCATTGTTTATCCAGTCAACATTCACAAGCCGATTGTTCAGTTTCCATGAAGTTGTTTGGTTCTGAGTTAGTTTCTGAATCCTGAGTTCTAACTTGATTACACAGTTGTCTGAGAGACTGTTTGTTATGATTTCTGCTCTTTTGTGTTTGCTGAGAAGTGATTTACTTCCAATTATGTGGTTAATTTTAGAGTAGGTGTGATGTGGTGCTAAGAAGAATGTGTATTCTGTGGATTTAGGATGGAGAGTTCTGTAAATGTCTATTAGGTTTGCTTGGTCCTGATCTGAGTTCACGTCCTGGATATCCTTGTTAATTTTCTGTCTCATTGATCTGTCTAACATTGACAGTGGAGCATTAACATTGCCTACTATTATTGTGTGTGAGTCTAAGTCTCTTTGTAGGTCATTAAGAACTTGCTTTATGTATCTGGGTGTTCATGTATTGGGTGCATATATATATTTTGGATAGTTAGCTCTTCTTGTTGCATTGATCCTTTACCACTATGTAATGTCCTTCTTTGTCTCTTTTGATCTTTGTTGGTTAAAAGTCTATTTTATCCAATACTAGGATAGCAACTCCTGCTTTTTGTTGCTCTCTGTTTGCTTGGTAAATCTTCCTCCATCCCTTTATTTTGAGTCTTTGTGTGTTCTTGCATGTGAGATGGATTTCCTGGATACAGCACGCTGATGGATTTTCACTTTTTATCCAATTTGCCAGTCTGTGTCTTTTGATTGGGGCCTTTAGGCCATTTACATTTAAGGTTAATATTGTTATGTGTGTATTTGATCCTGCCATTTTGATGCTAGCTGGTTGTTTTCCCCATTAGTTGTTGCAGTTTCTTCACTGTGTCGATGCTCTTTATCATTTGGTAAGTTTTTGGATTGGCCAGTACTGGTTCTTTCTTTCTTTCTTTCTTTAGTACTTCTTTCAGGAGCTCTTGTAAAGCAGGCCTGGTCATGATGAAATCTCTCAGCAATTGCTTGTCTGTAAAAGATTTTATTTCTCCTTTGCTTATGAAGCTTAGTTTGGCTGAATATGAAATTCTAGGTTGAAAGTTCTTTTCTTTAAGAAGGTTGAATATTGGTCCCCACTCTCTTCTGGCTTGTACGGTCTCTGCCAAGAGATCCACTGTGAGTCTGATAGGCTTCCGTTTGTGGCTAACCTGACCTTCCTCTCTGGTGGCCCTTAGCATTTTTTCCTTTATTTCAATGCTGGTAGAATCTGACGATTATGTGCCTTGGAGTTGCTCTTCTTGAGGAATACCTTTGTGGTGTTCTCTGTATTTCCTGCACTTGACTATTTGCCTGCCTTGCTAGATTGGGGAAATTTTCCTGGATCATATCCTGAAAAGTGTTCTCCAACTTGAATTCATTCTCTTCATCACATTCAGGTACACCTATCAAACATAGATTAGGTCTTTTCACATAATTCCATATTTCTTGAAGGCTTCGTTCATTTTTTTCACTCGTTTTTTTCTCTAATTTTGCCTTCTGGTTTTATTTTATTGAATTGATCTTTAATCTGTGACATCCTTTCTCCTGCTTGGTCGATTTGGCTATTGAAACTTGTGTATTCTTCTTGAAGTTCTCATGTTGTGTTTTTCAGCTCCATGAATTCACTTACATTCTTCTCTAAGGTGTTTATTCTTCTTAGCACTTCACCAACCTTTTTTTCAAGGTCCTTAGTTTCTTTGCACTGGGTTAGAACATGTTCTTTTAGCTCAGAGAAGTTTGTTATTACTCACCTTCTGTATCCTGTTTCTGTCAATTCATCAGACTCATTCTCCATCCAGCTTTGTTCCTTTGCTGGTATTGAGTTGTGATCCCTTGGAGAAGGAGAGGCTTTCTGGTTTTGAGTGTTTTTATCCTTTTTGTGCTGGTTTCTTCCCATCTTTGTGGATTTATCTACCTGTGGTATTTGTAGTTGGTGACTTTGGGATGGAGTCTCTGAGTGGAAGTCCTTTTTGTTGATGATAAAGTTATTTCTTTCTGTTTTTAGTTTTTCTTCTAACAGTCAGGCCCCCCCCGCTGTAGGATTGCTGAGGATCACCTGTGGCAGCTGTGGAACAGTAAGGGTTTCTGCTGGTTTCTTCTTCTCTTATCTTCATCCCAGAAGGATACCCACCAGATGTCAGCCTGAGCACTCCTTTATGAGGTGTCTCTTTGGATATACAGGGGTTGGGACACTGCTTGAGAAGACAGTCTGTCCCTTGTAGGAGCTCAAGTGCTGAGCTGTGAGCTCCATTGTTCCATTCAGAGCTGCTGGTTAGGTATATTTAAGTCTGCTGCAGAGGAACTCATAACCACCTTTTTCCCCAGGTGCTCTGTCCTGGGAAGGTGGGGCTTTATTTATAAGTTCCTGACATGCTGCTGCCTTTTTTCAGAGATGGCCTGCCCTGCTAGGAGTTAGCCTAGTCACAGTCTGCCAGCAGAGGCATGGCTGATATCCTGTGGGCTCTGCCCAGCTGCTATGTGTGCTTCCTTGTGGTTTTGTTCACAGAGGTATAGTTAGAAATGCCTTGGTAATGGCAGTCTTCCTCAGTAATGGAGAACTGCTTCTGTAATGGGGAACTGCCTCAGTAATGGTGGATTGCCTCAGTATTGGCAGACTGCCTTGGTAATGGTGGACTACCTTGGTAACGACAGATTGCCTTAGTAGTGGTGGACTGCTTCAGTAATGGCAGATGTCCACCAGATCACCTGGCTCCCTGTTTCAGCCCCTTTTATTCAGTTGAATGGGTGGCTCTGTCTCCCAGGCATTCCAGGCACCAGTTGAAATGGCCACCCAGATTTGTGTGAGTTTTTGTGTGGAGACCCACTGCACCAGCTGAAACAGCCATGCTGTAAATTCATGATGCTTTTCAGCCTGGGAATCTTCCAGTCTGTGAGTAGTAATAACTTGTTTGGAAATGCAGTCATCACTCACCTTCTGCATTGTTTTCACTGGGAACTGCAATCCAGAGCTATTCCTATTCAGCCGTCTTGGATCCACCCTAATCACAACTCTTTTAAGAGCATTCCCTCAATTCAACTATACAAATGGTTGTCACAAAACTCTTAATACTAGATTCTGCTCTAGCTTTGGGGGATGGACTGAGATATTATAACTTAGCATCACCTTTGAGAAGTGCACATTTTAACAGAAGAAATTCAGAAAAATGTGTGCATTTGGTTAATTTTAACTGAGAACTCCATCAATTTCTTTAAAAATGTGAATGTCTTTAGTCAACACAAGTATATTGTAGTGTAGTTTATCTTCTACCTAAGCATTCCCAATTGTATTTCATCGGCTCCTTTTCACTTATGTATGTCACCTTGAGGACTCCTGAAGTACATAGAATCTGTGACTCTAGTGGAGTATAACATAAGCAGTTAATGCTATTTGGTGCTTATAGCTCACTACCATGGTATGATGATGTAGTAGGGTGGGAAATGGCAGGGGCCACAACTCAAAGACCTTCCTCATCTCCTTCTTGATCATGCATTTGTTCTCAGAGACTCCTAGGCCACCCTGTTTATACTTTTGAGGCACTGGTCTGTGCAAGGATAAAAAAAATCATTCTTCAAAACTATGAGCTTGGATTGTTCCTAGAGAAAAGAACTTAAATTTGACAAAAATATCTTATTTTAAATTACATTTTGATATAGTTGTGATATCAGTAATGTTTTGATTCAATTGTTTATATTTAGGTTCTCATCCTTATGTCAGGGCAGTTTTGGCATCAGGAAATATGAATAGTGCGTTAAATAAGGTAGAGCTTACAAATTCCATGTCCTGGGTTCATGCCTTTAAAAACATAGTTTAGGAGGTTTTCAAGATGGCCGATTAGGAGGAAGTCGGGATCGCAGCTCCGAAAGAAGGTGCAGAGGGTGAGTGGACACTGCATTTCCAGACAGATTTTTACTGACCACAGACCAGGGGATTAACAGGAGGAGGAGCCGCACGGGTCACCAGCGCCGCTGGTTTGAGCGGAGCGGCGCGCCGCTCGGCCTACGCCCTGAGGTGGGGGGCGGCGGATCCACATACAGAGCGAGAGAGACTGAATCACCTCTGAGCCAGCAAGGGGAGCTGAAGCAGGGATTCAAGCCAGGACACTCCCGGGCAAGGGCACGCCACGAATCTCAGAGCCGCTGCTTTGGCTGATGCAGCGGCTCACAGGGCAGCGGATTTTTACTGCCCACAGACCAGGAGATTCACAGGTGGCGAAGCTCCACGGGTTGCCAGTGCCGCTGGTTGGACTGGCGTGGCTGCTCTGCCTGCACCCAAGGCAGGGAGCAGCGGCCCCTTGTGCAGAGTGAGCGAGACCGGATCCCCTCTGGGCCAGCAAGGGGAGCTGAGGCAGGGACTCAACCCAAGAGTTTCCTGGGCAAAGAGGACACCTCCGGAAACACGGCTGAACACGGGACGGTCCAGCTCTGTGGAGGAGGGGCGTCACCCACCGGGAAACACCCTGCAGTTCCCAGGACAATTTGCCCACAGCAGCTCAACGAAGCCTCTGCAGGCTGAGTGTGACTAGGCTGCCACCTTGTGGGCAGGGAAAACCATTGCAACAGTGGAAAATCATAACGCCCTAATTCCCTGGGAAAGACCACCTAGGGGGAAGAAAAGGGGGTTTATGAGTTCAGCTACTCCAGACTTAAAATTACCAAAATCAGAAAGACAGCAACTACAAAGTCGATAGGTGGATAAATCCACAAAGATGGGAAGAAACCAGCGCAAAAAGGATGGAAACACCCAAAACCAGAACACCTCTCCTCCTACAAGGGAGCACAACTCCTCACCAGCAAGGGAACAAGACTGGATGGAGAATGAGCGTGATGAAATGACAGAATCAGCTTTCAGAAAGTGGATAATAAGAAACTTCCATGAGCTAAAAGAACATGTACTAACCCAATGCAAAGAAACTAAGAACCTTGAAAAAAGACTTGACGAAATGTTAACAAGAATGGACAGCTTAGAGAGGAATATGAGCGAATTGATGGAGCTGAAAAACACAACACGAGAACTTCACGAAGCATGCAGAAGTTTCAACAGCCGAATTGACCAAGCAGAAGAAAGGATATCAGAGGTTGAAGATCAACTCAGTGAAATAAAACGAGAAGGCAAGATTAGAGAAAACAGGGTAAAAAGGAATGAACAGAGTCAACAAGAAATATGGGACTATGTGAAAAGACCTAATCTACGTTTGATAGGTGTACCTGAATGTGACGAAGAGAATGCATCCAAGCTGGAAAATACTCTTCAGGATATTATCCAGGAAAACTTCCCCAACCTAGCAAGGCAGGCCAATATTCAAGTCCAGGAAATACAGAGAACACCACAAAGATATTCCTCTAGAAGAACAACCCCAAGGCACATAATCATCAGATTCGCCAGGGTTGAAATGAAGGAGAAAATACTAAGGGCAGCCAGAGAGAAAGGTCAGGTTACCCACAAAGGGAAGCCCATCAGACTTACAGCAGATCTCTCAGCAGAAACCCTATAGGCCAGAAGGGAGTGGGGGCCGATATTCAACATCCTGAAAGAAAAGAACTTTCAACCCAGAATTTCATATCCAGCCAAACTAAGCTTCATAAGTGAAGGAAAAATAAAATCCATTGAGAACAAGCAAGCACTCGGAGATTTCATCACCACCAGACCAGCTTTACAAGAGCTCCTGAAGGAGGCACTACACATAGAAAAAAACAACCAGTACCAGCCACTCCAAAAATGCACGAAATGGTAAAGAGCATCAACACAATGAAGAATCTGCATCAACCAATGGGAAAAACAGCCAGCTAGCATCAAAATGACAGGATCAAATTCACACATAACAATATTAACCCTAAATGTAAACGGACTAAATGCCCCAATCAAAAGACACAGATTGGCAAATTGGATAAAAAGCCAAAACCCATCAGTGTGCTGTATCCAGGAAACCCACCTCACAAGCAAGGATACACAAAGGCTCAAAATAAAGGGATGGAGGAAGATTTACCAAGCAAATGGAGAACAAAAAAAAGCAGGAGTTGCAATTCTCATCTCTGATAAAATAGACTTTAAAGCAACAAAGATCAAAAGAGACAAAGAAGGACATTACATAATGGTAAAAGGATCAATGCAACAAGAAGAGCTAACGATCCTAAATACATATGCACCTAACACAGGAGCACCTAGATACATAAGGCAAGTTCTTAAAGACTTACAAAGAGACCTAGACTCCCACACAATAATAGTGGGAGACTTCAACACCCCATTGTCAATATTAGACACATCAATGAGACAGAAAATTAACAAGGATATCCAGGACTTGAACTCAGACCTGGACCAAGCAAACCTAATAGACATTTGCAGAACTCTCTACCCCAAATCCACAGAATATACATTCTTCTCAGCACCACATCACACCTACTCTAAAATTGACCACATAATTGGAAGTAAATCACTCCTCAGCAAATGCAAAAGAACGGAAACCATAACAAACAGTCTCTCAGACCACAGTGCAATCAAGTTAGAACTCAGAATTCAGAAGCCAATCCAGAACCGCACAGCCTCATGGAAATTGAACAACTTTCTCCTGAATGTTGACTGGATAAACACTGAAATGAAGGCAGAAATAAAGATGTTCTTCGAAACCAACGAGAACGAAGACACAACATACCAGAATCTCTGGGACACATTTAAAGCAGTCTCTAGAGGAAAATATATAGCAATAGGTGCCCACATGGAAGAAAGGAGAGATCTAAAATTGACACTCTATCGTCAAAATTGAAAGAGCTAGAGGAGCAAGATCAAAAAAACTCAAAACCTAGCAGAAGACAAGAAATAACTAAGATCAAAGCAGAATTGAAGGAGATAGAGACACGAAAAACCCTTCAAAAAATCAATAAATCCAGGAGCTGGTTTTTTGAAAAGATCAACAAAATAGACAGACCACTAGCCAGACTAATAAAAAAGAAAAGAGAGAATAACCAAATAGATGCAGTAAAAAATGATAAGGGGGATATCATCACAGATGCCAGAGAAATTCAAACCATCATCAGAGATTATTACAAACAACTCTATGCACATAAACTAGAAAACCTGGAAGAAATGGATAAATTTCTGGACAGTTGCCTCCTCCCAAGCCTAAACCAGGAAGAAGTCGAAACCCTGAATAGACCAATAACAAAGTCTGAAGTCGAGGCAGCAATTAAGAGCCTACCACCCAAAAAAAGCCCAGGTCCAGATGGGTTCACAGCCAAATTCTACCAGACATACAAAGAGGAACTGGTACCATTCCTACTGAAACTATTCCAAATAATCCAAAAAGAAGGAATCCTTCCCAAATCATTTTATGAGACCAACATCATCCTAATACCAAAACCCGGCAGAGACTCAACAAGAAAAGAAAATTACAGGCCAATATCCATGATGAACATAGATGCAAAAATCTTCAATAAAATACTGGCAAGCCGATTGCAACAGCACATCAAAAAGTTTATCCACCATGATCAAGTAGGATTCATCCCAGGGATGCAAGGCTGGTTCAATATACGCAAGTCTATAAATGTAATTCACCACATAAACAGAACCAAAGACAAAAACCACATGATTATCTCAATTGATGCAGAGAAGGCCTTTGACAAAATTCAACAGCCCTTTATGCTAAAAACTCTCAATAAACTAGGTATCGACGGAACGTACCTCAAAATAATAAAAGCTATTTATGACAAACCAACAGCCAATATCATACTGAATGGGCAAAAACTGGAAGCATTCCCTTTGAAATCGGGCACTAGACAAGGCTGCCCTCTCTCATCACTCCTGTTCAATATAGTACTGGAAGTTCTAGCCAGAGCAATCAGACAAGAAAAAGAAATAAAGGGTATTCAATTAGGAAAGGAGGAAGTCAAATTGTCTCTATTTGCAGACGACATGATTGTATATCTAGAAGACCCTATCACCTCAGCCCAAAATCTCCTGAAACTGATAAGCAACTTCAGCAAAGTCTCAGGATACAAAATCAATGTGCAAAAATCACAAGCATTCCTATACACAATAATAGACTTAAAGAGAGCCAAATCAAGAACGAACTGCCATTCACAATAGCTACAAAGAGAATAAAATACCTAGGAATACAACTAACAAGGAACGTAAAGGACCTCTTCAAGGAGAACTACAAACCACTGCTCAACGAAATAAGAGAGGACACAAACTGATGGAGAAACATTCCATGTTCATGGTTAGGAAGAATTAATATCGTGAAAATGGCCATACTGCCCAAAGTAATTTACAGATTCAACGCTATCCCCATCAAGCTACCAATGACCTTCTTCACAGAACTGGAAAAAACCACCTTAAACTTCATATGGAACCAAAAGAGAGCCTGCATAGCCAAGTCAATTCTAAGCAAAAAGAACAAAGCAGGAGGCATCACACTACCGGACTTCAAACTCTACTACAAGGCTACGGTAATCAAAACAGCATGGTACTGGTACCAAAACAGAGATATAGACCAATGGAACAGAACAGAGGCGTCGGAGGCGACACAACATATCTACAACCACCCGATCTTTGACAAACCTGATAAAAACAAGCAATGGGGAAAGGATTCCCTGTTCAATAAGTGGTGTGGGGAAAACTGGCTAACCATATGCAGAAAGCAGAAACTGGACCCCTTCCTGACACCTTACACTAAAATTGACTCCAGATGGATTAAAGACTTAAACATAAGGCCTAACACCATAAAAACACTAGAAGGAAACCTAGGCAAAACCATTCAGGACATAGGCGTAGGCAAGGACTTTATGACCAAAACACCAAAAGCATTGGCAACAAAAGCCAAAATAGACAAATGGGACCTAATCAAACTCCACAGCTTCTGCACGGCAAAAGAAACAGTCAATAGAGTGAATCGGCAACCAACAGAATGGGAAAAAATTTTTGCAGCCTACCCATCTGACAAAGGGCTGATATCCAGAATTTACAATGAGCTAAAAAAGATTTACAAGAAAAAAACAAACAAGCCCATTCAAAAATGGACGAAGGATATGAACAGATACTTTACAAAAGAAGACATACAAGAGGCCAACAAACATATGAAAAAATGCTCATCATCACTGGTCATTAGAGAAATGCAAATCAAAACTACATTGAGATACCATCTCACGCCAGTTAGAATGGCGATCATTAAAAAATCTAGAGAAAACCGATGCTGGAGAGGATGTGGAGAAATAGGAACACTTTGACACTGTTGGTGGGAGTGTAAATTAGTTCAACCACTGTGGAAAACAGTGTGGCGATTCCTCAAGTACCTAGAAATAGAAATTCCATTTGACCCAGCAATCCCATTACTGGGTATATATCCAAAGGATTATAAATCGTTCTACTATAAGGACACATGCACACGAATGTTCATTGCAGCACAGTTTACAATAACAAAGACCTGGAACCAACCCAAATGCCCATCGATGATAGACTGGACAGGAAAAATGTGGCACATATACACCATGGAATATTATGCAGCCATTAAAAACGAGGAGTTCGCGTCCTTTGTAGGGACATGGATGAACCTGGAAACCATCATTCTCAGCAAACTGACACAAGAACACGAAACCAAACACCACATGTTCTCACTCATAGGAGGGTGTTGAACAAGGAGAACACATGGACACAGGGAGGGGAGCACTATACATGGGGGTCTGTTGCGGGGGAGTAGGGGGGACAGCGGGGGGGGGGAGTTGGGGAGGGATAGCATGGGGAGAAATGCCAGATATGGGTGAGGGGGAGGGAGGCAGCAAATCACACTGCCATGAATGCACCTATGCAACAACTTTGCATGTTTTTCACATGTACCCCAAAACCTAAAATGCAATAATAAAAAAAAAAAAACATAGTTTAAATATAGAATCAAATCATTACCTTAATCCTAAGTCCTGCTGAATTTCTGTTTTGTTTACAACTGTGTAACCTCAGTTCTTTTAACATTCAGTTTAACAATGTTGCTTTCAGTTATGGCTCTATAGCCCAACTTCCAGCCTGGAACACATCTTATGGCTAATGTGATTTTAGAGTCTGAAGAAATGTTTTTTACAGTAGAAGTGATTATAGCACAGTCATGGTTACAGTGGCATGCAGAGTGCATTCACCGTCCTATTATATTTATAATCATTTGTGGCCTCTGAAAGGATGTCTGTTTGAAATTGCATGAGGGGAGTGGACATACCCACATGATGTTTTATTACACATTTCCTGGGGAAATAATTGCTGTGTTGGCATCTGCTGTGGGAGCTGTGAGAAGATGTTTTCCCTTCAGAACCTTCTGTAACAGCCATGCTTGCTTTCAAAAGACCAAAAATGCTCATTTGGAAGGGCAACAATTATTTCTTGCTTTATGGAAAGATTTTTCGGAAGGGTTAAAAAAGAAACGAAAAAGAATATAGAGAAAATGGGTAGTTTGGGGCATTTTGTGCAAAGAGGTCAGCCAAACCCATCAAATATCAGCCTATGGAAGTGCTTTGTACTTTACTCTCAGCAGGACACATAAAACCAGGGCAACAAACAGGTAGGCCTTGCCTTGCTGTGAGTCTTTGCAATCTGCTTGGTACTACCATTTATACATTGATTTCCTGGACTCTAGTCTGATTTATTGATTTAAATTATCATTGTTTACTTGCTTCTTTTGTAAATTATTCCAAATTTGGACACATGTATTTGTGTAATTTGTGTATATTTTTAAAGAGTTCGTCTGATTCTCTTGATAGCCCTCTCCAGTTTGTTCAGAACTATAACATACACAATGCTATTCTTGTTCACCAGGCTTTTAGGCTTAGTTTACTTGACTGGGTCTCTTGTTTGCTGTTTATAGCTTAAAATGACACTCTCAAATCATGGACAGCCTCTCAAAAATTCTGAGCTTTGGTTAAAACAAAATGACAGATGTGAAGATTAGAAAATAACCCAGAAACTAGGCTGAGGTAACGCTGCATCACTATCTTCACTTTCACACCTAAAATATGGCACTTTCGAGTATGTGTCTTTTTAGCCTCATAATCTAAAAGAGGTTTGGTTAATGAAAATAAAAATAACCTTACACTGTATTGTGTGGCATCTTATGATTTTCACAAGACATTCATTTATTTAAAATGCTATGATTATAATTAAGAGCAGAAAGCCTGAGAGGCACTTGTAATATATAGAAAGAATATATACAGAAATATATAGAAAGAAAGATCTCTAGGCCCCTGCCCTAGAGATCTGTGGAGCTTTGAACTTGTGAGAGATGACTTAGAGTATCTGGAGGAAGAAATTTCTAAGCCCCAAGCATTCAAGAGATGACTTAGGTTTTGTTAAAAGGATTCAGTTTTTTGTATTTACAAAATATGATTTGGAATTGGAACTTAAAGTTAAAAGGGGAGCAGAGCATAAAAGTTTGGAAAGTTTGCAGCCTGCCAATGTGATAGAAAAGAAAATCTCATTTTCTGGGGAGAAATTTAAGCCTGCTACAGAAATTTGCATAAGTAAGGAGGAGTTGAATCTTAATCATGAAGACATTGGTGGAAATGTCTCCAGGGCATGTCAGAGACCTTCCTGATAGCCCCTCCCATCACAGGCCCAGAGGCACTCTAGCAATGGCTAAAACAAGCCCAAGTATGGCTCAGGTAGTGGCTTTAGAGGGTGCAAGCCTCATATGTTGGCAGCTTGTATGTGTTGTTGAGCCTGCAGGTGTGCAGATGTCAAGAATTGAGGTTTGGAAACCTCCATTTGGATTTCAGAGGATGGCCTCCCCAGGCATGTGGAACTGTGAATCATTTAAACTTCTTTCCTTTATAAATTACCCAGTCTTGGGCAGTCCTTAATAGAAGCATGAGAATGAAATAATACATTGGTACATTCTTTTGGAAGCAATTTAACAACTTGTATAAAAATACAAAATAGGAGAGAGAGATCCAAGATGGCCGGTTAGGAGCAGCTCAGGATTGCAGGTCCAAGTGAAAGCGCAGAGGGTGAGTGGATGCCACATTTCCAGATGGATTTTTACTGCCCACAGACCAGGATATTCCCAGGTGGAGGAGTCCCATGGGTTGCCAGGGTGGCTGTTTTGGCTGGCATAGCTGTTTTCCTTGCACCCCGGCGTAGCAGTTCCCAGTGCAGAGTAAATGAGACTGTGTCCCCTCTTAGCCAGCAAGGGGAGCTGAAACAGGGAGCCAGGCCAGGAGATTCCCGGGCAAATAAGTGCCACGAATCTCAGAGCTGTGGTTTCAGCTGGCGCAGTGGGTTGCCGCACGGGAAATCACACAGATCCCGGCACCTATTCAACAGGTGACCATGTCACCTGGTAGAGAGCTGACCATTCAACTAAAAAACAAAAGGCTCTGAGGCAGGGAGCCAGGTGATCAGGCCCGGCTGGTCCCACCCCCACAAAAACAAAAACAAAAACAAAAAAACAGCAATTGAAAACACTCTGGGTTGAGACTTGAACAGCAAGCACAGCTGAACCTGGGACAGTCCAGCTCTGTGGGGGAGGGGTGTCCACCATTACAGAGGCACTCCACCACTACAGAGACAGTCCACCATTCCTGAGGCAGCCTGCAGTGGCTGAGGCAACCCACCATTGCCAAGGCAACCCACCATTACAGAGAGAGTCTGTCATTACAGAGGCGGGCTACCATTCCTGAGGCAGTTCTAACTACACCCATATAAACAGGACTGCAGGGAAGTTCACATGGCAGCTGGGCAGAGCCCACATTAGCTCAGTGAAGCCTCTGCAGGCTGGTGACTAGGCTGCCTCCTTGTGGGCAGGGCAGCCCAGAAGAAAAAAAAAAAAACAGGCAGCAACACAGCAGAAACTCATAAAGCCCTAACTCCTCGGGACAGAACACCTGGGGAGAAAAAGCTGTTTATGAGTTCTGCTGCTGCAGACTTAAACCTACCTGCCGAGCAGCTCTCAATGAACAATGGGGCTCACAGTTCAGCACTTGGGCTACTGTAAAGAACAGACTGTTTCCTCAAGCAGCTCCCTGACCCCCGTATATCCAAAGAGTCACCTCATAAAGGAGAGTTCAGACTGACATTTGGCAGATATCCTTCAGGGACAAAGCAGAAGAAACTGGTAGCAACCTTTATGGTTCAGCAGCTGCTGCAAGTGATCCCTAGGCAAGTAGGGCCTGGAGTGGACCTCAGCAGTCCTACAGCAGAGAGGCCAGACAGTTAAAAGGAAAACTAAGAAATAGAAATAACTTCATCATCAACAAACGGGATGGTGACTCAGAGACCCAATCAGAAAGTCAACAACTACAAAGTCGACAGGTGGATAAATCCACAAAGATGGGAAGAAACCAGTGCAAAAAGGATGAAAACACCCAAAACCAGAACACTTCTCCACCTACAAGGGAGCACAACTCGTCACCAGCAAGGGAACAAGACTGGATGGAGAATGAGTGTGATGTAATGACAGAATCAGGCTTCAGAAGGTGGGTAATAAGAAACTTCTGTGAGCTAAAAGAACATGTTCTAACCCAATGCATAGAAACTAAGAACCTTGAAAAAAAATTTGACGAAATGCTAACGAGAATGGACAACTTAGAGAGGAATATAAGTGAATTGATGGAGCTGAAAAATACAACACGAGAACTTCATGAACCATGCACAAGATTCAACAGCTGAATTGACTAACCAGAAGAAAGGATATCAGAGGTCGAAGATCAACTAAATGAAATAAAATGAGAAGACAAGATTAGAGAAAAAAGAGTAAAAAGGAATGAACAAAGTCAACAAGAAATATGAGACTATGTGAAAATACCTAATCTATGTTTGATAGGTGTACCTGAATGTGATGTTGAGAGTGAATCCAAGCTGGAAAATACTCTTCAGGATGTTATCCAGGAAAACTTGCCCAACCTAGCAAGTCAGGCCAATATTCAAGTACAGGAAATACAGAGGACACCGCAAAGACATTCCTCAAGAAGAGCAACCCCAAGGCACATAATCATGAGATTCACCAGGGTTGAAATAAAGGAGAAAATGCTAAGGGCAGCCAGAGAGAAAGGTCGGGTTACCCACAAAGGAAAGCCTATCAGACTTACAGCAGATCTCTCAGCAGAAATCCTACAAGCCAGAAGAGAGTGGGAGCCAATATTCAACATCCATAAAGAAAAGAACTTTTAAGCCATAATTTCATATCCAGCCAAACTAAGCTTCATAAGTGAAGGAAAAATAAAATCCTTTGTGAACAAGCAAGTACTCAGAGATTTCATCATCACCAGGACTGCTTTACAAGAGCTGCTGAAAAAGGCACTACACATAGAAAAGAACAACCAGTACCAGCCACTCCAAAAACATGAAAAGGTAAAGAGCATCAACACAATGAAGAATCTGCATCAACCAACAGGCAAAACAGCCAGCTAGCATCAAAATGGCAGGATCAAATTCACGCATAACAATATTAACCCTAAATGTAAATGAACTAAATGCCCCAATCAAAAGACACAGACTGGCAAATTTGATAAAAAGTCAAAACCCATCAGTGTGCTGTATCCAGGATACCCATCTCACATGCAAGGATACACAAAGGCTCAAAATAAAGGGATAGAGGAAGATTTACCAAGCAAATGGAGAGCAAAAAAAAAAAAGCAGGAGTTGCAATTCTCATCTCTGAAAAAGTAGAGTTTAAAGCAACAAAGATCAAAAGAGACAAAGAAGAACATTACATAATGGTAAAAGGATAAATGCAACAAGAAGAGCTAACGATCTTAAATATATATGCACCTTATACAGGAGGACCCAGATACATAAGGCAAGTTCTTAATGACTTACAAAGAGATTTAGGCTCCCACACAATAATAGTGGGAGACTTTAACACACCATTGTCAATATTAGACACATCAATGAGACAGAAAATTAACAAGGATATCCAGGACTTGAACTCAGACCTGGACCAAGCAAACCTAATAGACATTTACAGAACTCTCCACCCAAAATCCACAGAATATACATTCTTCTCAGCACTACATCACACCTACTCTAAAATTGACCACATAATTGGAAGTAAATCACTCCTCAGCAAATGCCAAAGAATGGAAACCATAACAAACAGTCTCTCAGACCATAGTGCAATCAAGTTAGAACTCAGAATTCAGAAACCAACCCAGAACTGCACAGCTTCATGGAAAATGAACAACTTTCTCTTGAATGTTGACTGGATAAACAATGAAATGAAGGCAGAAATAAATACGTTCTTCTAAACCAAAGAGAATGAAGACACCACATACCAGAATCTCTGGGACACATTTAAAGCAGTCTCTAGAGGAAAATATATAGCAATAAGTGCCCACATGAGAAGCAAGGAGAGATCTAAAATTGACACCCTAACACCAAAATTGAAACAGCTAGAGGAGCAAGATCAAAACAACTCAAAACCTAGCAGAAGACAAGAAATAACTAAGATCAGAGCAGAACTGAAGGAGATAGAGAAACGAAAAACCCTTCAAAAAATCAATAAACCCAAGAGCTGGTTTTTTGAAAAGATCAACAAAATAGACAGACCACTAGCCAGATTAATAAAAAAGAAAAGAGAGAATAACCAAATAGATACAATAAAAAATGATAAAGGGGATATCAAAACAGATTCCACAGAAATTCAAATCATCATCAGAGATTATTACAAACAACTCTATGCACATAAACTAGAAAACCTGAAAGAAATGGATAAATTCCTGGACAGTTGCCCCCTCCCAAGCCTAAACCAGGAAGAAGTCAAAACCCTGAAAAGACCAATAACAAAGTCGGAAGTCAAGGCAATAATTAAGAGCCTACCACTCCAAAAAAGCCCAGGTCCAGATGGGTTCACAGCTGAATTCTACCAGACATACAAAGGGAAACTGGTACCATTCCTTCTAAACCATTCCAAATAATCCAAAAAGAGGGAATCCTTCCCAAATCATTTTATGAGATCAACATCATTCTGATACCAAAACCCGGCAGAGACACAACAAGAAAAGAAAACTACAGGCCAATATCCATGATGAACATAGATGCAAAAATCTTCAATAAAATACTGGCAAGCCGATTGCAACAGCACATCAAAAAGCTTATCCAGCATGATCAAGTAGGATTCATCCCGGGGATGCAAGTCTGGTTCAACATACACAAGTCTATAAATGTAATTCACCACATAAACAGAACCAAAGACAAAAACCACATGTTTATCTCAATAGATGCAAAGAAGGCCTTCGACAAAATTCAACAGCCCTTTATGCTAAAAACCCTCAATAAACTAGATATTGACAGAACGTATCTCAAAGTAATAAAAGCTATTTACGACAAACCAACAGTCAATATCATACTGAATGGGCAAAAACTGGAAGCATTCCTTTGAAATCTGGCACTATACAAGAATGCCTTCTCTCACCACTCCTATTCAATATAGTATGGAAGTTCTAGCCAGAGCAATCAGGCAGGAAAAAGAAATAAAGGGTATTCAATTAGGAAAAGCAGAAGTCAAACTGTCTCTATTTGCAGACGACATGATTGTACATCTGGAAGACCACATCATGTCAGCCCCAAATCTCCTCAAACTGATAAACAACTTCAGGAAAGTCTCAGGATCCAAATCAATGTGCAAAATTCACAAGCATTCCTATACACAAATAACAGACTTAAAGAGAGCCAAATCAAGAATGAACTGCCATTCACAATTGCTACAAAGAGAATAAAATACTTAGGACCACAACTAACGAGGAACATAAAGGACTCTTCAAGGAGAATTACAAACCACAGCTCAACGAAATAAGAGAGGACACAAACAGATGGAGAAACATTCAATGATCATGGTTAGGAAGAATCAATATCATGAAAATGGCCATACTGCCAACAGTAATTTACAGATTCAATGCTATTCCCATCAAGCTACCAATGACCTTCTGCACAGAACTGGAAAGAACCACCTTAAACTTCATGTGGAACCAAAAGAGAGCCCTAATTTTGATTTTAGAACCAGATATTCCTGTCCTTACTGCTGTTTCCTCTATATGCCGGTATTGGGATGGAAACGCCTGTTTTGAGCTTCTGCACAGAAAGTGTTTGCAGCCTGCTGAATCCACACACGATTTATCTCTGGAAGTTGAGTGCACACATTGACAACCATTCAATTAGATAGCTGCGTTTTGGTTTTAGAAGCAGATATTCCTCTTCTTACTGCTGTTTCTTCTATATGCCAGTATTCGGCTGGAAACACCTGTTTTGAGCTTCTGCACGGAAAGTGTTTGCAGACTGCTGAATCCACACGTGAGTTGAACTCTGGATGTTGAGTGCACACATTGACAACCATTCAGTTAGATAGCTGTGTTTTGGTTTTAGAAGCAGATATTCTTGTCCTTACTGCTGGGTCTTCTATATGCCGGTATTGGGCTGGAAACACCTGTTTTGAGCTTCTGCAGAGAAAGTCTTTGCAGACTGTTAAATCCACACACGAGTTTAACTCTGGAATTTGAGTGCACACAGTGACAACCATTCCGTTAGATAGCTGCATTTGGTTTTAGAAGCAGATATTCCTGTTCTTATTGCTGGTTCTTCTAAATGCCGGTATTGGGCTGTAAATGCCTGTTTTGAGCTTCTGCACAGAAAGTATTTGCAGACTGCTGAATCCACAAACGCTGTATCTCTGGAAGTTGAGTGCACACATTGACAAAAATTCAGTTAGATAGCTGCGTTTTGGTTTCAGAAGCAGATATTCCTCTTCTTACTGCTGTTTCTTCTATATGCTGGTATTCGGCTGGAAACGCCTGTTTTGAGATTCTGCACAGAAAGTGTTTGCAGCCTGCTGTATCCACACACGATTTATCACTAGAAGTTGAGTGCACACATTGACAACCATTCAGTTAGATAGCTGCGTTTTGGTTTT
Organism: Aotus nancymaae; assembly: GCF_030222135.1. Lineage (NCBI taxonomy): Eukaryota > Metazoa > Chordata > Mammalia > Primates > Aotidae > Aotus > Aotus nancymaae. The sequence goes on along the minus strand of NW_026988447.1, from coordinate 292,238 downwards.
AGAAGCAGATATTCCTCTTCTTACTGCTGTTTCTTCTTTATGCCGATATTGGGCTGGAAACGCCTGTTTTGAGCTTCTGCACAGAAAGTCTTTGTAGACTGCTGAATCCATACACGAGTTTACCTCTGGAAGTTGAGTGCACACACTGACAACCATTCAGATAGATAGCTGTGTTTTGGTTTTAGAAGCAGACATTCTTGTCCTTACTGTTGGTTCTTCTATATGCCGGTATTGGGCTGGAAATGCATTTTGAGCTTCTGCACAGAAAGCCTTCGTAGAGTGCTAAATCCACACACGAGTTGAACTCTGGACGTAGAGGGCACAGATTGACAACCATTCAGTTAGATAGCTGCGTTTTGGTTTTAGAAGCAGATATTCCTGTCCTTACTGCTGGTTCGACTGAATGCCAGTATTGGGTTGGAAACGCCTGTTTTGAGCTTCTGCAAAGAAAGTGTTTGCAGCCTGCTGAATCCACACGATTTATCTCTGGAAGTTCAGTGCACACATTGACAACAATTCAGGTAGATAGCTGCGTTTTGGTTTTAGAAGCAGATATTCCTCTTCATACTGCTGTTTCTTCTATATGCCGTTATTGGGCTGGAAACGCCTGTTTTGAGCTTCTGCACAGAAAGTGTTTGCAGACTGCTAAATCCACACACAGTTGAATGCTGGAAGTTGAGTGCACACATTGACAACCATGCAGTTAGGTAGCTGCGTATTGGTTTTAAAAGCAGACATTCCTGTCCTTACTGCTGTTTCTTCGAGATGCCGGTATTGGACTGGAAACGCCTGTTTTGAGGTTCTGCACAGAAAGTCTTTGCAGATTGCTGAATCCACACATGAGTTGAACTCTGGAAGTTGAGTGCACACAGTGAAAACAATTCCATTAGATAGTTGCGTTTTGGTTTTAGAAGCAGATATTCCTGTCCTTATTGCTGTTTCTTCTATATGCCTATACTGGGCTGCAAACACCTGGTTTGAGATTCTGCACAGAAAGTGTTAACAGACTGCTGAATCCACACCCAAGTTGAACTCTGGAATTTGAGTGCAAACAGTGACAACAATTCCGTTAGATAGCTGCGTGTTGGTTTTAGATGTAGATATTACTGTCCTTACTGCTGGTTCTTCTAAATGCCGGTATTGGGCTGGAAACGCCTGTTTTCAGCTTCTTCACAGAAAGTGTTTGCAGCCTGCTGAATCCACACAAGATTTATCTCTGGAAGTTGAGTGCACAACTTGACAGCCTTTCAGTTAGATAGCTGCGTTTTGGTTTTAGAAGCAGATATTCCTCTTCTTACAACTGTTTCTTCTATATGCCGGTATTCGGCAGGAAAGGCCTGTTTTGAGCTCCTGCACAGAAAGTGTTTGTAGCCTGCTATATCCACACACGATTTATCTCTGGAAGTTGAGTGCACACATTGACAACCATTCAGTTAGATAGCTACGTTTTGGTTTTAGAAGCAGACCTTCCTCTTCTTACTGCTGTTTCTTCTATATGCCGGTATTCGGCTGGAAACACCTGTTTTGAGCTTCTGCACAGAAAGTGTTTGCAGACTGCTACATCCACACAGGAGATGAACTCTGGAAATTGAGTGCACACATTGACAACCATTCAGTTAGATAGCTGCGTTTTGGTTTTACAAGCAGATATTCCTGTCCTTACTGCTGTTTCTTCTATATGCCGGTATTGGCCTGGAAACGCCTGTTTTGAGCTTCTGCACAGAAAGTGTTTGCAGACTGTTAAATTCACACACGAGTTGAACTGTGGAAGTTGAATGCACACGTTGACAACCATTCAGTTAGATAGCTGCATTTGGTTTTAGAAGAAGATATTCCTGTCCTTATTGCTGTTTCTTCTATATGCCTATATTGGCCTGGAAACACCTGTTTTGAGAATCTGCACAGAAAGTGTTAGCAGACTGCTGAATCCACACACGAGTTGAACTCTGGAATTTGAGTGCACACAGTGACAACAATTCCGTTAGATAGTTGCGTTTTAGTTTTAGAAGCAGATATTCCTGTCCTTACTGCTGCTTCTGCTAAATGCCTGTATTGGGCTGGAAACACCTGTTTTGAGCTTCTTCACAGAAAGTGTTTGCAGCCTGCTGAATCCACACACGATTTATCTCTGGAAGTTGAGTGCAAACATTGACAACCATTCAGTTAGATAGCTGAATTTTGGTTTTAGAAGCAGATATTCCTCTTCTTACTGCTGTTTCTAATATATGTCGGTATTGGTCTGGAAACGCCTGTTTTCAGCTTTTGGACAGAAAGTGTTTGCAGCCTGCTGTATCCACATACGATTTTTCTCTGGAAGTTGAGTGCAGACATTGACAACCATTGAGTTAGATAGCTGCGTTTTGGTTTTAGAAGCAGACATTCCTCTTCTTACTCCTCTTTCTTCTATATGACGGTGTTGGGCTGGAAATGCCTGTTTTGAGCTTCGTCACAGAAAGTGTTTGCAGCCTGCTGTATCCACACACGATGTTTCTCTGGAAGTTGAGTGCACACATTGACAACCAGTCAATTAGATAGCTGCATTTTGGTTTTAGAGGCAGATATTCCTCTTCTTACTGATGTATCTTCTATATGCCGGTACTGGACTGGAAACGCTTGTTTTGAGCTTCTGCACAGAAAGTGTTTGCAGACTGCTGAATCCACACACGAGTTGAACTCTGGAATTTGATGGCACACAGTGACAACAATTCCGTTAGATAGCTGCGTTTTGGTTTTAGAAGCAGATATTCCTGTCCTTACTGCTGGTTCTTCTAAATGCCGGTATTGGACTGGAAACGCCTGTTTTGAGCTTCTGCACAGAAAGTGTTTGCAGACTGCTGAATCCACACATGAGTTGAACTCTGGAAGTTGAGTGCTCAAATTGACAACCATTCAGGTAGATACCTGCGTTTTGGTTTTAGAAGCAGGTATTCCTGTCCTTATTGCTATTTCTTCTTTATGCCGATATTGGGCTGGAAACCCCTGTTTTGAGCTTCTGCACAGAAAGTGTTTGAAGACTGCTAAAATCCACACACGAGTTGAATTCTGGAATTAGAGTGCACACAGTGACAACCATTCCATTAGATAGCTGCGTTTTGGTTTTAGAAGCAGACATTCCTGTCCTTACTGCTGGTTCTTCTAAATGCCGGTATTGGGCTGGAAACGCCTGTTTTGAGCTTCTGCACAGAAAGTATTTGCAGCCTGCTGTATCCACACACGATTTATTTCTGGAAGTTGAGTGCACACACTGACAACCATTCAGTTAGATAGCTGCATTTTGGTTTTAGTAGCCGATATTCCTCTTCTTACTGCAGTTTCTTCTATATGCCGGTATTGGGCTGGAAACGCCTGTTTTGAACTTCTGCACAGACAGTGTTTGCAGACTGCAAAATCCACACATGAGTTGAACTCTGGAAGTTGAGTGCACAGATTGACAACCATTCAGTTAGATAGCTGCGTTGTGGTTTTAGAAGCAGATATTGCTGTCCTTACTTCCGTTTCTTCTAAATGCTGGTATTGGGCTGTAAACGCCTGTTTTGAGCTTCTGTACAGAAAGTGTTTGCAGACTGCTAAATCCACACACAGTTGAATGCTGGAAGTTGAGTGCACACATTGACAAACCATGCAGTTAGGTAGCTGCGTATTGGTTTTAAAAGCAGACATTCCTGTCCTTACTGCTGTTTCTTCGAGATGCCGGTATTGGACTGGAAACGCCTGTTTTGAGGTTCTGCACAGAAAGTGTTTGCAGACTGTTGAATCCACACACGAGCTGAACTCTGGAAGTTGAGTGCACACAGTCACAACAATTCTGGTAGATATCTGCGTTTTGGTTTTAGAAGCAGATATTCCTGGCCTTACTGCTGGTTCTTCTAAATGCCGGTATTGGGCTGGAAACGCCTGTTTTGAGCTTCTGCACAGAAAGTGTTTGCAGCCTGCTGAATCCACACACGATTTATCTCTGGAAGTTGAGTGCAAACATTGACAACCATTCAGTTAGATAGCTGTGTTTTGGATTTAAAAGCAGATATTCCTGTCCTTACTGCTGTTTCTTCTATATGCCGGTATTGGGCTGGAAACTCCTGTTTTGAGCTTCTGCACAGAAAGTGTTTGCAGACTGCTGAATCCACACATGAAGTGAACTCTGGAAGTTGAGTGCACAGACTGACAACCAGTCAGTTAGATAGCTGCATTTTGGTTTTAGAAGCAGATATTTCTCTTCTTACTGCTGTTTCCTCTATATGCCGGTATTGGTCTAGAAACGCCTGTTTTGAGCTTCTGCACAGAGAGTGTTTGAAGACTGCTGAATCCACACACGAGTTGAATTCTGGAAGTTGAGTGCACACAGTGAGAACCATTCAGTTAGATAGCTGCGTTTTGGTTTTAGAAGCGGATACTCCTGTCCTTACTGCTGTGTCTTCCATATGCCGGTATTGGGCTGGAAACGCCTGTTTTGAGCTTCTGCACAGAAAGTGTTTGCAGCCTGCTGAATCCACACAAGATTTATCTCTGGAAGTTGAGTGTACACATTGACAACCCTTAAGTTAGATAGCTGCGTTTTGGTTTTAGAAGCAGATATTCCTGTCGTTACCGCTGTTTCTTCTATATGCCGGTATTGGGCTGGAAACGCCTGTTTTGAGCTTCTGCACAGAAAGTCTTTGAAGACTGCTGAGTCCGCAAGCGAGTTTAGCTCTGCAAGTTGAGTCCACACATTGACAACCATTCAGTTAGATAGCTGTGTTTTGGTTTAAGAAGCAGACATTCTTGTCCTTACTGCTGGTTCTTCTATATGCCGGTATTGGGCTGGAAACGCGTTTAGAACTTCTGCACAGAAAGTGTTTACAGACTGCTAAATCCACACACGAGATGAACTCTGGACGTTGAGGGCACAGAATGACAACCATTCAGTTAGATAGCTGCGTTTTGGTTTTAGAAGCAGATATTCCTGTTCTTACTACTGGTTCTTCTATATGCTGGAATTGGGCTGGAAACGACTGATTTGAGCTTCTGCAAAGAATGTGTTTGTATACTGCTTAATCCACACACGAGGTGAACTCTGGAATTTGAGTGCACACAGTGAAAACAATTCCGTTAGATAGCTGCATTTTGGTTTTAGAAGCAGATATTCCTGTCCTTACTGCTGGTTCGACTGAATGCCAGTATTGGGTTGGAAACGCCTGTTTTGAGCTTCTGCAAAGAAAGTGTTTGCAGCCTGCTGAATCCACACGATTTATCTCTGGAAGTTCAGTGCACACATTGACAACAATTCAGGTAGATAACTGCGTTTTGGTTTTAGAAGCAGATATTCCTCTTCATACTGCTGTTTCTTCTATATGCCAGTATTCGGCTGGAAACGCCTGTTTTAAGCTTCTGCACAGAAAGTGTTTGCAGACTGCTAAATGCACACACGAGTTGAATGCTGAATGTTGTGTGCACACATTGAAAACCATGCAGTTAAATAGCTGCGTATCGGTTGTGAAAGCAGACATTCCTGTCCTTACTGCTGTTTCTTCGAGATGCCGGTATTGGACTGGAAACGCCTGTTTTGAGGTTCTGCACAGAAAGTCTTTGCAGACTGCGGAATCCACACACGAGTTGAACTCTGGAAGTTGAGTGCACACAGTGAAAACAATTCCGTTAGATAGCTGCGTTTTGGTTTTAGAAGCAGATATTCCTGTCCTTATTGCTGTTTCTTCTACATGCCTATACTGGGCTGCAAACACCTGGTTTGAGATTCTGCACAGAAAGTGTTAACAGACTGCTGAATTCACACCCGAATTGAACTCTGGAATTTGAGTGCACACAGTGACTACAATTCCGTTAGACAGCTGCGTGTTGGTTTTAGAAGTAGATATTACTGTCCTTACTGCTGGTTCTTCTAAATGCCGGTATTGGCCTGGAAACGCCTGTTCTCAGCTTCTTCACAGAAAGTGTTTGCAGCCTGCTGAATCCACACACGATTTATCTCTGGAAGTTGAGTGCACACATTGACAACCATTCAGTTAGATAGCTGTGTTTTGGTTTTAGAAGCAGACATTACTGTCCTTACTGCTGTATCTTCTATATGCCGGTATTGGGCTGTAAACGCCTGTTTTGAGCTTCTGCACAGAAAGTGTTTGTAGCCTGCTGTATGCACACACGACTTTTCTTTGGAAGTTGAGTGCACGCACTGACAACCCTTCAGTTAGATAGCTGCGTTTTGGTTTTAGAAGCCGATATTCATCTTCTTACTGCTGTTTCTTCTATATGTCTGTATTGGGCTGGAAACACCTGTTTTGAGCTTCTGCACAGAGAGTTTTTGCAGACTGCTGAATCTGCACACGAGTTGAACTCTGGAATTTGACTGCACACAGTGACCACAATTCCATGAGATAGCTGCATTTTGGTTTTAGAAGCAGATATTATGGTCCTTACTGCTGTTTCTTCTATATGCCAATATTGTGTGCTAAACGCCGGTTTTGAGCTTCTGCACAGAAAGTGTTTGCAGACTGCTGAATCCACACACGAGTTGAACTATGGAAGTTGACTGCACACAGTGACAACAATTCCGTTAGATAGCAGTGCTGTGGTTTTAGAAGCAGATATTCCTGTCCTTACTGCTGTTTCTTCTAAATGCCGGTATTGAGCTGTAACCGCCTGTTTTGAACTTGTGCACAGAAAGTGTTTCAGCAGCCTGCTGAATCCACACACCATTTTTCTCTGGAAGTTGAGTGCACACATTGACAACCTTTCAGTTAGATAGCTGCGTTTTTGTTTTGGAAGCAGATATTCCTCTTCTTACTGCTGTTTCTTCTATATGCCGATATCGGGCTGGAAACGCCTGTTTTGAGTTTCTAAACAGAAAGAGTTTGCAGACTGCTGAATTCACACACGAGTTTAACTCTGGATGTTGAGTGCACACATTGACAAACATTCAGTTAGATAGCTGCGTTTTTGTTTTAGAAGCAGATATTCCTCTTCTTACTGCTGATTCTTCTATATGCCGTTATTGGTCTGGAAACGCCTGTTTTGAGCTTCTGGACAGAAAGTGTTTGCAGCCTGCTGTATACACGCACGGTTTTTCTCTGGAAGTTGAGTGCACACACTGACAACCATTCAGTTAGATAGCTGTGTTTTGGTTTTAGAAGCAGACATTCCTGTCCTTACTGCTGTTTATTCTATATGCCGGTATTGGGCTGGAAACGCCTGTTTTGAGCTTCTGCACGGAAAGTGTTTGCAGACTGCTGAATCCACACACGAGTTGAACTCTGGAATTTGACGACACACAGTGACAACAATTCCGTTAGATAGCTGCGTTTTGGTTTTACAAGCAGATATTCCTGTCCTCACTGCCGGTTCTTCTAAATGCCAGATTGGGCTGGAAACGCCTGTTTTGAGTTTCTGCACAGAAAGTCTTTGCAGGCTGCTGAATCCACACAAGATTTATCTCTGGAAGTTGAGTGCACACACTGACAACCATTCAGTTAGATAGCTGCGTTTTGGTTTTAGAAGCCGATATTCCTCTCCTTACTGCACTTTCTTCTATATGCCGGTACTGGGCTGGAAACGCCTGTTTTGAGCTTCTGCACAGAAAGTGTTTGCAGACTGCTGAATCCACAAACGAGTTTAGCTCTGGAAGTTGAGTGCACACATTGACAACCTTTCAGTTAAGTTGAGTGCACACATTGACAACCTTTCAGTTAGATACCTGCGTTTTGGTTTTAGAAGCAGATAGTCCTCTTCTTACTGCTGTTTCTTCTATATGACGATATTGGCTTCTAAACGCCTGTTTTGAGCTTCTGCACAGAAAGTGTTTGCAGACTGCTGAATCCACACACGAGTTGAACTCTGGAAGTTGAGTGCACACAGTGACAACAATTCCGTTAGATAGCTGTGTTGTGGTTTTAGAAGCAGATATTCCTGTCCTCACTGCTGAGTCTTCTAAATGCCGGTATTGGGCTGTTACAGCCTGTTTTGAGCTTCTTGACAGAAAGTGTTTGCAGCCTGCTGTAACCACGCACGGTTTTTCTCTGGAAGTTGAGTGCACACATTGACAACCATTCAGTTAGATAGCTGTGTTTTGGTTTTAGAAGCAGACATTACTGTCCTTACTGCTGTATCTTCTATATGCCGGTATTGGGCTGTAAACGCCTGTTTTGAGCTTCTGCACAGAAAGTGTTTGTAGCCTGCTGTATGCACACACGACTTTTCTTTGGAAGTTGAGTGCACGCACTGACAACCCTTCAGTTAGATAGCTGCGTTTTGGTTTTAGAAGCCGATATTCATCTTCTTACTGCAGTTTCTTCTATATGTCGGTATTGGGCTGGAAACACCTGTTTTGAGCTTCTGCACAGAAAGGTTTTGCAGACTGCTGAATCTGCACACGAGTTGAACTCTGGAATTTGACTGCACACAGTTACCACAATTCCCAGAGATAGCTCCGTGTTGGTTTTAGAAGCAGATATTACTGTCCTTATTGCTGTTTCTTCTATATGCCGATATTGGGTTCTAAACGCCGGTTTTGAGCTTCGGCACAGAAAGTGTTTGCAGACTGCTGAATCTGCACACGAATTGAACTCTGGAATTTGACTGCACACAGTGACCACAATTCCATGAGATAGCTGCGTTTTGGTTTTAGAAGCAGATATTACTATCCTTACTGCTCTTTCTTCTTTATGCCGTTATTGGGTTCTAAACGCCTGTTTTGAGCTTCTGCACAGAAAGTGTTTGCGGTCTGCTGAATCCACACACGAGTTGAACTCTGGAATTTGAGTGCACACAGTGACAACAATTCCGTTAGATAGCTGCGTTTTGGTTTTAGAAGCAGATATTCCTGTCCTTACTGCTGTTTCTTCTAAATGCCGATATTGGGCTGTAAACGCCTGTTTTGATCTTCTGCACAGAAAGTGTTAGCAGCCTGTTGAATCCACACACCATTTTTCTCTGGAAGTTGAGTGCACACATTGACAACCATTCAGTTAGATAGCTGCGTTTTGGTTTAGAAGCAGATATTCCTGTCGTTACTGCTGTTTCTTCTTTATGCTGGTATTGGCCTGGAAACGCTTGTTTTAAGGTTCTGCACAGAAAGTGTTTGCAGACTGACTGAATCCACACACGAGTTGAACTGTGGACGTTGAGTGCACACAGTGACAACAATTCCGTTAGATACCTGTGTTTTAGTTTTATTAGCAGACATTCCTCTTCTTACTCCTGTTTCTTCTATATGCCGGTATTGGCCTGGAAACGCCTGTTTTGAGCTTCTGCATAGAAAGTGTTTGCAGCCTGCTGAATCCACACACGAGTTGAACTCTGGAAATTGAGTGCACATAGTGACAACAATTCCGTTAGATAGCTGTGTTTTGGTTGTAGAAGCAGATATTCTTGTCCTTACTGCTGTTTCTTATAAATGCCGTTATTGGGCTGGAAACGCCTGTTTTGATCTTCTTCACAGAAAATTTTTGCAGCCTACTGAATCCACACACGATTTATCTCTGGAAGTTGAGTGCACACACTGACAACCCTTCAGTTAGATAGCTGCGTTTTGGTTTTAGGAGCCGATATTCCTCTTCTTACTGCAGTTTCTTCTATATGCCGGTATTGGGCTGGAAACGCCTGTTTTGAACTTCTGCACAGACAGTGTTTGCAGACTGCTGAATCCACACACGAGTTGAACTCTGGAAGTTGAGTTCACAGATTGACAACCATTCAGTTAGATAGCTGCATTGTGGTTTTAGAAGCAGATATTCCTGTCCTTACTGCTGTTTCTTCCTTATGCCGGTATTGGGCTGTAAACGTCTGTTTTGAGCTTCTGCACAGAAAGTGTTTGTAGCCTGCTGTATCCACACACGACTTTTCTCTGGAAGTTGAGTGCACGCACTGACAACCCTTCAGTTAGATAGCTGCGTTTTGGTTTTAGAAGCCGATATTCCTCTTCTTACTGCTGTTTCTTCTATATGTCTGTATTGGGCTGGAAACACCTGTTTTGAGCTTCTGCACAGAGAGTTTTTGCAGACTGCTGAATCTGCACACGAGTTGAACTCTGGAATTTGACTGCACACAGTGACCACAATTCCATGAGATAGCTGCGTTTTGGTTTTAGAAGCAGATATTATGGTCCTTACTGCTGTTTCTTCTATATGCCAATATTGTGTGCTAAACGCCGGTTTTGAGCTTCTGCACAGAAAGAGTTTGCAGACTGCTGAATCCACACACGAGTTGAACTATGGAAGTTGACTGCCCACAGTGACAACAATTCCGTTAGATAGCAGTGCTGTGGTTTTAGAAGCTGATATTCCTATCCTTACTGCTGTTTCTTCTAAATGCCGGTATTGAGCTGTAACCGCCTGTTTTGAGCTTCTGCACAGAAAGTGTTTCAGCAGCCTGCTGAATCCACACACCATTTTTTTCTGGAAGTTGAGTGCACACATTGACAACCTTTCAGTTAGATAGCTGCGTTTTTGTTTTAGAAGCAGATATTCCTCTTCTTACAGCTGTTTCTTCTATATGCCGTTATTGGTCTGGAAACGCCTGTTTTGAGCTTCTGGACAGAAAGTGTTTGCAGCCTGTTGTATCCACGCACGGTTTTTCTCTGGAAGTTGAGTGCACACACTGACAACCATTCAGTTAGATAGCTGTGTTTTCGTTTTAGAAGCAGACATTCCTGTCCTTACTGCTGTTTCTTCTATATGCCGGTATTGGGCTGGAAACTCCTGTTTTGAGCTTCTGCACGGAAAGTGTTTGCAGACTGCTGAATCCACACACGAGTTGAACTCTGGAATTTGACGACACATAGTGACAACAATTCCGTTAGATAGCTGCGTTTTGGTTTTACAAGCAGATATTCCTGTCCTCACTGCCGGTTCTTCTAAATGCCGGATTGGGCTGGAAACGCCTGTTTTGAGTTTCTGCACAGAAAGTCTTTGCAGCCTGCTGAATCCACACAAGATTTATCTCTGGAAGTTGAGTGCACACACTGATAACCATTCAGTTAGATAGCTGCGTTTTGGTTTTAGAAGCCGATATTCCTCTCCTTACTGCACTTTCTTCTATATGCCGATATTGGCTTCTAAACGCCTGTTTTGGGCTTCTGCACAGAAAGTGTTTGCAGACTGCTGAATCCACACACGAGTTGATCTCTGGAAGTTGAGTGCACACAGTGACAACAATTCCGTTAGATAGCTGTGTTGTGGTTTTAGAAGCAGATATTCCTGTCCTTACTGCTGTGTCTTGTAAATGCCGGTATTGGGCTGTAACAGCCTGTTTTGAGCTTCTGCACAGAAAGTGTTAGCAGCCTGCTGAATCCACACACCATTTTTCTCTGGAAGTTGAGTGCACACGTTGACAGCCACTCAGTTAGATAGCTGTGTTTTGGTTTTAGAAGCAGATATGCCTCTTCTTACAGCTGTTTCTTCTGTATGCCGGTATTGGTCTGGAAACGTGTGTTTTGAGCTTCTTGACAGAAAGTGTTTGCAGCCTGCTGCATCCATGCACGGTTTTTCTCTGGAAGTTGAGTGCACACATTGACAACCACTCAGTTAGATAGCTGTGTTTTGGTTTTAGAAGCAGACATTACTGTCCTTACTGCTGTTTCTTCTATATGCTGGTATTGGGCTGGAAACGCCTGTTTTGAGTTTCTGCATGGAAAGTGTTTGCAGACTGCTGAATCCTCACACGATTGATCTGTGGAAGTTGAGTGCACACATTGACAACCATTCAGTTAGATAGGTGCGTTTTGGTTTTAGAAGCAGATATTTTTGTCCATACTGCTGGCTCCTCTATATGCTGGAATAGGGCTGGAAACGACTGATTTGAGCTTCAGCACAGAAAGTCTTTGTAGACTGCTCAATCCAGACACGAGTTGAACTCTGGAATTTGACGGCACACATTGACAACAATTCCGTTAGATAGCTGCGTTGTGGTTTAGAAGCAGATATTCCCGTCCTTACTGCTGTTTCTTCCTTATGCCGGTATTGGGCTGTAAACGCCTGTTATGAGCTTCAGCACAGAAAGTGTTTGTAGCCTGCTGTATCCACACACGACTTTTCTCTGGAAGTTGAGTGCACGCACTGACAACCCTTCAGTTAGATAGCTGCGTTTTGGTTTTAGAAGCCGATATTCCTCTTCTTACTGCAGTTTCTTCTATATGTCGGTATTGGGCTGGAAACACCTGTTTTGAGCTTCTGCACAGAAAGGTTTTGCAGACTGCTGAATCCGCACACGAGTTGAACTCTGGAATTTGACTGCACATAGTGACCACAATTCCATGAGATAGCTCCGTTTTGGTTGTAGAAGCAGATATTACTGTCCTTACTGCTGTTTCTTCTATATGCCGATATTGGGTTCTAAACACCTGTTTTGAGCTTCTGCACAGAAAGTGTTTGCAGACTGCTGAATCCACACAAGATTTGTCTCTGGAAGTTGAGTGCACACACTGACAACCATTCAGTTAGATAGCTGCGTTTTGGTTTTAGAAGCCGATATTCCTCTCCTTACTGCAGTTTCTTCTTTATGCCGGTATTGGGCTGGAAACGCCTGTTTTGAGGTTCTTCACAGAAAGTGTTTGCAGACTACTGAATCCACACATGATTGATCTCTGGAAGTTGAGTGCACACACTGACAACCATTCAGTTAGATAGCTGCATTTTGATTTTAGAAGCAGATATTCCTGTCCATACTGCTGGCTCTTCTATATGCCGGAATTGGGCTGGAAACGACTGATTTGAGCTTCTGCACAGAAAGTCTTTGTAGACTGCTCAATCCAGACACGAGTTGAACTCTGGACATTGAGGGTACAGATTGACAACCATTCAGATACACAGCTGCGTTTTGGTTTTAGAAGCAGATATTCCTGTCCTTATTGCTGTTTCTTCTGTATGCCGGTATTGGGCTGGAAACCTCTGTTTTGAGATAAAGCACAGAAAGTGTTTGCAGACTGATGAATCGACACACGAGTTGAACTCTGGAAATTGCGTGCACACAGTGACAACAATTCCGTTGGATAGCTGCGTTTTGGTTGTAGAAGCAGATATTCTTGTCCTTACTGCTGTTTCTTATAAATGCCGGTATTGGACTGGAAACGCCTGTTTTGATCTACTGCACAGAAAATTTTTGCAGCCTACTGAATCCACACACGATTTATCTCTGGAAGTTGAGTGCACACACTGACAACCATTCAGTTAGATAGCTGCGTTTTGGTTTTAGGAGCCGATATTCCTCTTCTTACTGCAGTTTCTTCTATATGCCGGTATTGGGCTGGAAACGCCTGTTTTGAACTTCTGCACAGACAGTGTTTGCAGACTGCTGAATCCACACAAGAGTTTAACTCTGGAAGTTGAGTTCACAGATTGACAACCATTCAGTTAGATAGCTGTGTTGTGGTTTTAGAAGCAGATATTCCTGTCCTTACTGCTGTTTCTTCCTTATGCCGGTATTGGGCTGTAAACGCCTGTTTTGAGCTTCTGCACAGAAAGTGTTTGTAGCCTGCTGTATCCACACACGATTTTTCTCTGGAAGTTGAGTGCACACACTGACAACCCTTCAGTTAGAAAGCTGCGTTTTGGTTTTAGAAGCCGATATTGCTCCTCTTACTGCTGTTTCTTCTATATGTTCGTATTGGGCTGGAAACACCTGTTTTGAGCTTCTGCACAGAAAGGTTTTGCAGACTGCTGAATCCGCACACGAGTTGAACTCTGGAATGTGACTGCACATAGTGACCACAATTCCATGAGATAGCTGCGTTTTGGTTTTAGAAGCAGATATTACTGTCCTTAATGCTGTTTCTTCTATATGCCGATATTGGGTTCTAAACGCCTGTTTTGAGCTTCTGCACAGAAAGTGTTTGCAGACTGCTGAATCCACACACGAGTTGAACTCTGGAAGTGGAGTGCACACAGTGAAAACAATTCCGTTAGATATCTGTGTTGTGGTTTTAGAAGCAGATATTCCTGTCCTTACTGCTGTTTCTTCTAAATGCCGGTATTGGGCTGGAAACGCCTGTTTTGACCTTCTGCGCAGAAAGTGTTTGCAGCCTGCTGAATCCACACAAGATTTATCTCTGGAAGTTGAGTGCGCACACTGACAACCATTCAGTTAGATAGCTGCGTTTTGGTTTTAGAAGCCGATATTCCTCTCCTTACTGCAGTTTTTTCTCTATGCCTGTATTGGGCTGGAAACGCCTGTTTTGAGCTTCTGCACAGAAAGTGTTTGCAGACTACTGAATCCACACAAGATTGATCTCTGGAAGTTGAGTGCACACACTGACAGCCATTCAATTAGATAGCTGCGTTTTGGTTTTAGAAGCAGATATTCCTGTCCATACTGCTGGCTCTTCTATATGCCGTAATTCGGCTGGAAACGACTGATTTGAGCTTCTGCACAGAAAGTCTTTGTAGACTGCTCAATTCAGACACGAGTTGAACTCTGGACATTGAGGGTACAGATTGACAACCATTCAGATACACAGCTGCGTTTTGGTTTTAGAAGCAGATATTCCGGTCCTTATTGCTGTTTCTTCTGTATGCCGGTATTGGGCTGGAAACCTCTGTTTTGAGATAATGCACAGAAAGTGTTTGCAGACTGATGAATCGACAGACGAGTTGAACTCTGGAAGTTGAGTGCACACATTGACAACCATTCAGTTAGATAGCTGCGTTTTGGTTTTAGAAGCAGATATTCCTATCCTTACAACTGGTTCTTCCATATGCCAGCATTGGGCTGGAAACTCCTGTTTTGAGCTTCTGCACAGAAAGTGTTTGCAGACTGCTGAATCCACACACGAGTTTAACTCCGGAAGTTGAGTGCATACATTGACAACGATTCAGTTAGAAACCTGCGTTGTGGTTTTAGAAGCGGATATTCCTCTTCTTACTGCTGTGGCTTCTGTATGCCGGTATTGGGCTGGAAACGCCTATTATGAGCTTCTGCACAGAAAGTGTTTGCAGACTGCTGAATCCACACACGAGTTTAACTCTGAAAGTTGAGTGCACACATTGACAACCATTCAATTAGATAGCTACATTTTGGTTTTAGAAGCAGATATTCCTGTCCTTACTGCAGGTTTTTCTTCATGCCAGCATTTGGCTGGAAATGCCTGTTTTAAGCTTCTGCACAGAAAGGGTTTGAAGACTGCTGAATCCACACACGAGTTCAACTCTGGAAGTTGAGTGAACTGATTGACAACCATTCAGTTAGATAGCTGCGTTTTGGTTTTGGAAGCAGATATTCCTGTTCTTACTGCTGTTTCTTCCATATGCCGGTATTAGGCTTGAAAAGCCTGTTTTGAGCTTCGGCACAGAAAGTGTTTGCAGACTACTGAATCTACACACTAGAGTAACTCCGGAAGTTGAGTGAACAGATTGACAACCATTCAATAAGATAGCTGCCTTTCGGTTTGGAAGCAGATATTCCTGTCCTTACTGCTGTTTCTTCCATAGGCTGGTATTGGGCTGGAAAAGCCTGTTTTGAGCTTCGGCACAGAAAGTGTTTGCAGACTGCTGAATCCACACTCGAGTTGAACTTTGGAAGTTGAGTGCACACATTGACAACCATTCAGTTATATAGCTGCATTTTGGTTTTGGAAGCGGATATTCCTGTCCTTACTGCTGTTTCTTCCTTATGCAGGTAATGGGTTGGAAACGCCTGTTTTGAGCTTTTGCAAAGGAATTGTTTGCAGACTGCTGAATCGACACACGAGTATAGCTCTTTAAGTGGAGTGCACACATTGACAAACTTTCAGTTACATAGCTGCGTTTTGGTTTTAGAATCGGATATTCCTCGTCTTACTGCTGTTTCCGCTATATGCCGGTATCGGGCTGGAAACGGCTGTTTTGAGCTTCTGCAAAGAAAGTGTTTGCAGACTGCTGAATCCACACACGAGTTAAACTCTGGAAGTTGAGTGCACACATTTAGAACCACTCAGTTAGATACCTGTGTTTTGGATTTAGAAGCAGATATTCCTATCCTTAATGCTGGTTCTTCCATATGCCTGCATTGGGCTGGAAACGCCTGTTTTGAGCTTCGGCACAGAAAGTGTTTGCAGACTGCTGAATCCACACTCGAGTTTAACTCTGGAAGTTGAGTGCACACATTGACAACCATTCAGTTAGATAGCTGCGTTTTGGTTTTAGAAGCGGATATTCCTATCCTTACTGTTGTTTCTTCCTTATGCCGGTATTGGGTTGGAAACGCATGTTTTGAGCTTCTGCACAGAAATTGTTTGCAGAATGCTGAACCCACACACGAGTTCAACTCTGGAAGTTGAGTGCACACATTGACAACCATTCAGTTAGATAGCTGCGTTTTGGTTTTAGAAGCAGATATTCCTCTTTTTATTGCTGTTTCTTCTATATGCCGGTAATGGGCTGGAAAAGCCTGTTTTAAGCTTCTGCACAGAAAGTGTTTGCAGACTGCTCAATCCACACACGAGTTGAACTCTGGAAGTTGAGTGAACAGATTGACAACAATTCAGTTAGATAGCTGCATTTCGGTTTTGGAAGCAGATATTACTGTCCTTACAGCTGTTTCTTCCATATGCCGGTATTGCGCTGGAAACGCCTGTTTTGGGCTTCAACACAGAAAGTGTTTGCAGACTGCTGAATCCACGAACGAGTTTAACTCTGGAAGTTGAGTACACACACTGAAAACCATTCAGTTAGATACCTGCGCTTTGGTTTTAGAGGCAGATATACCTGTCCATAGTGCTGGTTCTGCTAAATGCAGGTATTGGGCTGGAAACGCCTGTTTTGAGCTTCTGCACAGCAAGTGTTTGCAGACTGCTAAATCAACACACGGGTTTAGCTCTGGAAATTGAGTGCACACATTGACAACCATTCAGTTAGATAGCTGCATTTTTGTTTTAGCAGCAGATATTCCTTTCCTTACTGCTGGATCTTCTATATGCCAGCATTCGGCTGGAAACGCCTCTTTTGAGCTTCTGCAGAGAAAGTGTTTGCAGACTGCTGAATCCACACACGAGTTGAACTCTGGAAGTTGAGAGAACCGATTGACAACCATGCAGTTAGTTAGCTGCGTTCTGGTTTTGGAAGCATATATTCCTGTCCTTACTGCTGTTTCTTCCTTATGCCGGTATTGGGCTGGAAACACCTGTTTTGAGCTTCTGCACAGAAAGTTTTTGCAGACTGCTGAATCCACACACGAGTTGAACTCCGGAAGTTGAGTGAACCGATTGACAACCATGCAGTTAGTTAGCTGCGTTCTGGTTTTGGAAGCATATATTCCTGTTTTTACTGCTGTTTCTTCCTTATGCTGGAATTGGGCTGGAAAAGCCTGTGTTGAGCTTCGGAACAGAAAATGTTTGCAGACTGCTGAATCCACACTCGAGTTTAACTCTGGAAGTTGAGTGCACACATTGACAACCATTCAGTTAGATAGCTGCGTTTTGGTTTTAGAAGCAGATATTCCTCTTCTTACTGCTGTTTCTTCTATATGCCGGTAATGGGCTGGAAATGACTGTTTTCAGCTTCTGCACAGAAAGTGTTTGCAGATTGCTCAATCCACACACGAGTTGAACTCTGGAAGTTGAGTGAAGAGATTGACATCCATACAGTTAGATAGCTGCATTTCGGTTTTGGAAGCAGATATTACTGTCCTTACTGCTGTTTCTTCCATATGCCGGTATTGGGCTGCAAACGCCTGTTTTGTTCTTCGACACAGAAAGTGTTTACAGACTGCTGAATGCACGCACGAGTTTAACTCTGGATGTTGAGTACACACATTGAAAACCATTCAGTTAGATAGCTGCGCTTTGGTTTTAGAGGCAGATATACCGGTCCTTACTGCTGGTTCTGCTAAATGCCGATATTGGGCTGGAAACACCTGTTTTGAGCTTCTGCACAGCAAGTGTTTGCAGACTGCTGAGTCCACGCACGGGTTTAGCTCTGGAAATTGAGTGCACACATTGAAAACCATTCAGTTATATAGCTGCCTTGCGGTTTTTGAAGCAGATATTCCTGTCCTTACTGCTTGCTCTTCTATATGCCAGCATTCGGCTGGAAACGCCTCTTTTGAGCTTCTGCAGAGAAAGTGTTTGCAGACTGCTGAATCCACACACGAGTTGAACTCTGGATGTTGAGTGCACACATTGACAACCATTCAGTTAGATAGCTGCGTTTTCGTTTTGGAAGCAGTTATTCCTGTTCTTACTGCTGTTTCTTCCTTATGCCTGTATTGGGCAGTAAAAGCCTGTTTTGAGCTTCGGTACAGAAAGTGCTTGCAGACTGCTGAATCCACACTCGAGTTTAACTCTGGAAGTTGAGTGCACACATTGAAAACCAATCAATTAGATAGCTGCACTTTGGTTTTAGAACCGGATATTCCTCTTCTTACTGCAGTTTCTTCTATATGCCGGTATCGGGCTGGAAATGCCTGTTTTGAGCTTCTGCACAGAAAGTGTTTGCAGACTGCTGAATCCACACACAAGTTTAACTCTGGATGTTGAGTGCACACATTGGCAACCATTCCGTTAGATATCTGCATTTTGGTTTCAGAAGCGGGTGTTCCTCTTCTTGCCGCTGCTTCTTCTATATGCCGGCATCGGGCTGGAAACTCCTGTTTTGAGCTTCTGCACAGAAAGCGTTTGCAGACTGCTGAATCCACATACGAGTTTAAAGCTGGAAGTTGAGTGCACACATTGACAACCATTCAGTTACATAGCTGTATTTGGTTTTAGAAGCAGCTATACCTGTCCTTACTGCTGGTTCTTCTATATGCCAGCATTGTGCTGGAAAAGGCCTGCTTTGAGCTTCTGCACAGAAAGTGTTTGCAGACTGCTGAATCCACACACGTGTTTAACTCTGGAAGTTGAGTGCACACATTGACAACCATTCAGTTAGATAGCTGCGTTTTGGTTTTAGAAGCGGATATTCCTGTCCTTACTGTTGTTTCTTCTATATGCCGGTATTGGGCTGGAAACGCCTGTTTTGAGCTTCTGCACAGCAAGTGTTTGCAGACTGCTCAATCCACACACGAGTTTAACTCTGGAAGTTGAGTTCACACATTGACAACCATTCAGTTAGATAGTTGCGTTTTGGTTTTAGAAGCGGATATTCCTGTCCTTAGTGCTATTTCATCCATATGTCGGAAATGGGCTGGAAAAGCCTGTTTTGAGCTTCTGCACAGCAAGTGTTTGCAGACTGCTGAATCCACACACGTGTTTAACTCTGGAAGTTGAGTTCACACATTGACAACCATTCAGTTAGAAAGCTGCGTTTTGGTTTTAGAAGCAGATATTCCTGTCCTTACTGCTGGTTCTTCTATATGCCAGCATTGGGCTGGAGACGCCTGTTCTGAGCTTCTGCACAGCAAGTGTTGGCAGACTGCTGAATCCACACACGAGTTGAACTCTGGAAGTTGAGTGAATCGATTGACAACCATTCAGTTAGTTTGCCGCATTTTGGTTTTAGAAGCAGATATTCCTGTTCTTACAGCTGGTTCTTCTATATGCCAGCATTCGGCTGGAAACACCTCTTTTGAGGATCTGCAGAGAAAGTGTTTCAAGACTTCTGAATCCACACACGAGTTGAACTCTGGAAGTTGAGTGAACCGATTGACAACCATTTAATTAGTTAGCTGCGTTTTAGTTTTGGAAGCAGGTATTCCTGTTCTTACTGCTGTTTCTTCCTTATGCCGGTATTGAGCTGGAAAAGCCTGTTTTGAGCTTCGGCACAGAAAGTGTTTGCAGACTGCTAAATCCACACTCGAGTTTAACTCTGGAAGTTGAGTGCACACATTGACAACCATTCAGTTAGATAGCTGTGTTTTGGTATTAGAAGCAGATATTCCTATCCTTACTGCTGGTTCTTGTATATGCCAGCATTGGGCTGGAAACGCCTGTTCTGAGCTTCTTCACAGCAAGTGTTGGCAGACTGCTGAATCCACACACGAGTTGAACTCTGGAAATTGAGTGAATCGATTGACAACCATTCAGTTAGTTTGCCGCGTTTTGGTTTTAGAAGCTGATATTCCTGTTCTTACTGCTGGTTCTTCTATATGCCAGCATTCGGCCTGAAGCACCTCTTTTTAGCATCTGCAGAAAAAGTGTGTGCAGACTGCTGCATCCACACACGAGTTGAACTCTGGAAGTTGAGTGAACCGATTGACAACCATTTAATTAGTTAGCTGCGTTTTGGTTTTGGAAGCAGATATTCCTGTTCTTGCTGCTGTTTCTTCTTTATGCCGGTATTGAGCTGGAAAAGCCTGTTTTGATCTTCGGCACAGAAAGTGTTTGCAGACTGCTGAATACACACTCGAGTTTAACTCTGGAAGTTGAGTGCACACATTGACAACCATTCAGTTAGATAGCTGCGTATTGGTTTTAGAAGCAGATATTACAGTCCTTACTGCTGTTTCTTCTATATGCCGGTAATGGGCTGGAAACGCCTGTTTTAAGCTTCTGCACAGAAAACGTTTGCAGACTGCTCAATCCACACACGAGTTGAACTCCGGAAGTTGAGTGTACAGATAGACCTCCATTCAGTTAGGTAGTTGCATTTCGGTTTTAGAAGCAGATATTACTGTCCTTATTGCTGTTTCTTCCATATGCCGGTATTGGGCTGGAAACGCCTGTTTTGTACGTCGACACAGAAAGTGTTTGCAGACTGCTGAATCCACGAACGAGTTTAACTCTGGAAATTGAGTACACACACTGAAAACCATTCAGTTAGATACCTGCGCTTTGCTTTTAGAGGCAGATATACCGGTCCTTACTGCTGGTTCTGCTAAATGCAGGTATTGGGCTGGAAACGCCTGTTTTGAGCTTCTGCACAGCAAGTGTTTGCAGACTGCTGAATCAACACACGGGTTTAGCTCTGGAAATTGAGTGCACACATTGACAACCATTCAATTAGATAGCTGCATTTTTGTTTTAGCAGCAGATATTCCTGTCCTTACTACTGGTTCTTCTATATGCCAGCATTCGGCTGGAAACGCCTCTTTTGAGCTTCTGCATAGAAAGTGTTTGCAGACTGCTGAATCCACACACGAGTTGAACTCTGGAAGTTGAGTGAACCGATTGACAACCATGCAGTTAGTTAGCTGCGTTCTGGTTTTGGAAGCATATATTCCTGTTCTTACTGCTGTTTCTTCCTTATGCCGGAATTGGGCTGGAAAAGCCTGTTTTGAGCTTCTGCACAGAAATTGTTTGCAGACTGCTGAATCCACACACGAGTTGAACTCTGGAATTTGAGTGAACTGATTGACAACCATGCAGTTAGTTAGCTGCGTTCTGGTTTTGGAAGCACATATTCCTGTTTTTACTGCTGTTTCTTCCTTATGCCGGAATTGGGCTGGAAAAGTCTGTTTTGAGCTTCGGAACAGAAAGTGTTTGCAGACTGCTGAATCCACACACGAGTTTAACTCTGGATGTTGAGTGCGCATATTGACAACCATTCACTTAGATAGCTGCGTTTTGGTTTTAGAAGCAGATATTCCTATCCTTACTGCTGGTTCTTCTATATGCCAGCATTGGGTTGAAAACGCCTGTTTTGAGCTTCTGCACAGAAAGTGTTTGCAGACTGCTGAATGCACACACGAGTTTAGCTCTGGAAGTTGAGTGCAAACCTTGTCAACCATTCAGTTAGATAGCTGCGTTTTGGTTTTGGAAGCAGATATTCCTGTCCTTACTGAAGTTTCTTCTATATGCCGGTATTGGCCTGGAAACGCCTCTTTTGAGCTTCTGCACAGAAAGTGTTTGCAGACTGCTGAATCCACACTCGAGTTTAACTCTGGAAGTTGAGTGCACACATTGACAACCATTCAGTTAGATAGCTGCGTTTTGGTTTCAGAAGCAGATATTCCTCTTCTTACTGCTGTTTCTTCTATATGCCGGTAATGGGCTGGAAACGCCTGTTTTAAGCTTCTGCACAGAAAGCGTTTGCAGACTGCTCAATCCATACACGAGTTGAACTCCGGAAGTTGAGTGAACAGATAGACAACCATTCAGTTAGATAGCTGCATTTCGGTTTTAGAAGCAGATATTATTGTCCTTACTGCTGTTTCTTCCATATGCCGGTATTGGGCTGGAAACGCCTGTTTTGTAAGTCGACACAGAAAGTGTTTGCAGACTGCTGAATCGATGCACGAGTTTAACTCTGGAAGTTGAGTACACACATTGAGAACCATTCAGTTAGATAGCTGCACTTTGGTTTTAGAGTCAGATATACCTGTCCTTACTGCTGTTTCTGCTAAATGCAGGTATTGGGCTGGAAACGCCTGTTTTGAGCTTCTGCACAGCAAGTGTTTGCAGACTGCTGAATCCACACACGAGTTGAACTCTGGAAGTTGAGTGCACACATTGTCAATCATTCAGTTAGATAGCTGCATTTTGGTTTTAGCAGCAGATATTCCTGTCCTTACTGCTGGTTCTTCTATAGGCCAGCATTCGGCTGGAAACGCCTCTTTTGAGCTTCTGCAAAGAAAGTGTTTGCAGACTGCTGAATCCACACACGAGTTGAACTCTGGAAGTTGAGTGAACCGATTGGCAACCATTCAGTTAGATAGCTGCGTTTTGGTTTTGGAAGCAGATATTCCTGTTCTTACTGCTGTTTCTTCCTTATGCCGGTATTGGGCTGGAAAAGCCTGTTTTGAGCTTCTGCACAGAAAGTGTTTGCAGACTGCTGAATCCACACACGAGTTGAACTCTGGAAGTTGAGTGCACACATTGACAACCATTCAGTTAGATAGTTGCATTTTGGTTTTAGAAGCGGATATTCCTGTCCTTAGTGCTGTTTTATCCAAATGTCGGAAATGGGCTGGAAACGCCTGTTCTGAGCTTCTTCACAGAAAGTGTTTGCAGACTGCTGAAACCAAACACGGGTTTAGCTCTGGAAGTTGAGTGCACTGATTGAAAAGGATTAGTTAGATAGGTGCGTTTTGATTTTAGAAGCAGATATTCCTGTCCTTACTGCTGGTTCTTCTATATGCCAGAATTGGGCTCGAAATGCCTGTTTTGAGCTTCTGCGCAGCAAGTGTTTGCAGACTACTGAATCCACACACGAGTTTAGCTCTGGGTGTTGGGTGCACACATTGACAACCATTCAGTTAGATAGCTGCGTTTTGGTTTTCGAAGCATATATTCCTGGCCTTACTGCTGTTTCTCCTATATGCCAGTATTGTGCTAGAAACGCCTGTTTTGAGCTTCTGCACAGATAGTGTTTGCAGACTGCTGAATCCACACTCGAGTTGAACTCTGGAAGTTGAGTGCACACATTGACAACCATTCAGTTAGATACCTGCGTTTTGGTTTTACAAGCGGATATTCGTCTTCTTACTGCTGTTGCTTCTATATGCTTGTATTGGGCTGGAAACGCCTGTTATGTGCTTCTGCACAGAAAGTGTTTGCAGACTGCTGAATCCACGCATGAGTTGAACTCTGGAAGTTGAGTGAACTGATTGACAGCCATTCAGTTAGATAGCTGCATTTCGGTTTTGGAAGCAGATATTACTGTCCTTACTGCTGTTTTTTCCATATGCCGGTATTGGGCTGGAAACGCCTGTTTTGAGCTTCTGCACCGAAAGTTATTGCAGACTGCTGAATCTACACGGGAGTTTAACTCTGGAAGTTCAGTGCACACATTGACAACCATTCAGTTAGATAGCTGCGTTTTGGTTTTAGAAGCGGATATTCGTATCCTTACTGCTGTTTCTTCCTTATGCCGGTATTGGGCTGGAAACGCCTGTTTTGAGCTTCTGCACAGAAATTGTTTGCAGAATGCTGAATCCACACACGAGTTTAACTCTGGAAGCTGAGTGCACACATTGACAACCATTCAGTTAGATAGCTGCGTTTTGGTTTTAGAAGCAGATCTTCCTCTTTTTACTGCTTTTTCTTCTATATGCCGGTAATGGGCTGGAAACGCCTGTTTTAAGCTTCTGAACAGAAAGTGTTTGCAGACTGCTCAATCCACACACAAGTTGAACTCTGGAAGTTGAGTGCACACATTGACAACAATTCAGTTAGATAGCTGCATTTCGGTTTTGGAAGCAGATGTTACTGTCCTTACTGCTGTTTCTTCCATATGTCGGTATTGGGCTGGAAACGCCTGTTTTGTGCTTCTGCACAGAAAGTGTTTGCAGACTGCTGAATCCACGAACGAGTTTAACTCTGGAAGTTGAGTACACACACTGAAAACCATTCAGTTAGATACCTGCGCTTTGGTTTTAGAGGCAGATATACCTGTCCCTACTGCTGGTTCTGCTAAATGCAGGTATTGGGCTGGAAACGCCTGTTTTGAGCTTCTGCACAGCAAGTGTTTGCAGACTGCTGAATTAACACACGGGTTTAGCTCTGGAAATTGAGTGCACACATTGACAAACATTCAGTTAGATAGCTGCATTTTTGTTTTAGCAGCAGATATTCCTTTCCTTACTGCTGGTTCTTCTATATGCCAGCATTCGGCTGGAAATGCCTCTTTTGAGCTTCTGCATAGAAAGTGTTTGCAGACTGCTGAATCCACACACGAGTTGAACTCTGGAAGTTGAGTGAACCGATTGACAACCATGCAGTTAGTTAGCTGCGTTCTGGTTTTGGAAGCATATATTCCTGTTCTTACTGCTGTTTCTTCCTTATGCCGGAATTGGGCTGGAAAAGCCTGTTTTGAGCTTCGGAACAGAAAGTGTTTGCAGACTGCTGAATCCACACACGAGTTTAACTCTGGATGTTGAGTGCGCATATTGACAACCATTCACTTAGATAGCTGCGTTTTGGTTTTAGAAGCAGATATTCCTATCCTTACTGCTGGTTCTTCTATATGCCAGCATTGGGTTGAAAACGCCTGTTTTGAGCTTCTGCACAGAAAGTGTTTGCAGACTGCTGAATGCACACACGAGTTTAGCTCTGGAAGTTGAGTGCAAACCTTGTCAACCATTCAGTTAGATAGCTGCGTTTTGGTTTTGGAAGCAGATATTCCTGTCCTTACTGAAGTTTCTTCTATATGCCGGTATTGGCCTGGAAACGCCTCTTTTGAGCTTCTGCACAGAAAGTGTTTGCAGACTGCTGAATCCACACTCGAGTTTAACTCTGGAAGTTGAGTGCACACATTGACAACCATTCAGTTAGATAGCTGCGTTTTGGTTTCAGAAGCAGATATTCCTCTTCTTACTGCTGTTTCTTCTATATGCCGGTAATGGGCTGGAAACGCCTGTTTTAAGCTTCTGCACAGAAAGCGTTTGCAGACTGCTCAATCCATACACGAGTTGAACTCCGGAAGTTGAGTGAACAGATAGACAACCATTCAGTTAGATAGCTGCATTTCGGTTTTAGAAGCAGATATTATTGTCCTTACTGCTGTTTCTTCCATATACCGGTATTGGGCTGGAAACGCCTGTTTTGTAAGTCGACACAGAAAGTGTTTGCAGACTGCTGAATCGATGCACGAGTTTAACTCTGGAAGTTGAGTACACACATTGAGAACCATTCAGTTAGATAGCTGCACTTTGGTTTTAGAGTCAGATATACCTGTCCTTACTGCTGTTTCTGCTAAATGCAGGTATTGGGCTGGAAACGCCTGTTTTGAGCTTCTGCACAGCAAGTTTTTGCAGACTGCTGAATTAACACACGGGTTTAGCTCTGGAAATTGAGTGCACACATTGACAACCATTCAGTTAGATAGCTGCATTTTTGTTTTAGCAGCAGATATTCCTTTCCTTACTGCTGGTTCTTCTATATGCCAGCATTCGGCTGGAAACGCCTCTTTTGAGCTTCTGCATAGAAAGTGTTTGCAGACTGCTGAATCCACACACGAGTTGAACTCTGGAAGTTGAGTGAACCGATTGACAACCATGCAGTTAGTTAGCTGCGTTCTGGTTTTGGAAGCATATATTCCTGTTCTTACTGCTGTTTCTTCCTTATGCCGGAATTGGGCTGGAAAAGCCTGTTTTGAGCTTCTGCACAGAAATTGTTTGCAGACTGCTGAATCCACACACGAGTTGAACTCTGGAATTTGAGTGAACCGATTGACAACCATGCAGTTAGTTAGCTGCGTTCTGGTTTTGGAAGCACATATTCCTGTTTTTACTGCTGTTTCTTCCTTATGCCGGAATTGGGCTGGAAAAGTCTGTTTTGAGCTTCGGAACAGAAAGTGTTTGCAGACTGCTGAATCCACACACGAGTTTAACTCTGGATGTTGAGTGCGCATATTGACAACCATTCACTTAGATAGCTGCGTTTTGGTTTTAGAAGCAGATATTCCTATCCTTACTGCTGGTTCTTCTATATGCCAGCATTGGGTTGAAAACGCCTGTTTTGAGCTTCTGCACAGAAAGTGTTTGCAGACTGCTGAATGCACACACGAGTTTAGCTCTGGAAGTTGAGTGCAAACCTTGTCAACCATTCAGTTAGATAGCTGCGTTTTGGTTTTGGAAGCAGATATTCCTGTCCTTACTGAAGTTTCTTCTATATGCCGGTATTGGCCTGGAAACGCCTCTTTTGAGCTTCTGCACAGAAAGTGTTTGCAGACTGCTGAATCCACACTCGAGTTTAACTCTGGAAGTTGAGTGCACACATTGACAACCATTCAGTTAGATAGCTGCGTTTTGGTTTCAGAAGCAGATATTCCTCTTCTTACTGCTGTTTCTTCTATATGCCGGTAATGGGCTGGAAACGCCTGTTTTAAGCTTCTGCACAGAAAGCGTTTGCAGACTGCTCAATCCATACACGAGTTGAACTCCGGAAGTTGAGTGAACAGATAGACAACCATTCAGTTAGATAGCTGCATTTCGGTTTTAGAAGCAGATATTATTGTCCTTACTGCTGTTTCTTCCATATGCCGGTATTGGGCTGGAAACGCCTGTTTTGTAAGTCGACACAGAAAGTGTTTGCAGACTGCTGAATCGATGCACGAGTTTAACTCTGGAAGTTGAGTACACACATTGAGAACCATTCAGTTAGATAGCTGCACTTTGGTTTTAGAGTCAGATATACCTGTCCTTACTGCTGTTTCTGCTAAATGCAGGTATTGGGCTGGAAACGCCTGTTTTGAGCTTCTGCACAGCAAGTGTTTGCAGACTGCTGAATCCACACACGAGTTGAACTCTGGAAGTTGAGTGCACACATTGTCAATCATTCAGTTAGATAGCTGCATTTTGGTTTTAGCAGCAGATATTCCTGTCCTTACTGCTGGTTCTTCTATAGGCCAGCATTCGGCTGGAAACGCCTCTTTTGAGCTTCTGCAAAGAAAGTGTTTGCAGACTGCTGAATCCACACACGAGTTGAACTCTGGAAGTTGAGTGAACCGATTGGCAACCATTCAGTTAGATAGCTGCGTTTTGGTTTTGGAAGCAGATATTCCTGTTCTTACTGCTGTTTCTTCCTTATGCCGGTATTGGGCTGGAAAAGCCTGTTTTGAGCTTCTGCACAGAAAGTGTTTGCAGACTGCTGAATCCACACACGAGTTGAACTCTGGAAGTTGAGTGCACACATTGACAACCATTCAGTTAGATAGTTGCATTTTGGTTTTAGAAGCGGATATTCCTGTCCTTAGTGCTGTTTTATCCAAATGTCGGAAATGGGCTGGAAACGCCTGTTCTGAGCTTCTTCACAGAAAGTGTTTGCAGACTGCTGAAACCAAACACGGGTTTAGCTCTGGAAGTTGAGTGCACTGATTGAAAAGGATTAGTTAGATAGGTGCGTTTTGATTTTAGAAGCAGATATTCCTGTCCTTACTGCTGGTTCTTCTATATGCCAGAATTGGGCTCGAAATGCCTGTTTTGAGCTTCTGCGCAGCAAGTGTTTGCAGACTACTGAATCCACACACGAGTTTAGCTCTGGGTGTTGGGTGCACACATTGACAACCATTCAGTTAGATAGCTGCGTTTTGGTTTTCGAAGCATATATTCCTGGCCTTACTGCTGTTTCTCCTATATGCCAGTATTGTGCTAGAAACGCCTGTTTTGAGCTTCTGCACAGATAGTGTTTGCAGACTGCTGAATCCACACTCGAGTTGAACTCTGGAAGTTGAGTGCACACATTGACAACCATTCAGTTAGATACCTGCGTTTTGGTTTTACAAGCGGATATTCGTCTTCTTACTGCTGTTGCTTCTATATGCTTGTATTGGGCTGGAAACGCCTGTTATGTGCTTCTGCACAGAAAGTGTTTGCAGACTGCTGAATCCACGCATGAGTTGAACTCTGGAAGTTGAGTGAACTGATTGACAGCCATTCAGTTAGATAGCTGCATTTCGGTTTTGGAAGCAGATATTACTGTCCTTACTGCTGTTTTTTCCATATGCCGGTATTGGGCTGGAAACGCCTGTTTTGAGCTTCTGCACCGAAAGTTATTGCAGACTGCTGAATCTACACGGGAGTTTAACTCTGGAAGTTCAGTGCACACATTGACAACCATTCAGTTAGATAGCTGCGTTTTGGTTTTAGAAGCGGATATTCGTATCCTTACTGCTGTTTCTTCCTTATGCCGGTATTGGGCTGGAAACGCCTGTTTTGAGCTTCTGCACAGAAATTGTTTGCAGAATGCTGAATCCACACACGAGTTTAACTCTGGAAGCTGAGTGCACACATTGACAACCATTCAGTTAGATAGCTGCGTTTTGGTTTTAGAAGCAGATCTTCCTCTTTTTACTGCTTTTTCTTCTATATGCCGGTAATGGGCTGGAAACGCCTGTTTTAAGCTTCTGAACAGAAAGTGTTTGCAGACTGCTCAATCCACACACAAGTTGAACTCTGGAAGTTGAGTGCACACATTGACAACAATTCAGTTAGATAGCTGCATTTCGGTTTTGGAAGCAGATGTTACTGTCCTTACTGCTGTTTCTTCCATATGTCGGTATTGGGCTGGAAACGCCTGTTTTGTGCTTCTGCACAGAAAGTGTTTGCAGACTGCTGAATCCACGAACGAGTTTAACTCTGGAAGTTGAGTACACACACTGAAAACCATTCAGTTAGATACCTGCGCTTTGGTTTTAGAGGCAGATATACCTGTCCCTACTGCTGGTTCTGCTAAATGCAGGTATTGGGCTGGAAACGCCTGTTTTGAGCTTCTGCACAGCAAGTGTTTGCAGACTGCTGAATTAACACACGGGTTTAGCTCTGGAAATTGAGTGCACACATTGACAACCATTCAGTTAGATAGCTGCATTTTTGTTTTAGCAGCAGATATTCCTTTCCTTACTGCTGGTTCTTCTATATGCCAGCATTCGGCTGGAAACGCCTCTTTTGAGCTTCTGCATAGAAAGTGTTTGCAGACTGCTGAATCCACACACGAGTTGAACTCTGGAAGTTGAGTGAACCGATTGACAACCATGCAGTTAGTTAGCTGCGTTCTGGTTTTGGAAGCATATATTCCTGTTCTTACTGCTGTTTCTTCCTTATGCCGGAATTGGGCTGGAAAAGCCTGTTTTGAGCTTCGGAACAGAAAGTGTTTGCAGACTGCTGAATCCACACACGAGTTTACCTCTGGAAGTTGAGTGCACACATTGACAACCATTCAGTTAGATAGCTGCGTTTTGGTTTTAGAAGCAGATATTCCTCTTCTTACTGCTGCTTTTTCTATATGCCGGTAATGGGCTGGAAATGCCTGTTTTCAGCTTCTGCACAGAAAGTGTTTGCAGACTGCTCAATCCACACACGAGTTGACCTCTGGAAGTTGAGTGAAGAGATTGACATCCTTTCAGTTAGATAGCTGCATTTCGGTTTTGGAAGCAGATATTACTGTCCTTACTGCTGTTTCTTCCATATGCCTGTATTGGGCTGGAAACGCCTGTTTTGTTCTTCGACACAGAAAGTGTTTACAGACTGCTTAATGCACGCACGAGTTTAACTCTGGACGTTGAGTACACACATTGAAAACCATTCAGTTAGATAGCTGCGCTTTGGTTTTAGAGGCAGATATACCTGTCCTTACTGCTGGTTTTGCTAAATGCAGATATTGGGCTGGAAACGCCTGTTTTGAGCTTCTGCACAGCAAGTGTTTGCAGACTGCTGAATCCACGCACAGGTTTCGCTCTGGAAATTGAGTGCACACATTGACAACCATTCAGTTATATAGCTGCCTTGCGGTTTTAGAAGCAGATATTCCTGTCCTTACTGCTTGTTCTTCCATATGCCAGCATTCGGCTGGAAACGCCTCTTTTGAGCTTCTGCAGAGAAAGTGTTTGCAGACTGCTGAATCCACACACGGGTTGAACTCTGGAAATTGAGTGAACCGATTGACAACCATTCAGTTAGATAGCTGCGTTTTCGTTTTGGAAGCAGATATTCCTGTTCTTACTGTTGTTTCTTCCTTATGCCGGTATTGGGCAGTAAAAGCCTGTTTTGAGCTTCTGCACAGAAAGTCTTTGCAGACTGCTGAATCCACACACGAGTTTAACTCTGGATGTTGAGTGCACACATTGAAAACCATTCACTTAGATAGCTGCGTTTTGGTTTTAGAAGCAGATATTCCTATCCTTACTGCTGGTTCTTCTATATGCCAGCATTAGGTTGAAAACGCCTGTTTTGAGCTTCTGCACAGAAAGTGTTTGCAGACTGCTGAATGCACACACGAGTTTAGCTCTGGAAGTTGAGTGCACACCTTGTTAACCATTCAGTTAGATAGCTGCCTTTTGGTTTTAGAAGCAGATATTCCTGTCCTTACTGAAGTTTCTTCTATATGCCGGTATTGGGCTGGAAACGCCTGTTTTGAGCTTATGCACAGAAAGTGTTTGCAGACTGCTGAGTCCACACACGAGTTTAACTCTGGAAACTGAGTGCACACATTGACAACCATTTTGTTAGATATCTGCTTTTTGGTTTCAGAAGTGGGTGTTCCTCTTCTTGCCACTGCTTCTTCTATATGCCTGTATCGGGCTGGAAACTCCTGTTTTGAGCTTCTGCACAGAAAGCGTTTGCAGACTGCTGAATTCACATATGAGTTTAACGCTGGAAGTTGAGTGCACACATTGGCAACCATTCAGTTACATAGCTGTATTTGGTTTTAGAAGCAGCTATACCTGTCCTTACTGCTGGTTCTTCTATATGCCAGCATTGTGCTGGAAAAGGCCTGTTTTGAGCTTCTGCACAGAAAGTGTTTTCAGACTGCTGATTCCACACGCGAGTTTAACTCTGGAAGTTGAGTGCACACATTGACAACCATTCAGTTAGATAGCTGCGTTTTGGTTTTAGAAGCGGATATTCCTGTCCTTACTGTTGTTTCTTCTATATGCCGGTATTGGGCTGGAAACGCCTGTTTTGAGCTTCTACACAGCAAGTGTTTGCAGACTGCTGAATCCACACACGAGTTGAACTCTGGAAGTTGAGTGCACACATTGACAACCATTCAGTTAGATAGTTGCGTTTTGGTTTTAGAAGCGGATATTCCTGTCCTTAGTGCTATTTCATCCATATGTCGGAAATGGGCTGGAAACGCCTGTTCTGAGCTTCTTCACAGAAAGTGTTTGCAGACTGCTGAAACCAAACAGGGTTTAGCTCTGGAAGTTGTGTGCACTGATTGAAAAGGATTAGTTAGATAGGTGCGTTTTGATTTTAGACGCAGATATTCCTGTCCTTACTGCTGGTTCTTCTATATGCCAGAATTGGGCTCGAAATGCCTGTTTTGAGCTTCTGCACAGCAAGTGTTTGCAGACTACTGAATCCACACACGAGTTTAGCTCTGGGTGTTGGGTGCACACATTGACAACCATTCAGTTAGATAGCTGCGTTTTGGTTTTCGAAGCATATATTCCTGGCCTTACTGCTGTTTCTCCTATATGCCAGTATTGTGCTAGAAACGCCTGTTTTGAGCTTCTGCACCGATAGTGTTTGCAGACTGCTGAATCCACACTCGAGTTGAACTCTGGGAGTTGAGTGCACACATTGACAACCATTCAGTTAGATACCTGCATTTTAGTTTTAGAAGCGGATATTCGTCTTCTTACTGCTGTTGCTTCTATATGCTTGTATTGGGCTGGAAACGCCTGTTATGTGCTTCTGCACAGAAAGCGTTTGCAGACTGCTGAATCCACACACGAGTTGAACTCTGGAAGTTGAGTGAACTGATTGACAGTCATTCAGTTAGATAGCTGCATTTCGGTTTTGGAAGCAGATATTACTGTCCTTACTGCTGTTTTTTCCATATGCCGGTATTGGCCTGGAAATGCCTGTTTTGAGCTTCTGCACCGAAAGTTTTTGCAGACTGCTGAATCTACACGGGAGTTTAACTCTGTAAGTTCAGTGCACACATTGACAACCATTCAGATAGATAGCTGCATTTTGATTTTAGAAGCATATATTCCTGTCCTTACTGCTGTTTCTTCCTTATGCCGGTATTGGGCTGGAAACGCCTGTTCTGAGCTTCTGCACAGAAAGCGTTTGCAGACTGCTGAATCCACACACGAGTTTAACTGTGGAACTTGGGTGCACACATTGACAACCATTCAGTTAGATAGCTGCGTTTTGGTTTTTGAAGCGGATATTCCTGTCCTTACTGCGGTTTCTTCCTTAAGCCGGTATTGGGCTGGAAACGCCTGTTTTGAGCTTCTGCACAAAAATTGTTTACAGACTTTTGAATCCACACACGAGTTTAGATCTGGAAGTGGAGTGCACACATTGACTACCATTCAGTTAGATAACTGCATTTTGGTTTCAGAAGCAGAAATTTCTGTTCTTCCTGCTGGTTCTTCTATATGCCAGCATTGGACTGGAAACGCCTGTTTTGAGCATCTACACAGAAAGTGTTTGCAGACTGCTGAATCCACACACGAGTTGAACTCTGGAAGTTGAGTGCACACATTGACAACCATTCAGTTATATACCTCCGTTTTGGTTTTAGAAGCGTATATTCCTCTACGTACTGCTGTTTCTACTATATGCTGGTATTAGGCTCTAAACGCCTGTTTTGAGCTTCTGCAAAGAAAGTGTTTGCAGACTGCTGAATCCACACATGAGTTGAACTCTGGAAGTTGAGTGCACACATTGACAACCATTCAGTTATATATCTCCGTTTTGGTTTTAGAAGCAGATATTCCTCTACGTACTTCTGTTTCTACTATATGCTGGTATTAGGCTCTAAACGCCTGTTTTGAGTTTCTGAACAGAAAGTGTTTGCAGACTCCTGAATCCACATACGTGTTGAACTCTGGAAGTTCAGAGCAAACATTGACAACCATTCAGTTAGGTATCTGCGTTTTGATTTTAGAAGTGGATATTCCTCTGCTTACTGCTGTTTCTTCTATATGCCGGTATCGGGATGGAAACGCCTGTTTTGAGCTTCTGCACAAAACGTGTTCGCAGACTACTGAATCCACACTCGAGTTTAACTCTGGAAGTTGAGTGCACACATTGACAACCATTCCGTTAGATATCTGCGTTTTGGTTTTAAAAGCGGGTATTTCTCTTCTTGCTCCTGTTTCTTCTATATGGCGGTATCGGGTTGGAAACTCCTGTTTTGAGCTTCTGCAAAGAAAGCGTTTGCAGACTGCTGAATCCACACACGAGTTTAACTCTGGAAGTTGAGTGCACACATTGACAACCATTCCGTTAGATATCTGCGTTTTGGTTTTAAAAGCGGGTATTCCTCTTCTTGCTCCTGTTTCTTCTATATGGCGGTATCGGGTTGGAAACTCCTGTTTTGAGCTTCTGCAAAGAAAGCGATTGCAGACTGCTGAATCCACACACGAGTTTAACTCTGGAAGTTGAGTGCACACATTGACAACCATTTAGTTACATAGCTTTATTTGTTTTTAGAAGCAGATATTCCTGTTCTTAGTGCTGTATCTTCCATATTTCGGAAATGGGCTGGAAAGGCCTGTTCTGAGCTTCTGCACAGAAAGTGTGTGCAGACTGCTGAATCCACACACGAGTTTAGCTCTGGAAGTTGGGTGCACAGATTGAGAAGGATTCAGGTAGATAGGTGCGTTTTGATTTTAGAAGCAGATATTCCTGTCCTTACTGCTGGTTCTTCTATATGCCAGAATTGGGCTGGAAACGCCTGTTTTGAGCTTCTGCACAGAAAGTGTTGGCAGACTACTGAATCCACACAGGAGTTTAGCTGTGGATGTTGGGTGCACACATTGACAACCATTCAGTTAAATAGCTCCATTTTGGTTTTAGAAGCAGATATTTCTCTGTACAGCATATGATCCCATTTACTCTGGAATATTCCAACGGAGCTCCTAGAAGAAACGTGTTTCTATCTCGCTGAATCTAAACATAGATTCAACTCGCTTAGGAGAGTGAACGCAGAGCAGAGCAGTTTCCAGGAAACGTTTCTCCTGAGTTTTAGATGAAGACTTACTGCTGTTTCGTACATAGGCCGGTATTGCGTTCGAAATGCCAGTTTTGAGATTCTGCACAGAAAGGGTTTGCAAACTGCTGAATCCACACATGAGTTTAACTCTGTCAGTTGAATGCACACATTGACAAGCATTCAGTTAGATAGCTTCGTTTTGGTTTTAGAAGCAGATATTTCTCTGTACATCCTATGGTACCATTCACTCGGGAATATCCCAACGCAGCTCCTAAAAGTAACGTGTTTCTATCTCGCTGAATCTAAACATAGATTCAACTCTCTTAGGTGAGCGAACACACAGCAGTGTAGTCTCATGGAAAAGTTTCTCCTGAGTTTTAGACGAAGTCATATTGCTGTTTCGTACATATGCCGGTATTCGGCTGGAAATGCCAGTTTTGGGATACTGGACCGAAAGGGTTTGCAAACTGCTGAATACACACATGAGTTTAACTCTGTCAGTTGAATGCACACATTGACAACCATTCAGTTAGACAGCTCCGTTTTGGTTTTAGAAGCAGATATTTCTCTGTACAGCATATGGTCCCATTCACTCGGGAATATCCCAACGCAGCTCCAGAAGAAACGTGTTTCTAACTCGCTGAATCTAAACATAGATTCAACTCTCTTAGGTGAACGAATGCACAGCAGATCAGTTTCAAGGAAACGTTTCTCCTGAGTTATACACGGAGTCTTCCTGCTGTTTCGTACATATGCCGGTATTGTTCTGAAAATGCCAGTTTTGGGATTTTGCACTTCAGGGATTTGCAAACTACTGATACCACACGTGAGTTTAACTCTGTCAGTTGAATGAACACATTGACAACGACTCAGTTAGATAGCTCTGTTGTGGTTGTAGAAGCAGATATTTCTCTGTACAGCCTATGGTCCCATTCACTCGGGAATATCCCAACGCAGCTCCTAGAAGAAACGTGTTTCTATCTCGCTGAATCTAAACATAGATTCAACTCTCTTAGGTGAGCGAATGCACAGCAGAGCAGTTTCAAGGAAACGTTTCTCCTGAGTTTTAGACGAAGTCTTACTGCTGTTTCGTACATATGCCGGTATTGGGCTGAAAATGCCAGTTTTGGGATTCTGCACTTCAAGGATTTCCAAACTGCTAAATGCACACATGAGTTTAACTCTGTCAGTTGAATGCACATATTGACATCCATTCAGTAATACAGCTCCGTTTTGGTTTTAGAAGCAGATATTTCCCTGAACAGTCTATGGTCCCATTCATGTGGCAATATCCCAACGCAGCTCCTAGAAGAAACGTGTTTCTATCTCGCTGAATCTAAACATAGATTCAACTCTCTTAGGTGAGCAAACGCACAGCAGAGCAGTTTCAAGGAAACGTTTCTCCTGTGTTTTAGACGATGTCTTAGTGCTGTTTAGTACAAATGCCGGGATTGGGCTGAAAATGCCAGTTTTGGGATTCTGCACTTCAAGGGTTTGCAAACTACTGATACCACACATGAGTTTAACTCAGTCAGTTGAATGCACATATTGACAATCATTCAGTTAGATAGCTCCGTTTTTGTTTTAGAAGCAGATATTTTTCTGTACAGCATATGGTACCATTCACTTGGGAATAAACCAACGCAGCTCCTAGAAGAAACGTGTTTCTAACTCGCTGAATCTAAGCATAGATTCAACTGTCTTAGGTGAATGAACGCACAGCAGATCAGTTTCAAGGAAACGATTCTCCTGAGTTTTCGACGAAGTCTTACTGCTGTTTCGTATATATGTCGGTATTGGGCTCGAAACTCCAGTTTTGGGATTCTGCACAGAAAGGGTTTGCAAACTGCTGAATCCACACATGAGTTTTACTCTGTCAGTTGTTTGCACACATTGACAGCCATTCAGTTAGATAGATCCGTTTTGGTTTTAGAAGCAGATATTTCCCTGTACAGCCCATGGTCCCATTCACTCGGGAATATCCCATCTCAGCTCCTAGAAGAAACGTGTTTCTATCTCGCTGAATCTAAACATAGTTTCAACTCTCTTAGGTGAGCGAACACAGAGCAGAGCAGTTTCAAAGAAACGTTTCTCCTGCGTTTTAGAAGAAGTCTTAGTGCTGTTTCGTTCATATGCTGGTATTGGGCTGAAAATGCCAGTTTTGGGATTTTGCACATCAAGGGTTTGCAAACTGCTCCTTCTACACATGAGTTTACCTCTGTCAGTTGAATGCACACATTGAGAAGCATTCAGATAGATAACTCCGTTTTGGTTTTAGAAGCAGATATTTCTCTGTGCAGCCTCTGGTCCCATTCACTCGGTAATATCCCAACGCAGCTCCTAGAAGAAACGAGTTTCTATCTCGCTGAATCTAAACATAGATTCAACTCTCTTAGGTGAGCAAACGCACAGCATAGCAGTTTCAAGGAATTGTTTCTCCTGAGTTTTAGACGAAGTCTTACTGCTGTTTCGTACACATGCCGGTATAGGGCTGGAAATGAAAGTTTTGGGATTCTGCACAGAACGGGTTTGCAAACTTCTGATTCCACACATAAGTTTTACTCTGCCAGTTGAATGCACACATTGACAACCATTCAGTTAGATAGCTCCATTTTGGTTTTAGAAGCAGATATTACTGTGAACACCCTAAGGTCCCATTCACTCGAGAATATCCCTATGCAGCTCCTAGAAGAAACGTGTTTTTAACTCGTGGAATCTAAACATAGATTCAACTCTCTTAGGTGAACGAACGAACAGCAGATCAGTTTCAAGGAAACGTTTCTCCTGAGTTTTAGACGAAGTCATATTGCTGTTTCGTACATATGCCGGTATTCGGCTGGAAATGCCAGTTTTGGGATACTGGACCGAAAGGGTTTGCAAACTGCTGAATACACACATGAGTTTAACTCTGTCAGTTGAATGCACACATTGACAACCATTCAGTTAGACAGCTCCGTTTTGGTTTTAGAAGCAGATATTTCTCTGTATAGCATATGGTCCCATTCACTCGGGAATATCCCAACACAGCTCCTAGAAGAAACGTGTTTCTAACTTGCTGAATCTAAACATAGATTCAACTCTCTTAGGTGAACGAACGCACAGCAGATCAGTTTCAAGGAAACGTTTCTCCTGAGTTATTCACGGAGTCTTCCTGCTGTTTCGTACATATGCCGGTATTGTTCTGAAAATGCCAGTTTTGGGATTTTGCACTTCAAGGGTTTGCAAACTACTGATACCACACGTGAGTTTAACTCTGTCAGTTGAATGCACACATTGACAACAACTCAGTTAGATAGCTCTGTTGTGGTTGTAGAAGCAGATATTTCTCTGTACAGCCTATGGTCCCATTCACTCGGGAATATCCCAACGCAGCTCCTAGCAGTAACGTTTTTCTAACTCGCTGAATCTAAACATAGATTCAACTCTCTTAGGCGAACGAACGCACAGTAGAGCAGTTTCAAGGAAACGTTTCTCCTGAGTTTTAGACCAAGACTTACTGCTGTATCGTACATATGCCGGCATTGGGTTCGAAATGCCAGTTTTGGGATTCTGCAGAGAAAGTGTTTGTAAACTGCTGAATCCAGACTTGAGTTTATCTCTGTCAGTCGAATGCACACATTGACAACCATTCAGTTAGATAGCTCCATTTTGGTTTTAGAAGCAGATATTTCTCTGTACAGCCTATGGTCCCATTCACTCGGGAATATCCTAACGCAGCTCCTAGCAGTAACGTTTTTCTAACTCGCTGAATCTAAACATAGATTCAACTCTCTTAGGCGAACGAACGCACAGTAGAGCAGTTTCAAGGAAACGTTTCTCCTGAGTTTTAGACGAAGTCTTACTACTGTTTCGTACATATGCCGGTATTGGGCTGGAAATGTCAGTTTTGGGATTCTGCACAGAAAGGGTTTGCAAACTGCTGATTCTACACACGAGTTTACCTCTGTCAGTTGAATGCACACATAGACAACAATTCAGATAGATTGCTCCGTTTTGGTTTTATGCCAGATATTTCTCTGTACAGCACATGGTCCCATTCTCGGGAATGTATCAACATAGCTCCTAGAAGAAACGTTTTTCTAACTCGTTGAATCTAAACATAGATTCAACTCTCTTAGGTGAACGAACGCACAGTAGAGCAGTTTCACGGAAACGTTTCTCCTGAGTTATAGATGAAGTCTTAC
Source organism: Aotus nancymaae (assembly GCF_030222135.1). Classification (NCBI taxonomy): domain Eukaryota; kingdom Metazoa; phylum Chordata; class Mammalia; order Primates; family Aotidae; genus Aotus; species Aotus nancymaae. The sequence goes on along the minus strand of NW_026988447.1, from coordinate 253,892 downwards.
TCCTATTTCGTACATATGCCAGTATTGGGTTGGAAATGCCAGTTTGGGATTCTGCACAGAAAAGTTAGATGGCTCCATTTTGGTTTTAGAATCAGATATTTCTCTGTACAGCCTATGGTCCCGTTCACTCGGGAATATCCCAACGCAGCTCCTAGAAGAAACGTGTTTCTAACTCCCTGAATCTAATCATAGATTAAACTCTCTTAGCTGAACGAACGCACATCTGAGCAGTTTTACGGAAACGTTTCTCCTCAGTTATAGACGAAGTCTTACTGCTGTCTCCTACATATGCCTGTATTGAGCTGAAAATGCCAGTTTTGGGATTCTGCACAGAAAGGGTTTGCAAACTGCTGAATCCACACATGAGATTAACTCTGTCAGTTGAATGCACACATTGACCACCATTCAGTTAGATAGCTCCATTTTGGGTTTAGAAACAAATATTTCTCTGTACAGTCTATGGTCCCATTCACGTGGGAATATCCCAATGCAGTTCCTAGAAGAAACATGTTTCTAAGTCGCTGAATCTAAACATAGATTCAACTCTCTTAGTTGAACGAATGCACAGCAGCGCAGTTTCAAGGAAACGTTTCTCCTGAGTTGTAGACGACGACTTACTGCTGTTTCGTATATATGCCGGTATTGGGTTAGAAATGCCAGTTTGCGATTCTGCACAGAAAGGGTTTGCAAACTGCTGAATCCACACAAGAGTTTAACTCTGTCAGTTTTATGCACACATTGACAACCATTCAGTTAGTTAGCTCCGTTTTGGTTTTAGAAGGAGGTATTTCTCTGTACAGTATATGGTCCCATTCACTCGGGAATATCCCAACGCAGCTCCTAGAAGAAACGTGTTTATAACTCACGGAGTCTAAACACAGATTCAACTCTATTAGGTGAATGAACGCACAGCAGATCAGTTTTAAGGAAACGTTGCTGCTGAGATTTAGATGAGGTCTTACTGCTGTTTCGTATATATGCCGTATTCGACTGGAAATACCAGTTTTGGGATTCTGCACAGAAAGTGTTTTCAAACTGCTGATTCCACCGATGAGTATAACTCTGTCAGTTGAATGCCCATATTGACAACCATTCAGTTAGAAAGCTCCGTTTTGGTTTTAGTAGCAGATATTTCTATATACAGCCTATGGTCCCATTCACTCGGGAATATCCCAACGCAGCTCCTAGAAGAAACGTGTTTTTAAATCGTGGAAACTAAACATAGATTCAACTCTCCTAGGTGTACAAACGCACAGCAGAGCAGTTTCAAGGAAACGTTTCTCCTGAGTTATAGACGAAGTCTTGCTGCTGTTTCGTTCATATGCCTGTATTTGGCTGGAAATACCAGTTTTGGGATTCTGCACAGAAAGGGTGAGCAAACTGCTGAGTCCACACGTGTTTAACTCTGTAAGTTGAAAGCCAACATTGACAACCATTCAGTTAGAAAACTCCATTTTGGTTTTAGAAACAGATATTTCTCTGTACAGCCTATGGTCCCATTCACTAGGGAATATCCCAGCGCAGCTCCTAGAAGAAACGTGTTTCTAACTCGCTGAATCTAAACATAGATTCAACTCTCTTAAGGGAACGAACGCACAGCAGTGTAGATTCAAGGAAACGATTCTCCTGAGTTATAGACGAAGTCTTACTGCTGTTACGTACATATGCCTGTATTTGGCTGAAAATGCCAGTTTTGGCATTCTGCACAGAAAGGGTTTGCAAACTGCTGAATCCACACATAAGCTTAACTCTGTCAGTTGAAAGCACAGACTGACAACCATTCAGTTAGATAGCTCCGTTTAGGTTTTAGAAGCAGATATTTCTCTGTACATCATATGGTCCCATTCACTTGGGAATATTCCAACGCAGCTGCTGGAAGAAACGTGTTTCTAACTCGCTGAATCTAAACATAGATTCAACTCTCTTAGGTGAAGGAACGCACAGCAGATCAGTTTCAAGGAAACGTTTCTCCTGAGTAATAGGCGAATTCTTACTGCTGTTTCGTTCATTTGCCAGTATAGGTCTGGAAATGCCAGTTTTGGGATTCTGCAAAGAAAGGGTTTGAAAACTGCTGAATTCACACATGAGTTTACCTCTGTCAGTTGAATGCACACATTGACAACCATTTAGTCAGATAGCTCCGTTTTGGTTTTAGAAGCAGATATTTCTCTGTACAGCCTATGGTCCCATTCACTCGGGAATATCCCAGCGCAGCTCCTAAAAGAAACGTGTTTCTAACTCGCTGAATCTAAACATAGATTCAACTCTCATAAATGAACGAAAACACAGCAGATCAGCTTAAAGGAAACGTGTCTCCAGAGTTTTAGACGAAGTCTTACTGCTGTTTCGTACATGTGCCGGTATTGGGTTCGAAATTCCAGTTTTGGGATTCTGCCCAGAAAGGGTTTGCAAACTGCTGAATCCACACATGAGTTTTAATCTGTCAGTTGAATGCACACATTGACAACCATTCAGTTAGATAGCTCCATTTTGTTTTTAGAAGCAGATATTTCTCTCTGCAGCCTATGGTCCCATTCACTCGTGAATATCCCAACGCAACTCCTAGAAGAAACGTGTTTCTAACTCGTTGGATCTAAACATAGATTCAACTCTCTTAGCTGAACGAACGCACAACAGAGCAGTTTCAAGGAAACGTTTCTCCTGAGTTATAGATGAAGTCTTACTGCTGTTTCTTACATATGCCAGTATTGGGCTGGAAATGCCAGTTTTGGGATTCTGCACAGAAAGGGTTTGCAAACTGCTGAATCCACACATGAGTTTTACTCTGCCAGTTGTATGCACAAATTAACAAGCATTCAGTTAGATAGCTCCGTTTTGGTTTTAGAAGCAGATATTTCTCAGTGCAGCCTATGGTCCCATTCACTCGGGAATACCCCAACGTAGGTCCTCGAAGAATCGTTTTTCTATCTGGCTGAATCTAAACATAGATTTAACTCTCCTAGTTGAACGAACGCACAGCAGAGCAGTTTCAAGGAAACGTTTCTCCTGAGTTATAGACGAAGTCTTACTGCTGTTTCGTTCATATGCCTGTAGTTGGCTGGAAATGCCAGTTTTGGGATTCTGCACAGAAAGGCTGTGCAAACTGCTGAATCCACACATGAGTTTATCTCTGTCAGTTGAAAGCAGACATTGGCAACCATTCAGTTAGAAAACTCCGTTTTGGTTTTAGAAGCAGATATTTCTCTGTACAGCCCATGGTCCCATTCACTCGGGAATATCCCAGCGCGGCTCCTAGAAGAAACGTGTTTCTAACTCGCTGAATCTAAACATAGATTCAACTCTCCTAGATGAACGAACGCACAGCAGAGCAGTTTCAAGGAAACGTTTCTCCTGAGTTATAGACGAAGTCTTACTGCTGTTACGTACATATGCCTGTATTGGGTTCGAAATGCCAGTTTTGGGATTTTGCACAGAAAGTGTTTGCAAACTGCTGATTCCACACATGAGTTTATCTCTGTGAATTGAGTGCACACGTTGACAACCATTCAGTTAGATAGCTCCGTTTTGGTTTTAGAAGCGGATATTTCTCTGTACAACACATGGTTCCATTCACTCAGGAATATCCCAACGCAGCTCCTAGAAGAAACGTGTTTTTAACTCACGTAATCTAAACATAGATTCAACTCTCTTAGGTGAAGGAACGCACAGCAGATCAGTTTCAAGGAAACGTTTCTCCTGAGTTTTAGAAGAAGTCTTGCTGCTGTTTTGTACATAGGCCGGTATTGGACTAGAAATTCCAGTTTTGGGAACCTGCACAGAAAGGGTTTGAAAACTACTGAATACACACATGAGTTTACCTCTGTCAGTTGAATGCACACATTGACAACCATTCAGTTAGAAAACTCCGTTTTGGTTTTAGAAGCAGATATTTCTCTGTTCAGCATATGGTCCCATTCACTCGGTAACATCATAACACAGCTCCTAGAAGAAAAGTGTTTTTAACTCGCGGAGTCTAAACATAGATGTAACTCTATTAGGTGAATGAACGCACAGCAGATCAGTTTTAAGGAATCGTTTCTGCTGAGATTTTGACGAAGTCTTACTGCTGTTTCGTATATATGCCGGTATTCGGCTGGAAATACCAGTTTTGGGATTCTGCACAGAAAGGGTTTGCAAACTGCTGATTCCACCAATGAGTATAACTCTGTCAGTTGAATGCCCACATTGACAACCATTCAGTTAGATAGCTCCGTTTTGGTTTTAGAAGCAGATATTTCTCTGTACTGCCGATGGTCCCAATCACTCGGGAATATCCGACCGCAGCTCCTAAAGGAAACGATTTTCTATCACGCTGAATCTAAACATAGATTCAACTCTCCTAGATGAGCGAACGCACAGCAGAGCAGTTTCAAGGAAACGTGTCTCCTGAGTTTTAGACGAAGTCTTACTGCTATTTCGTTCATATGCCTGTATTTTGCTGGAAATGCCAGTTTGGGGATTCTGCACAGAAAAGGTTTGCAAACTGCTGATTTCACACATGAGTATAACTCTGTCAGTTGAATGCACACATTGACCACCATTCAGTCAAATAGCTCCGTTTGGTTTTAGAAGCAGATATTTATCTGTACAGCATGTGATATCATTCATTCGGGAATAGCACAACTCAGCTCCTAGAAGAAACGTGCTTCTAACTCGTTGAATCTAAACATAGATTCAACTCTCTTAGTTGAACGAACACACAGCAGAGTAATTTCAAGGAAACGTTTCTCCTGAGTTATAGGCGAATTCTTACTGCTGTTTCGTTCATTTGCTGGTATTTGGCTGGAAATGCCAGTTTTGGGATTCTGCACAGAAAGGGTTTGCAAACTGCTGAATCCACACATGAGTTTACCTCTGTCAGTTGAACGCACTCATTGACAACCATTCAGTCAGATAGCTCCGTTTTGGTTTTAGAAGCAGATATTTCTCTGTACAGCCTATGGTCCCATTCACTCGGGAATATCCGAACGCACCTCCAGGAAGAAACGTGTTTCTAACTCGCTGAATCTAAACATAGATTCAACCCTCCAAGGTGAACGAACCCACAGCAGATCAGTTTCAAGGAAACGTTTCTCCTGAGTTATAGACAAAGTCTTCCTGCGGTTTCGTACATATGCCTGTATTGGGTTCGAAATGCCAGTTTTGGGATTCTGCACAGAAAGGTTTTGCAAACTGCTGATTCCACACATGAGTTTAACTCTGTCAATTGAGTGCACACATTGACAACCATTCAGCTAGATAGCTCCGTTTTGGTTTTAGAAGCGGATATTTCTCTGTACAACACATGGTTCCATTCACTGGGGAATATCCCAACGCAGCTCCACGAAGAAATGTGTTTCTAACTCGCTGAATCTAAACATAGATTGAACTCTCTTAAGGGAACGAACGCACAGCAGTTTAGTTTCAAGGGAACGTTTCTCCTGAGTTATAGACGAAGTCTTACTGCTGTTACGTACATATGCCTGTATTGGGCTGAAAATGCCAGTTTTGGCATTCTGCACAGAAAGGGTTTGCAAACTGCTGAATCCACACATAAGTTTAACTCTCTCAGTTGAAAGCACAGACTGACAACCATTCAGTTAGACAGCTCCGTTTCGGTTTTAGTAGCAGATATTTCTCTGTACATCATATGGTCCTATTCACTTGGAAATATTTCAACGCAGCTCCTTGAAGAAACGTGTTTCTAACTCACTGAATCTAAACATAGATTCAACTCTCTTAGGTGAACGAACGCACAGGAGAGTAGTTTCAAGGAAACGTTTCTCCTGAGTAATAGGCGAATTCTTACTTCTGTTTTGTTCATTTGACGGTATTGGTCTGGAAATGCCAGTTTTGGGATTCTGAACAGAAAGGGTTTGCAAACTGCTGAATCCACACATGAGTTTACCTCTGTCAGTTGAATGCATACATTGACAACCATTCAGTCAGATAGCTCCGTTTTGGCTTTAGAAGCAGATATTTCTCTGTACAGCCTATGGTCCCATTCACTCGGGAATATCCCAACGCAGCTCCTAGAAGAAACGTGTTTCTAACTCGCTGAATCTAAACATAGATTCAACTCTCATAAGTGAACGAACGCACAGCAGATCAGCTTAAAGGAAACGTTTCTCCAGAGTTTTAGAAGAAGTCTTACTGCTGTTTCGTACATGTGCCGGTATTGGGTTCGAAATTTCAGTTTTGGGATTCTGCCCAGAAAGGGTTTGCAAACTGCTGAATCCACGCATGAGTTTTACTCTGTCAGTTGAATGCACACATTGACAACCATTCGGTTAGATACCTCCGTTTTGGTTTTAGAAGCAGATATTTCTCTCTACAGCCTATGGTCCCATTCACTCGTGAATATCCCCACGCAGTTCCTAGAAGAAACGTGTTTCTAACTCGTTGGATCTAAACATAGATTCAACTCTCTTAGCTGAACGAACGCACAGCAGAGCAGTTTCAAGGAAACGTTTCTCCTGAGTTATAGATGAAGTCTTACTGCTGTTTCGTACAATTGCCAGTATTGGGCTGGAAATGCCAGTTTTGGGATTCTGCACAGAAAGGGATTGCAAACTGCTGAATCCACACATGAGTTTAACGCTGTCAGTTGAATGAACACATTGACAACCATTCATTAGATAGCTAAGTTTTGGTTTTAGAAGCAGACATTTCTCTGTACAGCATATGGCCCCATTCTCTCAGGAATATCACGACGGAGCTCCTAGAAGAAACGTGATTCTAACTCGCTGAATCTAAACATAGATTCAACTCTCTTAAGGGAATGAACGCACAGCAGTTTAGTTTCAAGGAAACGTTTCTCCTGAGTTATAGACGAAGTCTTACTGCTGTTACGTACATATGCCTGTATTGGGTTCGAAATGCCAGTTTTGGGATTCTGCACAGATAGTGTTTGCAAACTGCTGATTCCACACGTGAGTTTAACTCTGTCAATTGAGTGCACACATTGACAACCATTCAGTTAGATAGCTCCGTTTTGGTTTTAGAAGCGGATATTTCTCTGTACAACACATGGTTCCATTCACTCAGTAGTATCCCAACGCAGCTCCTAGAAGAAACGTGTTTTTAACTCGCATAATCTAAACAACATAGATTCAACTCTCTTAGGTGAACGAACGTACAGCAGATCAGTTTCAAGGAAACGTTTCTCCTGAGTTTTAGAAGAAGTCTTGCTGCTGTTTTGTACATAGACCGGTATCGGACTAGAAATTCCAGTTTTGGGAACCTGGACAGAAAGTGTTTGAAAACTGCTGAATCCACACATGAGTTTAACTGTGTCAATTGAATGCACACATTGACAACCGTTCAGTTGGATAGCTCCGTTTTGGTTTTAGAAGCAGATATTTCTCTGTTAAGCATATGGTCCCATTCACTCGGGAATATCCCAACACAGTTCCTAGAAGAAACGTGTTTTTAACTCGCGTAATCAAAACATAGATTCAACTCTCTTAGGTGAACGAACGCACAGCAGATCAGTTTCAAGGAAACGTTACTCCTGAGTTTTAGAGGAAGTCTTGCTGCTGTTTTCTACTTAGGCCGGTATTGGACTAGAAATTCCAGTTTTGGGAACCTGCACAGAAAGGGTTTGAAAACTGCTGAATCCACACATGAATTTAACTCTGTCAGTTGAATGCACACATTGACAACCATTCAGTTGGATAGCTCCGTTTTGGTTTTAGAAGCAGATATTTCTCTGTTCAGCATATGGACCCATTCACTCGGGAATATTCCAACACAGCCCCTAGAAGAACCGTGTTTTTAACTCGTGGAATCTAAACATAGATTCCATTCTCTTAGGTGAATGAACGCAGAGCAGATCAGTTTCAAAGAACCGCTTCTGCTGAGTTTTAAATGATGTCTTACTGCTGTTTCGTATATATGCCGGGATTGGGCTGGAAATGCCAGTTTTGGGATTCTGTGCAGAAAGGGTTTGCAAACTGCTGATTCCACACATGGGTATAATTCTGTCAGTTGAATGCACACATTGACAACCATTCAGTTAGTTAGCTCCGTTTTGGTTTTAGAAGCAGGTATTTCTCTGTACAGCATATGGTCCCATTCACTCGGGATTTTCCCAACACAGCTCCTAGAAGAAACGTGTTTTTAACTCGCGGAGTCTAAACATAGATTCAACTCTATTAGGTTAATGAACGCACAGTAGATCAGTTTTAAGGAAACGTTTCTGCTGAGATTTTGACGAAGTCTTACTGCTGTTTCGTATATATGCCGGTATTCGCCTGGAAATACCAGCTTTGGGATTCTGCACAGAAAGGGTTTGCAAACTGCTGATTGCACCCATGAGTATAACTCTGTCAGTTGAATGCCCACATTGACAACCATTCAGTTAGATAGCTCCGTTTTGGTTTTAGTAGCAGATATTTCTATATACAGCATATGTTTCCATTCACTCGGGAATATCCCAATGCAGCTCCTAGAAGAAACGTGTTTTTAACTCGTGGAATCCAAACATAGATTCAACTATCTTAGGTGAACGAACGCACAGCAGAGCAGTTTCAAGGAAACGTTTCTCCTGAGTTTTAGACGAAGACTTACTGCTGCTTCGTATATGTGCTGGTATTGGGCTCGAAATGTCAGTTCTGGGATTCTGCACCGAAAGGATTTGCAAACTGCTGAAGCCACACATGAGTTTCATTCTGTCAGTTGAATGCACAAATTGACAGGAATTCAGTTAGATATCTCCGTTTTGGTTTTAGAAGCAGATATTTCTCTTTGCAGCCTATGGTCCCATTCACTCGGGATTACCCCAACGCAGCTCCTAGAAGAAATGTTTTTATATCTCGCTGAATCTAAACATAGATTTAACTCTCTTAGTTGAACGAACGCACAGCAGAGCAGTTTCAGGGAAAAGTTTCTCCTGAGTTATAGACAAAGTCTTACTGCTGTTTCTTTCATATGCCTGTATTTGGCTGGAAATGCCAGTTTTGGGATTCTGCACAGAAAGGCTATGCAAACTCCTGAATCCACACATGAGTTTATCTCCGTCAGTTGAAATCAGACATTGACAACCATTCAGTTAGAAAACTCCGTTTTGGTTTTAGAAGCAGATATTTCTCTGTACAGCCCATGGTCCCATTCACTCGGGAATATCCCAGCGCAGCTCCGGGAAGAAATGTGTTTCTAACTCGCTGAATCTAAACATAGATTCAACTCTCTTAAGGGAATGAACGCACAGCAGTTTAGTTTCAAGGAAACGTTTCTCCTGAGTTATAGACGAAGTCTTACTGCTGTTACGTACATATGCCTGTATTGGGTTCGAAATGCCAGTTTTGGGATTCTGCACAGAAAGGGTTTGCAAACTGCTGATTCCACACATGAGTTTAACTCTGTCAATTGAGTGCACACATTGACAGCCATTCAGTTAGATAGCTCCGTTTTGGTTTTAGAAGCGGATATTCCTCTGTACAACCCATAGTTCCATTCACTCGGGAATATCCCAACGCAGCTCCTAGAAGAAACGCGTTTTTAACTCGTGTAATCTAAACATAGATTCAACTCTCTTAGGTGAAGGAACGCACAGCAGAGCAGTTTCAAGGAAACGTTTCTCCTGAGTTTTAGACGAAGACTTACTGCTGCTTCGTATATGTGCTCGTATAGGGCTCGAAATGTCAGTTCTGGGATTCTGCACCGAAAGGATTTGCAAACTGCTGAAGCCACACATGAGTTTTATTCTGTCAGTTGAATGCACAAATTGACAAGAATTCAGTTAGATAGCTCCGTTTTGGTTTTAGAAGCAGATATTTCTCTTTGCAGCCTATGGTCCCATTCACTCGGGATTACCCCAACGCAGCTCCTAGAAGAAATGTTTTTATATCTCGCTGAATCTAAACATAGATTTAACTCTCTTAGTTGAACGAATGCACAGCAGAGCAGTTTCAGGGAAAAGTTTCTCCTGAGTTATAGACAAAGTCTTACTGCTGTTTCTTTCATATGCCTGTATTTGGCTGGAAATGCCAGTTTTGGGATTCTGCACAGAAAGGCTATGCAAACTCCTGAATCCACACATGAGTTTATCTCCGTCAGTTGAAATCAGACATTGACAACCATTCAGTTAGAAAACTCCGTTTTGGTTTTAGAAGCAGATATTTCTCTGTACAGCCCATGGTCCCATTCACTCGGGAATATCCCAGCGCAGCTCCGGGAAGAAATGTGTTTCTAACTCGCTGAATCTAAACATAGATTCAACTCTCTTAAGGGAATGAACGCACAGCAGTTTAGTTTCAAGGAAACGTTTCTCCTGAGTTATAGACGAAGTCTTACTGCTGTTACGTACATATGCCTGTATTGGGTTCGAAATGCCAGTTTTGGGATTCTGCACAGAAAGGGTTTGCAAACTGCTGATTCCACACATGAGTTTAACTCTGTCAATTGAGTGCACACATTGACAGCCATTCAGTTAGATAGCTCCGTTTTGGTTTTAGAAGCGGATATTCCTCTGTACAACCCATAGTTCCATTCACTCGGGAATATCCCAACGCAGCTCCTAGAAGAAACGCGTTTTTAACTCGTGTAATCTAAACATAGATTCAACTCTCTTAGGTGAAGGAACGCACAGCAGAGCAGTTTCAAGGAAACGTTTCTCCTGAGTTTTAGACGAAGACTTACTGCTGCTTCGTATATGTGCTCGTATAGGGCTCGAAATGTCAGTTCTGGGATTCTGCACCGAAAGGATTTGCAAACTGCTGAAGCCACACATGAGTTTTATTCTGTCAGTTGAATGCACAAATTGACAAGAATTCAGTTAGATAGCTCCGTTTTGGTTTTAGAAGCAGATATTTCTCTTTGCAGCCTATGGTCCCATTCACTCGGGATTACCCCAACGCAGCTCCTAGAAGAAATGTTTTTATATCTCGCTGAATCTAAACATAGATTTAACTCTCTTAGTTGAACGAATGCACAGCAGAGCAGTTTCAGGGAAAAGTTTCTCCTGAGTTATAGACAAAGTCTTACTGCTGTTTCTTTCATATGCCTGTATTTGGCTGGAAATGCCAGTTTTGGGATTCTGCACAGAAAGGCTATGCAAACTCCTGAATCCACACATGAGTTTATCTCCGTCAGTTGAAATCAGACATTGACAACCATTCAGTTAGAAAACTCCGTTTTGGTTTTAGAAGCAGATATTTCTCTGTACAGCCCATGGTCCCATTCACTCGGGAATATCCCAGCGCAGCTCCGGGAAGAAACGTGTTTCTAACTCGCTGAATCTAAACATAGATTCAACTCTCTTAAGGGAATGTACGCACAGCAGTTTAGTTTCAAGGAAACGTTTCTCCTGAGTTATAGACGAAGTCTTACTGCTGTTACGTACATATGCCTGCATTGGGTTCGAAATGCCAGTTTTGGGATTCTGCACAGAAAGGGTTTGCAAACTGCTGATTCCACACATGAGTTTAACTCTGTCAATTGAGTGCACACATTGACAACCATTCAGTTAGATAGCTCCGTTTTGGTTTTAGAAGCGGATATTCCTCTGTACAACAAATAGTTCCATTCACTCGGGAATATCCCAACGCAGCTCCTAGAAGAAACGCGTTTTTAGCTCGTGTAATCTAAACATAGATTCAACTCTCTTAGGTGAAGGAACGCACAGCAGATCAGTCAAGGAAACGTTTCTCCTGAGTTTTAGAAGAAGTCTTGCTGCTGTTTTGTACATAGGCCGGTAAAGGACTTGAAATTCCAGTTTTGGGAACCTGCACAGAAAGAGTTTGAAAACTGCTGAATCCACACATGAGTTTAACTCTGTCAGTTGAATGCACACATTGACAACCATTCAGTTGGATAGCTCCGTTTTGGTTTTAGAAGCAGATATTTCTCTGTTCAGCATATGGACCCATTCACTCGGGAATATCCCAACACAGCTCCTAGAAGAAACGTGTTTTTAACTCGTGGAATCTAAACATAGATTCCATTCTCTTAGGTGAAAGAACGCAGAGCAGATCAGTTTCAAAGAACCGCTTCTGCTGAGTTTTAGACGATGTCTTACTGCTGTTTCGTATATATGCCGGGATTGGGCTGGAAATTCCAGTTTTGGGATTCTGCGCAGTAAGGGTTTGCAAACTGCTGATTCCACACATGAGTATAACTCTGTCAGTTGAATGCACACATTGACAACCATTCAGTTAGTTAGCTCCGTTTTGGTTTTAGAAGCAGGTATTTCTCTGTACAGCCTATGGTCCCATTCACTCGGGAACATTGACAAGCATTCAGTTAGATAGCTCCGTTTTCGTTTTAGTAGCAGATATTTCTATATACAGCATATGGTCCCATTCACTCGGGAATATTCCAACGCAGCTCCTAGAAGAAACGTGTTTCTAACTCGCTGAGTCTAAACATAGATTCAACTCTATTAGGTAAATGAACGCACAGCAGATTAGTTTCAAGTAAACGTATCTCCTGAGTTTTAGACGAAGTCTTACTGCTGATTCGTACATGTGCCAGTATTGGGTTCAAAATTCCAGTTTTGGGATGGTGCACAGAAATTGTTTGGAAACTGCTGAATCCACACATGAGTTTTCCTCTGTCAGTTGTATGCACACATTGACAAGCATTCAGTTGGATAGCTCCGTTTTGGTTTTAGAAACAGATATTTCTCTGTTCAGCATATGGTCCCATTCACTCGGGAATATCCCAACACAGCTCCTCGAAGAAACGTGTCTTTAAGTCACGGAATCTAAACATAGATTCCACTCTCTTAGGTGAATGAACGCACAGCAGATCAGTTTAAAGGAAACGTTTCTGCTGAGTTTTAGACGATGTCTTACTGCTGTTTCGTATATATGCCGGGATTGGGCTGGAAATACCAGTTTTGGGATTCTGCCCAGAAAGGGTTTGCAAACTGCTGATCCCACATATGAGTATAACTCTGTCAGTTGAATGCCCACATTGACAACCATTCAGTTAGATAGCTCCGTTTTGGTTTTAGTAGCGGATATTTCTATATACAGCATATGGTCCCATTCACTCGGGAATATCCCAACACAGCTCCTAGAAGAAACGTGTTTTTAACTCGTGGAATCTAAACATAGATTCAACTCTCTTAGGTGAACGAACGCACAGCAGAGCAGTTTCAAGGAAACGTTTCTCCTGAGTTTTAGACGAAGTCTTACTGCTGTTTCGTATATGTGCTGGTATTGGGCTGGAAATGCCAGTTTTGGGATTCTGCACAGAAAGGGTTTGCAAACTGCTGATTCCACACATGAGTATAACTCCGTCAGTTGAATGCACACATTGACCACCATTCAGCCAGATAGCTCCGTTTTGGTTTTAGAAGCAGATATTTATCTATACAGCATATGGTATCATTCACTCGGGAATATACCAACGCAGCTCCTAGAAGAAACGTGTTTCTAACTCGCTGAATCGAAACATAGATTTAACTCCCTTAGGTGAACAAACACACAGCAGAGCAGTTTCAAGGAAACGTTTCTCCTGAGTTATAGACGAAGTCTTACTGCTGTTTCTTTCATATGCCTGTATTTGGCTGGAAATGCCAGTTTTGGGATTCTGCACAGAAAGGCTATGCAAACTCCTGAATCCACACATGAGTTTATCTCCGTCAGTTGAAATCAGACATTGACAACCATTCAGTTAGAAAACTCCGTTTTGGTTTTAGAAGCAGATATTTCTCTGTACAGCCCATGGTCCCATTCACTCGGGAATATCCCAGCGCAGCTCCGGGAAGAAACGTGTTTCTAACTCGCTGAATCTAAACATAGATTCAACTCTCTTAAGGGAATGAACGCACAGCAGTTTAGTTTCAAGGAAACGTTTCTCCTGAGTTATAGACGAAGTCTTACTGCTGTTACGTACATATGCCTGCATTGGGTTCGAAATGCCAGTTTTGGGATTCTGCACAGAAAGGGTTTGCAAACTGCTGATTCCACACATGAGTTTAACTCTGTCAATTGAGTGCACACATTGACAACCATTCAGTTAGATAGCTCCGTTTTGGTTTTAGAAGCGGATATTCCTCTGTACAACAAATAGTTCCATTCACTCGGGAATATCCCAACGCAGCTCCTAGAAGAAACGCGTTTTTAACTCGTGTAATCTAAACATAGATTCAACTCTCTTAGGTGAAGGAACGCACAGCAGATCAGTTTCAAGGAAACGTTTCTCCTGAGTTTTAGAAGAAGTCTTGCTGCTGTTTTGTACATAGGCCGGTAAAGGACTTGAAATTCCAGTTTTGGGAACCTGCACAGAAAGAGTTTGAAAACTGCTGAACCCACACATGAGTTTAACTCTGTCAGTTGAATGCACACATTGACAACCATTCAGTTGGATAGCTCCGTTTTGGTTTTAGAAGCAGATATTTCTCTGTTCAGCATATGGACCCATTCACTCGGGAATATCCCAACACAGCTCCTAGAAGAAACGTGTTTTTAACTCGTGGAATCTAAACATAGATTCCATTCTCTTAGGTGAAAGAACGCAGAGCAGATCAGTTTCAAAGAACCGCTTCTGCTGAGTTTTAGACGATGTCTTACTGCTGTTTCGTATATATGCCGGGATTGGGCTGGAAATTCCAGTTTTGGGATTCTGCACAGTAAGGGTTTGCAAACTGCTGATTCCACACATGAGTATAACTCTGTCAGTTGAATGCACACATTGACAACCATTCAGTTAGTTAGCTCCGTTTTGGTTTTAGAAGCAGGTATTTCTCTGTACAGCCTATGGTCCCATTCACTCGGGAACATTGACAAGCATTCAGTTAGATAGCTCCGTTTTCGTTTTAGTAGCAGATATTTCTATATACAGCATATGGTCCCATTCACTCGGGAATATTCCAACGCAGCTCCTAGAAGAAACGTGTTTCTAACTCGCTGAGTCTAAACATAGATTCAACTCTATTAGGTAAATGAACGCACAGCAGATTAGTTTCAAGTAAACGTATCTCCTGAGTTTTAGACGAAGTCTTACTGCTGATTCGTACATGTGCCAGTATTGGGTTCAAAATTCCAGTTTTGGGATGGTGCACAGAAATTGTTTGGAAACTGCTGAATCCACACATGAGTTTTCCTCTGTCAGTTGTATGCACACATTGACAAGCATTCAGTTGGATAGCTCCGTTTTGGTTTTAGAAACAGATATTTCTCTGTTCAGCATATGGTCCCATTCACTCGGGAATATCCCAACACAGCTCCTCGAAGAAACGTGTCTTTAAGTCACGGAATCTAAACATAGATTCCACTCTCTTAGGTGAATGAACGCACAGCAGATCAGTTTAAAGGAAACGTTTCTGCTGAGTTTTAGACGATGTCTTACTGCTGTTTCGTATATATGCCGGGATTGGGCTGGAAATACCAGTTTTGGGATTCTGCCCAGAAAGGGTTTGCAAACTGCTGATCCCACATATGAGTATAACTCTGTCAGTTGAATGCCCACATTGACAACCATTCAGTTAGATAGCTCCGTTTTGGTTTTAGTAGCGGATATTTCTATATACAGCATATGGTCCCATTCACTCGGGAATATCCCAACACAGCTCCTAGAAGAAACGTGTTTTTAACTCGTGGAATCTAAACATAGATTCAACTCTCTTAGGTGAACGAACGCACAGCAGAGCAGTTTCAAGGAAACGTTTCTCCTGAGTTTTAGACGAAGTCTTACTGCTGTTTCGTATATGTGCTGGTATTGGGCTGGAAATGCCAGTTTTGGGATTCTGCACAGAAAGGGTTTGCAAACTGCTGATTCCACACATGAGTATAACTCCGTCAGTTGAATGCACACATTGACCACCATTCAGCCAGATAGCTCCGTTTTGGTTTTAGAAGCAGATATTTATCTATACAGCATATGGTATCATTCACTCGGGAATATACCAACGCAGCTCCTAGAAGAAACGTGTTTCTAACTCGCTGAATCGAAACATAGATTTAACTCCCTTAGGTGAACAAACACACAGCAGAGCAGTTTCAAGGAAACGTTTCTCCTGAGTTATAGACGAAGTCTTACTGCTGTTTCTTTCATATGCCTGTATTTGGCTGGAAATGCCAGTTTTGGGATTCTGCACAGAAAGGCTATGCAAACTCCTGAATCCACACATGAGTTTATCTCCGTCAGTTGAAATCAGACATTGACAACCATTCAGTTAGAAAACTCCGTTTTGGTTTTAGAAGCAGATATTTCTCTGTACAGCCCATGGTCCCATTCACTCGGGAATATCCCAGCGCAGCTCCGGGAAGAAACGTGTTTCTAACTCGCTGAATCTAAACATAGATTCAACTCTCTTAAGGGAATGAACGCACAGCAGTTTAGTTTCAAGGAAACGTTTCTCCTGAGTTATAGACGAAGTCTTACTGCTGTTACGTACATATGCCTGCATTGGGTTCGAAATGCCAGTTTTGGGATTCTGCACAGAAAGGGTTTGCAAACTGCTGATTCCACACATGAGTTTAACTCTGTCAATTGAGTGCACACATTGACAACCATTCAGTTAGATAGCTCCGTTTTGGTTTTAGAAGCGGATATTCCTCTGTACAACAAATAGTTCCATTCACTCGGGAATATCCCAACGCAGCTCCTAGAAGAAACGCGTTTTTAACTCGTGTAATCTAAACATAGATTCAACTCTCTTAGGTGAAGGAACGCACAGCAGATCAGTTTCAAGGAAACGTTTCTCCTGAGTTTTAGAAGAAGTCTTGCTGCTGTTTTGTACATAGGCCGGTAAAGGACTTGAAATTCCAGTTTTGGGAACCTGCACAGAAAGAGTTTGAAAACTGCTGAACCCACACATGAGTTTAACTCTGTCAGTTGAATGCACACATTGACAACCATTCAGTTGGATAGCTCCGTTTTGGTTTTAGAAGCAGATATTTCTCTGTTCAGCATATGGACCCATTCACTCGGGAATATCCCAACACAGCTCCTAGAAGAAACGTGTTTTTAACTCGTGGAATCTAAACATAGATTCCATTCTCTTAGGTGAAAGAACGCAGAGCAGATCAGTTTCAAAGAACCGCTTCTGCTGAGTTTTAGACGATGTCTTACTGCTGTTTCGTATATATGCCGGGATTGGGCTGGAAATTCCAGTTTTGGGATTCTGCACAGTAAGGGTTTGCAAACTGCTGATTCCACACATGAGTATAACTCTGTCAGTTGAATGCACACATTGACAACCATTCAGTTAGTTAGCTCCGTTTTGGTTTTAGAAGCAGGTATTTCTCTGTACAGCCTATGGTCCCATTCACTCGGGAACATTGACAAGCATTCAGTTAGATAGCTCCGTTTTCGTTTTAGTAGCAGATATTTCTATATACAGCATATGGTCCCATTCACTCGGGAATATTCCAACGCAGCTCCTAGAAGAAACGTGTTTCTAACTCGCTGAGTCTAAACATAGATTCAACTCTATTAGGTAAATGAACGCACAGCAGATTAGTTTCAAGTAAACGTATCTCCTGAGTTTTAGACGAAGTCTTACTGCTGATTCGTACATGTGCCAGTATTGGGTTCAAAATTCCAGTTTTGGGATGGTGCACAGAAATTGTTTGGAAACTGCTGAATCCACACATGAGTTTTCCTCTGTCAGTTGTATGCACACATTGACAAGCATTCAGTTGGATAGCTCCGTTTTGGTTTTAGAAACAGATATTTCTCTGTTCAGCATATGGTCCCATTCACTCGGGAATATCCCAACACAGCTCCTCGAAGAAACGTGTCTTTAAGTCACGGAATCTAAACATAGATTCCACTCTCTTAGGTGAATGAACGCACAGCAGATCAGTTTAAAGGAAACGTTTCTGCTGAGTTTTAGACGATGTCTTACTGCTGTTTCGTATATATGCCGGGATTGGGCTGGAAATACCAG
Source organism: Aotus nancymaae (assembly GCF_030222135.1). Taxonomy (NCBI): domain Eukaryota; kingdom Metazoa; phylum Chordata; class Mammalia; order Primates; family Aotidae; genus Aotus; species Aotus nancymaae. The sequence continues at coordinate 236,068 of NW_026988447.1, read as the reverse complement.
TTTTGGGATTCTGCCCAGAAAGGGTTTGCAAACTGCTGATCCCACATATGAGTATAACTCTGTCAGTTGAATGCCCACATTGACAACCATTCAGTTAGATAGCTCCGTTTTGGTTTTAGTAGCGGATATTTCTATATACAGCATATGGTCCCATTCACTCGGGAATATCCCAACACAGCTCCTAGAAGAAACGTGTTTTTAACTCGTGGAATCTAAACATAGATTCAACTCTCTTAGGTGAACGAACGCACAGCAGAGCAGTTTCAAGGAAACGTTTCTCCTGAGTTTTAGACGAAGTCTTACTGCTGTTTCGTATATGTGCTGGTATTGGGCTGGAAATGCCAGTTTTGGGATTCTGCACAGAAAGGGTTTGCAAACTGCTGATTCCACACATGAGTATAACTCCGTCAGTTGAATGCACACATTGACCACCATTCAGCCAGATAGCTCCGTTTTGGTTTTAGAAGCAGATATTTCTCTGTACAGCCCATGGTCCCATTCACTCGGGAATATCCCAGCGCAGCTCCGGGAAGAAATGTGTTTCTAACTCGCTGAATCTAAACATAGATTCAACTCTCTTAAGGGAATGAACGCACAGCAGTTTAGTTTCAAGGAAACGTTTCTCCTGAGTTATAGACGAAGTCTTACTGCTGTTACGTACATATGCCTGCATTGGGTTCGAAATGCCAGTTTTGGGATTCTGCACAGAAAGGGTTTGCAAACTGCTGATTCCACACATGAGTTTAACTCTGTCAATTGAGTGCACACATTGACAGCCATTCAGTTAGATAGCTCCGTTTTGGTTTTAGAAGCGGATATTCCTCTGTACAACCCATAGTTCCATTCACTCGGGAATATCCCAACGCAGCTCCTAGAAGAAACGCGTTTTTAACTCGTGTAATCTAAACATAGATTCAACTCTCTTAGGTGAAGGAACGCACAGCACAGCAGTTTCAAGGAAACGTTTCTCCTGAGTTATAGACGAAGACTTACTGCTGCTTCGTATATGTGCTCGTATAGGGCTCGAAATGTCAGTTCTGGGATTCTGCACCGAAAGGATTTGCAAACTGCTGAAGCCACACATGAGTTTTATTCTGTCAGTTGAATGCACAAATTGACAAGAATTCAGTTAGATATCTCCGTTTTGGTTTTAGAAGCAGATATTTCTCTTTGCAGCCTATGGTCCCATTCACTCGGGATTACCCCAACGCAGCTCCTAGAAGAAATGTTTTTATATCTCGCTGAATCTAAACATAGATTTAACTCTCTTAGTTGAACGAATGCACAGCAGAGCAGTTTCAGGGAAAAGTTTCTCCTGAGTTATAGACAAAGTCTTACTGCTGTTTCTTTCATATGCCTGTATTTGGCTGGAAATGCCAGTTTTGGGATTCTGCACAGAAAGGCTATGCAAACTCCTGAATCCACACATGAGTTTATCTCCGTCAGTTGAAATCAGACATTGACAACCATTCAGTTAGAAAACTCCGTTTTGGTTTTAGAAGCAGATATTTCTCTGTACAGCCCATGGTCCCATTCACTCGGGAATATCCCAGCGCAGCTCCGGGAAGAAACGTGTTTCTAACTCGCTGAATCTAAACATAGATTCAACTCTCTTAAGGGAATGTACGCACAGCAGTTTAGTTTCAAGGAAACGTTTCTCCTGAGTTATAGACGAAGTCTTACTGCTGTTACGTACATATGCCTGCATTGGGTTCGAAATGCCAGTTTTGGGATTCTGCACAGAAAGGGTTTGCAAACTGCTGATTCCACACATGAGTTTAACTCTGTCAATTGAGTGCACACATTGACAACCATTCAGTTAGATAGCTCCGTTTTGGTTTTAGAAGCGGATATTCCTCTGTACAACAAATAGTTCCATTCACTCGGGAATATCCCAACGCAGCTCCTAGAAGAAACGCGTTTTTAACTCGTGTAATCTAAACATAGATTCAACTCTCTTAGGTGAAGGAACGCACAGCAGATCAGTCAAGGAAACGTTTCTCCTGAGTTTTAGAAGAAGTCTTGCTGCTGTTTTGTACATAGGCCGGTAAAGGACTTGAAATTCCAGTTTTGGTAACCTGCACAGAAAGAGTTTGAAAACTGCTGAACCCACACATGAGTTTAACTCTGTCAGTTGAATGCACACATTGACAACCATTCAGTTGGATAGCTCCGTTTTGGTTTTAGAAGCAGATATTTCTCTGTTCAGCATATGGACCCATTCACTCGGGAATATCCCAACACAGCTCCTAGAAGAAACGTGTTTTTAACTCGTGGAATCTAAACATAGATTCCATTCTCTTAGGTGAAAGAACGCAGAGCAGATCAGTTTCAAAGAACCGCTTCTGCTGAGTTTTAGACGATGTCTTACTGCTGTTTCGTATATATGCCGGGATTGGGCTGGAAATTCCAGTTTTGGGATTCTGCGCAGTAAGGGTTTGCAAACTGCTGATTCCACACATGAGTATAACTCTGTCAGTTGAATGCACACATTGACAACCATTCAGTTAGTTAGCTCCGTTTTGGTTTTAGAAGCAGGTATTTCTCTGTACAGCCTATGGTCCCATTCACTCGGGAACATTGACAAGCATTCAGTTAGATAGCTCCGTTTTCGTTTTAGTAGCAGATATTTCTATATACAGCATATGGTCCCATTCACTCGGGAATATTCCAACGCAGCTCCTAGAAGAAACGTGTTTCTAACTCGCTGAGTCTAAACATAGATTCAACTCTATTAGGTAAATGAACGCACAGCAGATTAGTTTCAAGTAAACGTATCTCCTGAGTTTTAGACGAAGTCTTACTGCTGATTCGTACATGTGCCAGTATTGGGTTCAAAATTCCAGTTTTGGGATGGTGCACAGAAATTGTTTGGAAACTGCTGAATCCACACATGAGTTTTCCTCTGTCAGTTGTATGCACACATTGACAAGCATTCAGTTGGATAGCTCCGTTTTGGTTTTAGAAACAGATATTTCTCTGTTCAGCATATGGTCCCATTCACTCGGGAATATCCCAACACAGCTCCTCGAAGAAACGTGTCTTTAAGTCACGGAATCTAAACATAGATTCCACTCTCTTAGGTGAATGAACGCACAGCAGATCAGTTTAAAGGAAACGTTTCTGCTGAGTTTTAGACGATGTCTTACTGCTGTTTCGTATATATGCCGGGATTGGGCTGGAAATACCAGTTTTGGGATTCTGCCCAGAAAGGGTTTGCAAACTGCTGATCCCACATATGAGTATAACTCTGTCAGTTGAATGCCCACATTGACAACCATTCAGTTAGATAGCTCCGTTTTGGTTTTAGTAGCGGATATTTCTATATACAGCATATGGTCCCATTCACTCGGGAATATCCCAACACAGCTCCTAGAAGAAACGTGTTTTTAACTCGTGGAATCTAAACATAGATTCAACTCTCTTAGGTGAACGAACGCACAGCAGAGCAGTTTCAAGGAAACGTTTCTCCTGAGTTTTAGACGAAGTCTTACTGCTGTTTCGTATATGTGCTGGTATTGGGCTGGAAATGCCAGTTTTGGGATTCTGCACAGAAAGGGTTTGCAAACTGCTGATTCCACACATGAGTATAACTCCGTCAGTTGAATGCACACATTGACCACCATTCAGCCAGATAGCTCCGTTTTGGTTTTAGAAGCAGATATTTCTCTGTACAGCCCATGGTCCCATTCACTCGGGAATATCCCAGCGCAGCTCCGGGAAGAAATGTGTTTCTAACTCGCTGAATCTAAACATAGATTCAACTCTCTTAAGGGAATGAACGCACAGCAGTTTAGTTTCAAGGAAACGTTTCTCCTGAGTTATAGACGAAGTCTTACTGCTGTTACGTACATATGCCTGCATTGGGTTCGAAATGCCAGTTTTGGGATTCTGCACAGAAAGGGTTTGCAAACTGCTGATTCCACACATGAGTTTAACTCTGTCAATTGAGTGCACACATTGACAGCCATTCAGTTAGATAGCTCCGTTTTGGTTTTAGAAGCGGATATTCCTCTGTACAACCCATAGTTCCATTCACTCGGGAATATCCCAACGCAGCTCCTAGAAGAAACGCGTTTTTAACTCGTGTAATCTAAACATAGATTCAACTCTCTTAGGTGAAGGAACGCACAGCACAGCAGTTTCAGGGAAACGTTTCTCCTGAGTTATAGACGAAGACTTACTGCTGCTTCGTATATGTGCTCGTATAGGGCTCGAAATGTCAGTTCTGGGATTCTGCACCGAAAGGATTTGCAAACTGCTGAAGCCACACATGAGTTTTATTCTGTCAGTTGAATGCACAAATTGACAAGAATTCAGTTAGATAGCTCCGTTTTGGTTTTAGAAGCAGATATTTCTCTTTGCAGCCTATGGTCCCATTTACTCGGGATTACCCCAACGCAGCTCCTAGAAGAAATGTTTTTATATCTCGCTGAATCTAAACATAGATTTAACTCTCTTAGTTGAACGAATGCACAGCAGAGCAGTTTCAGGGAAAAGTTTCTCCTGAGTTATAGACAAAGTCTTACTGCTGTTTCTTTCATATGCCTGTATTTGGCTGGAAATGCCAGTTTTGGGATTCTGCACAGAAAGGCTATGCAAACTCCTGAATCCACACATGAGTTTATCTCCGTCAGTTGAAATCAGACATTGACAACCATTCAGTTAGAAAACTCCGTTTTGGTTTTAGAAGCAGATATTTCTCTGTACAGCCCATGGTCCCATTCACTCGGGAATATCCCAGCGCAGCTCCGGGAAGAAACGTGTTTCTAACTCGCTGAATCTAAACATAGATTCAACTCTCTTAAGGGAATGTACGCACAGCAGTTTAGTTTCAAGGAAACGTTTCTCCTGAGTTATAGACGAAGTCTTACTGCTGTTACGTACATATGCCTGCATTGGGTTCGAAATGCCAGTTTTGGGATTCTGCACAGAAAGGGTTTGCAAACTGCTGATTCCACACATGAGTTTAACTCTGTCAATTGAGTGCACACATTGACAACCATTCAGTTAGATAGCTCCGTTTTGGTTTTAGAAGCGGATATTCCTCTGTACAACAAATAGTTCCATTCACTCGGGAATATCCCAACGCAGCTCCTAGAAGAAACGCGTTTTTAACTCGTGTAATCTAAACATAGATTCAACTCTCTTAGGTGAAGGAACGCACAGCAGATCAGTCAAGGAAACGTTTCTCCTGAGTTTTAGAAGAAGTCTTGCTGCTGTTTTGTACATAGGCCGGTAAAGGACTTGAAATTCCAGTTTTGGTAACCTGCACAGAAAGAGTTTGAAAACTGCTGAACCCACACATGAGTTTAACTCTGTCAGTTGAATGCACACATTGACAACCATTCAGTTGGATAGCTCCGTTTTGGTTTTAGAAGCAGATATTTCTCTGTTCAGCATATGGACCCATTCACTCGGGAATATCCCAACACAGCTCCTAGAAGAAACGTGTTTTTAACTCGTGGAATCTAAACATAGATTCCATTCTCTTAGGTGAAAGAACGCAGAGCAGATCAGTTTCAAAGAACCGCTTCTGCTGAGTTTTAGACGATGTCTTACTGCTGTTTCGTATATATGCCGGGATTGGGCTGGAAATTCCAGTTTTGGGATTCTGCGCAGTAAGGGTTTGCAAACTGCTGATTCCACACATGAGTATAACTCTGTCAGTTGAATGCACACATTGACAACCATTCAGTTAGTTAGCTCCGTTTTGGTTTTAGAAGCAGGTATTTCTCTGTACAGCCTATGGTCCCATTCACTCGGGAACATTGACAAGCATTCAGTTAGATAGCTCCGTTTTCGTTTTAGTAGCAGATATTTCTATATACAGCATATGGTCCCATTCACTCGGGAATATTCCAACGCAGCTCCTAGAAGAAACGTGTTTCTAACTCGCTGAGTCTAAACATAGATTCAACTCTATTAGGTAAATGAACGCACAGCAGATTAGTTTCAAGTAAACGTATCTCCTGAGTTTTAGACGAAGTCTTACTGCTGATTCGTACATGTGCCAGTATTGGGTTCAAAATTCCAGTTTTGGGATGGTGCACAGAAATTGTTTGGAAACTGCTGAATCCACACATGAGTTTTCCTCTGTCAGTTGTATGCACACATTGACAAGCATTCAGTTGGATAGCTCCGTTTTGGTTTTAGAAACAGATATTTCTCTGTTCAGCATATGGTCCCATTCACTCGGGAATATCCCAACACAGCTCCTCGAAGAAACGTGTCTTTAAGTCACGGAATCTAAACATAGATTCCACTCTCTTAGGTGAATGAACGCACAGCAGATCAGTTTAAAGGAAACGTTTCTGCTGAGTTTTAGACGATGTCTTACTGCTGTTTCGTATATATGCCGGGATTGGGCTGGAAATACCAGTTTTGGGATTCTGCCCAGAAAGGGTTTGCAAACTGCTGATCCCACATATGAGTATAACTCTGTCAGTTGAATGCCCACATTGACAACCATTCAGTTAGATAGCTCCGTTTTGGTTTTAGTAGCGGATATTTCTATATACAGCATATGGTCCCATTCACTCGGGAATATCCCAACACAGCTCCTAGAAGAAACGTGTTTTTAACTCGTGGAATCTAAACATAGATTCAACTCTCTTAGGTGAACGAACGCACAGCAGAGCAGTTTCAAGGAAACGTTTCTCCTGAGTTTTAGACGAAGTCTTACTGCTGTTTCGTATATGTGCTGGTATTGGGCTGGAAATGCCAGTTTTGGGATTCTGCACAGAAAGGGTTTGCAAACTGCTGATTCCACACATGAGTATAACTCCGTCAGTTGAATGCACACATTGACCACCATTCAGCCAGATAGCTCTGTTTTGGTTTTAGAAGCAGATATTTATCTATACAGCATATGGTATCATTCACTCGGGAATATACCAACGCAGCTCCTAGAAGAAACGTGTTTCTAACTCGCTGAATCGAAACATAGATTTAACTCCCTTAGGTGAACAAACACACAGCAGAGCAGTTTCAAGGAAACGTTTCTCCTGAGTTATAGACGAAGTCTTACTGCTGTTTCTTTCATATGCCTGTATTTGGCTGGAAATGCCAGTTTTGGGATTCTGCACAGAAAGGCTATGCAAACTCCTGAATCCACACATGAGTTTATCTCCGTCAGTTGAAATCAGACATTGACAACCATTCAGTTAGAAAACTCCGTTTTGGTTTTAGAAGCAGATATTTCTCTGTACAGCCCATGGTCCCATTCACTCGGGAATATCCCAGCGCAGCTCCGGGAAGAAACGTGTTTCTAACTCGCTGAATCTAAACATAGATTCAACTCTCTTAAGGGAATGAACGCACAGCAGTTTAGTTTCAAGGAAACGTTTCTCCTGAGTTATAGACGAAGTCTTACTGCTGTTACGTACATATGCCTGCATTGGGTTCGAAATGCCAGTTTTGGGATTCTGCACAGAAAGGGTTTGCAAACTGCTGATTCCACACATGAGTTTAACTCTGTCAATTGAGTGCACACATTGACAACCATTCAGTTAGATAGCTCCGTTTTGGTTTTAGAAGCGGATATTCCTCTGTACAACAAATAGTTCCATTCACTCGGGAATATCCCAACGCAGCTCCTAGAAGAAACGCGTTTTTAACTCGTGTAATCTAAACATAGATTCAACTCTCTTAGGTGAAGGAAAGCACAGCAGATCAGTTTCAAGGAAACGTTTCTCCTGAGTTTTAGAAGAAGTCTTGCTGCTGTTTTGTACATAGGCCGGTAAAGGACTTGAAATTCCAGTTTTGGGAACCTGCACAGAAAGAGTTTGAAAACTGCTGAACCCACACATGAGTTTAACTCTGTCAGTTGAATGCACACATTGACAACCATTCAGTTGGATAGCTCCGTTTTGGTTTTAGAAGCAGATATTTCTCTGTTCAGCATATGGACCCATTCACTCGGGAATATCCCAACACAGCTCCTAGAAGAAACGTGTTTTTAACTCGTGGAATCTAAACATAGATTCCATTCTCTTAGGTGAAAGAACGCAGAGCAGATCAGTTTCAAAGAACCGCTTCTGCTGAGTTTTAGACGATGTCTTACTGCTGTTTCGTATATATGCCGGGATTGGGCTGGAAATTCCAGTTTTGGGATTCTGCACAGTAAGGGTTTGCAAACTGCTGATTCCACACATGAGTATAACTCTGTCAGTTGAATGCACACATTGACAACCATTCAGTTAGTTAGCTCCGTTTTGGTTTTAGAAGCAGGTATTTCTCTGTACAGCCTATGGTCCCATTCACTCGGGAACATTGACAAGCATTCAGTTAGATAGCTCCGTTTTCGTTTTAGTAGCAGATATTTCTATATACAGCATATGGTCCCATTCACTCGGGAATATTCCAACGCAGCTCCTAGAAGAAACGTGTTTCTAACTCGCTGAGTCTAAACATAGATTCAACTCTATTAGGTAAATGAACGCACAGCAGATTAGTTTCAAGTAAACGTATCTCCTGAGTTTTAGACGAAGTCTTACTGCTGATTCGTACATGTGCCAGTATTGGGTTCAAAATTCCAGTTTTGGGATGGTGCACAGAAATTGTTTGGAAACTGCTGAATCCACACATGAGTTTTCCTCTGTCAGTTGTATGCACACATTGACAAGCATTCAGTTGGATAGCTCCGTTTTGGTTTTAGAAACAGATATTTCTCTGTTCAGCATATGGTCCCATTCACTCGGGAATATCCCAACACAGCTCCTCGAAGAAACGTGTCTTTAAGTCACGGAATCTAAACATAGATTCCACTCTCTTAGGTGAATGAACGCACAGCAGATCAGTTTAAAGGAAACGTTTCTGCTGAGTTTTAGACGATGTCTTACTGCTGTTTCGTATATATGCCGGGATTGGGCTGGAAATACCAGTTTTGGGATTCTGCCCAGAAAGGGTTTGCAAACTGCTGATCCCACATATGAGTATAACTCTGTCAGTTGAATGCCCACATTGACAACCATTCAGTTAGATAGCTCCGTTTTGGTTTTAGTAGCGGATATTTCTATATACAGCATATGGTCCCATTCACTCGGGAATATCCCAACACAGCTCCTAGAAGAAACGTGTTTTTAACTCGTGGAATCTAAACATAGATTCAACTCTCTTAGGTGAACGAACGCACAGCAGAGCAGTTTCAAGGAAACGTTTCTCCTGAGTTTTAGACGAAGTCTTACTGCTGTTTCGTATATGTGCTGGTATTGGGCTGGAAATGCCAGTTTTGGGATTCTGCACAGAAAGGGTTTGCAAACTGCTGATTCCACACATGAGTATAACTCCGTCAGTTGAATGCACACATTGACCACCATTCAGCCAGATAGCTCCGTTTTGGTTTTAGAAGCAGATATTTCTCTGTACAGCCCATGGTCCCATTCACTCGGGAATATCCCAGCGCAGCTCCGGGAAGAAATGTGTTTCTAACTCGCTGAATCTAAACATAGATTCAACTCTCTTAAGGGAATGAACGCACAGCAGTTTAGTTTCAAGGAAACGTTTCTCCTGAGTTATAGACGAAGTCTTACTGCTGTTACGTACATATGCCTGTATTGGGTTCGAAATGCCAGTTTTGGGATTCTGCACAGAAAGGGTTTGCAAACTGCTGATTCCACACATGAGTTTAACTCTGTCAATTGAGTGCACACATTGACAGCCATTCAGTTAGATAGCTCCGTTTTGGTTTTAGAAGCGGATATTCCTCTGTACAACCCATAGTTCCATTCACTCGGGAATATCCCAACGCAGCTCCTAGAAGAAACGCGTTTTTAACTCGTGTAATCTAAACATAGATTCAACTCTCTTAGGTGAAGGAACGCACAGCAGAGCAGTTTCAAGGAAACGTTTCTCCTGAGTTTTAGACGAAGACTTACTGCTGCTTCGTATATGTGCTCGTATAGGGCTCGAAATGTCAGTTCTGGGATTCTGCACCGAAAGGATTTGCAAACTGCTGAAGCCACACATGAGTTTTATTCTGTCAGTTGAATGCACAAATTGACAAGAATTCAGTTAGATAGCTCCGTTTTGGTTTTAGAAGCAGATATTTCTCTTTGCAGCCTATGGTCCCATTTACTCGGGATTACCCCAACGCAGCTCCTAGAAGAAATGTTTTTATATCTCGCTGAATCTAAACATAGATTTAACTCTCTTAGTTGAACGAATGCACAGCAGAGCAGTTTCAGGGAAAAGTTTCTCCTGAGTTATAGACAAAGTCTTACTGCTGTTTCTTTCATATGCCTGTATTTGGCTGGAAATGCCAGTTTTGGGATTCTGCACAGAAAGGCTATGCAAACTCCTGAATCCACACATGAGTTTATCTCCGTCAGTTGAAATCAGACATTGACAACCATTCAGTTAGAAAACTCCGTTTTGGTTTTAGAAGCAGATATTTCTCTGTACAGCCCATGGTCCCATTCACTCGGGAATATCCCAGCGCAGCTCCGGGAAGAAACGTGTTTCTAACTCGCTGAATCTAAACATAGATTCAACTCTCTTAAGGGAATGTACGCACAGCAGTTTAGTTTCAAGGAAACGTTTCTCCTGAGTTATAGACGAAGTCTTACTGCTGTTACGTACATATGCCTGCATTGGGTTCGAAATGCCAGTTTTGGGATTCTGCACAGAAAGGGTTTGCAAACTGCTGATTCCACACATGAGTTTAACTCTGTCAATTGAGTGCACACATTGACAACCATTCAGTTAGATAGCTCCGTTTTGGTTTTAGAAGCGGATATTCCTCTGTACAACAAATAGTTCCATTCACTCGGGAATATCCCAACGCAGCTCCTAGAAGAAACGCGTTTTTAACTCGTGTAATCTAAACATAGATTCAACTCTCTTAGGTGAAGGAACGCACAGCAGATCAGTCAAGGAAACGTTTCTCCTGAGTTTTAGAAGAAGTCTTGCTGCTGTTTTGTACATAGGCCGGTAAAGGACTTGAAATTCCAGTTTTGGTAACCTGCACAGAAAGAGTTTGAAAACTGCTGAACCCACACATGAGTTTAACTCTGTCAGTTGAATGCACACATTGACAACCATTCAGTTGGATAGCTCCGTTTTGGTTTTAGAAGCAGATATTTCTCTGTTCAGCATATGGACCCATTCACTCGGGAATATCCCAACACAGCTCCTAGAAGAAACGTGTTTTTAACTCGTGGAATCTAAACATAGATTCCATTCTCTTAGGTGAAAGAACGCAGAGCAGATCAGTTTCAAAGAACCGCTTCTGCTGAGTTTTAGACGATGTCTTACTGCTGTTTCGTATATATGCCGGGATTGGGCTGGAAATTCCAGTTTTGGGATTCTGCGCAGTAAGGGTTTGCAAACTGCTGATTCCACACATGAGTATAACTCTGTCAGTTGAATGCACACATTGACAACCATTCAGTTAGTTAGCTCCGTTTTGGTTTTAGAAGCAGGTATTTCTCTGTACAGCCTATGGTCCCATTCACTCGGGAACATTGACAAGCATTCAGTTAGATAGCTCCGTTTTCGTTTTAGTAGCAGATATTTCTATATACAGCATATGGTCCCATTCACTCGGGAATATTCCAACGCAGCTCCTAGAAGAAACGTGTTTCTAACTCGCTGAGTCTAAACATAGATTCAACTCTATTAGGTAAATGAACGCACAGCAGATTAGTTTCAAGTAAACGTATCTCCTGAGTTTTAGACGAAGTCTTACTGCTGATTCGTACATGTGCCAGTATTGGGTTCAAAATTCCAGTTTTGGGATGGTGCACAGAAATTGTTTGGAAACTGCTGAATCCACACATGAGTTTTCCTCTGTCAGTTGTATGCACACATTGACAAGCATTCAGTTGGATAGCTCCGTTTTGGTTTTAGAAACAGATATTTCTCTGTTCAGCATATGGTCCCATTCACTCGGGAATATCCCAACACAGCTCCTCGAAGAAACGTGTCTTTAAGTCACGGAATCTAAACATAGATTCCACTCTCTTAGGTGAATGAACGCACAGCAGATCAGTTTAAAGGAAACGTTTCTGCTGAGTTTTAGACGATGTCTTACTGCTGTTTCGTATATATGCCGGGATTGGGCTGGAAATACCAGTTTTGGGATTCTGCCCAGAAAGGGTTTGCAAACTGCTGATCCCACATATGAGTATAACTCTGTCAGTTGAATGCCCACATTGACAACCATTCAGTTAGATAGCTCCGTTTTGGTTTTAGTAGCGGATATTTCTATATACAGCATATGGTCCCATTCACTCGGGAATATCCCAACACAGCTCCTAGAAGAAACGTGTTTTTAACTCGTGGAATCTAAACATAGATTCAACTCTCTTAGGTGAACGAACGCACAGCAGAGCAGTTTCAAGGAAACGTTTCTCCTGAGTTTTAGACGAAGTCTTACTGCTGTTTCGTATATGTGCTGGTATTGGGCTGGAAATGCCAGTTTTGGGATTCTGCACAGAAAGGGTTTGCAAACTGCTGATTCCACACATGAGTATAACTCCGTCAGTTGAATGCACACATTGACCACCATTCAGCCAGATAGCTCCGTTTTGGTTTTAGAAGCAGATATTTATCTATACAGCATATGGTATCATTCACTCGGGAATATACCAACGCAGCTCCTAGAAGAAACGTGTTTCTAACTCGCTGAATCGAAACATAGATTTAACTCCCTTAGGTGAACAAACACACAGCAGAGCAGTTTCAAGGAAACGTTTCTCCTGAGTTATAGACGAAGTCTTACTGCTGTTTCTTTCATATGCCTGTATTTGGCTGGAAATGCCAGTTTTGGGATTCTGCACAGAAAGGCTATGCAAACTCCTGAATCCACACATGAGTTTATCTCCGTCAGTTGAAATCAGACATTGACAACCATTCAGTTAGAAAACTCCGTTTTGGTTTTAGAAGCAGATATTTCTCTGTACAGCCCATGGTCCCATTCACTCGGGAATATCCCAGCGCAGCTCCGGGAAGAAACGTGTTTCTAACTCGCTGAATCTAAACATAGATTCAACTCTCTTAAGGGAATGAACGCACAGCAGTTTAGTTTCAAGGAAACGTTTCTCCTGAGTTATAGACGAAGTCTTACTGCTGTTACGTACATATGCCTGCATTGGGTTCGAAATGCCAGTTTTGGGATTCTGCACAGAAAGGGTTTGCAAACTGCTGATTCCACACATGAGTTTAACTCTGTCAATTGAGTGCACACATTGACAACCATTCAGTTAGATAGCTCCGTTTTGGTTTTAGAAGCGGATATTCCTCTGTACAACAAATAGTTCCATTCACTCGGGAATATCCCAACGCAGCTCCTAGAAGAAACGCGTTTTTAACTCGTGTAATCTAAACATAGATTCAACTCTCTTAGGTGAAGGAACGCACAGCAGATCAGTTTCAAGGAAACGTTTCTCCTGAGTTTTAGAAGAAGTCTTGCTGCTGTTTTGTACATAGGCCGGTAAAGGACTTGAAATTCCAGTTTTGGGAACCTGCACAGAAAGAGTTTGAAAACTGCTGAACCCACACATGAGTTTAACTCTGTCAGTTGAATGCACACATTGACAACCATTCAGTTGGATAGCTCCGTTTTGGTTTTAGAAGCAGATATTTCTCTGTTCAGCATATGGACCCATTCACTCGGGAATATCCCAACACAGCTCCTAGAAGAAACGTGTTTTTAACTCGTGGAATCTAAACATAGATTCCATTCTCTTAGGTGAAAGAACGCAGAGCAGATCAGTTTCAAAGAACCGCTTCTGCTGAGTTTTAGACGATGTCTTACTGCTGTTTCGTATATATGCCGGGATTGGGCTGGAAATTCCAGTTTTGGGATTCTGCGCAGTAAGGGTTTGCAAACTGCTGATTCCACACATGAGTATAACTCTGTCAGTTGAATGCACACATTGACAACCATTCAGTTAGTTAGCTCCGTTTTGGTTTTAGAAGCAGGTATTTCTCTGTACAGCCTATGGTCCCATTCACTCGGGAACATTGACAAGCATTCAGTTAGATAGCTCCGTTTTCGTTTTAGTAGCAGATATTTCTATATACAGCATATGGTCCCATTCACTCGGGAATATTCCAACGCAGCTCCTAGAAGAAACGAGTTTCTAACTCGCTGAGTCTAAACATAGATTCAACTCTATTAGGTAAACGAACGCACAGCAGATTAGTTTCAAGTAAACGTATCTCCTGAGTTTTAGACGAAGTCTTACTGCTGATTCGTACATATGCCAGTATTGGGTTCAAAATTCCAGTTTTGGGATGGTGCACAGAAATTGTTTGGAAACTGCTGAATCCACACATGAGTTTTCCTCTGTCAGTTGTATGCACACATTGACAAGCATTCAGTTGGATAGCTCCGTTTTGGTTTTAGAAACAGATATTTCTCTGTTCAGCATATGGTCCCATTCACTCGGGAATATCCCAACACAGCTCCTCGAAGAAACGTGTCTTTAAGTCACGGAATCTAAACATAGATTCCACTCTCTTAGGTGAATGAACGCACAGCAGATCAGTTTAAAGGAAACGTTTCTGCTGAGTTTTAGACGATGTCTTACTGCTGTTTCGTATATATGCCGGGATTGGGCTGGAAATACCAGTTTTGGGATTCTGCCCAGAAAGGGTTTGCAAACTGCTGATCCCACATATGAGTATAACTCTGTCAGTTGAATGCCCACATTGACAACCATTCAGTTAGATAGCTCCGTTTTGGTTTTAGTAGCGGATATTTCTATATACAGCATATGGTCCCATTCACTCGGGAATATCCCAACACAGCTCCTAGAAGAAACGTGTTTTTAACTCGTGGAATCTAAACATAGATTCAACTCTCTTAGGTGAACGAACGCACAGCAGAGCAGTTTCAAGGAAACGTTTCTCCTGAGTTTTAGACGAAGTCTTACTGCTGTTTCGTATATGTGCTGGTATTGGGCTGGAAATGCCAGTTTTGGGATTCTGCACAGAAAGGGTTTGCAAACTGCTGATTCCACACATGAGTATAACTCCGTCAGTTGAATGCACACATTGACCACCATTCAGCCAGATAGCTCCGTTTTGGTTTTAGAAGCAGATATTTATCTATACAGCATATGGTATCATTCACTCGGGAATATACCAACGCAGCTCCTAGAAGAAACGTGTTTCTAACTCGCTGAATCGAAACATAGATTTAACTCCCTTAGGTGAACAAACACACAGCAGAGCAGTTTCAAGGAAACGTTTCTCCTGAGTTATAGACGAAGTCTTACTGCTGTTTCTTTCATATGCCTGTATTTGGCTGGAAATGCCAGTTTTGGGATTCTGCACAGAAAGGCTATGCAAACTCCTGAATCCACACATGAGTTTATCTCCGTCAGTTGAAATCAGACATTGACAACCATTCAGTTAGAAAACTCCGTTTTGGTTTTAGAAGCAGATATTTCTCTGTACAGCCCATGGTCCCATTCACTCGGGAATATCCCAGCGCAGCTCCGGGAAGAAACGTGTTTCTAACTCGCTGAATCTAAACATAGATTCAACTCTCTTAAGGGAATGAACGCACAGCAGTTTAGTTTCAAGGAAACGTTTCTCCTGAGTTATAGACGAAGTCTTACTGCTGTTACGTACATATGCCTGCATTGGGTTCAAAATGCCAGTTTTGGGATTCTGCACAGAAAGGGTTTGCAAACTGCTGATTCCACACATGAGTTTAACTCTGTCAATTGAGTGCACACATTGACAACCATTCAGTTAGATAGCTCCGTTTTGGTTTTAGAAGCGGATATTCCTCTGTACAACAAATAGTTCCATTCACTCGGGAATATCCCAATGCAGCTCCTAGAAGAAACGCGTTTTTAACTCGTGTAATCTAAACATAGATTCAACTCTCTTAGGTGAAGGAACGCACAGCAGATCAGTTTCAAGGAAACGTTTCTCCTGAGTTTTAGAAGAAGTCTTGCTGCTGTTTTGTACATAGGCCGGTAAAGGACTTGAAATTCCAGTTTTGGGAACCTGCACAGAAAGAGTTTGAAAACTGCTGAACCCACACATGAGTTTAACTCTGTCAGTTGAATGCACACATTGACAACCATTCAGTTGGATAGCTCCGTTTTGGTTTTAGAAGCAGATATTTCTCTGTTCAGCATATGGACCCATTCACTCGGGAATATCCCAACACAGCTCCTAGAAGAAACGTGTTTTTAACTCGTGGAATCTAAACATAGATTCCATTCTCTTAGGTGAAAGAACGCAGAGCAGATCAGTTTCAAAGAACCGCTTCTGCTGAGTTTTAGACGATGTCTTACTGCTGTTTCGTATATATGCCGGGATTGGGCTGGAAATTCCAGTTTTGGGATTCTGCGCAGTAAGGGTTTGCAAACTGCTGATTCCACACATGAGTATAACTCTGTCAGTTGAATGCACACATTGACAACCATTCAGTTAGTTAGCTCCGTTTTGGTTTTAGAAGCAGGTATTTCTCTGTACAGCCTATGGTCCCATTCACTCGGGAACATTGACAAGCATTCAGTTAGATAGCTCCGTTTTCGTTTTAGTAGCAGATATTTCTATATACAGCATATGGTCTCATTCACTCGGGAATATTCCAACGCAGCTCCTAGAAGAAACGTGTTTCTAACTCGCTGAGTCTAAACATAGATTTAACTCTATTAGGTAAACGAACGCACAGCAGATTAGTTTCAAGTAAACGTATCTCCTGAGTTTTAGACGAAGTCTTACTGCTGATTCGTACATATGCCAGTATTGGGTTCAAAATTCCAGTTTTGGGATGGTGCACAGAAATTGTTTGGAAACTGCTGAATCCACACATGAGTTTTCCTCTGTCAGTTGTATGCACACATTGACAAGCATTCAGTTGGATAGCTCCGTTTTGGTTTTAGAAACAGATATTTCTCTGTTCAGCATATGGTCCCATTCACTCGGGAATATCCCAACACAGCTCCTCGAAGAAACGTGTCTTTAAGTCACGGAATCTAAACATAGATTCCACTCTCTTAGGTGAATGAACGCACAGCAGATCAGTTTAAAGGAAACGTTTCTGCTGAGTTTTAGACGATGTCTTACTGCTGTTTCGTATATATGCCGGGATTGGGCTGGAAATACCAGTTTTGGGATTCTGCCCAGAAAGGGTTTGCAAACTGCTGATCCCACATATGAGTATAACTCTGTCAGTTGAATGCCCACATTGACAACCATTCAGTTAGATAGCTCCGTTTTGGTTTTAGTAGCGGATATTTCTATATACAGCATATGGTCCCATTCACTCGGGAATATCCCAACACAGCTCCTAGAAGAAACGTGTTTTTAACTCGTGGAATCTAAACATAGATTCAACTCTCTTAGGTGAACGAACGCACAGCAGAGCAGTTTCAAGGAAACGTTTCTCCTGAGTTTTAGACGAAGTCTTACTGCTGTTTCGTATATGTGCTGGTATTGGGCTGGAAATGCCAGTTTTGGGATTCTGCACAGAAAGGGTTTGCAAACTGCTGATTCCACACATGAGTATAACTCCGTCAGTTGAATGCACACATTGACCACCATTCAGCCAGATAGCTCCGTTTTGGTTTTAGAAGCAGATATTTATCTATACAGCATATGGTATCATTCACTCGGGAATATACCAACGCAGCTCCTAGAAGAAACGTGTTTCTAACTCGCTGAATTGAAACATAGATTTAACTCCCTTAGGTGAACAAACACACAGCAGAGCAGTTTCAAGGAAACGTTTCTCCTGAGTTATAGACGAAGTCTTACTGCTGTTTCTTTCATATGCCTGTATTTGGCTGGAAATGCCAGTTTTGGGATTCTGCACAGAAAGGCTATGCAAACTCCTGAATCCACACATGAGTTTATCTCCGTCAGTTGAAATCAGACATTGACAACCATTCAGTTAGAAAACTCCGTTTTGGTTTTAGAAGCAGATATTTCTCTGTACAGCCCATGGTCCCATTCACTCGGGAATATCCCAGCGCAGCTCCGGGAAGAAACGTGTTTCTAACTCGCTGAATCTAAACATAGATTCAACTCTCTTAAGGGAATGAACGCACAGCAGTTTAGTTTCAAGGAAACGTTTCTCCTGAGTTATAGACGAAGTCTTACTGCTGTTACGTACATATGCCTGCATTGGGTTCGAAATGCCAGTTTTGGGATTCTGCACAGAAAGGGTTTGCAAACTGCTGATTCCACACATGAGTTTAACTCTGTCAATTGAGTGCACACATTGACAACCATTCAGTTAGATAGCTCCGTTTTGGTTTTAGAAGCGGATATTCCTCTGTACAACAAATAGTTCCATTCACTCGGGAATATCCCAACGCAGCTCCTAGAAGAAACGCGTTTTTAACTCGTGTAATCTAAACATAGATTCAACTCTCTTAGGTGAAGGAACGCACAGCAGATCAGTTTCAAGGAAACGTTTCTCCTGAGTTTTAGAAGAAGTCTTGCTGCTGTTTTGTACATAGGCCGGTAAAGGACTTGAAATTCCAGTTTTGGGAACCTGCACAGAAAGAGTTTGAAAACTGCTGAACCCACACATGAGTTTAACTCTGTCAGTTGAATGCACACATTGACAACCATTCAGTTGGATAGCTCCGTTTTGGTTTTAGAAGCAGATATTTCTCTGTTCAGCATATGGACCCATTCACTCGGGAATATCCCAACACAGCTCCTAGAAGAAACGTGTTTTTAACTCGTGGAATCTAAACATAGATTCCATTCTCTTAGGTGAAAGAACGCAGAGCAGATCAGTTTCAAAGAACCGCTTCTGCTGAGTTTTAGACGATGTCTTACTGCTGTTTCGTATATATGCCGGGATTGGGCTGGAAATTCCAGTTTTGGGATTCTGCGCAGTAAGGGTTTGCAAACTGCTGATTCCACACATGAGTATAACTCTGTCAGTTGAATGAACACATTGACAACCATTCAGTTAGTTAGCTCCGTTTTGGTTTTAGAAGCAGGTATTTCTCTGTACAGCCTATGGTCCCATTCACTCGGGAACATTGACAAGCATTCAGTTAGATAGCTCCGTTTTCGTTTTAGTAGCAGATATTTCTATATACAGCATATGGTCCCATTCACTCGGGAATATTCCAACGCAGCTCCTAGAAGAAACGTGTTTCTAACTCGCTGAGTCTAAACATAGATTCAACTCTATTAGGTAAACGAACACACAGCAGATTAGTTTCAAGTAAACGTATCTCCTGAGTTTTAGACGAAGTCTTACTGCTGATTCGTACATATGCCAGTATTGGGTTCAAAATTCCAGTTTTGGGATGGTGCACAGAAATTGTTTGGAAACTGCTGAATCCACACATGAGTTTTCCTCTGTCAGTTGTATGCACACATTGACAAGCATTCAGTTGGATAGCTCCGTTTTGGTTTTAGAAACAGATATTTCTCTGTTCAGCATATGGTCCCATTCACTCGGGAATATCCCAACACAGCTCCTCGAAGAAACGTGTCTTTAAGTCACGGAATCTAAACATAGATTCCACTCTCTTAGGTGAATGAACGCACAGCAGATCAGTTTAAAGGAAACGTTTCTGCTGAGTTTTAGACGATGTCTTACTGCTGTTTCGTATATATGCCGGGATTGGGCTGGAAATACCAGTTTTGGGATTCTGCCCAGAAAGGGTTTGCAAACTGCTGATCCCACATATGAGTATAACTCTGTCAGTTGAATGCCCACATTGACAACCATTCAGTTAGATAGCTCCGTTTTGGTTTTAGTAGCGGATATTTCTATATACAGCATATGGTCCCATTCACTCGGGAATATCCCAACACAGCTCCTAGAAGAAACGTGTTTTTAACTCGTGGAATCTAAACATAGATTCAACTCTCTTAGGTGAACGAACGCACAGCAGAGCAGTTTCAAGGAAACGTTTCTCCTGAGTTTTAGACGAAGTCTTACTGCTGTTTCGTATATGTGCTGGTATTGGGCTGGAAATGCCAGTTTTGGGATTCTGCACAGAAAGGGTTTGCAAACTGCTGATTCCACACATGAGTATAACTCCATCAGTTGAATGCACACATTGACCACCATTCAGCCAGATAGCTCCGTTTTGGTTTTAGAAGCACATATTTATCTATACAGCATATGGTATCATTCACTCGGGAATATACCAACGCAGCTCCTAGAAGAAACGTGTTTCTAACTCGCTGAATTGAAACATAGATTTAACTCCCTTAGGTGAACAAACACACAGCAGAGCAGTTTCAAGGAAACGTTTCTCCTGAGTTATAGACGAAGTCTTACTGCTGTTTCTTTCATATGCCTGTATTTGGCTGGAAATGCCAGTTTTGGGATTCTGCACAGAAAGGCTATGCAAACTCCTGAATCCACACATGAGTTTATCTCCGTCAGTTGAAATCAGACATTGACAACCATTCAGTTAGAAAACTCCGTTTTGGTTTTAGAAGCAGATATTTCTCTGTACAGCCCATGGTCCCATTCACTCGGGAATATCCCAGCGCAGCTCCGGGAAGAAACATGTTTCTAACTCGCTGAATCTAAACATAGATTCAACTCTCTTAAGGGAATGAACGCACAGCAGTTTAGTTTCAAGGAAACGTTTCTCCTGAGTTATAGACGAAGTCTTACTGCTGTTACGTACATATGCCTGCATTGGGTTCGAAATGCCAGTTTTGGGATTCTGCACAAAAAGGGTTTGCAAACTGCTGATTCCACACATGAGTTTACCTCTGCCAGTTGAATGCACACATTGACAACCATTCAGTCAGATAGCTCCGTTTTGGGTTTAGAAGCAGATATTTCTCTGTACAGCCTATGGTCCCGTTCACTCGGGAATATCCCAATGCAGCTCCAGGAAGAAACGTGTTTCTAACTCGCTGAATCTAAACATAGATTCAACTCTCTTAGGTGAAGGAACGCACAGCAGATCAGTTTCAAGGAAACGTTTCTCCTGAGTTTTAGACGAAGTCTTCCGGCGGTTTCGTACATATGCCTGTATTGGGTTCGAAATGCCAGTTTTGGGTTTCTGCACAGAAAGGGTTTGCAAACTGCTGATTCCACACATGAGTATAACTCTATCAGTTGAATGCACACATTGACAACCATTCAGTTGGATAGCTCCGTTTTGGTTTTGGAAGCAGATATTTCTCTGTACAACATATGGTCCCATTCACTCGGGAATATCCCACCGCAGCTCCTAGAAGAAACGTGTGTTTAACTCGTGTAATCTAAACATAGATTCAACTCTCTTAGGTGAATGAACGCACAGCAGATCAGTTTCAAGGAAACGTTTCTCCTGAGTTGTAGAGGAAGTCTTGCTGCTGTTTTGTACTTAGGCCGGTATTGGACTAGAAATTCCAGTTTTGGGAACCTGCACAGAAAGGGTTTGAAAACTACTGAATCAACACATGAGTTTAACTCTGTCAGTTGAATGCACACATTGACAACCATTCAGTTGGATAGCTCCGTTTTGGTTTTAGAAGCAGATATTTCTCTGTACAGCATATGGTCCCATTCACTCGGGAATATCCCAACACAGCTCCTAGAAGAAACGTGTTTTTAACTCACGGAATCTAAACATAGATTCCACTCTCTTAGGTGAATGAACGCACAGCAGATCAGTTTCAAGGAAACGTTTCTGCTGAGTTTTAGACAATGTCTTACTGCTGTTTCGTATATATGCCAGTATTGCGCTGGAAATGCGAGTTTTGGGATTCTGCCCAGAAAGGGTTTGCAACCTGCTGATTCCACACATTAGTTTAACTCTGTCAGTTGAATGCACACATTAACAACAATTCAGTTAGATGGCTCCATTTTGGTTTTAGAAGCAGATATTTCTCTCTACAGCCAATGGTCCCATTCACTCGGGAATATCCCAACGCAGCTCCTAGAAGAAACTTGTTTCTAACTCGCTGAATCAAATCATAGATTCAAGTATCTGAGCTGAACCAACGCACAGCAGAGCAGTTTCAAGGAAACGTTTCTCCTGAGTTTTAGACGAAGTCTTACTGCTGTATCGTATACATGCTGGTATTGGGCTGGAAATGCCAGTTTTGCGATTCTGCACAGAAAGGGTTTGCAAACTGCTGAATCCACACATGAGTATAACTGTCAGTTGAATGCACACATTGACCACCATTCTGTCAGATAGCTCCGTTTTGGGTTTAGAAGCAGATATTTATCTGTACAGCATATGGTATCATTCACTCGGGAATATCCCAATGCAGCTCGTAGAAGAAACGTGTTTCTAACTCGCTGATTCGAAACATAGATTTAACTCCCTTAGGTGAGTGAACGCTCAGTAGAGCAGTTTCAGGGAAACGTTTCTCCTGAGTTATAGACGAAGTCTTACTGCTGTTTCGTTCATATGCCTGTATTTGGCTGGAAATGCCAGTTTTGGGATTCTGCAAAGAAAGGGTGTGCAAACTGCTGAGTCCACACATGAGTTTAACTCTGTCAGTTGAAAGCAAACATTGACAACCATTCAGTTAGAAAACTCCGTTTTGGTTTTAGAAGCAGGTAGTTCTCTGTACAGCATATGGTCCCATTCACTCGGGAATATCCCACCGCAGCTCCTAGAAGAAACGATTTTCTATCTCGCTGAATCTAAATATAGATTCAACTCTCTTAGGTGAGTGAACGCACAGCAGAGCAGTTTCAAGGAAACGTGTCTCCTGAGTTTTAGACGAAGTCTTACTGCTGTTTTGTTCATATGCCTGTATTGGGCTGGAAATGCCAGTTTTGGGATTCTGCACAGAAAGGGTTTGCAAACTTCTCATTCCACACATCAGTATAATTCTGTCAGTTGAATGCACACATTGACCACCATGCAGTCAGATAGCTCCATTTTGGTTTTAGAAGCAGATATTTATCTGTACAGCATGTGATATCATTCACTCGGGAATATCCCAACGCAGCTCCTAGAGGAAACGTGTTTCTAACTCGCTGAATCGAAACATAGATTCAACTCTCTTAGGTGAACGAACGCACAGCAGAGATGTTTCAAGGAAACGTTTCTCCTGAGTTATAGGCGAATTCTTACTGCTGCTTTGTTCATTTGCCGGTATTGGGCTGGAAATGCCAGTGTTGGGATTCTGCACAGAAAGTGTTTGCAAACGGCTGAATCCACACATGAGTTTACCTCTGTCAGTTGAATGCACACGTTGACAACCATTCAGTCAGAGAGTTCCGTTTTGGTTTTAGAAGCAGATATTTCTCTGTACAGCCTACGGTCCCATTCACTCGGGAATATACCAACGCAGCTCCAGGAAGAAACGTGTTTCTACCTCGCTGAATCTAAACATAGATTCAACTCTCTAAGGTGAACGAAACCACAGCAGATTAGTTTCAAGGAAACGTTTCTCCTGAGTTATAGACGAAGTCTTGCTGCGGTTTTGTTCATATGCCTGTATTAGGCTGGAAATGCCAGTTTTGGGATTCTGCACAGAAAGGGTTTGCAAACTGCTCATTCCACATATGACTATAACTCTGTCAGATGAATGCACACATTGACCACCATTCAGTCAGAGAGCTCCCTTTTGGTTTTAGAAGCAGATATTTATCTTTACAGCATGTGATATCATTCACTCGGGAATATCCCAATGCAGCTCCTAGAAGAAACGTGTTTCTAACTCGCTGAATCTAAACATAGATTCAACTCTCTTAGGTGAACGAACGCACAACAGATCAGTTTCAAGGCAACGTTTCTCCTGAGTTATAGGCGAATTCTTACTGCTGTTTCGTTCATTTGCCGGTATTGGGCTGGAAATCCCAGTTTTGGGATTCTGCAGAGAAAGGGTTTGCAAACTGCTGAATCCACACATGAGTTTCCCTCTGTCAGTTGAATGCACTCATTGACAACCATTCAGTCAGATAGCTCCGTTTTGGTTTTAGAAGCAGATATTTCTCTGTACAGCCTACGGTCCCATTCACTCGGGAATATCCCAGCGCAGCTCCTAGAAGAAACGTGTTTCTAACTCGCTGAATCTAAACATAGATTCAACTCTCTTAAGTGAACGAACGCACAGCAGATCAGCTTAAAGTAAACGTTTCTCCTGAGTTTTAGATGAAGTCTTACTGCTGTTTCGTACATGTGCCGGTATTGGATTCTAAATTCCAGTTTTGGGATTCTGCACAGAAAGCGTTTCCAAACTGCTGATTCCACACATGAGTTTAACTCTGTCAGTTGAATGCACACATTGACAACCATTCAGTTAGATAGCTCCGTTTCGGTTTTAGAAGCAGATATTACTCTCTACAGCCTATGGTCCCATTCACTCGGGAATATCCCAACGCAGCTCCACGAAGAAATGTGTTTCTAACTCGCTGAATCTAAACATAGATTCAACTCTCTTAGCTGAACGAACGCAGAGCAGAGCAGTTTCAAGGTAACGTTTCTCCTGAATTTTAGACGAAGTCTTGCTACTGTTTCGTACATATGCCGGAACTGGGCTGGAAATGCCAGTTTTGGGATTCTGCACAGAAAGCGTTTCAAAACTGCTGATTCCACACATGAGTTTAACTCTGTCTGTTGAATGCACACATTGACAACCATTCAGTTAGATAGCTCCGCTTTGGTTTTAGAAGCAGATAATTCTCTGTACAGCCTATGGTCCCATTCACTCGGGAATATCCCAACGCAGCTCCTAGAAGAAACGTGTTGCTAACTCACTGAATCTAAACATAGAATCACCTCTCTTAGGTGAACGAATGCAGAGCAGATCAGTTTCAAGGAAACGTTTCTCCTGAGTTTTAGACGAAGTCTTAGTACTGTTTCGTACATACGCCGGTACTGGGCTGGAAATGCCAGTTTTTGGATTCTACACAGAAAGCGTTTCCAAACTGTTGATTCCACACATGAGTTTAACTCTGTCAGATGAATGCACACATTGACAGCAATTCAGTTAGATAGCTTCATTT
The DNA here is from genome assembly GCF_030222135.1 of Aotus nancymaae. NCBI lineage: Eukaryota > Metazoa > Chordata > Mammalia > Primates > Aotidae > Aotus > Aotus nancymaae. The sequence continues at coordinate 211,200 of NW_026988447.1, read as the reverse complement.
TGGTTTTAGAAGCAGATATTTCTCTGTACAGCCTATGCTCCCATTCACTCGGGAATATCCCAATGCAGCTTCCAGAAGAAACGTGTTTCTAACTCACTATATCTAAACATAGATTCAACTCTCCTAGATGAACGAACGCACAGCAGAGCAGTTTCAAGGAAACGTTTCTCCTGAGTTTTAGACGAAGTCTTACTACTGTTTCGTACATATGCCGGTTTTGGGCTGGAAATATCAGTTTTGGGATTCTGCACAGAAAGCGTTTCCAAACTGTGCATTCCACACATGAGTTTAACTCTGTCAGTTGAATGCACACATTGAGAACCATTCAGTTAGATAGCTTCGTTTTGGTTTTAGAAGCAGATATTACTCTCTACAGCCTATGGTCCCATTCACTTGGGAATATCACAACGAAGCTCCTAGAAGAAATGTGTTTCTAACTCGGTGAATCAAACCATAGATTCAACTCTCTTAGGTGAACGAATGCACAGCAGGTCAGTTTCAAGGAATCGTTTCTCATTAGTTTTAGACGAAGTCTTACTGCTGTTTCGTGCATATGCCGGTATTGGGCTGGAAATGCCAGTTTTCGGATTCTACACAGAAAGGGTTTGCAAACTACTCATTCCTCACATGAGTTTAGCTCTGTCAGTTGAATGCACACATTGACAACCATTCAGTTAGATAGCTCCGTTTTGGTTTTAGAAGAAGATATTTGTCTGTATAGTCTATGGTCCCATTCACTCGGGAATATCCCTACGCAGCTCATAGAAGAAACGTGTTTCTAACTCGCTGAATCTAAACATGGATTCAACTCTCTTAGGTGAACGAACGAACAGCAGATCAGTTGCAAGGAAAGGTTTCTCCTGAGTTTTAGACGAAGTCTTACTGCGGTTTCGTACATATGCCGGTATTGGGCTGGAAATGCCAGTTTTGGGATTCTGCACAGAAAGGGTTTGCAAACTGCTCATTCCACACAAGATTTTTACTCTGTCAGTTGAATGCACACATTGACAACCATTCAGTTAGATAGCTCCGTTTTGGTTTTAGAAGCAGATATTTCTCTGTACAGCCTATGGTCCCATTCACTTGGGAATATCGCAACGCAGCTCCTAGAAGAAACGTGTTGCTAACTCTCTAAATCTAAACATAGATTCAAATCTCTTAGATGAACGAACGCACAGCAGAGCTGTGTCAAGTTCACGTTTCTCCTGAGTTTTAGACGAAGTCTTACTACTGTTTCGTACATATGCCGGTGCTGTGCTGGAAATGCCAATTTTGGGATTCTGCACAGAATGTGTTTCCAAACTGTTGATTCCACACATGAGTTTAACTCTGTCAGTTGAATGCACACATTGACAACGATTCAGTTAGATGGCTTCGTATTGGTTTTAGAATCAGATATTACTCTGTACAGCCTATGGTCCCATTCATTCGGGAATATCCCACCGCAGCTCCTGGAAGAAACGTGTTTCTGACTCGCTGAATCTAAACATAGATTCACCTCTCTTAGGTGAACCATCGCACAGCAGACCAGTTTCAAGGAAACGTGTCTCGTGAGTTTTAGACGAAGTCTTGCTGCTGTTTCGTACATATGCCTGTATTGGGCTGGAAATGACAGTTTCGGGATTCTGCACAGAAAGGGTTTGCAAACTGCTGAATCCACACTTGAGTTTAACTCTGTCATTTGAATGCACATATTGAAAACCATTCAGTTAGATAGCTCTGTTTTGGTTTTGGAAGCACGTATTTCTCTGTACATCCTATGGCCCCATTCACTCGGGAATATCCCAACGCAGCTTCTAGAAGAAAAGTTTTTCTAAATCGCTGAATCTTAACATGGATTCAACTCTCTTAGGTGAACGAACGCACAGCAGAACAGTTTCAAGGAAACGTTTCTCCTGAGTTTTAGACGAAGTCTTACTGCAGTTTCGTACATGTGCCTGTATTTTGCTGGAAATGCCAGTTTTGGGATTCTGCACAGAAAGGATTTGCAAACTGCTGATTCCACAAATGAGATTAACTCTGTCAGTTGAATGCAAACATTGACAACCATTCAGTTAGATAGCTCCGTTTTGGTTTTAGAAGCAGATATTACTCTCTACAGTCAATGGTTCCACTCACTCGGGAATATCCCAACGCAGCTCCTAGAAGAAACGTGTTTCTAATGCGCTGAATCTGAACATGGATTCAACTATCTTAGATGAACAAACGTACAGCAGATCAGTTTCACGGGAACGTTTCTCCGGAGTTTTAGATGAAGTCTTACTGCGGTTTCGTACGTATGCCGGTATTGGGCTGGAAATGCCAATTTTGGGATTCTGCACAGAAACGGTTTGGAAACTGCTGATTCCACACATGAGTTTAACTCTTTCCGTTGAATGCACACATTGACAGCCATTCAGTTATATAGCTCCGTTTTGGTTTTAGAAGCAGATATTACTCTCTACAGCCAATGGTCCCATTCACTCGGGAGTATCCCAACGCAGCTCCTAGAAGAAACCTGTTTCTAACTCGCTGAATCTAAACATAGATTCAAATCTCTTAGGTGAACGAACGAAAAGCAGAGCAGTTTCAAGGAAACGTGTCTCCTAAGTTTTAGACGAAGTCTTGCTGCTGTTTCATACAGATGCCTGTATTGGGCTGGAAATGCCAGTTTTGTGATTATGCACAGAAAGGGTTTGCAAACTGCTAAATCCACTCATGAGTTTAACTCTGACAGTTGAATGCACACATTGACAACCATTCAGTTAGATAGCTCCGTTTTGGTTTTAGAAGCAGATATTACTCTGTACAGCCTATGGTCCCATTCTCTCGGGAATATACCAACGCAGCTTCTAGAAGAAAGGTTTTTCTAACTCGCTGAATCTAAACATGGATTCAACTCTCTTAGGTGAACGAACGCACAGCAGATCACTTTTAAGGAAATGTTTCTCCTGAGTTTTAGACGAAGTCTTACTGCAGTTTCGTAAATATACCTGTATTTTGCTGGAAATGCCAGTTTTGGGATTCAGAAGAGAAAGCGTTTCCAAACTGCTGATTCCACACATGAATTTAATTTTGTCAGTTGAATGCACACATTGACAACCATTCAGTTAGAAAGCTCCGTTTTGGTTTTAGAAGTAGATATTACTCTCTACAGCCGATGATCCCATTCACTCGGGAATATCCCAACGCAGTTCCTAGAAGAAATGTGCTTCTAACTCGCTGAATCTCAACATGGATTCAACACTCTTAGGTGAATGAAAGCACAGCAGATCAGTTTCAAGGAAACGTTTCTCCTGAGTTTTAGACGAAGTCTTACTGCGGTTTCGTACATATGCCGGTACTGGGCTGGAAATGCCAGTTTTGGGCTTCTGCACAGAAAGTGTTTCCAAACTGCTGTTTCCACACATGAGTTTAACTCTGTCAGTTGAATGCACACATTGACAACCATTCAGTTAGATAGCTCCGTTTTGGTTTTAGAAGCAGATATTTCTCTGTACAGCCTATGGTCCCATTCACTCGGGAATATCCCACCGCAGCTCCTAGAAGAAACGTATTTCTTGCTCGCTGAATCTAAACATAGATTCAACTCTCTTAGGTGAACGAACGCACAGCAGAGCAGTTTCAAGGAAACGTTTCTCCTCAGTTTTAGACGAAGTCTAACTACTTTTTCGTACGTATGCCGGTACTGGGCTGGAAATGCTAGTTTTGGGATTCTACACAGAAAGCGTTTCCAAGCTGCTCATTTCACACATGAGTTTAACTCTGTCACTAGAATGCGCACATTGACAACCATTCAGCTAGAAAGCTCCGTTTTGGTTTTAGATGCAGATATTTCTCTGTAGAGCCTATGGTCCCATTCACACGGGAATATCCCACCGCAGCTCCTTGAAGAAACGTGTTTCTAACTCACTGAATCTAAATATAGATTCAACTCTCTTAGGTGAATGAACGCGCAGCAGGGCAGTTTCAAGGAAACTTGTCTCCTGAGTTTTAGACGAAGTCTTGCTGCTGTTTCGTACATATGCCTGTATTGGGCTGGAAATGCCAGTTTTGGGGTTCTGCACAGAAAGGGTTTGCAAACTGCGGAATCCACACTTGAGTTTAACTCTGTCAGGTGAATGCATACATTGACAACCATTCAGTTAGATAGCTCCGTTTTGGTTTTAGAAGCAGATATTACTCACTACAGCCTATGGTCCCATTCACTCGGTAATATACCAACGCAGCTCCTAGAAGAAACGTGTTTCTAACTCGCTGAATCTAAACATAGATTCAACTCTCTTAGTTGAGCGAAGTCACAGCAGAGCAGTTTCAAGGAAACGTGTCTCCTGAGTTTTAGACGAAGTCTTGCTGCTGTTTCGTACATATGCCTGTATTGGGCTGGAAATACCAGTTTTGGGATTCTGCACTGAAAGGATTTGCTGACTGCCAGATCCACAGAAGAGTTTATGTCTGTCAGTTGAATGCACACATTGACAACCATTCAGTTAGATAGCTCCGTTTTGGTTTTAGAAGCCGATATTACTCTCTACAGCCTATGGTCCCATTCACTCCGGAATATCCCAACGCAGCTCCTAGAAGAAACGTGTTTGTAACTCGCTGAATCTAAACATAGATTCAACTCTCTTAGGTGAACGAACGCACAGCAGAGCAGTTTCAAGGAAACGTTTCTCCTGAGTTTTAGACGAAGTCTTACTACTGTTTCGTACATATGCCGGTACTGGGCTGGAAATGCCAGTTTTGGGATTCTGCACAGAAAGCACTTCCAAGCTGCTCATTCCACACCTGAGATTAACTCTGTCAGTTGAATGCTCACATTGACAACCATTCAGTTAGATAGCTCCGTTTTGGTTTTAGATGCAGATATTTCTCTGTACAGTCTATGCTCCCATTCACTCGGGAATATCCCACCGCAGCTCCTAGAAAAAACTTGTTTCTAACTCGCTGAATCTAAACATGGATTCAACTTTCTTAGGTGAACGAACGCACAGCAAATCAGTTTCAACGAAACGTTTCTCCTAAGTTTTAGACGAAGTCTTACCGCGTTTTCGTACATGTGCCGGTATTAGGCTGGAAATGTCAGTTTTGGGATTCTGCACACAAAGGGATTGCAATCTGCTGATTTCACACATGAGTTTAGCTCTGTCAGTTGACTGCACTCATTGACAGCCATTCAGTTAGAAAGCTCCGTTTTGGTTTTAGAAGCAGCTATTTCTCTGTACAGCCTATGGTCCCATTCACTCGGGAATATCCCACCACAGCTCCTAGAAGAAACTTGTTTCTAACTAGCTGAATCTAAACATAGATTCAACTCTCTTAGGTGAAGAAACGCACAGCAGAGCAGTTTCAAGGAAACGTTTCTCCTGAGTTTTAGATGAAGTCTTGCTGCTGTTTCATACATATGCCTGTATTCGGCTGGAAATGCCAGTTTTGGGATTCTGCACAGAAAGGGTTTGCAAACTGCTGATTCCTCACATGAGTTTACCTCTGTCGGTTGAATGCACACATTGACAACCATTCAGATAGATAGCTCCGTTTTGGTTTTAGAATCCGATATTACTTTCTACAGCCTATGGACCGATTCACTGGGGAATATCCCAACGCAGCTCCTAGAAGAAACGTGTTTCTAACTCGCTGAATCTAAACATAGATTCAACTCTCCTGGCGAACGAACGCACAGCAGAGCAGGTTCAAGGAAACGTTTCTCCTGAGTTTTAGACGAAGTCTTCCGGCGGTTTCGGACATATGCCTGTATTGAGCGGGAAATGCCAGTTTTGGGATTCTGCACAGAAAGCGTTTCCAAACTGCTGATTCCACACATGAGTTTAACTCTGTCAGTTGAATGCACACATTGACAACCATTCAGTTAGATAGCTCCGTTTTGGTTTTAGAAGCAGATATTTCTCTGTACAGCCTATGGTCCCATTCACTCGGGAATATCCCAACGCAGCTCGTAGAAGAAACGTGTTTCTAACTCGCTGAATCTAAACATGGATTCAACTCTCTTAGGTGAACGAATGCACAGCAGATCAGTTTCAAGGAAACGTTTCTCCGGAGTTTTAGATGAAGTTTTACTGCGGTTTCGTACATATGCCGGTATTGGGCTGGAAATGCCAGTTTTGGGATTCTGCACAGAAAGGGTTTGCAAACTGCTAATTCCACACATGAGTTTAACTCTGTCAGTTGAATGCACACATTGACAACCATTCAGTTAGATAGCTCCGTTTTGGTTTTAGAAGCAGATATTTCTCTGTACAGCCTATGGTCCCATTCACTCGGGAATATCCCAACGCAGCTCGTAGAAGAAACGTGTTTCTAACTCGCTGAATCTAAACATGGATTCAACTCTCTTAGGTGAACGAATGCACAGCAGAGCAGTTTCAACGAAACGTGTCTCCTGAGCTTCAGACGAAGTCTTGCTGCTGTTTCGTGCACATGCCTGTATAGAGCTGGAAATGCCAGTTGTCGGATTCTGCATAGAAAGGGTTTGCAAACTGCTCTTTCCACACATGAGTTTAACTCTGTCAGTTGAATGCACACATTGACAACCATTCAGTTAGATAGCTCTGTTTAAGTTTTAGAAGCAGATATTTCTCTGTACAGCCTATGGTCCCATTAACCCGGGAATATCCCAACGCAGCTCCTAGAAGAAACGTGTTTCTAACTCGCTGAATCTAAACATAGATTCAACTCTCTTAGGTGAACAAACGCAGAGCAGATCAGTTTCAAGGAAACGTTTCTCCTGAGTTTTAGACGAAGTCTTACTACTGTTTCGTACATATGCCGGTACTGGGCTGGAAATGCCAGTTTTGGGATTCTGCACAGAAAGCCTTTCCAAACTTCTGATTCCACACATGAGTTTAACTCTGTCAGTTGAATGCGAACATTGACAACCATTCAGTTATATAGCTCTGTTTTGGTTTTAGATGAAGATATTTCTCTGTACAGCCTATGGTCCCGTTCACTCGGGAATATCCCTCCGCAGCTCCTAGAAGAAACGTTTCTACCTCGCTGAATCTAAACATAGATTCGACTGTCTTAGGTGAACGAACGTACAGCAGATCAGTTTCAAGGAAACGTTTCTCCTGAGTTTTAGACGAAGTCTTACTACTGTTTCGTACATATGCGGGTGCTGGGCTAGAAATGCCAGTTTTGGGATTCTGCACAGAAATCGTTTCCAAACTGCTGATTCCACACATGAGTTTATTTCTGTCAGTTGAATGCATACATTGACAACCATTCAGTTAGATAGCTCCGTTTTGGTTTTAGCAGCAGATATTACTCTCTACAGCCTATGGTCCCATTCACTCGGGAATATTCCAACGCAGCTCCTAGAAGAAACGTGTTTCTAACTCGCTGAATATAAACATGGATGCAACTCTCTTAGGTGAACGAACGCACAGCAGATTAGTTTCAATGAAACGTGTCTCCTGAGTTTTAGACGAAGTCTTACTACTGTTTCGTACACATGCCGATACTGGGCTGGAAATGCCAGTGTGGGATTCTGCACAGAAAGGTTTTGCAAACTGCTCATTCCACACATGAATTTAACTCTGTCAGTTGAATGCACACATTGACAACCATTCAGTTAGATAGCTTCGTTTAGCTTTTAAAAGCAGATATTTCTCTGTACAGCCTATGGTCCTATTCACTCAGGAATATCCCACCGCAGCTCCTAGAAGAAACGTGTTTCTAACTCGCTGAATCTAAACATAGATTCAACTCTCTTAGGTGAACGAACGCACAGCACAATAGTTTCAAGGAAACGTGTCTCCTGAGTTTTAGACTAAGTCTTGCTGCTGTTTCGTACATTTGCCTGCATTGGGCTGGAAATGCCAGGTTTGGGATTCTGCACACAAAGGGTTTGCAAACTGCTGAATCCACACATGAGTTTAACTCTGTCAGTTGAATGCACACATTGACAACCATTCAGTTAGATAGCTCCGTTTTGCTTTTAGAAGCAGATATTTCTCTGTACAGCCTATGGTCGCATTGAGTCGGGAATATCCCAACGCAGCTCCTAGAAGAAAGGTGTTTCTAACTCGCAGAATCTAAACATGGATTCAACTCTCTTAGGTGAACGAACGCACAGCAGATCAGATTCAAGGAAACGTGTCTTCTGAGTTTTAGACGAAGTCTTACTGCTGTTTCGTACATATGCCGGTACTTGGCTGGAAACGACAGTTTTTGGATTCTGCACAGAAAGCATTTCCAAGCTGCTGATTCCACACTTGAGTTTAACTCTGTCAGTTGAATGCACACATTGACAACCATTCAGTTAGATAGCTCCGTTTTGGTTTTAGAGGCACATATTACTCTCTACAGCCTGTGGTCCCATTCACTCGGGAATATCCCAATGCAGCTCCTAGAAGAAACGTGTTTCTAACTCGCTGAATCTAAACATGGATTCAACTCTCTTAGGTGAACAAATGCACAGCAGATCAGTTTCAAGGAAACGTTTCTCCTAAGTTTTAGACGAAGTCTTACCGCGTTTTCGTACATGTGCCGGTATTAGGCTGGAAATGTCAGTTTTGGGATTCTGCACACAAAGGGTTTACACACTACTGATTCCACACATGAGTTTAACTCTGTCAGTTGAATGCACACATTAACAAACATTCAGTTAGATAGCTCCGTTTTGGTTTTAGAAGCAGATATTTCTCTGTACATCCTATGGTCCCATTCACTTGGGAATATCCCAAAGCAGCTTCTAGAAGAAACGTTTTTCCAACTCACTGAATCTAAACATGGATTGAACTCTCTTAGGTGAACGAACGCACAGCAGATCAGTTTCAAGGAAACGTTTATCCTGAGTTTTAGACGAAGTCTTACCGCAGTTTCGTACATATGCCGGTATTAGGCTGGAAATGCCAGTTTTGGGATTCTGCACAGAAAGGGATTGCAAACTGCTGATTCCACACATGAGTTTAACTCTGCCAGTTGAATGCACTCATTGACAACCATTCAGTTAGAAAGCTCCGTGTTGGTTTTAGAAGCAGATATTTCTCTGTACAGCCTATGGTCCCATTCACTCGGGAATATCCCACCACAGCTCCTAGAAGAAACGTGTTTCTAACTCGCTGAATCTAAACATAGATTCAACTCTCTTAGGTGAATAAACGCACAGCAGAGCAGTTTCAAGGAAACGTTTCTCCTGAGTTTTAGATGAAGTCTTGCTGCTGTTTCATACATATGCCTGTATTCGGCTGGAAATGCCAGTTTTGGGATTCTGCACAGAAAGGGTTTGCAAACTGCTGATTCCTCACATGAGTTTACCTCTGTCTGTTGAATGCACACATTGACAACCATTCAGATAGATAGCTCCATTTTGGTTTAGAATCCGATATTACTTTCTACAGCCTATGGACCGATTCACTCGGGAATATCCCAACGCAGCTCCTAGAAGAAACGTGTTTCTAACTCGCTGAATCTAAACATAGATTCACCTCTCCTGGTGAACGAACACACAGCAGAGCAGTTTCAAGGAAACGTTTCTCCTGAGTTTTAGACGAAGTCTTCCGGCGGTTTCGTACATATGCCTGTATTGAGCTGGAAATGCCAGTTTTGGGATTCTGCACAGAAAGCGTTTCCAAACTGCTGATTCCACACATGAGTTTAACTCTGTCAGTTGAATGCACACATTAACAACCATTCAGTTAGATAGCTCCGTTTTGGCTTTGGAAGCAGATATTTGTCTGTACAGCCTATGGTCCCATTCACTCGGGAATATCCCAGCGCAGCTCGTAGAAGAAACGTGTTTCTAACTCGCTGAATCTAAACATGGATTCAACTCTCTTAGGTGAACGAACGCACAGCAGATCAGTTTCAAGGAAACGTTTCTCCGGAGTTTTAGACGAAGTTTTACTGTGGTTTCGTACATATGCCGGTATTGGGCTGAAAATGCCAGTTTTGGGATTCTGCACAGAAAGGGTTTGCAAACTGCTAATTCCACACATGAGTTTAACTCTGTCAGTTGAATGCACACATTGACAACCATTCAGTTAGATAGCTCCGTTTTGCTTTTAGAAGCAGATATTTTTCTATACAGCCTATGGTCCCATTCACTACGGAATATCCCAACGCAGCTCGTAGAAGAAACGTGTTTCTAACTCGCTGAATCTAAACATGGATTCAACTCTCTTAGGTGAACGAATGCACAGCAGAGCAGTTTCAAGGAAACTTGTCTCCTGAGTTTTAGACGAAGTCTTAATGTTGTTTCGTACGTAGGTCGGCATTGCGCTGGAAATGCCGGTTTTTGGATTCTGCACAGAAAGTGTTTGCAAACCGCTGATTCCCCACGTGAGTTTAACACTGTCAGTTGAATGCACACATTGACAACCGTTCGGTTAAATAGCTCCGTTTTGGTTTTAGAAGCAGATATTTCTCTGTACAGCCTATGGTCCCATTCACTCGGGAATATCCCAACGCAGCTCCTAGAAGAAACGTGTTTCTGACTCGCTGAATCTCAACATACATCCAACTCTCTTAGGTGAACGAACGCACAGCAGAGCAGTTTCAAGGAAACGTTTAACCTGAGTTTTAGATGATGTCTTACTGCTGTTTCGTAGCTATGCCGGCATTAGGCTAGAAATGCCGGTTTTGGGATTCTGCACAGAAAGTATTTGCAAAACGCTGAATCCACACATGAGTTTAACTCTGTCAGTAGAATGCACACATTGACAACCATTCAGTTAGATAGCTCCGTTTTGACTTTAGAGGCAGATATTACTCTGTACAGCCTATGGTCCCATTCACTCGGGAATATCCCAGCGCAGTTCCTAGAAGAAACGTGTTTCTGACTCGCTGAATCTCAAAACAGATTCATCTCTCTTAGGTGAACGAAAGCACAGCAGAGCAGTTTCAAGGAAACGTTTCTCCTGAGTTTTAGACGAAGTCTTACTGCTGTTTCGTAAAAATGCTGGCATTGGGCTGGAAATGCCTGTTTTGGGATTCTGCACAGAAAAGATTTGCAAACTGCTGGATCCAAACATGAGATTAATTCTGTCAGTTGAATGAACACATTGACAACCATTCAGTTAGATAGCTCCGTTTTGGCTTTAGAAGCAGATATTTCTCTGTACAGCCTATCGTCCCATTCTCTCGGGAATATCCCAACGCAGGTCATAGAAGAAACGTGTTTCTGACTCGCTGAATCACAACATAGTTTACACTCGCTTAGGTGAGTGAACGCACAGCAGAGCAGTTTCAAGGAAACGTTTCTCCTGAGTCTTAGAGGAAGTCTTACTGCTGTTTCGTACGTATGCCGGCATTGGGCTGGAAATGCCGGTTTTGGGATTCTGTACAGAAAGCGTTTGAAAAGCGTGGAATCCACATATGAGTTTAACTCTGTCAGTTGAAGGCACACATTGACAACCATTCAGTTAGATAGCTCCGTTTTGGCTTTAGAAGCAGATATTTCTCTGTAGAGCCTATGGTCCCATTCACTCGGGAATATCCCAACGCAGCTCCTAGAAGAAACTGGTTTCTGACTCGCTGAATATCAACATAGATTCAACTCCCTTAGGTGAACGAATGCAGAGCAGAGCAGTGTCAAGGAAACGTTTCTCCTGACTTTTAGACGAAGTCTTACTGCTGTTTCGTACGTATGCCGGCATTGGGTTGGAAATGCCGGTTTTGGGATTCTGCACAGAAAGAGTTTGCAAACCACTGGATCCACAGGTGACACTAACTCTGTCAGTTGAATGCACACCTTGATAACCATTCAGTTAGATAGCTCCGTTTTGGTTTTAGAAGCAGATATTTCTCTATACAGCCTATGGTCACATTCACTCGGGACTATCCCAACGCAGCTCCTAGAAGAAACGTGTTTATGACTCGCTGAATACATTATGATGTCATAATACATTGTGATGTCATAGTGCATACTAATTATGATGTCATCATATATTGTGACAAAATAATTCATGCTGATGATACTCCAGTAGATATGACACAAATTGGAGTTAAAGAAATTGATCATAATACCTGCAAATTACGCTCTCATAATTAATTGTGTTGTCATATTGTGGATATATTATGACGTCATAATACATTGTGATGTCATAGTGCATACTAATTATGATGTCATCATATATTGTGACGTCATAATACATGCTCATGATACTCCAGCAGATATGACACAAATTGAGGTAAGAGAAATTGGTCATAATGCCTGGAAATTACGCTCTCATAATATACTGTGATGTCATAATGCGGATACATTTTGACCTCATAATACATTGTGACGACATAGTGCATGCTAATTATGATGTCATCATATATTGTGACGTCATAATACTTGCTCATGATACTCCAGTATATATGACACAACTCGGGTTAGAGAAATTGATCATACTACCTGCAAATTACGTTCTGATCATATATTGTGATGTCATAATGCGGATACATTATGATGCCATAATACATTGTGATGTCATAGTGCATACTAATTATGACGTCATCATATATTGTGACGTCATAATACATGCTCATGATACTCCAGTATATATGACACAAAAGGGGGTAATAGAAATTGATCAAAATACCTGCAAATTAAGCTCTCTTAACATACTGTGGTGTCATAATTCGGATACATTATGACGTCGTAATACAATGTGATGACATAGTGCATACTAATTATGATGTCATCATATATTGCGATGTCATAATACATGCTCATGATACTCCAGTAGATATGACACAAATTGGGGTAAGAGAAATTGATCATAATGCCTGCAAATTATGCTCTCATAATATATTGTGATGTCATAATGCGGATACATTATGACGACATAATACATAGTGATGTCATAGTGCATACTAATTGTGATGTCATCATATATTGTGACATCATAATACATGCTCATGATACTCCAGTAGATGTGACACCAATAGAGGTAAGAGAAATTGATCATAATACCTGCAAATTACGCTCTCATAATATATTGTGTTGTAATAATGCAGATACATTATGACAGCATAATACATTGTGATGTCATAGTGCATATTAATTATGATGTCATCATATATTGTGACGTCAGAATACATGCTCATGATGCTCCAGTAGATGTGACACAAATTGGGGTAAGAGAAATTGAATATAATACCTGCATATTACGCTCTCATAATATATTGTGATGTCATAATGCGGATACATTATGACTTCATAATACACTGTGACGTCATAGTGAATACTAATTATGATGTCATCATTTATTGTGACGTCATAATACATGCTCATGATACTTCAGTGAATATGAAACAAAGTGTGGTAAGAGAAATGGGTCATAACACCTGCAAATTACGCTCTCATAATATATTGAGATGTCATAATTCGGATACATTATGACGTCATAATACATTGTGACGTCATACTGCATAATAATTTTGATGACATCATATATTGTGACGTCAGAATACATGCTCATGATACTCCAGTAGATGTGACACTAATTGGGGTAGAGAAATTGATCATAATACCTGCAAATTACGCTCTCTAATATATTGTGATGTCATAATGTGGACACATTATGACGTCATAATACATTGTGATGTCATAGTGCAAACTAATTATGATGTCATCATATATTCTGACGTCATAATACATGGTCATGATACTCCAGTAGATATGACACAAAGTAGGGTAGGAGAAATTGTTCATAATACCTGCAAATTACGCTCTCATAATACATCGTGATGTCATAATGCGGATACATTATTACGTCATAATACACTGTGACGTCATAGTCCATACTAATTATGATGTCATCATTTATTGTGACGTCATAATACATGCTCATGATACTCCAGTAGATATGATAAATATTGGGGTAAGAGAAATTGATCTTAATACCTGCAAATTTTACTCTCATAATATATAGTGATGTCATAATGTGGATACATTACGACGTCATATGTTGTGACATCATAGTGCATACTAATTATGATGTCATCATATATTGTTATGTTATAATACATGCTTATGATACTCCAGTAGAAATGACACAAATTGAGGTAAGAGAAATTGATCATAATACCTGCAAATTACATTCTCATAGTATTTTGTGATGTCATAATGTGGATATATTATGACGTCATAATACATTGTGACGTCATAGTGCATACTAATTATGATGTCATCATATATTGTGATGTCATAATACATGCTCATGATAATCCGGTATATATGACACAAATTGCGGTAGAGAAATTGATCAAAATACTTGCAAATTACGCTCTCATAATATATTGTGTTGTCATAATGCGGATACATTATGACGTCATAATGCATTGTGATGTAATAGTGCATATTAATTATGATGTCATCATATATTGTGACGTCAGAATACATGCTCATGATACTCCAGTAGATGTGACACAAATTGGGGTAAGAGAAATTGATTATAATACCTCCAAATTACGCTCTCATAATATATTGTGATGTCATAATGCGGATACATTATGACGTAATAATACACTGTGACGTCATAGTGCATACTAATTATGATGTCATCATATATTGTGACGTCATAATAAATGCTCATGATACTCCAGTAGACATGACAAAAATTGGGGTAAGAGAAATTGATCATATCACCTGCAAATTGTGCTCTCATAATATATTTTGATGTCATAATGCGGATACATTATGACGTCATAATACATTGTGACCTCATAGTGCTTGCTAAAGATGATGTCATCATATATTGTGACGTCATAAAACATGCTCATGATACTCCAGTATATATAACACAAATTGGGGTAAGAGTAATTGATCATAATACCTGCAAATTACGCTCTCATAGCATATTGTGATGGCATAATGCGGCTACATTATGACGTCATAATCCATTGTGACATCATAGTGCATTTTAATTATGATGTCATCCTATATTGTGACATCATAATACATGCTCATGATACTCCAGTAGATATGACACAAATTGTGGTAAAAGAAATTGATCATAATACATGCAATTACGCTCTCATAATACATAGTGATGTCATAAGGCGAATACATTATGATGTAATAATACATTGTCACGTCATAGTACATACTAATTGTGATGTCATTATATATTGTGACATCATAATACATGCTCATGATACTCCAGAACTTACGACACAAATTGGGGTAAGAGAAGTTGGTCATAATACCTGCAAATTACGCTTTCATTATACATTGAGATGTCATAATGCGGATACATTATGACATCATATTGCAATGTGACTCCATGGTGCATACTAATTATGATATCATCATATATTGTGACATCATAATACATGCTCATTATACTCCAGTACATATGAAACAAAATGGGGTAAGAGAAATTGGTCATAATACCTGCAAATTACGCTCTCATAATACATTGTGATGTCATAATGTGGATAAATTATGACCTTATAATACATTGTGATGTCATAGTGTAAACTAATTATGATGTCATCCTATACTGTGATGTCATAATACATGCTCATGATACTCCAGTATATTTGACACAAATTGGGGTAAGAGAAATTCGTCATAATACCTGTAAATTACGCTCTCGTAATACATTGTGATGTCATAATGCGTATACATCATGACGTCTTAATACATTGTGATGTCATAGTGCATAGTAATTATGATGTCATCATAAGTTGTGACATCATAATACATGCTCATGATACTCCAGTATATATGACACAGATTGGGGTAAGAGAAATTTATCATAATACCTGCAAATTACGCTCTCACAATATACTGTGATGTCATAATGCGGATACATTATGACGTCATAATACATTGTGATGTCATAGTGCATACTAATTATGATGTCATCATATTTCATGACGTCATAATACATGCTCATGATACTCCAGTAGATATGACACAAATTGTGGTAAGAGAAATTGACCATAATACCTGCAAATTACTCTCTCATAATACATTGTGATGTCTTAACGTGGATACATTATGACATCATAATATATTGTGATGTCATAGTGCATGCTTAATATGATGTCATCATATACTGTGACATCATAATACATACTCATGATACTCCAGTATATGTGACACAAATTGGGGTAAGAGAAATTGGTCATAATACCTGCAAATTATGCTCTCATACTACATTGTGGTGTCATAATATGGATACATTATGACGTCATAATATATTGTGACGTCATAGTGCATGCTAATTTGATGTCATCATATATTGTGACGTCATAATACATGTTCAAGATGCTCCAGTATATATGACAAAAACAGGGGAAAGAGAACTTGGTCATAATACCTGCGAATTACGCTCACATAATACATTGTGATGTCATAATGCGGATACATTATGACATCATAATACATTGTGACGTCTTAGTACATACTAATTATGATGTCATCATATACTGTAACAACATAATACATGCTCATGATACTCCAGTATATATGACACAAACAGGGGATAGAGAAATTGGTCATAGTACCTGCAAATTCCGCTCTCATTATACATTGTGATGTCATAATGCGGATACATTATGAAGTCAAAATATATTGTGATGTCGTAGTGCATACTAATTATGATGTCATCATATATTGTGACGTCATAATACATGCTCATAATACTCCAGTAGATATGACACAAATATGGGTAAGAGAAATTTGTCAAAATACCTGCAAATTTCGCTCTCGTAATACATTGTGATGTCATAATTCGGATATATTATGACGTTATAATTCATTGTGACGTCATAGTGCATCCTAATTATGACGTCATCATATATATTTTGACGTCATAATACCTGCTCTTGATACTCCAGTAGATATGACACAAATAGGTGTAAGGGAATTTGAACATAATACCTGCAAATTACGCTCCCGTAATATATTGTGATGTAATAATGCGGATAGATTATGACGTCATAATACATTGTGACATCATAGTGCATACAAATTATGATGTCATCATATATTGTGAGGTCATAATACATGCTCATGATACTCCAGTATATATGACACAAACTGGGCTAAGAGAAATTGATCATTATACCTGCAAATTACGCTCTCATAATACATTGTGATGTCATAATGTGGATATATTATGACATCACAATACATTGTGACATCATAGTGCATACTAATTATGTGTCATCATATATTGTGACGTCATAATACATGCTCATGTTACTCCAGTATATATGACACAGATAGAGGTAAGAGAAATTGGTCATAATACCTGCAAATTATGCTCTCGTGAAACATTGTGATGTCATAATGCGGATACATTATGACGTCATAATACATTGTGATGTCGTAGTGCATACTAATTATGGTGTCATCATATATTGTGATGTCATAATAAAAGCTCTTGATACTCCAGTGGATATGACACAAATATGGGTAAGAGAAATTTGTCGTAATACCTGCAAATTTCGCTCTCGTAATACATTGTGATGTCATAATGAGGATACATTATGACGTCACAATATATTGTGATGTCGCAGTGCATACTAATTATGATGACATCATATATTGTGACATCAAAATAAATGCTCATGATACTCCAGTATATATGACACAAATTGGGGTAAGAGAAATTGGTCATAATATTGTAAATTACGCTCTCATAATACATTGTGATGTCATTATGTGGATACATTATGACATCATAATATGTTGTGATGTCATAGTGCATACTTATTATGATGTCATCATATACTGTGACATCATAATACATGCTCATTATACTCCAGTATATATGACACAAATTGCGGTAAGAGAAATTGGTCATACCCCCTGCAAATTACGCTCTCATAAGACATTAAGATGTCATAATGCGGATACATAATGACGTCATAATACATTGTGATGTCATAGTGCATACTAATTATAATGTCATAATGTATTGTGACGACATAATACATGCTCATGATACTCCAGTATATATGACACAAATTGGGGTAAGAGAAATTTATCATAATACCTGCAAATTATGCTCTCATAATACATTGTGATGTCATAATGCCGATACATTATGACGTCATAATACATTGTGACGTCATAGTGCATACTAATTATGATGTCATCATATACTGTGAGGTCATAATACATGCTCATGATACTCCAGTAGATATGACACAAATTGGGGTAAGAGAAATTGGTCATAATACCTGCGAATTACGGTCTCATAATATATTGTGATGTCATAATGTGGATATATTATGACGTCATAATACATTGTGATGTCGTAGTGAATATGAATTAAGATGTCATCATATAGTGTGACGTCATAATACATGCTCATGATACTCCAGTAGATATGAAACAAATTGGGGTAAGAGAAATTGGTCATAATACCTGCAAATTACGCTCTCATAATACATTGTGATGTCATAATGCGGATACATTATGATGTCATAATACATTGTGATGTCATAGTACATACTAATTATGATATCATCATATATTGTGACATCATAATACATGCTCATGATTCTCCAGTATATATGACACAAATAGGGGTAAGAGAAATTGGTTATAATACCTGCAAATTACGCTCTCGTAATACATTGTGATGTTTTAATGAGGATATATTATGACGTCATAATACATTGTGATGTCGTAGTGCATACTAACTATGATGTCATCATATATTGTGACGTCATAATACATGCTCATGATACTGAAGTAGATATGACACAAATATGGGTAAGAGAAATTTGTCATAATACCTGCAAATTTCGCTCTCATAATATACTGTGATGTAATAATGTGGATACATTATGACGTCATAAAACATTGTGATGTCATACTTCATACTAATTATGATGTCATCCTATATTGTGATGTAATAATACATGCTCATAGTACTCCACTATGTATGACACAAATTTGGGTACGGGAAACTGATCATATTACCGGTAAATTACGCTTTCATAATATATTGTGATGTCATAATGCAGATACATTATGATGTCATGATACATTGCGACGTAATAGTGCATACTAATTATGATGTCATCCTATATTGTGGTGTCATAATACATGCTCATGATACTCCAATAGATATGACACATATTGGGGTAAGAGAAATTGATCATAATACCTTCAGATTACGTTCTAATAATATATTGTAATGTCACAATGCGGATACATTATGATGTCATAATACATTGTGAAATCATAGTGCATAGTAATTATTTTGTCATCAAATATTGTGAAATTATAATACATGCTCATGATACTCCAGTAGATATGAAACAAATTGGGGTCAGAGAAAGTGATCATAATGTCTGCAAATTACGCTCTCATAAAATATTGTGATGTCATAATGCGGATATATTAAGACATCATAATACATTGTGACAAAATAGTGCATACTAATTATGATGTCATCATATAATGTGAGGTCATAATACATGCTCATGATACTCCAGTAGGTATGAGACAAATTGTGGTAAGAGAAATTGATCATAATACCTGCAAAATACACTCTCATAATATATTGTGATGTCATAATGCAAATAGAATATGACATCATGATACATTGTGATGTAATAGTGCATACTAATTATGATGTCATCATATATTGTGACATCATAATTCATCCTCATGGTACTCCAGTATGTATGACACAAATTGGGGTAAGATAAATTGATCATAATACCTGCAAGTTACGCTCTCATAATATATTGTGATGTCATAATGAGGATATATTATGACATCATAATACATTTTGATATCATAGTGCATACTAATTATGATGTCATCATATGTTGTGACGTCATAATACAAGCTCATGATACTCCAGTAGATATGACACAAATTGGCGTAAGAGAAATTGATCATAATACCTGCAAATTACGCTCTCATAATATATTGTGACGTCATAATGCGGATGCATTATGACGTCATAATACATTGTGACGTCACAGTGCATACTAATCATGATGTCATCATATATTGTGATGCCATAATACATGCTTATGATACTCCAGTAGATATGACACCATTTGGGTTAAGAGAAATTGATCATAATACCTGCAAATTACGCTATCATAATATATTGTAATGTCATAATGCGGATATATTATGACATCATAATACATTGTGACGTGATAGTGCATACTAATTATGTTGTCATCGGATATTGTGACGTCAAAATACATGCTCATGATACTCCACTAGATATGACACAAATTGGGTTAAGAGATATTGATCATAATACCTGCAAATTACACTCTCATAATATTCTGTGATGCCATAATGCGGATACATTATGACGTCATAATACATTGTGACATCATAACGCATATTAATTATGATGTCATCCTATATTGTGACGTCATAATACATGCTCATGATACTCCAGTAGATATGACACAAATTGGGATAAGAGAAATTGATCATAATACCTCCAAATTACGCTCTCATAATGTACTGTGACGTCAAAATGCGCATATATTATGACATCATATCACATTGTGACGTCACAGTGCATACTAATTATGATGTAATCCTATGTTGTGACAACATAATACATGCTCATGATACTCAAGTATATATGAAACAAATTGGGATAAGAGAAATTGATCATAATACCTGAAAATTTCCCTTTCATAATATATTGTGATGTCCTAATACGGATACATTATGATGTCATCATACATTGTGACGTCATAGTGAATACTAAGTATGATGTCATCATATATTGTGATGTCGTAATACATGCTCATTGTACTCCAGTAGATATGACACAAATTGGGGTAAGACAAATTGATCATAATAACTGCAAATTACGCTCTCATAATATATTGTGATGTCATAATGCGGATACATTATGACGTCAACATACATTGTGACGCCATAGTGCATACTAATTATGGTGTCATCATATATTGTGACATCATAATACATGCTCATGATACACCAGTATATACGAAACAAACTGGGGTAAGAGAAATTGATCATAATACCTGCAAATTACGCTCTCGTTATATATTGTGATGTCATAATGTGGATATATTATGACATCATAATACATTGTGATGTCATAGTGCATACTAATTATGATGTTATCAAATATTGTGACGTCATAATACATGCTCATGATACTCCAGGATATATGACACAAATTGGGGTAAGAGAAATTGGTCATAATACATGCAAATTACTCTCCCGTAATACATTGTGATGTCATAATGCAGATACAATGACACAAATTGTGGTGAGAGAAATTGGTCATAATACCTGGAAATTAGTCTCCCATAATACATTGTGATGTCATAATGCGGATACAGTATGATGTCATAATACCTTGTGACGTCATAGTGCATACTAATTGTGATGTCATCATATATTGTGATGTGATTGTACATGCTCATGATACTCCAGTATATATGACACAAATTGGGGTAAGAGAAATTGGTCATAATACCTGCAAATTACGCTCTCATAATACATTGTGATGTCATAATGCCGATACATTTTGACGTGATAATACATTGTGATGTCATAGTGCATATTAATTATGATGTCATCATATATTGTGATGTCATAATACATGCTCATGATACTCCATTAGATATAAGACAAATTGGGGTAAGATTAATTGCTCATAATACCTGCAAATTAAGCTCTCATAATACAATGTGATGTCATAATGCGGATACATTATGATGTCATGATACATTGTGACGTCATAGTGCATATTAATTGTGATGTCATCATATATTGTGACATCATAATACATGCTCATTATACTCCAGTAGATATGAGACAAATTGACAAAAGAATAATTGGTCATAATACCAGCAAATTACGCTCTCCTAATACATTGTGATGTCATAATTCGGATACATTATGACGTCGTAATACATTGAGACATCATAGTGCATACTAATAATGATGTCATCATATATTGTGACGCCATAATACATGCTCATGATACTCCAGTAGATATGACAAAAATTGGGGTAAGAGAAATTGGTCATAATACCTGCAAATTACGGTCTCGTAATACATTGTGATGTCCTAATGCAGATATATATGACGTCATAATACATTGTGACCTCATAGTGCATGCTAATTATGATGTCATCATATATTGTGATGTCATAATACATGGTCATGATACTGCACTAAATATGACACAAATTGGGGTAAGAGAAATTGGTCATATTACATGACAATTACTCTCCCATAATACATTGTGATGTCATAATGCGGATACAATGACACAAATTGGGGTGGGAGAAACTGGTCATAATACCTGCAAATTACGCACTCCTAATACATTGTGATGTCATAATACATTGTGACGTCATAGTGCATACTAATTATGTTGTCATCATATATTGTGAGGTCATAATAAATGCTCATGATACTCCAGAAGATGTGACACAAATTGGGGTTAGAGAAAATGGTCATAATACCTGCAAATTACGCATTCCTAATACATCGTGATGTCATAATGCGGATATATTAAGACGTCATGATACATTCTGACATCATAGTGCATACTAATTATGATGTCATCATATATTGTGATGTCATAATACATGCTCATGATACTCCAGTATACATGACGCAAATTGGGGTAAGATAAATTTGTCATAATACCTGCAAATTACGCTCTGCTGATATATTGTGATGTTATAATGCGGGTACATTATGACGTCATAATACATTGTGACGTCATAGTGCATAGTAATTATGATGTAATCATATACTGTGACGTCATAATACATGCTCATGATGCTCCAATAGATGTGACACAAATTGGGGTAAGCGAAATTGGTCATAAAACCTGCAAATTGTGGTCTCATAATATATTCTGATGTCAAAATGCAGATACATTATGACGTCATAATACATTGTGACATCATAGTACATACTAATTATGATGTCATCTTATATTGTGACATCATAATACATGCTCATGATACTCCAGGATATATGACACAAATTGTGGTAAGAGAAACTTGTCATAATACCTGCAAATTATGCTCTCCTAATACATTGTGATGTTATAATGCGGGTACATTATGATGTCATACTACATTGTGACGTCATAGTGCATAGTAATTATGATGTAATCATATATTGTGACATCATAATACATGCTCATGATACTCCAGTATATATGACACAAATTGGGGTTAGAGAAATTGATCATAAAACCTGCAAATTATTCTCTCATAATACATTGTGATGACATAATTCGGATACATTATGATGCCATAATATATTGTGATATCATAGTGCATACTAATCATGACGTCATCATATATTGTGACGTAATAATACATGGTAATGATACACCAGTATATATGACACAAATTATGGTAAGAGAAATTGACCATAATACCTGCAAATTATGCTCTCGTAATACATCCTGATGTCATATTGCAGATACATTGTCACGTCATTATACATTTTGACATCCTAGTGCCTACTAATTATGATGTCATCATATATTTTGGCATCATAATACATGCTGATGATACTCTAGTATATATGACACAAAATAGGGTAAGAGAAATTGATCATAATACCAGCAAATTACGCTCTCATAATACATTGTGATGTCATATTGCGGATACATTATGAGTCATAATAGATTGTGACGTCATGGTGCATACTAATTATGATGTCATCATATATTGTGACGTCATAATACATGCTCATGATACTCCAGTATATATGATGCAAAATTGGGTAAGAGAAATTGGTTATAATACCTGCAAATTACGCACTCCTAATACATTGTGATGTCATAATGCGGATACATTATGACATCATAATACATTGTGACATAATAGTGCATATTAATTATGATGTCATCATATATTGTGACGTCATAATACATGCTCATGATACTCCAGTAGATTTGACGCAAATTGGGGTAAGAGAAGTTGGTCATAATACCTGCAAATTACGCTCTCCTAATACACAGTGATGTCATAATGCGGATTCATTATGACGTCATAATACATTGTGACGTCATAGTGCATAATAATTTTGATGTCATCATATTTTGTGACATCATAATACATGCTCATGAAACTCCAGTAGATATGACGCAAATTGGGGTAAGAGAAATTGGTCATAATACCTGCAAATTACGCTCTACTGATACATTGTGATGTCATAATGCGGATACATTATGAAGTCAAAATACATTGTGATGTCATAGTGCAAACTAATTATGATGTCATCATATATTGTGATGTCATCATACATGCTCATGATACTCCAGTAGATATGACACAAATTGAGGTAAGAGAAATTTATGATAATACTTGCAAATTATGCTCTCATAATACATTGTGATGTCATAATGCGGACACATTATGACGTCATAATATATTTTGATATCATAGTGCATATTAATTATGAAGTCATCATATATTTTGACATCATAATATATGCTCATGATACTACAGTATATATGACATGAATTGGGGAAAGAGAAAATGATCATAATACCTGCAAATTACGCTCTCAAAGTACATGGTGACGTCATAATGTGGATACATTATGACGTCATAATACATTGTGACGTCATAGTGCATATTAATTATGATGCCATCATATATTTTGACATCATAATACATGCTCATGAACCCCAGTATATATGACACAAATTGCGGTAAGAGAAAATGATCATAAAACCTGCAAATTATGTTCTAATAATACATTGTGATGTCATAATGCGGATAAATTATAACCTCATGATACATTGTGATGTCGTAGTTCATACTAATTATGATGTCATCATATATTGTGACATTACAATACATGCTCATGATACTCCGGTATATATGACACAATTTGGGGTGAGAGAAATTGATCATAATATCTGCAAATTACGCTCTCATAACGCATTGTGATTTCATAATGCGGATAAATTATGATGTCATAATACATTGTGACATCATAGTGCATACTAATTATGATGTGATCATTTATTGTGATGTCATAATACATGCTCTTGATACTCCGGTAGATATCACAGAAATTGGGGTAAGAGAAATTCATCATAATACCTGCAAATTAGGCTCTCCTAATACATTGGGATGTCATAATGTGGATACATTATGACGTCATAATACACTGTGATGTCATAATGCATACTAATTATGATTTCATCATATATTGTGACGTCATAATACATGCTCATGACACTCCAGTATATATGACACAAATTGGGGTAAGAGAAATTGATCATAATACCTGCAAATTACGCTCTCTTAATATATTCTGATGTCATAATGCGGATACATTATGACGTGATAATACATTGTGACATCATTATGCATAATAATTATGATGTCATCATATACTGTGACATAATAATATATCCCCATGATACTCCAGTAGATATGACACAAATTGGGGTAAGAGAAATTGATCACAATACCTGCAAATTACGCCCTCATAATTCATTGTGATGTCATAATGCGGTTACATTATGACGTGATAATAGCTTGTGATGTTATAGTGTATATTAATTATGATGACAACATATATTGTCACAACATAATACATGTTCATGATACTCCAGTAGATATGATACAAATTGGGGTTAGAGAAATTGATCGTAATACCTGCAAATTACGGCTTCATAATACATTGTGATGTCATTCTGCGAATACATTATGATGTCATAATACATTGCGACGTCATAGTGCATACTAATTATGATGTCATCATATATTGTGATGTCATAATACATGATCTTGATACTCCAGTAGATATGACACAATTTGAGGTAAGAGAAATTGGTCATAATACCTGCAAATTACACTCTCATAATACATTGTGATGTCATAATGCGGACACATTATGACATCACACTATATTGTGATGTCATATTGCATACTAATTATGATGTCATCATATATTGTGATGACATAATACATGCTCATGATACTCCAGTATATATGACACAATTTGGGGTAAGAGAAATTGATCATGATATCTGCCAATTACGCTATCATAATATGTTGTGATGTCATAGTGAGGATACATTATGATGTCATAATACATTGTGACATCATAGTGCATACTAATTATGATGTCATCATTTACTTTGTCGTCATAAGACATGCTCATGATAGTCCAGTAGATATGACATAAATTGGGATAAGAGAAAATGGTCAAAGTACCTGCAAATTTCGCTCTACTAATATATTGTGAGGTCATAATGCGGATACAGTTTGGCGTCATAATACATTGTGACGTCATACTGCACACTAATTTTGATGTCTTCATATATTGTGACGTCACAATACATACTCATGATACTCCAGGAGATATAACACAAATTGGGGTAAGAGAAATTGGTCATAATACCTGCAAATTACTCTCTCATAATATATTGTGGTGTCATATTGCATATACATTATGACGTCATAATGCATTGTGACGTCATAGTGCATACTAATTATGATGTCATCCTATATTGTGACGTCATAATACATGCTCATGATACTCCAGTAGATATGTCACAAATTGGGGAAAGAGAAATTGGTCATAATACCTGCAAATTACGCGCTCATAATACATTGCGATGTCATAATGCAGATACATTATGACGTCATAATATATTGTGACATCAGACTGCATACTAATTATGATGTAATCATATATTGTGACGTCATAATGCATGCTCATGATACTCCAGTAGAGTATAATATATTATGGGAGCATAATTTCCAGGTATTAAGATCAATTTTTCTTACCCCAATTTTTGTCATATCTACTGGAGTATCATGAGCATGTATTATGACATCACAAAATGGGATGACATCATAATTAGTATGCACTATGACATCACCATCTATTATGTATTATGAGGTCATAATACATCCGCGTTGTGACATCACAGTATATTATGAGAGGTTAATTTCCAGGTATTATGTTCAATTTTTCTTACCCCAATTTGTGTCATATCTACTGGAGTATCATGAGCATGTATTATGACGTCACAATATAGGATGACATCATAATTAGTATGCACTATGATGTCACAATGTATTATGACGTCATAATATATCCGCATTATGACATCACAATGTATTATGAGAGCGTAATTTGCAGGTATTATGATCAACTTCTCTTACTAAAATTTGTGTCATATCTACTGGAGTATCATGAGCATGTATTATGTTGTCACAATATATGATGACATCATAATTAGTATGTACTACGACGTCATAATATATCCGCATTGTGACATCACCATATATTATGAGAGCGTAATTTGCAGGTATTATGATCAATTTCTCTTACCCCAATTTGTGTCATGTCTACTGCAGTATCATGAGCATGTATTATGATGTCACAATATAGAATGATATCATCATTAGTATGCACTATGACGTCACAATGTATTATGACGTCATAGTGTATACGAATTATGACATCACAATATATTATGAGAGCGTAATTTGCAGGTATTATGTTCAACTTCTCTTACCAAAATTTGTGTCATATCTACTGGAGTATCATGAGCATGTATTATGATGTTGCAATATACGTTGACATCATAATTACTATGTATTACGACTTCATAATATATCCGCATTATGACATCACCATATATTATGATAGCGTATTTTGCAGGTATTATGATCAATTTCCCTTACCCTATTTGTGTCATATCTACTGGTGTATTGTGAGCATGTATTATGATGTTACAATATAGGATGACATCATAATTAGTATGCACTATGAAGTCACAATGTATTATGATGTCATAATGTATCCACATTATGACATGACTATATATTATGAGAGCGTAATTTGCAGGTATTATGATCAATTTCTCTTACCCGAGTTTGTGTCATATCTACTGGAGTATCATGAGCATGCATTATGACGTTACAATATATGATGATATCATAATTAGTATGCAGTATGATGTCACAATGTATTATTACGTCATAATGTATCCGAATTACGACATCGCAATATATTATGAGAGCGTAATTTCCAGGTATTATGATCAATTTCTCTTACAACAATTTGTGTCATATCTACTGGAGTATCATGAGCATGTATTATGAGTCACAATATATGATGACATCATAATTAGTATGTATTAGGACGTCATAATGTATCCGCATCCTGACATCACAATATATTTTGAGAGCGTAATTTGCAGGTATTATGATCAATTTCTCATACCCCAATTTGTGTCACATCTACTGAAGTATCCTGAGCATGTATTATGACCTCACAATATATGATGACATCATAATTAGTATGCACTATGACGTCACAATGTATCCGAATTATGACATCACAATATATTATGAGAGCGTAATTTGCAGGTATTAAGATCAATTTCTCTTACCCCAATTTGTGTCATATCTACTGCAGTATCATGAGAATGTATTATGATGTCACAATATAGAATGACATCATAATTAGTATGCACTATGACATCGTAATGTATTATGACGTCATAATATATCCACATAATGACATCACAATATATTATGAGGGCGTAATCTGCAGGTATTATGATCAATTTCTCTTACCGGAGTTTTTGTCATATCTATTGGACTATCATGAGCATGCATTATGACGTCACAATATATGATCACATCATAATCAGTATGCAGTATGACGTCACAATGTATTATTACGTCATAATGTATCCGAATTACGACATCGCAATATATTATGAGAGCGTAATTTGCAGGTATTGTGATCGATTTCTCTTGCCCCAATTAGTGTCATATCTACTGGAGTATCATGAGCATGTATTATGACATCACAATACATGATGACATCATAATTAGAATGCACGATGATGTCACAATGTATTATGACGTCATAATGTATCTGCATTATGAAATCACAATATACTAAGAGAGCATAATTTGCAGGTATTATGATCAATTTCTCTTACCCGAGTTTGTGTCATATCTACTGGAGTATCATGAGCATGTTTTATGACGTCACAATATATGATGACATCATAATTAGTATGCACTATGACGTCACAAAGTATTATAACGTCATAATGTATCCGAATTATGACATCACAATATATTATGAGAGCGTAATTTGCAGGTATTATGATCAATTTCTCTTACCCCAATTTGTGTCATATCTACTGCAGTATCATGAGAATGTATTATGATGTCACAATATAGAATGACATCATAATTAGTATGCACTATGACATCGTAATGTATTATGATGTCATAATATATCTGCATAATGACATCACAATATATTATGAGGGCGTAATTTGCAGGTATTATGATCAATTTCTCTTACCGTATTTTTTGTCATATCTATTGGACTATCATGAGCATGCATTATGACGTCACAATATATGATGACATCATAATCAGTATGCAGTATGACGTCACAATGTATTATTACATCATAATGTATCCGAATTACCACATCGCAATATATTATGAGAGCATAATTCGCAGGTACTGTGATCGATTTCTCTTACCCCAATTTGTGTCATATCTACTGGAGTATCATGAGCATGTATTATGACATCACAATACATGATGACATCAAAATTAGAATGCACTATGATGCCAAAATGTATTATGACGTCATAATATATCCGCATAATGAAATCACAATATACTATGAGAGCCTAATTTGCAGGTATTATGATCAATTTCTCTAACCCCAATTTGTGTCACATCTACTGGAGTATAATGAGCATGTATTATGACGTCACAATATATGATGACATCAAAATTAATATGCACTATGAGTTCACAATTTATTATGACGTCATAATGTATCCGAATTATGACATCACAATATATTAGGAGAGCGTAATTTGCAGGTATTATGATCAATTTCTCTTACCCCAATTTGTGTCATATCTACTGCAGTATCATGAGAATGTATTATGATGTCACAATATAGAATGACATCATAATTAGTATGCACTATGACGTTGTAATGATTTATGACGTCATAATACATCCTCATTATGACTTCACAATATATTATGAGAGCGTAATTTGCAGGTATTATGATCAATTTCACTTACCACAATTTGTGTCATATCTACTGGAGTATCATGAGCATGTATTATGATGTCACAATATATGATGACATCATAATTAGTATGTATTATGACGTCATAATGTATCCGTATTATGACATCACAATATATTATGAGAGCGTAATTTGCAGGTATTTTGATCAATTTCTCTTATCCGAATTTGTGTCATATCTACTGGAGTAACTTGAGCATGTATTATGACGTCACAATATATGATGGCATCATAATTAGTTGGCACTATGAGGTCACAATGTATTATGAGGTCACAATTTACCGCATTATGACATCACAACATATTATGAGAGCGTAATTTGCAGGTATTATGATCAATTTCTCTTACCCAATTTGTGTCATATCTACTGGAGTATCATGAGCATGTATTATGACATCACACTATAGGATGACATCATAATTGGTATGTACTATGATGTCATAATGTATTATGAGGTCATAATATATCTGCATTATAATATCACAATATGTTATGAGAGCGTGATTTGCAGGTATTATCATCAGTTTCTCTTTTCCCAATTTGTGTCATATCTACTGGAGCATCATGAGCATGTAATATGACGTCACAATACATGATGACATCATAATTAGTATACACTATGACATCACAATGGATTATGACGTCATAATACATCCGCATTGTGACATCACAATATATTATGAGAGGGAAATTTGCAGGTGTTATGATCAATTTTTCTTACAATTTGTGTCATATCTACTGGATTATCATTAGCATCTATTATGACATCACAATATAGGATGACATCATAATTAGTATGCACTATGATGTCACAATGCATTATGAGGTCATAATGTATCTGCATTTTGACATCACAATATATTATGAGAGCGTAATTTGCAGGTATTATCAATTTCTCTTATCCCAATTTGTGTCATATCTACTGGAGTATCATGAGCATGTATTATGACGTCACAATATAGGATGACATCATAATTAGTATGCACTATGCCGTCACAATGTATTATGACGTCATAATGTATATGCAATATGACATCACAATATATTATGAGAGCGTAATTTGGAGGTATTATGATCAATTTCTTTTACCACAATTTGTGTCATATCTACTGGAGTATCATGAGAGTGTATTATGACGTCACAATATTGGATGACATCATAATTAGTATGCAGTATGATGTCACAATGTATTACGAGGTCATAATGTATCTGCATTATGTCATCACAACATATTATGAGAGCGTAATTTGCAGGTATTATCATCAATTTCTCTTATCCCAATTTGTGTCATATCTACTGGAGTATCATGAGAATGTATTATGTCATCACAATATAGGATGACATCATAATTAGTATGCAATATGAGATCACACTGTGTTACGATGTCATTATATATCCGCATTATGACATCACAATATATTATGAGAGAGCAATTTCCAGGTATTATGATCAATTTCTCTTAACCCAATTTGTGTCACATCTATTGGAGAATGATGAGCATGAATTATGACGTCACAATATATGATGACATCATAATTGCTATGCACTATGATGTCACAATATATTATGACATCATAATGTATACGCATTATGACATGACAATATATTATGAGAGCGCAATTTGCAGGTATTATGATCAATTTCTCTTACCCCAAATTGTATCATATCTACTGGAGTATCATGAGCATGTATTATGACCTCACAATATAGGATGACATCATAATTAGTATGCACTATGACGTCACAATGTATTATGAGGTCATTATGTATCTGCATTATGATATCACAATATGTTATGAGAGCGTGATTTGCAGGTATTATCATCAATTTCTCTTATCCCAATTTGTGTCATATATACTGAAGTATCATGAGCATATATTATGACGTCACAATAGATGATGACATCATAATTAGAACGCACTCTGACGTCACAATGTATTATGACACATAATGTATCCACATTATGACATCACAATATATTATGAGAGTGTAATTGGCAGGTATTATGATCAATTTCTCTTACCCCAATTTGTGTTACATCTACTGGAGTATCATGAGCATGTATTATGACGTCACAATATATGATGACATCATAATTAATCTGCACTATGATGTCCAATGTATTATGACGTCATAATATATCCGCATTATGACATCACAATATATTATGAGAGCTTAAATTGCAGGTATTATGATCAATTTCTCTTACCCCAGTATGTGTCATATCTACTGGAGTATCATGAGCATGTATTATGATGTCACAATATTTGATGACATCATAATTAGTATGCGCTATGACGCCACAATGTATGATGAGGTCATAATGTGTCCGAATTATGACATCACAATATATTATGAGAGCATAATTTGCAGGTATTATGATCCATTTCTCTTACCCCAATATGTGTGATATCTACTGGTGTATCATGAGTATGTATTATGATGTTAAAATACAGGATGACATCATATTAGTATGCACTATGACGTCACAATGTATTATGAGGTCATAATGCATCTGCATTATGATATCACAACATATTATGAGAGCGTAATTTGCAGGTATTATCAACAATTTCTCTTACCCCATTTTGTTTCACATCTACTGAAGTATCATGAGCATGTATTATGATGTCACAATATATGATGACATCATTATTGGTATGTATTATGACGTCATAATATATCCGCATTATGACATCACAATACATTATGAGAGCGTAATTTGCAGGTATTTTGATCAATTTCTCTTACCACAATTTGTGTCACATCTACTGGAGTATCATGAGCATGTATTATGACGTCACAATATATAATGACATCATAATTAGTATGCACTATGATGTCACAATTTATTATGAGGTCATAATTTATCCGCATTATGACATCACAATATATTATGAGAGCGTAATTTGCAGGTATTATGATCAATTTCTCTTACCACAAATTGTGTCATATCTACTGGAGTATCATGAGCATGTATTATGACATCACAATGTAGGAAGACATCATAATTAGTATGCTCTATGACGTCACAATGTATTATGAGGTCATTATGTATCTGCATTGTGATATCACAATATGTTACGAGACCGTGATTTGCAGGCATTATCATCAATTTCTCTTATCCCAATTTGTGTCATATCTACTGAAGTATCATGAGAATATATTATGACGTCACAATACATGATGACATCATAATTAGAACGCACTATGACGTCACAATGTATTATGACGTCATAATCTATCCGCATTATGACATCACAATATATTATGAGAGCGTAATTTGCAGGTATTATGATCAGTTTCTATTACCCCAATTTATGTCATATCTACTGGAGTATCATGAGCATGTATTATGAGGTCACAGTATATGACGACATCATAGTTAGTTTGCACTATGACGTCAGAATGTATTAGGATGTCATAATGTATCCGCATTATGACATCACAATGTATTATGAGAGAGTAATTTGCAGGTATTATGATCAATTTGTCTTACCACCATTTGTGTCGCAGCTTCTGGAATATCATGAGCATGTATTATGATGTCACAATGTATGATGACATCATAATTAGTATGTATTATGACATCATAATGTATCTGCATTATGACACAGCGATATATTATGAGAGCGTAATTTGCAGGTATTATGATCAATTTCTCTTACCACAATTTGTGTCATGTCTACTGGAGTATCATGAGCATGTATTATGATGTCACAATATATGATGTCTTCATAATTAGTATGCACTATGATGTCACAATGTATTATGACGTCATAATGTATCCGCATTATGACATCACAATATATTATGAGAGCGTAATTTGCAGGTATTATGATCAATTACTCTTTCCCCAATTTGTGTCATATCTACTGGAGTATCATGAGCATGTATTATGAGGTCACAATATATGATGACATCATAATTAGTATCCACTATGACGTCACAAGGTATTACGATGACATAATGTATCCGCCTTATGACATCACAGTATATTATGAGAGCGTAATTTGCAGGTATTATGATCAATTTCTCTTACCCCACATTGTGTCATATCTCCTGGAGTATCATGAGCATGTATTATGACGTCACAATATGTGATGACATCATAATTAGTATGCATTGTGACATGACAATGTATTATGACGACCTAATATATGCGCATTTTGACATCACAATATATCAAAAGCGTGTCATTTGCAGGAATTATGATCAATTTCTCTTACTCCAAATTGTGTCATATCTACTAGAGTATCATGAGCATGTATTATGACGTCACAATATATGATGACATCATAATTAATATGCACTATGACATCACAATGTATTATGACGTCATAAGGTATCCACATTATGACATCACAATATATTATGAGAGTGTAATTTGCAGGTATTATGATCAATTTCTCTTACCCCAATTTGTGTCATATCTGCTGGAGTATCATGAGCAACTATTATGACGTTACAATGTATGATGACATCATAATTAGTATGCACTATGACGTCACAATGTAGTATGACGTCATAATATATCCGCATTATGATATCTGAGTATATTATGAGAGCGTAATTTGCAGGTATTATGATCAATTCTCTTACCCCAATTTGTGTCATATCTACCGGCGTATCATGAGCATGTATAATTATGTCACAATATATGATGACATCATAATTAGTATGCACTATGACGTCACAATGTATTATGATGTCATAATATATCCACCTTATGACATCACAATATGAGAGCGTAATTTGCAGGTATTATGATCAATTTCTCTTACCCCAATTTGTGTCATATCTACTGGAGTATCATGAGCATGCATTATAACGTCACAACATATGATGATATCATAATTAGTATGCATTGTGACATGACAATATATTATGACGTCCAAATGTATAGTCATTATGACATCACAATATATCAAGAAAGCGTAATTTGCAGGTATTATGATCAATTTCTCTTACCCCAATTTATGTCAAATCTACTGGAGTAACATGAGCATGTATTATGACGTCACAATATATGATGACATCAAAGTTAGTATGCACTATGATGTCACAATATTTTATGACATCATAGTTTATCTGCATTATGGCATCACAATATTTTATGAGAACGTAATATGCAGGTATTATGATCAATTTCTCTTACCCCAATTTGTGTCATATCTACTGGAGTATCATGAGCATGTATAATTATGTCACAATATATGATGACATCATAATTAGTATGCACTATGACGTCACAATATATTATGATGTCATAATATATCCACCTTATGACATCACATTATATTATGAGAGTGTAATTTGCAGGTATTATGATCAATTTCTCTTACCCCAATTTGTGTCATATCTACTGGAGTATCATGAGCATGCATTATGACGTCACAACATATGATGACATCATAATTAGTATGCATTGTGACATGACAATATATTATGACGTCCTAATGTATACGCATTGTGACATCACAATATATAAAGACAGCGTAATTTGCAGGTATTATGATCAATTTCTCTTACCCCAATTTGTGTCATATCTACTGGAGTATCATGAGCATGTATTATGACGTCAGAATATATGATGACATCATAATAAGTATGCACTATGATGTCACAATGTATTATGATGTCATAATGTATCCGCCTTATGACATCACAATATATTATGAGAGCATAATTTGCAGGTATTATGATCAATTTCTCTTACACCAATTTGTGTCATACCTTCTGGAGTATCATGAACATATATTATGACGTCACAATATATGATGACATCATAATTAGAATGCACTATCACATCGCAATGTGTTATGACGTCATAATGTATCCGCATTATGACATCACAATATATTATGAGAGCGTAAATTGCAGGTATTATGATCAATTTCTCTTACCCCAATTTGTGTCATATCTACTGGAGTATCATGAGCATGTATTATGATGTCACAATATACGATGACATCATAATTAGTATGTACTATGATGTCAGAATGTATTATGATGTCATAATGTATCCACATTATGACATCACAATATATAATGAGACCGTAATTTGCAGGTATTATGATCAATTTCTCTTACCCCAATTTGTGTCATATCTACTGGAGTATCATGAGCATGTTTTATGATGTCACAATATATGATGATATCACAATTAGTATGCACTATGATGTCACATTGTATTATGATTTCATAATGTATTCGTATTATGACATCACAGTACACTAAGAGAGCGTAATTTGCAGGTATTATGATCAATTTCTCTTACCCCAATTTGTGTCATATATACGGGAGTATCATGAGCATGTATTATGACGTCAGAATATATGATTACATCATAATTAGTATGCACTATGACGTCACAATGTATTATGATGTCATAATGTATCCGCCCTATGATATCACAATATATTATGAGAGCGTAATTTGCGGGTATGATGATCAATTTCTCTTACTCCAATTTGTGTCATATCTACTGGGGTATCATGAGCATGTATTATGATGTCACAATATTTGATGACATCATAATTAGTATGCATTGTGACATGACAATGTATTATGTCGTCATAATGTATACGCATTATGACATCACAATATATCAAAAGAGGGTTATTTGCAGGTATTGTGATCAATTTCTCTTACCCCAATTTGTGTCATATCTACTGGAGTATCATGAGCAAGTATAATGACGTCACAATATATGATGAAATCATAATTAGTATGCAGTATGACGACACAATGCATAAGGACGTCATAATGTATCCGCATTATGACATCAGAGTATATTATGAGAGCGTAATTTGCAGGTGTTATGATCAATTTCTCTTACCCCATTTTGTGTCAT
Source organism: Aotus nancymaae (assembly GCF_030222135.1). Lineage (NCBI taxonomy): Eukaryota > Metazoa > Chordata > Mammalia > Primates > Aotidae > Aotus > Aotus nancymaae. The sequence continues at coordinate 174,332 of NW_026988447.1, read as the reverse complement.
ATCTACTGGAGTATCATGAGCATGTATTATGACGTCACAATATAAGATGACATCAGAATTAGTATGCACTATGATGTCACAATATATTATGACGTCATAATGTATCCGCTTTTTGACAACACAATGTATTATGATAGCATAATTTGCAGATGTTATGATCAATTTCTCTTACCACAATTTGTGTCATATTTACTGGAGTATCATGAGCATGTATTACGATGTCACAATATATGATGACATCATAGTTAGTATGCACTATGATGTCACAATTTATTATGAGGTCATAATTTATCCACATTATGACATCACAATATATTATGAGAGCGTAATTTGCAGGTATTATGATCAATTTCTCTTACCACAAATTGTGTCATATCTACTGGAGCATCATGAGCATGTATTATGACATCACAATGTAGGATGACATCATAATTAGTATGCACTATGACGTCACAATGTATTATGAGGTCATTATGTATCTGCATTATGATATCACAATATGTTATGAGAGCGTGATTTGCAGGCATTATCATCAATTTCTCTTATCCCAATTTGTGTCATATCTACTGAAGTATCATGAGAATATATTATGACGTCACAATACATGATGACATCATAATTAGAACGCACTATGACGTCACAATGTATTATGTCGTCATAATGTGTCCACATTATGACATCACAATATATTATGAGAGCGTAATTTGCAGGTATTATGATCAATTTCTCTTACCACAAATTGTGTCATATCTACTGGAGTATCATAAGCATGTATTATAACATAACAATATATGATGACATCATAATTATTATGCACTATGATGTCACAATGTATAATGATGTCATAATATATCCACCTTATGACATCACAATATATTATGAGAGCGTAATTTGCAGGTATTATGATCAATTTCTCTTACCACAATTTGTGTCATATCTACTGGAGTATCATGAGCATGCATTATGACGTCACAACATATGATGACATCATAATTAGTATGCATTGTGACATCACAATATATAATAACGTCCAAATGTATATGCATTATGACATCACAATATATCAAGAGAGCATAATTTGCAGGTATTATGATCAATTTCTCTTACCCCAATTTATGTCATATCTACTGGAGTATCATGAGCATGTATTATGACGTCACAATATATGATGACATCAAAGTTAGTATGCACTATGATGTCACAATATTTTATGACATCATAGTTTAACTGCATTATGGCATCACAATATTTTATGAGAACGTAATATTCAGGTATTATGATCAATTTCTCTTACCCCAATTTGTGTCATATCTACTGGAGTATCATGAGCATGTATAATTATATCGCAATATATGATGACATCATAATTAGAATGCATTGTGACATGACAATATATTATGACGTCCTAATGTATATGCATTGTGACATCACAATATATAAAGACAGCCTAATTTGCAGGTATTATGATCAATTTCTCTTACCCCAATTTGTGTCATATCTACTGGAGTATCATGAGCATGTATTATGACGTCAGAATATATGACGACATCATAATACGTATGCACTATGATGTCACAATGTATTATGATGTCATAATGTATCCACCTTATGACATCACAATATATTATGAGAGCGTAATTTGCAGGTATTATGATCAATTTCTCTTACCCCAATTTGTGTCATATATACGGGAGTATCATGAGCATGTATTATGACGTCAGAATATATGATTACATCATAATTAGTATGCACTATGATGTCACAATGTATTATGATGTCATAATGCATCCGCCCTATGACATCACAATATATTATGAGAGCGTAATTTGCAGGTATGATGATTAATTTCTCTTACTCCAATTTGTGTCATATCTACTGGAGTATCATGAGCATGTATTATGATGTCACAATATATGATGACATCATAATTAGTATGCATTGTGACATGACAATGTATTATGTCGTCATAATGTATACGCATTATGACATCTCAATATATCAAAAGAGGGTTATTTGCAGGTATTGTGATCAATTTCTCTTACCCCAATTTGTGTCATATCTACTGGAGTATCATGAGCAAGTATAATGACGTCACAATATATGATGAAATCATAATTAGTATGCACTATGACGACACAATGCATAATGACGTCATAATGTATCCGCATTATGACATCAGAGTATATTATGAGAGCGTAATTTGCAGGTGTTATGATCAATTTCTCTTACCCCATTTTGTGTCATTTCTACTGGAGTATCATGAGCATGTATTATGATGTCACAATATATGATGACATCAGAATTAGTATGCACTATGATGTCACAATATATTATGACGTCATAATGTATCCGCCTTTTGACAACACAATGTATTAGGATAGCATAATTTGCAGATGTTATGATCAATTTCTCTTACCACAATTTGTGTCATATTTACTGGAGTATCATGAGCATGTATTACGATGTCACAATATATGATGACATCATAATTAGTATGCACTATGATGTCACAATTTATTATGAGGTCATAATTTATCCGCATTATGACATCACAATATATTATGAGAGCGTAATTTGCAGGTATTATGATCAATTTCTCTTACCACAAATTGTGTCATATCTACTGGAGTATCATGAGCATGTATTATGACATCACAATGTAGGATGACATCATAATTAGTATGCACTATGTCGTCACAATGTATTATGAGGTCATTATGTATCTGCATTGTGATATCACAATATGTTATGAGAGCGTGATTTGCAGGCATTGTCATCAATTTCTCTTATCCCAATTTGTGTCATATCTACTGAAGTATCATGAGAATATATTATGACGTCACAATACATGATGACATCACAATTAGAACGCACTATGACGTCACAATGTATTATGACGTCATAATGTGTCCGCATTATGACATCACAATATATTATGAGAGCGTAATTTGCAGGTATTATGATCAATTTCTCTTACCACAAATTGTGTCATATCTACTGGAGTATCATAAGCATGTATTATAACATAACAATATATGATGACATCATAATTATTATGCACTATGATGTCACAATGTATTATGATGTCATAATATATCCACCTTATGACATCACAATATATTATGAGAGCGTAATTTGCAGGTATTATGATCAATTTCTCTTACCCCAATTTGTGTCATATCTACTGGAGTATCATGAGCATGCATTATGACGTCACAACATATGATGACATCATAATTAGTATGCATTGTGACATGACAATATATAATGACGTCCAAATGTATACCCATTATGACATCACAATATACCAAGAGAGCGTAATTTGCAGGTATTATGATCAATTTCTCTTACCCCAATTTATGTCATATCTACTGGAGTATCATGAGCATGTATTATGACGTCACAATATATGATGGCATCAAAGTTAGTATGCACTATGATGTCACAATATTTTATGACATCATAGTTTATATGCATTATGTCATCACAATATTTTATGAGAACGTAATATGCAGGTATTATGATCAATTTCTCTTACCCCAATTTGTGTCATATCTACTGGAGTATCATGAGCATGTATAATTATGTCACAATATATGATGACATCATAATTAGTATGCACTATGACATCGCAATGTTATATGACGTCATAATGTATCCACCTTATGACATCACATTATATTATGAGAGCGTAATTTGCAGGTATTATGATCAATTTCTCTTACCACAATTTGTATCATATCTACTGGAGTATCATGAGCATGAATTATGACGTCACAACATATGATGACATCATAATTAGTATGCATTGTGACATGACAATATATTATGACGTCCTAATGTATACGCATTGTGACATCACAATATATAAAGACAGCACAATTTGCAGGTATTATGATCAATTTCTCTTACCCCAATTTGTGTCATATCTACTGGAGTATCATGAGCATGTATTATGACGTCAGAATAAATGATGACATCATAATAAGTATGCACTATGATGTCACAATGTATTATGATGTCATAATGTATCCGCCTTCTGACATCACAATATATTATGGGAGCGTAATTTGCAGGTATTATGATCAATTTCTCTTACACCAATTTGTGTCATACCTTCTGGAGTATCATGAACATATATTATGACGTCACAATATATGATGACATCATAATTAGAATGCACTATGACATCGCAATGTTTTATGACGTCATAATGTATCCGCATTATGACATCACAGTATATTATGAGAGCGTAAATTGCAGGTATTATGATCAATTTCTCTTACCCCAATTTGTGTCATATTTACTGGAGTATCATCAGCATGTATTACGATGTCACAATATATGATGACATCATAAGTACTATGCATTTTGACATGACAATGTATTATGACGTCCTAATGTATACGCATTGTGACATCACAATATATAAAGAGAGCGTAATTTGCAGGTATTATGATCAATTTCTCTTACCCCAATTTGTGTCGAATCTACTGCAGTATCATGAGGAAGTATTATGACGTCAAAATATATGATGACATCATAATTAGTATGCACTATGACGTCACAATGTATTATGACGTCATAATGTATCCGCATTATGACATCAGAGTATATTATGAGAGCGTTATTTGCAGTTATTATGATCAATTTCTCTTACAACAATTTGTGTCATATCTATTGGAGTATCATGAGCATGTATTATGACGTCACAATGTATAATGACATCATAATTAGTATGCACTATGACGTCACAACGTATTATGACGTCATAATGTATCCGCATTATAACATCACAATATATTATAAGGGAGTAACTTGCAGGCATTATGATCAATTTCTCTTATCCCAATTTGTGTCATATCTACTGGAGTATCATGAGCATGTATTATGATGTCACAATATATGATAACATCATAATTAGTATGCACTATGACGTCACAATGTATTATGACGTTATAATATATACGCATTATGACATCACAATATATTATGAGAGCGTAATTTGCAGGTATCATGATCAATTTCTCTTACCTCAATTTGTGTCATATCTTCTGGAATATCATGAGCATATATTATGACGTCACAATATATGATGACATCATAATTAGAATGCACTATGACATCGCAATGTTTTAAGCGTCATAATGTATTCGCATTATGACATCACAGTATATTATGAGAGCGTAAATTGCAGGTATTATGATCAATTTCATTTACACCAATTTGTGTCATATCTACTGGAGTATCATGAGCATGTATTATTATGTCACAATATATGATGACATCATAATTAGTATGCACTATGATGTCACATTGTATTATGATGTCATAATGTATCCGTTTTATGACATCACAGTACATTATGAGAGCGTAATTTGCAGGTATTATGATCAATTTCTCTTACCCCAATTTGTGTCATATCTACTGGAGTATCATGAGCATGTATTATGACATCACAATATATAATGACATCATGATTAGTGTGCACTATGTCATCACAATGTATTATGACGTCATAATGTATCTGCATTTTGACATCCCAATATATTATGAGAGCGTTATTTGCAGGTATTATGTTCAATTTCTGTTACCACCATTCAGGTCATATCTACTGGAGTGTCATGAGCATGTATTAGGACGTCACAATATAGGATGACATCATAATTAGTATGCACTATGATGTCACATTGTATTATGATGTCATAATGTATCCGTATTATGACATCCCAGTACATTATGAGAGTGTAATTTGCAGGTATTATGATAAATTTCTGTTACCCAAATTTGTGTCATATCTATTGGAGTATCATGAGCATACATTATGATGTCACAATATAGGATGACATCATAATAGGTATGCACTATGACGTCACAATGTATTATGATGTCATAATATGTCAGCATTATGACATCACAACATATTATGAGAGCGTAATTTGCAGGTATTATGATCAATTTCTCTTACCCAATTTGTGTCATAACTACTGGAGCATCATGATCATGTATTATGACGTCACAATATAGGATGATATCATAATTAGTATGCACTATGACATCACAATGTATTATGACGTTATAATGTATCCGCATTATGACATCCCAATATATTATGAGAGCGTAATTTGCAGGTATTATGATCAATTTCTCTTACCCCAATTTTTGTCATACCTACTGGAGAATCATGAGCATGCATTATGACATCACAATATATGATGACATCATGATTAGTATGCACTATGATGTCACAACGTATTATGATGTCATAATGTATCCGCATTATGACATCACAGTATATTATGAGAGCGTAATTTGCAGGTATTATGATCAATTTCTCTTACCCCAATTTGTGTCACATCTACTGGAGTGCCATGAGCATGTATTATGACATCACAATATATTATGACATCATAATTAGTATGCAGTATGATGTCACAATGTATTATGACGTCATAATGCATCCGCATTATGACATCACTATATACTATGAGAGCATAATTTGCAGGTATTATGATCAATTTATCTTACCCCAATTTGTGTCATATCTACTGGAGTATCATGAGCATGTATTATGACCTCACAATATATGATGACATCATGATTACTGTGCACAATGACGTCACAATATATTATGACATAATGAATCCGCATTATGACATCACAATATAGTATGAGAGCATAATTTGCAGGTATTATCATAAATTTCTCTTACCCCAATTAGTGTTTTATCAACTGGAGTATCATGAGCATGTATTATGACGTCACATTATAGGATGACATCATAAGTAGTATGCACTATGACGTCACAATGTATTATGTCGTCATAATGTATCCACATTATGACATAAAAATGTTTTATGAGAGCATAATTTGCAGGTATTATGATCAATTTCTCTAACCCCAATTTGTGTCATATCTACTGGAGAAGCATGAGCATGTATTATGACGTCACAATATTTGATGACATCATAATTAGTATGCACTATGACGTCAGAATGTATTATGACGTCATAATGTATCAGAATTATGACATCACAATGTATTACGAGAGCGAAATTTGCAGGTATTATGACAAATTTCTCTTACCCATATGTGTGTCATATCCACTGGAGTATCAAGAGCTTGTATTATGATGTCACAATATATGATAACATCATAATTAGTATGCACAATGACATCACAATGTAAAATGACGTCATAATGTATCTGCATTATGACATCACAATGTATTACGAGAGCATAATTTGCAGGTATTATGGTCAATTTCTCTTACCACAATTTGTGTGATATCTACTGGAGTATCTTGAGCATGTATTATGATTTCACAATATATGATGACATCATAATTAGTATGCAGTATGATGTGACAATGTATTATGACGTCATAATGTATCCGCATGATGACATCACAATGTATTATGAGAGCGTAATTTGCAGGTATTATGATGAATTTCTCTTACCACAATAAGTGTCATATCTACTAGAGTATAATGAGCATGTATTATGACATCACAATAAATGATGACATCATAATTAGTATGCACTATGACGTCACAATGTATTATGATGTCATAATGTATCCGCATTATGACGTCACAATGTATTATGAGAGCGTAATTTGCAGGTATTATGTTCAGTTTCTATAAACCAAATTTGTATCATATCTACTGGAGTAACATGAACATGTATTATGACATCACAATATATGATGACATCGTAAATAATATGCACTATGATGCCGCAATGTATTATGATGTCATAATTAATCCGCATTATGACATCACAATATATTATGAGAGCGTAATTTGCAGGTATTATGATCAATTTCTCTTACCCCAAATTGTGTCATATCTACCGGAGTATCATGAGCATGCATTATGATGTCACAATATATGATGACATCATGATTATTATGCACTATGATGTCACAATGTGTTATGACGTTATAAGGTATCCGAATTATGACATCATAATATATTATGAAGTGTAATTTGCAGTTATTATGAAAAATTTCTTTTACCCCAATTTGTGTCATATATACTGGAGTATCATGAGCATGTATTATGACATCACAATAAATGATGTCATCATAATTAGTATGCACAATGACATCACAATGTAATATCACGTCAAAATGTATCCGCATTATGACATCACAATGTATTACGAGAGCATAATTTACAGGTATTATGATCAATTTCTCTTACCCCAATTTGTGTCATATCTACTGGAGTATCATGAGCAAGTATTATGACGTTAAAATGTATGATGACATCACAATTAGTATGCACTATGATGTCACAATGTAGTATGACGTCATAATATATCCGCATTATGATATCTGAGTATATTATGAGAGCGTAATTTGCAGATACTATGATCAATTTCTCTTACCCCAATTTGTGTCATATCTACTGGAGTATCATGAGCATGTATAAGTATGTCACAATATATGATGACATCATAATTAGTATGCACTATGACGTCACAATGTATTATGATGTCATAATATATCCACCTTATGACATCACAATATATTATGAGAGAGTAATTTGCAGGTATTATGATCAATTTCTCTTACCCCAATTTGTGTCATATCTACTGGAGTATCATGAGCATGCATTTTGACGTCACCACATATGATGACATCATAATTAGTATGCATTGTGACATGACAATATATTATGACCTCCTAATGTATACGCATTGTGACATCACAATATATCAAGAGAGCGTAATTTGCAGGTATTATGATCAATTTCTCTTACCCCAATTTATGTCATATCTACTGGAGTATCATGAGCATGTATTATGACGTCACAATATATGATGTCATCAAAGTTAGTATGCACTTTGATGTCACAATATTTTTTGACATCATAGTGTGTCTGCATTATGGCATCACAATATTTTATAAGAACGTAATTTGCAAGTATTATGATCAATTTCTTTACCCCAATTTATGACATATCTACTGGTGTATCATGAGCATGTATTATGACGTCACAATAAGTGATGTCATCATAATTAATATGCGCTATGAAGTCACAATGTATTATGACGTCATAATGTATCTGCATTATGACATCACAATATAATATGAGAGCGTAATTTGCAGGTATTATGATCCATTTCTCTTACCCCAATTTGTGTCAAATCTACTGGAGTATCATGAGAATGTATTATGGTGTCACAATATAGGATAACATCATAATTAGTATCCACTATGACGTCACAATGTATTATGACGTCTTAATGTATCCGTATTATGACATCACAATATATTATGAGAGCGTAATTTGCAGGTATTATGAACAATTTCTCCTACCACAATTTGTGTCATATCTACTGGAGTATCATGAGAATGTATTATGATGTCACAATATATGATGACATCATAATTAGTATGCATTGTGACATGACAATGTATTATGACGTCCTAATGTATACGCATTATGACATCACAATATATCAAGAGAGCGTAATTTGCAGGTATTATGTTCAATTTCTCTTACCCAAATTTGTGTCATATCTACTGGAGTCTCATGAGCATGTATTATGATGTCACAATATATGATGACATCATAATTACTATGCACTACGATGTCACAATGCATTATGTTGTCATAATGTATCTGCATTATGACATCAGAGTATATTATGAGAGCATTATTTGCAGGTATTATGATCTATTTCTCTTACCCCTATTTGTGTCATATCTATTGGAGTATCATGAGCATGTATTATGACGTCACAATGTATAATGACATCATAATTAGTATGCACTATGACGTCACAATATATTATGATGTCATAATGTATCCGCCTTATGATATCACTATATATTATGAGAGCGTAATTTGCAGGTATTATGATCAATTTCTCTTACCCCAATTTGTGTCATATATACGGGAGTATCATGAGCATGTATTATGACGTCACAATATATGATGACATCATAATTAGTATGCATTGTGACATGACAATGTATTATGACGACCTAATGTATGTGCATTATGACATCACAATATATCAAAAGAGCGTAATTTGCAGGTATTATGATCAATTTCTCTTACCCCAAATTGTGTCATATCTACTGGAGTATCTTGAGCATGTATTATGTCCGCACAATATAGGATGACAACATAATTAGTATGCACTATGACATCACAATGTATTATGATGTCATAAGATATCCGCATTATGACATCACAATATATTATCAGAGGGTAATTTGCAGGTATTATGATCAATTTCTCTTACCCAAATTTGTGTCATATCTACTGGAGTATCATGAGCAAGTATTATGACGTAACAACATATGATGAAATCATAATTAGTATGCACTGTGACGATACAATGCATTATGACTTCGTAATATATCCGCATTATAACATCAGAGTATATTATGAGAGCGTAATTTGCAGGTATTATGATCAATTTCTCTTACCCCAAATTGTGTCATATCTACTGGAGTATCATGAGCATGTATTATGACCTCACAATATATTATGACATCAGAATTAGTATGAACGATGACGTCACAATATATTATGATGTCATAATGTATCTGCCTTATGACACCACAATGCATTATGATAGCATAATTTGCAGATATTATGATCTTTTTCTCTTACCACAATTTGTGTCATATCTACTGGAGTATCATGAGCATGTATTATGACATCACAATATATGATGACATCTTAATTAGTATGCATTGTGACATGACACTGTATTACGACGTCCTAATGTAGACGCATTGTGACATCACAATATATAAAGAGAGCGTAATTTGCAGGTATTATGATCAATTTCTTTTACCCCAATTTGTGTCATATCTACTGGAGTATCATGAGCATGTATTATGACGTCAGAATATATGATGACATCATAATAAGTATGCACTATGATGTCACAATGTATTATGAGGTCATAATGTATCCGCCTTATGACATCACAATATATTATGAGAGCGTAATTTGCAGGTATTATGATCAATTTCTCTTACCCCAATTTGTGTCATATCTTCTGGAGTATCATGAACATATATTATGACGTCACAATATATGATGATATCATAATTAGAATTCACTATGACATCGCAATGTGTTATGACGTCATAATGTATCCGCATTATGACATCACAATATATTATGAGAGCGTAATTTGCAGGTATTATGATCAATTTCTCTTACCCCAATTTGTGTCATATCTACTGGAGTATAATGAGCATGCATTATGATGTCACAGTATATGATGACATCATAATTATTATGCACTATGATGTCACAATGTGTTATGACGTTATAAGGTATCCGCATTATGACATCATAATATATTATGAAAGTGTAATTTGCAGTTATTATGAAAAATTTCTTTTACCCCAATTTGTGTCATATATACTGGAGTATCATGAGCATGTATTATGACATCACAATAAATGATGTCATCATAATTAGTATTCACAATGACATCACAATGTAATATGACGTCATAATGTATCCGCTTTATGACATCACAATGTATTACGAGAGCATAATTTGCAGGTATTATGATCTATTTCTCTTACCCCAATTTGTGTCATTTCTACTGGAGTATAATGAACATGTATTATGACGTCACAATATATGATGACATCATAATTAGTATGCATTATGATGTCACAATTTATTATGACGTCATAATATATCCGCATTATGGCATCACAATATATTATGAGAGCGTAATTTGCAGGTACTCTGATTAATTTCTCTTACCACAATTTGTGTCAGATATGCTGGAGTATCATGAGCATGTTTTATGATGTCACAATGTATGATGACATCATAATTAGTATGCAGTATGATATCACAATGTATTATTACATCATAATGTATCCACATTATGACATCACAATGTATTATGAGAGCGTAATTTGCACGTATTATCATCAGTTTCTTTTACCCAAATTTGTGTCATATATACTGGAGTAACATGAACACGTATTATGATGTCACAATATATGATGACATCATAATTAGTATGCACTATGATGTTACAATGTATTATGATGTCATAATTTATCTGCATTATGACATCACAATATATTATAACAGCGTAATTTGCAGGAATTATGATCAATTTCTCTTACCCCAAATTGTGTCATATCTACTGGAGTATCATGAGTATGTATTATGACATCACAATATATGATGACAACATAATTAGTATGCACTATGACATCACAATGTATTATGGCGTCATAATGTATCCGCATTATGACCTCACAATGTATTATGAGAGCGTAATTTGCAGGTATTATGATCAATTTCTCTTACCCCAATTTGTGTCATACCTACTGGAGTATCATGAGCATGTATTTTGATGTCATAATATATGAGGACATCATTAGTGTGCACTATGACATCACAATGTGTTATGACGTCATAATGTATCCGCCTTATGACATCACAGTATATTATGAGAGCTTAATTTGCAGGTATTATTTTCAATTTCTCTTACCCCAGTTTGTGTCATATCTACTGGAGTATCATGAGCACATATTATGATGTCACAATATATGATTACATCAATATAGGTACTATGATGTCGCAATGTATTATGACGGCATAATGTATCCGGATTATGACATCACAGTATGAGAGCGTAGTTTGCAGGTATTATGATCAATTTCTCTTACCCCAATTTGTGTCATATCTCCTGGAGTATCTAGAGCATGTATTATGACGTCACAATATATGATGACATCATAATTAGTATGCAGTATGATGTCACATTGCATTATGACGTCATAATGTATCCACATTATGACATCTCAATATATTATGAGAGCGTGTTTTGCAGGCATTATGATCAATTTCTCTTACCCCAATTTGAGTCATATCTACTGGAGTATCATGAGCATGTATTATAATGTCACAATATCCGATGACATCGTAATTAGTATTCACTATGAGGTCACAATGTGTTATGACGTCATAATGTATCGGCATTATGACATCACATTATATTATGAGAGGGTAATATGCAGGTATTATGATCAATTACTCTTACCCCAATTTGTGTCATATCTGCTGGAGTATCATGACCATGTATAATGACGTCATAATATATGATGACATCATAATTAGTATGACTATGACGTCACAATGTATTATGACGTCATAATGAATACGCATTATGAAATCACAATACATTATGAGAGCGTAATTTGCAGTTATTATGATCAATTTCTCTCACCCAATTTTGTCATATCTACTGGAGTATCATGTGCATGAATTATAATGTCACAATATATGATGACATCATAGTTACTATGCACTATGATGTCACAATGTATTATGATGTCATAATATATCCGCATTATGACATCACAATGTATTATGAGAGCGTAATTTGCAGGTATTATGATCAATTTCTCTTACCCCAATTTGTGTTATATATACTGGAGTATCATTAGCATGTATTATGATGTCACAATATATGATGACATCATATTTAGTATGCATTATGATGTCACAATGTACTTTGACGTCATAATGTAGCCGCATTATGACATCACAATATATTATGAGAGTTTTATTTGTATTTATTATGATCAATTTATCTTACCCAAATTTGTGTCATATCTACTGGAGTATCATGTGCACATTATATGAGGTCACAATGTATGATGATATCATAATGAGTATGCACTATGACATCACAATGTATTATGACGTCATAATGTATCCGCATTAACACATCACAATATATTATGAGTGCGCAATTTGCAGGTATTATGACCAATTTCTCTTACCCCAATTTGTGTCATATCTCCTGGAGTATCATGAGCATGTATTATGACGTCACAATATATAACGACATCATAAATAGTGTGCACTATGATATCACAATATATTTTGACGTCATAATGTATCCGCATGATGACCTCACAATATTTTAATGAGAGCGTAATTTGCAGGTATTATGATCAATTTCTCTTACCCTAATTTGTGTCATATCTACTGGAGTATCGAGAGCATGTATTATGACGTCACAATGTAGGATGACATCATAATTAGTATGCAATATGTTGTCACAATGTATTATGACATCATAATGTATCCACATTATAATGTCACAATATATGATGACATCATAATTAGTATGCACTATGACGTCACAATGTATTATGACATCATAATGTATCCACATTATGATATCACAATATAACATGAGAGTGTATTTTGCAGGCATTATGCACAATTTCTCCTTCCCCAATTTGTGTCATATCTACTGGAGTATCATGAGCATGTATTATGACGTCACAATATATGATGACATCATAATTAGTATGCACTATGACATCACACTGTATTATGATGTCATTAGTTATCCGCTTTGTGACATCACAATATATTATGGGACCGTAATTTGCAGATATTATGATCAATTTCTCTTACCCCAATTTGTGTCATATCTACTGGAGTATCATGAGCACATATTATGATGTCACAATATATGATTACATCATTATAGGCACTATGATGTCACAATGTATTATGACGGCATAATGTATCCGAATTATGACATCACAATATATTATGAGAGCATAGTTTGCAGGTATTATGATCAATTTCTCTGACACCAATTTGTGTCATACCTACTGGAGTATCATGAGCATGTATTTTGATGTCACAATATATGAGGACATCATTAGTGTGCACTATGACATCACAATGTGTTATGACGTCATAATGTATCCGCCTTCTGACATCACAGTATATTATGAGAGCGTAATTTGCAAGTATTATTATCAATTTCTCTTACCCCAATTTGTGTCATATCTACTGGAGTATCATGAGCACATATTATGATGTCACAATATATGATTACATCATTATAGGCACTATGATGTCACAATGTATTATGACGGAATAATGTATCCGCATTATGACATCACAGTATAATATGAGAGCGTAGTTTTCAGGTATTATGATCAATTTCTCTTACCCCAATTTGTGTCATATCTACTGGAGTATCATGAGCATGTATTATGACATCACAATATATGATGTCATCATAATTAGTATGCACTACGATGTCACAATATATTATGACGGCATAATGTATCCGCAGTATTACATCACAGTATAATATGAGAGCGTAATTTGCAGGTATTATGATCAACTTCTCTTACCCCAAATTGTGTCATATCTACTGGAGTATCATGAGCATATATTATGACGTCACAATATAGGATGACATCATAATTACTATGCACTATGACGTCACAATATATTATGACGTCATAATGTATCCGCATTATGACCTCACAGTATATTATGAGAGCGTAATTTGCAGGTATTATGAACAATTTCTCTTACCCAAATTTGTGTCATATCTCCTGGAGTATCTAGAGCATGTATTATGACGTCACAATATATGATGACATCATAATTAGTATGCAGTATTATGTCACAAAGTGTTATGACGTCATAATGTATCGACATTATGACATCACAGTATATTATGAGATGGTAATTTGCAGGCATTATGATCAATTTCTCTTACCCCAATTTGAGTCATATCTACTGGAGTATCATGAGCATTTATTATGATGTCACAATATAGGATGACATCATAATTAGTATGCACTATGATGTCACAATATATTATGATTTCATAATGTATCCATACTATAACATCACAAAGTTTTATGAGAGCGTAATTTGCAGGTTTTATGATCAATTTCTCTTACCCCTATTTGTGTCATATCTACTGGAGTATCATGAGTATGTATTATGATGTCACAATATATGATGACAACATAATTAGTATGCACTATGACATCACAATGTATTATGACGTCATAATTTATCCACATTATGACATCACAGTATATTATGGGACCGTAATTTGCAGGTATTATGATCAATTTCTCTTACCCCAATTTGTTTCATATCTACTGGTATATCATGAACATGTATTATGACATCACAGTATATGATGACATCATTAATAGTATGCACTATGACGTCACAATGTATTATGACATCATAATGTGTCAGGATTATGACATCACAATATATTATTAGAGCATAATTTGCAGGCATTATGATCAGTTTCTCTTACCCCCAATTTATGTCATATCTACTGGAGTATCATGAGCATGTATTATGAAGTCACAATATATGATGATATCATAATTAGTATGCACTATTTTGTCACAATGCATTATGATGTCATAATATATCCGCATTATGGCATCGCAATATTTTATGAGAGCGTAATTTGCAGGTATTATGATAAATTTCTCCTACCCCAATATGTGTCATATCTACTGGAGTATCATGAGCATGTATTATGACACCACAATATAGGATGACATCATAATTAGTATGCACTATGACATCACACTCTATTATGTCGTCATAATGTATCTGAATTATGATATCACAAAGTATTCTGATAGCGTAATTTGCAGGTATTATGATCAATTTTTCTTACACCAATTTGTGTCATATCTACTGGAGTATCAGGAGCATGTATTATGATGTCACAATATATGATGATATCATAATTAATATGCAACTATGACATCACAATGTATTATGACGTTATAATGTATCCACATTATGACGTCGTATTGTATCCACCTTATGACATCAGAATACATTATGAGAGCGTAATGTGCAGGTATTATGATAAATTTCTCTTACCCCAATTCGTGTCATATCTACTGTAGTATCATGAGCGTGTATTATGATGTCACAATGTAGGATGACATCATAATTAGTATGCACTATGATGTCACAATCTATTATGACGTCATAATGTATCCGCATTATGACATCACAATATATTATGAGAGCGTAAATTGCAGGTATTACGATCAATTTCTCTTACCCTAATTTGTGTCATATCTACTGGAGTATCATGAGCATGTATTATGACGTCACAATATATGATGACAGCATGATTAGTTTACACTACGATGTCACAATGTATTATGACGTCATAATGTATCCGCATTATGACATCACAATATATTATGAGAGCGCAATTTGCAGGTATTATGATCAATTTCTCTTACCCCAATTTGTGTCATATCTACTGGAGTATCATGAGCATGTATTATGACGTCACAATATGGGATGATATCATAATTAGTATGCACTATGACATCACAATGTATTATGACATTCTAATGTATCAGCATTATGACATCACAAGTTATTATGAGACCGTAATTTGCAGGTATTATGATCAATTTCTCTTACCCCAATTTGTGTCATATCTACTGGAGTATCATGAGCATGTATTTTGATGTCACAATATACGATGACATCATAATTAGTATGCACTATCACGTCACAATGCATTATGATGTCATAATATATCCGCATTATGACATTACAATATATTATGATAGCATAATTTGCAGGTATTATGATCAATTTCTCTTAACCCAAATGGTGTCATATCTACTACAGTATCATGAGCTTGTATTATGACGTCACAACATATGATGACATCATAATTAGTATGCACTATGATGTCAAAATGTATTATGATGTCATAATATATCCGCATTATGACATCACAATATATTATGAGGGCGTAACTTGCAGGTATTATGATCAATTTATCTTACCCCAATTTGTGTCATACATACTGGAGTACCATGAGGATGAATTATGACGTCACAATATATGATGACATCATAATTAGTATGCACTATTACGTCACAATGTAGCATGATGTCATATTCTATTTGCATTATGACATCATAAGATATTATGAGAGTGTATTATGCAGGTATTATGATCAATTTCTCTTACCACAATTTGTCTCATACCTACTGGAGTATCATGAGCATGTATTATGACGTCACATTATATGATGACATCATAATTAGTATGCACTATTTTGTCACAATGTATTATGATGTCATAATATATCCGCGTTATGACATCACAATATTTTATGAGAGCGTAATTTGCAGACATTATGATCACTTTCTCTGACCTTAATTTGTTTCATATCTACTGGAGTATCATGAGCATGTATTATAATTTCACAATACATGATGAGAAAATAATTACTATGCAGTATGATTTCACAATGTATTATGACATCATAATGTATCCGCATTGTGATATTTCAATATATTATTAGAACGTAATTTGAAGGTATTATGATCAATTTCTCTTACCCCAATATGTGTCATATCTATTGGAGTATCATGAGCATGTATTATGACACCACAATATAGGATGACATCATAATTAGCATGCACTATGACGTCACAATGTATCATGACATCATAATGTATCTGCATTATGACATCACAATATATTATGAAAGCATAATTTACCGGTATTATGATCAGTTTCCCGTACCCAAATTTGTGTCATACATAGTGGAGTACTATGAGCATGTATTATTACGTCACAATATAGGATGACATCATAATTAGTATGCAGTATGACATCACAATGTTTTATGATGTCATAATGTATCCGCATTATTACATCACAGTATATTATGAGAGTGAAATTTGCAGGTATTATGATCAATTTATCTTACCCCAATTTGTGTCATACATACTGGAGTACCATGAGGATGAATTATGACGTCACAATATATGATGACATCATAATTAGTATGCACTATTATGTCACAATGTATCATGATGTCATATTCTATTTGCATTATGACATCATAATATATTATGAGAGTGTATTATGCAGGTATTATGATCAATTTCTCTTACCACAATTTGTCTCATACCTACTGGAGTATCATGAGCATGTATTATGACGTCACATTATATGATGACATCATAATTAGTATGCACTATTTTGTCACAATGTATTATGATGTCATAATATATCCGCGTTATGACATCACAATATTTTATGAGAGCGTAATTTGCAGACATTATGATCACTTTCTCTGACCTTAATTTGTTTCATATCTACTGGAGTATCATGAGCATGTATTATAATTTCACAATACATGATGAGAAAATAATTACTATGCACTATGATTTCACAATGTATTATGACATCATAATGTATCCGCATTGTGATATTTCAATATATTATTAGAACGTAATTTGAAGGTATTATGATCAATTTCTCTTACCCCAATATGTGTCATATCTACTGGAGTATCATGAGCATGTATTTTGATGTCACAATATACGATGACATCATAATTAGTATGCACTATCACGTCACAATGCATTATGATGTCATAATATATCCGCATTATGACATTACAATATATTATGATAGCATAATTTGCAGGTATTATGATCAATTTCTCTTAACCCAAATGGTGTCATATCTACTGGAGTATCATGAGCTTGTATTATGACGTCACAACATATGATGACATTATAATTAGTATGCACTATGATGTCAAAATGTATTATGATGTCATAATATATCCGCATTATGACATCACAATATATTATGAGGGCGTAACTTGCAGGTATTATGATCAATTTATCTTACCCCAATTTGTGTCATACATACTGGAGTACCATGAGGATGAATTATGACGTCACAATATATGATGACATCATAATTAGTATGCACTATTACGTCACAATGTATCATGATGTCATATTCTATTTGCATTATGACATCATAAGATATTATGAGAGTGTATTATGCAGGTATTATGATCAATTTCTCTTACCACAATTTGTCTCATACCTACTGGAGTATCATGAGCATGTATTATGACGTCACATTATATGATGACATCATAATTAGTATGCACTATTTTGTCACAATGTATTATGATGTCATAATATATCCGCGTTATGACATCACAATATTTTATGAGAGCGTAATTTGCAGACATTATGATCACTTTCTCTGACCTTAATTTGTTTCATATCTACTGGAGTATCATGAGCATGTATTATAATTTCACAATACATGATGAGAAAATAATTACTATGCAGTATGATTTCACAATGTATTATGACATCATAATGTATCCGCATTGTGATATTTCAATATATTATTAGAACGTAATTTGAAGGTATTATGATCAATTTCTCTTACCCCAATATGTGTCATATCTATTGGAGTATCATGAGCATGTATTATGACACCACAATATAGGATGACATCATAATTAGCATGCACTATGACGTCACAATGTATCATGACATCATAATGTATCTGCATTATGACATCACAATATATTATGAAAGCATAATTTACCGGTATTATGATCAGTTTCCCGTACCCAAATTTGTGTCATACATAGTGGAGTACTATGAGCATGTATTATTACGTCACAATATAGGATGACATCATAATTAGTATGCAGTATGACATCACAATGTTTTATGACGTCATAATGTATCCGCATTATTACATCACAGTATATTATGAGAGTGAAATTTGCAGGTATTATGACCAATTTCTCTTATAACAATTTGTTTCATGTCTACTGGACTATGATGAGCATGTATTATGACGTCACAATATATGATAACATCATGATTAGTATGCACTATGACATCACAATGTATTATGATTTCATAATGTATCCTCATTATGACATCACAATGTATTATGAGAGCATAATTTGCAGGTATTATGACCAATTTCTCTTACACGAATTTTTGTCATATCTATTGGAGTATCATGAGCATGTATTATGACATCACAATTTATGAAGACATCATAAGTAATATCCACTATGATGTCACAATCTATTATGATGTCATAATGTATCCGCATTATGACCTCACAATGTATTTGGAGAGCGTAATTTGCAGGTATTATGACCAATTTCTCTTAACCCAATTTGTGTCATATCTACTGGAAAATCATGAGCATGTATTATAATGTCAGAATATATGATGACATCATAATTAGTATGCACTGTGACGTCACAATGTATTATGACGTAATAATGTATCTGCATTATGACATCACAATGTATTATGGGAGAATAATTTGCAGGTATTATGACCAATTTCTCCCACCCCAATTTGTGTCATTGTATCCGCATTATGACATCACAATGTATTATGGGAGAGTAACTTTCATGTAATATGACGAATTTCTCTTACCCCAATTTGTGTCATATTTAGTGGAGTATCATGATCATGTATTATGACATCACAATATATGATGACATCATAATTAGCATGCACTATGATATCACAATGTATTATGACGTCATCATATATATCCGCAATAGGACATCACAATGTATTATGAGACCGTAATTTGCAGGTATTATGACCAATTTCTCTCACCCCAATTTGTGTCATATCTACTGGAGTATCATGAGAATGTATTATGACGTCACAATATATGATGACATCATTATTAGTATGCACTATGATGTCTCAATGTATTACGACGTCATAATGTATCTGAATTATGACATCACAATGTATTAGGAGAGCGTAATTTCCTGGTATTATGACCAATTATTCTTTTGTCAATTTGTCTCATATCTACTGGAGTATAAGGAGCATGTATTATGATGTCACAATATATGATGACATCACAATTAATATGCACTATGACGTCACAATGTATCATGGCATCATAATGTATCCACATTATGACATCACAATGCATTATGAGAGCTTAATTTGCAGGTATTATGAGCAATTTCTCTTACCCCCATTTGTCTGATATCTAATGGAGTATCATGAGCATGTATTATGACATCACTATATATGATGACATCATAATTAATATGCACTATGACATCACAATGTATTATCACGTCAAAATGTATCGGCATTATGACATCACAATGTATTATGAGAGCGTAATTTGCAGGTATTATGACCAATTTCTCTTACCCCAATTTGTGTCATATATACTGGAGTATCATGAGCATGTACAATGACATCACATTATATGATGACATCACAATTAGTATGCACTATGATGTCACAAGGTATTATGACATCATACTGTATCCGCATTATGACATCACAATGTATTATGGGAGACTAATTTCCAGGTATTATGACCAATTTCTCTCACTACAATTTGTGTCATTGTATCTGCATTATGACATCACAATGTATTACGGGAGAGTAATTTGCATGTATTATGACCAATTTCTCTTACCCCAATTTGTGTCATATATCCTGCAGTATCATGAGCATGTATTATGGTGTCAAAATATATGATGACCTCATAATTAGTATGCATTATGATGTCACAATGTATTATGATGTCATAATGTATCCGCATTATGACATCACAATGTATTGTGAGAGGGTAATTTGCAGGTATTATGACCAATTTCTCTTACCCCCATTTGTGTCATATATACTGGAGTATCATCAGCATGTATTATGATGTCAAAATATATGATGACCTCACAATTAGTATGCACTATGACTTCACAATGTATTATGACATCATAATGTATCCGCATTATGACATCACAATGTATTATGAGGGCGTATTTTGCTGGTATTATGACCAATTTCTCTAATCCCAATTTGTGTCATATCTACTGAAGTATCATGAGCATGTATTATGATGTCAAAATATATGATGACATCATAATTAGTATGCATTATGACGTCAGAATGTATCCGTATTATGATATCACAATGTATTGTGAGAGGGTAATTTGCAGGTTTTATGACCAATTTCTCTTACCCCAATTTGTGTCATATATACTGGAGTATCATGAGCATGTATTATGACGTCAAAATATGTGATGACATCACAATTAGTATGCACTATGACTTCACAATATATTATGACATCATAATGTATCCGCATTATGACATCACAATGTATTATGAGAGCGTAATTTGCCGGTATTATGACCAATTTGTCTTACCCCAATTTGTGTCATATATACTGGAGTATCATGAGCATGTATTATGACGTCAAAATATATGATGACATCATAATTAGTATGCACTTTGATGTCACAATGTATTATGAAGTCATAATGTGTCCACATTATGACATCACAATGTATTAGGAGAGTGTAATTTACAGGTATTATGAACAATTTCTCTTACCCCAATTACTGTCATTTCTACTGGAGTATCATGAGCATGTATTTTGATGTCACAATATATGACACATCATAATTAGTATGCAATATGACATCACAATGTATTTTAATGTCTTAATGTATCCACATTATGATACCACAATGTAGTATCAGAGCGCAATTTGCAGGTATTATGACGAATTTGTCTTTCCTCAACTTGTCTCAAATCTACTGGACTATCATGAGCATGTATTATGATGTCACAATATATGATGATATCATAATTAGCATGCACTATGACATCACAATGTTTTATGACGTCATAATATATCCGCATTATGACATTACAATATATTATGATAGCATAATTTGCAGGTATTATGATCAATTTCTCTTAACCCAAATGGTGTCATATCTACTACAGTATCATGAGCTTGTATTATGACGTCACAACATATGATGACATCATAATTAGTATGCACTATGATGTCAAAATGTATTATGATGTCATAATATATCCGCATTATGACATCACAATATATTATGAGGGCGTAACTTGCAGGTATTATGATCAATTTATCTTACCCCAATTTGTGTCATACATACTGGAGTACCATGAGGATGAATTATGACGTCACAATATATGATGACATCATAATTAGTATGCACTATTACGTCACAATGTAGCATGATGTCATATTCTATTTGCATTATGACATCATAAGATATTATGAGAGTGTATTATGCAGGTATTATGATCAATTTCTCTTACCACAATTTGTCTCATACCTACTGGAGTATCATGAGCATGTATTATGACGTCACATTATATGATGACATCATAATTAGTATGCACTATTTTGTCACAATGTATTATGATGTCATAATATATCCGCGTTATGACATCACAATATTTTATGAGAGCGTAATTTGCAGACATTATGATCACTTTCTCTGACCTTAATTTGTTTCATATCTACTGGAGTATCATGAGCATGTATTATAATTTCACAATACATGATGAGAAAATAATTACTATGCACTATGATTTCACAATGTATTATGACATCATAATGTATCCGCATTGTGATATTTCAATATATTATTAGAACGTAATTTGAAGGTATTATGATCAATTTCTCTTACCCCAATATGTGTCATATCTATTGGAGTATCATGAGCATGTATTATGACACCACAATATAGGATGACATCATAATTAGCATGCACTATGACGTCACAATGTATCATGACATCATAATGTATCTGCATTATGACATCACAATATATTATGAAAGCATAATTTACCGGTATTATGATCAGTTTCCCGTACCCAAATTTGTGTCATACATAGTGGAGTACTATGAGCATGTATTATTACGTCACAATATAGGATGACATCATAATTAGTATGCAGTATGACATCACAATGTTTTATGACGTCATAATGTATCCGCATTATTACATCACAGTATATTATGAGAGTGAAATTTGCAGGTATTATGACCAATTTCTCTTACCCCAATTTGTGTCATACATACTGGAGTACCATGAGGATGAATTATGACGTCACAATATATGATGACATCATAATTAGTATGCACTATTACGTCACAATGTGTCATGATGTCATATTCTATTTGCATTATGACATCATAATATATTATGAGAGTGTATTATGCAGGTATTATGATCAATTTCTCTTACCACAATTTGTCTCATACCTACTGGAGTATCATGAGCATGTATTATGACGTCACATTATATGATGACATCATAATTAGTATGCACTATTTTGTCACAATGTATTATGATGTCATAATATATCCGCGTTATGACATCACAATATTTTATGAGAGCGTAATTTGCAGACATTATGATCACTTTCTCTGACCTTAATTTGTTTCATATCTACTGGAGTATCATGAGCATGTATTATAATTTCACAATACATGATGAGAAAATAATTACTATGCACTATGATTTCACAATGTATTATGACATCATAATGTATCCGCATTGTGATATTTCAATATATTATTAGAACGTAATTTGAAGGTATTATGATCAATTTCTCTTACCCCAATATGTGTCATATCTATTGGAGTATCATGAGCATGTATTTTGATGTCACAATATACGATGACATCATAATTAGTATGCACTATCACGTCACAATGCATTATGATGTCATAATATATCCGCATTATGACATTACAATATATTATGATAGCATAATTTGCAGGTATTATGATCAATTTCTCTTAACCCAAATGGTGTCATATCTACTGGAGTATCATGAGCTTGTATTATGACGTCACAACATATGATGACATTATAATTAGTATGCACTATGATGTCAAAATGTATTATGATGTCATAATATATCCGCATTATGACATCACAATATATTATGAGGGCGTAACTTGCAGGTATTATGATCAATTTATCTTACCCCAATTTGTGTCATACATACTGGAGTACCATGAGGATGAATTATGACGTCACAATATATGATGACATCATAATTAGTATGCACTATTACGTCACAATGTATCATGATGTCATATTCTATTTGCATTATGACATCATAAGATATTATGAGAGTGTATTATGCAGGTATTATGATCAATTTCTCTTACCACAATTTGTCTCATACCTACTGGAGTATCATGAGCATGTATTATGACGTCACATTATATGATGACATCATAATTAGTATGCACTATTTTGTCACAATGTATTATGATGTCATAATATATCCGCGTTATGACATCACAATATTTTATGAGAGCGTAATTTGCAGACATTATGATCACTTTCTCTGACCTTAATTTGTTTCATATCTACTGGAGTATCATGAGCATGTATTATAATTTCACAATACATGATGAGAAAATAATTACTATGCAGTATGATTTCACAATGTATTATGACATCATAATGTATCCGCATTGTGATATTTCAATATATTATTAGAACGTAATTTGAAGGTATTATGATCAATTTCTCTTACCCCAATATGTGTCATATCTATTGGAGTATCATGAGCATGTATTATGACACCACAATATAGGATGACATCATAATTAGTATGCACTATGACGTCACAATGTATCATGACATCATAATGTATCTGCATTATGACATCACAATATATTATGAAAGCATAAATTACCGGTATTATGATCAGTTTCCCGTACCCAAATTTGTGTCATACATAGTGGAGTACTATGAGCATGTATTATTACGTCACAATATAGGATGACATCATAATTAGTATGCAGTATGACATCACAATGTTTTATGACGTCATAATGTATCCGCATTATTACATCACAGTATATTATGAGAGTGAAATTTGCAGGTATTATGACCAATTTCTCTTATAACAATTTGTTTCATGTCTACTGGACTATGATGAGCATGTATTATGACGTCACAATATATGATAACATCATGATTAGTATGCACTATGACATCACAATGTATTATGATTTCATAATGTATCCTCATTATGACATCACAATGTATTATGAGAGCATAATTTGCAGGTATTATGACCAATTTCTCTTACACGAATTTTTGTCATATCTATTGGAGTATCATGAGCATGTATTATGACATCACAATTTATGAAGACATCATAAGTAATATCCACTATGATGTCACAATCTATTATGATGTCATAATGTATCCGCATTATGACCTCACAATGTATTTGGAGAGCGTAATTTGCAGGTATTATGACCAATTTCTCTTAACCCAATTTGTGTCATATCTACTGGAAAATCATGAGCATGTATTATAATGTCAGAATATATGATGACATCATAATTAGTATGCACTGTGACGTCACAATGTATTATGACGTAATAATGTATCTGCATTATGACATCACAATGTATTATGGGAGAATAATTTGCAGGTATTATGACCAATTTCTCCCACCCCAATTTGTGTCATTGTATCCGCATTATGACATCACAATGTATTATGGGAGAGTAACTTTCATGTAATATGACGAATTTCTCTTACCCCAATTTGTGTCATATTTAGTGGAGTATCATGACCATGTATTATGACATCACAATATATGATGACATCATAATTAGCATGCACTATGATATCACAATGTATTATGACGTCATCATATATATCCGCAATAGGACATCACAATGTATTATGAGACCGTAATTTGCAGGTATTATGACCAATTTCTCTCACCCCAATTTGTGTCATATCTACTGGAGTATCATGAGAATGTATTATGACGTCACAATATATGATGACATCATTATTAGTATGCACTATGATGTCTCAATGTATTACGACGTCATAATGTATCTGAATTATGACATCACAATGTATTAGGAGAGCGTAATTTCCTGGTATTATGACCAATTATTCTTTTGTCAATTTGTCTCATATCTACTGGAGTATAAGGAGCATGTATTATGATGTCACAATATATGATGACATCACAATTAATATGCACTATGACGTCACAATGTATCATGGCATCATAATGTATCCACATTATGACATCACAATGCATTATGAGAGCTTAATTTGCAGGTATTATGAGCAATTTCTCTTACCCCCATTTGTCTGATATCTAATGGAGTATCATGAGCATGTATTATGACATCACTATATATGATGACATCATAATTAATATGCACTATGACATCACAATGTATTATCACGTCAAAATGTATCGGCATTATGACATCACAATGTATTATGAGAGCGTAATTTGCAGGTATTATGACCAATTTCTCTTACCCCAATTTGTGTCATATATACGGGAGTATCATGAGCATGTACAATGACATCACATTATATGATGACATCACAATTAGTATGCACTATGATGTCACAAGGTATTATGACATCATACTGTATCTGCATTATGACATCACAATGTATTATGGGAGACTAATTTCCAGGTATTATGACCAATTTCTCTCACTACAATTTGTGTCATTGTATCTGCATTATGACATCACAATGTATTACGGGAGAGTAATTTGCATGTATTATGACCAATTTCTCTTACCCCAATTTGTGTCATATATCCTGCAGTATCATGAGCATGTATTATGGTGTCAAAATATATGATGACCTCATAATTAGTATGCATTATGATGTCACAATGTATTATGATGTCATAATGTATCCGCATTATGACATCACAATGTATTGTGAGAGGGTAATTTGCAGGTATTATGACCAATTTCTCTTACCCCCATTTGTGTCATATATACTGGAGTATCATCAGCATGTATTATGATGTCAAAATATATGATGACCTCACAATTAGTATGCACTATGACTTCACAATGTATTATGACATCATAATGTATCCGCATTATGACATCACAATGTATTATGAGGGCGTATTTTGCTGGTATTATGACCAATTTCTCTAATCCCAATTTGTGTCATATCTACTGAAGTATCATGAGCATGTATTATGATGTCAAAATATATGATGACATCATAATTAGTATGCATTATGACGTCAGAATGTATCCGTATTATGATATCACAATGTATTGTGAGAGGGTAATTTGCAGGTTTTATGACCAATTTCTCTTACCCCAATTTGTGTCATATATACTGGAGTATCATGAGCATGTATTATGACGTCAAAATATGTGATGACATCACAATTAGTATGCACTATGACTTCACAATATATTATGACATCATAATGTATCCGCATTATGACATCACAATGTATTATGAGAGCGTAATTTGCCGGTATTATGACCAATTTGTCTTACCCCAATTTGTGTCATATATACTGGAGTATCATGAGCATGTATTATGACGTCAAAATATATGATGACATCATAATTAGTATGCACTTTGATGTCACAATGTATTATGAAGTCATAATGTGTCCACATTATGACATCACAATGTATTAGGAGAGTGTAATTTACAGGTATTATGAACAATTTCTCTTACCCCAATTACTGTCATTTCTACTGGAGTATCATGAGCATGTATTTTGATGTCACAATATATGACACATCATAATTAGTATGCAATATGACATCACAATGTATTTTAATGTCTTAATGTATCCACATTATGATACCACAATGTAGTATCAGAGCGCAATTTGCAGGTATTATGACGAATTTGTCTTTCCTCAACTTGTCTCAAATCTACTGGACTATCATGAGCATGTATTATGATGTCACAATATATGATGATATCATAATTAGCATGCACTATGACATCACAATGTTTTATGACGTCATAATATATCCGCATTATGACATCACAATATATTATGATAGCATAATTTGCAGGTATTATGATCAATTTCTCTTAACCCAATTTGTGTCATATATACTGGAGTATCATGAGCATGTATTATGACGTCACAATACAGGATGTCATCATAATTTGTATGCCCTCTGACGTCACAATATATTATGACGTCATAATGTATCCGCGTTAAGACATCACAATGTATTATGAGAGCGTAATTTGCAGGTATTATGACCAATTTCTCTTATCCCAATTTGTGTCATATCTACTGGAGTATCATGAGCATTCATTATGACATCACAATATGTGATGACATCATAATTAGTATATACTATGGCATCACAACGTATTATGACGTCATAATGTATCCGCATTATGACATCACAATGTATTATGGGAGCATAATTTTCAGGTTTTATGACCAATTTCTATTACCCCAATTTGTGTCATATCTACTGGAGTATCATGAGCATGTATTATGATGTCACAATATATGATGACATCATAATTAGTATGCACTATGATATCACAACGTATTATGACGTCATAATGTATCCGCATTATGACATCACAATGTATTGTGAGAGCGCAATTTGCAGGTAGTATGATCAATTTCTCTTACCAGAAATTGTGTCATATCTACAGGAGTATCATGAGTGTGTATTATGACATCACAATATATGATGACATCATAATTAGTATACACTATGATGTCACAATGTATTATGATGTCATAATATATCCGCATTATGACATCACAATGTATTATGAGAGCGTGATTTGCAGGTATTATGACCAATTTCTCTTACCCCAATTTGTGTCATATCTACTAGAGTATCATGAGCATGTATTATGACATCACAATATATGATGGCATCACAATTAGTATGCACTTTGAAGTCACAATGTATTATGTCGTCATAATGTATCCACATTATGACATCACAATGTATTAGGAGAGCGTAATTTACAGGTATTATGACCAATTTCTCTTACCCCAATTACTGTCATATCTACTGGAGTATCATGAGCATGTATTATGATGTCACAATATATGACGACATCATAATTAGTATGCACTATGACATCACAATGTATTATGATGTCATAATGTATCCGCATTATGACTTCACAATGTAGTATGGGAGCGCAATTTGCAGGTATTATGACCAATTTCTCTTTCCTCAATTTGTCTCATATCTACTGGACAATCATGAGCATGTATTATGACGTCACAATATATGATGATATCATAATTAGCATGCACTATGATGTCATAGTGTTTTATGATGTCATAATGTATCCGCATTATGACATCACAATGTATTATGAGAGCGTAATTTGCAGGTATTATGACCAATATCTGTTACCCCAATTTGTGCCATATCTACTGGAGGATCATGAGCATGTATTATGACGTCAAAATATATGATGACATCATAATTAGTATGCACTGTCACGTCACAATGTATCATGATGTCATAATGAATCTGCATTATGACATCACAACGTTGTATGGGAGCGCAATTTGCAGGTAGTATGACCAATTTCTCTTACCCAATTTGTGTCATATATACTGGAGTATCATGAGCATGTATTATGATGTCACAATATATGATGACATCGTAATTAGTATGCACTCTGACGTCACAATGTATTATGACGTCATAATGTATCCGCATTATGACATCGCAATGTATTATAAGAGGGTAATTGGCAGGTATTATGACCAATTTCTCTTACCCCAATTTGTGTCATATCTACTGGAGTATCATGAGTGTGTATTATGACATCACAATATATGATGACATCATAATTAGCAAGCACTATGACGTCACAATGTATTATGATGTCATAATTTATCCGCATTATGATATCACAATGTATTATGAGAGCGTAATTTGCAGGTATTATGACCAATATCTCTTACCCCAATTTGTGCCATATCTACTGGAGTATCATGAGCATGTATTATGACGTCAAAACATATGATGACATCATAATTAGTATGCACTGTGACATCACAATGTATTATGATGTCATAATGAATCTGCATTATGACATCACAATGTATTATGAGAGCGCAATTTGCAGGTATTATGACCAATTTCTCTTGCCCAGTTTGTGTCATATATACTGGAGT
Organism: Aotus nancymaae; assembly: GCF_030222135.1. Lineage (NCBI taxonomy): Eukaryota > Metazoa > Chordata > Mammalia > Primates > Aotidae > Aotus > Aotus nancymaae. The sequence goes on along the minus strand of NW_026988447.1, from coordinate 142,888 downwards.
ATCATGAGCATGTATTATGATGTCACAATATATGATGACATCATAATTAGTATGCAATCTGACGTCACAATGTATTATGTCGTCATAATGTATCCTCATTATGACATCACAATGTATTGTGAGAGCGCAATTTGCAGGTATTATGATCAATTTCTCTTACCCCAATTTGTGTCATATCTACAGGAGTATCATGAGTGTGTATTATGACATCACAATATATGATGACATCATAATTAATATCCGCTATGATGTCACAATGTATAATGGTGTCATAATGTATCCGCATTATGACATCACAACGTATTATGAGAGCGTAATTTGCAGGTATTATGACCAATTTCTCTTACCCCAATCAGTGTCATATATGCTCGAGTATCATGAGCATTTATAATGATGGCACAATATATGATGACATCATAATTAGTATGCACTATGAGGTCACAATGTATTATGACGTCAAAATGTATCCGCATTATGACATCACAATGTATTAGGAGAGCGTAATTTTCAGGTATTATGACAAGTTTCTCTTACCGCACTTTGTGTCATATCTACTGGAGTATCATGAGTGTGTATTATGACATCACAATATATGATGACATCATAATTAGTATGCATTATGACGTCACAATGTATTATGACGTCATAATGTGTCCACATTATGACATCACAATATATTATTGGAGTCTACCTTGCTGGTATTATGACCAATTTCTCTTACCCCAATTTGTGTCAACTATACTGGAGTATCATGAGCATGTACTATGACGTCACAATATACGATGACATCACAATTAGTATGCACTTTGATGTCACAATGTATTATGACGTCATAATGTATCCACATTATGACATCACAATGTATTAGGAGAGTGTAATTTACAGGTATTATGAACAATTTCTCTTACCCCAATTACTGTCATTTCTGCTGGAGTATCATGAGCATGTATTATGACGTCAAAATATATGATGACATCACAATTAGTATGCACTATGACTTCACAATATATTATGACATCATAATATATCCGCATTATGACATCACAATGTATTATGAGAGCGTAATTTGCCGGTATTATGACCAATTTGTCTTACCCCAATTTGTGTCATATATACTGGAGTATCATGAGCATGTATTATGACGTCACAATATATGATGACATCATAATTAGTATGCACTCTGACGTCACAATGTTTTATGACGTCATAATGTATCCGCATTATAACATCACAATGTATTATGAGAGCGTAATTTGCAGGTATTTTGACTAATTTCTCTTATCCCAATTTGTGTCATATATACTGGAGTATCATGATCATTCATTATGACGTCACAATATATGATGACATCATAATTAGTATGCACTATATCGTCACAACGTATTATGACGTCATAATGTATCCGCCTTATGAAATCACATGTAATATGGGAGCCTAATTTTCAGGTAATATGACCAATTTCTCTTACCCAATTTTTGTCATATCTCCTGGAGTATCATGAGCATGTATTATGATATCACAATATATGATGACATCATAATTAGTATGCACTATGATATCACAATGTATTATGACGTCATAATGTATCCGCATTATGACATCACAATGTATTGTGAGAGCGCTTTTTGCAGGTATTATGATCAATTTCTCTTACCCCAATTTGTGTCATATCTACAGGAGTATCATGAGTGTGTATTATGACATCACAATATATGATGACATCATAATTAGTATACACTATGATGTCACAATGTATAATGATGTCATAATGCATCCACATTATGACGTCACAACGTATTATGAGAGCGTAATTTGCAGGTATTAAGACCAATTTCTCTTACCCCAATTTGTGTCATATCTACTGGAGTATCATGAGCATGTACTATGACGTCACAATATATGATGACATCACAATTAGTATGCACTTTGATGTCACAATGTATTATGAAGTCATAATGTATCCACATTATGACATCACAATGTATTAGGAGAGTGTAATTTACAGGTATTATGAACAATTTCTCTTACCCCAATTACTGTCATTTCTACTGGAGTATCATGAGCATGTATTATGATGTCACAATATATGACGACATCATAATTAGCATGCAATATGACATCACAATGTATTATAATGTCTTAATGTATCCACATTATGACATCACAATGTAGTATGAGAGCGCAATTTGCAGGTATTATGACGAATTTGTCTTTCCTCAACTTGTCTCAAATCTACTGGACTATCATGAGCATGTATTATGATGTCACAATATATGATGATATCATAATTAGCATGCACTATGACATCACAATGTTTTATGACGTCATAATATATCCGCATTATGACATCACAATGTATTATAAGAGCGTAATTTGCAGGTATTATGACCAATTTCTCTTACCCCAATTTGTGTCATATATACTGGAGTATCATGAGCATGTATTATGACGTCACAATATAGGATGTCATCATAATTTGTATGCCCTCTGACGTCACAATATATTATGACGTCATAATGTATCCGCATTAAGACATCACAATGTATTATGAGAGCGTAATTTGCGGGTATTATGACCAATTTCTCTTATCCCAATTTGTGTCATATCTACTGGAGTATCATGAGCATTCATTATGACATCACAATATGTGATGACATCATAATTAGTATATACTATGGCATCACAACGTATTATGACGTCATAATGTATCCGCATTATGACATCACAATGTATTATGGGAGCATAATTTTCAGGTTTTATGACCAATTTCTATTACCCCAATTTGTGTCATATCTACTGGAGTATCATGAGCATGTATTATGATGTCACAATATATGATGACATCATAATTAGTATGCACTATGATATCACAATGTATTATGACGTCATAATGTATCCGCATTATGACATCACAATGTATTGTGAGAGCGCAATTTGCAGGTAGTATGATCAATTTCTCTTACCAGAAATTGTGTCATATCTACAGGAGTATCATGAGTGTGTATTATGACATCACAATATATGATGACATCATAATTAGTATACACTATGATGTCACAATGTATTATGATGTCATAATATATCCGCATTATGACATCACAATGTATTATGAGAGCGTGATTTGCAGGTATTATGACCAATTTCTCTTACCCCAATTTGTGTCATATCTACTAGAGTATCATGAGCATGTATTATGACATCACAATATATGATGGCATCACAATTAGTATGCACTTTGAAGTCACAATGTATTATGTCGTCATAATGTATCCACATTATGACATCACAATGTATTAGGAGAGCGTAATTTACAGGTATTATGACCAATTTCTCTTACCCCAATTACTGTCATATCTACTGGAGTATCATGAGCATGTATTATGATGTCACAATATATGACGACATCATAATTAGTATGCACTATGACATCACAATGTATTATGATGTCATAATGTATCCGCATTATGACTTCACAATGTAGTATGGGAGCGCAATTTGCAGGTATTATGACCAATTTCTCTTTCCTCAATTTGTCTCATATCTACTGGACAATCATGAGCATGTATTATGACGTCACAATATATGATGATATCATAATTAGCATGCACTATGATGTCATAGTGTTTTATGATGTCATAATGTATCCGCATTATGACATCACAATGTATTATGAGAGCGTAATTTGCAGGTATTATGACCAATTTCTCTTATCCCAATTTGTGTCATATCTACTGGAGTATCATGAGCATTCATTATGACATCACAATATGTGATGACATCATAATTAGTATATACTATGGCATCACAACGTATTTTGACGTCATAATGTATCCGCATTATGACATCACAATGTATTATGGGAGCATAATTTTCAGGTTTTATGACCAATTTCTATTACCCCAATTTGTGTCATATCTACTGGAGTATCATGAGCATGTATTATGATGTCACAATATATGATGACATCATAATTAGTATGCACTATGATATCACAACGTATTATGACGTCATAATGTATCCGCATTATGACATCACAATGTATTGTGAGAGCGCAATTTGCAGGTAGTATGATCAATTTCTCTTACCAGAAATTGTGTCATATCTACAGGAGTATCATGAGTGTGTATTATGACATCACAATATATGATGACATCATAATTAGTATACACTATGATGTCACAATGTATTATGATGTCATAATATATCCGCATTATGACATCACAATGTATTATGAGAGCGTGATTTGCAGGTATTATGACCAATTTCTCTTACCCCAATTTGTGTCATATCTACTAGAGTATCATGAGCATGTATTATGACATCACAATATATGATGGCATCACAATTAGTATGCACTTTGAAGTCACAATGTATTATGTCGTCATAATGTATCCACATTATGACATCACAATGTATTAGGAGAGCGTAATTTACAGGTATTATGACCAATTTCTCTTACCCCAATTACTGTCATATCTACTGGAGTATCATGAGCATGTATTATGATGTCACAATATATGACGACATCATAATTAGTATGCACTATGACATCACAATGTATTATGATGTCATAATGTATCCGCATTATGACATCACAATATATTATGAGAGCGCAATTTGCAGGTATTATGATCAATTTCTCTTACCCCAATTTGTGTCATATCTACTGCAGTATCATGAGCATGTATTATGACGTCACAATATATGATGACATCATAATTAGTATGCGCTATGACATCACAATGTATTATGACGTCATAATGTATCCGCATTATGACATCTCAATGTATTATGGGAGAGTAATTTACGGGTATTATGACCAATTTCTCTTACCCCAATTTGTGTCATTTCTACTGGAGTATCCTGTGTATATATTATGACGTCACAATATATGATGACATCATAATTAGTATGCACTATGACATCACAATGTAGTATGAGGTCATAATGTATCCGCATTATGACTTCTCAATGTATTAGGAGAGCGTAATTAGCAGATATTATGACCAATTTCTCTTACCGCAATTTGTGTCATATCTACTGGAGTATCATGAGCATGTATTATGACATCACAATATATGATGACATCATAATTAGTATGCACTATGACATCACAATGTAGTATGACGTCATGAATTATTCGCATTATGACATCACAAGGTATTATGAGAGCGTAATTTGCAGGTATCATGACCAATTTCTCCTACCCCAATTTGTGTCATATATATTGGAGTATCATGAGCATGTATTATGATGTCACAATATATGATGACATCATAATTAGTATGCACTATGACGTCACAATGTATTATGATGTCATATTGTATCCGTATTATGACATCACAATGTAATAGGAGAGCGCAATTTGCAGGTATTATGACCTATTTCTCTTACCCCAATTTGTGTCATATCTACTGGAGAATCATGAGCATGTATTATGATGTCACAATAAATGATGTCATCATAATTAGTATGCACTCTGACATCACAATGTATTATGACGTCCTATTGTATCCGCATTATGACATTACAATGTATTATGAGAGCCTAATTTGCAGGTATTATGTACTATTTCTCTTACCCCAATTTGTGTCATATCTACTGGAGTATCATGAGCATGTATTATGATGTCAAAATATATGTTGACATCATAATTAGTATGCACTATGATGTCTCAATGTTTTATGACGTCATATTGTATCTGCTTTAAGACATCACAATGAATAATGAGAGCGTAATATGCATGTATTATGACCAATTTCTCTTACACCAATTGGTGTCATATATACTGGAGTATCATGAGCATGTATTATGATGTCACAATGTATGATGACATCCTAATTAGTATGTACTATGACATCACAATGTATTATGACATCATAATATTTCCACATTATGATATCACAATGTATTATGAGAGCGTTATTTGTAGGTATTATGACCAATTTCTCTTACCCCAATTCGTGTCATATCAACCAGAGTATCATGAGCATGTATTATGTCGTCACAATATATGATGACATCATAATTAGTATGCGCTATGACGTCACAATGTATTATGGCATCATAATGTATCTGCATTATGACATCACCATGTATTGTGAGAGCGTAATTTGCAGGAATTATGATCAATTTCTCTTACCCCAAATTGTTTCATATCTGCTCGAGTATCATGAGCATGTATTATGACGTCACAATATATGATGACATCATAATTAGAATGCACTATGACGCCACAATGTATTATGACGTCATATTGTATCCGCATTATGACATCACAATGTATTATGAGAGCGTAATTTGCAGGTATTATGACCAATTTCTCTTATTCCAATTTGTGTCATATCTAGTGGAGTATAATGAGCATGTATTATGTCATCACAATATATGATGACATTGTAATTAGTATGCACTATGACGTCACAATGAATTATGATGTCATAATGTATCCACATTATGACATCACAATGTATTATGAGAGCGTAAAATCCAGGTATTATGACCAATTTCTCTTACCCCAATTTGTGTCATATCTGCTGGAGTATCATGAGCATGTATTATGACATCACAATATATGACGACATCATAATTAGTATGCACTATGACATCACAATGTATTATGACGTCATAATGTATCCGAACTATGATGTCACAATGTATTAGGAGAGCGTAATTTGCAGGTATTATGACCAATTTCTCTTACCCCAATTTGTGTCACATCTTCTGGAGTATCATGAGCATGTATTATGATGTCACAATATATGATGACATCATAATTAGTATGCACTATGACGTCACAATGTATTATGACATCATATTGTATCCGCATTATGACTAAACACTCTATTATGAGAGCGTAATTTGCAATTATTTATGAGCAATTGCACTTACCCCAATTTGTGTCATATCTACTGGAGTATCATGAGCATGTATTATGACGTCATAATATATGATGGCATCATAATTAGTATGCACTATGACGTCACGATGGATTATGACATCCTAATTTGTATACACTATGGCATCACAGTGTATTATGACGTAATAATATATCCGCATTATGACATCACAATATATAATGAGAGCATAATTTGCATGTATTATGGTCAATTTATGTTACCCCAATTTGTGTCACATGTACTGGAGTATCATGAGCATGTATTATGACATCACAATATATGATGAAATCATAATTAGTATGCACTATGACATCACAATGTATTATGAGTTCATAATGTATCCGCATTATGACATCACATTATATTATGAGAGCATAATTTCCATGTATTCTGATCAGTTAATCTTACCCCAATTTGTGTAATATATACTGAAGTATCACAAGCATGTATTATGACGTCACAATATATGATGACATCATAATTAGTATGAACTATGATGTCACAATGTATTATGACATCATATTGTATCCACATTATGACATCACAATATATTATGAGTGCGTAATTTGCATGTATTATGATCAATGTCTCTTACCCCAATTTTTTTCATATATACTTGAGTACCATGACCATGTATTATGACGTCACAATATATGATGACATCATAATTAGTATGCGCTATGATGTCACAATGTATTCTGACGTCATAATGTATCCACATTATGACATCACAATATATTATGAGAGCGAAATTTGCAGATATTATGATCAATTTCTCTTACCCCAATTTGTGTCATGTGTACTGGTGTATCATGAGCATGTATTATGATGTCACAATATATGATCATATCATAATTATTTTGCACTATGATGTCACAATATATCCACATTATGACATCACAGTATATTATCAGGGCATAATTTGCATGTATTATGATCAATTTCTCTTTCCCCAATTTGTATCATATGTACTGGGGTATCATGAGCATGTATTATGACGTAGCAATATATGATGACATCATAACCAGTATACAGTATGACATCACAATGTATTATGACGTCATAATATATCCACATTATGACATCACAATATATTCTGAGATCATAATTTGCATGTATTATGATCAATTTCTCTTACCCCAATTTGTGTTTTATGTACTGGAGTATGATGAGCATGTATTATGATGTCACAATATATGATTACATCGTGTAATATATACTGGAGTATCATGAGCATGTATTATGATTTCACAATATATGATGGCATCATAATTAGTATGCACGATTACATCACAGTCTATTATGAAATCATAATGTATCCACATTATGACATCACAATAGATAATAAGAGCATAATTTGCATGTAGTATGATCAATTTCTCTTACCCCAGTTTGTGTAATATCTACTGGAGTATCATGAGCATGTGTTATGATGTCACAATAGATGATGACATCATAATTAGTATGCTCTATGACGTCACAATATATATAATGACGTGATAATGTATCTGGATTATGACATCACAATATACTACGAGAGCATAGTTTGCATGTATTATGATCAATTACTCTTACCCCAATTTGTGTAATATATACTGGAGTATCACGAGTATGTATTATGACATCACAATACATGATAACATCAGAATTACAAAGCACTATGACATCACCATGTATTTTGATGTCATAATGTATACGCATTATGACATCACCATATATTATGAGAGCATAATTTGCATATATTACGATTAATTTGTCTTACCCCAATTTGTGTAATATACACTGGAGAATCATGAGCATGTATTATGACCTCACAATATATGATGACATCATAATTAATACGCACTATGATATTACATTGTATTATGACGTCATAATGTACCCGCATTACGACATCACAATATATTATGAGAGCATAATTTGCATGTATTATGACCAATTTCTCTTACCCCACTTTGTGTCATATATACTGGAGTATCAAGAGCATGTATTAAGATGTCACAATATATGATATCATCATAATTAGTATGCACTATGACGTCACAATGTATTATGACATCATTATGTATCCGCATTATGACATCTTAATGTCTTATGAGAGCGTAATTTGCAGGGAGTATGACCAATTTCTCTTACCGCAATTTGTGTAATATATACTGGAGCATCACGAGCATGTATTACGAGTCACAATATATGATGACGTCATAATTAGTATGCACCATGACGTCACAATGTAGTATAACGTCATAATGTACCCGCATTATGACATCACAATATACTATGAGAGCATAATTTGCATGTATTATGATCAATTCCTCTTACCCCAATTTCTGTAATATATACTATTGTATCATGAGCAAGTGTTATGATGTCACATGTATTATGACTTCATAATGCATCCTCATTCTGACATCACAATATATTATGAGAGAGTAATTTGCAGGTAGTACAACCAATTTCTCTTACCCCACTTTGTGTCATATATACTGGAGTATCAAGAGCATGTATTATAACGTCACAATATATGATGTCATCATAATTAGTATGCACTATGATGTCACAATGTACTATGACGTCATAATGTATCCGCATTATGACATCACAATATATTATGAGTGCGTAATTTGCAGGTATTATGATGAATTTCTCTTACCCCAATTTGTGTCATATATACTGTAGAATCATGAGAATGTATTATGACATCACAATATATGATGACATCATAATTAGTATGCACTATGACATCACAATGTACCATGACGTCATAATGTATCAGCATTATGACATCACAATATATTATGAGAGCATAATTAGCAGGTATTATGAACAGTTTCTCTTACCCCAATTTGTGTAATATATACTGGAGTATCATGACCATGTATTATGACATCAGAATATATGATGACATGCTAATTAGTATGCACTATGACATCGCAACGTATTATGACATCATAATGTATACGCATTATGACATCACAATATATTAGGAGAGCATAATTTACATCTATTTTGATCAATTGCACTTATCCCAATTTGTGTTATATATACTAGAGTAACATGAGCATGCATTATGAAGTCTCAATATATGATGACATCATAATCAGTATGCACTATGACATAACAATGAATTATGACGTCATAATGTATCCGCATTATGATGTCACATTATATCATGAGAGCAAAATTTGCATGTATTATGATCAATTTCTCTTACCCCAATTTGTGTTATATATACAGGAGTATCATGAGCATGTATTATGACGTCACAATATATGATGACATCATAATTAGTATGCACTATGACGTCACAATATATTATGACGTCATTATGTATCCACATTATGGCATCACAATATATAATGAGAGCATAATTTGCATGTAGTATGAAAAATTTTTCTTACCCCAATTTCTGTAATATAGACCAGAGTATCAGGAGCATGTATTATGATGTCACAATATATGATGACATCATAATCAGTATGCACTATGATGTCACAATATATAATGACGTCATACTGTATCCACATTATGACATCACTATAAATTATGAGAGCATAATTTGCATGTATTATGATCAATTTCTCTTACCCCAATTTGTGTAATGTATACTGGAGTATCATAAGCATATGCTGTGATGTCACAATATATGATTACATGATAATTAGTATGCACTATGATGACACAGTGTATTATGTTGTTATAATGTATCAGCATTATGACCTCACAATATATTATGAGTGCATAATTTGCATATATTACGATCAATTTGTCTTACCCCAATTAGTGTAATATATACTGGAGTATCATAAGCATGTATTATGGCGTCACAAAATATGATAACATCATAATTAGTATGCACTATGAAATCACAATGTATTATTACGTCATAATGTATCCGCATTATGACATCACAATAGATTATGAGAGCATAATTTGCATGTATTATGATCAACTTCTCTTACCCCAATTTGTACAATATATACTGGAGTATCATGAGCATGTATTATGACGTCAAAATATATGATGACATCATAAATAGTATGTACTATTACATCGCAATGTATTATGATGTCAAAATGTATCCGCATTATGACATCACAATACATTATGAGAGCATAATTTGCGAGTAGTATGATCAATTTCTCTTACCCCAATTTTTGTAATATATACTGGAGTATCATAAGCATGTATTATGACGTCACAAAATATGATAACATCATAATTAGTATGCACTATGACAACACAATGTATTATGATGTCATAATGTATACGCATTGTGACATCACAATATATTATGAGTGCATAATTTGCATGTAGTATGATCAATTTCTCTTACCCCAGTTTGTGTAATATATACTGGAAAATCATGAGCATGTATTATGATGTCACAATATATGATGACATCATCATTATTATGCACTATGACATCACAATATATTATGATTTCATAATGTGTGCACATTATGACATCAGAAGATATTATGACAGCATAATTTACATGTATTATGATCAATTTCTCTTAAACCAATTTGTGAAATATATACTGGAGTATAATGAGCATGTATTATGACATCGCAATATATGATGACATCATAATTAGTATACACTATGACATCGCAATGTATTACGACTTCAAAATGGATACGCATTATGACATCACAATATATAATGAGAGCATTATTTGCATGTATTATGATCAATTTCTCATACCGCAATTTGTGTCATATCTACTGGAGTATCATGAGCATGTATTATGACGTCACAATATATGATGACATCATAATTAGGATGCACTATGACATTACAATGTATTATAACGTCATGTATGGAATCAGCATTTTGCAAACCCTTTCTGTGCAGAATTCCAAAACTGGCCTTTCCAGCCCATACCGGCATAAGTACGAAACAGCAGTAAGACTTCATCTAAAAGTCAGAAGAAACGTTTCCTTGGAACTGCCCTGCTGTGAGTTCGTTCACCTAAGAGAGCTGAATCTATGTTTAGATTCACCGAGTTAGAAGCATGATTCTTCTAGGAGCTGCGTTGGGATATTCCCGAGTGAATGGAACCGTAGGATGTACAGAGAAATATCTGCTTATTAAACCAAAACGGAGCTATCTAACTGAACGGTGGTCAATCTGGGCATTCAACTGACAGAGTTAAACTCTTGTGTGGATTCAGCAGTTTGCAATCCCTTTCTCTACAGAATCCCAAAACTGGCATTTTCAGAACAATGCCAACATATGGGTGAAACAGCAGTAAGACTTCGTCTAAAATTCAGGAGAAGCGTTTCCTTGAAAGTGACGTAATGTGCGTTCGTTCAACTAAGAGAGTTGAATCTATATTTAGATTCAGCGAGTTAGAAACACGTTTCTTCTAGGAGTTGTGTTGGGATGTTCCCGAGTGAATGGGACCATATGCTGTACAGAGAAATATCTGCTTCTAAAAGCAAAACGGAGCTATCTAACTGAATGGTTGTCAATGTACGCACTCAACTGACAGAGTTAAACTTATGTGAGGAATCAGCAGTTTGCACAGCCTTTATGTGAAGAATCCAAAAACTGGCATTTCCAGCCCAATACCGGCATATTTACGAAACAGCAGTAAGACTTCATCAAAAACTCAGAAGAAATGTTTCCTTGAAACTGCTCGGCTGTGCGTTCATTCACCTAAGAGAGTTGAATCTATGTTAGATTCAGTGAGTTAGAAACACGTTTCTTCTAGGAGCTGCGTTGGGATATTCCCGCGTGAATGGGACCATAGGCTGTACAGTGAAATACCTGCTTTAAAACCAAAACGGATCTATCTAACTGAATGCTTGTCATTGTGTGCATTCAACTGACAGAGTTAAACTCATGTGCGGATTTAGAAGTTTGCAAACCCTTTCTGTGCAGAATCTCAAAAGTGGCATTTCCATCCCAATACCGACATATGTACGAAACAGCTGTAAGACTTTGTCTAAAACTCAGGAGAAACTTTACCTTGAAACTGCTCTGCTGTGCGTTCGTTCACTTAAGAGAGTTCAATCTCTGTTTAGATTCAGCGAGTTAGAAACACGTTTCTTCTAGGAGCTGCATTGGGATATTCCCGAGTGAATGGGACCATAGACTGTACAGAGAAATATCTGCTTCTAAAACCAAAACGGAGCTATCTAACTTTATGGTTGTCAATGTGTGCATTCAACTGAAAGAGTTAAACTCACGTGTGGATTCAGCAGTTTACAAACCCTTTCTGTGCAGAATCCCAAACCTGGCATTTCCAGACCAATTCCGGAATATGAACAAAACAGCAGTAAACTTCATCTAAAACTCAGGAGAAACGTTTCCTTGAACCTGCTCTACTGTGCGTTCATTCACCTAAGACAGTTGAATCTATGTTTAGATTCATTGAGTTAGAAACACGTTTCTTCTAGGAGCTGCGTTGGGATATTCCCGAATGAATGGGACCATAGGCTATACAGAGAAATATCTGCTTCTAAAACCAAAACGGAGCTATCTAACTTTATGGTTGTCAATGTGTGCATTCAACTGACAGAGTTAAACTCATCTGTGGATTCAGCAGTTTACAAACCCATTTTGTGCAGAATCCCAAACCTGGCATTTCCAGCCCAATACCGGCATATGTACGAAACAGCAGTAAGACTTTGTCTAAAACTCAGGAGAAACGTTTCCTTGAAACCGCTCTGCTGTACGTTCGTTCACCTAAGAGAGTTGAATGTATGTTTAGATTCAGCGACTTAGAAACACGTTTCTTCTAGGAGCTGCGTTGGGATATTCCCGAGTGAATGGGACGATAGGCTGTACAGATAAATATCTGCATCTAAAACCAAAACGGAGCTATCTAACTGAATGGTTGTCAATGTGTGCATTCAACTGACAGAGTTAAACTCATGTGTGGATTCAGGAGTTTGCAAACGCTTTCTGTGCACAATCGCAAAACTGTCATTTGCAGCCCAATACCGGCAAATGTACAAAACTGCAGTAAGATATCGTCTAAAATTCAGGAGAAACGTTTCCTTCAAGCTGATTTGCTGGGCGTTCGTTCACCTAAGAGAGTTGAATCTATGTTTAGATTCAGCGAGTTAGAAACACGTTTCTTCTAGAAGCTGCATTTTGATATTCCCGAGTGAATGAGACCATAGTCTGTACAGAGAAATATCTGCTTCTAAAACCAAAATGGAGCTAACTAACTGAATGGTTGTCAATGTGTGCATTCAACTGACAGAGTTAAACTCATGTGTGGATTCAGCAGTTTGCAAACCCTTTCTGTGCAGAATCCCAAACCTGGCATTTCCAGCCCAATACCGGCATATGTACGAAACAGCAGTAAGACTTCGTCTAAAACTCAGGAGAAACGTTTCCTTGAAACTGATCTGCAGTGCGTTCGTTCACCTAAGGGAGGTGAATCTATGTTTAGATTCAGTGAGTTAGAAACACGTTTCTTCTAGAAGCTGCGTTGGGATGTTCCCGAATGAATGGGACCAAAGGCTGTACAGAGAAATATCTGCTTCTGAAACCAAAACGGAGCTATCTAACTGAATGGTTGTCAATGTGTGCATTCAACAGACAGAGTTAAAATCATGTGTGGATTCAGCAGTTTGCAAACACTTTCCGTGGAGAATCCCAAAACTGGCATTTCCAGTCCAATACCGGCATATGTTCGAAACAGCAGTTATACATCTTCTAAAACTCGGGAGAAACCTGTACTTGAATCTGCTCTGCTGTGCGTTCCTTCACCTAAGAGAGTTGAATCTATGTTTAGATTCAGTGAGTTAGAAACACGTCTCTTCTAGGAGCTGCGTTGGGATAATCCCGAATGAATTGGACAATAGGCTGTACAAAGAAATATTAGCTTCTAAAAGCAGAACGGAGTTATCCAACTGAATGGTGGTCAATGCGTGCATTCCACTGACAGAGTTAAACTCATGTGTGGATTCAGCAGTTTGCAAATCCTTTCTGTGCAGAATCCCAAAACTGGCATTTCCAGCCCAACACCGGCTAATGTACGAAACAGCAGTAAGACTTCCACTAAAACTCAGGAGAAACGTTTCCTTGAAACAGCTCTGCTGTCTGTTCATTCACCTAAGACAGTTGAATCTATGTTTAGATTCAGCGAGTTAGAAACACGTTTCTTCTAGGAGCTGCGTTGGGATATTCCGGAGTGAATGGGACCATAGGCTGTACAGAGAAATATCTGCTTCTAAAACCAAAACGGAGCTATCTAACTGTATGGTTGTCAATGTGTGCATTCAACTGAGAGAGTTTAATTCATGTGCTTAATCAGCAGTTTGCAAACCATTTCTGTGCAGAATCCCAGAACTGGCATTTCTAGCCCAATATCGACATATCTTCAAAACAGCAGAAAGACTCCGTCTAAAACTCCGGAGAAATGTTTCCTTCAAGTTGATCTGCTGTGCGTTCGTTCACCTAAGAGAGTTGAATCTATGTTTAGATTCAGCAAGTTAGACACACGTTTCTTCTTGGAGCTGCGTTGGGATATTCCCGAGTGAATGGGACCATAGTTTGTAGAGAGAAATATCTCCTTCTGAAGCAAAACGGAGCTATCTAACAGAATAGTTGTCATTGTGTGCATTCAGCTGACAGAGTTAAAGTCGTGTGTGGAATCAGCAGTCTGCAAACCCTTTCTGTGGAGAATCCCAAAACTGGCATTTCCAGTCCAATACCGGCATATGTTCGAAACAGCAGTAAGATTTCGTCTAAAACACGGGAGAAACCTTTCCTTGAAACTGCTCTGCTGTCCGTTCGTTCACCTAAGTGAGTTGAATCTATGTTTAGATTCAGCGAGTTAGAAACACGTTTCTTCTAGGAGCTGCGTTGGGATATTCCCGAGTGAATGGGACCATAGACTGTACAGAGAAATATCTGCTTCAAAAAACAAAACGGAGCTATCTAACTGAATGGTTGTCAATGAGTGCAGTCAACTGACATAGTTAAACTCATGTGTGGATTCAGCAGTTTGCAAATGCTTTCTGTGCAGAATCCCAAAACTGGCATTTCCATCGCAATACCAGCATATGTACGAAACAACACAGACTTCATCTAAAACTCACGAGAAACGTTTCCTTGAAACTGCTCTACTGTGCGTTCGTTCACTTAAGTCAGTTGAATCTATCTTTACATTCAGCGAGTTAGAAAAAATTTCTTTTAGGAGCTGCGTTGGGATATTCCCGAGTGAATGGGACCATAGACTGTACAGAGAAATATCTGCTTCTAAAACCAAAACGGAGCTATCTAACTGAGTGGTTGTCAATGTCTGCATTCAACTGACAGAATTAAACTCATGTGTGGATTCAGCAGGTTGCAAACCCTTTCTGTGCAGAATCCCAAAACTGGCATTTCCAGCCCAATACCAGCATATGTACGAAACAGCTGTAAGAGTTTGTCTAAATCACAGGAGAAACGTTTCCTTGAAACTGCTCTGTTGTGTGCTCGTTCACCTAAGAGAGTTGAATCTATGTTTAAATTCAGCGAGTTAGAAACACGTTTCTTCTAGGAGCTGCGTTGGGAGATTCCCGAGTGAATGGGACCATAGTCTGTACAGAGAAATATCTGCTTCTAAAACCAAAAGGGAGCTATCTAACTGAATGGTTGTCAATGTGTGCATTCAACTGACAGAGTTAAACTCATGTGCAGATTCAGCAGTTTGCAATCCCTTTCTGTGCAGAATCTCAAATCCGGCATTTCCAGCCCATTACCGGCATATATACGAAACAGCAGTAAGACTTCCTCTAAATCTCAGGAGAAACGTTTCCTTGAAACAGCTCTGCTGTCCGTTTGTTCACCTAAGACCGTTGAATCTATGTTTAGATACAGTGAGTTAGAAACACGTTTCTTCTAGGAGCTGCGTTGGGATATTCCTGAGTGAATGGGACCATAGGCTGTACAGAGAAATATCTGCTTCTAAAACCAAAACGGAGCTATCTAACTGTATGGTTGTCAATGTGTGCATTCAACTGACAGAGTTTAAATCATGTGTTTAATCAGCAGCTTGTAAACCGTTTCTGTGCAGTATACCAAAACTGGCATTTCCAGGCCAATACCGGCATATGAACGAAACAGCAGTAAGACTTCGTCTCAAACTCAGGAGAAACGTTTCCTTGAAACTGATGTGCTGTGCGTTCGTTCATCTAAGAGAGTTGAATCTATGTTTAGATTCAGCGAGTTAGAAACACGTTTCTTCAAGGAGCTGAGTTGGGATGTTCCCGAGTGAATGGGACCAAATGCTGTTCAGAGAAATATCTGCTTCTAAAACCAAAACGGGGCTATCGAACTGTATGGTTGTCAACGTGTGCATTCAACTGAGAGAGGTAAACTGAAGTTTGGATTCAGCAGTGTGCAAACCCTTTCTGTGCCGAATCCCAAAACTGGCATTTCCAGCCCAATACCAGCATGTGTACGAAACAGCAGTAAGACTTCGTCTGAAACTCAGCAGAAACGTTTCCCTGAAAGTGCTCTGCTGAGCGTTCGTTCAACTTAGAGAGTTGAATCTATGTTTAGATTCAGCGAGTTAGAAACACGTTTCTTCTAGGAGCTGCGTTGGGATATTCCCGAGTGAATGGGACCATAGGCTGTACAGAGAAATATCTGCTTCTAAAACCAAAACGGAGCTATCGAACTGAATGGTTGTCAATGTGTGCATTCAACTGACAGAGGTAAACTCAAGTTTGGATTCAACAGTGTGGAAACCCTTTCTGTGTTGAATCCCAAAACTGGCATTTCCAGCCCAATACCAGCATATGTACGAAAGAGCAGTAAGACTTCGTGTAAAACTCAGGAGAAACCTTTCCTTTAAACTGCTCTGGTGTGCGTTCATTCACCTAAGAGAGTTGAATCTATGTTTAGATTCAGCGAGTTAGACACACGTTTCTTCTAGGAGCTGCGTTGGGATATTCCCGAGTGAATGGGACCATAGGCTGTAGAGAGAAATATCTCCTTCTGAAACAAAATGGAGCTATCTAACAGAATAGTTGTCATTGTGTGCATTCAACTGACAGAGTTAAACTCATGTGTGGATTCAGCAGTTTGCAAACCCTTTCTATGCAGAATCCCAAAACTGGCATTTCTAGCCCCATACCGGCATATATACGAAACAGAAGTGAGACTTCGTCTAAATCTCAGGAGAAACGTTTCCGTGAAACTGCTCTGCTGTGCATTCGATCACCTAAGAGAGTTGAATCTATGTTTAGATTCAGTGAGTTAGAAAAACATTTCTTCTAGGAGCTGCGTTGGGATATTCCCGAGTGAATGGGACCATAGCATGTACAGAGAAATATCTGCTTCTAAAACCAAAACGGGGCTATCGAACTGAATGGTTGTCAATGTGTGCATTCAACTGACAGAGGTAAACTCAAGTTTGGATTCAACAGTGTGCAAACCCTTTCTGTGCTGAATCCCAAAACTGGCATTTCCAGCCCAATACCAGAATATGTACGAAACAGCAGTAAGACTTCGTCTAAAACTCAGGAGAAACGTTTCCTTGAAACTGCTCTGTTGTGCCTTCATTCACCTAAGAGAGTTCAAACTATGTTTAGATTCAGCGAGTTAGAAACACGTTTCTTCTATGAGCTGCATTGGGATATTCCCGAGTGAATGGGACCATAGGCTGTAGAGAGAAATATCTCCTTCTGAAAAAAACGGAGCTATCTAACAAAATAGTTGTCATTGTGTGCATTCAACTGACAGAGTTAAAGTCGTTTGTGGAATCAGCAGTTTGCAAACCCTTTCTGTGCGAAATCCCAAAACTGGCATTTCCAGTCCAATACCGGCATATGTTCGAAACAGCAGTAAGACTTCATCTGAAACTCAGGAGAAACGTTTCCTTGAAACTGCTCTGTTGTGCATTCGTTCACCTAAGAGAGTTGAATCTACGTTAAGATTGAGCGACTTAGAAACACGTTTCTTCTAGGAGCTGCATTGGGATATTCCCGAGTGAATGGGACCATAGGCTGTACAGAGAAATATCTGCTTCTGAAACAAAACGGAGCTATCTAACTGAATGGTTGTCAATGTGTGCATTCAACTGACAGAGTTAAACTCGTGTGGATTCAGCAGTTTGCAAACCCTTTTTGTGCAGAATACCAAAACTGGCATTTCCATCCCAATACCGGCATACGTACGAAACAGCAGTAAGACTTCGTCTAAAACTCAGGATAAACGTTTCCTTGAAACTGATCTGCTCTGCGTTCGGTCACCTAAGAGAGTTGAATCTATGTTTAGATTCAGCTAGTTAGAAACACGTTACTTCTAGGAGCTGGGTTGGGATATTCCCGAGTGAATGGGACCATAGGCTGTACAGAGAAATATCTGCTTCTAAAACCAGAACGGAGCTATCTAACTGAATGGTTGTCAATGTGTGCATTCAACGAACAGAGTTAAAGTCATGTGTGGATTCAGCAGTATGCAAACGCTTTCTGTGTAGAATCGCAAAACTGGCATTTCCAGCCCAATACCAGCATATGTACGAAACAGCAGTAAGAATTCGTGTAAAACTCAGGAGAAACCTTTCCTTGAAACTGCTCTGCTGTGCGTTCGTTCACCTAAGAGAGCTGAATCTATGTTTAGATTCACCGAGTTAGACACACGTTTCTTCTAGGAGCTGCGTTGAGATATTCCCGAGTGAATGGGACCATAGGCTGTAGGGATAAATATCTAATTCTGAAACAAAACGGAGCTATCTAACAGAATAGTTGTCATTGTGTGAATTCAACTGACAGAGTTAAAGTCGTGTGTGGAATCAGCAGTTTGCAAACCGTTTCTGTGGAGAATCCCAAAACTGGAATTTCCAGTCCAATACCGGCATGTGCTAGAAACAGCAGTAAGACTGCGTCTAAAACTCGGGAGAAACCTTTCCTTGAAACTGCTCTGCTGTGCGTTTGTTCACCTGAGAGAGTTGAATCTATGTTTAGATTCAGCGAGTTAGAAACAGGTTTCTTCTAGGAGCTGCGTTGGGATATTCCGGAGTGAATGGGACCATAGGCTGTACAGAGAAATATCTGCTTCAAAGACCAAAACGGAGCTATCTAAGTGAATGGTTGTCAATGTGTGCATTCAACTGACAGAGTTAAACTCATGTTTGGATTCAGCCGTTTTCAAACGCTTTCTGTGCAGAATTGCAAAGCTGGCATTTCCAGCCCAATACCGGCATATGTACGAAACAGCAGTAAGACTTCGTCTAAAACTCAGGAGAAACCTTTCCTTGAAACTACTCTGCAGTGCCTTCGTTCACCTAGGAGAGCTGAATCTAGGTTTAGATTCAGCGAGGTAGAAACACGTGTCTTCTATGAGCTGCGTTGGGATATTCCCGAGTGAATGGGACCATAGGCTGTACAGAGAAATATCTGCTTCTAAAACCAAAACGGAGCTATCTAACTGTATGGTTGTCAATGTGTGCATTCAACTGACAGAGTTTAATTCATGTGTTTAATCAGCAGCTTGCAAACCTTTTCTTTGCAGTATACCAAAACTGGCATCTCCAGGCCAATACTGGCATATGTACGAAACAGCAGTAAGACTTCGTCTCAAACTCAGGAGAAACGTTTCCTTGAAACTCATGTGCTGTGCGCTCGTTCATCTAAGAGAGTTGAATCTATGTTTAGATTCAGCGAGTTAGAAACACGTTTCTTCAAGGAGCTGAGTTGGGATGTTCCCGAGTGAATGGGACCAAATGCTGTTCAAAGAAATATCTGCTTCTAAAACCAAAACGGGGCTATCGAACTGTATGGTTGTCAACGTGTGCATTCAACTGACAGAGGTAAACTAAAGTTTGTATTCAGCAGTGTGCAAACCCTTTCTGTGCTGAATCCCAAAACTGGCATTTCCAGCCCAATACCAGCATGTGTACGAAACAGCAGTAAGACTTCGTCTGAAACTCAGGAGAAACATTTCCCTGAAACTTCTCTGCTGAGCGTTCGTTCAACGTAGAGAGTTGAATCTATGTTTAGATTCAGCGAGTTAGAAACACGTTTCTTCTAGGAGCTGCGTTGGGATATTCCCGAGTGAATGGGACCATAGGTTGTACAGAGAAATATCTGCTTCTAAAACCAAAAGGGAGCTATCTAACTGAATGGTTGTCAATGTGTGCATTCAACTGACAGAGTTTAATTCATGTGTTTAATAAGCAGTTTGCAAACCGTTTCTGTGCAGAATCCCATAACTGGCATTTCCATGCCAATACCGGCATATGTACAAAACAGCAGTAAGACTTCGTCTCAAACTCAGGAGAAATGTTTCCTTGAAACTGATGTGCTGTGCGTTCGTTCAATTAAGAGAGTTAAATCTATGTTTAGATTCAGCAAGTTGGAAACACGTTTCTTCTAGGAGCTGTGTTGGGATGTACCCGAATGAATGGGACCAAATGCTGTTCAGAGAAATATCTGCTTCTAAAACCAAAACGGAGCTATCTAACTGAATGGTTGTCAATATGTGCATTCAACTGACAGAGTTAAACTCATATGTGGATTCAGCAGTTTGCAAACACTTTCAGTGCAGAATCGCAAAACTGGCATTTCCAGACCATACCGGCATATGTACGAAACAGCACTAAGACTTCGTCTAAAACTCAGGAGAAACCTTTCCTTAAAAATGCTCTGCTCTGCTTTCGTTCATCTAAGAGAGTTGAATCTATGTTTAGATGCAGTGAGTTAGAAACACGTTTCTTCTAGGAGCTGCGTTGGGATATTCCCGAGTGAATGGGACCATAGGTTGTACAGAGAAATATCTCCTTCTGAAAAAAAACGGAGCTATCTAACTGAATGGCTCTCAATGTGTGCATTCAACTGTCAGAGTTAAACTCATGTGTGGATTCAGCAGTTTACAAACGCTTTCTGTGCAGAATACCAAAACTGGCATTTCCAGCCCAATACCGGCATATGTACGAAACAGCAGTAAGACTTCGTCTAAAACTCAGAAGAAACGTTTCCTTGAAACTGCTCTGCTGTGCGTTCGTTCACCTAACAGATTTGAATCTATGGTTAGATTCAGCGAGTTAGAAACACTTTTCTTCTAGGAGCTGCGTTGGGATATTCCCGAGTGAATGGGACCATAGGCTGTACAGAGAAATATCTGCTTCTGAAACCAAAACGGAGCTATCTAACTGAATGGTTGTCAAAGTGTGCATTCAACAGACAGAGTTAAAATCAAGAGTGGATTCAGCAGTTTGCAAACCCTTTCTGTGCCCAATTGCAAAACTGGCATTTCCAGCCCAGTACCAGCATATGTACGAAAAAGCAGTAAGACTTCATCTAAAACTCAGGAGAAACGTTTCCTTGAAACTGCTCTGCTGTGCGTTCCTTCACCTAAGAGACTTGAGTCTATGTTTAGATTCAGTGAGTTAGAAACACGTTTCTTCTAGGAGCTGGGTTGGGATATTCCCGAGTGAATGGGACCATACGCTGTACAGAGAAATATCTCCTTCTGATAGCAAAACTTAGCTATCTAACTGAATGGTTGGCAATGTGTGCATTCAACTGACAGAGTTAAGCTCATGTGTGGATTCAGCAATTTGCAAACCCTTTCTGTGGAGAATCCCAAAACTGGCATTTCCAGCCCAATACCGGCAAATGTACGAAACAGCAGCATGAGTTCATCTAAAACTCAGGAGAAACGTTCTCTTGAAACTGCTCTGCAATGCCTTCGTTCACCAAAGAGTGTTGAATCTATGTTTAGACTCAGCGAGTTAGAAACACGTTTCTTCTAGGAGCTGCATTGGGATATTCCCGAGTGAATGGGACCATAGGCAGTACAGAGAAATATCTGCTTCTGAAACCAAAACGGAGGTATCTAACTGAATGGTTGTCATTGTATGCAATCAACTGAAAGATTTAAACTCATGTGTGGATTCAGCAGTTTGCAAACCCTTTCTGTGCAGAATCCCAAAACTGGCATTTCCAGCCCAGTACCAGCAAATCTACGAAACAGCAGTAAGACTTCGTCTAAAACTCGGGAGAAACCTTTCCTTGAAACTGCTCTGCTGTGCGTCCATACACCTAGGAGACGTGAATCTATGTTTAGATTCAGCGAGTTAGAAACACATTTCTTCTTGGAGCTGCGTTGCGATATTCCCGAATGAATGGGACCATAGGCTGTACAGAGAAATATCTGCTTCTAAAACCTAAACGGAGCTATCAAACTGAATGCTTCTCAATCTGTGCATTCAACTGACAGAGTTAAACTGATGTGTGCATTCAGCAGTTTCCAAACCGTTTCTGAGCAGAATCCCAAACCTGGAATTTCAAGCCCAATACTGGCATATGTATGAAACAGCAGTAAGACTTCGTCTAAAACTCAGGAGAAACGTTTCCTTGAAACTGATCTGCTGTGCATTCGTTCACCTAAGAGAGTTGAATCTAAGTTTAGATTCAGTGAGTTAGAAACACATTTCTTCTAGGAGCTGTGTTGGGATATTCCCAAGTGAATGGCACCATAGGCTGTACAGAGAAATATCAGCTTCTGAAACCAAAACAGAGCTATCTAACGGATTGATTGTCAATGTGTGCGTTCAACTGACAGTGTTAAACTCATGTGTGGATTCAGCAGTTTGCATACCGTTTCTGATCAGAATCCCAAACCTGGCATTTCCAGCCCAATACCGGCATATGTAAGAAACAGTATTAAGACTTCGTATAAAAATCAGTAGAAACGTTGGCTTGAAACTACTCTGCTGTGCGTTCGTTCACCTAAGAGAATTGAATCTATGTTTACATTCAGCGAGTTAGAAACACGTTTCCTCGAGGAACTGCGTTGGGATATTCCCGAGTGAATGGGACCATAGGCTGTACAGAGAAATATCTGCTTCTAAAACCAAAACGGAGCTATATAACTGAAGGCTTGTCAATGTGTGCAATCAACTGACAGAGTTAAACTCATGTGTGGATTCAGCAGTTTGTAAACCGTTTCTGTGCAGAATCGTAAAACTGGCATTTCCAGCCCAATACCGGCATATGTACGAAATAGCAGTAAGACTTCGTCTAAAACTCAGGAGAAACGTTTCCTTTACACTGCTCTGCTGTGCCTTCGTTCAGCTAAGAGAATTGAATCTATGTTTAGATTCAGCTAGTTAGAAACACGTTTCTTCTAGGAGTTGCATTGGGATATTCCCGAGTGAATGGGACCTTAGGCTGTACAGAGAAATATCTGCTTCTAAAACCAAAACGGAGCTATCTAACTGAATGGTTGTCAATGTGTGCATTCAACTGGCAGAGTTAAACTCTTGTGTGGATTCAGCAGTTTGCAAAAGCTTTCTGTGCAGAATCCCAAAACTGGCATTTCCAGCCCAATACTGGCATGTGTACGAAACAGCAGTAAGACTTCTTCTAAAACTCAGCAGAAACGTTCCCTTGAAACTGATCTGCTGTGTGTTCGGTCACCTAAGAGAGTTGAATCTATATTTAGATTCAGGGAGTTAGAAACACGTTTCTTCTAGGAGCTGCGCTACGGCATTCCCCAGTGAATGGGACCATAGGCTGTATAGAGAAATATCTGCTTCGAAAACCAAAACGGAGCTATCTAACTGAATGTTTGTCAATGTGTGCATTCAACTGACAGAGTTAAACTCATGTGTGCATTCAGCAGTTTGGAAACCCTTTCTGTGCAGAATCCCAAAACTGGCATTTCCAGTCCAATACGGGCATATGTACGAAACAGCAGTAAGACTTCGTCTGAAACTCAGGAGAAACCTTTCCTTGAAACTGCTCTGCTGTGCATTTGCTCACCTAAAAGAGTTGAATCTATCTTTAGATTCAGCGAGTTAGAAACACGTTTCTTCTGGGAGATGCTTTGGGATATTCCCGAGTAAATGAGACCATAGGCTGTACAGAGAAATATCTGCTTCTAAAACCAAAACGGAGCTATCTAACTGAATGGTTGTCAATGTGTGCATTCAACTGACAGAGTTAAACTCACGTTTGGATTCAGCTGTTTGCAAACCCTTTCTGTGCAGAATCCCAAAACCGGTATTTCCAGCCCAATGCCGGCATACGTACTAAACAGCAGGAAACTTCGTCTAAAACTCAGGAGAAACGTTTCCTTGAAACTGCTCTGCTGTGCGTTCGTTCACCTAAGAGAGTTGAATCTATGTCGAGATTCAGCGAGTTAGAAACACGATTCTTCTAGGAGCTGCGTTGGGATATTCCCGAGTGAATGGGACCATATGCTGTACAGAGAAATATCTGCCTCTAAAACCAAAACGGAGCTATCTAACTGAATGGTTTTGAATGTGTGCATTCAACTGACAGAGTTAAACTCTTGTGTGGATTCAGCAGTTTACAAACCCTTTCTGTGCAGAATCTCAAAACTGTCATTTCCAGCCCTATACCGGCATAAGTACGAAACAGCAGTAAGACTTCGTCTAAAACTCGGGAGAATTGTTTCCTTGAAACTGATCTGCTGTGCGTTCGGTCACCTAAGAGAGTTGAATCTAGGTTTGGATTCAGCGAGTTAGAAACACGTTTCTTCTAGGAGCTGCGCTGGGATATTCCAGAGTGAATGGAACCATAGGCTGCAGAGAGAAATATCTGCTTCTAAAACCAAAACGGAGCTATCTAACTGAATGGTTGTCATAGTGTGCATTCAACTGACAGAGTTAAACTTATGTGTGGATTCAGCAGTTTGCAAACCCTATCTGTGCAAAATCCTATAACTGGCATTTCCAGCCCAATACTAGCATGTGTACGAAACAGCAGTAAGACTTCGTATAAAACTCAGGAGTAACGTTCCCTTGAAACTGATCTGCTGTGTGTTCGGTCAGCAAAGAGAGTTGAATCTATATTTAGATTCAGCGAGTTAGAAACACGTTTCTTCTATGAGCTGCGCTGCGATATTCCCCAGTGAATGGGACCATAGGCTGTATTGAGAAATATCTGCTTCTAAAACCAAAACGGGGCTATCTAACTGAATGGTTGTCAATGTGTGCATTCAAGTGACAGAGTTAAACTCATGTGTGCATTCAGCAGTTTGTATAACCTTTCTGTGCAGATTCGCAAAACTGGCATTTCCATCCCAATACCGGCATAAGTAGGAAACAGCAGTAAGACTTCGTCTAAAACTCCGGAGAAACGTTTCCTTGAAACTGCTCTGCTCTTCGTTCGTTCACCTAAGAGAGTTGAATCTATGTCTAGATTCAGTGAGTTAGAAACACGATTCTTCCAGAAGCTGCGTTGGGATATTCCCGAGTGAATGGACCATAGGCTGTACAGAGAAATATCTGCTTCTAAAACCAAAACGGAGCTATCTAACTGAATGGCTGTCAATGAGTGCATTCAACTGACAGAGTTAAACTCATGTGTGCATTCAGCTGTTTGCAAATCATTTCTGTGGAGAATCTCATAACTGGCATTTCCAGCCAAATACCGGCATATGTACGAAACAGCGGTAATACTTGGTCTAAAACTCGGGAGAAACCTTTCCTTGAAACTGCTCTGCTGTGCGTTCGTTCACTTAAGAGAGCTGAATCTATGTTTAGATTCAGTGAGTTAGAAACACGTTTCTTCCAGGAGCTGCATTTCTATATTCCAGAGTGTATGGGAGTAAATGCTGTAAAGAGAAATATCTGTTTCTAAAACCAAAACGGAGCTATCTATCAGAATGGTTGTGAATGTGTGCATTCAACTTAAAGGGTTAATCTGCTCTTCTTAGGCAGCAGTTTAAAAACCCTTTATATGCAAATTCTAACATCGACATTTGCAGCAAAACTCCAGCCTAAAAGAAGTAGCAGTAAGACTGCATCTATAACATAGAAGAAACGTTTTCTTCAAAATGCTCTTGCTCTGTGTTCATTCACCTAAGAGTCTTGAGTATATGTTTAGGTTCAGCGAGTAAGCAACACGTTTCTTTCACGAGCTGTATTTGCATATTCCAGAGTGTACTGGAGTATAAGGTTTAAAGCGAAATATCTGGTTCTAAAACAAACACGGAGCCATCTAACAGAATGGTTGTCACTGTGCACATTCAGCTTATTGAGATTAACTGTTGTTTCTATGCAGCAGTTTTGAAAAGCTTTTTGTGCAGATTCTAAAACAGACATTCTCAGCAAAATACCGGCCTCTAAGAAATAGCAATAAGACTGCGTCTAAAACTCATATAAAACGTCTCTTTCAAACTGCTGTGCTGTGTGTACGTTCAGCTAAGGGAGTTGAATCTATGTTTCGATTCAGCGACTTAGAAACACGTCTATTCTGGGAGCTGTGTTTGGCTATTCCAAAATGAATGGGAGTATATTCTGTAGCTAGAAACATAGGCTTCTAAAACCAAAACGGAGCTGGCTAACAGAATGATTGAGAATGAGGGCATCCAACCTAACGAATTAAACTGCTCCACTTATGCAGCAGTTTACAAACCATTTATATGGAAATTCTAAAACCAACATTTCCAGTAAAACACCAGCCTAAAAGCAATAGCAGTAACAGTGCATCTATAACATGGAAGGAAGGTTTTTTTCAAACTGCTCTGCTGTGTCTTCATTCACCTAACAGACTTCAATATATGCTCAGATTCAGCGAGTTGCAAACACATTTCTTCCAGGAGCTGTGTTTGCATATATCAGAGCGTAATGGGGTACAAGATGTCAAGAGAAATATGATTATACATAGAAACCTGTTCTTCCAGGAGCGGCGTTTCGATAATCCAGAGTGAATGGGAGTATATAATGTAAAGAGAAATAACTGCTTCTGAAACCAAAAGGCAGCTATATAACTGAATGGTTGTAAATTCGTGCATTCACCTTACAGAGGAAAGCCCATGTGTGGATTCAGCAGTCTGCAAACAATTTCTGTGCAGAGTTTCAAAACAGGCGTTTTAAGCCCAATACCGGCATATGGAAGAAACAGCAGTAAGCACAGGGAAATATCTGCTTCTAAATCCAAAACGCAGCTATCTAACAAAACGGTTGTCAATGTGTGCACTCAACTTCCAGAGATAAAGCCGTGTGTGGATTCAGCAGTCTGCAAACACACTCTGTGCAGAGTCTGAAAACAGGCGTTTTCAGCCCAACACCGGCATATGGAAGAAAGGGCAGTAAGCACAGGGAAATATCTGCTTCTAAATCCAAAACACAGCTATCTGACAGAACGGTTGTCAGTGTGTGCACTCAACTTCCAGAGTTAAACCCGTATGTGGATTCAGCAGTCTGCAAACACTTTCTGTGCAGAGTCTCAAAACAGGCGTTTTCAGCCCCATACCAGTATATGGAAGAAAGGGCAGTAAGCACAAAGAAATATCTGCTTCTAAATCGAAAACGCAGCTATCTAACAGATCGGTTGTCAATGTTTACACTCAACTTCCAGAGTTAAACCAGTGTGTGGATACAGCAGTCTGTAAACACTTTCTGTGCAGAGTCTCAAAACAGGCGTTTTCAGCCCCATACCGGCATATGGAAGAAAGGGCAGTAAGCACAGGGAAATATCTGCTTCTAAATCCAAAACGCAGTTATCTAACAGAACGGTTGTGAATGTGTGCACTCAAATTCAAGGGTTAAGCCCGAGTGTGGATTCAGCAGTCTGCAAACACTTTCTGTGCAGAGTCTCAAAACAGGCGTTTTCGGCCCCATACCGACATAGGGAAGAAAGGGCAGTAAGCACAGGGAAATATCTGCTTCTAAATCCAAAACACAGCAATCTAACGGAACGATTGTCAATGTGTGCACTCAACTTCCAGAGTTAAGCCCGTGTGTGGATTCAGCAGTCTGTAAACACTTTCTGTGCAGAGTCTCAAAACAGGCGTTTTCAGCCCCATACCAGCATATGGAAGAAAGGGCAGTATGCACAGGGAAATAGCTGCTTCTAAATCCAAAACGCAGCTATCTAACAGAACGGTTGTCAATGTGTGCACTCAATATCCAGAGTTAAACCCGTGTGTGAATTCAGCAATCTGTAAACACTTTCTGTGCAGAGTCTCAAAACAGGCGTTTTCAGCCCAATACCGGCATATGGAAGAAACGGCAGAAAGCACGGGAAATATCTGCTTCTAAATTCAAAATGAAGTCATCTAACAGAAAGGTTGTCAATGTGTGCACTCAACTTCCAGCGTTAAACCCGTGTGTGGATTCAGCAGTCTGCAAACACTTTCTGTGCAGTGTCTCAAAACAGGCGTTTTCAGCCCAATACCGGCATATGGAAGAAAGGTCAGTAAGCACATGGAAATATCTGCTTCTAAATCCAAAACGCAGCGATCTAAAGGAACGGTTGTCAATGTGTGCACTCAACATCCAGAGTTAAACCCGAGTGTGAATTCAGCAGTCTGCAAAAATTTCTGTGCAGAGTCTCAAAACAGGCGTTTTCAGCCCAAAACCGGCATAAGAAGAAACGGCAGTAAGCACAGGGAAATAGCTGCTTCTGAATACAAAACGCAGCTATTTAACAGAAGGGTTGTCAATGTGTGCACTGAACTTCAAGATTTAAAGCCGTGTGTGGATTCAGCAGTCTGCAAACACTTTCTGTGCAGAGTCTCAAAACAGGCGTTTTCAGCCCAAAACCGGCATATGGAAGAAAGGGCAGTAAGCACAGGGAAAGATCTTCTTCTAAATCCTAAACGCAGCTATCTAACAGAAAGGTTGTCAATGTGTGCACTCAACTTCCACAGTAAATCCCGCGTGTGGATTCAGCAGTCTGCAAACACTTTCTGTGGAGACTCTCAACACAGGCGTTTTCAGCCCAGTACCGGCATATAGAAGAAAGGGCAGTAAGTACAGGGAAATATCTGCTTCTAAACCCAAAACGCAGCTATCTAACAGAACGGTTGTCAATGTGTGCACTCAACTTCCAGAGTTAAACCCGTGTGTGGATTCAGCAGTCTGCAAACACTTTCCGTGCAGAGTCTCAAAACAAGCGATTATAGCCCAATACCGGCATATGGAAGAAAGGACAGATAGCACAGGGAAATATCTGCTTCTAAATCCAAAACGCAGCTATCTAACAGAACGGTTGTCAATGTATGCACTCAACTTCCAGAGTAAATCCCACGTGTGGATTCAGCAGTCAGCAAACACTTTCTGTGCAGAGTCCCAAAACAGGCGTTTTCTGCCCAATACCGGCATATGGAAGAACGGGCAGTAAGCACAGGGAAATATCTGCTTCTAAATTCGAATCGCGGCTATCTAACAAAACGGGTGTTAATGTGTGCACTCAACTTCCAGAGTTAAACCCATGTGTGGATTCCGCAGTCTGCAAACTCTTTCTGTGCAGAGTCTCATAACAGGCGTTTTCAGCGCCATACCGGCATATGGAAGAAAGGGCAGTTAGCACAGGGAAATATCTGCTTCTAAATCCGAATCGCAGCTATCTAACAGAACGGTTGTCAATGTGTGCACTCAACTTCCAGAGTTAAACCCGTGTGTGGATTCAGCAGTCTGCAAACACTTTCTGTGCAGAGTCTCAAAACAGGCGTTTTCAGCACCATACCGGCATATAGAAGAAAGGGCAGTAAGCACAGGGAAATATCTGCTTCTAAATCCAAAACGCAGCTTTCTAACAGAACGGTTGTCAATGTGTGCACTCAACTTCGAGAAACAAACCCGTGTGTGGATTCAGCAGTCTCCAAACTCTTTCTGTGCAGAGTCTCAAAACAGGCGTTTTCAGCCCCATAAGGGCTTATGGAAAAAGGGCAGTAAGCACAGGGAAATATTTGCTTCTAAATCCAAAACAAAGCTATCTAACAGAATGGTTATCAATGTGTGCACTCAACTTCCAGAGTTAAAGCCTTGTGTGGATTCAGTAGTCTGCAAACACTTTCTGTGCAGACAATCAAAACAGGCGTTTTGAGACCCATACCAGCATACGGAAGAAACAGCAGTGAGCACAGGGAAATATCTGCTTCTAAATCCAAAACGCAGCTATCTAACGGAACTGTTGTCAATGTGTGCACTCAGCTTCCAGTGTTAAACCCGTGTGTGGATTCAGCAGTCTGCAAACACTTTCTGTGCAGAGTCTCAAAACATGCGTTTTCAGCCGCATACCGGCCTATGGAAGAAAGGGCAGTTAGCACAGGGAAATATCTGCTTCTAAATCCGAATTGCATCTATCTAACAGAACGGTTGTCAATGTGTGCACTCAACTTCCAGAGTTAAACCCGTGTGTGGATTCAGCAGTCTGCAAACTCTTTCTATGCAGAGCCTCAAAACAGGCGTTTTCAGCCCAATACCGGCATATGGAAGAAAGGGCAGTAAGCACAGGGAAAGATCTTCTTCTAAATCCTAAACGCAGCTATCTAACAGAAAGGTTGTCAATGTGTTCACTCAACTTTCACAGTAAATCCCGCGTGTGGATTCAGCAGTCTGCAAACACTTTCTGTGGAGACTCTCTACACAGGCGTTTTCAGCCCAGTACCAGCATATAGAAGAAAGGGCAGTAAGTACAGGGAAATATCTGCTTCTAAACCCAAAACGCAGCTATCTAACAGAACGGTTGTCATTGTGTGCACTCAACTTCCAGAGTTAAACCTGTGTGTGGATTCAGCAGTCTGCAAACACTTTCTGTGCAGAGTCTCAAAACAGGCGTTTTCTACCCCATACTGGCATATGGAAGAAAGGGCAGTAAGCACAAAGAAATATCTGCTTCTAAATCGAAAACGCAGCTATCTAACAGATCGGTTGTCAATGTTTACACTCAACTTCCAGAGTTAAACCAGTGTGTGGATACAGCAGTCTGCAAACACTTTCTGTGCAGAGTCTCAAAACAGGCGTTTTCAGCCCCATACCGGCATATGGAAGAAAGGGCAGTAAGCACAGGGAAATATCTGCTTCTAAATCCAAAACGCAGTTATCTAACAGAACGGTTGTGAATGTGTGCACTCAAATTCAAGAGTTAAGCCCGAGTGTGGATTCAGCAGTCTGCAAACACTTTCTGTGCAGAGTCTCAAAACAGGCGTTTTCGGCCCCATACCGACATAGGGAAGAAAGGGCAGTAAGCACAGGGAAATATCTGCTTCTAAATCCAAAACACAGCAATCTAACGGAACGATTGTCAATGTGTGCACTCAACTTCCAGAGTTAAACCCGTGTGTGGATTCAGCAGTCTGCAAACACTTTCGGTGCAGAGTCCCAAAACAGGCGTTTTCAGCCCCATATCGGCATAAGGAAGAAAGGGCAGTAAGCAGTGGGAAATATCTGCTCCTAAATCCAAAACGCAGCTATCTAACAGAACGGTTGTCAATGTGTGCACTCAACTTCCAGAGTTAAACCCGTGTGTGGATTGAGCAGTCAGCCAACACATTCTGTGCAGAGTCTCAAAACAAGCATTTTGTGCACCATACCGGCATATGGAAGAAAGCGCAGTAAGCACAGGGAAATATCTGCTTCCAAATCCAAAACGCAGCTATTTATCACAACGGTTGTCAATGTGTGCACTTAAATTCCAGAGTTAAGCACATGTTTGGATTCAGCAGTCTGCAAACAGTTTCTGTGCAGAG
This sequence comes from Aotus nancymaae, assembly GCF_030222135.1. Classification (NCBI taxonomy): domain Eukaryota; kingdom Metazoa; phylum Chordata; class Mammalia; order Primates; family Aotidae; genus Aotus; species Aotus nancymaae. The sequence goes on along the minus strand of NW_026988447.1, from coordinate 110,579 downwards.
TCTCAAAACAGGCGTTTTCAGCCCCATACCGGCATATGGAATAAAGGGCAGTAAGCACAGGGAAATATCTGCCTCTAAATCAGAAACGCAGCTATCTAACAGAACGATTGTCAATGTTTGCACTAAACTTCTAGAGGTAAAAACGTGTGTGAATTCGGCAGTCTGCAAACACTTCCTGTGCACAGTATCAAAACAGGCGTTTTCAGCCCTAATATCGGCATGTGGAAGAAAGGGCAGTAAGGACAGGGAAATATCTGCTTCTAAATCCAAAACGCAACTATCTAACAGAACGGTTGTCAATGTGTGCACTCAACGTCCAGAGCTAAAACCGTGTGTTCATTAAGTAGTCTAAAAACACTTTCTGTGCAGAGTCTCAAAACAGGCGTTTTCAGCCCCATTCCGGCATATGGAGGAAAGGGCAGTAAGTACAGGGAAATATCTGCTTCTAAACCCAAAACGCAGCTATCTAACAGAACGGTTGTGAATGTGTGCACTCAACTTCCAGAGTTAAACCCGTGTGTGGATTCAACAGTCTGCAAACACTCTCTCTGCAGAGTCTCAAAACAGGCGTTTTCAGCCCCATTCCGGCATATGGAAGAAAGAGCAGTAAGCACAGGGAAATATCTGCTTCTAAATCCAAAACGCAGCTATCTAACAGAACGGTTGTCAATCTGTGCACTCAACTTCCCGAGTTAAACCCGTGTGTGGATTCAGCAGTCTGCAAACACTTTCTGTGCAGAGTCTCAAAACAAAACTTTTGTGCCCCATACCGGCATATGGAAGAAAGCGCAGTAAACACAGGGAAATATCTGCTTCTAAATTCAAAATGCAGCTATTTATCAGAACGGTTGTCAATGTGTGCACTTAGCTTCCAGAGTTAAGCCTGTGTGTGGATTCAGCAGTCTGCAAACACTTTCTGTGCAGAGTTTCAAAACCGGCGTTTTCAGCACCATACCGGCATATGGAAGAAAGGGCAGTAAGCACAGGGAAATATCTGCTTCTAAATCCAAAACGCAGCTATCTAACAGAACGATTGTCAATGTTTGCACTCAACTTCTAGAGGTAAACTCATGTGTGAATTCGGCAGTCTGCAAACACTTTCTGTGCAGAGTCTGAAAAAAGGTGTTTTCAGACCAATACCGGCATAAGGAAGAAACGGCAGTAAACACAGGGAAATATCTGCTTCTAAATCCAAAACACAGCTATCTAACAGAACGGTTGTCAATGTGTGCACTCAACTTCCAGAGTTAAACCCGTGTGTGGATACAGCAGTCTGCAAACACTTTCTGTGCAGAGTCTCAAAACAGGCGTTTTCAGCACCATACCGGCATATAGAAGAAAGGGCAGTAAGCACAGGGAAATATCTGCTTCTAAATCCAAAACGCAGCTTTCTAACAGAACGGTTGTCAATGTGTGCACTCAACTTCGAGAAACAAACCCGTGTGTGGATTCAGCAGTCTCCAAACTCTTTCTGTGCAGAGTCTCAAAACAGGCGTTTTCAGCCCCATAAGGGCTTATGGAAAAAGGGCAGTAAGCACAGGGAAATATTTGCTTCTAAATCCAAAACAAAGCTATCTAACAGAATGGTTATCAATGTGTGCACTCAACTTCCAGAGTTAAAGCCTTGTGTGGATTCAGTAGTCTGCAAACACTTTCTGTGCAGACAATCAAAACAGGCGTTTTGAGACCCATACCAGCATACGGAAGAAACAGCAGTGAGCACAGGGAAATATCTGCTTCTAAATCCAAAACGCAGCTATCTAACGGAACTGTTGTCAATGTGTGCACTCAGCTTCCAGTGTTAAACCCGTGTGTGGATTCAGCAGTCTGCAAACACTTTCTGTGCAGAGTCTCAAAACATGCGTTTTCAGCCGCATACCGGCCTATGGAAGAAAGGGCAGTTAGCACAGGGAAATATCTGCTTCTAAATCCGAATTGCATCTATCTAACAGAACGGTTGTCAATGTGTGCACTCAACTTCCAGAGTTAAACCCGTGTGTGGATTCAGCAGTCTGCAAACTCTTTCTATGCAGAGCCTCAAAACAGGCGTTTTCAGCCCAATACCGGCATATGGAAGAAAGGGCAGTAAGCACAGGAAAAGATCTTCTTCTAAATCCTAAACGCAGCTATCTAACAGAAAGGTTGTCAATGTGTTCACTCAACTTCCACAGTAAATCCCGCGTGTGGATTCAGCAGTCTGCAAACACTTTCTGTGGAGACTCTCTACACAGGCGTTTTCAGCCCAGTACCAGCATATAGAAGAAAGGGCAGTAAGTACAGGGAAATATCTGCTTCTAAACCCAAAACGCAGCTATCTAACAGAACGGTTGTCATTGTGTGCACTCAACTTCCAGAGTTAAACCTGTGTGTGGATTCAGCAGTCTGCAAACACTTTCTGTGCAGAGTCTCAAAACAGGCGTTTTCTACCCCATACTGGCATATGGAAGAAAGGGCAGTAAGCACAAGGAAATATCTGCTTCTAAATCCAAAACGCAGCTATCTAACAGAACCGTTGTCAATGTGTGCACTCAACTTCCACAGTTAAACCCGTGTGTGGATTCAGCGGTCTGCAAACAGTGTCTGTGCAGAGTCTCAAAAGAGGTGTTTTCAGCCCATTACTGGCATATGGAAGAAAGGGCTGTAAGCACAGGGAAATATCTGCTTTTAAATCCAAAATGGAGCTATCTAACAGAACGGTTGTCAATGTGTGCACACAACTTCCTGAGTTAAACACGAGTGTGGATTCAGCAGTCTGCAAATAATTTCTATGCCGAGTCTCAAAACAGGCGTTTTCAGCCCCATACCAGCATATGGAAGAAAGGTCAGTAAGCACATGGAAATATCTGCTTCTAAATCCAAAACGCAGCGATCTAAAGGAACGGTTGTCAATGTGTGCACTCAACATCCAGAGTTAAACCCGAGTGTGAATTCAGCAGTCTGCAAAAATTTCTGTGCAGAGTCTCAAAACAGGCGTTTTCAGCCCAAAACCGGCATAAGAAGAAACGGCAGTAAGCACAGGGAAATAGCTGCTTCTGAATACAAAACGCAGCTATTTAACAGAAGAGTTGTCAATGTGTGCACTGAACTTCAAGATTTAAAGCCGTGTGTGGATTCAGCAGTCTGCAAACACTTTCTGTGCAGAGTCTCAAAACAGGCGTTTTCAGCCCAAAACCGGCATATGGAAGAAAGGGCAGTAAGCACAGGGAAAGATCTTCTTCTAAATCCTAAACGCATCTATCTAACAGAAAGGTTGTCAATGTGTGCACTCAACTTCCACAGTAAATCCCGCGTGTGGATTCAGCAGTCTGCAAACACTTTCTGTGGAGACTCTCAACACAGGCGTTTTCAGCCCAGTACCGGCATATAGAAGAAAGGGCAGTAAGTACAGGGAAATATCTGCTTCTAAACCCAAAACGCAGCTATCTAACAGAACGGTTGTCAATGTGTGCACTCAACTTCCAGAGCTAAACCCGTGTGTGGATTCAGCAGTCTGCAAACACTTTCCGTGCAGAGTCTCAAAACAAGCGATTATAGCCCAATACCGGCATATGGAAGAAAGGACAGATAGCACAGGGAAATATCTGCTTCTAAATCCAAAACGCAGCTATCTAACAGAACGGTTGTCAATGTATGCACTCAACTTCCAGAGTAAATCCCACGTGTGGATTCAGCAGTCAGCAAACACTTTCTGTGCAGAGTCCCAAAACAGGCGTTTTCTGCCCAATACCGGCATATGGAAGAACGGGCAGTAAGCACAGGGAAATATCTGCTTCTAAATTCGAATCGCGGCTATCTAACAAAACGGGTGTTAATGTGTGCACTCAACTTCCAGAGTTAAACCCATGTGTGGATTCCGCAGTCTGCAAACTCTTTCTGTGCAGAGTCTCATAACAGGCGTTTTCAGCGCCATACCGGCATATGGAAGAAAGGGCAGTTAGCACAGGGAAATATCTGCTTCTAAATCCGAATCGCAGCTATCTAACAGAACGGTTGTCAATGTGTGCACTCAACTTCCAGAGTTAAACCCGTGTGTGGATTCAGCAGTCTGCAAACACTTTCTGTGCAGAGTCTCAAAACAGGCGTTTTCAGCACCATACCGGCATATAGAAGAAAGGGCAGTAAGCACAGGGAAATATCTGCTTCTAAATCCAAAACGCAGCTTTCTAACAGAACGGTTGTCAATGTGTGCACTCAACTTCGAGAAACAAACCCGTGTGTGGATTCAGCAGTCTCCAAACTCTTTCTGTGCAGAGTCTCAAAACAGGCGTTTTCAGCCCCATAAGGGCTTATGGAAAAAGGGCAGTAAGCACAGGGAAATATTTGCTTCTAAATCCAAAACAAAGCTATCTAACAGAATGGTTATCAATGTGTGCACTCAACTTCCAGAGTTAAAGCCTTGTGTGGATTCAGTAGTCTGCAAACACTTTCTGTGCAGACAATCAAAACAGGCGTTTTGAGACCCATACCAGCATACGGAAGAAACAGCAGTGAGCACAGGGAAATATCTGTTTCTAAATCCAAAACGCAGCTATCTAACGGAACTGTTGTCAATGTGTGCACTCAGCTTCCAGTGTTAAACCCGTGTGTGGATTCAGCAGTCTGCAAACACTTTCTGTGCAGAGTCTCAAAACATGCGTTTTCAGCCGCATACCGGCCTATGGAAGAACGGGCAGTTAGCACAGGGAAATATCTGCTTCTAAATCCGAATTGCATCTATCTAACAGAACGGTTGTCAATGTGTGCACTCAACTTCCAGAGTTAAACCCGTGTGTGGATTCAGCAGTCTGCAAACTCTTTCTATGCAGAGCCTCAAAACAGGCGTTTTCAGCCCAATACCGGCATATGGAAGAAAGGGCAGTAAGCACAGGGAAAGATCTTCTTCTAAATCCTAAACGCAGCTATCTAACAGAAAGGTTGTCAATGTGTTCACTCAACTTCCACAGTAAATCCCGCGTGTGGATTCAGCAGTCTGCAAACACTTTCTGTGGAGACTCTCTACACAGGCGTTTTCAGCCCAGTACCAGCATATAGAAGAAAGGGCAGTAAGTACAGGGAAATATCTGCTTCTAAACCCAAAACGCAGCTATCTAACAGAACGGTTGTCAATGTGTGCACTCAACTTCCAGAGTTAAACCTGTGTGTGGATTCAGCAGTCTGCAAACACTTTCTGTGCAGAGTCTCAAAACAGGCGTTTTCTACCCCATACTGGCATATGGAAGAAAGGGCAGTAAGCACAAGGAAATATCTGCTTCTAAATCCAAAACGCAGCTATCTAACAGAACCGTTGTCAATGTGTGCACTCAACTTCCACAGTTAAACCCGTGTGTGGATTCAGCGGTCTGCAAACAGTGTCTGTGCAGAGTCTCAAAAGAGGTGTTTTCAGCCCATTACTGGCATATGGAAGAAAGGGCTGTAAGCACAGGGAAATATCTGCTTTTAAATCCAAAATGGAGCTATCTAACAGAACGGTTGTCAATGTGTGCACACAACTTCCTGAGTTAAACACGAGTGTGGATTCAGCAGTCTGCAAATAATTTCTATGCCGAGTCTCAAAACAGGCGTTTTCAGCCCCATACCAGCATATGGAAGAAAGGGCAGTATGCACAGGGAAATAGCTGCTTCTAAATCCAAAACGCAGCTATCTAACAGAACGGTTGTCAATGTGTGCACTCAATATCCAGAGTTAAACCCGTGTGTGAATTCAGCAATCTGTAAACACTTTCTGTGCAGAGTCTCAAAACAGGCGTTTTCAGCCCAATACCGGCATATGGAAGAAACGGCAGAAAGCACGGGAAATATCTGCTTCTAAATTCAAAATGAAGTCATCTAACAGAAAGGTTGTCAATGTGTGCACTCAACTTCCAGCGTTAAACCCGTGTGTGGATTCAGCAGTCTGCAAACACTTTCTGTGCAGTGTCTCAAAACAGGCGTTTTCAGCCCAATACCGGCATATGGAAGAAAGGTCAGTAAGCACATGGAAATATCTGCTTCTAAATCCAAAACGCAGCGATCTAAAGGAACGGTTGTCAATGTGTGCACTCAACATCCAGAGTTAAACCCGAGTGTGAATTCAGCAGTCTGCAAAAATTTCTGTGCAGAGTCTCAAAACAGGCGTTTTCAGCCCAAAACCGGCATAAGAAGAAACGGCAGTAAGCACAGGGAAATAGCTGCTTCTGAATACAAAACGCAGCTATTTAACAGAAGGGTTGTCAATGTGTGCACTGAACTTCAAGATTTAAAGCCGTGTGTGGATTCAGCAGTCTGCAAACACTTTCTGTGCAGAGTCTCAAAACAGGCGTTTTCAGCCCAAAACCGGCATATGGAAGAAAGGGCAGTAAGCACAGGGAAAGATCTTCTTCTAAATCCTAAACGCATCTATCTAACAGAAAGGTTGTCAATGTGTGCACTCAACTTCCACAGTAAATCCCGCGTGTGGATTCAGCAGTCTGCAAACACTTTCTGTGGAGACTCTCAACACAGGCGTTTTCAGCCCAGTACCGGCATATAGAAGAAAGGGCAGTAAGTACAGGGAAATATCTGCTTCTAAACCCAAAACGCAGCTATCTAACAGAACGGTTGTCAATGTGTGCACTCAACTTCCAGAGTTAAACCCGTGTGTGGATTCAGCAGTCTGCAAACACTTTCCGTGCAGAGTCTCAAAACAAGCGATTATAGCCCAATACCGGCATATGGAAGAAAGGACAGATAGCACAGGGAAATATCTGCTTCTAAATCCAAAACGCAGCTATCTAACAGAACGGTTGTCAATGTATGCACTCAACTTCCAGAGTAAATCCCACGTGTGGATTCAGCAGTCAGCAAACACTTTCTGTGCAGAATCCCAAAACAGGCGTTTTCTGCCCAATACCGGCATATGGAAGAACGGGCAGTAAGCACAGGGAAATATCTGCTTCTAAATTCGAATCGCGGCTATCTAACAAAACGGGTGTTAATGTGTGCACTCAACTTCCAGAGTTAAACCCATGTGTGGATTCCGCAGTCTGCAAACTCTTTCTGTGCAGAGTCTCATAACAGGCGTTTTCAGCGCCATACCGGCATATGGAAGAAAGGGCAGTTAGCACAGGGAAATATCTGCTTCTAAATCCGAATCGCAGCTATCTAACAGAACGGTTGTCAATGTGTGCACTCAACTTCCAGAGTTAAAACCGTGTGTGGATTCAGCAGTCTGCAAACACTTTATGTGGAGACTCTCAACACAGGCGTTTTCAGCCCAATACCTGCATATGGAAGAAAGGCAGTAAGCACAGGGAAATATCTGCTTCTAAATCCAAAACGCAGCTATCTAACAGAACTGTTGTCAATGTGTGCACTCAACTTCCAGAGTTAAACCCGTGTGTGGATTCAGCAGTCGGCAAACACTTTCTGTGGAGACTCTCAACACAGGCGTTTTCAGCCCCATACCGGCATATGGAAGAAAGGGCATTAAGCACACGGTAAAATCTGCTTTTAAATCTGAATCGCAGCTATCTAACAGAACGGTTGTCAATGTGTGAACTCAACTTCCAGAGTTAAACCTGTGTGTGGATTCAGCAGTCTGCAAACGCTTTTTTCTGCAGAGTTTCAAAACAGACGTTTTCAGCCCCCTACAGGCATTTGGAAGAAAGAGCAGTAAGCACAGGGATATAGCTGCTTCTAAAGCAAAAACGCAGCTATCTAACAGAACGGTTGTCAATGTGTGCACTCAACTTCCAGAGATAAACCCGTGTGTGGATTCAGCAGTCTGCAAACACTGCCTGTGCAGAGTCTCAAAAGAGGTGTTTTCAGCCCATTACCGGCACATGGAAGAAAGGGCAGTAAACACAGGAAAATATCTGCTTCTAAATCCGAATCGCAACTATCTAACAGAACGGTTGTCAATGTGTGCACTCAACTTCCAGAGTTAAACCCGTGTGTGCATTCACCAGTCTGCAAACACTTTCTGTGGAGACTCTCATCACAGGCGTTATCAGCCCAATACCGGCATATGGAAGAAAGGGCAGAAAGCACAGGGAAATATCTGCTTATAAATCCAAAACGCAGCTATCTAACAGAACGGTTGTCAAGGTGTGCACTCAAATTCCAGTGTAAATCCCAAGTGTGGATTCAGCAGTCAGCAAACACTTTCTGTGCAGAGTCCCAAAACAGGCGTTTTCAGCCCAATACCGGCATATGGAAAAAAGGGCAGTAAGCACAGGGAAATATCTGCTTCTTAATCCGAATCGCAGCTATCTAACAGAACGGTTGTCGATGTGTGCACTCAATTTCCAGAGTTTAACCCGTGTGTGGATTCAGCAGTCTGCAAACACTTTCTGTGCAGAGAATCAAAACAGGCGTTTTCAGCCCCATACCGGCATATGGAAGAAAGGGCAGTAAGCACAGGGAAATATCTGCTTCTAAATCCAAAACGCAGCTATCTAACAGAACGGTTGTCAATGTGTGATCTCAACTTCCACAGTTAAACCCGTGTGTGGATTCAGCAGTCTGCAAACTCTTTCTGTGCAGAGTCTCAAAACAGGCCTTTCATCCCAATACCTGCATAAGGAAGAAAGGGCAGAAAGCACAGGGAAATATCTGCTTCTAAATCCAAAACGCTGCTATCTAACAGAACGGTTGTCAATGTGCGCACTAAACTTACAGAGCTAAACCCCTGTGTGGATTCAACAGTCTGCAAACACTTTCTGTGCAGAGTCTCAAAACAGGCGTTTTCAGCCCAACACCGGCATATGGAAGAAAGGGCAGTAAGCTCAGGGAAATATCTGCTCCTTAGTCCGAATCGCAGCTACCTAACAGAACGGTTGTCAATGTGTGCACTCAACTTCCAGAGTTAAACCCGTGTGTGGATTCAGCAGTCTGCAAACACTTTCTGTGCAGTCTCAAAACAGGCGTTTTCATCCCAATACCGGCATAGGGAAGAAAGGGCAGTAAGCACAAGGAAATATCTGCTTCTAAATATAAAATGCAGTTATCTAACATAACGGTTGCCAATATGTGAACGCAACGTCCAGAGTCAAACCCGTGTGTGAATTCAGGAGTTTGCAAACACTTTCTTTGCAGAGTCTCAAAACAGGCGTTTTCAGCCCAATACCAGCATATGGAAGAAAGGGCAGTAAGCACAGGTAAATATCTGCTTCTAAATCCAAAACGCAGCTATCTAACAGAAAGATTTTCAATGTGCGCACTCAACTGACAGAGTTAATCCCGTGTATGGATTCAGCAGTCTGCAAACACTTTCTGTGCAGAGTCTCAAAACAGGCGTTTTCAGCCCAATTCCGGCATATGGAAGAAATGGCAGTAAGCACAGGGAAATATCTGCTTCTAAGTCCGAATCGCAGCTACCTAACAGAACGGTTGTCAATGTGAGAACTCAACTTCCAGAGTTAAACCCGTGTGTGGACTCAGCAATCTGCAAACACTTTCTGTGCAGAGTCTCAAAACAGGCGTTTTCAGCCCAATACCAGCATATGGAAGAATGGGCAGTAAGCACAGGGAAATATCTGCTTCTAAATCCAAAATGCAGCTACCTAACAGAACGGTTGACAAGGTGTGCACTCAACTTCCAGAGTAAATCCCGCGTGTGGATTCAGCAGTCAGCAAACACTTTCTGTGCAGAGTCCCAAAACAGGCGTTTTCAGCCCAATACTGGCATATGGACCAAAGGACAGTAAGCACAGGGAAATATCTGCTTCTAAATCCGAATCGCAGGTATCTAACACAACGGTTGTCAATGTGTGCACTCAACTTCCAGAGTTAAACCCGTGTGTGGATTCGGCAGTCTACAAACACTTTCTGTGCAGAGTTTCAAAACAGGCGTTTTCAGCCCAATACCGGTATACGGAAGAAAGGGCAGATAGCACAGGGAAATATCTGCTTCTAAATCCAAAATGCAGCTATCGAACAGAATGGTTGTCAAGGTGTGCACTCAACTTCCAGAGTAAATCCCGCGTGTGGATTCAGCAGTCAGAAAACACTTTTTGTGCAGAGTCCCAAAACAGGCGTTTTCAGCCCAATACCGGCTTATGGACGAAAGGGCAGTAAGCACAGGGAAATATCTGCTTCTAAATCCGAATCACAGCTATCTAAGAGAACGGTTGTCATTGTGTGCACTCAACTTCCAGAGTTAAACCCGTGTGTGGATTCAGCAGTCTGCAAATACTTTCTCTGCAGAGTCCCAAAACAGGCGTTTTCAGCCCCATACCGGCAGATGGAAGAAAGGGCAGTAAGCACAGGAAAATATCTGCTTCTAAATCCAAAACGCAGCTATCTAACAGAACGGTTGTCAAGGTGTGCACTGAACTTCCATAGTAAAACCTGCATGTGGATTAAGCAGTCAGCAAACACTTTCTGTGCAGAGTCTCAAAGCAGACGTTTTCAGCCTAATACCGGCATATGGAAGACAGGGCAGTAAGCACAGGGAAATATCTGCTTCTAAATCCAAAACGCAGCTATCTAACAGAATGGTTGTCAGTGTGTCCACTCAGCATCCAGAGTTAAAACCGTGTGTGGATTCAGCAGTCTGCAAACACCTGCTGTGCAGAGACTCAAAACAGGCGTTTTCAGCCCACTACCGGCATATGGAAGAAAGGGCAGTAAGCACAGGGAAATATCTGCTTCTAAATCCAAAACGCAGCTTTCTAACAGAACGGTTGTCAATGTGTGCACTCAACTTCCAGAGTTAAACCCGTGTTTGGATTCAGCAGTCTGCAAACACTTTCTGTGCAGAGTCTCAAAACAGGCGTTTTCAGCACCAAACCGGCATATAGAAGAAAGGGCAGTAAGCACAGGGAAATATCTGCTTCTAAATCCAAAACGCAGCTTTCTAACAGAACGGTTGTCAATGTGTGCACTCAACTTCGAGAAACAAACCCGTGTGTGGATTCAGCAGTCTCCAAACTCTTTCTGTGCAGAGTCTCAAAACAGGCGTTTTCAGCCCCATAAGGGCTTATGGAAAAAGGGCAGTAAGCACAGGGAAATATTTGCTTCTAAATCCAAAACAAAGCTATCTAACAGAATGGTTATCAATGTGTGCACTCAACTTCCAGAGTTAAAGCCTTGTGTGGATTCAGTAGTCTGCAAACACTTTCTGTGCAGACAATCAAAACAGGCGTTTTGAGACCCATACCAGCATACGGAAGAAACAGCAGTGAGCACAGGGAAATATCTGCTTCTAAATCCAAAACGCAGCTCTCTAACAAAACTGTTGTCAAAGTTTGCACTCAACTTCCAGAGCTAAACCCGAAGGTGCATTCAGCAATCTGCAAACACTGTGTGTGCAGAGTCTCAAAAGAGATGTTTTCAGCCCAATACCGGCATATGGAAGAAAGGGCAGTAAGCACAGGGAAATATCTGCTTCTAAATCCAAAACGCAGCTATCCAACAGATCGGTGGTCAATGTGTGCACTCAACTTCCAGAGTTAAAGCCGTGTGTGGATTCAGCAGTCTATAAACACTTTCTGTGCAGAGTCTCAAAACATGCGTTTTCAAACCAATACCGGCATTTGGAAGAAAGGACAGATAGCGCAGGGAAATATCTGCTTCTAAATCCAAAACGTAGCAATCTAACAGAACGGTTGTCAATGTATGCACTCAACTTCCACAGTAAATCCCGCGTGTGGATTCAGCAGTCAGCAAACACTTTCTGTGCAGAGTCCCAAAACAGGCGTTTTCTGCCCAATACCGGCATATGGAAAAAGGGAAGTAAGCACCGGGAAATATCTGCTTCTAAATTCGAATCGCGGCTATCTAACAAAAGGGTTGTCAATGTGTGCACTCAACTTCCAGAGTTAAACCCGTGTGTGGATTCCACAGTCTGCAAACACTTTCTGTGCAGAGTCTCAAAACATGCGTTTTCAGCCGCATACCGCCATATGGAAGAAAGTGCAGTTACCACAGGGAAATATCTGCTTCTAAATCCGAATTGCATCTATCTAACAGAACGGTTGTCAATGTGTGCACTGAACTTCAAGATTTAAAGCCGTGTGTGGATTCAGCAGTCTGCAAACACTTTCTGTGCAGAGTCTCAAAACAGGCGTTTTCAGCCCAAAACCGGCATATGGAAGAAAGGGCAGTAAGCACAGGGAAAGATCTTCTTCTAAATCCTAAACGCAGCTATCTAACAGAAAGGTTGTCAATGTGTGCACTCAACTTCCACAGTAAATCCCGCGTGTGGATTCAGCAGTCTGCAAACACTTTCTGTGGAGACTCTCAACACAGGCGTTTTCAGCCCAGTACCGGCATATAGAAGAAAGGGCAGTAAGTACAGGGAAATATCTGCTTCTAAACCCAAACCGCAGCTATCTAACAGAACGGTTGTCAATGTGTGCACTCAACTTCCAGAGTTAAACCCGTGTGTGGATTCAGCAGTCTGCAAACACTTTCTGTGCAGAGTCTCAAAACAGGCGTTTTCTGCCCCATAATGGCATATGGAAGAAAGGGAAGTAAGCACAAGGAAATATCTGCTTCTAAATCCAAAACGCAGCTATCTAACAGAACGGTTGTCAATGTGTGCACTGAACTTCCACAGTTCAACCCGTGTGTGGATTCAGAAGTCTGAAAACACTTTCTGTGAAGAATCTCAAAACAGTTGTTTTCAGCCCAATACCGGCATATGGAAGAAAAGGCAGTAAGCACAGGGAAATATCTGCTTCTAAATCCAAAACGCAGCTATCTAACAGAACAGAGTCTCAAAACAGGCGTTTTCAGCCCCATACCGGCATATGGAAGAAAGGGCAGTTAGCACAGGGAAATATCTGCTTCTAAATCCGAATCGCAGCTATCTAACAGAACGGTTGTCAATGTGTGCACTCAACTTCCAGAGTTAAAACCGTGTGAGGATTCAGCAGTCTGCAAACTCTTTCTGTGGAGACTCTCAACACAGGCGTTTTCAGCCCAATACCGGCATATGGAAGAAAGGCAGTAAGCACAGGGAAATATCTGCTTCTACATCCAAAATGCAGCTATCTAACGGAACTGTTGTCAATGTGTGCACTCAGCTTCCAGTGTTAAACCCGTGTGTGGATTCAGCAGTCTGCAAACACTTTCTGTGCAGAGTCTCAAAACATGCGTTTTCAGCCGCATACAGGCCTATGGAAGAAAGGGCAGTTAGCACAGGGAAATATCTGCTTCTAAATCCGAATTGCATCTATCTAACAGAACGGTTGTCAATGTGTGCACTCAACTTCCAGAGGTAAACCCGTGTGTTGATTCAGCAGTCAGCAAACTCTTTCCATGCAGAGCCTCAAAACAGGCGTTTTCAGCCCAGTACCGGCATATGGAAGAAAGGGCAGTAAGCACAGGGAAAGATCTTCTTCTAAATCCTAAACGCAGCTATCTAACAGAAAGGTTGTCAATGTGTTCACTCAACTTCCACAGTAAATCCCGCGTGTGGATTCAGCAGTCTGCAAACACTTTCTGTGGAGACTCTCTACACAGGCGTTTTCAGCCCAGTACCAGCATATAGAAGAAAGGGCAGTAAGTACAGGGAAATATCTGCTTCTAAACCCAAAACGCAGCTATCTAACAGAACGGTTGTCAATGTGTGCACTCAACTTCCAGAGTTAAACCTGTGTGTGGATTCAGCAGTCTGCAAACACTTTCTGTGCAGAGTCTCAAAACAGGCGTTTTCTACCCCATACTGGCATATGGAAGAAAGGGCAGTAAGCACAAGGAAATATCTGCTTCTAAATCCAAAACGCAGCTATCTAACAGAACGGTTGTCAATGTGTGCACTCAACTTCCACAGTTAAACCCGTGTGTGGATTCAGCGGTCTGCAAACAGTGTCTGTGCAGAGTCTCAAAAGAGGTGTTTTCAGCCCATTACCGGCATATGGAAGAAAGGGCTGTAAGCACAGGGAAATATCTGCTTTTAAATCCAAAATGGTGCTATCTAACAGAACGGTTGTCAATGTGTGCACACAACTTCCTGAGTTAAACACGAGTGTGGATTCAGCAGTCTGCAAATAATTTCTATGCCGAGTCTCAAAACAGGCGTTTTCATCCCCATACCAGCATATGGAAGAAAGGGCAGTAAGCACAGGGAAATAGCTGCTTCTAAATCCAAAACGCAGCTATCAAACAGAACGGTTGTCAATGTGTGCACTCAATATCCAGAGTTAAACCCGTGTGTGAATTCAGCAATCTGTAAACACTTTCTGTGCAGAGTCTCAAAACAGGCGTTTTCAGCCCAATACCGGCATATGGAAGAAACGGCAGAAAGCACGGGAAATATCTGCTTCTAAATTCAAAATGAAGTCATCTAACAGAAAGGTTGTCAATGTGTGCACTCAACTTCCAGCGTTAAACCCGTGTGTGGATTCAGCAGTCTGCAAACACTTTCTGTGCAGTGTCTCAAAACAGGCGTTTTCAGCCCAATACCGGCATATGGAAGAAAGGTCAGTAAGCACATGGAAATATCTGCTTCTAAATCCAAAACGCAGCGATCTAAAGGAACGGTTGTCAATGTGTGCACTCAACATCCAGAGTTAAACCCGAGTGTGAATTCAGCAGTCTGCAAAAATTTCTGTGCAGAGTCTCAAAACAGGCGTTTTCAGCCCAAAACCGGCATAAGAAGAAACGGCAGTAAGCACAGGGAAATAGCTGCTTCTGAATACAAAACGCAGCTATTTAACAGAAGGGTTGTCAATGTGTGCACTGAACTTCAAGATTTAAAGCCGTGTGTGGATTCAGCAGTCTGCAAACACTTTCTGTGCAGAGTCTCAAAACAGGCGTTTTCAGCCCAAAACCGGCATATGGAAGAAAGGGCAGTAAGCACAGGGAAATATCTTCTTCTAAATCCTAAACGCAGCTATCTAACAGAAAGGTTGTCAATGTGTGCACTCAACTTCCACAGTAAATCCCGCGTGTGGATTCAGCAGTCTGCAAACACTTTCTGTGGAGACTCTCAACACAGGCGTTTTCAGCCCAGTACCGGCATATAGAAGAAAGGGCAGTAAGTACAGGGAAATATCTGCTTCTAAACCGAAAACGCAGCTATCTAACAGAACGGTTGTCAATGTGTGCACTCAACTTCCAGAGTTAAACCCGTGTGTGGATTCAGCAGTCTGCAAACACTTTCCGTGCAGAGTCTCAAAACAAGCGATTATAGCCCAATACCGGCATATGGAAGAAAGGACAGATAGCACAGGGAAATATCTGCTTCTAAATCCAAAACGCAGCTATCTAACAGAACGGTTGTCAATGTATGCGCTCAACTTCCAGAGTAAATCCCACGTGTGGATTCAGCAGTCAGCAAACACTTTCTGTGCAGAGTCCCAAAACAGGCGTTTTCTGCCCAATACCGGCATATGGAAGAACGGGCAGTAAGCACAGGGAAATATCTGCTTCTAAATTCGAATCGCGGCTATCTAACAAAACGGGTGTTAATGTGTGCACTCAACTTCCAGAGTTAAACCCATGTGTGGATTCCGCAGTCTGCAAACTCTTTCTGTGCAGAGTCTCATAACAGGCGTTTTCAGCGCCATACCGGCATATGGAAGAAAGGGCAGTTAGCACAGGGAAATATCTGCTTCTAAATCCGAATCGCAGCTATCTAACAGAACGGTTGTCAATGTGTGCACTCAACTTCCAGAGTTAAAACCGTGTGTGGATTCAGCAGTCTGCAAACACTTTCTGTGGAGACTCTCAACACAGGCGTTTTCAGCCCAATACCGGCATATGGAAGAAAGGCAGTAAGCACAGGGAAATATCTGCTTCTAAATCCAAAACGCAGCTATCTAACAGAACTGTTGTCAATGTGTGCACTCAACTTCCAGAGTTAAACCCGTGTGTGGATTCAGCAGTCGGCAAACACTTTCTGTGGAGACTCTCAACACAGGCGTTTTCAGCCCCATACCGGCATATGGAAGAAAGGGCATTAAGCACACGGTAAAATCTGCTTTTAAATCTGAATCGCAGCTATCTAACAGAACGGTTGTCAATGTGTGAACTCAACTTCCAGAGTTAAACCTGTGTGTGGATTCAGCAGTCTGCAAACGCTTTCTCGGCAGAGTTTCAAAACAGACGTTTTCAGCCCCCTACAGGCATTTGGAAGAAAGAGCAGTAAGCACAGGGATATAGCTGCTTCTAAAGCAAAAACGCAGCTATCTAACAGAACGGTTGTCAATGTGTGCACTCAACTTTCAGAGATCAACCCGTGTGTGGATTCAGCAGTCTGCAAACACTGCCTGTGCAGAGTCTCAAAAGAGGTGTTTTCAGCCCATTACCGGCACATGGAAGAAAGGGCAGTAAACACAGGAAAATATCTGCTTCTAAATCCGAATCGCAACTATCTAACAGAACGGTTGTCAATGTGTGCACTCAACTTCCAGAGTTAAACCCGTGTGTGCATTCACCAGTCTGCAAACACTTTCTGTGGAGACTCTCATCACAGGCGTTATCAGCCCAATACCGGCATATGGAAGAAAGGGCAGAAAGCACAGGGAAATATCTGCTTCTAAATCCAAAACGCAGCTATCTAACAGAACGGTTGTCAAGGTGTGCACTCAAATTCCAGTGTAAATCCCACGTGTGGATTCAGCAGGCAGCAAACACTTTCTGTGCAGAGTCCCAAAACAGGCGTTTTCAGCCCAATACCGGCATATGGAAAAAATGGCAGTAAGCAAAGGGAAATATCTGCTTCTTAATCCGAATCGCAGCTATCTAACGGAACGGTTGTCAATGTGTGCACTCAATTTCCAGAGTTTAACCCGTGTGTGGATTCAGCAGTCTGCAAACACTTTCTGTGCAGAGTCTCAAAACAGGCGTTTTCAGCCCCATACCGGCATATGGAAGAAAGGGCAGTAAGCACAGGGAAATATCTGCTTCTAAATCCAAAACGCAGCTATCTAACAGAACGGTTGTCAATGTGTGATCTCAACTTCCACAGTTAAACCCGTGTGTGGATTCAGCAGTCTGCAAACACTTTCTGTGCAGAGTCTCAAAACAGGCGTTTCATCCCAATACCTGCATAAGGAAGAAAGGGCAGAAAGCACAGGGAAATATCTGCTTCTAAATCCAAAACGCTGCTATCTAACAGAACGGTTGTCAATGTGCGCACTAAACTTACAGAGCTAAACCCCTGTGTGGATTCAGCAGTCTGCAAACACTTTCTGTGCAGAGTCTCAAAACAGGCGTTTTCAGCCCAACACCGGCATATGGAAGAAAGGGCAGTAAGCTCAGGGAAATATCTGCTCCTTAGTCCGAATCGCAGCTACCTAACAGAACGGTTGTCAATGTGTGCACTCAACTTCCAGAGTTAAACCCGTGTGTGGATTCAGCAGTCTGCAAACACTTTCTGTGCAGTCTCAAAACAGGCGTTTTCATCCCAATACCAGCATATGGAAGAATGGGCAGTAAGCACAGGGAAATATCTGCTTCTAAATCCAAAATGCAGCTACCTAACAGAACGGTTGTCAAGGTGTGCACTCAACTTCCAGAGTAAATCCCGCGTGTGGATTCAGCAGTTAGCAAACACTTTCTGTGCAGAGTCCCAAAACAGGCGTTTTCAGCCCAATACCGGCATATGGACCAAAGGACAGTAAGCACAGGGAAATATCTGCTTCTAAATCCGAAACGCAGGTATCTAACACAACGGTTGTCAATGTGTGCACTCAACTTCCAGAGTTCAACCCGTGTGTGGATTCAGCAGTCTACAAACACTTTCTGTGCAGAGTCTCAAAACAGGCGTTTTCAGCCCAATACCGGTATACGGAAGAAAGGGCAGATAGCACAGGGAAATATCTGCTTATAAATCCAAAATGCAGCTATCGAACAGAATGGTTGTCAAGGTGTGCACTCAACTTCCAGAGTAAATCCCGCGTGTGGATTCAGCAGTCAGAAAACACTTTTTGTGCAGAGTCCCAAAACAGGCGTTTTCAGCCCAATACCGGCATATGGACGAAAGGGCAGTAAGCACAGGGAAATATCTGCTTCTAAATCCGAATCACAGCTATCTAAGAGAACGGTTGTCATTGTGTGCACTCAACTTCCAGAGTTAAACCCGTGTGTGGATTCAGCAGTCTGCAAATACTTTCTCTGCAGAGTCCCAAAACAGGCGTTTTCAGCCCCATACCGGCAGATGGAAGAAAGGGCAGTAAGCACAGGAAAATATCTGCTTCTAAATCCAAAACGCAGCTATCTAACAGAACGGTTGTCAAGGTGTGCACTGAACTTCCATAGTAAAACCTGCATGTGGATTAAGCAGTCAGCAAACACTTTCTGTGCAGAGTCTCAAAGCAGACGTTTTCAGCCTAATACCGGCATATGGAAGACAGGGCAGTAAGCACAGGGAAATATCAGCTTCTAAATCCGAATCGCAGCTATCTAACAGAATGGTTGTCAGTGTGTCCACTCAGCATCCAGAGTTAAACCCGTGTGTGGATTCAGCAGTCTGCAAACACTTGCTGTGCAGAGACTCAAAACAGGCGTTTTCAGCCCAGTACCGGCATATGGAAGAAAGGGCAGTAAGCACAGGGAAATATCTACTTCTAAATCCAAAACGCAGCTATCTAACAGAACGGTTGTCAATGTGTGCACTCAACTTCCGGAGTTAAACCCGTGTGTGGATTCAGCAGTCTGCAAACACTTTCTGTGCAGACACTCAAAACAGGCGTTTTCAGCCCAGTACCGGCATATGGAAGAAACGGCAGTAAGCACAGGGAAATATCTGCTTCTAAATCCAAAACGCAGCTATCTAACAGAACGGTTGTCAATGTGTGCACTCAACTTCCAGACTTAAACCCATGTGTGGATTCAGAAGACTGCTAACACTTTCTGTGCAGTTTCTCAACACAGGCGTTTTCAGCCCAATACCTGCATATGGAAGAAAGGGCAGAAAGCCCAGGGAAATATCTGCTTCTAAATCCGAATCACAGCTATCTAACAGCACGGTTGCCAATGTGTGCACTCAACTTCCAGAGTTAAACCCGTATGTGGATTCAGCTGTCTGCAAAGCTTTCTGTGCTGTCTCAAAACAGGTGTTTTCAGCCCAATGTTGGCATATGGAAGAAAGGGCAGTAAACAGGGGAAAATATCTGCTTCTAAATCCGAATCGCAGCTATCTAACAGAACAGTTGTCAATGTGGGCACTCAACTTCCAGAGTTAAACCCGTGTGTGGATTCAGCAGTCTGCAAACACTTTCTGTGCAGAGTCTCAAAACAGGCATTTTCAGCCCAACACCGGAATATGGAAAAAAGGGCAGTAAGCACAGGAAAATATCTGCTTCTAAATCCAAAACGCAGCTTTCTAACAGAACGGTTGTCAATGTGTGAACTCAACGTCCAGAGTTAAACCCATGTGTGGATTCAGGAGATGGCAAACACTTTCTGTGAAGAGTCTCAAAGCAGGCGTTTTCAGCCCAATACCAGCATATGGACGAAAGGGCAGTAAACACAGGGAAATATCTGCTTCTAAATCCAAAACGCAGCTATCTAACAGAACGGCTGTCAATGTGTGCACTCAACTTCCAGAGATAAACCCGTGTGTGGATTCAGCAGTTTGCAAACACTTTCTGTGGAGACTCTCATCACAGGCGTTTTCAGCCCAATTCCGGCATATGGAAGAAAGGGCAGTAAGCACAGGGAAATGTCGGCTTCTAAATCCAAAACGCAGCTATCTAACAGAACGGTTGTCAATGTGTGAACTCTACGTCCAGAGTTAAACCCGCGTGTGGATTCAGGAGATTGCAAACACTTTCTGTGCAGAGTCTCAAAACAGGCGTTTTCAGCCCAATACCAGCTATGGACGAAAGGGCAGTAAGCACAGGGAAATATCTGCTTCTAAATCCAAAATGCAGCTATCTAACAGAACGGTTGTCAATGTTTCCACTCACCTTCCAGAGATAAACCCGTGTGTGGATTCAGCAGTCTGCCAGCACTTTCTGTGCAGAGTCCCAAAACAGGCGTTTTCAGCCCCATACCGGCACATGGAAGAAATCTCAGTAAGCACATGGAAATATCTCCTTCTAAATCCATAACGCCGCTCTCTAACAGAACGGTTGTCAATGTGTGCACTCAACTTCCAGAGTTAAACCCATGTGTGGATTCAGCAGGCTGTAACCACTTTCTGTGCAGAGTCTCAAAACAAGCCTTTTCAGCCCAATACCGGCATATGGAAGAAAGGGCAGTAAGCACAGTGAAATATCTGCTTCTAAATCCAAAACGCAGCTATCTAACAGAATGGTTGTCAATGTGTCCACTCAGCTTCCAGAGTTAAACCCGTGTGTGGATTCAGCATTCTGCAAACACTTTCTGTGCAGAGTCTCAAAACAGGCGTTTTCAGCCCTATAACCGCATATGGAAGAAAGGACCGAAAGCACAGGGAAATATCTGCTTCTAAATCCAAAACGCAGCTATCTAACAGAACGGTTGTGAATGTGTGCACTCACCTTCCAGAGTTAAATCCGTGTGTGGTTTCAGCAGTCTGCAAACACTTTCTGAGCAGAGCGCAAATACAGGCGTTTTCAGCACCATACCGGCATACGGAAGAAAGGGCAGTAAGCACAGGGAAATATCTGCTTCTAAATCCAAAACGCAGCTATCTAACAGAACGGTTGTCAGTGTGTGCACTCAACTTCCAGAGTTAAGCCCGTGTGTGGATTCAGAAGTCTGCAAACACTTTCTGTGCAGAGTCTCAAAACAGGCGTTTTCAGCCACATACCGGCATATGGAAGAAAGGGCAGTAAGAACAGGGAAATATCTGCTCCTAAATACAAAACGCAGCTATCTAACACAACGGGTGTCAATGTGTGCACTCAACTTCCAGAGTTAAACCCGTGTGTGAATTCAGCAGTCTGCAAACACTTTCAGTGCAGAGTCTCAAAACAGGCGTTTTCAGCCCCATACCGGCCTGTGGAAGAAAGGGCAGTAAGCACAGGGAAATATCTGCTTCTAAATCCAAAACGCAGCTATCTAACAGAATGGTTGTCAATGTATGCACTCAACTTCCAGAGTAAATCCCGCGTGTGGATTCAGCAGTCAGCAAACACTTTCTGTGCAGAGTCCCACAACAGGCGTTTTCTGCCCAATACCGGCATATGGAAGAAAGGGCAGTAAGCACAGGGAAATATCTGCTTCTATTTTCGAATCGCGGCTATTTAACAAAAGGGTTGTCAATGTGTGCACTCAACTTCCAGAGTTAAACCCGTGTGTGGATTCCGCAGTCTGCAAACTCTTTCTTTGCAGAGTCTTAAAACAGGCGTTTTCAGCCCCATATCGGCATATGGAAGAAAGGGCAGTTAGCACAGGGAAATATCTGCTTCTAAATCCGAATTGCAGCTATCTCACAGAACGGTTGTCAATGTGTGCACTCAACTTCCAGAGTTAAACCCTTGTGTGGATTTAGCAGTCTGCAAACACTTTCTGTGCAGAGTCTCAAAATAGGCGTTTTCAGCCCAATATCGGCATATGGAAGAAAGGGCAGTAAGCATAGGAAATATCTGCTTCTAAATCCAAAAGGCAGCTATCTAACAGAACGGTTGTCAATGTGTGCACTCAACTTCCAGAGTTAAAGCCGTGTGTGGATTCAGCAGTCTTCAAACACTTTCTGTGGAGACTCTCAACACAGGCGTTTTCAGCCCAATACCGGCATATGGAAGAAAGAGCAGTAAGCACAGGAAATATCTGCTTCTAAATCCTAAACACAGCTATCTAACAGAACGGTTGACAAAGTGTGCACTCAACTTCCGGAGTAAAACCTGCGTGTGGATTCAGCAGTCAGCAAACACTTTCTGTGCAGTCTCAAAACAGGCGTTTTCAGCCCAATACCGGCATATGGAAGAAAGGGCAGTAAGCACAGGGAAATATCTTCTTCAAAATCCGAATCGCAGCTATCTAACAGAACAGTTGTCAATGTGTGCACTCAACTTCCAGAGTAAAACCTGCATGTGGAGTCACCAGGCAGCAAACACTTTCTGTGCAGAGTCTCAAAACAGGCGTTTTCAGCCCAATACCGGCATATGGAAGAAAGGGCAGTAAGCACAGGGAAATATCTGCTTCTAAATCCAAAACGTAGGTATCTAACAGAACGGTTGTCAAGGTGTGCACTCTACTTCCAGAGTAATTCCCGGGTATGGATTCAGCAGTCAGCAAACACTTTCTGTGGAGAGTCCCAAAACAGGCGTTTTCAGTCCTATACCGGCATATGGAAAAAAGGGCATTAAGCACAGGGAAATATCTGCTTCTTAATCCGAATAGCAACTATCTAACAGAACGGTTGTCAGTGTGTGCACTCAACTTCCAGAGTTAAACCCGTGTGTGGATTCAGCAGTCTGCAAACACTTTCTGTGCAGAGTCTCAAAACAGGCGTTTTCAGCCCCATACCGGCATATGGAAGAAAGGGCAGTAAGCACAGGGAAATATCTGCTTTTAAATCCAAAACGCAGCTATCTAACAGAACGGTTGTCAAAGTGTGCACTGAAATTCCAGAGTTCAACCCGTGTGTGGATTCAGCAGTTTGCAAACACTTTCAGTGCAGAGTCTCAAAACAGGCGTTTTCAGCCCCATACCGGCCTATGGAAGAAAGGGCAGTAAGCACAGGGAAATATCTGCTTCTAAATCCAAAACGCAGCTATCTAACAGAATGGTTGTCAGTGTGTGCACTCAACTTCCAGAGTTAAACCCGTGTGTGGATTCAGCAGTCTGCAAACACTTTCTGTGCAGACACTCAAAACAGGCGTTTTCAGCCCAGTACCGGGATATGGAAAAAACGGCAGTAAGCACAGGGAAATATCTGCTTCTAAATCCAAAACGCAGCTATCTAACAGAACGGTTGACAATGTGTGCACTCAACTTCCAGAGTTAAACCCGTGTGTGGATTGAGCAGTCTGCAAACACTTTCTGTGCAGAGTCTCAAAACAGGCGTTTTCAGCCCAATACCGGCATATGGAAGAAAGGGCAGTAAGCACAGGGAAATAACTGCTTCTAAATCCAAAACGCAGCTATCTAACAGAACGGTTGTCAGTGTGTGCACTCAACTTCCAGAGTTAAACCCGTGTGTGGATACAGCAGTCTGCAAACACTGCCTTTGCAGAGTCTTAAAAGAGGTGTTTTCAGCCCATTTCCGGCATATGGAAGAAAGGGCAGTAAGCACAG
Source organism: Aotus nancymaae (assembly GCF_030222135.1). NCBI lineage: Eukaryota > Metazoa > Chordata > Mammalia > Primates > Aotidae > Aotus > Aotus nancymaae. The sequence goes on along the minus strand of NW_026988447.1, from coordinate 87,497 downwards.
GGAAATACCTGCTTCTAAATGCAAAACGGACCTATCTAACAGAACAGTTGTCAATGTGTGCACACAACTTTCTGAGTTAAAGACGTGTGTGGATTCAGCAGTCTGCAAATAATTTCTATGCCGAGTCTCAAACAGGCGTTTTCAGCCCCATACCGGCATATGGAAGAAAGGGCAGTAAGCACAGGGAAATATCTGCTTCTAAATCCAAAACGCAGCTATCTAACAGAACGGTTGTCAATGTGTGCACTCAACATCCAGAGTTAAACCGGAGTGTGAATTCAGCAGTCTGCAAACACTTTCTGTGCAGAGTCTCAAAACAGGCGTTTTCAGCCCCATACCGGCATATGGAAGAAAGGGCAGTAAGCACAGTGAAATATCTGCTTCTAAATCCAAAATGCAGCTATCTAACAGAACGGTTGTCAATGTGTGATCTCAACTTCCACAGTTAAACCCGTGTGTGGATTCAGGAGTCTGCAAACACTTTCTGTGCAGAGTCTCAAAATAGGCGTTTCATCTCAATACCTGCATAAGGAAGAAAGCGCAGAAAGTACAGGGAAATATCTGCTTCTAAATCCAAAACGCTGCTATCTAACAGAACGGTTGTCAATGTGCATACTAAACTTACAGAGCTAAACCCGTGTGTGGATTCAGCAGTCTGCAAACACTTTCTGTGCAGAGTCTCAAAACAGGCGTTTTCAGCCCAATACCGGCATATGGAAGAAAGGGCAGTAAGCTCAGGGAAATATCTACTCCTAAGTCCGAATCACAGCTACCTAACAGAACGGTTGTCAATGTGTGCACTCAACTTCCAGAGTTAAACCCGTGTGTGGATTCAGCAGTCTGCAAACACTTTCTTTGCAGTCTCAAAACAGGCGTTTTCAGCCCCATACCGGCATAAGGAAGAAAGGGCAGTAAGCACAAGGAAATATCTGCTTCTAAATATAAAACGCAGTTATCTAACATAACAGTTGCCAATGTGTGAACGCAACGTCCAGAGTTAAACCCGTGTGTGAATTCAGGAGTTTGCAAACACTTTCTGTGCAGAGTCTCAAAACAGGCGTTTTCAGCCCAATACCAGCATATGGAAGAATGGGCAGTAAGCACAGGGAAATATCTGCTTCTAAATCCAAAACGCTGCTACCTAACAGAACGGTTGTCAAGGTGTGCACTCAACTTCCAGAGTAAATCCCGCGTGTGGATTCAGCAGTCAGCAAACACTTTCTGTGCAGAGTCCCAAAACAGGCGTTTTCAGCCCAATACCGGCATATGGACCAAAGGACAGTAAGGACAGGGAAATATCAGCTTCTAAATCCGAATCGCAGCTATCTAACAGAACGGTTGTCAATGTGTGCACTCAACTTCCAGAGTTAAACCCGTTTGTGGATTCAGCAGTCTGCAAACACTTTCTGTGCAGAGTCTCAAAACAGGCGTTTTCAGCCCCATAGCGGCATAGGGAAGAAAGGGCAGTAAGCACAGGGAAATATCTGCTTCTAAATCCAAAACGCAGCTATCTAACAGAACGGATGTCAATGTGTGCACTCAGCTTCCAGAGTTACACCCATGTGTGGATTCAGAAGTCTGCAAACACTTTCTGTGCAGTTTCTCAACACAGGCGTTTTCAGCCCTATACCGGCATAAGGAGGAAAGGGCAGAGAGACCAGGGAAATATCTGCTTCTAAATCCGAATAACAGCAATCTAACACAACGGTTGTCAATGTGTGCACTCAACTTCCAGAGTTAAACCCGTGTGTGGATTCAGCAGTCTGCAAACACTTTCTGTGCAGTCTCAAAACAGGCGTTTTCAGCCCCATACCGGCATATGGAAGAAAGGGCAGAAAGCACAGGGAAATATCTGCTTCTAAATCCAAAACGCAGCTATCTAAAAGAACGGTTGTCAATGTGTGCACTCAACTTCCAGAGTTAAACCCATGTGTGGATTCAGCAGTCTGCAAACACTTTCTGTGGAGACTCTCATCACAGGCGTTTTCAGCCCAATACAGGAATATGGAAGAAAGGGCAGTATGCACAGGGAAATATCTGCTTCTAAATCCAAAGCGCAGCTATCTAACAGAACGGTTGTCAATGTGTGCACTCAGCTTCCAGAGTTAAACCCATGTGTGGATTCAGAAGTCTGCAAACACTTTCTGTGCAGTTTCTCAACAGAGGCGTTTTCAGCCCAATACCGGCTTATGGAAGAAAGGGCAGAAAGCCCAGGGAAATATCTGCTTCTAAATCCGAATCACAGCAATCTAACAGAACGGTTGTCAATGTGTGCACTCAACTTCCAGAGTTAAACCCGTATGTGGATTCAGCAGTCTGCAAACACGTTCTGTGCAGTCTCAAGACAGGCGTTTTTAGCCCAATACCGGCAAATGGAAGAGAGGGCAGTAAGCAGTGGAAAATATCTGCTTCTAAATCCGAATCGCAGCTATCTAACAGAACGGTTGTCAATGTGTGCACTCAATTTCCAGGAGTTAAACCCGTGTGTGGATTCAGCAGTCTGCAAACACTTTCAGTGCAGAGTCTCAAAACAGGCGTTTTCAGCCCCATACCGGCATATGGAAGAAAGGGCAGTAAGCACAGGGAAATATCTGCTTCTAAGTCCAAAACGCAGCTATTTAACAGAACGGTTGTCAATGTGTGCACTCAACTTCCGGAGTTAAACCCGTGTGTGGATTCAGCACTGTGCAAACACTTTCTGTGCAGACACTCAAAATAGGCGTTTTCAGCCCAGTACCGGCATATGGAAGAAAGGGAAGTAAGCACAGGGAAATATCTGCTTCTAAATCCAAAACGCAGCTATCTAACAGAACGGTTGTCAATGTGTGCACTCAACTTCCAGAGTTAAACCGATGTGTGGATTCAGAAGTCTGCTAACACTTTCTGTGCAGTTTCTCAACCCAGGCGTTTTCTGCCCAATGCCGGCATATGGAAGAAAGGGCAGAAAGCCCAGGGAAATATGTGCTTCTAAATCCGAATCACAGCTATCTAACAAAACGCTTGTCAATGTGTGCACTCAGCTTCCAGAGTTAAACCCGTGTGTGGATTCAGCAGTCTGCAAACACTTTCTGTGCAGAGTCTCGAAACAGGCGTTTTCAGCCCCATACCGGCATATGGAAGAAAGGGCAGTAAGCACAGGGAAATATCTGCTTCTAAATCCAAAACGCAGCTGTCTAACAAAACGGTTGACAATGTGTGCACTCACCTTCCAGAATTAAACCCGTGTGTGGAATCCGCAGTCAGCAAACTCTTTCTGTGCAGAGTCCCAAAACAGGCGTTTTCAGCCCCATACCGGCATACGGAAGAAAGGGCAGTATGCACAGGGAAATATCTGTTTCTAAATCAAAAACGCAGCTATCTAACAGAACGGTTGTCAATGTGTGCACTCAACTTCCAGAGTTAAACCCGTGTGTGGATTCAGCAGTCTGCAAACACTTTCTGTGCAGAGTCTGAAAACAGGCGTTTTCAACCCCATACCGGCATATGGAAGAAAGGGGAGTAAGCACAGGGAAATACCTGCTTCTAAATCCAAAACGCAGCTATCTAACAGAACGGTTGTCAATGTGTGCATTTAACTTCCAGAGTTAAACCCGTGTGTGGATTCAGCAGTCTGCAAACACTTTCTGTGCAGACACTCAAAACAGGCGTTTTCAGCCCAGTACCGGCATATGGAAGAAACGGCAGTAAGCACAGGGAAATATCTGCTTCTAAATCCAAAATGCAGCTATCAAACAGAACGGTTGTCAATGTGTGCACTCAACTTCCAGAGATAAACCCATGTGTGGATTCAGAAGTCTGCTAACACTTTCTGTGCACTTTCTCAACACAGGTGTTTTCAGCCCAATACCTGCATATGGAAGGAAGGGCAGAAAGCCCAGGGAAATATCTGCTTCTAAATCCGAATCACAGCTATCTAACAGAACGGTTGTCTATGTGTGCACTCAACTTCCAGAGTTAAACCCGTATGTGGATTCAGCTGTCTGCAAAAACTTTCTGTGCTGTCTCAAAACAGGCGTTTTCAGCCCAATACCGGCATATGGAAGAAAGGGCAGTAAACAGGGGAAAATATCTGCTTCTAAATCCGAATCAGAGCTATCTAACAGAACAGTTGTCAATGTGGGCACTCAACTTCCAGAGTTAAACCCGTGTGTGGATTCAGCAGTCTGCAAACACTTTCTGTGCAGAGTCTCAAAACAGGCATTTTCAGCCCAATACCGCAATATGGAAAAAAGGGCAGTAAGCACAGGGAAATATCTGCTTCTAAATCCAAAACGCAGCTATCTACCAGAACGGTTGTCAATGTGTGAACTCAACGTCCAGAGTTAAACCCTTGTGTGGATTCAGGAGATTGCAAACACTTTCTGTGCAGAGTCTCAAAGTAGGAGTTTTCAGCCCAATACCAGCATATGGACGAAAGGGCAGTAAACACAGGGAAATATCTGCTTCTAAATCCAAAACGCAGCTATCTAACAGAATGGTTGTCAATGTTTACACTCACCTTCCAGAGTTAAACCCGTGTGTGGATTCTGCAGTCTGCAAACACTTACTGTGCAGTGTCCCAAAACAGGCGTTTTCAGCCCCATACCGGCACATGGAAGAAAGCTCAGTAAGCAAAGGGAAATATCTGCTTCTAAATCCAAAACGCAGCTATCTAACAGAACGGTTGCCAATGTGTGCACTCAATTTCCAGAGTTAAACCCGTGTGTGGATTCAGCAGTTTGGAAACACTTTCTGTGGAGCCTCTCATCACAGGCGTTTTCAGCCCAATTCCGGCATATGGAAGAAAGGGCAGTAAGCACAGAGAAATGTCTGCTTCTAAATCCAAAACGCAGCTATCTAACAGAACGATTGTCAATGTGTGAACTCTACGTCCAGAGTTAAACCCGTGTGTGGATTCAGGAGATTGCAAACACTTTCTGTACAGAGTCTCAAAACAAGCGTTTTCAGCCCAATACCTGCTATGGACGAATGGGCAGTAAGCACAGGGAAATATCTGCTTCTAAATCCAAAATGAAGCTATCTAACAGAACGGTTGTAAATGTTTGCACTCACCTTCCAGAGTTAAACCCGTGTGTGGATTCAGCAGTATGCAAACACTTTCTGTGCAGAGTCCCAAAACAGGCGTTTTCAGCCCCATACCGGCACATGGAAGAAAGCTCAGTAAGCACAGGGAAATATCTGCTTCTAAATCCATAACGCAGCTATCTAACAGAAAGGTTGTCAATGTGTGCACTCAACTTCCAGAGTTAAACCCCTGTGTGGATTCAGCAGTCTGCAAACACTTTCTGTGCAAACTCTCATCACAGGCGATTTCAGCCCAATACCGGCATATGGAAAAAAGGGCATTAAGCACAGGGAAATATCTGCTTCTTAATCCGAATCGCAGCTAACTAACAGAATGGTTGTCAGTGTGTGCACTCAACTTCCAGAGTTAAACCCGTGTGTGGATTCAGCAGTCTGCAAACACTTTCTCTGCAGAGTCTCAAAACAGGCGTTATCAGCCCCATACCGGCATATGGAAGAAAGGGCAGTAAGCACAGGGAAATATCTGCTTCTAAATCCAAAACGCAGCTATCTAACACAACGGTTGTCAATGTGTGCACTCAACTTCCAGAGTTAAACCCGTGTGTGAATTCAGCAGTTTAAAAACACTTTCAGTGCAGAGTCTCAAAACAGGCGTTTTCAGCCCCATACCGGCCTATGGAAGAAAGGGCAGTAAGCACAGGGAAATATCTGCTTCTAAATCCAAACCGCAGCTATCTAACAGAATGGTTGTCAATGTGTGCACTCAACTTCCGGAGTTAAAACTGTGTGTGGATTCAGCAGTCTGCAAACACTTTCTGTGCAGACACACAAAACAGGCGTTTTCAGCCCAGTACCGGCATATGGAAGAAATGGCAGTAAGCACAGGGAAATATCTGCTTCTAAATCCAAAACGCAGCTATCTAACAGAACGGTTGTCAATGTGTGCCCTCAACTTCCAGAGTTAAACCCATGTGTGGATTCAGAAGTCTGCTAACACTTTCTCTGCAGTTTCTCAACCCAGGCGTTTTCTGCCAATTACCGGCATATGGAAGAAAGGGCAGAAAGCCCAGGGAACTATCTGCTTCTAAATCCGAATCACAGCTATCTAACAAAACGGTTGTCAATGTGTGCACTCACCTTCCAGAGTTAAACCCGTGTGTGGATTCGGCAGTCTGCAAACACTTTCGGTGCAGAGTCCCAAAACAGGCGTTTTCAGCCCTATACCGGCATACGGAAGAAAGGGCAGTAAGCACAGGGAAATATCTGCTTTTAAATCCAAAACGCAGCTATCTAACAGAACAGTTGTCCGTGTGTGCACTCAACTTCCAGAGTTAAACCCGTGTGTGTATTCGGAAGTCTGCAAACACTTTCTGTGCAGAGTCTCAAAACAGGCGTTTTCAGCCCCATTCCGGCATATGGAAGAAAGGGCAGTAAGCACAGGGAAATATCTGCTTCTAAATCCAAAACGCAGGTATCTAACACAACGGTTGTCAATGTGTGCACTCAACTTCCAGAGTTAAACCCGTGTGTGAATTCCGCAGTCTGCAAACACTTTCTGTGCAGAGACTCAAAACAGGCGTTTTCAGCCCAGTACCGGCATATGGAAGAAAGGGCAGTAAGCACAGGGAAATATCTGCTTCTAAATCCAAAACGCAGCTATCTAACAGAATGGTTGTCAATGTTTGCACTCACCTACCAGAGTTAAACCCGTGTGTGGATTCCGCAGTCTGCAAACATTTTCTGTGCAGAGTCCCAAAACAGACGTTTTCGGCCCCATAACGGCATATGGAAGAAAGGGCAGTAAGCACAGGGAAATATCTGCTTCTTAATCCGAATCGCAGCTATCTAACAGAACGGTTGTCAATGTGTGCACTCAGCTTCCAGAGTTACACCCGTGTGTGGATTCAGCAGTCTGCAAACACTTTCTGTGCAGAGTCTCAAAACAGGCGTGTTCAGCCCCATACCGGCATATGGAAGAAAGGGCTGTAAGCACAGGGAAATATCTTCTTCTAAATCCAAAACGCAGCTATCTAACAGAACGGTTGTCAATGTGTGATCTCAACTTCCAAAGTTAAACCCGTGTGTGGATTCAGCAGTCTGCAAACACTTTCTGTGCAGGGTCTCAAAACAGGCGATTCATCCCAATACCTGCATAAGGAAGAAAGCGTAGAAAGGACAGGGAAATATCTGCTTCTAATTCCAAAACGCTGCTATCTAACAGAACGGTTCTCAATGTGCGTACTAAACTTACAGAGCTAAACCCGTGTGTGGATTCAGCAGTCTGCAAACACTTTCTGTGCAGAGTGTCAAAACAGGCGTTTTCAGCCCAATACCGGCCTAAGGAAGAAAGGGCAGTAAGCACAAGGAAATATCTGCTTCTAAATATAAAACACAGTTATCTAACATAACAGTTGTTAATGTGTGAACGCAACGTCCAGAGTTAAACCCGTGTGTGAATTCAGGAGTTTGCAAACTCTTTCTGTGCAGAGTCTCAAAACAGGCGTTTTCAGCCCAATACCAGCATATGGAAGAAAGGGCAGTAAGCACAGGGAAATATCTGCTTCTAAATCCGAATCGCAGGTATCTAACACAACGGTTTTCAATGTGTGCACTCAACTTCCAGAGTTAAACCCGTGTGTGGATTCAGCAGTCTGCAAACACTTTCTGTGCAGAGTTTCAAAACAGGCGTTTTCAGACCCATACCGGCATATGGAAGAAAGGGCAGTAAGCACAGGGAAATATCTGCTTCTAAATCCAAAACGCAGCTATCTAACAGAAGGGGTGTCAATGTGTGCACTCAGCTTCCAGAGTTTAACCCATGTGTGGATTCAGAAGGCTGCAAACACTTTCTGTGCAGTTTCTCAACAAAGGCGTTTTCAGCCCTATACCGGCATAAGGAAGAAAGGGCAGAGAGCCCAGGGAAATATCTGCTTCTAAATCCGAATAACAGCAATCTAACAGAAAGGTTGTCAATGTGTGCACTCAACTTCCAGAGTTAAACCCGTATGTGGATTCAGCAGTCTGCAAACACTTTCTGTGCAGAGTCTCAAAACAGGCGTTTTCAGCCCAATACCGGCATATGGAAGAAAGGGCAGTAAGCACAGGGAAATATCTGCTCCTAAGTCCGAATCGCAGCTACCTAACAGAACGGTTGTCAATGTGTGCACTAAACTTCCAGAGTTAAACCCGTGTGTGGATTCAGCAGTCTGCAAACACTTTCTGTGCAGAGTCCCAAAACAGACGTTTTCAGCCCCATGCCGGCATATGGAAGATAGGGCAGAAAGCACAGGGAAATATCTGCTTCTAAATCCAAAACGCAGCTATCTAACAGAACGGTTGTCAATGTGTGCACTCATCTTCCAGAGTTAAACCCATGTGTGGATTCAGCAGTCTGCAAACACTTTCTGTGGAGACTCTCATCACAGGCCTTTTCAGCCAAATACAGGAATATGGAAGAAAGGGCAGTATGCACAGGGAAATATCTGCTTCTAAATCCAAAACGCAGCTATCTAACAGAACGGTTGTCAATGTGTGCACTCAGCTTCCAGAGTTAAACCCGGGTGTGGATTCAGAAGTCTGCAAACACTTTCTGTGCAGTTTCTCAACACAGGCATTTTCAGCCCAATACCGGCTTATGGAAGAAAGGGCAGAAAGCCCAGGGAAATATCTGCTTCTAAATCCGAATCACAGCAATCTAACAGAACGGTTGTCAATGTGTGCACTCAACTTCCAGAGTTAAACCCGTGTGTGGATTCAGCAGTCTGCATACACGTTCTGTGCAGTCTCAAGACAGGCGTTTTTAGTCCAATACCGGCAAATGGAAGAGAGGGCAGTAAGCAGTGGAACATATCTGCTTCTAAATCCGAATCGCAGCTATCTAACAGAACGGTTGTCAATGTGTGCACTCAATTTCCAGGAGTTAAACCCGTGTGTGGATTCAGCAGTCTGCAAACACTTTCTGTGCAGAGTCTCAAAACAGGCGTTTTCAGCCCCATACCGGCATATGGAAGAAAGGGCAGTAAGCACAGGGAAATATCTGCTTCTAAATCCAATACGCAGCTATCTAACCGAACGGTTGTCAATGTGTGCACTCAACTTCGAGAGTTAAACCCGTGTGTGGGTTCAGCAGTCTGCAAACACTTTCTGTGCAGGGTCTCAAAACAGGCGTTTTCAGCCCAATACCGGCATTTGGAAGAAAGGGCAGCAAGCACAGAGAAATATCTGCTTCTTAATCCGAATCGCAGCTATCTAACAGAACGGTTGTCAATGTGTGCACTCATTTCCAGGAGTTAAACCCGGGTCTGTATTCAGCAGTCTGCAAACACTTTCTGTGCAGAGTCTCAAAACAGGCGTTTTCAGCCCCATACCGGCATAAGAAGAAAGGGCAGTAAGCTCAGGGAAATATCTGCTTCTAAATCCGAATCGCAGGTATCTAACACAACGGATGTCAATGTGTGCACTCAACTTCCAGAGTTAAACCCATGTGTGGATTCAGCAGTCTGCAAACACTTTCTGGGCAGAGTCTCAAAACAGGCGTTTTCAGCCCCATACCGGCATATGGAAGAAAGGGCAGTAAGCACAGGGAAATATCTGCTTCTAAATCCAAAACGCTGGTATCTAACAGAACGGTTGTCAGTGTGTGCACTCAGCTTCCAGAGTTAAACCCGTGTGTGGATTCAGAAGTCTGCAAACACTTTCTGTGCAGAGTCTCAAAACAGGCATTTTCAGCCCCATACCGGCATATGGAAGAAAGGGCAGTAAGCACAGGGAAATATCTGCTTCTAAATCCAAAACGCAGCTATCTAACACAACGGTTGTCAATGTGTGCACTCAACTTCCAGAGTTAAACCCGTGTGTGAATTCAGCAGTCTGCAAACACTTTCTGTGCAGAGACTCAAAACAGGCGTTTTCAGCCCAGTACCGGCATATGGAAGAAAGGGCAGTAAGCACAGGGAAATATCTGCTTCTAAATCCAAAACGCAGCTATCTAACAGAACGGTTGTCAATGTGTGCACTCAACTTCCATTGTTAAACCCGTGTGTGGATTCCGCAGTCTGCAAACATTTTTTGTGCAGAGTCCGAAAACAGACGATTTCAGCCCCATACTGGCATATGGAATAAAGGGCAGTAAGCACAGGGAAATATCTGCTTCTAAGTCCAAAACGCAGCTATCTAACAGAACGGTTGTCAATGTGTGCACTCAACTTCCGGAGTTAAACCCGTGTGTGGATTCAGCAGTCTGCAAACACTTTCTGTGCAGACACTCAAAACAGGCGTTTTCAGTCCAGTACCGGCATATGGAAGAAACGGCAGTAAGCACAGGGAAATATCTGCCTCTAAATCCAAAACGCAGCTATCTAACAGAAGGGTTGTCAATGTGTGCACTCAACTTCCAGAGGTAAACCCATGTGTGGATTCAGAAGTCTGCTAACACTTTCTGTGCAGTTTCTCAACACAGGCGTTTTCAGCCCAATACCGGCAGAGGGAAGAAAGGGCAGAAAGCCCAGGGAAATATCTGCTTCTAAATCCGAATCACAGCTATCTACCAGATCGGTTGTCAATGTGTGCACTCAACTACCAGAGTTAAACAAGTGTGTGGATTCAGGAGTCTGCAAACACTTCCTGTGCAGAGTCCCAAAACAGGCGTTTTCAGCCCCATACTGGCATATGGAAGAAAGGGCAGTAAGCACAGGGAAATATCTGCTTCTAAATCCAAAACGCAGCTATCTAACAGAACGGTTGTCAATGTGTGCACTCAACATCGAGAGTTAAAGCCACGTGTGGATTCAGCAGTCTGCAAACCGTTTCTGTGCAGAGTCTCAAAACAGGCGTTTTCAGCCCAATACAGGCATATGGAAGAAACGGCAGTAAGCACAGGGAAATATCTGCTTCTAAATTCAAAACGCACCTTTCTAACAGAACTGTTGTCAATGTGTGCACTCAACATCCAGAGTTAAACCCGTGTGTGAATTCAGCAGTCTGCAAACAATATCTGTGCAGAGTGTCAAACAGGCGTTTTCAGACCCATACCGGCATATGGAAGAAAGGGCAGTAAGCACAGGGAAATATCTGCTTCTAAATCCAAAACGCAGCTATCTAACAGAACGGTTGTCAATGTGTGCACTCAACTTCCAGAGTTAAACCTGTTTGTGGATTCAGCACTCTGCAAACACTTTCTGTGCAGAGTCTCAAAACAGGCGTTTTCAGCCCAATACAGGCATATGGAAGAAAGGGCAGTAAGCACAGGGAAATATCTGCTTCTCAATCCAAAACGCACCTATCTAACAGAACGGTTGTCAATGTGTGCACTCAACATCCAGAGTTAAACCCGTGTGTGAATTCAGCAGTCTGCAAACACTTTCTGTGCAGAGTGTCAGACAGGCGTTTTCAGCCCCTTACCGGCATATGGAAGAAAGGACAGTAAGCACAGGGAAATATCTGCTTCTAAATCCTAAACGCAGCTATCTAACAGAACGGTTGTCAATGTGTGCACTCAACTACCAGAGTAAAACCTGCGGGTGGATTCAGCAGTTAGCAAACACTTTCTGTGCAGCGTCTCAAAACAGGCGTTTTCAGCCCAATACCGGCATATGGAAGAAAGGGCAGAAAGCACAGGGAAATATCTACTTCTAAATACGAATCGCAGCTATCTAACAGAACCTTTGTCAATGTGTGCACTAAACTTCCAGAGTTAAACCCATGTGTGGATTCAGCAGTCTGCAAACACTTTCTGTGCAGAGTCTCAAAACAGGCGTTTTCAGCCCAATTCCGGCCTATGGTAGAAACGGCAGTAAGCACAGGGAAATATCTGTTTCTAAATTCAAAATGAAGGTATCTAACAGAACGGTTGTCAATGTGTGCACTCAACTTCCAGAGTTACTCCCCTGTGTGGATTCAGCAGTCTGTAAGCACTTTCTGAGCAGAGTGTCAAAAAGAGCGTTTTGAGCCAAATACCGGAAAATGGATAAAATGGCAGCAAGCACAGGGAAATATCTGCTTCTAAATCCAAAACGCAACTATTTATCAGAACGTTTGTCAATGTGTGCACTGAACTTCCAGAGTAAATCCCGCATGTGGATTCAGCAGTCAGCAAACACTTTCTGTGTAGAGTCTCAAAACAGGTGTTTCCAGGCCAATACCGCCATATGGAAGAAAGGGCAGTAAGCACAGGGAAATATTTTCTTCTAAATCCAAAACGCAGCTATCTAACAGAACGGTTGTCAATGTGTGCACTCAACATCGAGAGTTGAAGCCACGTGTGGATTCAGCAGTCTGCAAACCCTTTCTGTGCAGAGTCTCAAAACAGGCGTTTTCAGCCCCATACCGGCATATGTAAGAAAGCGCAGCAAGCACAGGGAAATATCTGCTTCTAAATCCAAAACGCAGCTATCTAACAGAACGGTTGTCAATGTTTGCACTCAGCTTCCAGAGTTAAACCCGGGTGTGGATTCAGCAGTCTGCAAACACTTTCTGTGCAGAGTCCCAACACCCGCGTTTTCAGCCCAATACCGGCATATGGAAGAAAGGACAGAAAGCAGAGGGAAATATCTGCTTCTAAATTCGAATCACAGCTTTCTAACAGAACGGTTGTCAATGTGTGCACTCAACTTCCAGAGTTAATCCCGAGTGTGGATTCAGCAGTCTGCAAACACTTTCTGTGCAGAGTCTGAAAACAGGTGTTTTCAGCCCCATACCGGCATATGGAAGAAAGGGCAGTAAGCACAGGAAAATATCTGCTTCTAAATTCAAAATCAAGCTATCTAACAGAACGGTTGTCAATGTGTGCACTTAACTTTCAGAGTTAAACCCTTGTGTGGATTCAGCAGTCTGCAAACACTTTCTGTGCAGAGTCACAAAAAGAGCGCTTTCAGCCAAATACCGGCATATGGATAAAACGGCAGCAAGTACAGGGAAATATCTGCTTCTAAATCCAAAACGCAGCTATCTAACAGAACGGTTGTCAATGTGTGCACTCAACTTCCAGAGTAAATCCCGCGTGTGGATTCAGCAGTCAGCAAACACTTTCTGTGTAGAGTCTCAAAACACGAGTTTCCAGCCCAATACCACCATATGGAAGAAAGGGCAGTAACCACAGGGAAATATCTTCTTCTAAATTCAAAACGCAGCCATCTAACAGAACGTTTGTCAATGTGTGCACTCAACATCCAGAGTTAAAGCCACGTGTGGATTCAGCAGTCTGAAAATCCATTCTGTGCAGAGTCTCAAAACAGGCGTTTTCAGCCCAATACAGGCATATGGAAGAAACGGCAGTAAGCACAGGGAAATATCTGCTTCTAAATCCAAAACGAACCTATCTAACAGAACTGTTGTCAATGTGTGCATTCAACATCCAGAGTTAAACCCGTGTGTGAATTCAGCAGTCTGCAAACATTTTCTGTGCAGAGTCTCAAGCAGGAGTTTTCAGCACAATACCGGCATGTGGAAGAATGGGCAGTAAGCACAGGGAAATATCTGCATCTAAATCCAAAACGCAGCTCTCTAACAGAACGGTTGTCAATGTGTGCACTCAACTTCCAGAGTTAAAGACCTGTGTGGATTCAGCACTCTGCAAACACTTTCTATGCAGAGTCACAAAACAGACGTTTTCAGCCCCACACAGGCACTTGGAAGAAATTGCAGTAAACACAGGGAAATAGCTAGTTCTAAAGCCCAAACGCAGCTATCTAACAGAACGGTTGTCAATGTGTTTACTCAACATACAGAGTTAAACCCGAGTGTGAATTCAGCATTCTGCAAACACTTTCTGTGCAGAGTCTCAAAACAGGCGTTTTCAGCCCAATACAGGCATATGGAAGAAACGGCAGTAAGCACAGGGAAATATCTGCTTCTAAATCCAAAACGCACCTATCTAACAGAACTGTTGTCAATGTGTGCACTCAACATCCAGAGTTAAACCCGTGTGTGAATTCAGCAGTCTGCAAACACTTTCTGTGCAGAGTCTCAAACAGGCTTTTTCAGCACAATACCGGCATGTGGAAGAATGGGCCGTAAGCACAGGTAAATATCTGCTTCTAAATCCTAAACGCAGCTATCTAACAGAACGATTGTCAATGTGTGCACTCAACTACCAGAGTAAAACCTTCGGGTGGATTCAGCAGTTAGCAAACACTTTCTGTGCAGAGTCTCAAAACAGGCGTTTTCAGCCCAATACCGGCATATGGAAGAAAGGGCAGTAAGCACAGGGAAATATCTGCTTCTATATTCAAAACGCTGCTTTCTAACGGAAAGGTTGTCAATGTGTCCACTGAGCTTCCGGAGTTAAACCCGTGTGTGTATTCAGCATTCTGTAAACACTTTCTTTGCAGAGTCTCAAAACAGGCGTTTTCAGCCCGATACTGGCATATGGAAGAAAGGGCAGTAAGCACAGGGAAATATCCGCTTCTAAATCCAAAACGCAGCTATCTAACAGAACGGTTTCAATGTGTGCACTCAACATCCAGAGTTAAACCAGTGTTTGGATTTAGCAGTCTGCAAACACTTTCTGTCCAGAGTCCCAAAACAGGCGTTTTCAGCCCAATGCCGGCATATGGAAGAAAGGGCAGTAAGCACAGGGAAATATCTGCTTCTAAATACAAAACGCAGCAATCTAACAGAACGGTTGTCAATGTGTGAACTGAACGTCCAGAGTTAAACCCGCGTGTGGATTCAGCAGTCAGCAAACACTTTCTGTGCAGAGTTCGAAAACAGGCGTTTTCAGCCCAATACTGGCATTTGGAAGAAAGGACAGTAAGCACAGGGAAATATCTGCTTCTAAATACGAATCGCAGATACCTAACGGAACGGTTGTCAAAGTGTGCACTCAACATCCAGAGTTAAAACCGTGTGTGGATACAGCAGTATGCAAACACTTTCTGTGCATTCCCAAAACAGTCATTTTCAGCCCAATACCGGCATATGGAAGAAAGGGCAGTAAGCACAGGGAAATATCTGCTTCTAAATCTGAATCGCAGCTATCTAACAGAACGGTTGTCAATGTGTGCACTTGACCTCCAGAGTTAAACCCGTGTGTGGATTCAGCAGTCTGCAAACACTTTCTGTGCAGAGTCTCAAAACATGCGTTTTCAGCCCAATACCGGCATATGGAAAAAAGGGCAGTAAGATTAGGGAAATATCTGCTTCTAAATCCAAAACGCAGCTATGTAACAGAACGGTTGTCAATGTGTGCACTCAACTTCCAGAGTTAAAGCCGTGTGTGGATTCAGGAGTTTGCAAACACTTTCTGTGCAGAGTCTCAAAACAGGCGTTTTCAGCCCCATACCTGCATATGGAAGAAAGGGCAGTAAGCACAGGGAAATATCTGCTACTAAATCAAAAACGCAGCTATCTAATAGAACTTTTGTCAATGTGTGCACTCAGCTTTCAGAGTTAAACCCGTGTGTGGATTCAGCAGTTTGCAAATAATTTCTGTGCAGAGTCTCAACACAGGTGTTTTCAGGCCAATTCCGGCATATGGAAGAAAGGGCAGAAAGCACAGGGAAATATCTGCTTCTAAATCCAAAACGCAGCTACCTAGCAGAACAGTTTTCAATGTGTGCATTCAACTTCCAGAGTTAAACCTGTGTGTGGATTCACCAGTCTGCAAACACTTTCTGTGCGCAGTCTCAAAACAGGCGTTTTCAGCTCTATATCGGCATATGGAAGAAAGGGCAGTAAGCACAGGGAAATATCTGCTTCTAAATCCGAATCGCAGCTATCTAACAGAACGATTGTCAATGAGTGCAGTCAAGTTCCAGAGTTAAATCCGTGTGTGGATTTAGCAGTCTGCAAACACTTTCTGTGCAGAGTCTGAAAACAGGCGTTTTCAGCCCAATACCGGCATATGGAAGAAAGGGCAGTAAGCCCAGAAAATATCTTCTTCTAAATCCAAAACGCAGCTTTCTAACAGAACGGTTGTCAATGTGTGCACTCAACTTCCAGAGTTAAACCCGTGTGTGGATTCAGCTGTCTGCAAACACTTTCTGTGCAGAGTCTCAAAACAGGCGTTTTCAGCCCAATTTCGGCATATGGAAGAAAGGGCAGTAAGCCCAGGAAATATCTGCTTCTAAATCCAAAACGCAGCTATCTAACAGAAAGGTTGTCAATGTGTGCACTCAACTTCCAGAGTAAAACCTGCGTGTGGATTCAGCAGTCAGCAAACACTTTCTGTGCAGAGTCTCAAAACAGGTACTTTCAGCCCCATACCGGCATATGGAAGAAAGATCAGAAAGCACAGGGAAATATCTGCTTCTAAATCCAAAACGCAGCTATCTAACAGAACTGCTGTCAATGTGTGCACTCAGCTTTCAGAGTTAAACCCGTGTGTGGATTCATCAGTCTGCAAACACTTTCTGTGCAGAGTCTCAGCACAGGTGTTTTCAGGCCAATTCCGGCATATGGAAGAAACGGCATTAAGCACAGGGAAATATTTGCTTCTAAATCCGAATCGCAGCTATTTAACAGAACGGTTGTCAATGTGTGTACTCAAGTTCCAGATTTAAACCCGTGTGTGGATTTAGCACTCTGCAAACAGTTTCTGGGCAGAGTCTCAAAACAGTCGTTATCAGCCCTATACCGGCATATGGAAGAAAGGGCAGTAAGCACAGGGAAATATCTGCTTCTAAATCCGAATCTCAGCTATCTAGCAGAACGGTTGTCAGTGTGTGCACTCAACTTACAGAGGTAAACCCGTGTGGGGATTCAGTAGTCTGAAAACACTTTCTGTGCAGAGTCTCAAAACAGGCGTTTCAGCCCAATACCGGCATATGGAAGAAAGCGCAGTAAGCACAGGGAAATATCTGCTTCTAAATCCGAATCGCAGCTACCTAACAGAACGGTTGTCAAAGTGTGCACTCAACATCCAGATTTAAAACCGTGTGTGGATTCAGCAGTATGCAAACACTTTCTGTGCAGTCCCAAAACAGTCGTTTTCAGCCCAATACCGGCATATGGAAGAAAGGGCAGTAAGCACAGGGAAATATCTGCTTCTAAATCTGAATCGCAGCTATCTAACAGAACGGTTGTCAATGTGTGCACTCGACTTCCAGAGTTAAACCCGTGTGTGGATTCAGCAGTCTGCAAACACTTTCTGTGCAGAGTCTCAAAACATGCGTTTTCAGCCCAATACCGGCATATGGAAAAAAGGGCAGTAAGAACAGGGAAATATCTGCTTCTAAATCCAAAACGCAGCTATCTAACAGAACGGTTGTCAATGCGTGCACTCAACTTCCAGAGTTAAACCCGTGTGTGGATTCAGGAGTTTGCAAACACTTTCTGTGCAGAGTGTCAAAACAGGCGTTTTCAGCCCCATACCTGCATATGGAAGAAAGGGCAGTAAGCACAGGGAAATATCTGCTACTAAGTCAAAAACGCAGGTATCTAATAGAACTTTTGTCAATGTGTGCACTCAGCTTTCAGAGTTAAACCCGTGTGTGGATTCAGCAGTTTGCAAACAATTTCTGTGCAGAGTCTCAACACAGGTGTTTTCAGGCCAATTCCGGCATATGGAAGAAACGGCAGTAAGCACAGGGAAATAATTGCTTCTAAATCCGAATCGCAGCTATTTAACAGAACGGTTGTCAATGTGTGTACTCAAGTTCCAGATTTAAACCCGTGTGTGGATTTAGCACTCTGCAAACAGTTTCTGGGCAGAGTCTCAAAACAGTCGTTATCAGCCCTATACAGGCATATGGAAGAAAGGGCAGTAAGCACAGGGAAATATCTGCTTCTAAATCCGAATCACAGCTATCTAGCAGAACGGTTGTCAGTGTGTGCACTCAACTTACAGAGGTAAACCCGTGTGGGGATTCAGTAGTCTGAAAACACTTTCTGTGCAGAGTCTCAAAACAGGCGTTTCAGCCCAATACCGGCATATGGAAGAAAGCGCAGTAAGCACAGGGAAATATCTGCTTCTAAATCCGAATCGCAGCTACCTAACAGAACGGTTGTCAAAGTGTGCACTCAACATCCAGATTTAAAACCGTGTGTGGATTCAGCAGTATGCAAACACTTTCTGTGCAGTCCCAAAACAGTCGTTTTCAGCCCAATACCGGCATATGGAAGAAAGGGCAGTAAGCACAGGGAAATATCTGCTTCTAAATCTGAATCGCAGCTATCTAACAGAACGGTTGTCAATGTGTGCACTCGACTTCCAGAGTTAAACCCGTGTGTGGATTCAGCAGTCTGCAAACACTTTCTCTGCAGAGTCTCAAAACATGCGTTTTCAGCCCAATACCGGCATATGGAAAAAAGGGCAGTAAGAACAGGGAAATATCTGCTTCTAAATCCAAAACGCAGCTATCTAACAGAACGGTTGTCAATGCGTGCACTCAACTTCCAGAGTTAAACCCGTGTGTGGATTCAGGAGTTTGCAAACACTTTCTGTGCAGAGTCTCAAAACAGGCGTTTTCAGCCCCATACCTGCATATGGAAGAAAGGGCAGTAAGCACAGGGAAATATCTGCTAATAATCAAAAACGCAGCTATCTAATAGAACTTTTGTCAATGTGTGCACTCAGCTTTCAGAGTTAAACCCGTGTGTGGATTCAGCAGTTTGCAAACAATTTCTGTGCAGAGTCTCAACACAGGTGTTTTCAGCCCCATACCGGCATATGGAAGAAAGATCAGAAAGCACAGGGAAATATCTGCTTCTAAATCCAAAACGCAGCTATCGAACAGAACGGTTGTCAATGTGTGCACTCAGCTTTCAGAGTTAAACCCGTGTGTGGATTCATCAGTCTGCAAACACTTTCTGTGCAGAGTCTCAACACAGGTGTTTTCAGGCCAATTCCGGCATATGGAAGAAACGGCAGTAAGCACAGGGAAATATTTGCTTCTAAATCCGAATAGCAGCTATTTAACAGAACGGTTGTCAATGTGTGTACTCAAGTTCCAGATTTAAACCCGTGTGTGGATTTAGCACTCTGCAAACAGTTTCTGGGCAGAGTCTCAAAACAGTTTTTTTCAGCCCTATACCGGCTTATGGAAGAAAGGGCAGTAAGCACAGGGAAATATCTGCTTCTAAATCCGAATCGCAGCTATCTAACAGAACGATTGTCAATGAGTGCAGTCAAGTTCCAGAGTTAAATCCGTGTGTGGATTTAGCAGTCTGCAAACACTTTCTGTGCAGGGTCTCAAAACAGGCGTATTCAGCCCAATACCGGCACAGGGAAGAAAGGGCCGTAAGCACAGGGAAATATCTGCTTCTAAATCCAAAACGCAGCTATCTAACAGAACGGTTGTCAATGTGTGCACTCAGCTTCCTGAGTTAAACCCGTGTGTGGATTCAGAAGTCTGCAAACACTTTCTGTGCAGTTTCTCAACACAGAAGTTTTCAGTCCAATACCGACATATGGAAGAAAGGGAAGAAAGCCCAGGGAAATATCTGTTTCTAAATCCAAAAAGTAACTATCTAACAGAACGGTTGTCAGTGTCTGCACTCAACTTCCAGAGTTATACCCGTGTGTGGATTCAGCAGTCTGCAAACACTTTCTGTGCAGAGTCTCAAAACAGGCGTTTCCAGCCCAATACCGGCATATGGAAGAAATGGAAGTAAGCACAGGGAAATATCTGTTTCTAAATCCATAACGCAGCTATCTACCAGAACAGTTTTCAATGTGTGCATTCAACTTCCAGAGTTAAACCCCTGTGTGTATTCAGAAGTCTGAAAACACTTTCTGTGCAGTCTCAAAACAGGCGTTTTCAGTCCAATACCGGCATATGGAAGAAAGGGCAGTAAGCACAGGAAAGTATCTGCTTCTAAATCCAAAGCGCAGCTATCTAACAGAACGGTTGTCAATGTGTGCACTCAACTTCCAGAGATAAACTCGTGTGTGGATTCAGCAGTCTGCAAACACTTTCTATGCAGAGTCTCAAAACAGTCGTTTTCAGCCCAGTACCAGCATATGGAAGAAAGGGCAGTAAGCACAGGGAAATATCTGCTTCTAAATACAAAACGCAGCTATCTAACAGAACGGTTGACAAGATGTGCACTCAACTTCCAGAGTAAATCCCGCGTGTGGATTCAGCAGTCAGCAAAAACTTTCTGTGCAGAATCCCAAAACAGGCGTCTTCAGCCCAATACTGGCATTTGGAAGAAAGGGCAGTAAGCACAGGGAAATATCTGCTTCTTAGTCCGAATCGCAGCTACCTAACAGAACGGTTGTCAATGTGTGCAGTCAACTTCCAGAGTAAAACCTGCGGGTATATTCAGCAGTCAGCAAACACTTTCTGTGCAGAGTCTCAAAACAGTCGTTCTCAGCCCAATAACGGCATATGGAAGAAAGGGCAGAAAGCACAGGGAAATATCTGCTTCTAAATTCGAATCGCAGCTATCTAACAGAATGGTTGTCAATGTGTGCACTCAACCTCCAGAGTAAAACCCGTGTGTGGATTCAACAGTCTGCAAACACTTTCTGTGTAGAGTCCCAAAACAGGCGTTTTCAGCAACATACCGGCATATAGAAGAAAGTACAGTAAGCACAGGGAAATATCTGCTTCTAAATCCAAAGCGCAGCTATCTAACAGAACGGTTGTCAATCTGTGCACTCAACTTCCAGAGTAAATCCCGCGTGTGGATTCAGCAGTCTGAAAACACTTTCTGTGCAGAGTCTCAAAACAGGCGTTTTCAGCCCAATACCGGCATATGGAAGAAAGGGCAGTAAGCACAGGGAAATATCTTCATCTAAATCCGAATCGCAGCTGTCTAACAGAACGGTTGTCAATGTGTGCACTCAACTTCCCGAGTTAAACCCGTGTGTGGATTCAGCAGTCTGAAAAGACATTCTGTGCAGAGTCTCAAAACAGGCGTTTTCAGCCCAATACCGGCATATGGATGAAAGGGCAGAAAGCTCAGGGAAATATCTGCTTCTAAATCCAAAACGCAACTATCTAACCGAACGGATGTCAATGTGTGCAATCAGCTTCCAGAGTTAAACCCGTGCGTGGATTCAGTAGCCTGCAAACACTTTCTGTGCAGAGTCTCCAAACAGGCGTTTTCAGCCCAATACCGGCATATGGAAGAAAGGGCAGTAAGCACAGGGTAATATCTGCTTCTAAATCCAAAACGAAGCTATCTAACAGATCGGTTGTCAATGTGTGCACTCAACTGCCAGAGTTAAACACGTGTGTGGATTCAGCAGTCTGCAAACACTTTCTGTGCAGACTCTCAACACAGGCGTTTTCAGCCCAATACCAGCATAGGGAAGAAAACAGCAATAAGCACAGGAAAATATCTGCTTCTAAATACAAAACGCAGCTATGTAACAAAAATGTTGTCAGTGTCTGCACTCAACTTCCAGAGTTAAGCCGTGTGTGGCTTCAGCAGTCTGTAAACACATTCTGTGCAGAGTTTCAAAACAGGCGTTTTCAGCCCAATAGCAGCATACGGACGAAAGGGCCGTAAGCACAGGGAAATATCTGCTTCTAAATCCGAATCGCAGCTATCTAACAGAATGGTCGTCAATGTGTGCACTCAACTTCCAGAATTGAGCCCGTGTGTGGATTCAGCAGTCTGCATACACTTTCTCTGCAGAGTCTCAAAACAGGCGTTTTCAGCCCAATACCGGCATATGGAAGAAAGGGCAGTAAGCACAGGGAAATATCTGCTTCTAAATCCAAACCGGAGCTATCTAACAGAACGGTTGTCAATGTGTGCACTCAACTTCCAGAGTTAAACCCGTGTGTGTATTCAGCAGTCTGCAAACATATTCTGTGCAGAGTCTCAAAACAGGCGTTTTCAACCCAATACCGGCATACAGAAGAAAGGGCAGTAAGCACAGGGAAATATCTGCTTCTAAATCCAAAACGCAGCTATCTAACAGAACGGTTGTCAATGTGTGCACTCAACTTTCAGAGTTAAACCCGTGTGTGGATTCACCAGTCTGCAAACACTTTCTGTGCAGAGTCTCAAAACAGGCATTTCAGTCCAATAACGGCATAAGGAAGAACTGGCAGTAACCAAAGGGAAATACCTGCTTCTAAATCCAAAACGCAGCTATCTAACAGAACGGATGTCAATGTGTGCACTCAACTTCCACAGTTAAACCCGTGTGTGGATTCAGCAATCTGCAAACACTTTCTGTGCAGAGTCTCAAAACAGGCGTTTTCAGCCCAATACCAGCATATTTAAGAAAGGGCAGAGAGCACCGGGAAATATCTGCTTCTAAATCCAAAATGCAGCTATCTAACAGAACGGTTGTCAATGTGTGCACTCAATTTCCAGAGTTAAACCCGTGTGTGGATTCAGCAGTCTGCAATCACTTTTTGTACAGAACCTGAAAGCAGGCATTTCAGCCCCATACCGGCATATGGAAAAAAGGGCAGAAATCACAGGGAAATACCTGCTTCTAAATCAGAAACGCAGCTATCTAACAGAACGGGTGTCATTGTTTGCACTCAATATCCAGAGCTAAACCCGTGTGTGGATTCAGCAGTCTGCAAACACTTTCTGTGCACAGTCTCAAAACAGGCGTTTTCAGCCCTATACCAGCATATGGAAGAAAGGGCCGAAAGCACAGGGAAATATCTGCTTCTAAATCCAAAACGCAGCTATCTAACAGAACGGTTGTCAATGTGTGCACTCAACTTCCAGAGTTAAACCCGTGTGTGGATTAAGCAGTCTGCAAACACTTTCTGTGCAGAGCCTCAAAACAGGCGTATTCAGTCCAACACCGGCACAAGGAAGAAAGGGCAGAAAGCACAGGGAAATATCTGCTTCTATATCCCAAACGCAGCTATCTAACAGAACGGTTGTCAATGTGTGCACTCAACTTCCAGAGTTAAACCCGTGTCTGGATTCAGCAGTCTGCAAACACTTTCTGTGCAGAGTCTCAAAACAGGCGTTTTCAGCCCAATTCCGGCATACGGAAGAAAGGGCAGTAAGCACAGGGAAATATCTGCTTCTATATCCAAAACGCAGCTATCTAACAGAACGGTTGTCAATGTGTGCATTCAATTTCCAGAGTTAAACCCGTGTGTGGATTCAGCAGTCTGCAAACACTTTCTGTGCAGAGTCTCAAAACAGGCGTTTTCAGCCCTAAACCGGCATATGGAAGAAAGGGCAGAAAGCTCAGGGAAATATCTGCTTCCGAATCCAAAACGTAGCTATCTAACAGAACGGTGGTCAATGTGTGCGCTCAACTTTCAGAGTTAAACACCTGTGTGGATTCAGCAGTCTGCAAACACTTTCTGTGCAGACTCTGAACACAGGCGTTTTCAGCCCAATACCAGCATAGGGAAGAAAACAGCAGTAACCACAGGAAAATATCTGTTTCTAAATCCAAAACGCAGCTATGTAACAGAAAGGTTGTCAGTGTCTGCACTCAAATTCCAGAGTTAAACCGTGTGTGGATTCGGCAGTCTGCAAACACTTTCTGTGCAGAGTTTCAAAACAGGCGTTTTCAGCCCAATAGCAGCATATGGACGAAAGGGCCGTAAGCACAGGGAAATATCTGCTTCTAAATCCGAATCGCAGCTATCTAACAGAATGGTCGTCAATGTGTGCACTCAACTTTCAGAGTTAAACCCGTGTGTGGATTCAGCAGTCTGCAAACACTTTCTGTGCAGAGTCTCAAAACAGGCGTTTTCAGCCCAATACCGGCATATGGAAGAAAGGGCAGTAAGCACAGGGAAATATCTGCTTCTAAATCCAAAACGCAGCTATCTAACAGAACGGTTGTCAATGTGTGCACTCAACTTCCAGAGTTAAACCCGTGTGTGGATTCAGCAGTCTGCAAACACTTTCTGTGCAGACTCTCAACACAGACGTATTCAGCCCAATACCAGCATAGGGAAGATAACTGCAGTAAGCACAGGAAAATATCTGTTTCTAAATCCAAAACGCAGGTATGTAACAGAAATGTTGTCAGTGTCTGCACTCAACTTCCAGAGTTAAACCCGTGTGTGGATTCAGCAGTCTGCAAACACGTTCTGTGCAGAGTTTCAAAACAGGCGTTTTCAGCCCAATAGCAGCATATGGACGAAAGGGACGTAAGCACAGGGAAATATCTGCTTCTTAATCCGAATCGCAGCTATCTAACAGAAGGGTCGTCAATGTGTGCACTCAACTTCCAGAGTTAAACCCGTGTGTGGATTCAGCAGTCTGCAAACACTTTCTGTGCCGAGTCTCAAAACAGGCGTTTTCAGCCCAATACCGGCATATGGAAGAAAGGGCAGTAAGCACAGGGAAATATCTGCTACTAAATCCCAAACGCAGCTATCTAACAGAATGGTCGTCAATGTGTGCACTCAACTTCCAGAATTAAGCCCGTGTGTGGATTCAGTAGTCTGCAAACACTTTCTGTGCAGAGTCTCAAAACAGGCGTTTTCAGCCCAATACCGGCATAAGGAAGAAAGGGCAGTAAGCACAGGGAAATATCTGCTTCTAAATCCAAACCGGAGCTATCTAACAGAACGGTTGTCAATGTGTGCACTCAACTTCCAGAGCTAAACCCGTGTGTGTATTCAGCAGTCTGCAAACATATTCTGTGCAGAGTCTCAAAACAGGCGTTTTCAACCCAATACCGTCATAAGGAAAAAAGGGCAGTAAGCACAGGGAAATATCTGCTTCTAAATCCAAAACGCAGCTATCTAACAGAATGGTTGTCAATGTGTGCACTCAACTTCCAGAGTTAAACCCGTGTGTGGATTCAGCAGTCTGCAAACACTTTCTGTGCAGAGTCTCAAAACAGGCGTTTTCAGCCAAATACCAGCATATTTAAGAAAGGGCAGAGAGCACCGGGAAATATCGGCTTCTAAATCCGAAACGCAGCTATCTAACAGAACGCTTGTCAATGTGTGCACTCAACTTCCAAAGTTAAACCCGTGTGTGGATTCAGCAGTCTGGAAACACTTTCTGTGCAGATTCTCAAAACAGGCGTTTTCAGCCCAATACCGGCATATGGAAGAAAGGGCAGTAAACAAAGGGAAATATCTGCTTCTAAATCCAAAACGCAGCTATCTAACAGAACGGTTGTCAATGTGTGCACTCAACTTCCCGAGGTAACGCCGTGTGTGGATTCAGCAGTCTGCAAACACTTTCTGTGCAGAGTCTCAAAACCGGCGTTTTCAGCGCAAATGGGCCTATAGCAGAAAGGGCAGTAAGCACAGGGAAATATCTGCTTCTAAATCCCAAACGCAGCTATCTAACAGAACGGTTGTCAATGTGTGCACTCAACTTCCAGAGTTAAACCCGTGTGTGGATTCAGCAGTCTGCAAACACTTTCTGTGCAGAGCCTCAAAACAGGCGTATTCAGTCCAACACCATCACAACGAAGAAAGGGCAGAAAGCACAGGGAAATATCTGCTTCTAAATCCCAAACGCAGCTATCTAACAGAACGGTTGTCAATGTGTGCACTCAACTTCCAGAGTTAAACCCGTGTCTGGATTCAGCAGTCCGCAAACACTTTCTGTGCAGAGTCTCAAAACAGGCGTTTTCAGCCCAATTCCGGCATACGGAAGAAAGGGCAGTAAGCACAGGGAAATATCTGCTTCTATATCCAAAACGCAGCTATCTAACAGAACGGTTGTCAATGTGTGCACTCAATTTCCAGAGTTAAACCCGTGTGTGGATTCAGCAGTCTGCAATCACTTTTTGTACAGAACCTGAAAGCAGGCATTTCAGCCCCATACCGGCATATGGAAAAAAGGGCAGAAATCACAGGGAAATACCTGCTTCTAAATCAGAAACGCAGCTATCTAACAGAACGGGTGTCATTGTTTGCACTCAATATCCAGAGCTAAACCCGTGTGTGGATTCAGCAGTCTGCAAACACTTTCTGTGCAGAGTCTCAAAACAGGCGTTTTCAGCCCTATACCAGCATATGGAAGAAAGGGTCGTAAGCACAGGGAAATATCTGCTTCTAAATCCAAAACGCAGCTATCTAACAGAACGGTTGTCAATGTGTGCACTCAATTTCCAGAGTTAAACCCGTGTGTGGATTCAGCAGTCTGCAAACACTTTCTGTGCAGAGTCTCAAAACAGGCGTTTTCAGCCCTATACCGGCATATGGAAGAAAGGGCAGTAACCACAGGGAAATATCTGCTTCTAAATCCAAAACGCAGCTATCTAACAGAGCGGTTGTCAATGTGTGCGCTCAACTTCCAGAGTTAAACCCATGTGTGGATTCAGGAGTCTGCAAACACTTTCTGTGCAGAGTCTCAAAACAGGCGTTTTCAGCCCAAAACCGGCATATGGAAGAAAGGGCAGAAATCACTGAAAATTATCTGCTTCTAAATCCAAAATGCAGCAATCTAACAGAACGGTTGTCAATGAGTGAACTCAACTTCCAGAGTTAAACCGGTGTGTGGAATCAGCAGTCTGCAAACACTTTCTGTGCACAGTCTCAAAACAGGCGTTTTCAGCCCTATACCAGCATATGGAAGAAAGGGCCGAAAACACAGGGAAATATCTGCTTCTAAATCCAAAACGCAGCTATCTAACAGAACGGTTGTCAATGTGTGAACTCAACTTCCAGAGTTAAACCCGTGTGTGGATTCAGCAGTCTGTAACCACTTTCTGTGCGGAGTGTGAAAACAGGCGTTTTCCGCCCAAAACCGGCATATGGAAGAAAGGCAGTAAGCACAGGGAAATATCTGCTTCTAAATCCAAAACGCAGCTATCTAACATAACGTTGTCAATGTGTGCACTCAACTTCCAGAGTTAAACCCGTGTGTGGATTAAGCAGTCTGCAAACACTTTCTGTGCAGAGCCTCAAGACAGGCGTATTCAGTCCAACACCGGCACAAGGAAGAAAGGGCAGAAAGCACAGGTAAATATCTGCTTCTATATCCCAAACTCAGCTATCTAACAGAACGGTTGTCAATGTGTGCACTCAACTTCCAGAGTTAAACCCGTGTCTGGATTCAGCAGTCTGCAAACACTTTCTGTGCAGAGTCTCAAAACAGGCGTTTTCAGCCCACTTCCGGCATACGGAAGAAAGGGCAGTAAGCACAGGGAAATATCTGCTTCTATATCCAAAACGCAGCTATCTAACAGAACGGTTGTCAATGTGTGCACTCAATTTCCAGAGTTAAACCCGTGTGTGGATTCAGCAGTCTGCAAACACTTTCTGTGCAGAGTCTCAAAACAGGCGTTTTCAGCCCTAAACCGGCATATGGAATAAAGGGCAGAAAGCTCAGGGAAATATCTGCTTCCGAATCCAAAACGTAGCTATCTAACAGAACGGTGGTCAATGTGTGCACTCAACTTCCAGAGGTAAACACGTGTGTGGATTCAGCAGTCTGCAAACACTTTCTGTGCAGACTCTGAACACAGGCGTTTTCAGCCCAATACCAGCATAGGGAAGAAAACAGCAGTAACCTCAGGAAAATATCTGTTTCTAAATCCAAAACGCAGCTATGTAACAGAAATGTTGTCAGTGTCTGCACTCAAATTCCAGAGTTAAACCGTGTGTGGATTCGGCAGTCTGCAAACACTTTCTGTGCAGAGTTTCAAAACAGGCGTTTTCAGCCCAATAGCAGCATATGGACGAAAGGGCCGTAAGCACAGGGAAATATCTGCTTCTAAATCCGAATCGCAGCTATCTAACAGAATGGTCGTCAATGTGTGCACTCCACTTTCAGAGTTAAACCCGTGTGTGGATTCAGCAGTCTGCAAACACTTTCTGTGCAGAGTCTCAAAACAGGCGTTTTCAGCCCAATACCGGCATATGGAAGAAAGGGCAGTAAGCACAGGGAAATATCTGCTTCTAAATCCAAAACGCAGCTATCTAGCAGAACGGTTGTCAATGTGTGCACTCAACTTCCAGAGTTAAACCCGTGTGTGGATTCAGCAGTCTGCAAACACTTTCTGTGCAGACTCTCAACACAGGCGTATTCAGCCCAATACCAGCATAGGGAAGATAACTGCAGTAAGCACAGGAAAATATGTTTCTAAATCCAAAACGCAGGTATGTAACAGAAATGTTGTCAGTGTCTGCACTCAACTTCCAGAGTTAAACCCGTGTGTGGATTCAGCAGTCTGCAAACACGTTCTGTGCAGAGTTTCAAAACAGGCGTTTTCAGCCCAATAGCAGCATATGGACGAAAGGGACGTAAGCACAGGGAAATATCTGCTTCTTAATCCGAATCGCAGCTATCTAACAGAAGGGTCGTCAATGTGTGCACTCAACTTCCAGAGTTAAACCCGTGTGTGGATTCAGAAGTCTGCAAACACTTTCTGTGCCGAGTCTCAAAACAGGCGTTTTCAGCCCAATACCGGCATATGGAAGAAAGGGCAGTAAGCACAGGGAAATATCTGCTACTAAATCCAAACGCAGCTATCTAACAGAATGGTCGTCAATGTGTGCACTCAACTTCCAGAATTAAGCCCGTGTGTGGATTCAGCAGTCTGCAAACACTTTCTGTGCAGAGTCTCAAAACAGGCGTTTTCAGCCCAATACCGGCATATGGAAGAAAGGGCAGTAAGCACAGGGAAATATCTGCTTCTAAATCCAAACCGGAGCTATCTAACAGAACGGTTGTCAATGTGTGCACTCAACTTCCAGAGTTAAACCCGTGTGTGTATTCAGCAGTCTGCAAACATATTCTGTGCAGAGTCTCAAAACAGGCGTTTTCAACCCAATACCGGCATAAGGAAGAAAGGGCAGTAAGCACAGGGAAATACCTGCTTCTAAATCCAAAACGCAGCTATCTAACAGAATGGTTGTCAATGTGTGCACTCAATTTCCAGAGTTAAACCCGTGTGTGGATTCAGCAGTCTGCAATCACTTTTTGTACAGAACCTGAAAGCAGGCATTTCAGCCCCATACCGGCATATGGAAAAAAGGGCAGAAATCACAGGGAAATACCTGCTTCTAAATCAGAAACGCAGCTATCTAACAGAACGGGTGTCATTGTTTGCACTCAATATCCAGAGCTAAACCCGTGTGTGGATTCAGCAGTCTGCAAACACTTTCTGTGCAGAGTCTCAAAACAGGCGTTTTCAGCCCTATACCAGCATATGGAAGAAAGGGCCGTAAGCACAGGGAAATATCTGCTTCTAAATCCAAAACACAGCTGTCTAACAGAACGGTTGTCAATGTGTGCACTCAATTTCCAGAGTTAAACCCGTGTGTGGATTCAGCAGTCTGCAAACACTTTCTGTGCAGAGTCTCAAAACAGGCGTTTTCAGCCCTATACCGGCATATGGAAGAAAGGGCAGTAACCACAGGGAAATATCTGCTTCTAAATCCAAAACGCAGCTATCTAACAGAATGGTTGTCAATGTGTGCACTCAACTTCCAGAGTTAAACCCGTGTGTGGATTCAGGAGTCTGCAAACATTTTCTGTGCAGTGTCTCAAAACAGGCATTTCAGCCCAATAAGGGCATACGGAAGAAAGGGCTGTAAGCAAGGGGAAATATCTGCTTCTAAATCCAAAAGGCAGCTATCTAACAGAATGGTTGTCAATGTGTGCACTCATCTTCCAGAGTTAAACCCGTGTGTGGATTCAGGAGTCTGCAAACACATTCTGTGCAGAGTCTCAAAACAGGCGTTTTCAGCCCAAAACCGGCATATGGAAGAAAGGGCAGAAATCACTGAAAATTATCTGCTTCTAAATCCAAAACGCAGCAATCTAACAGAACGGTTGTCAATGAGTGAACTCAACTTCCAGAGTTAAACCGGTGTGTGGAATCAGCAGTCTGCAAACACTTTCTGTGCAGAGTCTCAAAACAGGCGTTTTCAGCCCTATACCAGCATATGGAAGAAAGGGCCGAAAGCACAGGGAAATATCTGCTTCTAAATCCAAAACGCAGCTATCTAACAGAACGGTTGTCAATGTGTGAACTCAACTTCCAGAGTTAAACCCGTGTGTGGATTCAGCAGTCTGTAACCACTTTTTGTGCGGAGTGTGAAAACAGGCGTTTTCCGCCAAAAACCGGCATATGGAAGAAAGGCAGTAAGCACAGGGAAATATCTGCTTCTAAATCCAAAACGCAGCTATCTAACAGAACGTTGTCAATGTGTTCACTCAACTTCCAGAGTTAAACCCGTGTGTGGATTAAGCAGTCTGCAAACACTTTCTGTGCAGAGCCTCAAAACAGGCGTATTCAGTCCAACACCGGCACAAGGAAGAAAGGGCAGAAAGCACAGGGAAATATATGCTTCTATATCCCAAACGCAGCTATCTAACAGAACGGTTGTCAATGTGTGCACTGAACTTCCAGAGTGAAACCCGTGTCTGGATTCAGCAGTCTGCAAACACTTTCTGTGCAGAGTCTCAAAACAGGCGTTTTCAGCCCAATTCCGGCATACGGAAGAAAGGGCAGTAAGCACAGGGAAATATCTGCTTCTATATCCAAAACGCAGCTATCTAACAGAACGGTTGTCAATGTGTGCACTCAATTTCCAGAGTTAAACCCGTGTGTGGATTCAGCAGTCTGCAAACACTTTCTGTGCAGAGTCTCAAAACAGGCGTTTTCAGCTCTAAACCGGCATATGGAAGAAAGGGCAGAAAGCTCAGGGAAATATCTGCTTCCAAATCCAAAACGTAGCTATCTAACAGAACGGTTGTCAATGTGTGCACTCAACTTCCAGAGTTAAACACGTGTGTGGATTCAGCAGTCTGCAGAGACTTTCTGTGCAGACTCTAAACACAGGCGTTTTCAGCCCAATACCAGCATAGGGAAGAAAAGAGCAGTAACCACAGGAAAATATCTGTTTCTAAATCCAAAACGCAGCTATGTAACAGAAATGCTGTCAGTGTCTGCACTCAAATTCCAGAGTTAAACCGTGTGTGGATTCGGCAGTCTGCAA
The DNA here is from genome assembly GCF_030222135.1 of Aotus nancymaae. Lineage (NCBI taxonomy): Eukaryota > Metazoa > Chordata > Mammalia > Primates > Aotidae > Aotus > Aotus nancymaae. The sequence continues at coordinate 56,721 of NW_026988447.1, read as the reverse complement.
ACACTTTCTGTGCAGAGTTTCAAAACAGGCGTTTTCAGCCCAATAGCAGCATATGGACGAAAGGGCCGTAAGCACAGGGAAATATCTGCTTCTAAATCCGAATCGCAGCTATCTAACAGAATGGTCGTCAATGTGTGCACTCAACTTTCAGAGTTAAACCCGTGTGTGGATTCAGCAGTCTGCAAACACTTTCTGTGCAGAGTCTCAAAACAGGCGTTTTCAGCCCAATACCGGCATATGGAAGAAAGGGCAGTAAGCACAGGGAAATATCTGCTTCTAAATACAAAACGCAGCTATCTAACAGAACGGTTGTCAATGTGTGCACTCAACTTCCAGAGTTAAACCCGTGTGTGGATTCAGCAGTCTGCAAACACTTTCTGTGCAGACTCTCAACACAGGCGTATTCAGCCCAATACCAGCATAGGGAAGATAACTGCAGTAAGCACAGGAAAATATCTGTTTCTAAATCCAAAATGCAGGTATGTAACAGAAATGTTGTCAGTGTCTGCACTCAACTTCCAGAGTTAAACCCGTGTGTGGATTCAGCAGTCTGCAAACACTTTCTGTGCGGAGTCTGGAAACAGTCGTATTCAGCCCATTACCGGTGTATGGAAGGAAGGGCAGTAAGCACAGGGAAATATCTGCTTCTAAATCCAAAACGCAGCTATCTAACAGAACGGTTGTCAATGTGTTCACTCAACTTCCACAGTTAAACCCGTGTGTGGATTCAGCAGTTTGCAAACACTTTTTGTGCAGAGTCTCAAATCAGGCGTTTCAGTCCAATACCGGCATATGGAAGAAAGGGCAGTAAGCACAGGGAAATATCTGCTTCTAAATGCAAAACGCAGCTATCTAACAGAACGGTTGTCAATGTGTGCACTCAACTTCCAGAGTTAAACCCCTGTGTGGATTCAGGAGTCTGCAAACACTTTTTGTGCAGAGCCTCAAAACAGGCGTTTCAGCCCAATACCGGCATATGGAAGAAAGGGCAGAAAGCACAGGGAAATATCTGCTTCTAAATCCAAAACGAAGCAATCTAACAGAACGGGTGTCATTGTTTGTACTCAATTTCCAGAGTTAAACACGTGTGTGGATTCAGCAGTCTGCAAACACTTTCTGTACAGAGTCTCAAAACAGGCGTTTTCAGCTCAATACCGGCATATGGAAGAAAGGGCAGTAAGCCCAGAAAATATCTTCTTCTAATTCCAAAACGCAGCTTTCTAACAGAAAGGTTGTCAATGTGTGCACTCAACTTCTAGAGTTAAACCCGTTTGTGGATTCAGCAGTCTGTAACCACTTTCTGTGCGGAGTGTGAAAACAGGCGTTTTCCGCCCAATACCGGCATATGAAAGAAAGGCAGTAAGCACAGGGAAATATCTGCTTCTAAATCCAAAACGCAGCTATCTAGCAGAACGTTGTCAATGTGTGCACTCAACTTCCAGAGTTAAACCCGTGTGTGGATTAAGCAGTCTGCAAACACTTTCTGTGCAGAGCCAGGAAACAGGCGAATTCAGACCAATACCGGCACAAGGAAGAAATGGAAGAAAGCACAGGGAAATATCTGCTTCTAAATCCAAAACTCAGCTATCTAACAGAACGTTTGTCAATGTATGCACTCAACTTCCAGAGTTAAACCCGTCTGTGGATTCAGCAGTCTGCAAACACATTCTGTGCAGAGTCTCAAAACAGGCGTTTTCAGCCCAATACCGGCATATGGAAGAAAGGGCTGTAAGCACAGGGAAATATCTGCTTCTAAATCCAAAACGCAGCTATCTAACAGAACGGTTGTCAATGTGTGCACTCAACTTCCAGAGTTAAACCCGTGTGTGGATTCAGCAGTCTGCAAACACTTTCTGTGCAGAGTCCCAAAACAGGCGTTTTCAGCCCTAAACCGGCATATGGAAGAAAGGGCAGAAAGCTCAGGTAAATATTTGCTTCCAAATCCAAAACGTAGCTATCTAACAGAACGGTTGTCAATGTGTGCACTCAACTTCCAGAGTTAAACACGTGTGTGGATTCAGCAGTCTGCAAACACTTTCTGTGCAGAGTCTCAAAACAGGCGTTTTCAACCCAATACCGGCATATAGAAGAAAGGGCAGTAAGCACAGGGAAATATCTGCTTCTAAATCCAAAACGCAGCAATCTAACAGAACGGTTGTCAATGTGTGCACTCAACTTCCAGAGTTAAACCCGTGTGTGGATTCAGCAGTCTGCAAACACTTTCTCTGCAGAGTCACAAAACAGGCGTTTTAAGCCCTAAACCGGCATATGGAAGAAAGGGCAGAAAGCTCAGGGAAATATCTGCTTCCAAATCCAAAACGTAGCTATCTAACAGAACGGTTGTCAATGTGTGCACTCAACTTCCAGAGTTAAACCCGTGTCTGGATTCAGCAGTCTGCAAACACTTTCTGTGCAGAGTCTCAAAACAGGCGTTTTCAGCCCACTTCCGGCATACGGAAGAAAGGGCAGTAAGCACAGGGAAATATCTGCTTCTATATCCAAAACGCAGCTATCTAACAGAACGGTTGTCAATGTGTGCACTCAATTTCCAGAGTTAAACCCGTGTGTGGATTCAGCAGTCTGCAAACACTTTCTGTGCAGAGTCTCAAAACAGGCGTTTTCAGCCCTAAACCGGCATATGGAATAAAGGGCAGAAAGCTCAGGGAAATATCTGCTTCCGAATCCAAAACGTAGCTATCTAACAGAACGGTGGTCAATGTGTGCACTCAACTTCCAGAGGTAAACACGTGTGTGGATTCAGCAGTCTGCAAACACTTTCTGTGCAGACTCTGAACACAGGCGTTTTCAGCCCAATACCAGCATAGGGAAGAAAACAGCAGTAACCTCAGGAAAATATCTGTTTCTAAATCCAAAACGCAGCTATGTAACAGAAATGTTGTCAGTGTCTGCACTCAAATTCCAGAGTTAAACCGTGTGTGGATTCGGCAGTCTGCAAACACTTTCTGTGCAGAGTTTCAAAACAGGCGTTTTCAGCCCAATAGCAGCATATGGACGAAAGGGCCGTAAGCACAGGGAAATATCTGCTTCTAAATCCGAATCGCAGCTATCTAACAGAATGGTCGTCAATGTGTGCACTCCACTTTCAGAGTTAAACCCGTGTGTGGATTCAGCAGTCTGCAAACACTTTCTGTGCAGAGTCTCAAAACAGGCGTTTTCAGCCCAATACCGGCATATGGAAGAAAGGGCAGTAAGCACAGGGAAATATCTGCTTCTAAATCCAAAACGCAGCTATCTAACAGAACGGTTGTCAATGTGTGCACTCAACTTCCAGAGTTAAACCCGTGTGTGGATTCAGCAGTCTGCAAACACTTTCTGTGCAGACTCTCAACACAGGCGTATTCAGCCCAATACCAGCATAGGGAAGATAACTGCAGTAAGCACAGGAAAATATGTTTCTAAATCCAAAACGCAGGTATGTAACAGAAATGTTGTCAGTGTCTGCACTCAACTTCCAGAGTTAAACCCGTGTGTGGATTCAGCAGTCTGCAAACACTTTCTGTGCAGAGTCTCAAAACAGGCGTTTTCAGCCCACTTCCGGCATACGGAAGAAAGGGCAGTAAGCACAGGGAAATATCTGCTTCTATATCCAAAACGCAGCTATCTAACAGAACGGTTGTCAATGTGTGCACTCAATTTCCAGAGTTAAACCCGTGTCTGGATTCAGCAGTCTGCAAACACTTTCTGTGCAGAGTCTCAAAACAGGCGTTTTCAGCCCACTTCCGGCATACGGAAGAAAGGGCAGTAAGCACAGGGAAATATCTGCTTCTATATCCAAAACGCAGCTATCTAACAGAACGGTTGTCAATGTGTGCACTCAATTTCCAGAGTTAAACCCGTGTCTGGATTCAGCAGTCTGCAAACACTTTCTGTGCAGAGTCTCAAAACAGGCGTTTTCAGCCCACTTCCGGCATACGGAAGAAAGGGCAGTAAGCACAGGGAAATATCTGCTTCTATATCCAAAACGCAGCTATCTAACAGAACGGTTGTCAATGTGTGCACTCAATTTCCAGAGTTAAACCCGTGTGTGGATTCAGCAGTCTGCAAACACTTTCTGTGCAGAGTCTCAAAACAGGCGTTTTCAGCCCTAAACCGGCATATGGAATAAAGGGCAGAAAGCTCAGGGAAATATCTGCTTCCGAATCCAAAACGTAGCTATCTAACAGAACGGTGGTCAATGTGTGCACTCAACTTCCAGAGGTAAACACGTGTGTGGATTCAGCAGTCTGCAAACACTTTCTGTGCAGACTCTGAACACAGGCGTTTTCAGCCCAATACCAGCATAGGGAAGAAAACAGCAGTAACCTCAGGAAAATATCTGTTTCTAAATCCAAAACGCAGCTATGTAACAGAAATGTTGTCAGTGTCTGCACTCAAATTCCAGAGTTAAACCGTGTGTGGATTCGGCAGTCTGCAAACACTTTCTGTGCAGAGTTTCAAAACAGGCGTTTTCAGCCCAATAGCAGCATATGGACGAAAGGGCCGTAAGCACAGGGAAATATCTGCTTCTAAATCCGAATCGCAGCTATCTAACAGAATGGTCGTCAATGTGTGCACTCCACTTTCAGAGTTAAACCCGTGTGTGGATTCAGCAGTCTGCAAACACTTTCTGTGCAGAGTCTCAAAACAGGCGTTTTCAGCCCAATACCGGCATATGGAAGAAAGGGCAGTAAGCACAGGGAAATATCTGCTTCTAAATCCAAAACGCAGCTATCTAACAGAACGGTTGTCAATGTGTGCACTCAACTTCCAGAGTTAAACCCGTGTGTGGATTCAGCAGTCTGCAAACACTTTCTGTGCAGACTCTCAACACAGGCGTATTCAGCCCAATACCAGCATAGGGAAGATAACTGCAGTAAGCACAGGAAAATATGTTTCTAAATCCAAAACGCAGGTATGTAACAGAAATGTTGTCAGTGTCTGCACTCAACTTCCAGAGTTAAACCCGTGTGTGGATTCAGCAGTCTGCAAACACGTTCTGTGCAGAGTTTCAAAACAGGCGTTTTCAGCCCAATAGCAGCTTATGGACGAAAGGGACGTAAGCACAGGGAAATATCTGCTTCTTAATCCGAATCGCAGCTATCTAACAGAAGGGTCGTCAATGTGTGCACTCAACTTCCAGAGTTAAACCCGTGTGTGGATTCAGAAGTCTGCAAACACTTTCTGTGCCGAGTCTCAAAACAGGCGTTTTCAGCCCAATACCGGCATATGGAAGAAAGGGCAGTAAGCACAGGGAAATATCTGCTACTAAATCCAAACGCAGCTATCTAACAGAATGGTCGTCAATGTGTGCACTCAACTTCCAGAATTAAGCCCGTGTGTGGATTCAGCAGTCTGCAAACACTTTCTGTGCAGAGTCTCAAAACAGGCGTTTTCAGCCCAATACCGGCATATGGAAGAAAGGGCAGTAAGCACAGGGAAATATCTGCTTCTAAATCCAAACCGGAGCTATCTAACAGAACGGTTGTCAATGTGTGCACTCAACTTCCAGAGTTAAACCCGTGTGTGTATTCAGCAGTCTGCAAACATATTCTGTGCAGAGTCTCAAAACAGGAGTTTTCATCCCAATACCGGCATAAGGAAGAAAGGGCAGTAAGCACAGGGAAATACCTGCTTCTAAATCCAAAACGCAGCTATCTAACAGAATGGTTGTCAATGTGTGCACTCAACTTCCAGAGTTAAACCCGTGTGTGGATTCAGCAGTCTGCAAACACTTTCTGTGCAGAGTCTCAAAACAGGCGTTTTCAGCCCAATACCAGCATATTTAAGAAAGGGCAGAGAGCACCGGGAAATATCGGCTTCTAAATCCAAAACGCAGCTATCTAACAGAACGGTTGTCAATGTGTGCACTCAACTTCCCGAGGTAACGCCGTGTGTGGATTCAGCAGTCTGCAAACACTTTCTGTGCAGAGTCTCAAAACCGGCGTTTTCAGGGCAAATGGGCCTATAGCAGAAAGGGCAGTAAGCACAGGGAAATATCTGCTTCTAAATCCAAAACGCAGCTATCTAACAGAACGGTTGTCAATGTGTGCACTCAACTTCCAGAGTTAAACCCGTGTGTGGATTCAGCAGTCTGCAAACACTTTCTGTGCAGAGTCTCAAAACAGGCGTTTTCAGCCCAATTCCGGCATATGGAAGAAAGGGCAGTAAGCACAGGGAAATATCTGCTTCTAAATCCAAAACGCAGCTATCTAACAGAACGTTGTCAATGTGTGCACTCAACTTCCAGAGTTAAACCCGTGTGTGGATTAAGCAGTCTGCAAACACTTTCTGTGCAGAGCCTCAAAACAGGCGTATTCAGTCCAACACCATCACAAGGAAGAAAGGGCAGAAAGCACAGGGAAATATCTGCTTCTAAATCCCAAACGCAGCTATCTAACAGAACGGTTGTCAATGTGTGCACTCAACTTCCAGAGTTAAACCCTTGTCTGGATTCAGCAGTCTGCAAACACTTTCTGTGCAGAGTCTCAAAACAGGCGTTTTCAGCCCAATTCCGGCATACGGAAGAAAGGGCAGTAAGCACAGGGAAATATCTGCTTCTATATCCAAAACGCAGCTATCTAACAGAACGGTTGTCAATGTGTGCACTCAATTTCCAGAGTTAAACCCGTGTGTGGATTCAGCAGTCTGCAATCACTTTTTGTACAGAACCTGAAAGCAGGCATTTCAGCCCCATACCGGCATATGGAAAAAAGGGCAGAAATCACAGGGAAATACCTGCTTCTAAATCAGAAACGCAGCTATCTAACAGAACGGGTGTCATTGTTTGCACTCAATATCCAGAGCTAAACCCGTGTGTGGATTCAGCAGTCTGCAAACACTTTCTGTGCAGAGTCTCAAAACAGGCGTTTTCAGCCCTATACCAGCATATGGAAGAAAGGGCCGTAAGCACAGGGAAATATCTGCTTCTAAATCCAAAACACAGCTATCTAACAGAACGGTTGTCAATGTGTGCACTCAATTTCCAGAGTTAAACCCGTGTGTGGATTCAGCAGTCTGCAAACACTTTCTGTGCAGAGTCTCAAAACAGGCGTTTTCAGCCCTATACCGGCATATGGAAGAAAGGGCAGTAACCACAGGGAAATATCTGCTTCTAAATCCAAAACGCAGCTATCTAACAGAATGGTTGTCAATGTGTGCACTCAACTTCCAGAGTTAAACCCGTGTGTGGATTCAGGAGTCTGCAAACATTTTCTGTGCAGAGTCTCAAAACAGGCATTTCAGCCCAATAAGGGCATACGGAAGAAAGGGCTGTAAGCAAGGGGAAATATCTGCTTCTAAATCCAAAAGGCAGCTATCTAACAGAATGGTTGTCAATGTGTGCACTCATCTTCCAGAGTTAAACCCGTGTGTGGATTCAGGAGTCTGCAAACACATTCTGTGCAGAGTCTCAAAACAGGCGTTTTCAGCCCAAAACCGGCATATGGAAGAAAGGGCAGAAATCACTGAAAATTATCTGCTTCTAAATCCAAAACGCAGCAATCTAACAGAACGGTTGTCAATGAGTGAACTCAACTTCCAGAGTTAAACCGGTGTGTGGAATCAGCAGTCTGCAAACACTTTCTGTGCAGAGTCTCAAAACAGGCGTTTTCAGCCCTATACCAGCATATGGAAGAAAGGGCCGAAAGCACAGGGAAATATCTGCTTCTAAATCCAAAACGCAGCTATCTAACAGAACGGTTGTCAATGTGTGAACTCAACTTCCAGAGTTAAACCCGTGTGTGGATTCAGCAGTCTGTAACCACTTTTTGTGCGGAGTGTGAAAACAGGCGTTTTCCGCCCAAAACCGGCATATGGAAGAAAGGCAGTAAGCACAGGGAAATATCTGCTTCTAAATCCAAAACGCAGCTATCTAACAGAACGTTGTCAATGTGTTCACTCAACTTCCAGAGTTAAACCCGTTTGTGGATTAAGCAGTCTGCAAACACTTTCTGTGCAGAGCCTCAAAACAGGCGTATTCAGTCCAACACCGGCACAAGGAAGAAAGGGCAGAAAGCACAGGGAAATATATGCTTCTATATCCCAAACGCAGCTATCTAACAGAACGGTTGTCAATGTGTGCACTGAACTTCCAGAGTGAAACCCGTGTCTGGATTCAGCAGTCTGCAAACACTTTCTGTGCAGAGTCTCAAAACAGGCGTTTTCAGCCCAATTCCGGCATACGGAAGAAAGGGCAGTAAGCACAGGGAAATATCTGCTTCTATATCCAAAACGCAGCTATCTAACAGAACGGTTGTCAATGTGTGCACTCAATTTCCAGAGTTAAACCCGTGTGTGGATTCAGCAGTCTGCAAACACTTTCTGTGCAGAGTCTCAAAACAGGCGTTTTCAGCTCTAAACCGGCATATGGAAGAAAGGGCAGAAAGCTCAGGGAAATATCTGCTTCCAAATCCAAAACGTAGCTATCTAACAGAACGGTTGTCAATGTGTGCACTCAACTTCCAGAGTTAAGCACGTGTGTGGATTCAGCAGTCTGCAGAGACTTTCTGTGCAGACTCTAAACACAGGCGTTTTCAGCCCAATACCAGCATAGGGAAGAAAAGAGCAGTAACCACAGGAAAATATCTGTTTCTAAATCCAAAACGCAGCTATGTAACAGAAATGCTGTCAGTGTCTGCACTCAAATTCCAGAGTTAAACCGTGTGTGGATTCGGCAGTCTGCAAACACTTTCTGTGCAGAGTTTCAAAACAGGCGTTTTCAGCCCAATAGCAGCATATGGACGAAAGGGCCGTAAGCACAGGGAAATATCTGCTTCTAAATCCGAATCGCAGCTATCTAACAGAATGGTCGTCAATGTGTGCACTCAACTTTCAGAGTTAAACCCGTGTGTGGATTCAGCAGTCTGCAAACACTTTCTGTGCAGAGTCTCAAAACAGGCGTTTTCAGCCCAATACCGGCATATGGAAGAAAGGGCAGTAAGCACAGGGAAATATCTGCTTCTAAATACAAAACGCAGCTATCTAACAGAACGGTTGTCAATGTGTGCACTCAACTTCCAGAGTTAAACCCATGTGTGGATTCAGCAGTCTGCAAACACTTTCTGTGCAGACTCTCAACACAGGCGTATTCAGCCCAATACCAGCATAGGGAAGATAACTGCAGTAAGCACAGGAAAATATCTGTTTCTAAATCCAAAATGCAGGTATGTAACAGAAATGTTGTCAGTGTCTGCACTCAACTTCCAGAGTTAAACCCGTGTGTGGATTCAGCAGTCTGCAAACACTTTCTGTGCGGAGTCTGGAAACAGTCGTATTCAGCCCATTACCGGTGTATGGAAGGAAGGGCAGTAAGCACAGGGAAATATCTGCTTCTAAATCCAAAACGCAGCTATCTAACAGAACGGTTGTCAATGTGTTCACTCAACTTCCACAGTTAAACCCGTGTGTGGATTCAGCAGTTTGCAAACACTTTTTGTGCAGAGTCTCAAATCAGGCGTTTCAGTCCAATACCGGCATATGGAAGAAAGGGCAGTAAGCACAGGGAAATATCTGCTTCTAAATGCAAAACGCAGCTATCTAACAGAACGGTTGTCAATGTGTGCACTCAACTTCCAGAGTTAAACCCCTGTGTGGATTCAGGAGTCTGCAAACACTTTTTGTGCAGAGCCTCAAAACAGGCGTTTCAGCCCAATACCGGCATATGGAAGAAAGGGCAGAAAGCACAGGGAAATATCTGCTTCTAAATCCAAAACGAAGCAATCTAACAGAACGGGTGTCATTGTTTGTACTCAATTTCCAGAGTTAAACACGTGTGTGGATTCAGCAGTCTGCAAACACTTTCTGTGCATAGTCTCAAAATAGGCATTTCAGCCCAATATCGGCATATGGAAGAAAGGGCAGTAAGCAAAGGGAAATATCTGATTCTAAATCCTAAACGCAGCTATCTAACAGAAAGGTTGTCAATGTGTGCACTCAACTTCTAGATTTAAACCCGTTAGTGGATTCAGCAGTCTGTAACCACTTTCTGTGCGGAGTGTGAAAACAGGCGTTTTCCGCCCAATACCGGCATATGAAAGAAAGGCAGTAAGCACAGGGAAATATCTGCTTCTAAATCCAAAACGCAGCTATCTAGCAGAACGTTGTCAATGTGTGCACTCAACTTCCAGAGTTAAACCCGTGTGTGGATTAAGCAGTCTGCAAACACTTTCTGTGCAGAGCCAGGAAACAGGCGTATTCAGACCAATACCGGCACAAGGAAGAAATGGAAGAAAGCACAGGGAAATATCTGCTTCTAAATCCAAAACTCAGCTATCTAACAGAACGTTTGTCAATGTATGCACTCAACTTCCAGAGTTAAACCCGTGTGTGGATTCAGCAGTCTGCAAACACTTACTGTGCAGAGTCTCAAAACAGGCGTTTTCAGCCCTATACCGGCATGTGGAAAAATGGCAGTAAGCACAGGGAAATATCTGCTTATAAGTCCAAAACCCAGCTTTCTAACACAGCGGTTGTCAATGTGTGCACGGAATTTCCAGAGTTAAAGCCGTGTGTGGATTCAGCAGTCTGCAAACAATTTCTGTGCAGAGTCTCAAAACAGGCCTTTTCAGCCCAATACCGACATATGGAAGAAAGGGCAGAAAGCACAGGGAAATATCTGCTTCTAAATCCGAAACGCAGCTATCTAACAAAACGGTTGTCAATGTGTGCACTCAACTTCCAAAGTTAAACCCGTCTGTGGATTCAGCAGTCTGCAAACACATTCTGTGCAGAGTCTCAAAACAGGCGTTTTCAGCCCAATACCGGCATATGGAAGAAAGGGCTGTAAGCACAGGGAAATATCTGCTTCTAAATCCAAAACGCAGCTATCTAACAGAACGGTTGTCAATGTGTGCACTCAACTTCCAGAGTTAAACCCGTGTGTGGATTCAGCAGTCTGCAAACACTTTCTGTGCAGAGTCCCAAAACAGGCGTTTTCAGCCCTAAACCGGCATATGGAAGAAAGGGCAGAAAGCTCAGGTAAATATTTGCTTCCAAATCCAAAACGTAGCTATCTAACAGAACGGTTGTCAATGTGTGCACTCAACTTCCAGAGTTAAACACGTGTGTGGATTCAGCAGTCTGCAAACACTTTCTGTGCAGAGTCTCAAAACAGGCGTTTTCAACCCAATACCGGCATATAGAAGAAAGGGCAGTAAGCACAGGGAAATATCTGCTTCTAAATCCAAAACGCAGCAATCTAACAGAACGGTTGTCAATGTGTGCACTCAACTTCCAGAGTTAAACCCGTGTGTGGATTCAGCAGTCTGCAAACACTTTCTCTGCAGAGTCACAAAACAGGCGTTTTAAGCCCTAAACCGGCATATGGAAGAAAGGGCAGAAAGCTCAGGGAAATATCTGCTTCCAAATCCAAAACGTAGCTATCTAACAGAACGGTTGTCAATGTGTGCACTCAACTTCCAGAATTAAACACGTGTGTGGATTCAGCAGTCTGAAAACACTTTCTGTGCAGTCTCAAAACAGGCGTTTTCAGCTCTATATCGGCATATGGAAGAAAGGGCAGTATGAACAGGGAAATATCTGCTTCAAAATCCGAATCGCAGCTATCTAACAGAACGATTGTCAATGAGTGCAGTCAAGTTCCAGTGTTAAATCCGTGTGTGGATTTAGCAGTCTGCAAACACTTTCTGTACAGAGTCTCAAAACAGGCGTTTTCAGCTCAATACCGGCATATGGAAGAAAGGGCAGTAAGCCCAGAAAATATCTTCTTCTAAATCCAAAACGCAGCTTTCTAACAGAAAGGTTGTCAATGTGTGCACTCAACTTCTAGAGTTAAACCCGTTTGTGGATTCAGCAGTCTGTAACCACTTTCTGTGCGGAGTGTGAAAACAGGCGTTTTCCGCCCAATACCGGCATATGAAAGAAAGGCAGTAAGCACAGGGAAATATCTGCTTCTAAATCCAAAACGCAGCTATCTAGCAGAACGTTGTCAATGTGTGCACTCAACTTCCAGAGTTAAACCCGTGTGTGGATTAAGCAGTCTGCAAACACTTTCTGTGCAGAGCCAGGAAACAGGCGTATTCAGACCAATACCGGCACAAGGAAGAAATGGAAGAAAGCACAGGGAAATATTTGCTTCTAAATCCAAAACTCTGCTATCTAACAGAACGTTTGTCAATGTATGCACTCAACTTCCAGAGTTAAACCCGTGTGTGGATTCAGCAGTCTGCAAACACTTACTGTGCAGAGTCTCAAAACAGGCGTTTTCAGCCCTATACCGGCATGTGGAAAAATGGCAGTAAGCACAGGGAAATATCTGCTTATAAGTCCAAAACCCAGCTTTCTAACACAGCGGTTGTCAATGTGTGCACGGAATTTCCAGAGTTAAAGCCGTGTGTGGATTCAGCAGTCTGCAAACAATTTCTGTGCAGAGTCTCAAAACAGGCCTTTTCAGCCCAATACCGACATATGGAAGAAAGGGCAGAAAGCACAGGGAAATATCTGCTTCTAAATCCGAAACGCAGCTATCTAACAAAACGGTTGTCAATGTGTGCACTCAACTTCCAAAGTTAAACCCGTCTGTGGATTCAGCAGTCTGCAAACACATTCTGTGCAGAGTCTCAAAACAGGCGTTTTCAGCCCAATACCGGCATATGGAAGAAAGGGCTGTAAGCACAGGGAAATATCTGCTTCTAAATCCAAAACGCAGCTATCTAACAGAACGGTTGTCAATGTGTGCACTCAACTTCCAGAGTTAAACCCGTGTGTGGATTCAGCAGTCTGCAAACACTTTCTGTGCAGAGTCCCAAAACAGGCGTTTTCAGCCCTAAACCGGCATATGGAAGAAAGGGCAGAAAGCTCAGGTAAATATTTGCTTCCAAATCCAAAACGTAGCTATCTAACAGAACGGTTGTCAATGTGTGCACTCAACTTCCAGAGTTAAACACGTGTGTGGATTCAGCAGTCTGAAAACACTTTCTGTGCAGTCTCAAAACAGGCGTTTTCAGCTCTATATCGGCATATGGATGAAAGGGCAGTATGAACAGGGAAATATCTGCTTCAAAATCCGAATCGCAGCTATCTAACAGAACGATTGTCAATGAGTGCAGTCAAGTTCCAGTGTTAAATCCGTGTGCGGATTTAGCAGTCTGCAAACACTTTCTGTACAGAGTCTCAAAACAGGCGTTTTCAGCTCAATACCGGCATATGGAAGAAAGGGCAGTAAGCCCAGAAAATATCTTCTTCTAAATCCAAAACGCAGCTTTCTAACAGAAAGGTTGTCAATGTGTGCACTCAACTTCCAGAGTTAAACCCGTGTGTGGATTCAGCTGTCTGCAAACACTTTCTGTGCAGAGTCTCAAAACAGGCGTTTTCAGCCCAATTCCGGCATATGGAAGAAAGGGCAGTAAGCCCAGGAAATATATGCTTCTAAATCCAAAACGCAGCTATCTAACAGAACGGTTGTCAATGTGTGCACTCAACTTCCAGAGTTAAACCCGTGTGTGGATTCAGCAGACTGCAAACTCTTTCTCTGCACAATCCCAAAACAGGCGTTTTCAGCCCATTACCGGCATATGGAAGAAACGGCTGTAAGCACAGGGAAATATCTGCTTCTAAATCCAAAACGCAGCTATCTAACAGAACGGTTGTCAATGTGTGCACTCAGCTTCATGAGTAAAACCCGTGTGTGTATTCAGAAGTCTGCAAACGCTTTCTGTGTAGAGTCCCAAAACAGGCGTTTTCAGCAACATACCGGCATATAGAAGAAAGTACAGTAAGCACAGGGAAATATCTGCTTCTAATTCCAAAACGCAGCTATCTAACAGAACGGTTGTCAATGTGTGCACTCAACTTCCAGAGTTAAACCCGTGTGTGGATTCAGCAGTCTGCAAACACTTTCTGTGCAGAGTCTCAAAACAGGCGTTTTTATCCCAATACTGGCATATGGATGAAAGGACAAAAAGCACAGGGAAATATCTGCTTCTAAATCCAAAACGCAGCTATCTAACAGAACGGTTGTCAATGTGTGCACTCAACTTCCAGAGTAAATCCCGTGTGTGGATTCAGCAGTCTGAAAACACTTTCTGTGCAGAGTCTCAAAACAGGCGTTTTCAGCCCAATACCGGCATATGGAAGAAAGGGCAGTAAGCACAGGGAAATATCTGCTTCTAAATCCGAATCGTAGCTATCTAACAGAACGGTTGTCAATGTGTGCACTCAGCTTCCCGAGTTAAACCCGTGTGTGGATTCAGCAGTCTGAAAAGACATTCTGTGCAGAGTCTCAAAACAGGCGTTTTCAGCCCAATACCGGCATATGGATGAAAGGGCAGAAAGCTCAGGGAAATATCTGCTTCTAAATCCAAAACGCAACTATCTAACCGAACGGATGTCAATGTGTGCAATCAGCTTCCAGAGTTAAACCCGTGCGTGGATTTAGTAGCCTGCAAACACTTTCTGTGCAGAGTCTCCAAACAGGCGTTTTCAGCCCAATACCGGCATATGGAAGAAAGGGCAGTAAGCACAGGGTAATATCTGCTTCTAAATCCAAAACGAAGCTATCTAACAGAACGGTTGTCAATGTGTGCACTCAACTGCCAGAGTTAAACACGTGTGTGGATTCAGCAGTCTGCAAACACTTTCTGTGCAGACTCTCACCACAGGCGTTTTCAGCCCAATACCAGCATAGGGAAGAAAACAGCAGTAAGCACAGGAAAATATCTGCTTCTAAATACAAAATGCAGCTATGTAACAAAAATGTTGTCAGTGTCTGCACTCAACTTCCAGAGTTAAACCGTGTGTGGCTTCAGCAGTCTGCAAACACTTTCTGTGCAGAGTTTCAAAACAGGCGTTTTCAGCCCAATAGCAGCATATGGATGAAAGGGCCGTAAGCACAGGGAAATATCTGCTTCTAAATCCGAATCGCAGCTATCTAACAGAATGGTCGTCAATGTGTGCACTCAACTTCCAGAGTTAAGCCCGTGTGTGGATTCAGCAGTCTGCAAACAATTTCTGTGCAGAGTCTTAAAACAGGCGTTTTCAGCCCAATACCGGCATATGGAAGAAAGGGCAGTAAGCACAGGGAAATATCTGCTTCTAAATCCAAAACGCAGCTATCTAACAGAACGGTTGTCAATGTGTGCACTCAACTTCCAGAGTTAAACACGGGTGTGGATTCAGAAGTCTGCAAACACTTTCTGTGCAGTTTCTCAACACAGACGTTTTCAGTCCAATACCGACATATGGAAGAAAGGGCAGAAAGCCCAGGGATATATCTGTTTCTAAATCCAAAACGTAGCTATCTAACAGAACGGTTGTCAATGTGTGCACTCAACTTCCAGAGTTATACCCGTGTGTGAATTCAGCAGTCTGCAAACACTTTCCGTGCAGAGTCTTAAAACAGGCGTTTCCAGCCCAATACCGGCATATGGAAGAAATGGAAGTAAGCACAGGGAAATATCTGCTTCTAAATCCAAAACGCAACTATCTAGCAGAACAGTTGTCAATGTGTGCATTAAATTTCCAGAGTTAAACCCGTGTGTGGATTCAGCAGTCTGCAAACACTTTCTGTGCAGAGTCTCAACACAGGTATTTTCAGGCCAATTCCGGCATAAGGAAGAAAGGGCAGAAAGCACAGGGAAATATCTGCTTCTAAATCCCAAACGCAGCTATCTAACAGAACGGTTGTCAATGTGTGCACTCAATGTCCAGAGTTAAACCCGTGTGTGGATTCAGCAGTCTGCAAACACTTTCTGTGCAGAGTCTCAAAACAGGCGTTTTCAGCCCAATTCCGGCATATGGAAGAAAGGGCAGTAAGCACAGGGAAATATCTGCTTCTAAATCCAAAACGCAGCTATCTAACAGAACGGTTGTCAATGTGTGCACTCAATTTCCAGAGTTAAACCCGTGTGTGGATTCAGCAGTCTGCAAACACTTTCTGTGCAGAGTCTCAAAACAGGCGTTTTCAGCCCTATACCGGCATATGGAAGAAAGGGCAGAAAGCTCAGGGAAATATCTGCTTCTAAATCCAAAACGCAGCTATCTAACAGAACGGTTGTCAATGTGTGCACTCAACTTCCAGAGTTAAACCCGTGTGTGGATTCAGCAGTCTGCAAACACTTTCTGTGCGGAGTCTGAACACAGTCGTATTCAGCCCAATACCGGTGTATGGAAGGAAGCGCAGTAAGCACAGGGAAATACCTGCTTCTAAATCCAAAATGCAGCTATCTAACAGAACGGTTGTCAATGTGTGCACTCAATTTCCAGAGTTAAACCCGTGTGTGGATTCAGCAGTCTGCAATCACTTTTTGTACAGAACCTGAAAGCAGGCATTTCAGCCCAATACCGGCATATGGAAAAAAGGGCAGAAATCACAGGGAAATACCTGCTTCTAAATCAGAAACGCAGCTATCTAACAGAACGGGTGTCATTGTTTGCACTCAATATCCAGAGCTAAACCCGTGTGTGGATTCAGCAGTCTGCAAACACTTTCTGTGCAGAGTCTCAAAACAGGCGTTTTCAGCTCTATACCGGCATATGGAAGAAAGGGCCGTAAGCACAGGAAAATATCTGCTTCTAAATACAAAACGCAGCTATGTAACAAAAATGTTGTCAGTGTCTGCACTCAACTTCCAGAGTTAAACCGTGTGTGGCTTCAGCAGTCTGCAAACACGTTCTGTGCAGAGTTTCAAAACAGGCGTTTTCAGCCCAATAGCAGCATATGGACGAAAGGGACGTAAGCACAGGGAAATATCTGCTTCTTAATCCGAATCGCAACTATCTAACAGAAGGGTCGTCAATGTGTGCACTCAACTTCCAGAGTTAAACCCGTGTGTGGATTCAGCAGTCCGCAAACACTTTCTGTGCCGAGTCTCAAAACAGGCGTTTTCAGCCCAATACCGGCATATGGAAGGAAAGGCAGTAAGCACAGGGAAATATCTGCTTCTAAATCCCAAACGCAGCTATCTAACAGAACGGTTGTCAATGTGCGCACTCAACTTCCAAATTTAAACCCGTGTGTGGATTCAGCAGTCTGCAAACACTTTCTGTGCGGAGTCTGAAAACAGTCGTATTCAGCCCAATACCGGTGTATGGAAGGAAGGGCAGTAAGCACAGGGAAATATCTGCTTCTAAATCCAAAACACAGCTATCTAACAGAACGGTTGTCAATGTGTTCACTCAACTTCCAGAGTTAAACCCGTGTGTGGATTCAGCAGTCTGCAAACACTTTTTGTGCAGAGCCTCAAATCAGGCGTTTCAGCCCAATACCGGCATAAGGAAGAAAGGGCAGTAAGCACAGGGAAATATCTGCTTCTAAATGCAAAACCCAGCTATCTAACAGAACGGTTGTCAATGTGTGCACTCAACTTCCAGAGTTAAACCCCTGTGTGGATTCAACAGTCTGCAAACACTTTTTGTGCAGAGCCTCAAAACAGGCGTTTCAGCCCAATACCGGCATATGGAAGAAAGGGCAGTAAGCACAGGGAAATATCTGCTTCTAAATCCCAAACGCAGCTATCTAACAGAAAGGTTGTCAATGTGTGCACTCAACTTCCAGAGTTAAACCCGCTTGTGGATTCAGCAGTCTGTAACCACTTTCTGTGCGAAGTGTGAAAACAGGCGTTTTCCGCCCAATACCGGCATATGAAAGAAAGGCAGGAAGCACAGGGAAATATCTGCTTCTAAATCCAAAACGCAGCTATCTAGCAGAACGTTGTCAATGTGCGCCCTCAATTTCCAGAGTTAAACCCGTGTGTGGATTAAGCAGTCTGCAAACACTTTCTGTGCAGAGCCACAAAACAGGCGTATTCAGACCAATACCGGCACAAGGAAGAAAGGGAAGAAAGCACAGGGAAATATCTGCTTCTAAATCCGAAACGCAGCTATCTAACAGAACGGTTGTCAATGTGTGCACGGAATTTCCAGAGTTAAACCCGTGTGTGGATTCAGCAGTCTGCAAACAATTTCTGTGCAGAGTCTCAAAACAGGCATTTTCAGCCCAATACCGACATATGGAAGAAAGGGCAGAAAGCACAGGGAAATATCTGCTTCTAAATCCGAAACGCAGCTATCTAACAAAACGGTTGTCAATGTGTGCACTCAACTTCCAAAGTTAAATTCGGCTGTGGATTCAGCAGTCTGCAAACACATTCTGTGCAGAGTCTCAAAACAGGCGTTTTCAGCCCAATACCGGCAAATGGAAGAAAGGGCTGTAAGCACAGGGAAATATCTGCTTCTAAATCCAAAACGCAGCTATCTAACAGAACGGTTGTCAATGTGTGCACTCAACTTCCCGAGGTAACCCCATATGTGGATTCAGCAGTCTGCAAACACTTTCTTTGCAGAGTCTCAAAACAGGCGTTTTCAGCCCTATATCGGCATATGGAAGAAAGGGCAGAAAGCTCAGGGAAATATCTGCTTCTAAATCCAAAACGCAGCTATCTAACAGAACGGTTGTCAATGTGTGCACTCAACTTCCAGAATTAAACCCGTGTGTGGATTCAGCAGTCTGCAAACCCTTTCTGTGCAGAGTCTGAAAACAGTCGTATTCAGCCAAATACCGGTGTATGGAAGGAAGGGCAGTAAGCACAGGGAGATATCTGCTTCTAAATCCAAAACGCAGCTATCTAACAGAACGGTTCTCAATGTGTGCACTCCACTTCCAGAGTTAAACCCGTGTGTGGATTCAGCAGTCTGCAAACACTTTCTGTGCAGAGTCCCAAAACAGGCGTTTTCAGCCCTAAACCGGCATATGGAAGAAAGGGCAGTAAGCAAAGGGAAATATCTGCTTCTAAATCCAAAACGCAGCTATCTAACGGAACGGTTGTCAATGTGTGCACTCAATTTCCAGAGTTAAACCCGTGTGTGGATTCAGCAGTCTGCAAACACTTCATGTGCAGAGTCTCAAAACAGGCGTTTTCAGCCCTATACCGGCATATGGAAGAAATGGCAGAAAGCTCAGGGAAATATCTGCTTCTAAATCCAAAACACAGCTATCTAACAGAACGGTTGTCAATGTGTGCACTCAATTTCCAGAATTAAACCCATGTGTGGATTCAGCAGTCTGCAAACCCTTTCTGTGCAGAGTCTGAAAACAGTCGTATTCAGTCAAATACACGTGTATGGAAGGAAGGGCAGCAAGCACAGGGAAATATCTGCTTCTAAATCCAAAACGCAGCTATCTAACAGAACGGTTGTCAATGTGTGCACTCAACTTCCAGAGTTAAACCCGTGTGTGGATTCAGCAGTCTTTCAAACATTTTCTGTGCAGAGTCTCAAAACAGGCGTTTTCAACCCAATACCGGCATATAGAAGAAAGGGCAGTAAGCACAGGGAAATATCTGCTTCTAAATCCAAAACGCAGCTATCTAACAGAACGGTTGTCAATGTGTGCACTCAACTTCCAGAGTTAAACCCGTGTGTGGATTCAGCAGTCTGCAAACTCTTTCTGTACAGAGTGTCAAAACAGGCATTTCAGCCCAATAACGGCATAAGGAAGAAATGGCAGTAAACAAAGGGAAATATCTGCTTCTAAATCCAAAACGCAGCCATCTAACAGAAGGGTTTTCAATGTGTGCACTCAACTTCCAGAGTTAAACCCCTGTGTGGATTCAGCAGTCTGCAAACACTTTCTGTGCAGACTCTCAACACAGGCGTTTTCAGCCCAATACCAACATAGGGAAGAAAACAGCAGTAAGCACAGGAAAATATCTGTTTCTAAATCGAAAATGCAGCAATGTAACAGAAATGTTGTCATTGTCTGCACTGAATTTCCGGAGTTAAACCCGTGTGTGGATTCAGCAGTCTGCAAACACTTTCTGTGCAGAGTTTCAAAAAAGGCGTTTTCAGCCCAATAGCAGCATATCGATGAAAGGGCCGTTAGCACAGGGAAATATCTGCTTCTAAATCCGAATCACAGCTATCTAACAGAATGGACGTCAATGTGTGCACTCAACTTCCAGAGTTAAACCCGTGTGTGGATTCCGCAGTCTGCAAACACTTTTTGTGCAGAGTGTCAAAACAGGCGTTTTCAGCCCAATACCGGCATATGGAAGAAAGGGCAGTAAGCACAGGGAAATATCTGCTTCTAAATCCAAAACGCAGCTATCTAACAAAACGGTTGTCAATATGTGCATTCAACTTCCAGATTTAAACCCGTGTGTGGATTAAGCAGTCTGCAAACACTTTCTGTGCAGAGTCTCCAAACAGGCGTTTTCAGCCCAATACCGGCATACAGAAGAAAGGGCAGTGAGCACAGGGAAATATCTGCTTCTAAATCCAAAACGCAGCTATCTAACGGAACGGGTGTCAATGTGTGCACTCAATTTCCAGAGTTAAACCCGTGTGTGGATTCAGCAGTCTGCAAACACTTCATGTGCAGAGTCTCAAAACAGGCGTTTTCAGCCCTATACCGGCATATGGAAGAAAGGGCAGAAAGCTCAGGGAAATATCTGCTTCTAAATCCAAAACACAGCTATCTAACAGAACGGTTGTCATTGTGTGCACTCAATTTCCAGAATTAAACCCATGTGTGGATTCAGCAGTCTGCAAACCCTTTCTGTGCAGAGTCTGAAAACAGTCGTATTCAGTCAAATACACGTGTATGGAAGTAAGGGCAGCAAGCACAGGGAAATATCTGCTTCTAAATCCAAAACGCAGCTATCTAACAGAACGGTTGTCAATGTGCGCACTCAACTTCCAGAGTTAAACCCGTGTGTGGATTCAGCAGTCTGCAAACACTTTCTCTGCAGAGTCTCAAAACAGGCGTTTTCAGCTCTATACTGGCATAAGGAAGAAAGGGCATCAAGCACAGGGAAATATCTCCTTCTAAATCCAAAACGCAGCTATCTAACAGAACGGTTGTCAATGTGTGCACTCAACTTCCAGAGTTAAACCCGTGTGTGGATTCAGCAGTCTTTCAAACATTTTCTGTGCAGAGTCTCAAAACAGGCGTTTTCAACCCAATACCGGCATATAGAAGAAAGGGCAGTAAGCACAGGGAAATATCTGCTTCTAAATCCAAAACGCAGCTATCTAACAGAACGGTTGTCAATGTGTGCACTCAACTTCCAGAGTTAAACCCGTGTGTGGATTCAGCAGTCTGCGAACTCTTTCTGTACAGAGTGTCAAAACAGGCATTTCAGCCCAATAACGGCATAAGGAAGAAAGGGCAGTAAACAAAGGGAAATATCTGCTTCTAAATCCAAAACGCAGCTATCTAACAGAACGGTTGTGAGAGTGTGCACTCAAATTCCAGAATTAAACCCGTGTGTGGATTCAGCAGTCTGCAAACACCTTCTGTGCAGAGTCTCAAAACAGGCGTTTTCAGCCCAATACCCCCATAAGGAAGAAAGGGCAGTAAGGACAGGGAAATATCTGCTTCCAAATCCAAAATGCAGCTATCTAACAGAACGGTTTTCAATGTGTGCACTCAACTTCCAGAGTTGAACCCGTGTGTGGATTCAGCAGTCTGCAAACACTTTCTGTGCAGAGTTTCAAAACAGGCGTTTTCAGCCCAACACCGGCATATGGAATTAAGGGCACAAAGCACAGGGACATATCTGCTTCTAAATCCAAACGCAGCTATCTAACAGAACGGTTGTCAGTGTGTGCACTCAACTTCCGGAGGTAAACCCATGTGTTGATTCAGCAGTCTGCAAAAGCTTTCTGTGCAGAGTCTCAAAACAGGCGTTTCCAGCCCAATACCGGCATATGGAAGGAAGGGCAGTAAGGACAGGGAAATATCTGCTTCTAAATCGAAAACGCAGCTATCTAACAGTACGGTTGTCAATGTGTGCACTCAACTTCCAGAGTTAAACCCGTGTGTGGATTCAGCAGTCTGCAAACGCTTTCTGTGCAGAGTCTCAAAACAGGCGTTTTCAGCCCAATACCTGCATATGGAATAAAGGGCAGTAAGCACGGTGAAATATCTGCTTCTAAATCCAAAGCGCAGCTTTCTAACAGAACGGTGGTCAATGTGTGCACTCAACTTCCAGAGTTGAACCCGTGTGTGGATTCAGTAGTCTGCAAACACTTTCTGTGCAGAGTCTCAAAACAGGCGTTTTCAGCCCAATACCGGCCTATGGAAGAAAGGGCAGAAAGCACAGGGAAATATCTGCTTTTAAATCCAAAACGCAGCTGTCTAACAGATCGGTTTTCAATGTGTGCACTCAACTTCCAGAGTTAAACCCGTGTGTGGATTCAGCAGTCTGCAAACTCTTTCTGTGCAGAGTCTCAAAACAGGCGTTTTCAGCCCAATACCGGCATAAGAGAGTAAGGGCCGAAAGCACAGGGAAATACCTGCTTCTGAATCCAAAACTCAGCTATCTAACAGAACGGTTGTCAATGTGTGCACTCAACTTCCAGAATTAAACCCGTTTGTGGATGCAGCAGTCTGCAAACTATTTCTGTGCACACTCTCAAAACAGGCGTTTCAGCCCAATACCGGCACATGGAAGGAAGTGCAGTAAGCACAGGGAAATATCTGCTTCTAAATCCAAAACAGAGCTATATAACAGAACGGTTGTCAATGTGTGCACTCAACTTCCAGAGTTAAACCCATGTGTGGATTCAGCAGTCTGCACACACTATCTGTGCAGAGTCTCAAAACAGGCGTTTTCAGCACAATACCGGCATATGGAAGACAGGGCAGTAAGCACAGGAAAATATCTGCTTCTAAATCCAAAACGCAGCTATCTAACAGAACGGTTGTCAATGTGTGCACTCAACTTCCAGAGTTAAACCCGTGTGTGGATTCAGCAGTCTGCAAACGCTTTCTGTGCAGAGTCACAAAACAGGCGTTTTCAACCCAATACCTGCATATGGAATAAATGGCAGTAAGCACGGGGAAATATCTGCTTGTAACTCCAAAACGCAGCTATATAATAGAACGCTTGACAACGTGTGCACTCAGGTTCCAGAGTTAAACCCGTGTGTGGATTCAGCAGTCTGCAAACACTTTCTGTGAAGACTCTCAAAACAGGCGTTTCAGCCCAATGCCGGCATATGGAAGAAAGGGCAGTAAGCACAGGGAAATATCTGCTTCTAAATCCAAAACGCAGCTATATAACAGAGCGGTTGTCAATGTGTGCACTCAACTTCCAGAGTTAAACCCTTGCGTGGATTCAGCAGTCTGCAAAACCTTTCTGTGCAGAGTCTCAAAACAGGCGTTTTCAGCCCAGTACCGGCATATGGAAGTAAGGGCAGAAAGTACAGGGAAATATCTGCTTCTAAATCCAAAATGCAGCTATCTAACAGAACGGTTGTCAATGTTTGCACTCAACTTCCAGAGGTAAACCCATGTTTGGATTCAGCAGTCTGCAAACATTTTCTGTGCAATGTCTCAAAACAGGCGATTTCAGCCCAATACCTGTATATGGAATAAATGGCACTAAGCACGGGGAAATATCTGCTTCTAAATCCAAAACGCAGCTATCTAACAGAACGATTGTCAATGTGTGCACTCAACCTCCATAGTTAAACCGGTTTGTGGATTCAGCAGTTTGCAAACACTTTCTGTGCAGAGTCTCAAAACAGGCGTTTTCAGCCCAATGCCGGCATACGGAAGAAAGGGCAGTAAGCACAGGGAAATATCTGCTTCTAAATCCAAAATGCAGATATCTAATAGAACGGTTGTCAATGTGCGCACTCAACTTCCAGAGTTAAACCCGTGTGTGAATTCAGCAGTCTGCAAACACTTTCTGTGCAGAGACTCTAAAGAGGCGTTTTTAGCCCAATACCGGCATATGGAAGAAAGGGCAGTAAGAACAGGGAAAAATCTGCTTCTAAATCCAAACGCAGCTATCTAACAGAACGGTTGTCAATGTGTGCACTCAACTTCCAGAGGTAAACCCATGTTTGGATTCAGCAGTCTGCAAACACTTTCTGTGCAAAGTGTCAAAACAGGCGATTTCAGCCCAATACCTGCATATGGAATAAATGGCAGTAACCACGGGGAAATATCTGCTTCTAAATCCAAAACGCAGCTATCTAACAGAACGGTTGTCAATGTGTGCACTCAACTTCCAGTGTTAAACCCGTGTGTGGAATCAGCAGTCTGCAAACACTTTTTGTGCAGAGTCTCAAAACGGTCGTTTTCAGCCCAATACCTGCATATGGAAGAAAGGGCAGAAAGCACAGGGAAATATCTGCTTCTAAATCCAAAACGCAGCTATCTAACAGAACGGTTTTCAATGTGTGCACTCAATTTCCAAAGTTAAACCCGTGTGTGGGTTCAGCAGTCTGCAAACAGTTTCTGTGCAGAGTCTCAAAACAGGCGTTTTCAGCCCAATACTGGCATATGGAAGAAATGGTAGTGAGCACAGGGAAATATCTGCTTCTAAATCCAAAACGCAGCTATCTAACAGAACGGTTGTCAAAGTGTGCACTCAAATTCCAGAGTTAATCCCGTGTGTGGATTCAGCAGTCTGCAAACACTTTCTGTGCAGAGTCTCAAAACAGGCGTTTTCAGCCCAATACCGGCATATGGAAGTAAGGGCAGAAATCACAGGGAAATATCTGCTTCTAAATACAAAACTCAGCTATCTAACAGAACGGTTGTCAATGTGTGCACTCAACATCCAGAATTAAACCTGTTTGTGGATTGAGAAGTCTGCAAACACTTTCTGTGCAGAGTCGCAAAACAGTCGTTTTCAGCCCAATAACGGCATATGGAAGTAAGGGCAGAAAGCACAGGGAAATATCTGCTTCTAAATCCAAAACGCAGCTATCTAACAGAACGGTTGTCAATGTGTGCACTCAACTTCCAGAGGTAAACCCATGTGTGGATTCAGCAGTCTGCAATCTCTTTCTGTGCAATTTCTCAAAACAGGCGTTTCCAGACCAATACCGGCATATGGAAGAATGGGCAGTAAGCACAGGGAAATATATGCTTCTAAATCCAAAACGTAGCTATCTAACAGAACGGTTGTCAATGTGTGCACTCAACTTCCAGAGTTAAACCCGTGTGTGGATTCAGCAGTCTGCAAACGCTTTCTGTACAGAGTCTCAAAACAGGCGTTTTCAGCCCAATACCTGCATAAGGAATAAATGTCAGTAAGCACGGGGAAATATCTGTTTCTAAATCCAAAACGCAGCTATCTAACAGAACGGTTGCCAATGTGTGCACTCAACTTCAAGAGTTAAACCCGTGTGTGGAGTCAGCAGTTTGCAAACACTTTCTGTGCAGAGTCTCAAAACAGTCGTTTTCAGCCCAATACCTTCATATGGAAGAAAGGGCAGAAAGCACAGGGAAATATCTGCTTCAAAATCCAAAACGCAGCTATATAACAGAACGGTTGTCAATGTGTGCACTCAACTTCCAGAGTTAAACCAGTGTGTGGATTCAGCAGTCTGCAAACACTTTCTGTGCAGAGTCTCAAAAGAGGCGATTTCAGTCCAATACCGGCATATGGAAGAAAGGGCAGAAAGCACAGGGAAATATCTGCTTCTAAATCCAAAACGCAGCTTTCTAACAGAACGGTTGTCAATGTGTGCACTCAACTTCCAGAGTTAAACCCGTTTGTGGATTCAGCAGTTTGCAAACACTTTCTGTGCAGAGTCTCAAAACAGGCGTTTTCAGCCCTACACCGGCATATGGAAGAAAGGGCACTAAGAACAGGGAAATATCTGCTTCTAAATCCAAAACTCAGATATCTAACAGAATGGTTGTCAATGTGTGCACTCAACTTCCAGAGTTAAACCAGTGTGTGGATTCAGCAGTCTGCAAACACTTTCTGTGCAGAGTCTCAAAACAGGCGTTTTCAGCCCAATACCGGCATATGGAAGAAAGGGCAGTAAGCACAGGGAAATATCTGCTTCTAAATCCAAAACGCAGCTATCTAACAGAACGGTTGTCAATGTGTGCACTCAACTTCCAGAGTTAAACCCGTGTGTGGATTCAGCAGTCTGCAAACACTTTCTGTGCAGAGTCTCAAAACAGGCGTTTTCAGCCCAATACCGGCATATGGAATAAAGGGCAGTAAGCACAGGGAAATATCTGCTTCTAAATCCAAAACGGAGCTATCTAACAGAACGGTTGTCAAAGTGTGCACTCAAATTCCAGAGTTAAACCCATGTGTGGATTCAGCAGTCTGTAAACACTTTCTGTGCAGAGTCTCAAAACAGGCGTTTTCAGCCCAATACCGGCATATGGAAGTAAGGGCAGAAATCACAGGGAAATATCTGCTTCTAAATCCAAAACGCAGCTATCTAACAAAACGGTTTTCAATGTGTGCACTCAACTTCCAGAGTTAAACCCGTGTGTGGATTCAGCAGTCTGCAAACACTTTCTGTGCAGAGTCTCAAAACAAGCGTTTTCAGCCCAGCACCGGAATATGGAAGTAAGGGCAGAAAGCACAGGGAAATATCGACTTCTAAATCCAAAACGCAGCTATCTAACAGAATGGTTGTCAACGTGTGCACTCAATTTCGAGAGTTAAACCCGTATGTGGATTCAGCAGTCTGCAAACACCTTCTGTGCAAGTCTCAAAACATTCGATTTCAGCCCAATACCGGCATATGGAAGAAAGGGCAGTAAGCACAGGGAAATATCTGCTTCTAAATCCAAAACGCAGCTATCTAATAGAACGGTTGTCAATGTGTGCACTCAACTTGAAGAGTTAAACCCGTGTGTGGATTCAGCAGTCTGCAAACACTTTCTCTGCAGAGTCTCAAAACAGGCGTTTCCAGTCGAATACCGGCATACGGAAGAAAGGGCAGTAAGCACAGGGAAATATCTGCTTCTAAATCCAAAAGGCAGCTATCTAACAGAACGGTTGTCAATGTGTGCACTCAACTTCCAGAGTTAAATCCGTGTGTGGATTCAGCAGTCTGCAAACGCTTTCTGTGCAGAGTCTCAAAACAGGCGTTTTCAGCCCAATACCTGCATATGGAATAAAGGGCAGTAAGCACGGGGAAATATCTGCTTCTAAGTCCAAAACGCAGCTATCCAACTGAACGGTTGTAAATGTGTGCACTCAAATTCCAGAGTTAAACCCGTGTGTGGATTCAGCAGTCTGCAAACGCTTTCTGTGCAGAGTCTCAAAACAGGCGTTTTCAGCCCAATACCGGCATTTGGAAGAAAGCGCGGAAAGCACAGGGAAATATCTGCTTCTAAATCCATAATGCAGCTGTCTAACAGAACGGTTGTCAATGTGTGCACTCAACTTCCAGAGTTAAACCCGTGTGTGGATTCAGCAGTCTGCAAACACTTTCTGTGCAGAGTCTCAAAACAGGCGTTTTCAGCCCAATACCGGCAAATGGTAGTAAGGGCAGAAAGCACAGGGAAATATTTGCTTCTAAATCCAAAACTCAGCTATCTAACAGAACGGTTGTCAATGTGTGCACTCAACATCCAGAATTAAACCTGTTTGTGGATGCAGCAGTCTGCAAACACTTTCTGTGCAGACTCTCAAAACAGCCGTTTCAGCCCAATACCGGCATATGGAAGAAAGGGCAGTAAGCACAGGGAATTATCTGCTTCTAAATCCAGAACACAGCTATATAACAGAACGGTTGTCAATGTGTGCACTCAACTTCCAGAGTTAAACCCATGCGTGGATTCAGCAGTCTGCAAACACTTTCTGTGCAGAGTGTCAAAACAGGCGTTTTCAGCCCAATACCGGCATATGGAAATAAGGGCCGAAAGCACTGGGAAATATCTGCTTCTAAATCCAAAACGCAGCTATCTAACAGAACGGTTGTCAATGTGTGCACTCAACTTCCAGAGGTAAACCCATGTTTGGATTCAGCAGTCTGCAAACACTTTCTGTGCAAAGTCTCAAAACAGGCGATTTCAGCCCAATACCTGTATATGGAATAAATGGCAGTAAGCACGGGGAAATATCTGCTTCTAAATCCAAAACGCAGCTATCTAACAGAACGGTTGTCAATGTGTGCACTCAACTTCCAGAGTTAAACCCGTTTGTGGATTCAGCAGTTTGCAAACACTTTCTGTGCAGAGTCTCAGAACAGTCGTTTTCAGCCCAATGCCGGCATACGGAAGAAAGGGCAGTAAGCACAGGGAAATATCGGCTTCTAAATCCACAACGCAGATATCTAATAGAACGGTTGTCAATGTGTGCACTCAACTTCCAGAGTTAAACCCGTGTGTGAATTCAGCAGTCTGCAAACACTTTCTGTGCAGAGTCTCAAAAGAGGCGTTTTTAGCCCATTACCGGCATATGGAAGAAAGGGCAGTAAGAACAGGGAAAAATCTGCTTCTAAATCCAAACGCAGCTATCTAACAGAACGGTTGTCAATGTGTGCACTCAACTTCCAGAGGTAAACCCATGTTTGGATTCAGCAGTCTGCAAACACTTTCTGTGCAAAGTCTCAAAACAGGCGATTTCAGCCCAATACCTGCATATGGAATAAATGCTAGTAAGCACGGGGAAATATCTCCTTCTAAATCCAAAACGCAGCTATCTAACAGAACGGTTGTCAATGTGTGCACTCAACTTCCAGTGTTAAACCCGTGTGTGGAATCAGCAGTCTGCAAACACTTTTTGTGCAGAGTCTCAAAACGGTCGTTTTCAGCCCAATACCTGCATATGGAAGAAAGGGCAGAAATCACAGGGAAATATCTGCTTCTAAATCCAAAACGCAGCTATCTAACAAAGCGGTTGTCAATGTGTGCACTCAACTTCCAGAGTTAAACCCGTGTGTGGATTCAACAGTCTGCAAACACTTTCTGTGCAGAGTCTCAAAACAAGCGTTTTCAGCTCAGCACCGGAATATGGAAGTAAGGGCAGAAAGCACAGGGAAATATCGACTTCTAAATAAAAAACGCAGCTATCTAACAGAATGGTTGTCAAAGTGTGCACTCAATTTCGAGAGGTAAACCCGTATGTGGATTCAGCAGTCTGCAAACACTTTCTGTGCAAGTCTCAAAACATTCGATTTCAGCCCAATACCGGCATATGGAAGAAAGGGCTGTAAGCACAGGGAAATATCTGCTTCTAAATCAAAAACGCAGCTATCTAATAGAACGGTTGTCAATGTGTGCACTCAATTTCCAGAGTTAAACCCGTGTGTGGATTCAGCAGTCTGCAAACACTTCATGTGCAGAGTCTCAAAACAGGCGTCTTCAGCCCTATACCGGCATATGGAAGAAAGGGCAGAAAGCTCAGGGAAATATCTGCTTCTAAATCCAAAACACAGCTATCTAACAGAACGGTTGTCAATGTGTGCACTCAATTTCCAGAATTAAACCCATGTGTGGATTCAGCAGTCTGCAAACCCTTTCTGTGCAGAGTCTGAAAACAGTCGTATTCAGTCAAATACACGTGTATGGAAGGAAGGGCAGCAAGCACAGGGAAATATCTGCTTCTAAATCCAAAACGCAGCTATCTAACAGAACGGTTGTCAATGTGCGCGCTCAACTTCCAGAGTTAAACCCGTGTGTGGATTCAGCAGTCTGCAAACACTTTCTCTGCAGAGTCTCAAAACAGGCGTTTTCAGCCCTATACTGGCATAAGGAAGAAAGGGCATCAAGCACAGGGAAATATCTGCTTCTAAAGCCAAAACGCAGCTATCTAACAGAACGGTTGTCAATGTGTGCACTCAACTTCCAGAGGTAAACCCATGTTTGGATTCAGCAGTCTGCAAACACTTTCTGTGCAAAGTGTCAAAACAGGCGATTTCAGCCCAATACCTGCATATGGAATAAATGGCAGTAAGCACGGGGAAATATCTGCTTCTAAATCCAAAACGCAGCTATCTAACAGAACGGTTGTCAATGTGTGCACTCAACTTCCAGTGTTAAACCCGTGTGTGGAATCAGCAGTCTGCAAACACTTTTTGTGCAGAGTCTCAAAACGGTCGTTTTCAGCCCAATACCTGCATATGGAAGAAAGGGCAGAAAGCACAGGGAAATATCTGCTTCTAAATCCAAAACGCAGCTATCTAACAGAACGGTTTTCAATGTGTGCACTCAATTTCCAAAGTTAAACCCGTGTGTGGCTTCAGCAGTCTGCAAACAGTTTCTGTGCAGAGTCTCAAAACAGGCGTTTTCAGCCCAATACTGGCATATGGAAGAAATGGTAGTGAGCAAAGGGAAATATCTGCTTCTAAATCCAAAACGCAGCTATCTAACAGAACGGTTGTCAAAGTGTGCACTCAAATTCCAGAGTTAATCCCGTGTGTGGATTCAGCAGTCTGCAAACACTTTCTGTGCAGAGTCTCAAAACAGGCGTTTTCAGCCCAATACCGGCATATGGAAGTAAGGGCAGAAATCACAGGGAAATATCTGCTTCTAAATACAAAACTCAGCTATCTAACAGAACGGTTGTCAAAGTGTGCACTCAACATTTAGAATTAAACCTGTTTGTGGATTGAGCAGTCTGCAAACACTTTCTGTACAGAGTCGCAAAACAGTCGTTTTCAGCCCAATAACGGCATATGGAAGTAAGGGCAGAAAGCACAGGGAAATATCTGCTTCTAAATCCAAAACGCAGCTATCTAACAGAACGGTTGTCAATGTGTGCACTCAACTTCCAGAGGTAAACCCATGTGTGGATTCAGCAGTCTGCAATCTGTTTCTGTGCAATGTCTCAAAACAGGCGTTTCCAGACCAATACCGGCATATGGAAGAATGGGCAGTAAGCACAGGGAAATATATGCTTCTAAATCCAAAACGTAGCTATCTAACAGAACGGTTGTCAATGTGTGCACTCAACTTCCAGAGTTAAACCCGTGTGTGGATTCAGCAGTCTGCAAAAGCTTTCTCTACAGAGTCTCAAAACAGGCGTTTTCAGCCCAATAACTGCATAAGGAATAAATGTCAGTAAGCACGGGGAAATATCTGTTTCTAAATCCAAAACGCAGCTATCTAACAGAACGGTTGCCAATGTGTGCACTCAACTTCAAGAGTTAAACCCGTGTGTGGAGTCAGCAGTTTGCAAACACTTTCTGTGCAGAGTCTCAAAACAGTCGTTTTCAGCCCAATAACTTCATATGGAAGAAAGGGCAGAAAGCACAGGGAAATATCTGCTTCAAAATCCAAAACGCAGCTATATAACAGAACGGTTGTCAATGTGTGCACTCAACTTCCAGAGTTAAACCAGTGTGTGGATTCAGCAGTCTGCAAACACTTTCTGTGCAGAGTCTCAAAAGAGGCGTTTTCAGTCCAATACCGGCATATGGAAGAAAGGGCAGAAAGCACAGGGAAATATCTGCTTCTAAATCCAAAACGCAGCTTTCGAACAGAACGGTTGTCAATGTGTGCACTCAACTTCCAGAGTTAAACCCGTTTGTGGATTCAGCAGTTTGCAAACACTTTCTGTGCAGAGTCTCAAAACAGGCGTTTTCAGCCCTACACCGGCATATGGAAGTAAGGGCACTAAGAACAGGGAAATATCTGCTTCTAAATCCAAAACTCAGATATCTAACAGAATGGTTGTCAATGTGTGCACTCAACTTCCAGAGTTAAACCAGTGTGTGGATTCAGCAGTCTGCAAACACTTTCTGTGCAGAGTCTCAAAACAGGCGTTTTCAGCCCAATACCGGCATATGGAAGAAAGGGCAGTAAGCACAGGGAAATATCTGCTTCTAAATCCAAAACGCAGCTATCTAACAGAACGGTTGTCAATGTGTGCACTCAACTTCCAGAGTTAAACCCGTGTGTGGATTCAGCAGTCTGCAAACACTTTCTGTGCAGAGTCTCAAAACAGGCGTTTTCAGCCCAATACCGGCATATGGAATAAAGGGCAGTAAGCACAGGGAAATATCTGCTTCTAAATCCAAAACGGAGCTATCTAACAGAACGGTTGTCAAAGTGTGCACTCAAATTCCAGAGTTAAACCCATGTGTGGATTCAGCAGTCTGTAAACACTTTCTGTGCAGAGTCTCAAAACAGGCGTTTTCAGCCCAATACCGGCAAATGGTAGTAAGGGCAGAAAGCACAGGGAAATATTTGCTTCTAAATCCAAAACTCAGCTATCTAACAGAACGGTTGTCAATGTGTGCACTCAACATCCAGAATTAAACCTGTTTGTGGATGCAGCAGTCTGCAAACACTTTCTGTGCAGACTCTCAAAACAGCCGTTTCAGCCCAATACCGGCATATGGAAGAAAGGGCAGTAAGCACAGGGAATTATCTGCTTCTAAATCCAGAACACAGATATAAAACAGAACGGTTGTCAATGTGTGCACTCAACTTCCAGAGTTAAACCCATGCGTGGATTCAGCAGTCTGCAAACACTTTCTGTGCAGAGTGTCAAAAGAGGCGTTTTCAGCCCAATACCGGCATATGGAAATAAGGGCCGAAAGCACAGGGAATATCAGCTTCTAAATCCAAAACGCAGCTATCTAACAGAACGGTTGTCAATGTGTGCACTCAACTTCCAGAGGTAAACCCATGTTTGGATTCAGCAGTCTGCAAACACTTTCTGTGCAAAGTCTCAAAACAGGCGATTTCAGCCCAATACCTGTATATGGAATAAATGGCAGTAAGCACGGGGAAATATCTGCTTCTAAATCCAAAACGCAGCTATCTAACAGAACGGTTGTCAATGTGTGCACTCAACTTCCAGAGTTAAACCCGTTTGTGGATTCAGCAGTTTGCAAACACTTTCTGTGCAGAGTCTCAAAACAGTCGTTTTCAGCCCAATGCCGGCATACGGAAGAAAGGGCAGTAAGCACAGGGAAATATCTGCTTCTAAATCCACAACGCAGATATCTAATAGAACGGTTGTCAATGTGTGCACTCAACTTCCAGAGTTAAACCCGTGTGTGAATTCAGCAGTCTGCAAACACTTTCTGTGCAGAGTCTCAAAAGAGGCGTTTTTAGCCCATTACCGGCATATGGAAGAAAGGGCAGTAAGAACAGGGAAAAATCTGCTTCTAAATCCAAACGCAGCTATCTAACAGAACGGTTGTCAATGTGTGCACTCAACTTCCAGAGGTAAACCCATGTTTGGATTCAGCAGTCTGCAAACACTTTCTGTGCAAAGTCTCAAAACAGGCGATTTCAGCCCAATACCTGCATATGGAATAAATGCTAGTAAGCACGGGGAAATATCTCCTTCTAAATCCAAAACGCAGCTATCTAACAGAACGGTTGTCAATGTGTGCACTCAACTTCCAGTGTTAAACCCGTGTGTGGAATCAGCAGTCTGCAAACACTTTTTGTGCAGAGTCTCAAAACGGTCGTTTTCAGCCCAATACCTGCATATGGAAGAAAGGGCCGAAAGCACAGGGAAATATCTGCTTCTAAATCCAAAACGCAACTATCTAACAGAACGGTTGTCAATGTGTGCGCTCAATTTCCAAAGTTAAACCCGTGTGTGGATTCAGCAGTCTGCAAACACTTTCTGTGCAGAGTCTCAAAACAGGCGTTTTCAGCCCAATACCGGCATATGGAAGAAAGGGTAGTGAGCACAGGGAAATATCTGCTTCTAAATCCAAAACGCAGCTATCTAACAGAA
This sequence comes from Aotus nancymaae, assembly GCF_030222135.1. Lineage (NCBI taxonomy): Eukaryota > Metazoa > Chordata > Mammalia > Primates > Aotidae > Aotus > Aotus nancymaae. The sequence goes on along the minus strand of NW_026988447.1, from coordinate 23,344 downwards.
CGGTTTTCAAAGTGTGCACTCAAATTCCAGAATTAATCCCGTGTGTGGATTCAGCAGTCTGCAAACACATTCTGTGCAGAGTCTCAAAACAGGCGTTTTCAGCCCAATACCGGCATATGGAAGAAAGGGCAGAAATCACAGGGAAATATCTGCTTCTAAATACAAACCTCAGCTATCTAACAGAACGGTTGTCAATATGTGCACTCAACTTCCAGAATTAAACCTGTTTGTGGATTGAGCAGTCTGCAAACACTTTCTGTGCAGAGTCGCAAAACAGTCGTTTTCAGCCCAATAACGGCATATGGAAGTAAGGGCAGAAAGAACAGGGAAATATCTGCTTCTAAATCCAAAACGCAGCTATCTAAAAGAACGGTTGTCAATGTGTGCACTCAACTTCCAGAGGTAAACCCATGTGTGGATTCAGCAGTCTGCAAACTCTTTCTGTGCAATGTCTCAAAACAGGCGTTTCCAGACCAATACCGGCATATGGAAGAATGGGCAGTAAGCACAGGGAAATATATGCTTCTAAATCCAAAACGTAGCTATCTAACAGAACGGTTGTCAATGTGTGCACTCAACTTCCAGAGTTAAACCCGTGTGTGGATTCAGCAGTCTGCAAACGTTTTCTGTACAGAGTCTCAAAACAGGCGTTTTCAGCCCAATACCTGCATATGGAATAAATGTCAGTAAGCACAGGTAAATATCTGCTTCTAAATCCAAAACGCAGCTATCTAACAGAACGGTTGCCAATGTGTGCACTCAACTTCAAGAGTTAAACCCGTGTGTGGAGTCAGCAGTTTGCAAACACTTTCTGTGCAGAGTCTCAAAACAGTCGTTTTCAGCCCAATACCGTCATATGGAAGAAAGGGCAGAAAACACAGGGAAATATCTGCTTCAAAATCCAAAACGCAGCTATATAATAGAACGGTTTTCAATGTGTGCACTCAACTTCCAGAGTTAAACCAGTGTGTGGATTCAGCAGTCTGCAAACACTTTCTGTGCAGAGTCTCAAAAGAGGCGTTTTCAGTCCAATACCGGCATATGGAAGAAAGGGCAGAAAGCACAGGGAAATATCTCCTTCTAAATCCAAAACGCAGCTATCTAACAGAACGGTTGTCAATGTGTGCACTCAACTTCCAGAGTTAAACCCGTGTGTGGATTCAGCAGTCTGCAAACACTTTCTGTGCAGAGTCTCAAAACAGGCGTTTTCAGCCCAATACCGGCATATGGAATAAAGGGCAGTAAACACAGGGAAATATCTGCTTCTAAATCAAAAACGGAGCTTTCTAACAGAACGGTTGTCAAAGTGTGCACTCAAATTCCAGAGTTAAACCCATGTGTGGATTCAGCAGTCTGTAAACACTTTCTGTGCAGAGTCTCAAAACAGGCGTTTTCAGCCCAATACCGGCATATGGAAGTAAGGGCAGAAATCACAGGGAAATATCTGCTTCTAAATCCAAAACGCAGCTATCTAACAAAGCGGTTGTCAATGTGTGCACTCAACTTCCAGAGTTAAACCCGTGTGTGGATTCAACAGTCTGCAAACACTTTCTGTGCAGAGTCTCAAAACAAGCGTTTTCAGCTCAGCACCGGAATATGGAAGTAAGGGCAGAAAGCACAGGGAAATATCGACTTCTAAATAAAAAACGCAGCTATCTAACAGAATGGTTGTCAAAGTGTGCACTCAATTTCGAGAGGTAAACCCGTATGTGGATTCAGCAGTCTGCAAACACTTTCTGTGCAAGTCTCAAAACATTCGATTTCAGCCCAATACCGGCATATGGAAGAAAGGGCTGTAAGCACAGGGAAATATCTGCTTCTAAATCAAAAACGCAGCTATCTAATAGAACGGTTGTCAATGTGTGCACTCAATTTCCAGAGTTAAACCCGTGTGTGGATTCAGCAGTCTGCAAACACTTCATGTGCAGAGTCTCAAAACAGGCGTCTTCAGCCCTATACCGGCATATGGAAGAAAGGGCAGAAAGCTCAGGGAAATATCTGCTTCTAAATCCAAAACACAGCTATCTAACAGAACGGTTTTCAATGTGTGCACTCAATTTCCAGAATTAAACCCATGTGTGGATTCAGCAGTCTGCAAACCCTTTCTGTGCAGAGTCTGAAAACAGTCGTATTCAGTCAAATACACGTGTATGGAAGGAAGGGCAGCAAGCACAGGGAAATATCTGCTTCTAAATCCAAAACGCAGCTATCTAACAGAACGGTTGTCAATGTGCGCGCTCACCTTCCAGAGTTAAACCCGTGTGTGGATTCAGCAGTCTGCAAACACTTTCTCTGCAGAGTCTCAAAACAGGCGTTTTCAGCCCTATACTGGCATAAGGAAGAAAGGGCATCAAGCACAGGGAAATATCTGCTTCTAAATCCAAAACGCAGCTATCTAACAGAACGGTTGTCAATGTGTGCACTCAACTTCCAGAGTTAAACCCGTGTGTGGATTCAGCAGTCTTTCAAACATTTTCTGTGCAGAGTCTCAAAACAGGCGTTTTCAACCCAATACCGGCATATAGAAGAAAGGGCAGTAAGCACAGGGAAATATCTGCTTCTAAATCCAAAACGCAGCTATCTAACAGAACGGTTGTCAATGTGTGCACTCAACTTCCAGAGTTAAACCCGTGTGTGGATTCAGCAGTCTGCAAACTCTTTCTGTACAGAGTGTCAAAACAGGCATTTCAGCCCAATAACGGCATAAGGAAGAAAGGGCAGTAAACAAAGGGAAATATCTGCTTCTAAATCCAAAACGCAGCTATCTAACAGAAAGGATGTCAATGTGTGCACTCAACTTCCAGAGTTAAACCCCTGTGTGGATTCAGCAGTCTGCAAACACTTTCTGTGCAGACTCTCAACACAGGCGTTTTCAGCCCAATACCAACAGAGGGAAGAAAACAGCAGTAAGCACAGGAAAATATCTGTTTCTAAATCGAAAATGCAGCAATGTAACAGAAATGTTGTCATTGTCTGCACTGAATTTCCGGAGTTAAACCCGTGTGTGGATTCAGCAGTCTGCAAACACTTTCTGTGCAGAGTTTCAAAAAAGGCGTTTTCAGCCCAATAGCAGCATATGGATGAAAGCGCCGTAAGCACAGGGAAATATCTGCTTCTAAATCCGAATCGCAGCTATCTAACAGAATGGACGTCAATGTGTACACTCAACTTCCAGAGTTAAACCCGTGTGTGGATTCTGCAGTCTACAAACTCTTTCTGTGCAGAGTCTCAAAAGAGGCGTTTTCAGCCCAATACCGGCATATGGAAGAAAGGGCAGTAAGCACAGGGAAATATCTGCTTCTAAATCCAAAGCGCAGCTATCTAACAGAACGGTTGTCAATATGTGCATTCAACTTCCAGAGTAAAACCCGTGTGTGGATTCAGCAGTCTGCAAACACGTTCTGTGCAGAGTCTCAAAACAGGCATTTCAGCCCAATAACGGCATATGGAAGAAAGGGGAGTAAGCAAAGGGAAATATCTGCTTCTAAATCCAAAACGCAGCTATCTAACAGAACGGTTTTCAATGTGTGCACTCAACTTCCAGAGTTAAACCCGTTTGTGGATTCAGCAGTCTGCAAACACTTTCTGTGTAGACTCTCAACACAGGCGTTTTCAGCCCAATACCAACATAGGGAAGAAAACAGCAGTAAGCACAGGAAAATATCTGTTTCTAAATCCAAAACGCAGCTATGTAACAGAAATGTTGTCAGTGTCTGCACTCAATTTCCAGAGTTAAACCCTTGTGTGGATTCATCAGTCTGCAAACACTTTCTGTGCAGAGTTTCAAAAAAGGCGTTTTCAGCCCAATAGCAGCATATGGACGAAAGGGCCGTTAGCACAGGGAAATATCTGCTTCTAAATCCGAATCACAGCTATCTAACAGAATGGACGTCAATGTGTGCACTCAACTTCCAGAGTTAAACCCGTGTGTGGATTCCGCAGTCTGCAAACACTTTTTGTGCAGAGTCTCAAAACAGGCGTTTTCAGCCCAATACCGGCATATGGAAGAAAGGGCAGTAAGCACAGGGAAATATATGCTTCTAAATCCAAAACGCAGCTATCTAACAAAATGGTTGTCAATATGTGCATTCAACTTCCAGATTTAAACCCGTGTGTGGATTAAGCAGTCTGCAAACACTTTCTGTGCAGAGTCTCCAAACAGGCGTTTTCAGCCCAATACCGGCATACAGAAGAAAGGGCAGTGAGCACAGGGAAATATCTGCTTCTAAATCCAAAACGCAGCTATCTAACGGAACGGTTGTCAATGTGTGCACTCAATTTCCAGAGTTAAACCCGTGTGTGGATTCAGCAGTCTGCAAACACTTCATGTGCAGAGTCTCAAAACAGGCGTTTTCAGCCCTATACCGGCATATGTAAGAAAGGGCAGAAAGCTCAGGGAAATATCTGCTTCTAAATCCAAAACACAGCTATCTAACAGAACGGTTGTCAATGTGTGCACTCAATTTCCAGAATTAAACCCATGTGTGGATTCAGCAGTCTGCAAACCCTTTCTGTGCAGAGTCTGAAAACAGTCGTATTCAGTCAAATACACGTGTATGGAAGTAAGGGCAGCAAGCACAGGGAAATATCTGCTTCTAAATCCAAAACGCAGCTATCTAACAGAACGGTTGTCAATGTGCGCACTCAACTTCCAGAGTTAAACCCGTGTGTGGATTCAGCAGTCTGCAAACACTTTCTCTGCAGAGTCTCAAAACAGGCGTTTTCAGCTCAATACTGGCATAAGGAAGAAAGGGCATCAAGCACAGGGAAATATCTGCTTCTAAATCCAAAACGCAGCTATCTAACAGAACGGTTGTCAATGTGTGCACTCAATTTCCAGAGTTAAACCCGTGTGTGGATTCAGCAGTCTTTCAAACATTTTCTGTGCAGAGTCTCAAAACAGGCGTTTTCAACCCAATACCGGCATATAGAAGAAAGGGCAGTAAGCACAGGGAAATATCTGCTTCTAAATCCAAAACGCAGCTATCTAACAGAACGGTTGTCAATGTGTGCACTCAACTTCCAGAGTTAAACCCGTGTGTGGATTCAGCAGTCTGCAAACTCTTTCTGTACAGAGTGTCAAAACAGGCATTTCAGCCCAATAACGGCATAAGGAAGAAAGGGCAGTAAACAAAGGGAAATATCTGCTTCTAAATCCAAAACGCAGCTATCTAACAGAACGGTTGTGAGAGTGTGCACTCAAATTCCAGAATTAAACCCGTGTGTGGATTCAGCAGTCTGCAAACACCTTCTGTGCAGAGTCTCAAAACAGGCGTTTTCAGCCCAATACCGGCATAAGGAAGAAAGGGCAGTAAGGACAGGGAAATATCTGCTTCCAAATCCAAAATGCAGCTATCTAAAAGAACGGTTTTCAATGTGTGCACTCAACTTCCAGAGTTGAACCCGTGTGTGGATTCAGCAGTCTGCAAACACTTTCTGTGCAGAGTTTCAAAACAGGCGTTTTCAGCCCAACACCGGCATATGGAATTAAGGGCACAAAGCACAGGGACATATCTGCTTCTAAATCCAAACGCAGCTATCTAACAGAACGGTTGTCAGTGTGTGCACTCAACTTCCGGAGGTAAACCCATGTGTTGATTCAGCAGTCTGCAAAAACTTTCTGTGCAGAGTCTCAAAACAGGCGTTTCCAGCCCAATACCGGCATATGGAAGGAAGGGCAGTAAGGACAGGGAAATATCTGCTTCTAAATCGAAAACGCAGCTATCTAACAGTACGGTTGTCAATGTGTGCACTCAACTTCCAGAGTTAAACCCGTGTGTGGATTCAGCAGTCTGCAAACGCTTTCTGTGCAGAGTCTCAAAACAGGCGTTTTCAGCTCAATACCTGCATATGGAATAAAGGGCAGTAAGCACTGTGAAATATCTGCTTGTAACTCCAAAACGCAGCTATATAATAGAACGCTTGTCAACGTGTGCACTCAGGTTCCAGAGTTAAACCCGTGTGTGGATTCAGCAGTCTGCAAACACTTTCTGTGAAGACTCTCAAAACAGGCGTTTCAGCCCAATGCCGGCATATGGAAGAAAGGGCAGTAAGCACAGGGAAATATCTGCTTCTAAATCCAAAACGCAGCTATATAACAGAGCGGTTGTCAATTTGTGCACTCAACTTCCAGAGTTAAACCTTTGCGTGGATTCAGCAGTCTGCAAAACCTTTCTGTGCAGAGTCTCAAAACAGTTGTTTTCAGCCCACTACCGGCATATGGAAGTAAGGGCAGAAAGTACAGGGAAATATCTGCTTCTAAATCCAAAATGCAGCTATCTAACAGAACGGTTGTCAATGTGTGCACTCAACTTCCAGAGGTAAACCCAGGTTTGGATTCAGCAGTCTGCAAACATTTTCTGTGCAATGTCTCAAAACAGGCGATTTCAGCCCAATACCTGTATATGTAATAAATGGCAGTAAGCACGGGGAAGTATCTGCTTCTAAATCCAAAATGCAGCTATCTAACAGAACGGTTGTCAATGTGTGCACTCAACTTCCAGAGTTAAACCCGAGTGTGGATTCAGCAGTGTGCAAACACTTTCTGTGCAGAGTCTCAAAACAGGCGTTTTCAGCCCAATACCGGCCTACGGAAGAAAGGGCAAAAAGCACAGGGAAATATGTGCTTCTAAATCCAAAACGCAGCTATCTAACAGAACGGCTGTCAATGTGTGCACTCAACTTCCAGAGTTAAACCCGTGTGTGGTTTCAGCAGTCTGCAAACACTATCTGTGCAGAGTCTCAAAACAGGCGTTATCAGCCCAATACCGGCCTACGGAAGAAAGGGCAGTAAGCACAGGGAAATATCTGCTTCTAAATCCAAAACGTAGCTATCTAACAGAACGGTTGTCAGTGTGTTCACTCAACTTCCACAGTTATAACGGTGTGTGGATTCAGCAGTCTGCAAAGACATTCTGTGCAGTGTCTCAAAACAGGCGTTTTCAGCCCTTTACCAGCATATGGAAGAAAGGGCAGAAGGCACAGGGAAATATCTGCTTCTAAATCGAAAACGCAGCTATCTAACAGGACGGTTGTCAGTGTGTGCACTGAACTTCCAGAGTTAAAGCCATGTGTGGATTCAGCAGTCTGCAAACACTTTCTGTGCACAGGCTCAAAACAGGCGTTTTCAGCCCCATACCTTCATATGGAAGAAAGGGCAGAAAGCACAGTGAAATATCTGCTTCTAATTCCAAAACGCAGCTATCTAACAGAACTGTTTTCAATGCGTGCACTCAACTTCCAGAGTTAAACCCGTGTGTGGATTCAGCAGTCTGCAAACTCTTTCTGTGCAGAGTCTCAAAACAGGCCTTTTCAGCCCATTACCGGCATATGGAAGAAACAGCAGGAAGCACAGGGAAATATCTGCTTCTAAATCCGAAACGCAGCTATCTAACAGAACGTTTGTCAATGTGTGCATTCAACTTCCAGAGTTAAACCCGTGTGTGGATTCAGCAGTCTGCAAGCACTTTCTGTGCGGAGTCTCAAAACAGGCGTTTTCAGCCCAATACCGGCATATGGAAGAAAGGGCAGTAAGCACAGCGAAATATCTGCTTCTAAAACCAAAATGTAGCTATCTAACAGAACGGTTGTCAAAGTGTGCACTCAATTTCCAGAGTTATACCCGTGTGTCGATTCAGCAGTCTGTAATCACTTTCTGTGCAGAGTCTCAAAACAGGCGTTTTCAGCCCAATACCGGCAAATGGAAGAAAGGGCAGAAGGCACAGGGAAATATCTGCTTCTAAATCGAAAACGCACCTATCTAACAGAACAGTTGTCAGTGTGTGCACTGAACTTCCAGAGTTAAAGCCGTGTGTGGATTCAGCAGTCTGCAAACACTTTCTGTGCAGAGTCTCAAAACAGGCGTTTTCAGCCCCATACCTTCATATGGAAGAAAGGGCAGAAAGCACAGTGAAATATCTGCTTCTAATTCCAAAACGCAGCTATCTAACAGAACGGTTGTCAAGGTGTGCACTCAACTTCCAGAGTTAAACCCGAGTGTGGATTCAGCAGTCTGCAAACACTTTCTGTGCAGAGTCACAAAACAGGCGTTTTCAGCCAAATACCGACATATGGAAAAAAGGGGAGTAAGCACAGGGAAATATCTGCTTCTAAATCCAAAACGTAGCTATCTAACAGAACGTTTGTCAATGTGTGCATTCAACTTCCAGAGTTAAACCCGTGTGTGGATTCAGCAGTCTGCAAGCACTTTCTGTGCGGAGTCTCAAAACAGGCGTTTTCAGTCCAATACCGGCATATGCAAGAAAGGGCAGTAAGCACAGCGAAATATCTGCTTCTAAATCCAAAATGTAGCTATCTAACAGAACGGTTGTCAAAGTGTGCACTCAATTTCCAGAGTTTTACCCGTGTGTGGATTCAGCACTCTGCAAACACTTTCTGTGCAGAGTCTCAAAACAGGCGTTTTCAGCCCAATACCGGCATATGGAAGAAAGGGCAGTAAGTACAGGGAAATATCTGCTTCTAAATCCAAAACGCAGCTATCTAACAGAACGGTTGTCAATGTGTGCACTCAACTTCCAGAGTTAAACCCGTGTGTGGATTCGGCATCTGCAAACACTTTCTGTGCAGAGTCTCAAAACAGGCGTTTTCAGCCCAATACCGGCATATGGAAGAAAGGGCAGTGAGCACAGGGAAATATCTGCTTCTTAATCCAAAACACAGCTATCTAACAGAACGGTTGTCAATGTGTGCACTCAACTTCCAGAGTCAAACCCGTGTGTGGATTCAGCAGTCTGCAAACACTTTCTGTGCAGAGTCACAAAACAGGCGTTTTCAGCCCAATACCGGCATATGGAAAAATGGGAGTAAGCACAGGGAAATATCTGCTTCCAAATCCAAAACGCAGCTATCCAGCAGAACGTTTGTCAATGTGTGCATTCAACTTTCAGAGTTAAACCCGTGTGTGGATTCAGCAGTCTGCAAGTACTTTCTGTGCGGAGTCTCAAAACAGGCATTTTCAGCCCAATACCGGCATATGGAAGAAAGGGCAGTAAGCTCGGGGAATATCTGCTTCTAAATCCAAAAGGTAGCTATCTAACAGAACGGTTGTCAAAGTGTGCACTCAATTTCCAGAGTTATGCCCGTGTGTGGATTCAGCAGTCTGCAAACACTTTCTGTGCAGAGTCCCAAGACAGGCGTTTTCAGCCCAGTACTGGCATGTGGAAGAAAGGGCAGTAAGCACAGGGAAATATCTGCTTCTAAATCCAAAACGCAGCTATCTAACAGAACGTTTGTCAATGTGTACACTCAACTTCCAGAGTTAAACCAGTGTGTGGATTCAGCAGTCTGCAAAGACATTCTGTGCAGAGTCTCAAAACAGGCGTTTTCAGCCCTTTACCGGCATATGGAAGAAAGGGCAGAAGGCACAGGGAAATATCTGCTTCTAAATTGAAAAAGCAGCTATCTAACAGAACGGTTGTCAGTGTGTGCACTGAACTTCCAGAGTTAAAGCCGTGTGTGGATTCAGCAGTCTGCAAACACTTTCTGTGCAGAGGCTCAAAACAGGCGTTTTCAGCCCCATACTTTCATATGGAAGAAAGGGCAGAAAGCACAGTGAAATATCTGCTTCTAATTCCAAAACGCAGCTATCTAACAGAACGGTTGTCAATGTGTGCACTCAACTTCCAGAGTTAAACCCGTGTGTGGATTCAGAAGTCTGCAAACACTTTCTGTGCAGAGTCTCAAAACAGGTGTTTTTAACCCAATACCTCATATGGAAAAAAGGGCAGAAAGCACAGGGAAATATCTGCTTCTAAATCCAAAACGCAGCTATCTAACAGAACGGCTGTCAATGTGTGCACTCAATTTCCAGAGTTAAACACGTGTGTGGATTCAGTAGTCTGTAAACACTTTCTGTGCGGAGTCTGATAACAGGAGTTTTCAACCCAATACCGGCGTATGGAAGAAAGTGCAGTAAGCACAGGGAAAAATTTGCTTCTAAATCCAAAACGCAGCTTTCTAACAGAATGGTTGTCAATGTGTGCACTCACTTTATAGAGTTTCACCCGTGTGTGGATTCAGCAGTCTGCCAACACTTTCTGTGCAGAGTCTCAAAACAGGCATTTTCAGCCCAATACCGGCATATGGAAGAAAGGGTAGAAAGCACAGGGAAATATCTGCTTCTAAATCCAAAACGCAGCTATCTAACAGAACGGTTGTCAATGTGTGCACTCAACTTCCAGAGTTAAACCCGTGTGTGGAATCAGCAGTCTGCAAACACTTTCTGTGCAGAATCTCAAAACAGGCGTTTTCAGCCCAATACCTGCATATGGAAGAAAGGGCAGTAAGCACGGGGAAGTATCTGCTTCTAAATCCAAAATGCAGCTATCTAACAGAACGGTTGTCAATGTGTGCACTCAACTTCCAGAGTTAAACCCGAGTGTGGATTCAGCAGTGTGCAAACACTTTCTGTGCAGAGTCTCAAAACAGGCGTTTTCAGCCCAATACCGGCCTACGGAAGAAAGGGCAAAAAGCACAGGGAAATATGTGCTTCTAAATCCAAAACGCAGCTATCTAACAGAACGGCTGTCAATGTGTGCACTCAACTTCCAGAGTTAAACCCGTGTGTGGTTTCAGCAGTCTGCAAACACTATCTGTGCAGAGTCTCAAAACAGGCGTTATCAGCCCAATACCGGCCTACGGAAGAAAGGGCAGTAAGCACAGGGAAATATCTGCTTCTAAATCCAAAACGTAGCTATCTAACAGAACGGTTGTCAGTGTGTTCACTCAACTTCCACAGTTATAACGGTGTGTGGATTCAGCAGTCTGCAAAGACATTCTGTGCAGTGTCTCAAAACAGGCGTTTTCAGCCCTTTACCAGCATATGGAAGAAAGGGCAGAAGGCACAGGGAAATATCTGCTTCTAAATCGAAAACGCAGCTATCTAACAGGACGGTTGTCAGTGTGTGCACTGAACTTCCAGAGTTAAAGCCATGTGTGGATTCAGCAGTCTGCAAACACTTTCTGTGCACAGGCTCAAAACAGGCGTTTTCAGCCCCATACCTTCATATGGAAGAAAGGGCAGAAAGCACAGTGAAATATCTGCTTCTAATTCCAAAACGCAGCTATCTAACAGAACTGTTTTCAATGCGTGCACTCAACTTCCAGAGTTAAACCCGTGTGTGGATTCAGCAGTCTGCAAACTCTTTCTGTGCAGAGTCTCAAAACAGGCCTTTTCAGCCCATTACCGGCATATGGAAGAAACAGCAGGAAGCACAGGGAAATATCTGCTTCTAAATCCGAAACGCAGCTATCTAACAGAACGTTTGTCAATGTGTGCATTCAACTTCCAGAGTTAAACCCGTGTGTGGATTCAGCAGTCTGCAAGCACTTTCTGTGCGGAGTCTCAAAACAGGCGTTTTCAGCCCAATACCGGCATATGGAAGAAAGGGCAGTAAGCACAGCGAAATATCTGCTTCTAAAACCAAAATGTAGCTATCTAACAGAACGGTTGTCAAAGTGTGCACTCAATTTCCAGAGTTATACCCGTGTGTCGATTCAGCAGTCTGTAATCACTTTCTGTGCAGAGTCTCAAAACAGGCGTTTTCAGCCCAATACCGGCAAATGGAAGAAAGGGCAGAAGGCACAGGGAAATATCTGCTTCTAAATCGAAAACGCACCTATCTAACAGAACAGTTGTCAGTGTGTGCACTGAACTTCCAGAGTTAAAGCCGTGTGTGGATTCAGCAGTCTGCAAACACTTTCTGTGCAGAGTCTCAAAACAGGCGTTTTCAGCCCCATACCTTCATATGGAAGAAAGGGCAGAAAGCACAGTGAAATATCTGCTTCTAATTCCAAAACGCAGCTATCTAACAGAACGGTTGTCAAGGTGTGCACTCAACTTCCAGAGTTAAACCCGAGTGTGGATTCAGCAGTCTGCAAACACTTTCTGTGCAGAGTCACAAAACAGGCGTTTTCAGCCAAATACCGACATATGGAAAAAAGGGGAGTAAGCACAGGGAAATATCTGCTTCTAAATCCAAAACGTAGCTATCTAACAGAACGTTTGTCAATGTGTGCATTCAACTTCCAGAGTTAAACCCGTGTGTGGATTCAGCAGTCTGCAAGCACTTTCTGTGCGGAGTCTCAAAACAGGCGTTTTCAGTCCAATACCGGCATATGCAAGAAAGGGCAGTAAGCACAGCGAAATATCTGCTTCTAAATCCAAAATGTAGCTATCTAACAGAACGGTTGTCAAAGTGTGCACTCAATTTCCAGAGTTTTACCCGTGTGTGGATTCAGCACTCTGCAAACACTTTCTGTGCAGAGTCTCAAAACAGGCGTTTTCAGCCCAATACCGGCATATGGAAGAAAGGGCAGTAAGTACAGGGAAATATCTGCTTCTAAATCCAAAACGCAGCTATCTAACAGAACGGTTGTCAATGTGTGCACTCAACTTCCAGAGTTAAACCCGTGTGTGGATTCGGCATCTGCAAACACTTTCTGTGCAGAGTCTCAAAACAGGCGTTTTCAGCCCAATACCGGCATATGGAAGAAAGGGCAGTGAGCACAGGGAAATATCTGCTTCTTAATCCAAAACACAGCTATCTAACAGAACGGTTGTCAATGTGTGCACTCAACTTCCAGAGTCAAACCCGTGTGTGGATTCAGCAGTCTGCAAACACTTTCTGTGCAGAGTCACAAAACAGGCGTTTTCAGCCCAATACCGGCATATGGAAAAATGGGAGTAAGCACAGGGAAATATCTGCTTCCAAATCCAAAACGCAGCTATCCAGCAGAACGTTTGTCAATGTGTGCATTCAACTTTCAGAGTTAAACCCGTGTGTGGATTCAGCAGTCTGCAAGTACTTTCTGTGCGGAGTCTCAAAACAGGCATTTTCAGCCCAATACCGGCATATGGAAGAAAGGGCAGTAAGCTCGGGGAATATCTGCTTCTAAATCCAAAAGGTAGCTATCTAACAGAACGGTTGTCAAAGTGTGCACTCAATTTCCAGAGTTATGCCCGTGTGTGGATTCAGCAGTCTGCAAACACTTTCTGTGCAGAGTCCCAAGACAGGCGTTTTCAGCCCAGTACTGGCATGTGGAAGAAAGGGCAGTAAGCACAGGGAAATATCTGCTTCTAAATCCAAAACGCAGCTATCTAACAGAACGTTTGTCAATGTGTACACTCAACTTCCAGAGTTAAACCAGTGTGTGGATTCAGCAGTCTGCAAAGACATTCTGTGCAGAGTCTCAAAACAGGCGTTTTCAGCCCTTTACCGGCATATGGAAGAAAGGGCAGAAGGCACAGGGAAATATCTGCTTCTAAATTGAAAAAGCAGCTATCTAACAGAACGGTTGTCAGTGTGTGCACTGAACTTCCAGAGTTAAAGCCGTGTGTGGATTCAGCAGTCTGCAAACACTTTCTGTGCAGAGGCTCAAAACAGGCGTTTTCAGCCCCATACTTTCATATGGAAGAAAGGGCAGAAAGCACAGTGAAATATCTGCTTCTAATTCCAAAACGCAGCTATCTAACAGAACGGTTGTCAATGTGTGCACTCAACTTCCAGAGTTAAACCCGTGTGTGGATTCAGAAGTCTGCAAACACTTTCTGTGCAGAGTCTCAAAACAGGTGTTTTTAACCCAATACCTCATATGGAAAAAAGGGCAGAAAGCACAGGGAAATATCTGCTTCTAAATCCAAAACGCAGCTATCTAACAGAACGGCTGTCAATGTGTGCACTCAATTTCCAGAGTTAAACACGTGTGTGGATTCAGTAGTCTGTAAACACTTTCTGTGCGGAGTCTGATAACAGGAGTTTTCAACCCAATACCGGCGTATGGAAGAAAGTGCAGTAAGCACAGGGAAAAATTTGCTTCTAAATCCAAAACGCAGCTTTCTAACAGAATGGTTGTCAATGTGTGCACTCACTTTATAGAGTTTCACCCGTGTGTGGATTCAGCAGTCTGCCAACACTTTCTGTGCAGAGTCTCAAAACAGGCATTTTCAGCCCAATACCGGCATATGGAAGAAAGGGTAGAAAGCACAGGGAAATATCTGCTTCTAAATCCAAAACGCAGCTATCTAACAGAACGGTTGTCAATGTGTGCACTCAACTTCCAGAGTTAAACCCGTGTGTGGAATCAGCAGTCTGCAAACACTTTCTGTGCAGAATCTCAAAACAGGCGTTTTCAGCCCAATACCTGCATATGGAAGAAAGGGCAGTAAGCACGGGGAAGTATCTGCTTCTAAATCCAAAATGCAGCTATCTAACAGAACGGTTGTCAATGTGTGCACTCAACTTCCAGAGTTAAACCCGAGTGTGGATTCAGCAGTGTGCAAACACTTTCTGTGCAGAGTCTCAAAACAGGCGTTTTCAGCCCAATACCGGCCTACGGAAGAAAGGGCAAAAAGCACAGGGAAATATGTGCTTCTAAATCCAAAACGCAGCTATCTAACAGAACGGCTGTCAATGTGTGCACTCAACTTCCAGAGTTAAACCCGTGTGTGGTTTCAGCAGTCTGCAAACACTATCTGTGCAGAGTCTCAAAACAGGCGTTATCAGCCCAATACCGGCCTACGGAAGAAAGGGCAGTAAGCACAGGGAAATATCTGCTTCTAAATCCAAAACGTAGCTATCTAACAGAACGGTTGTCAGTGTGTTCACTCAACTTCCACAGTTATAACGGTGTGTGGATTCAGCAGTCTGCAAAGACATTCTGTGCAGTGTCTCAAAACAGGCGTTTTCAGCCCTTTACCAGCATATGGAAGAAAGGGCAGAAGGCACAGGGAAATATCTGCTTCTAAATCGAAAACGCAGCTATCTAACAGGACGGTTGTCAGTGTGTGCACTGAACTTCCAGAGTTAAAGCCATGTGTGGATTCAGCAGTCTGCAAACACTTTCTGTGCACAGGCTCAAAACAGGCGTTTTCAGCCCCATACCTTCATATGGAAGAAAGGGCAGAAAGCACAGTGAAATATCTGCTTCTAATTCCAAAACGCAGCTATCTAACAGAACTGTTTTCAATGCGTGCACTCAACTTCCAGAGTTAAACCCGTGTGTGGATTCAGCAGTCTGCAAACTCTTTCTGTGCAGAGTCTCAAAACAGGCCTTTTCAGCCCATTACCGGCATATGGAAGAAACAGCAGGAAGCACAGGGAAATATCTGCTTCTAAATCCAAAACGCAGCTATCTAACAGAACGTTTGTCAATGTGTGCATTCAACTTCCAGAGTTAAACCCGTGTGTGGATTCAGCAGTCTGCAAGCACTTTCTGTGCGGAGTCTCAAAACAGGCGTTTTCAGCCCAATACCGGCATATGGAAGAAAGGGCAGTAAGCACAGCGAAATATCTGCTTCTAAAACCAAAATGTAGCTATCTAACAGAACGGTTGTCAAAGTGTGCACTCAATTTCCAGAGTTATACCCGTGTGTCGATTCAGCAGTCTGTAATCACTTTCTGTGCAGAGTCTCAAAACAGGCGTTTTCAGCCCAATACCGGCAAATGGAAGAAAGGGCAGAAGGCACAGGGAAATATCTGCTTCTAAATCGAAAACGCACCTATCTAACAGAACAGTTGTCAGTGTGTGCACTGAACTTCCAGAGTTAAAGCCGTGTGTGGATTCAGCAGTCTGCAAACACTTTCTGTGCAGAGTCTCAAAACAGGCGTTTTCAGCCCCATACCTTCATATGGAAGAAAGGGCAGAAAGCACAGTGAAATATCTGCTTCTAATTCCAAAACGCAGCTATCTAACAGAACGGTTGTCAAGGTGTGCACTCAACTTCCAGAGTTAAACCCGAGTGTGGATTCAGCAGTCTGCAAACACTTTCTGTGCAGAGTCACAAAACAGGCGTTTTCAGCCAAATACCGACATATGGAAAAAAGGGGAGTAAGCACAGGGAAATATCTGCTTCTAAATCCAAAACGTAGCTATCTAACAGAACGTTTGTCAATGTGTGCATTCAACTTCCAGAGTTAAACCCGTGTGTGGATTCAGCAGTCTGCAAGCACTTTCTGTGCGGAGTCTCAAAACAGGCGTTTTCAGTCCAATACCGGCATATGCAAGAAAGGGCAGTAAGCACAGCGAAATATCTGCTTCTAAATCCAAAATGTAGCTATCTAACAGAACGGTTGTCAAAGTGTGCACTCAATTTCCAGAGTTTTACCCGTGTGTGGATTCAGCACTCTGCAAACACTTTCTGTGCAGAGTCTCAAAACAGGCGTTTTCAGCCCAATACCGGCATATGGAAGAAAGGGCAGTAAGTACAGGGAAATATCTGCTTCTAAATCCAAAACGCAGCTATCTAACAGAACGGTTGTCAATGTGTGCACTCAACTTCCAGAGTTAAACCCGTGTGTGGATTCGGCATCTGCAAACACTTTCTGTGCAGAGTCTCAAAACAGGCGTTTTCAGCCCAATACCGGCATATGGAAGAAAGGGCAGTGAGCACAGGGAAATATCTGCTTCTTAATCCAAAACACAGCTATCTAACAGAACGGTTGTCAATGTGTGCACTCAACTTCCAGAGTCAAACCCGTGTGTGGATTCAGCAGTCTGCAAACACTTTCTGTGCAGAGTCACAAAACAGGCGTTTTCAGCCCAATACCGGCATATGGAAAAATGGGAGTAAGCACAGGGAAATATCTGCTTCCAAATCCAAAACGCAGCTATCCAGCAGAACGTTTGTCAATGTGTGCATTCAACTTTCAGAGTTAAACCCGTGTGTGGATTCAGCAGTCTGCAAGTACTTTCTGTGCGGAGTCTCAAAACAGGCATTTTCAGCCCAATACCGGCATATGGAAGAAAGGGCAGTAAGCTCGGGGAATATCTGCTTCTAAATCCAAAAGGTAGCTATCTAACAGAACGGTTGTCAAAGTGTGCACTCAATTTCCAGAGTTATGCCCGTGTGTGGATTCAGCAGTCTGCAAACACTTTCTGTGCAGAGTCCCAAGACAGGCGTTTTCAGCCCAGTACTGGCATGTGGAAGAAAGGGCAGTAAGCACAGGGAAATATCTGCTTCTAAATCCAAAACGCAGCTATCTAACAGAACGTTTGTCAATGTGTGCACTCAACTTCCAGAGTTAAACCAGTGTGTGGATTCAGCAGTCTGCAAAGACATTCTGTGCAGAATCTCAAAACAGGCGTTTTCAGCCCTTTACCGGCATATGGAAGAAAGGGCAGAAGGCACAGGGAAATATCTGCTTCTAAATTGAAAAAGCAGCTATCTAACAGAACGGTTGTCAGTGTGTGCACTGAACTTCCAGAGTTAAAGCCGTGTGTGGATTCAGCAGTCTGCAAACACTTTCTGTGCAGAGGCTCAAAACAGGCGTTTTCAGCCCCATACTTTCAAATGGAAGAAAGGGCAGAAAGCACAGTGAAATATCTGCTTCTAATTCCAAAACGCAGCTATCTAACAGAACGGTTGTCAATGTGTGCACTCAACTTCCAGAGTTAAACCCGTGTGTGGATTCAGAAGTCTGCAAACACTTTCTGTGCAGAGTCTCAAAACAGGTGTTTTTAACCCAATACCTCATATGGAAAAAAGGGCAGAAAGCACAGGGAAATATCTGCTTCTAAATCCAAAACGCAGCTATCTAACAGAACGGCTGTCAATGTGTGCACTCAATTTCCAGAGTTAAACACGTGTGTGGATTCAGGAGTCTGTAAACACTTTCTGTGCGGACTCTGATAACAGGAGTTTTCAACCCAATACCGGCGTATGGAAGAAAGTGCAGTAAGCACAGGGAAAAATTTGCTTCTAAATCCAAAACGCAGCTTTCTAACAGAATGGTTGTCAATGTGTGCACTCACTTTATAGAGTTTCACCCGTGTGTGGATTCAGCAGTCTGCCAACACTTTCTGTGCAGAGTCTCAAAACAGGCATTTTCAGCCCAATACCGGCATATGGAAGAAAGGGTAGAAAGCACAGGGAAATATCTGCTTCTAAATCCAAAACGCAGCTATCTAACAGAACGGTTGTCAATGTGTGCACTCAACTTCCAGAGTTAAACCCGTGTGTGGAATCAGCAGTCTGCAAACACTTTCTGTGCAGAATCTCAAAACAGGCGTTTTCAGCCCAATACCTGCATATGGAAGAAAGGGCAGTAAGCACGGGGAAGTATCTGCTTCTAAATCCAAAATGCAGCTATCTAACAGAACGGTTGTCAATGTGTGCACTCAACTTCCAGAGTTAAACCCGAGTGTGGATTCAGCAGTGTGCAAACACTTTCTGTGCAGAGTCTCAAAACAGGCGTTTTCAGCCCAATACCGGCCTACGGAAGAAAGGGCAAAAAGCACAGGGAAATATGTGCTTCTAAATCCAAAACGCAGCTATCTAACAGAACGGCTGTCAATGTGTGCACTCAACTTCCAGAGTTAAACCCGTGTGTGGTTTCAGCAGTCTGCAAACACTATCTGTGCAGAGTCTCAAAACAGGCGTTA
This sequence comes from Aotus nancymaae, assembly GCF_030222135.1. NCBI lineage: Eukaryota > Metazoa > Chordata > Mammalia > Primates > Aotidae > Aotus > Aotus nancymaae. The sequence goes on along the minus strand of NW_026988447.1, from coordinate 4,945 downwards.
TCAGCCCAATACCGGCCTACGGAAGAAAGGGCAGTAAGCACAGGGAAATATCTGCTTCTAAATCCAAAACGTAGCTATCTAACAGAACGGTTGTCAGTGTGTTCACTCAACTTCCACAGTTATAACGGTGTGTGGATTCAGCAGTCTGCAAAGACATTCTGTGCAGTGTCTCAAAACAGGCGTTTTCAGCCCTTTACCAGCATATGGAAGAAAGGGCAGAAGGCACAGGGAAATATCTGCTTCTAAATCGAAAACGCAGCTATCTAACAGGACGGTTGTCAGTGTGTGCACTGAACTTCCAGAGTTAAAGCCATGTGTGGATTCAGCAGTCTGCAAACACTTTCTGTGCACAGGCTCAAAACAGGCGTTTTCAGCCCCATACCTTCATATGGAAGAAAGGGCAGAAAGCACAGTGAAATATCTGCTTCTAATTCCAAAACGCAGCTATCTAACAGAACTGTTTTCAATGCGTGCACTCAACTTCCAGAGTTAAACCCGTGTGTGGATTCAGCAGTCTGCAAACTCTTTCTGTGCAGAGTCTCAAAACAGGCCTTTTCAGCCCATTACCGGCATATGGAAGAAACAGCAGGAAGCACAGGGAAATATCTGCTTCTAAATCCAAAACGCAGCTATCTAACAGAACGTTTGTCAATGTGTGCATTCAACTTCCAGAGTTAAACCCGTGTGTGGATTCAGCAGTCTGCAAGCACTTTCTGTGCGGAGTCTCAAAACAGGCGTTTTCAGCCCAATACCGGCATATGGAAGAAAGGGCAGTAAGCACAGCGAAATATCTGCTTCTAAAACCAAAATGTAGCTATCTAACAGAACGGTTGTCAAAGTGTGCACTCAATTTCCAGAGTTATACCCGTGTGTCGATTCAGCAGTCTGTAATCACTTTCTGTGCAGAGTCTCAAAACAGGCGTTTTCAGCCCAATACCGGCAAATGGAAGAAAGGGCAGAAGGCACAGGGAAATATCTGCTTCTAAATCGAAAACGCACCTATCTAACAGAACAGTTGTCAGTGTGTGCACTGAACTTCCAGAGTTAAAGCCGTGTGTGGATTCAGCAGTCTGCAAACACTTTCTGTGCAGAGTCTCAAAACAGGCGTTTTCAGCCCCATACCTTCATATGGAAGAAAGGGCAGAAAGCACAGTGAAATATCTGCTTCTAATTCCAAAACGCAGCTATCTAACAGAACGGTTGTCAAGGTGTGCACTCAACTTCCAGAGTTAAACCCGAGTGTGGATTCAGCAGTCTGCAAACACTTTCTGTGCAGAGTCACAAAACAGGCGTTTTCAGCCAAATACCGACATATGGAAAAAAGGGGAGTAAGCACAGGGAAATATCTGCTTCTAAATCCAAAACGTAGCTATCTAACAGAACGTTTGTCAATGTGTGCATTCAACTTCCAGAGTTAAACCCGTGTGTGGATTCAGCAGTCTGCAAGCACTTTCTGTGCGGAGTCTCAAAACAGGCGTTTTCAGTCTAATACCGGCATATGCAAGAAAGGGCAGTAAGCACAGCGAAATATCTGCTTCTAAATCCAAAATGTAGCTATCTAACAGAACGGTTGTCAAAGTGTGCACTCAATTTCCAGAGTTTTACCCGTGTGTGGATTCAGCACTCTGCAAACACTTTCTGTGCAGAGTCTCAAAACAGGCGTTTTCAGCCCAATACCGGCATATGGAAGAAAGGGCAGTAAGTACAGGGAAATATCTGCTTCTAAATCCAAAACGCAGCTATCTAACAGAACGGTTGTCAATGTGTGCACTCAACTTCCAGAGTTAAACCCGTGTGTGGATTCGGCATCTGCAAACACTTTCTGTGCAGAGTCTCAAAACAGGCGTTTTCAGCCCAATACCGGCATATGGAAGAAAGGGCAGTGAGCACAGGGAAATATCTGCTTCTTAATCCAAAACACAGCTATCTAACAGAACGGTTGTCAATGTGTGCACTCAACTTCCAGAGTCAAACCCGTGTGTGGATTCAGCAGTCTGCAAACACTTTCTGTGCAGAGTCACAAAACAGGCGTTTTCAGCCCAATACCGGCATATGGAAAAATGGGAGTAAGCACAGGGAAATATCTGCTTCCAAATCCAAAACGCAGCTATCCAGCAGAACGTTTGTCAATGTGTGCATTCAACTTTCAGAGTTAAACCCGTGTGTGGATTCAGCAGTCTGCAAGTACTTTCTGTGCGGAGTCTCAAAACAGGCATTTTCAGCCCAATACCGGCATATGGAAGAAAGGGCAGTAAGCTCGGGGAATATCTGCTTCTAAATCCAAAAGGTAGCTATCTAACAGAACGGTTGTCAAAGTGTGCACTCAATTTCCAGAGTTATGCCCGTGTGTGGATTCAGCAGTCTGCAAACACTTTCTGTGCAGAGTCCCAAGACAGGCGTTTTCAGCCCAGTACTGGCATGTGGAAGAAAGGGCAGTAAGCACAGGGAAATATCTGCTTCTAAATCCAAAACGCAGCTATCTAACAGAACGTTTGTCAATGTGTGCACTCAACTTCCAGAGTTAAACCAGTGTGTGGATTCAGCAGTCTGCAAAGACATTCTGTGCAGAGTCTCAAAACAGGCGTTTTCAGCCCTTTACCGGCATATGGAAGAAAGGGCAGAAGGCACAGGGAAATATCTGCTTCTAAATTGAAAAAGCAGCTATCTAACAGAACGGTTGTCAGTGTGTGCACTGAACTTCCAGAGTTAAAGCCGTGTGTGGATTCAGCAGTCTGCAAACACTTTCTGTGCAGAGGCTCAAAACAGGCGTTTTCAGCCCCATACTTTCATATGGAAGAAAGGGCAGAAAGCACAGTGAAATATCTGCTTCTAATTCCAAAACGCAGCTATCTAACAGAACGGTTGTCAATGTGTGCACTCAACTTCCAGAGTTAAACCCGTGTGTGGATTCAGAAGTCTGCAAACACTTTCTGTGCAGAGTCTCAAAACAGGTGTTTTTAACCCAATACCGGCATATGGAAAAAAGGGCAGAAAGCACAGGGAAATATCTGCTTCTAAATCCAAAACGCAGCTATCTAACAGAACGGCTGTCAATGTGTGCACTCAATTTCCAGAGTTAAACACGTGTGTGGATTCAGTAGTCTGTAAACACTTTCTGTGCGGAGTCTGATAACAGGAGTTTTCAACCCAATACCGGCGTATGGAAGAAAGTGCAGTAAGCACAGGGAAAAATTTGCTTCTAAATCCAAAACGCAGCTTTCTAACAGAATGGTTGTCAATGTGTGCACTCACTTTATAGAGTTTCACCCGTGTGTGGATTCAGCAGTCTGCCAACACTTTCTGTGCAGAGTCTCAAAACAGGCATTTTCAGCCCAATACCGGCATATGGAAGAAAGGGTAGAAAGCACAGGGAAATATCTGCTTCTAAATCCAAAACGCAGCTATCTAACAGAACGGTTGTCAATGTGTGCACTCAACTTCCAGAGTTAAACCCGTGTGTGGAATCAGCAGTCTGCAAACACTTTCTGTGCAGAATCTCAAAACAGGCGTTTTCAGCCCAATACCTGCATATGGAAGAAAGGGCAGTAAGCACGGGGAAGTATCTGCTTCTAAATCCAAAATGCAGCTATCTAACAGAACGGTTGTCAATGTGTGCACTCAACTTCCAGAGTTAAACCCGAGTGTGGATTCAGCAGTGTGGAAACACTTTCTGTGCAGAGTCTCAAAACAGGCGTTTTCAGCCCAATACCGGCCTACGGAAGAAAGGGCAAAAAGCACAGGGAAATATGTGCTTCTAAATCCAAAACGCAGCTATCTAACAGAACGGCTGTCAATGTGTGCACTCAACTTCCAGAGTTAAACCCGTGTGTGGTTTCAGCAGTCTGCAAACACTATCTGTGCAGAGTCTCAAAACAGGCGTTATCAGCCCAATACCGGCCTACGGAAGAAAGGGCAGTAAGCACAGGGAAATATCTGCTTCTAAATCCAAAACGTAGCTATCTAACAGAACGGTTGTCAGTGTGTTCACTCAACTTCCACAGTTATAACGGTGTGTGGATTCAGCAGTCTGCAAAGACTTTCTGTGCAGTGTCTCAAAACAGGCGTTTTCAGCCCTTTACCAGCATATGGAAGAAAGGGCAGAAGGCACAGGGAAATATCTGCTTCTAAATCGAAAACGCAGCTATCTAACAGGACGGTTGTCAGTGTGTGCACTGAACTTCCAGAGTTAAAGCCATGTGTGGATTCAGCAGTCTGCAAACACTTTCTGTGCACAGGCTCAAAACAGGCGTTTTCAGCCCCATACCTTCATATGGAAGAAAGGGCAGAAAGCACAGTGAAATATCTGCTTCTAATTCCAAAACGCAGCTATCTAACAGAACTGTTTTCAATGCGTGCACTCAACTTCCAGAGTTAAACCCGTGTGTGGATTCAGCAGTCTGCAAACTCTTTCTGTGCAGAGTCTCAAAACAGGCCTTTTCAGCCCATTACCGGCATATGGAAGAAACAGCAGGAAGCACAGGGAAATATCTGCTTCTAAATCCAAAACGCAGCTATCTAACAGAACGTTTGTCAATGTGTGCATTCAACTTCCAGAGTTAAACCCGTGTGTGGATTCAGCAGTCTGCAAGCACTTTCTGTGCGGAGTCTCAAAACAGGCGTTTTCAGCCCAATACCGGCATATGGAAGAAAGGGCAGTAAGCACAGCGAAATATCTGCTTCTAAAACCAAAATGTAGCTATCTAACAGAACGGTTGTCAAAGTGTGCACTCAATTTCCAGAGTTATACCCGTGTGTCGATTCAGCAGTCTGTAATCACTTTCTGTGCAGAGTCTCAAAACAGGCGTTTTCAGCCCAATACCGGCAAATGGAAGAAAGGGCAGAAGGCACAGGGAAATATCTGCTTCTAAATCGAAAACGCACCTATCTAACAGAACAGTTGTCAGTGTGTGCACTGAACTTCCAGAGTTAAAGCCGTGTGTGGATT